>NW_027040627.1:0-1219335 GCF_037179485.1 Ochlerotatus camptorhynchus | reverse complement strand
GAGGCCTCTTCTCAGCCCGACACAATCCCGTCTCTTGCTGCCAGCGATCATCTTAGTCGTCGTGGTCCTGTTGTCAAGTCTGCAGTTGAGGTCCTCCAGCCTGCTCTTCCACCACTTTTTTACGCTTCGTCTTCACACCATTCTCCAACGCAACCAAGATCACCGCCATCGAACCCGGGACGCCTGACACAAAGCAGTACGGAAGCCCCTGACCCGCCTAGCTCAGTCGCGCCTCCAGCCATCATCGAAAACCTGTCGCAGTTCTCTCGTTCCTGCCATCCAAGTCGTCCCGGCCCTGAGTCTAGCGTTGGCGATGGGGTCTTCCAAGCTGCCTATCATGGCAAGTATCCTATTAGTAACGGCAATCCCCGCTCTGACGAATCTTCAATCCCTAGGACTGCGCCTCTAGCAAGTAATGCTGCACCTGCTTCGTCGAATGTCCTGATGTACTACCAAAATGTTGGTGGGATCAACAGCTCTCTCGCCGAGTACCGATTGGCCTTCAGCGACGGTTCCTATGATGTTTACGCACTTTCTAAAACCTGGCTCAATGGACATACCTCAACGAATCAGTTGTTTGGCGAATCATATTCCGTTTATCGACAAGACCGGTCGCCTTCGAATAGCAACAAATGCACTGGAGGTGGTGTTCGCTCGAGTTTTAAATCCCGTACGCTCGACCCTCCTGATGGCTCGGTGGTTGAGCAAATATGGATCGCAATTGCCACTGTCGATGCAACACTCTACCTATGCGTTGTGTATATTCCCCCTGATCGAGTAAACGATGAATCTTTGATCGAAAAGCATATCGATTCGCTTAACTGGGTGGTTTCGCAGTTAGGACCAAGAGACAACGTTATCATCCTAGGCGATTTCAACTTGAGCTCGATCTCTTGGCAGCGTAGTCCACATGGTTCCCTGTACCCGAGTACATCACGATCCTCGATTATCCTGGCATCACGGAAGCTGCTTGATGCGTATAGCACCGCTGGACTCAGACAAATGAGTGGAATTGCAAATGAAAACAATCGTACGCTTGATCTACACACTAATCGAGTCAGTAAGGTTTTACTGAGTTTTTGAATTGCGGAACTGTTCGGTAAAACTTTAAAAATCTGTGGAAAATTTATTAATAAGAAAATTTGTTCTGAACTTGTATATACTTAGTTATGTTAACCCCATTTAATGATAGAAAATAAAATTGGTCAATTTCATTGATTCCTTACGGATAACGGTCATTTGAATTTTTACCGACTTTTTCAGCAATTCAAAAACCCAGTAAAAAAATACTGACTCCTGTAAAAAATCTTAGTGTGTATGCTTCGTCAGTGAGGAACTTTGCGAGCACAGCACAGTTATGCAAGCTCCATCACCGCTCGTTAAAATCTGCAGGCATCATCCTCCTGTACTGATGGAATTCAAGATAAGTCCACAGCAACGCTTCCAAGATACCTCTGAAAGCATCGCATATGATTTCAGAAAGGCTGACTTCAACAGCATGAACGAGTTCCTCGCACATGTCGATTGGGACGAGGTGCTTCAAAATTGTGATGCCAACCACGCTGCGTCGACCATATCTGGTATCCTGTGGTATGCCATCGATCAGTTCGTTCCCGTGAAGTCTAGACACGAGCCGGCTAAGCCAGCCAGGTCAAATGCTGACCTCAAGCATCTTAAGACTGTGAAGCGGGCAGCTCTCAGACGACATAGCAAGTATCGCACGGACTCCACGAAAACGAGATATATGGCGGTGAGCACTGAATACAACCAACTTAATACTGGTGTATTCCCAAACTGCTGGAAGCAGTCGTATGTTTTCCCAGTTTTCAAGAAACGCTGCAAGCGGATTGTTTCGAACTATCGGGGCATAGCTGCGTTGAGCGCCACTTCTAAGCTGTTTGAGGTGATCGTTCTGCATAAGCTGGTTCAGAACTAAGCACACTACATTTCGGTTGATCAGCACGGATTTATGCCTAACCTTTCGACGACAACTAATTTGACTTGTTTCACTTCGTTCGTGATTCGCCAAATAGAAAAAGGTCAACAAGTAGACGCTATTTACACAGACTTATCCGCGGCGTTTGATAAAATGAATCATCAAATCGCAGTTGCTAAATTCGACAAGCTGGGAATGAACAGTAACTTGCTTTCCTGGCTTCGATCCTAACTAACTGGTCGAAGTATGTCCGTCAAAATTGGAGACCACGTTTCGCCCTCCTTTCCGGTTTGGTCCAGTGTTCCCCAAGGAAGTCACTTGGGGCCGTTTCTATTCTTGCTGTATATGAACGATGTCAATTTCATCTTGAAATGCCTAAAACTCTCGTATGCCGATGACCTGAAGCTTTACTACATGATTAAGCAACCACAAGACGCGTTTTTTCTGCAACAACAACTGGAAGCCTTCGCTGAATGGTGCCATATTAATCGAATGTCGCTGAACGTGTCCAAATGTTCGGTTATTTCATTTGGCCGCAAGCAATCACTCTTCCATTTTAGCTATGCTTTGGGAGGCGTGAATCTACAACGTGATTCGACAGTCAAGGACCTGGGAATTCTGGTTGATACAAAATTAACTTTCAAGGATCACGTCGCGTACGTTGTGTCTAAAGCCTCATCGCAACTAGGATTTTTATTTCGCTTTGCAAAAAAGTTCAAGGACGTTTACTGCCTAAAAGCTTTATACTGCTCAATTGTGCGCCCTATCTTGGAGTATTCGTCTATCGTCTGGTCTCCTTATTACCAGAATGAAATTCAACGCATCGAAGCTGTTCAGTGAAAATTCGTCCGGTTCGCTCTACGTCATCTTAGGTGGAGAGATCCATTCAACCTGCCCAGTCATGAAAGCCGTTGTCTACTTATAAATCTGGAATAACTAGAAACAAGACGCAACGTGGCAAAAGCGTGCTTTGTTGGGGATCTTCTGCAAGGCAACATTGACAGTCCTACGCTTCTTAGTCTCTTGGACATCAACACACGTCGTCGCAATCTTCGGTCGCACTCGTTTATCACCATCCCTCCGGCAAGAACTAATTATGGCTTACACGAACCTTTGCCAAGCATGTCCCGTGTATTCAACCGGGGTTATTATGTGTACGATTTCAACGTGTCACGAGAAACAAATAAGCGTAGTTTTAAACGAGTTTTATGTTAATTTATGTCATTCGTTAGTTTTGTATTTAGTTGTAGAACAAGTGTCATTGGGGTAAACATTTTACCTGTTGACTGATAAACAATAAATAAATAATAAATAAATAAATAAATAAATAAATAAATATGTATCGATTGTTTCTGTACAGTGTTGCCAAATATTTTTCATTTACGTTTGAAAACTTTAAATGCAGTTTTCTCATAATACATGTTGTAATTTGCGTAGTTCCTGAGATATTGCATTTTGAATGAACAAAAGTCGCTTATTATAAGGGTTTTTTTTTAACCCTTTCCTCTTAATAAGATTCATTCTCATGACTTACTGTGTTTAATAATAATTTATGAAAAAAAGAAATGCGTGATAAAACCAAGAATAGTTTTTATACAGTGTTGTTAACATCATCTTTACATCTTTACATTGATCTCTCATTCCCAAACATAAATTAAGTCTTTCCAATACATAAAATACTGTATCAAACACTGTTCGATTTGTTTCCTACATTTTATTATAATAATGTAATACAGAAATTACAGTTTTCTTCTTTAGGCTAGCACTTGGTGATGATTTCTTTTCTTTTTTATTTGAATCCACTTGCTTTGCACGTTTCGTTGCCATAACTTTAAAAGCTGAACCAGTTGTGGCACCAGAAACAGTTTTCACAATAATGGTATCAATACCAGAAGGAGTTGCTGCATGCATAGAATGAATACCGGGTATAGATGCAGCTGATGCAAAACGGTGTGACAGTATTAGTTTTTCTTCCGAACAGATATCAGATTACACAAATCTAACGTTTAGATTGCAATTCTTAATTTCCCAGTCATAGAGCTCCTTTGGCGTGTGAATAGTGGCTCCTTGTAAACTAGCTCGCGTTGTCAATCTCTTAAAAGTTCCTCCCAATCCATCGCTTGGTCCTTTGCCATGTGCCGTAGCAAAGTAGTGCCACTCAGCGGGCACCCCAAAATCGCTTTCGTGGAAAACCAGGTTTATAATATTAAATCGGTTTTTATATTGCGATACCGCACCATCAGAGAAGTACGAGATTTTGGACAACTTTGATACCTCGGATTTTAGATACTCTATAAAATGGCGCTGGAAATCATGAAATGTTGTTGTGTTGTGCTCTAGTGTATCGAAAATTATGACGCAGTTCAATGGTACAACTTTATTATCGTGTATGGTGTAGGCAGCAAACGGGTGAACAGTTGCCTGCAAATTATTATAATGAACAAAAGAAATCAGCCACTACAACGACTTTACCGTGCTTCTCCGACTTCGGCAATTCAGTCAATTTTGATTTATCTATGACGCAAGAGATTCGCGGAATCCCAGAACATCATCGTTCCATGATTGTTCCGTCATTATGCACTGCAAAGTTTGGCCATGTTGATTCCGCAAGATCGTTCTTCACAAATGGATCACTAATAGAGGCGTCCGCTGGTTTTGGTATTTATAACGAATTTCATAGTTTTGGGGGTGACCCCGGCGTAGTGGTTAGCAATCATACCTCTCACGCCGAAGTCACGAGTTCAAATCTCATTCCGTACAAGTAACGAATGACCCAAGAGCGTTAAAGTGACTATAATAAAAAAAAAAGAAAAAGAAAAAAAAAAAAAAAGAATTTCATAGCGCCTCTCGAATGCTTCATGCTCCTTGTTCCGTATATGTTGCTGAACTGGCGGCAATACATTATACGCTAGAAACGATCGCCTCACTTGCACCAGATCATTATTTTATTTTTACGGATAGTCTCAGTTCTGTCGAGGCTATTCGCTCCACGAGGCCGGTAAAGCACTCCTCGTACTTTCTCATGAAAATACGAGAGCTTCTAAGTGCTTTGTCTTCTTGATCTTTTTTCATCACCTTTGAATGGGTTCCATCTCATTGCTCGATTCCAGACAATGAGAAGGCGGACTCACTTGCTAAGGTGGGCGCTATGGAAGGCGATATTTACGATCGACAAATCGCATACGATGAATTTTTCTTCATTGACCATCAACAGTGACTCGTCAGCTTGCAGAATTAGTGAAGTGAAGGGTGTTTGGGACGATGGCTATATTCGATCATCCCTAAGGTGTCGAAGAGTCCTTGGTTCAAGGGGTTGGATGTGGGTCGAAACTTCATTCGTATGATGTCTCGCCTCATGTCCAATCACTTCGTTAAACGCTCACTTGTTCCGTATTGGGCCGGGGGACAGCAATCTCTGTGAATGTGGACAAGGTTACCAAGACGCCGATCACATCCTTTGGTCTTGTGCTGAGCATCGTGGAGTCAGATCTGAGCTGTACGATTCCCTTCGGGCTCGAGGTAGACAACCTAATGTTCCAGTTCGGGACATTTTGGATAGACGCGATCTGGAGTTTATGAAACTCATATATGTTTACTCTATGAATATTTACCTTAGATTGTAAGTTTGATTAACCTTGTATTTAGTTTTTGTTTTGTACGTGTGGGTTTTTTTATGTTTGTTTTCAAGATGAATAGAAATAAGTTCATGTTTTAGGATTAATTAAATATTAGTATCGTCAACCACATTTCAAACCTCCTTCTCGCTTTTCCCATCCAAAAAAATTGTATATCTCCACTAACCTCGAGACAACCGCGAGTATCCGGTCCAAAATGATAACTCAGTTCTGTAAAGTATATTCGATTGAGCCTGTACAAATAACGTAATTAATAATAATAATAAAAAAAAACGACTTCACCTTCACAAGTGAATTTGAAAAACTCGGATTGCTTCGCAGCAATATAGTCGTGATTTCGAACTGCTGGGATTGCGTCAATAAAATAGTCTACAAACGGTTCAACCTCTGATATTACACTCTGCAAAGCACATCGTTATTGCTGTGACCATTGTTTGTAAGTGACCTCAATGCTACTGTCATCCAGGAATGACCAAATCATAGCACGAATTGGGTCCATATCGCCACACGATGAAACCTTACACTGATTCAGAAAGCACGACTCTTTTGGGGGATTGCACATGTTACGTTTCAACAAATCTCTGCATGAAGTGAATAATTTAGCTCCATCAACTTCGCTTTGGCCAAACTTTGCTCCTGTAAACTTAACCCGAAAATTGTCGTGAATTACGTATGCGTTCCTGCTGCTCCCTCCAGAACGCACTCTGGTGGCCGATGTTCGGCGGATTTTGTGGAACCGATCTTCTGATCAGGAAATTTTTTCCTGAAATAGAGCATATATCTCACCCAGGTTTGCAAGAACCAAACGCTTTTGTTTTAAGACTCGTTTATCTCCCTCACGCACGCTTTTGTACTCTGTTTTTCCCTGCCAACTCCTTGCTAACGTCTGCCTCGCGAAAGAAATCTTGCACTTTCTGCACAACCTCATGAGATAAGGGATTCCCCTTTTTGGGGTTAGGAGAACAAATAATACCTAGGGGAAGGACAGCTTCAAGTATCAGCATCAATACCGATGGTGGAAATATTAAATATTTTAATATGTGTGATATTTGTGAATCATATACTTAGTCTGACAGTTGTTTTGTTTTTGTTTTGAACTGTTTTTGGTTTTAAGTGTGCATTTGACATTCGTTTAATCAAAAATGGATTTCACACGAGAGAAAAGTCATTCCTTGATGATCTTGCTGGCCAGCGCCACCAAAATCTGCTCCTTGTTCTCATAAATTCGGCATTATTTGGTAGGTGATCTCAGTGCACATAATCGGCCGCACTTCCGCTCCCAGGAGACAGTCATTAATTTCCACGTATTCTTCATCGTCAGCAAACGAATGTGCTGTCCTCTGATGGAACGGGAATCGACTGACTACGCCACCCCTGTTAACGGAGTCCCAGAGTGATGGTTCCGTGGTCGTATTACGCTCGATTAGCAATGAACCTGCAACTTGGAGAGATTTGCTGCTGGGGGAACGTCCGGTACCGTTTTTAATGAAAAGCCGAAGTCAAAATCGATCAGAGCTATCGAAAACGAAAATCTAGGCAAAAATGATGGCAAACATAAATCTGCAGCAAACATAAACAGCAACGGTGAAACGTCATTGAGTGTATGCGTTTAAGTTACTCTGTGATTTTATTTTACTTTAAAGCTTTCCGCCAGTTGACAGTTAATATCGTTGATTTTTTTACAATAAAATATAATAACTACCAATTTGAGCAATTTTTACACCAAATATTACGTCAGATCAAGTTGTACTTCCCCTAGCATAATACCCTACACTTCAACGCATTTTTTCATATTCTTCACTAAACGAAAAGAGCATTTGAATTCTTATGTGGATTAACAAATTCGAATGAACATGTGAAAATAACATAAAACTTAGTAAAACAGCAAAAGGGTT
Source organism: Ochlerotatus camptorhynchus (assembly GCF_037179485.1). Taxonomy (NCBI): domain Eukaryota; kingdom Metazoa; phylum Arthropoda; class Insecta; order Diptera; family Culicidae; genus Ochlerotatus; species Ochlerotatus camptorhynchus. The sequence goes on along the minus strand of NW_027040627.1, from coordinate 1,211,869 downwards.
TATCTTCCATTTAATTCCACTTAATTTTTGTATCCATGACAGATACGTATTTCGACTACAATGTGCAGTCTTCATCAGTGTCATTCCCACTAAAGAACTTATCAAAATCTAACCCCCTTAAGTACTCATCCCCTAGGTAAAAAAAGTCAAGATCATAGGTATAAAAATGAAACTACAATGTGTTGAATCGGAACCTACCTAGCTAATGAAAACCAAAGATTTAAGTAAGCTAAAGGAGAAAAATCTATACAAATCTCTAATAAGGAAAATCCCCAAAGGCTTGGTAGCCATCATAATGAAGTAATGAAATTGGGTTGTTAGCGGAATGCTAAATAAAACAGCAAAAGGGTTTATCTTCCAATTTCTAGATTTTGATAAGTTCTTTAGTGGGAATGACACTGATGAAGACTGCACATTGTAGTCGAAATACGTATCTGTCATGGATACAAAAATTAAGTGGAATTAAATGGAAGATAAACCCTTTTGCTGTTTTATTTAGCATTCCGCTAACAACCCAATTTCATTACTTCATTATGATGGCTACCAAGCCTTTGGGGATTTTCCTTATTAGAGATTTGTATAGATTTTTCTCCTTTAGCTTACTTAAATCTTTGGTTTTCATTAGTTAGGTAGGTTCCGATTCAACACATTGTAGTTTCATTTTTATACCTATGATCTTGACTTTTTTTACCTAGGGGATGAGTACTTAAGGGGGTTAGATTTTGATAAGTTCTTTAGTGGGAATGACACTGATGAAGACTGCACATTGTAGTCGAAATACGTATCTGTCATGGATACAAAAATTAAGTGGAATTAAATGGAAGATAAACCCTTTTGCTGTTTTATTTAGCATTCCGCTAACAACCCAATTTCATTACTTCATTATGATGGCTACCAAGCCTTTGGGGATTTTCCTTATTAGAGATTTGTATAGATTTTTCTCCTTTAGCTTACTTAAATCTTTGGTTTTCATTAGTTAGGTAGGTTCCGATTCAACACATTGTAGTTTCATTTTTATACCTATGATCTTGACTTTTTTTACCTAGGGGATGAGTACTTAAGGGGGTTAGATTTTGATAAGTTCTTTAGTGGGAATGACACTGATGAAGACTGCACATTGTAGTCGAAATACGTATCTGTCATGGATACAAAAATTAAGTGGAATTAAATGGAAGATAAACCCTTTTGCTGTTTTATTTAGCATTCCGCTAACAACCCAATTTCATTACTTCATTATGATGGCTACCAAGCCTTTGGGGATTTTCCTTATTAGAGATTTGTATAGATTTTTCTCCTTTAGCTTACTTAAATCTTTGGTTTTCATTAGTTAGGTAGGTTCCGATTCAACACATTGTAGTTTCATTTTTATACCTATGATCTTGACTTTTTTTACCTAGGGGATGAGTACTTAAGGGGGTTAGATTTTGATAAGTTCTTTAGTGGGAATGACACTGATGAAGACTGCACATTGTAGTCGAAATACGTATCTGTCATGGATACAAAAATTAAGTGGAATTAAATGGAAGATAAACCCTTTTGCTGTTTTATTTAGCATTCCGCTAACAACCCAATTTCATTACTTCATTATGATGGCTACCAAGCCTTTGGGGATTTTCCTTATTAGAGATTTGTATAGATTTTTCTCCTTTAGCTTACTTAAATCTTTGGTTTTCATTAGTTAGGTAGGTTCCGATTCAACACATTGTAGTTTCATTTTTATACCTATGATCTTGACTTTTTTTACCTAGGGGATGAGTACTTAAGGGGGTTAGATTTTGATAAGTTCTTTAGTGGGAATGACACTGATGAAGACTGCACATTGTAGTCGAAATACGTATCTGTCATGGATACAAAAATTAAGTGGAATTAAATGGAAGATAAACCCTTTTGCTGTTTTATTTAGCATTCCGCTAACAACCCAATTTCATTACTTCATTATGATGGCTACCAAGCCTTTGGGGATTTTCCTTATTAGAGATTTGTATAGATTTTTCTCCTTTAGCTTACTTAAATCTTTGGTTTTCATTAGTTAGGTAGGTTCCGATTCAACACATTGTAGTTTCATTTTTATACCTATGATCTTGACTTTTTTTACCTAGGGGATGAGTACTTAAGGGGGTTAGATTTTGATAAGTTCTTTAGTGGGAATGACACTGATGAAGACTGCACATTGTAGTCGAAATACGTATCTGTCATGGATACAAAAATTAAGTGGAATTAAATGGAAGATAAACCCTTTTGCTGTTTTATTTAGCATTCCGCTAACAACCCAATTTCATTACTTCATTATGATGGCTACCAAGCCTTTGGGGATTTTCCTTATTAGAGATTTGTATAGATTTTTCTCCTTTAGCTTACTTAAATCTTTGGTTTTCATTAGTTAGGTAGGTTCCGATTCAACACATTGTAGTTTCATTTTTATACCTATGATCTTGACTTTTTTTACCTAGGGGATGAGTACTTAAGGGGGTTAGATTTTGATAAGTTCTTTAGTGGGAATGACACTGATGAAGACTGCACATTGTAGTCGAAATACGTATCTGTCATGGATACAAAAATTAAGTGGAATTAAATGGAAGATAAACCCTTTTGCTGTTTTATTTAGCATTCCGCTAACAACCCAATTTCATTACTTCATTATGATGGCTACCAAGCCTTTGGGGATTTTCCTTATTAGAGATTTGTATAGATTTTTCTCCTTTAGCTTACTTAAATCTTTGGTTTTCATTAGTTAGGTAGGTTCCGATTCAACACATTGTAGTTTCATTTTTATACCTATGATCTTGACTTTTTTTACCTAGGGGATGAGTACTTAAGGGGGTTAGATTTTGATAAGTTCTTTAGTGGGAATGACACTGATGAAGACTGCACATTGTAGTCGAAATACGTATCTGTCATGGATACAAAAATTAAGTGGAATTAAATGGAAGATAAACCCTTTTGCTGTTTTATTTAGCATTCCGCTAACAACCCAATTTCATTACTTCATTATGATGGCTACCAAGCCTTTGGGGATTTTCCTTATTAGAGATTTGTATAGATTTTTCTCCTTTAGCTTACTTAAATCTTTGGTTTTCATTAGTTAGGTAGGTTCCGATTCAACACATTGTAGTTTCATTTTTATACCTATGATCTTGACTTTTTTTACCTAGGGGATGAGTACTTAAGGGGGTTAGATTTTGATAAGTTCTTTAGTGGGAATGACACTGATGAAGACTGCACATTGTAGTCGAAATACGTATCTGTCATGGATACAAAAATTAAGTGGAATTAAATGGAAGATAAACCCTTTTGCTGTTTTATTTAGCATTCCGCTAACAACCCAATTTCATTACTTCATTATGATGGCTACCAAGCCTTTGGGGATTTTCCTTATTAGAGATTTGTATAGATTTTTCTCCTTTAGCTTACTTAAATCTTTGGTTTTCATTAGTTAGGTAGGTTCCGATTCAACACATTGTAGTTTCATTTTTATACCTATGATCTTGACTTTTTTTACCTAGGGGATGAGTACTTAAGGGGGTTAGATTTTGATAAGTTCTTTAGTGGGAATGACACTGATGAAGACTGCACATTGTAGTCGAAATACGTATCTGTCATGGATACAAAAATTAAGTGGAATTAAATGGAAGATAAACCCTTTTGCTGTTTTATTTAGCATTCCGCTAACAACCCAATTTCATTACTTCATTATGATGGCTACGAAGCCTTTGAGGATTTTCCTTATTAGAGATTTGTATAGATTTTTCTCCTTTAGCTTACTTAAATCTTTGGTTTTCATTAGTTAGGTAGGTTCCGATTCAACACATTGTAGTTTCATTTTTATACCTATGATCTTGACTTTTTTTTACCTAGGGGATGAGTACTTAAGGGGGTTAGATTTTGATAAGTTCTTTAGTGGGAATGACACTGATGAAGACTGCACATTGTAGTCGAAATACGTATCTGTCATGGATACAAAAATTAAGTGGAATTAAATGGAAGATAAACCCTTTTGCTGTTTTATTTAGCATTCCGCTAACAACCCAATTTCATTACTTCATTATGATGGCTACCAAGCCTTTGGGGATTTTCCTTATTAGAGATTTGTATAGATTTTTCTCCTTTAGCTTACTTAAATCTTTGGTTTTCATTAGTTAGGTAGGTTCCGATTCAACACATTGTAGTTTCATTTTTATACCTATGATCTTGACTTTTTTTACCTAGGGGATGAGTACTTAAGGGGGTTAGATTTTGATAAGTTCTTTAGTGGGAATGACACTGATGAAGACTGCACATTGTAGTCGAAATACGTATCTGTCATGGATACAAAAATTAAGTGGAATTAAATGGAAGATAAACCCTTTTGCTGTTTTATTTAGCATTCCGCTAACAACCCAATTTCATTACTTCATTATGATGGCTACCAAGCCTTTGGGGATTTTCCTTATTAGAGATTTGTATAGATTTTTCTCCTTTAGCTTACTTAAATCTTTGGTTTTCATTAGTTAGGTAGGTTCCGATTCAACACATTGTAGTTTCATTTTTATACCTATGATCTTGACTTTTTTTACCTAGGGGATGAGTACTTAAGGGGGTTAGATTTTGATAAGTTCTTTAGTGGGAATGACACTGATGAAGACTGCACATTGTAGTCGAAATACGTATCTGTCATGGATACAAAAATTAAGTGGAATTAAATGGAAGATAAACCCTTTTGCTGTTTTATTTAGCATTCCGCTAACAACCCAATTTCATTACTTCATTATGATGGCTACCAAGCCTTTGGGGATTTTCCTTATTAGAGATTTGTATAGATTTTTCTCCTTTAGCTTACTTAAATCTTTGGTTTTCATTAGTTAGGTAGGTTCCGATTCAACACATTGTAGTTTCATTTTTATACCTATGATCTTGACTTTTTTTACCTAGGGGATGAGTACTTAAGGGGGTTAGATTTTGATAAGTTCTTTAGTGGGAATGACACTGATGAAGACTGCACATTGTAGTCGAAATACGTATCTGTCATGGATACAAAAATTAAGTGGAATTAAATGGAAGATAAACCCTTTTGCTGTTTTATTTAGCATTCCGCTAACAACCCAATTTCATTACTTCATTATGATGGCTACCAAGCCTTTGGGGATTTTCCTTATTAGAGATTTGTATAGATTTTTCTCCTTTAGCTTACTTAAATCTTTGGTTTTCATTAGTTAGGTAGGTTCCGATTCAACACATTGTAGTTTCATTTTTATACCTATGATCTTGACTTTTTTTACCTAGGGGATGAGTACTTAAGGGGGTTAGATTTTGATAAGTTCTTTAGTGGGAATGACACTGATGAAGACTGCACATTGTAGTCGAAATACGTATCTGTCATGGATACAAAAATTAAGTGGAATTAAATGGAAGATAAACCCTTTTGCTGTTTTATTTAGCATTCCGCTAACAACCCAATTTCATTACTTCATTATGATGGCTACCAAGCCTTTGGGGATTTTCCTTATTAGAGATTTGTATAGATTTTTCTCCTTTAGCTTACTTAAATCTTTGGTTTTCATTAGTTAGGTAGGTTCCGATTCAACACATTGTAGTTTCATTTTTATACCTATGATCTTGACTTTTTTTACCTAGGGGATGAGTACTTAAGGGGGTTAGATTTTGATAAGTTCTTTAGTGGGAATGACACTGATGAAGACTGCACATTGTAGTCGAAATACGTATCTGTCATGGATACAAAAATTAAGTGGAATTAAATGGAAGATAAACCCTTTTGCTGTTTTATTTAGCATTCCGCTAACAACCCAATTTCATTACTTCATTATGATGGCTACCAAGCCTTTGGGGATTTTCCTTATTAGAGATTTGTATAGATTTTTCTCCTTTAGCTTACTTAAATCTTTGGTTTTCATTAGTTAGGTAGGTTCCGATTCAACACATTGTAGTTTCATTTTTATACCTATGATCTTGACTTTTTTTACCTAGGGGATGAGTACTTAAGGGGGTTAGATTTTGATAAGTTCTTTAGTGGGAATGACACTGATGAAGACTGCACATTGTAGTCGAAATACGTATCTGTCATGGATACAAAAATTAAGTGGAATTAAATGGAAGATAAACCCTTTTGCTGTTTTATTTAGCATTCCGCTAACAACCCAATTTCATTACTTCATTATGATGGCTACCAAGCCTTTGGGGATTTTCCTTATTAGAGATTTGTATAGATTTTTCTCCTTTAGCTTACTTAAATCTTTGGTTTTCATTAGTTAGGTAGGTTCCGATTCAACACATTGTAGTTTCATTTTTATACCTATGATCTTGACTTTTTTTACCTAGGGGATGAGTACTTAAGGGGGTTAGATTTTGATAAGTTCTTTAGTGGGAATGACACTGATGAAGACTGCACATTGTAGTCGAAATACGTATCTGTCATGGATACAAAAATTAAGTGGAATTAAATGGAAGATAAACCCTTTTGCTGTTTTATTTAGCATTCCGCTAACAACCCAATTTCATTACTTCATTATGATGGCTACCAAGCCTTTGGGGATTTTCCTTATTAGAGATTTGTATAGATTTTTCTCCTTTAGCTTACTTAAATCTTTGGTTTTCATTAGTTAGGTAGGTTCCGATTCAACACATTGTAGTTTCATTTTTATACCTATGATCTTGACTTTTTTTACCTAGGGGATGAGTACTTAAGGGGGTTAGATTTTGATAAGTTCTTTAGTGGGAATGACACTGATGAAGACTGCACATTGTAGTCGAAATACGTATCTGTCATGGATACAAAAATTAAGTGGAATTAAATGGAAGATAAACCCTTTTGCTGTTTTATTTAGCATTCCGCTAACAACCCAATTTCATTACTTCATTATGATGGCTACCAAGCCTTTGGGGATTTTCCTTATTAGAGATTTGTATAGATTTTTCTCCTTTAGCTTACTTAAATCTTTGGTTTTCATTAGTTAGGTAGGTTCCGATTCAACACATTGTAGTTTCATTTTTATACCTATGATCTTGACTTTTTTTACCTAGGGGATGAGTACTTAAGGGGGTTAGATTTTGATAAGTTCTTTAGTGGGAATGACACTGATGAAGACTGCACATTGTAGTCGAAATACGTATCTGTCATGGATACAAAAATTAAGTGGAATTAAATGGAAGATAAACCCTTTTGCTGTTTTATTTAGCATTCCGCTAACAACCCAATTTCATTACTTCATTATGATGGCTACCAAGCCTTTGGGGATTTTCCTTATTAGAGATTTGTATAGATTTTTCTCCTTTAGCTTACTTAAATCTTTGGTTTTCATTAGTTAGGTAGGTTCCGATTCAACACATTGTAGTTTCATTTTTATACCTATGATCTTGACTTTTTTTACCTAGGGGATGAGTACTTAAGGGGGTTAGATTTTGATAAGTTCTTTAGTGGGAATGACACTGATGAAGACTGCACATTGTAGTCGAAATACGTATCTGTCATGGATACAAAAATTAAGTGGAATTAAATGGAAGATAAACCCTTTTGCTGTTTTATTTAGCATTCCGCTAACAACCCAATTTCATTACTTCATTATGATGGCTACCAAGCCTTTGGGGATTTTCCTTATTAGAGATTTGTATAGATTTTTCTCCTTTAGCTTACTTAAATCTTTGGTTTTCATTAGTTAGGTAGGTTCCGATTCAACACATTGTAGTTTCATTTTTATACCTATGATCTTGACTTTTTTTACCTAGGGGATGAGTACTTAAGGGGGTTAGATTTTGATAAGTTCTTTAGTGGGAATGACACTGATGAAGACTGCACATTGTAGTCGAAATACGTATCTGTCATGGATACAAAAATTAAGTGGAATTAAATGGAAGATAAACCCTTTTGCTGTTTTATTTAGCATTCCGCTAACAACCCAATTTCATTACTTCATTATGATGGCTACCAAGCCTTTGGGGATTTTCCTTATTAGAGATTTGTATAGATTTTTCTCCTTTAGCTTACTTAAATCTTTGGTTTTCATTAGTTAGGTAGGTTCCGATTCAACACATTGTAGTTTCATTTTTATACCTATGATCTTGACTTTTTTTACCTAGGGGATGAGTACTTAAGGGGGTTAGATTTTGATAAGTTCTTTAGTGGGAATGACACTGATGAAGACTGCACATTGTAGTCGAAATACGTATCTGTCATGGATACAAAAATTAAGTGGAATTAAATGGAAGATAAACCCTTTTGCTGTTTTATTTAGCATTCCGCTAACAACCCAATTTCATTACTTCATTATGATGGCTACCAAGCCTTTGGGGATTTTCCTTATTAGAGATTTGTATAGATTTTTCTCCTTTAGCTTACTTAAATCTTTGGTTTTCATTAGTTAGGTAGGTTCCGATTCAACACATTGTAGTTTCATTTTTATACCTATGATCTTGACTTTTTTTACCTAGGGGATGAGTACTTAAGGGGGTTAGATTTTGATAAGTTCTTTAGTGGGAATGACACTGATGAAGACTGCACATTGTAGTCGAAATACGTATCTGTCATGGATACAAAAATTAAGTGGAATTAAATGGAAGATAAACCCTTTTGCTGTTTTATTTAGCATTCCGCTAACAACCCAATTTCATTACTTCATTATGATGGCTACCAAGCCTTTGGGGATTTTCCTTATTAGAGATTTGTATAGATTTTTCTCCTTTAGCTTACTTAAATCTTTGGTTTTCATTAGTTAGGTAGGTTCCGATTCAACACATTGTAGTTTCATTTTTATACCTATGATCTTGACTTTTTTTACCTAGGGGATGAGTACTTAAGGGGGTTAGATTTTGATAAGTTCTTTAGTGGGAATGACACTGATGAAGACTGCACATTGTAGTCGAAATACGTATCTGTCATGGATACAAAAATTAAGTGGAATTAAATGGAAGATAAACCCTTTTGCTGTTTTATTTAGCATTCCGCTAACAACCCAATTTCATTACTTCATTATGATGGCTACCAAGCCTTTGGGGATTTTCCTTATTAGAGATTTGTATAGATTTTTCTCCTTTAGCTTACTTAAATCTTTGGTTTTCATTAGTTAGGTAGGTTCCGATTCAACACATTGTAGTTTCATTTTTATACCTATGATCTTGACTTTTTTTACCTAGGGGATGAGTACTTAAGGGGGTTAGATTTTGATAAGTTCTTTAGTGGGAATGACACTGATGAAGACTGCACATTGTAGTCGAAATACGTATCTGTCATGGATACAAAAATTAAGTGGAATTAAATGGAAGATAAACCCTTTTGCTGTTTTATTTAGCATTCCGCTAACAACCCAATTTCATTACTTCATTATGATGGCTACCAAGCCTTTGGGGATTTTCCTTATTAGAGATTTGTATAGATTTTTCTCCTTTAGCTTACTTAAATCTTTGGTTTTCATTAGTTAGGTAGGTTCCGATTCAACACATTGTAGTTTCATTTTTATACCTATGATCTTGACTTTTTTTACCTAGGGGATGAGTACTTAAGGGGGTTAGATTTTGATAAGTTCTTTAGTGGGAATGACACTGATGAAGACTGCACATTGTAGTCGAAATACGTATCTGTCATGGATACAAAAATTAAGTGGAATTAAATGGAAGATAAACCCTTTTGCTGTTTTATTTAGCATTCCGCTAACAACCCAATTTCATTACTTCATTATGATGGCTACCAAGCCTTTGGGGATTTTCCTTATTAGAGATTTGTATAGATTTTTCTCCTTTAGCTTACTTAAATCTTTGGTTTTCATTAGTTAGGTAGGTTCCGATTCAACACATTGTAGTTTCATTTTTATACCTATGATCTTGACTTTTTTTACCTAGGGGATGAGTACTTAAGGGGGTTAGATTTTGATAAGTTCTTTAGTGGGAATGACACTGATGAAGACTGCACATTGTAGTCGAAATACGTATCTGTCATGGATACAAAAATTAAGTGGAATTAAATGGAAGATAAACCCTTTTGCTGTTTTATTTAGCATTCCGCTAACAACCCAATTTCATTACTTCATTATGATGGCTACCAAGCCTTTGGGGATTTTCCTTATTAGAGATTTGTATAGATTTTTCTCCTTTAGCTTACTTAAATCTTTGGTTTTCATTAGTTAGGTAGGTTCCGATTCAACACATTGTAGTTTCATTTTTATACCTATGATCTTGACTTTTTTTACCTAGGGGATGAGTACTTAAGGGGGTTAGATTTTGATAAGTTCTTTAGTGGGAATGACACTGATGAAGACTGCACATTGTAGTCGAAATACGTATCTGTCATGGATACAAAAATTAAGTGGAATTAAATGGAAGATAAACCCTTTTGCTGTTTTATTTAGCATTCCGCTAACAACCCAATTTCATTACTTCATTATGATGGCTACCAAGCCTTTGGGGATTTTCCTTATTAGAGATTTGTATAGATTTTTCTCCTTTAGCTTACTTAAATCTTTGGTTTTCATTAGTTAGGTAGGTTCCGATTCAACACATTGTAGTTTCATTTTTATACCTATGATCTTGACTTTTTTTACCTAGGGGATGAGTACTTAAGGGGGTTAGATTTTGATAAGTTCTTTAGTGGGAATGACACTGATGAAGACTGCACATTGTAGTCGAAATACGTATCTGTCATGGATACAAAAATTAAGTGGAATTAAATGGAAGATAAACCCTTTTGCTGTTTTATTTAGCATTCCGCTAACAACCCAATTTCATTACTTCATTATGATGGCTACCAAGCCTTTGGGGATTTTCCTTATTAGAGATTTGTATAGATTTTTCTCCTTTAGCTTACTTAAATCTTTGGTTTTCATTAGTTAGGTAGGTTCCGATTCAACACATTGTAGTTTCATTTTTATACCTATGATCTTGACTTTTTTTACCTAGGGGATGAGTACTTAAGGGGGTTAGATTTTGATAAGTTCTTTAGTGGGAATGACACTGATGAAGACTGCACATTGTAGTCGAAATACGTATCTGTCATGGATACAAAAATTAAGTGGAATTAAATGGAAGATAAACCCTTTTGCTGTTTTATTTAGCATTCCGCTAACAACCCAATTTCATTACTTCATTATGATGGCTACCAAGCCTTTGGGGATTTTCCTTATTAGAGATTTGTATAGATTTTTCTCCTTTAGCTTACTTAAATCTTTGGTTTTCATTAGTTAGGTAGGTTCCGATTCAACACATTGTAGTTTCATTTTTATACCTATGATCTTGACTTTTTTTACCTAGGGGATGAGTACTTAAGGGGGTTAGATTTTGATAAGTTCTTTAGTGGGAATGACACTGATGAAGACTGCACATTGTAGTCGAAATACGTATCTGTCATGGATACAAAAATTAAGTGGAATTAAATGGAAGATAAACCCTTTTGCTGTTTTATTTAGCATTCCGCTAACAACCCAATTTCATTACTTCATTATGATGGCTACCAAGCCTTTGGGGATTTTCCTTATTAGAGATTTGTATAGATTTTTCTCCTTTAGCTTACTTAAATCTTTGGTTTTCATTAGTTAGGTAGGTTCCGATTCAACACATTGTAGTTTCATTTTTATACCTATGATCTTGACTTTTTTTACCTAGGGGATGAGTACTTAAGGGGGTTAGATTTTGATAAGTTCTTTAGTGGGAATGACACTGATGAAGACTGCACATTGTAGTCGAAATACGTATCTGTCATGGATACAAAAATTAAGTGGAATTAAATGGAAGATAAACCCTTTTGCTGTTTTATTTAGCATTCCGCTAACAACCCAATTTCATTACTTCATTATGATGGCTACCAAGCCTTTGGGGATTTTCCTTATTAGAGATTTGTATAGATTTTTCTCCTTTAGCTTACTTAAATCTTTGGTTTTCATTAGTTAGGTAGGTTCCGATTCAACACATTGTAGTTTCATTTTTATACCTATGATCTTGACTTTTTTTACCTAGGGGATGAGTACTTAAGGGGGTTAGATTTTGATAAGTTCTTTAGTGGGAATGACACTGATGAAGACTGCACATTGTAGTCGAAATACGTATCTGTCATGGATACAAAAATTAAGTGGAATTAAATGGAAGATAAACCCTTTTGCTGTTTTATTTAGCATTCCGCTAACAACCCAATTTCATTACTTCATTATGATGGCTACCAAGCCTTTGGGGATTTTCCTTATTAGAGATTTGTATAGATTTTTCTCCTTTAGCTTACTTAAATCTTTGGTTTTCATTAGTTAGGTAGGTTCCGATTCAACACATTGTAGTTTCATTTTTATACCTATGATCTTGACTTTTTTTACCTAGGGGATGAGTACTTAAGGGGGTTAGATTTTGATAAGTTCTTTAGTGGGAATGACACTGATGAAGACTGCACATTGTAGTCGAAATACGTATCTGTCATGGATACAAAAATTAAGTGGAATTAAATGGAAGATAAACCCTTTTGCTGTTTTATTTAGCATTCCGCTAACAACCCAATTTCATTACTTCATTATGATGGCTACCAAGCCTTTGGGGATTTTCCTTATTAGAGATTTGTATAGATTTTTCTCCTTTAGCTTACTTAAATCTTTGGTTTTCATTAGTTAGGTAGGTTCCGATTCAACACATTGTAGTTTCATTTTTATACCTATGATCTTGACTTTTTTTACCTAGGGGATGAGTACTTAAGGGGGTTAGATTTTGATAAGTTCTTTAGTGGGAATGACACTGATGAAGACTGCACATTGTAGTCGAAATACGTATCTGTCATGGATACAAAAATTAAGTGGAATTAAATGGAAGATAAACCCTTTTGCTGTTTTATTTAGCATTCCGCTAACAACCCAATTTCATTACTTCATTATGATGGCTACCAAGCCTTTGGGGATTTTCCTTATTAGAGATTTGTATAGATTTTTCTCCTTTAGCTTACTTAAATCTTTGGTTTTCATTAGTTAGGTAGGTTCCGATTCAACACATTGTAGTTTCATTTTTATACCTATGATCTTGACTTTTTTTACCTAGGGGATGAGTACTTAAGGGGGTTAGATTTTGATAAGTTCTTTAGTGGGAATGACACTGATGAAGACTGCACATTGTAGTCGAAATACGTATCTGTCATGGATACAAAAATTAAGTGGAATTAAATGGAAGATAAACCCTTTTGCTGTTTTATTTAGCATTCCGCTAACAACCCAATTTCATTACTTCATTATGATGGCTACCAAGCCTTTGGGGATTTTCCTTATTAGAGATTTGTATAGATTTTTCTCCTTTAGCTTACTTAAATCTTTGGTTTTCATTAGTTAGGTAGGTTCCGATTCAACACATTGTAGTTTCATTTTTATACCTATGATCTTGACTTTTTTTACCTAGGGGATGAGTACTTAAGGGGGTTAGATTTTGATAAGTTCTTTAGTGGGAATGACACTGATGAAGACTGCACATTGTAGTCGAAATACGTATCTGTCATGGATACAAAAATTAAGTGGAATTAAATGGAAGATAAACCCTTTTGCTGTTTTATTTAGCATTCCGCTAACAACCCAATTTCATTACTTCATTATGATGGCTACCAAGCCTTTGGGGATTTTCCTTATTAGAGATTTGTATAGATTTTTCTCCTTTAGCTTACTTAAATCTTTGGTTTTCATTAGTTAGGTAGGTTCCGATTCAACACATTGTAGTTTCATTTTTATACCTATGATCTTGACTTTTTTTACCTAGGGGATGAGTACTTAAGGGGGTTAGATTTTGATAAGTTCTTTAGTGGGAATGACACTGATGAAGACTGCACATTGTAGTCGAAATACGTATCTGTCATGGATACAAAAATTAAGTGGAATTAAATGGAAGATAAACCCTTTTGCTGTTTTATTTAGCATTCCGCTAACAACCCAATTTCATTACTTCATTATGATGGCTACCAAGCCTTTGGGGATTTTCCTTATTAGAGATTTGTATAGATTTTTCTCCTTTAGCTTACTTAAATCTTTGGTTTTCATTAGTTAGGTAGGTTCCGATTCAACACATTGTAGTTTCATTTTTATACCTATGATCTTGACTTTTTTTACCTAGGGGATGAGTACTTAAGGGGGTTAGATTTTGATAAGTTCTTTAGTGGGAATGACACTGATGAAGACTGCACATTGTAGTCGAAATACGTATCTGTCATGGATACAAAAATTAAGTGGAATTAAATGGAAGATAAACCCTTTTGCTGTTTTATTTAGCATTCCGCTAACAACCCAATTTCATTACTTCATTATGATGGCTACCAAGCCTTTGGGGATTTTCCTTATTAGAGATTTGTATAGATTTTTCTCCTTTAGCTTACTTAAATCTTTGGTTTTCATTAGTTAGGTAGGTTCCGATTCAACACATTGTAGTTTCATTTTTATACCTATGATCTTGACTTTTTTTACCTAGGGGATGAGTACTTAAGGGGGTTAGATTTTGATAAGTTCTTTAGTGGGAATGACACTGATGAAGACTGCACATTGTAGTCGAAATACGTATCTGTCATGGATACAAAAATTAAGTGGAATTAAATGGAAGATAAACCCTTTTGCTGTTTTATTTAGCATTCCGCTAACAACCCAATTTCATTACTTCATTATGATGGCTACCAAGCCTTTGGGGATTTTCCTTATTAGAGATTTGTATAGATTTTTCTCCTTTAGCTTACTTAAATCTTTGGTTTTCATTAGTTAGGTAGGTTCCGATTCAACACATTGTAGTTTCATTTTTATACCTATGATCTTGACTTTTTTTACCTAGGGGATGAGTACTTAAGGGGGTTAGATTTTGATAAGTTCTTTAGTGGGAATGACACTGATGAAGACTGCACATTGTAGTCGAAATACGTATCTGTCATGGATACAAAAATTAAGTGGAATTAAATGGAAGATAAACCCTTTTGCTGTTTTATTTAGCATTCCGCTAACAACCCAATTTCATTACTTCATTATGATGGCTACCAAGCCTTTGGGGATTTTCCTTATTAGAGATTTGTATAGATTTTTCTCCTTTAGCTTACTTAAATCTTTGGTTTTCATTAGTTAGGTAGGTTCCGATTCAACACATTGTAGTTTCATTTTTATACCTATGATCTTGACTTTTTTTACCTAGGGGATGAGTACTTAAGGGGGTTAGATTTTGATAAGTTCTTTAGTGGGAATGACACTGATGAAGACTGCACATTGTAGTCGAAATACGTATCTGTCATGGATACAAAAATTAAGTGGAATTAAATGGAAGATAAACCCTTTTGCTGTTTTATTTAGCATTCCGCTAACAACCCAATTTCATTACTTCATTATGATGGCTACCAAGCCTTTGGGGATTTTCCTTATTAGAGATTTGTATAGATTTTTCTCCTTTAGCTTACTTAAATCTTTGGTTTTCATTAGTTAGGTAGGTTCCGATTCAACACATTGTAGTTTCATTTTTATACCTATGATCTTGACTTTTTTTACCTAGGGGATGAGTACTTAAGGGGGTTAGATTTTGATAAGTTCTTTAGTGGGAATGACACTGATGAAGACTGCACATTGTAGTCGAAATACGTATCTGTCATGGATACAAAAATTAAGTGGAATTAAATGGAAGATAAACCCTTTTGCTGTTTTATTTAGCATTCCGCTAACAACCCAATTTCATTACTTCATTATGATGGCTACCAAGCCTTTGGGGATTTTCCTTATTAGAGATTTGTATAGATTTTTCTCCTTTAGCTTACTTAAATCTTTGGTTTTCATTAGTTAGGTAGGTTCCGATTCAACACATTGTAGTTTCATTTTTATACCTATGATCTTGACTTTTTTTACCTAGGGGATGAGTACTTAAGGGGGTTAGATTTTGATAAGTTCTTTAGTGGGAATGACACTGATGAAGACTGCACATTGTAGTCGAAATACGTATCTGTCATGGATACAAAAATTAAGTGGAATTAAATGGAAGATAAACCCTTTTGCTGTTTTATTTAGCATTCCGCTAACAACCCAATTTCATTACTTCATTATGATGGCTACCAAGCCTTTGGGGATTTTCCTTATTAGAGATTTGTATAGATTTTTCTCCTTTAGCTTACTTAAATCTTTGGTTTTCATTAGTTAGGTAGGTTCCGATTCAACACATTGTAGTTTCATTTTTATACCTATGATCTTGACTTTTTTTACCTAGGGGATGAGTACTTAAGGGGGTTAGATTTTGATAAGTTCTTTAGTGGGAATGACACTGATGAAGACTGCACATTGTAGTCGAAATACGTATCTGTCATGGATACAAAAATTAAGTGGAATTAAATGGAAGATAAACCCTTTTGCTGTTTTATTTAGCATTCCGCTAACAACCCAATTTCATTACTTCATTATGATGGCTACCAAGCCTTTGGGGATTTTCCTTATTAGAGATTTGTATAGATTTTTCTCCTTTAGCTTACTTAAATCTTTGGTTTTCATTAGTTAGGTAGGTTCCGATTCAACACATTGTAGTTTCATTTTTATACCTATGATCTTGACTTTTTTTACCTAGGGGATGAGTACTTAAGGGGGTTAGATTTTGATAAGTTCTTTAGTGGGAATGACACTGATGAAGACTGCACATTGTAGTCGAAATACGTATCTGTCATGGATACAAAAATTAAGTGGAATTAAATGGAAGATAAACCCTTTTGCTGTTTTATTTAGCATTCCGCTAACAACCCAATTTCATTACTTCATTATGATGGCTACCAAGCCTTTGGGGATTTTCCTTATTAGAGATTTGTATAGATTTTTCTCCTTTAGCTTACTTAAATCTTTGGTTTTCATTAGTTAGGTAGGTTCCGATTCAACACATTGTAGTTTCATTTTTATACCTATGATCTTGACTTTTTTTACCTAGGGGATGAGTACTTAAGGGGGTTAGATTTTGATAAGTTCTTTAGTGGGAATGACACTGATGAAGACTGCACATTGTAGTCGAAATACGTATCTGTCATGGATACAAAAATTAAGTGGAATTAAATGGAAGATAAACCCTTTTGCTGTTTTATTTAGCATTCCGCTAACAACCCAATTTCATTACTTCATTATGATGGCTACCAAGCCTTTGGGGATTTTCCTTATTAGAGATTTGTATAGATTTTTCTCCTTTAGCTTACTTAAATCTTTGGTTTTCATTAGTTAGGTAGGTTCCGATTCAACACATTGTAGTTTCATTTTTATACCTATGATCTTGACTTTTTTTACCTAGGGGATGAGTACTTAAGGGGGTTAGATTTTGATAAGTTCTTTAGTGGGAATGACACTGATGAAGACTGCACATTGTAGTCGAAATACGTATCTGTCATGGATACAAAAATTAAGTGGAATTAAATGGAAGATAAACCCTTTTGCTGTTTTATTTAGCATTCCGCTAACAACCCAATTTCATTACTTCATTATGATGGCTACCAAGCCTTTGGGGATTTTCCTTATTAGAGATTTGTATAGATTTTTCTCCTTTAGCTTACTTAAATCTTTGGTTTTCATTAGTTAGGTAGGTTCCGATTCAACACATTGTAGTTTCATTTTTATACCTATGATCTTGACTTTTTTTACCTAGGGGATGAGTACTTAAGGGGGTTAGATTTTGATAAGTTCTTTAGTGGGAATGACACTGATGAAGACTGCACATTGTAGTCGAAATACGTATCTGTCATGGATACAAAAATTAAGTGGAATTAAATGGAAGATAAACCCTTTTGCTGTTTTATTTAGCATTCCGCTAACAACCCAATTTCATTACTTCATTATGATGGCTACCAAGCCTTTGGGGATTTTCCTTATTAGAGATTTGTATAGATTTTTCTCCTTTAGCTTACTTAAATCTTTGGTTTTCATTAGTTAGGTAGGTTCCGATTCAACACATTGTAGTTTCATTTTTATACCTATGATCTTGACTTTTTTTACCTAGGGGATGAGTACTTAAGGGGGTTAGATTTTGATAAGTTCTTTAGTGGGAATGACACTGATGAAGACTGCACATTGTAGTCGAAATACGTATCTGTCATGGATACAAAAATTAAGTGGAATTAAATGGAAGATAAACCCTTTTGCTGTTTTATTTAGCATTCCGCTAACAACCCAATTTCATTACTTCATTATGATGGCTACCAAGCCTTTGGGGATTTTCCTTATTAGAGATTTGTATAGATTTTTCTCCTTTAGCTTACTTAAATCTTTGGTTTTCATTAGTTAGGTAGGTTCCGATTCAACACATTGTAGTTTCATTTTTATACCTATGATCTTGACTTTTTTTACCTAGGGGATGAGTACTTAAGGGGGTTAGATTTTGATAAGTTCTTTAGTGGGAATGACACTGATGAAGACTGCACATTGTAGTCGAAATACGTATCTGTCATGGATACAAAAATTAAGTGGAATTAAATGGAAGATAAACCCTTTTGCTGTTTTATTTAGCATTCCGCTAACAACCCAATTTCATTACTTCATTATGATGGCTACCAAGCCTTTGGGGATTTTCCTTATTAGAGATTTGTATAGATTTTTCTCCTTTAGCTTACTTAAATCTTTGGTTTTCATTAGTTAGGTAGGTTCCGATTCAACACATTGTAGTTTCATTTTTATACCTATGATCTTGACTTTTTTTACCTAGGGGATGAGTACTTAAGGGGGTTAGATTTTGATAAGTTCTTTAGTGGGAATGACACTGATGAAGACTGCACATTGTAGTCGAAATACGTATCTGTCATGGATACAAAAATTAAGTGGAATTAAATGGAAGATAAACCCTTTTGCTGTTTTATTTAGCATTCCGCTAACAACCCAATTTCATTACTTCATTATGATGGCTACCAAGCCTTTGGGGATTTTCCTTATTAGAGATTTGTATAGATTTTTCTCCTTTAGCTTACTTAAATCTTTGGTTTTCATTAGTTAGGTAGGTTCCGATTCAACACATTGTAGTTTCATTTTTATACCTATGATCTTGACTTTTTTTACCTAGGGGATGAGTACTTAAGGGGGTTAGATTTTGATAAGTTCTTTAGTGGGAATGACACTGATGAAGACTGCACATTGTAGTCGAAATACGTATCTGTCATGGATACAAAAATTAAGTGGAATTAAATGGAAGATAAACCCTTTTGCTGTTTTATTTAGCATTCCGCTAACAACCCAATTTCATTACTTCATTATGATGGCTACCAAGCCTTTGGGGATTTTCCTTATTAGAGATTTGTATAGATTTTTCTCCTTTAGCTTACTTAAATCTTTGGTTTTCATTAGTTAGGTAGGTTCCGATTCAACACATTGTAGTTTCATTTTTATACCTATGATCTTGACTTTTTTTACCTAGGGGATGAGTACTTAAGGGGGTTAGATTTTGATAAGTTCTTTAGTGGGAATGACACTGATGAAGACTGCACATTGTAGTCGAAATACGTATCTGTCATGGATACAAAAATTAAGTGGAATTAAATGGAAGATAAACCCTTTTGCTGTTTTATTTAGCATTCCGCTAACAACCCAATTTCATTACTTCATTATGATGGCTACCAAGCCTTTGGGGATTTTCCTTATTAGAGATTTGTATAGATTTTTCTCCTTTAGCTTACTTAAATCTTTGGTTTTCATTAGTTAGGTAGGTTCCGATTCAGCACATTGTAGTTTCATTTTTATACCTATGATCTTGACTTTTTTTACCTAGGGGATGAGTACTTAAGGGGGTTAGATTTTGATAAGTTCTTTAGTGGGAATGACACTGATGAAGACTGCACATTGTAGTCGAAATACGTATCTGTCATGGATACAAAAATTAAGTGGAATTAAATGGAAGATAAACCCTTTTGCTGTTTTATTTAGCATTCCGCTAACAACCCAATTTCATTACTTCATAAAACTTAGTATTAGGAAGTACTGATGCTCACCCTCAATCTTACGAATACTCCATGATTTCGGCAATACTGACAAAATCCGATTTTTTTTTTCAGTTGAATTTCCACACGCATTGAATTTATCCTTCAGTTGAGCATTTCTTTCCCAGCTACCTCATACGTAGTATCATTTGAATCAGTTTCAAGGTACTTATGGTTAACAACCGCATCGTAAGCTGTTTTCAGCGCCTCTGAGGCACGAGTGAGTTTATCAGTAGGGCACTTTTTAGCACGAACCACATTATATGTCCGAATCGGTGATACATTTAGACTGTCCAATGTTTGATTGAGGCTTTGAAGTTTACACCGCGTTTTCGTAATCGTCTGAGCTAACCACCAGAACTCCTACATGCATAACAACAAGAAATTAGAACCAGAAATTAAAGAACACAAAAAACATATCATTTCAATTGCTAGGAGACTGAGAGTCGAAAAATTTTCCTATGCGAAATTATGTCCATGTACAGTCAGTTTGATAGTATATATTATTATAAAACCCTATTAAAACATTAACCTCACCTGGTTCATCAGCATTCTCGTCCAACTCCGCCACTCGCACTTAATCGGCTATAATAATAATTAAAAAAAAAATGAAGAAATTAATAATTTAAGGCGAATTTTGCCTGCAGATGGCAAGTCATTAACCATGTTTTTTTACCACCAGATGGCATTGCGCGCAAACTTTCCGACCTTCGATAATGATTGGCAAGAACTTATTGTACTCATCATGAAACCCTGCAGAAATTGGTTTCAAACTCTTGCGACGAATAACTGTATGCAGATTCAATGGGTTGCAGCACTGTCGTTGAATTGTCGTATACAGGACCCCATATTGCTTAGCATAGCCATCACAAACACTTTTCAGTTTCGTAACACCAGAACGAAGCTTGTAAAGGTCCCACTGACGAGAAGCGAACTGTTTACAAAGCCGGTTATTTACGGTACACTTTATTTTTAAGAATTTTCCAATAGAACACACCATTTTCCACTCGGTATTTGCAAACTTCTAATGAACTAGACAGATGTGCGAAAGATGCTTAAAAATGGACGCCTGCTAAATATATATAAAAAAAAAAAAAATCAAACATATCATGTTGCATACGTTAATAGATGACATCTTAAAGAGCATCTATTTTAACTCAAAATTTAGGTTCGTATGCAAAACATGAGCAAATTACAGTTTGGTCCCATATTTCAAATTTTATTTTTGTTTTATGGTTCACTATAAATAGTTATTTTGGAGGTCCTGTACCAAAAACTTAATATTTAGGTCCGTTGTGCTCTTAAAATACGTAAAAAAACACCTTTCTTCAATTTGTTTAAGGTCTTTTCCAAAATGTTATATTGCAGGTACTATGCGTTGAACTTAGTTTGTCTATCTTATGTAAAAATGCAGGGCTGTTACAAGATTTTCTAAATTTGATCCGCGAAATCCGCGATTTCTCAAAAGAAATCCGCGACTTCAAATACTAATCCGCGACAAAAAAACTGTTTTCATTGCCTAAAAATAGCATTTGTACACTACTACATGGCATTTCAAGCTTATTGCTTATATCATATTAGATTTGTGCCTTAGTGTTTTTTGAAGTACTTTCACATTTTAATTGAGAGCTTTTTATGCCTGTACCATCCTATGCCCAAGGAAGTAGAGAATTTTTCCAACCCGAAAAATTAATAGACTGAACGGGAATAGAACTCAGTCGCCTCCAGCATGGACTTAGTTTGTAGCTGCGCCTTTACCGACTGAGCTAAAGGAGTATCGTTTGTAACCTTCGAATTAAAAAAAAATAACATTGTATCATAGTTATGTATGTATAGTATAAATTCTGAGTAATTAGTGAACATAACAAAACATCCTTAAATTATGAGATTTTATTTAATAATACCGGCCTAGATTTGATGAAATATTATTTAAAAAAAATTAATGCATTTTCATTTGAAATGCAAGTTTTTTTTTTGAAAATTAACCAGAGACGTATTTTGCTGTCCTAAATGTTGTAGTAATTTGGCTCTAGTTTTCTCAATTTTTGACCGATTCAAACCAAACACCCTGCACATAATCGAGAAATTACCAGAGTTTCAACACAATTGTTGGTCCCGTCGCGGTTCTGTATTTACACGGATATTCCTTGGAGTCTGTCCAATGGTGAGACATTTTCATGATATTTCTTTTCTAATATGAACCTACCTCTTTTCGCTGTCAAAACATAACCGAATCGTGTATATGTGACTTTGTGGATCATGCGCGACTTATTACTATGTATACCGGAAATTATAGGTTTTCCAAATCGTTCAGGACATCAGTTGATTTTATCTAATAGATCAACCAAGACTGCAATAATGTCTTTAGTATTGAAATATTTCCAGACAACGCACAGTGTCTATGTAGATCATGCATGATCTATTTCCGAGTAATCCAGATGTTCAAAATTCTTCAAATCGTCCTGGAGTTCAGTTAGTTTGATCTACTAGAACTATTGTCTTGTATACCAGAAGTTTTAAGTACTCCAAATCGTTCTGAGCCTCATAGCCTAGTCAGTACGGTCAGGAACGGTATTACTAAGCCGGAGGCGGCGGGTTCGATTCCCAGTCCGGTCGAGGGAATCTTTCGGGCTGGAAATTTTCTCGACTTCCCTGGGCATAGAGTATCATTGTGCTTGCCTTGTCACACAATATACAAATTCATGCATTGGTATTGGCATCGAAAGCTCTCAATTAATAACTTTGGGAGTGTATTTGGAACACTAAGTTGAGAGCACGCAATAAGTTAATATGCACTAATCAATAAACTTGAAATGCTAATAAGAAGAAGAAGAAATCGTTCTGGAGTTCAGATGATTTATTCTACTAGATCAACCATGACTGGGATGAAGTCTGTAGTATCAAAATATGTCCACAGATTCATAGTGTCTATATGGATAATGTTTCAGGAAAATTACGTATCAGTTAATAATATCATTGTTAACGAAATTTTTATGACTCTTGAAAGTCTCGATGCCGGAAAAGGACCTGGTCCTGATGAAATACCTCCATTTTTATTCAAAAAAATAGCAACTAGTTTTGTTAAACCATTGTTTTGGCTTTACAATTTATCTCTCAAAACAGGTGATTTTCCAAAAATTTGGAAGAAATCATTTTTAGTCCCAATATTTAAATCTGGCAAACGGTCATACATTAAAAACTATAGAGGTATTGCAATTATGTCATGCATTCCTAAAATGTTTGAAGCAATTGTTAACCAGAAAATATTTAACCAGGTTAAGCATCGCATTTCAAATAATCACCATGGTTTTTTTAAAGGTCGGTCAACGTATACTAATCTGTTGGAATTTGTAAACTTTTTTATTGAAGCAATGGATAGAGGTAATACTGTTGAAACCTTATACACTGACTTAAGTAAGGCCTTTGACAGAGTAGCCATTCCCTTACTTCTTTTTAAATTAAAACGTTTAGGTATGACAAGTACACTTTTAAAATGGATTGGATCATACTTGACAGAAAGAATACAGATGGTCCACTTTAAAGGAAAAATGTCCTCGCCAGTTAATGTTACCTCGGGAGTTCCACATGGATCTCATTTAGGTCCTTTATTATTTATTTTATTTGTGGATGATGTGAAGTTTGTGTTGAATCGCTTAAATGTGCTCATGTATGCTGACGATATGAAACTGTACATGGAAATCTTTAACAATAATGATTTGCTACATTTTAAAAATGAAATTAATGTTTTCCACAATTTCCATGATTTCCTTTGTTAATGATATTATCTCACAACGCGTAAATTCAAAAAAAAAAAATTTAGCAAGATTAAATTTTTACGTACCATCACGCATGTTAAGAACTCGAAATGTATTTCAACTGTCACCTCACAGAACGAATTATGGTAAAAATGGACCAATTAAAAGAATGATGAGAGTGTATAATAATTATTGTGAGCATATAGATCTAACGATGTCTAAAGATACAGTAAGGAGAACACTAACTGCTAGGATTTCATCTCGTTAAGTTTAAAACAATTTTTATTTTTTAGATATTTGTATATGCAGTCTACATTAACTGACAATTTCAAATAAAACGTATGTTTTAAAATAGCATGTAAGGAAACAGCACTATTGAAAAACGGTCTACACTGATTGACGACAAATAAATAATTATGTCCACGTATACCAGATGATCTAGGTTCTCCAAATCGTCCTGCAGTTCAGATGATTTGTTTTACTAGATCAACAAAGACTAGGATAATATCTGTAGTATCGAAATATCGATTTCGAAATCCTAGAACAATTGGCATACGCGGAAATAGGTTGGCATGATCCACATAGACACTGCAAATTTGTTTGGGCATATTTCGATACTACAGATATTGAATTAGTTTTGGGTGATCTAGTAGAAAAATAATCTAATCTCCAGAATGATTTCAGAACTTATAACATCTTGTATACATAGCAATAGGTCGGGTACAATCCACATAGACACTTTGAATCTGTTTGAACATATTTCGATACAACAGACATTATTGGAGTCTTGATAGAACAAATCAACTGAACTCAAGGACGATTTCGAGAACCTAGAATATCCGGTATACATGGCAATTACTCGCATATATACGATTCGTTTGTGATTTGACAACGAAAAATGCTATGTTCATATTGTAAAAAAGGAAAATGTCTCACATTGGACAGACCTCAGGGAATTTCCGTGCAAATCCGGAGTGACTTATGGAATTGAGATCATTTTTCGATTATTTACAGGGTGTTTGGTTTGAACCGGTAAAAAATTGAGAGCCAAATGAACAACAAAATTGATGACAGCAAAATAATCCGGACGGAAAGGTTACAATGAATTCCACAATTTTTGTGACAGCACATCAGTCCCTTCGCGATTTTCGCAACATCATTTAATGTTTCCGCGATTTTCGCGACTGAAAGTTCAAATCCGCGACAAATCCGCGAAAATCGCGAAATCCGCGAAATTCGCGAAATCCGCGCCTGTTGTAACAGCCCTGAAAATGCTTAAGGACACAATGCTGCAATCAAGTCAAATATTTAGCTGCATCAACTAAAAAAAACACCTCTAAAGATTTTAGCCGCTAAATAATATGTAAGTTTGGCAACACTGTATTGAAAACTTTTCTTAGTAATGCAATCCATTTTTCTTCAAATATTATTTCACACAATAAGTCATGGGAATGAATCCACTTATTAAGAGGAAATGGTACAAAAAAATTAAATAAAAAAAGTTTTACCTTCAATTTATGACTTTCGTTCATTCAAAATCCAATATCTCAGGAACTACGCAAATTACTTTTTGTAGTTAAGTGTTTCTTATGTAAAAAGGGACAAAAAACACGATGGTGTCCTCAAATTGAAAATTAAACGACATGTATTATTGCGCATTTTGCACCTTACTGGACTCCGCACTTTGAAAGTGCGGGGATGAAATAAGTGCGGGCCATGCGTATGACAGCTAGAGTTGTCAAAGTGACAGTTATGCTTATCCGAAGTGAATACAAAAACATTGGCTTTTGATTGTCTGTTCGAGTCGCAAAACACGATTTTTTCTACGAACTTAATATTTATTCACGATTTCCCGACACAAGACAGGTTGGAAAATCTTCCAAACACCTCGCATAATTTGCTAGACCGAATTCCCGGTAACTGTTGCAGAAGAGAATTGACTTCCCGAAGTTTCACCAACAAAACGTCGCTTGAAGAAAACTCCACGGAGAGCAAGTTGGCTGCTGGCTGGTTCACGAAGCTCAACGCGTTTTTCTGTTTTCTTCCGTTTGTTTGAAGATTTTGGACCAGAATTTTCCTTGTTGCTGACGTCATTTAGTGGATCTTGATCAGAAAATTCCTCATCGAGAGCTTCGAGTAGGTGCTCTGCTTGATAGCTGCATTCTGGAACGTCTTCAGGGAACGAAAACGTCTCGTTCTTTGACTCACTTCTTCTGATCGAAATCGTAGCTCGCAACTGATTTTTGTTCTGAATCAAAACAACAACAAAGTGTCTGTTTTGATTTTTGTTGTTGTTTTGATTTCAAGATCTTACACTCTCATTGCATTCTACTCGAAACATGTGTAAACATAATTTTACAAAATATTTGCAATTTTCCAAACAATTCTAAATTACTTATTTGTGAACAATTATATGGTTTTCCAAGTATGAATTAGATTGAAAATGATTTTGAGACGTGTTTAAATTCAAATGGTACACCTTTTTTGTTTCCAAATGTGTTAAATTCAATAGCGTTCTAGGCGTGAAATAACCAAAAAGTTCGTTGTTTTTCGTCAGCGTACCATCAAAGTGCGACTCAAAATATTCCCAAAAATCCAGTCACCACTCATTTAAAGTTTTCAAACGTAAATAAAAAACATTTGGCAACACTGTATAGAAAAAAAATCGTTACAGATTTAGATGTCTTGTCTAATTTTATTATTAAAACAATACATAATGCAATTTGTATCTTCATTCGTTCCGGAGATATGAACAAAAGAAAGTAGTGCTTTCTAAAAACTAGCGAAAAATGGAAAAGCCGCCCCTTGATCGAGGGGTGCTTCGATTAGCATAAAATTTTGGATTTAACAAATTTGAACCTAAATGAACATTCCCTCCAAAGTTGGTACAAATCGGAAAAGGTCAATTGCATGTGCTGTGTACAAGCATGGAAAATCATTTACATTCATTTGCCTCTAACATTTTTATCAACATCATTCCGTAAAATGATGTATAGAACTTTAGTAGGTTTCGTTATTAGCTACAACTTTTGTTCATTACTCAAATCTGTATCTCTTATACATAACGAATAAGAGCGAGCAGAACTTGTTACTGTTTTTCAGTGAATGTGAAATACATTAACTGAATGTAGACAGAACTTGTAGCTAATAACTAAACCTACAAAAGCTACATACATAATTTTGCAGAATTCTGTTGATGAAAAAAGTTAGGGGCAAATGAATGTAAATGAATGCACGAAATGAATGCAAATGATTTTCCATGCCTGGCTGTGTACAATTGGCGCGGAATGACCCATATGCTGCTTCCCCAACACAGTCATCAGAGAATCGTTTCTAGACAAAACATGTCGATGTAGCATTGCTGCTCTCCAACACTGTCATCAGAGGGTCGTTAGTAGACGAAACAAGTCGAAGTGGCATTTGCTTCCGATCTTCACTCATCGCCATATTCAGAACCACACGCCCCCAACGACCGCACAAAATACTCTCCAGAGTTGTAATCTTATAACCAAACTTGGAAGCAGGGGTGCTAGTGATTTTGATCGATTCTCTTCATTGACTTTCTGTTTCGTTAATAACTCGACGGCTAACACATTCATTGATACGTTTGTCATTCTGGATGATAGAAAAGCGTAGCAGAAATAGTGCGAAATAGGTTGGTGAAGCCATGGTCATCAAAAGAGGAAATCGAAGAAGAGAATTGACTTTCACCCCTCTGCTTCTAAGCACCTTCAGTCGTCGTCATGACAATGAAAACTAGCATCGCACCGCTGTTGGTTCTTGGGTTACACTTGTTGGTTGCAATTCTGCTATTTGACATTTTCGAAGGACCATCAAACATGAAATTACACTATTTTCTAGGGATGCCTAGAAATCCAATCCAATTTTCCAGCTGTTCGATGAAATATTTTTCGAATTTTCAATTACAAAAGAACCATGACGTGAAACAGGATCATAAATTTGTCGAAAACAGTGTTAACCGTGATACTGCTAAAGGCTAAGATTTACCAACTTGTTGAGAGAAAAAATTTAACGAGAAAAACTAAAAAAGGGGAGGAGCTTTAGTTGGGTGGACACTGGACACTGATATTCTGCGGCCTTCCAACCTATCGCAGCCACCAGTTCAACCTCTGTCAAGCAGCAGACGAGCAGAGACTCTTGCGAGTGCCCACCCGAGCAAAGTCTGAGATCAAATTGAAATCTAAATTTGATGTTGTGATTTCGCTGATAATGATTACTCAGGTTGCTGTCGTTTTGGTCGTTTTAACGGTTAAAATATCAAAATCGAGTGCAAAAAAATCTTCCTGTGACATCACATTGAAAACTATTTCTGCTATCAGTGAGAGCAAACT
Organism: Ochlerotatus camptorhynchus; assembly: GCF_037179485.1. Classification (NCBI taxonomy): domain Eukaryota; kingdom Metazoa; phylum Arthropoda; class Insecta; order Diptera; family Culicidae; genus Ochlerotatus; species Ochlerotatus camptorhynchus. Next base: position 1,183,904 of record NW_027040627.1, on the reverse strand, counting down.
GAAAACTCAATTTGATATCAATTTTTCCTGTTGACTGTACTGTTCTGTGTACAAGTAATTAATTTGATGTTATGCTAAGGCAATGAAAACAAACCCGCAACAACATATTTTTGTAGAGCAAATGTACAGCAAAATGAAAACGAAATTTATCAATTGCATAAACTGAAATCAAATTAGGATTTCAGTTTGATGTTGATATCAAAACTTGATTTCAATTTGCTGTCATTTTGATGCTGGACTTTGCTCGGGCAATCATTGAACCGAAGAATATGTAACTGTCCGGTCCGAATTTACAGATCCAGCTGCCTGCACGTCATCATCAGCTTCCAAAGGCTTTAAGCGTGTACTACCATCAGCCCTTTTCAAGGCCACCAAGATTTTTCCAAAAGAGTTAAGTTTCTGAACATGTCTCAACTAAAATTCATATCTATCACCGCTCAAATTCCTATTCCTACACAAAAGAAAAGCTCCTGTTGCAGTTAACAAGTAACATTTATTATATAACACGTAGTCCTACGTCACCATTGCGTCCCTTGTAGTTTTTATTTGTTTATTATTTCACGTCTAGGACGTTTATAAATTATACACATTTGAGAACAACAAACGGTGTAACATTGGGAGTTTGAACATCATGAATCGCTTATAATTGTTGATAAATAAATAATTTCGAATTGTTGTAAAAAACCTATAAATATGGTTTTACACGTTTTTTGGGTGGAAATCAATGAGAGTGTTATATCTTGAAGTCAAAACAATAACATCCAAACCGACACTTGGTTGTTGTTCTGTTTTTGCCGGCGCCGGTGGTGTAGTGGTAATCGTGACTGCTTTCTCACCCCAATGGGTTTGGGTTCAATCCCAGCCGAGTTCGGTGGGATTTTACTAAGACATATAAATCTATAGCCACGTCTTCCTTCGGAAGGGAAGGAAAGCCGTTGGTCCCGGCCCATGGAATGAAAATGAATCTCAACAAGCAATTAATTTTAGATGTATAGACACGAAAACTGTCTCTCTTGAATTTGCCACAAAAAGCTAAAAATGGCCAACCAGCGTACGTTCGCTAGAGTAGATCAACGTCGATTTCAAGATTCCCCAATACCCCGGAGATAAGTACAAACCAATCATTACTTGTCACAGCACGGTATCGAGTAACTATGTTCGCACTCAAGCTTCTCTTCTTCCCATCACAGTTGGTTGCATGGAAAGAATAAGACCTTCCATCAGAAAGTCCTTGCCACAACACATGATCACGCCAACGCCCCCATAGAACACAACGTTCGCCACACCAACCAACCAACCAACCACGGGAATAAGAAAACGCGATGCATATGCATGTAAATGTAACCATAAATTTTAACTTGACGATGGCGGTGCCGTAAATAAGCGCAAGTTATGAATATGTTGAACAGGCAGGTTTGTATGTGCAAAGTGTTCCTTCTTCCACTCGTACGGAAACAGCAATAGGACACGGCAGTGTGTTGTTGCGCGGCATTGTTGTCGAAGGAAAAGTTCCTCCCCTCCCGAAGTAAGCCGTAGCAGCTTGAGGCAGGCACAACTCGTTCCCGATGGGGTGACAATGGAAAACCTTTCGAGGACAAAAAGCCCAACCAACGAATGAGGCGGCCACGTCGTCGTGCGAAGAAAACTGCGGGCAAAAAAATCCACCGTTGCATTTCGCTTGACTTTTGACCTTCACTTATGCATGTTAGGCTTGTACGTTTCCTATCGTGAAAATGTTTTACGGCATTCTTTCTTACAGTCAGCTGAACCGTTTCCTTTTCCGTGCTATATTTGCTGCCCGTTGTTGCTGGGAATTTGAAGCACTGCTTTTGATGTTTACTTGCAGCGCCTGCGGTCATTGTGAAACCACTTTATCATCGTTAATCATATGCGCCCAGGAGAAGCACCACTTTGGCCCTCGCTCGAATCGTTCAAAATTTGCAAAACCCATCCACCAAACAACCCCCTATTTAGTATGGGTAGGAATTTGCGGAGCAGCGAACGTCAGTGTAGTTACATCGAACAACAGCCATACGTAGAATAATTTGCTTGCGCTATTCTCCGGGGTCTCTCCGAAAAGTGAGCCGTTCGTAGTTGCTCCGTTCCAGTCAGCCGGAACTGCTTGTTGGTCGGAGCGGCGGTAAAGCTTACGTGAAAAACTTATTAAATTTAATTATCACACTTTGAACTAATTTTACGCGTCCGCTCGAATTTTTGCCATGCATCCAGAGTAGAACGCGATGGGTGCAGTGTTTTTCCGAACGAAATTACAGCAACCAAGAGGGGAAGGGATGGTCTATTAAATTAACCCGAGGAATAAACTTTTAATGCTGCACACATTTAACTACGGTCGACACGGAATGACTGGCGTGCGCACAGGGTAAAGTAACTGATTTGGATCGAAGGATTGGACAAAACCTATTTTCGTCGATTATGCGAACTTGGATGTGGCTGACCCAGAAGGATTTTAAGCTTGTTAATTTTAAATGAAGCTTTCGTGCTGTATATTGCTTCACCAGCACTAAAATAATGCTCGGAAGACTGAGTTCCGAACCTACTTCCGATCTTACTGCTGACTTAAACGGAAATCACGGCTTTAAGAGTGTTGTTGTTGGTACTTTCAATAGATCTTTTTCCATGCTACCAGTCGCGTCGGAAATCAATTCATCAACGACAAACAGAAGATTTTTATCCAACATAGTTCTGAGTTTTTCTGTCGGAAAAATAAATGACTGGATATTGATGACAGAATGTTAAAGTGAACTCATATTTTGCCATCCGAAACACGTTTGTAGACAGAATTACTCAAGTCCACCACTTTAAAAAAAAGCATCAGAAACCAATTTTTGTAACTGTAGCTTACAACAAACGTATTTGGGTGTAGCCCAACCGGAAAATGATAGCTTGTGTTTCGAAAGAAGTTTGTTCCTCAAATGCATTGCATACAGTGCACAGTGGGCCAGGAATTATATCTAGTAGGAAAAAAAATACGCTCTGGGATTGCATCTTATTGAGTTGACGTCTTCAGTAAAGTTTCTTGGATTGATTAGGACTATAATTTAGTGGATACAAATAGTTCAAGGCTTAGCCAAAAAGATGGCGCAGCGAAACAAAATTTTTGGCGTAGACTTTAAATCTAAAATTGCGACCGTCACGAAAAGGTGTTAGGTTTTGTACGTTTATAACTGCGTAATTTATAGGTTAAATTAAAATCCAAATACACCAATCGAGAGGAAATATCTCCATAAATCAGCTAAAATAAATACTTTTCAAATTTCCGGAAGAAAAAAAAAAACTTTCGAAAAATGTGTAACGCACGACTCGCAGCCTGCAAGATCTCGACCACCGAATACGCTTCCTGTTTCTATACCGAGTGGCTTAAGTGCCACCTCCGAAGAGGACCACTCATCAAGGTTTGATTTGCCCGGCAAGAAACCCAACCTCAGGCGGGTTTGTGAATGGAAGAGACCGAAGTTTAGTTTGAGAGCGATTCAGCAGACTGGAGTAACTTTCCCCTTCCAGATTTCCTCCCCCGATCCTGACACGTGAGTGCGGAGACTGTTTTCCCAGGCAGTCCAACCTGGAGTAAATTGAACCACAACAAAGAAATACTACAAAAAAATTACGCAAAATAGAACGACCGAAATGTGAAGAATCTAGCCAACAAAAATTAACATTACGGGGAAAGCTTTTACTTTACGAAAACAACATTTATTTCAGGTATTTAGCCGTAATTTAACGTAAATCATTATATGATTTCTTCGTGTTCCTAACCTATGTTTTTATTCATGGCACTTGTACCTATTCCATTTATTCGTTTGTTTGCTAGCTCTCCTTAATCGTGTGTGCGGTTTCCTGATCTGGTTCTAGCGATTGCTAGCCTAACTTATTAATTTTCTTCGAGCTCATGTGTTGGTGCCGCGATAAAGCGGGCGAGAACCAGAAGAGCCAGTGAAGGACACGACTGGAAAATTGCTTACCGACCCCGCTGACCAGCTGCAACGCTGGTTTGAGCACTTCGAACAACTTCTTCAAGTTTCAACGGCCAACCAGCCATCAACATCTCGGCATGATCCGCCTAGGGTGCGGCGCATCACTCGCGTCAATTCCGAGGCCCCATCACTGCAGGAGATTGAAGCAGCTATCCGAAGCATGAAATCCAACAAGGCTCCAGGGATCGATCGCATATCAGCAGAGATGCTCAAAGCTGACCCCATGCCATCCGCACAAATGTTGCATCAACTATTCTGTAATATCTGGGACACCGCGACTTTTCCGGCCGACTGGATGCAGGGCATCTTAGTGAAGGTCCCAAAGAAGGGAGATCTGACTGTGTGCGACAATTGGCGAGGCATCATGTTACTGTGTATTACCCTCAAAGTTCTGTGCAAAGTTATCCTGAATCGGATACAGGAGAAGATCGACGTGACTCTCCGACGGCAGCAGGCAGGATTCCGTGCCGGAAGATCGTGTGTGGACCATATTGTCACGCTCCGCATCATCCTGGAGCAGGTCAATGAATTCCAAGAGTCCTTTAATTTGGTATTAATTGACAACGAAAAAGCTTTCGACCGTCTCAATCACGAAAACCTGTGGGGCGCCCTGAGACGCAAGGGAGTCCCGGATAAAATCGTCAACCTCATCGAAGCGCAGTATGAGGCTTTCACGTGCAAAGTTCTGCATAACGGAGCCTTGTCCGACCCTATACGGGTAGTCGCTGGTGTGAGACAAGGATGTATACTATCACCGCTACTGTTCCTCATCGTAATCGTCGAGATCATGGTGGGTGCAATTGACCATGTACTGAACCGTGGACTGCTTTGGCAGCCTATCACCATGGAGCATCTCAACGACTTCGATTTGGCTGATGATGTTGCTCTACTAGCACAACGGCGCTCTGATATGCAGAGTAAGCTCAATAACCTAGCCGAACGCTCCTCTGCGGCGGGTCTCACCATCAACGTCAACAAGACCAAATCGTTGGATATCAACACGGGCAACCTTTCCAATTTTACGGTAGCGGGGCAAGCAGTGGAGAATGTCGAAAGTTTCCAATATCTAGGCAGCCAGATAGCGTCGGACGGCGGGACCAAGAGCGATATAGGTGCACGAATCAAGAAGACTAGGGCTGCCTTTGCGAGTTTGCGAAGCGTATGGAGATCCAACCAGATAAGTCAACGCACCAAAATCCGAATTTTCAACTCGAACGTGAAATCTGTGTTGTTATACGCCAGTGAGACGTGGTGTGTATCAGCGGAGAACACTCAAAAGCTGCAGGTCTTCATCAACCGATGCCTGGGGTATATAATTCATGCCTGGTGGCCTCACAACTGGATCTCAAATGCCGAGCTCCATCGTCGATGTCATCAGAAGCCGATAGCAACAGAAATTCGAGAGCAAAAGTGGAGGTGGGTCGGCCACACACTTCGACGGGTGGAAACGAAATCTGCAAGCAAGCGCTGGATTGGCATCCGGCAGGACATCGCAGCAGAGGCAGACACAGGGGCTCATGGCGGTGGAGCCTCAATAAGGAAATTAAGCAAGTCGATAAGCATCTAACCTGGGCCCAGGTCAAGGCAAAAGCGAGCAGCCGCCCAGGATGGAAGTCTTTCACGTTGGCCCTTTGCACCGCTGGTGGTGCACAGGACCCTTAAGTAAAGTAAGTCATGTGTTGGTGTGTGTGGAGATTCGAATGCGTTTCATTTACTCGCGGTAATCACTGTCGTCGCTGCTTCATCCGTGTCGGCACAGAAGCATCCCTTTGTCGGAGGGGTCGACAACGTAGCACCCTATTCAAACGGTGGTGGTGTTGCACATTGCACCCCGGACTGGTATGATGCGGAAATTCCCAATAGAACTCTCGAATTGGTACTGAAACTAGCGCCGACTGCCGGTGGCGCAAATGTCAACGAGGGGATCGTCGAAGACGAATAATGTACGTGGGTTCACGTGGTTGATATTGGCGGATTTGGCCAACGCTCTGCCGGAGAACAGTTAAACGGTGTCTCCATTCCAAACTCTCCCCCGAACCGGGAACCTTGACGTTGAAGCGTGGGGTCTAGAGAACGCGATTAAATTCCTCGATTGCGGTGTGCCAAGCAAAGCCATCTATCGCTAGAAGCAATGCGGTGCAAACTCCAAACACACAAAAAGCCGTCGAACGGCTGTTCGACACATTACAGATACATCTCCACACAAAAGACATTATTCACCTTACCTTTCTACGAATTTGGCACACACAACAAGTGGACCGCACGGAACTTCTAATCTACAGCTTACACTCTACAGGCTAACGGAAAGGAACAAAGAAGTAACATTAGCTTCGGTCTTTTAGACTCCTCACATTTTTCACTGAGTAAAAAATTTAAAATCGTGCGTTTTATTAAAATAAAGCTTACTTCATACAGGTTATTCCAATAAAGTCCAACACTAAAACGATTAATCAATAAACATCTGTTCAACCACCAGCCAAGATTAAAAATATATATCTATTCAGAATGTTTCAAACAGTGTTCCACTAGGGTGTACGCTAAATTTTGCGATACACTGTAAGTCCGTACAAGATCTGAATAAATTATCCAATTTTTTTTTTTAATTTTTCACTTATTTTTACAGTTACCGGACAGGTCGGTAGTTCAAAAACTACCGAACAACACATTTCACAACAATCGCCTCATTTTCTGGTGAAATTATAAGTTATTTGTCTTTATATGCGACTGTCAGTTATCTACACCCATAAATGTGGTGGAAGCCAATGAAATCAATTACAACTTATCTCTGACCAGACTAGCTCCTTTTGCCCCATTTTTAAGTCTCATATGGTTTGATAGATCGTATGATTACTGTTGACTCAAATAAGGTTTTGACCATGTCCTCGTAGGCACTCGGGACAATTCTGATGAGTTCATTGGGATCGTGGCTTTCATAATCTCTATTTGAATTTAATTATTACAATGATTGCCTTTTTTACTATTATATTGGCAACACTGCCAGCTCTGTCTCGCAACATGTTTTGAGACTCTCTGAGAGAAGCAGCTCGTGGTTATTTAACAGGTAATCGTGGCAATTTTTAATTAAACCGTTGGAAGCTTGACCTCTTTCAAATATTGAATAATGGTAATGCTAACGTTTATTACTGATTAGGAAAATTACGTTTATTCGATAAAAGCACATGTTTTAAACTGAAGGGTAAAGAGAGGTACATATGTCAAAAACACTCAGTGCTGCCAGTCTGTTCAGGTGCGGAAGCCAGTGTGTACAGAAACGTTGATTTGTGTATGAAAACATAACACATTTCCCTCCTTTAACGGCCATCTGGCGAGAATATGATTCGTGGCTTCCTGGCTCTTGTCGACCTTCGTGGAGCTGCTGGAGGTGTTACCACTCCGCTAGCATCGCGGGTGATGCTCGGGGTGGTGAACTGCTCACCACCACTGTTTGTTGATACCTGGGGTGATGATGGCTGTTCCTGAAGACCGGCTGTAGTGGAACCGTCGATTGGTGTTGATTCCAACGCAAATCGTGAAGAATATGGATCTGGTTTGTCACTCATACCACAGCCATTTCTCGGCAAACCAGGTACGCGATTCTGGAGCTGATCGATATGCTGTTTACACTTTTTGCCATTATAGTCAACCTGATAGTGCAAGTCTCCTAAGCGAGCCGAAATTACACCGGAGACCCATTTATCCATCAGTGGGTTGAAAGACCGAAAATAAACTGGCTGGGAGACGCCAAACTCACGAAACGATGAATCCAACTTATTTTTCTGTTGTTGGCAGATTCTTGTAGTGAGATCCGCTGGCAGCAGTAGATTCAGGCGTGTTTGAATGTTCCTACCGAGAAACAGTTGACATGGCGGTTGACCAGTAGTAGAATGAGGTGCTCTTCTGTATTGTCGAAGAAACTCGTTCAAATTGAGTTGAATGTTGCTTCTCGTTGTATCCATTGCTTTCAAAGCATTCTTCACTGTCTGGACACAACGCTCGGCCTGTCCATTGGTTGATGGGTGGTACGGAGCAGTTAACTTGTGATACCTTACGCCTACCATCCGAAGATAAGTCTTGAACTCAGTAGATGTAAAATTAGTTCCATTATCTGAAACAATAGTTGTAGATATTCCATACGCTGCAAAAAGTTCATCTAGGAGAGCAATTGTAGCACTAGCGGTCATGCTGATGGTAACCTTCACCTCGATCCACTTACTATACGCGTCCGTGATTATGAGTAACATCACTCCAAGATACGGCCCAGCATAATCTATATGAATGCGCTCCCACGGCGCCTTCGGGTACTCCCACACGTGATCGCGAAACTTTGGAGGATCGTTGGCATTTTTGGCACATTCATGACACTCCTTTGCAGCGCACTCGATGTCCGCATCGATTCCGGGCCAATAAATAAACGATCGCGCCAGCCCCTTCATCTTCACTATTCCTAGATGTCCGACGTGTAAATCCTTCAGTACAGCTTCCTGCAAAGAGCGCGGTACTACCACCCTGTGTTCATATACTAGACATCCAGCTGCAGTTTTGTAGTTGATTTCGGGGGACTTGAAGCCTACACGTTCCAAAGATTGGCCCTCCTCGAGAGCGCGAAGAATCTTGCCCAAGACGTCATCTCGCCGTTTTTCCTGGGCGATTCGTTGAGCATGGATTGGTAGCTGTTGGATTTGATGCAACATAAAACAATCGAATGCATCGAACTGTTCGTCTCGTCCGATAGTCACCTCTCTCAATAGGTTTACTCCAAACCCTGGAACAACACGGGAACAGTAGTCTGCATTGACATTTTCCTTCGTTCGTTTGAAAACAACGTCGAAATCGAAGTTTCCCAGAAAATCGGCGTAGTTGGCCATACGGCTAATGCAAAGCGTCGGAAGCGATTTTTCTGGATGTAGTATCTGTGACAGCGGCTTGTGGTCAGTTATTAATGTCCAGTGATGTGCATACAGGTACATGACAAATTTCTGCACAGCCCAAACTATCGCAAGGGCCTCCCTATCCATTTGTGGGTAGCGCTGCTCTGTCGTGCTTAACGTTCGACTGGCATAAGCTATCGGTCTTTCCACTCCATCACTCAGACGATGCGACAACACCGCCCCCAGTCCTGTACTACTGGCATCCGTTGCTAGCAGTAATGGAAGCTCCGGATCGTACTGCATTAGCACCTGTGGTGAAATCAATGCACTTTTGATTTCTGCGTACGCTGTCTCGGCGCTTGCTGTCCACTTGAAACTGTCGTGGAGTAACATATCTCGGAGAGGCCTGTCCCGTGTGGAAAGGTTAGGAATAAATGCGCTGTAATAAGTTGCCTTTCCCAGAAACAGGTGTAGTTCTTCGGGGCTCGACGGCTTTTTTGCATCCCGTATTGCTTCAATATGCCTGTCCGACTTATGTACTCCTGCAGCGTCGATTTTATGTCCCAGGAACTCCACAGCAGGAGCCCTGAACACGCACTTTGAACGATTTAGGCGAAGTCCATTAGTTCACAGCCGCTCCAACGTTTTCTCTAGCACATCCAACATCTCCTCGAAGCTTGCCGCATGTATCAAAATGTCGTCGTAAAAATTCACAACATTCGAAAGTCCTTGTAGAACCGTTTCCATTCGCCGTTGCCAAATTGCAGGAATATTGGCAGCACCATATACAGCTCGTGTGGGTCGAATCAATCCGTGTGTAGGTGTATTCAGCGTTAGAGCATGACCAAAATCATCGTCAACCGTCAAATGGGAATACGCATCGGTTATATCGAGATGACAGAAAACCGCCGCACCTTTCATTTTGTGAAAAAGATAGTTTGCACGGGGAATTGGATGCTCATCAATTATCATTCGGGCATTCAAAGTTGGCTTGTAGTTACCTGTAATCCGAATCGTTCCATTCTTCTTGGCGACGACGTGAGTAGTAGATGCCCATTCAGATGATTCCACACGCTTGTAAAGACCGGATGAAATTTTCTTGTCTATTTCTCTGGCGTACGCATCTCGTAAAGCGAATGGAATTTCCCGTGCCTTTGAGAAGACTGGAGATGCTCCTGGTTTCAGATGTAGAGTAGCCGGAGGGCCAGCCAGCTTGCCAGCAGTCTCGCCGAATACACCATCGAAACGTGAGATGAGATGCGACAGCCGTTGCTGCTGTTGCTTGGTGATTACTGGTTCCGCTGCGGTAAGTGTGTTCACTTGCTCATCCGTGCCAAACAACTGCACAAAGTCAATGTCGTATGCAAATTGCGCAATCCATTCTCTACCGAAGAGTGAATCGAAATCTCCGTCTACGACGTACAAGTCTAGACGCCGGGAGGTCCTACCCAACGTAACATTCACTGGCAAGCGGCCGATGCAGTGGATTCTATGCCGCGTGTAACTGGCAAACTGTCTTTCCGATTTGTGCAGGCGAAAACTAACTTTGATCTTGCGAAGCGTACACAGGCTCACGATTGCACACGGCGCCCCTGTGTCTAATTCCATCTTCACAGCCTTTCCATCAATCTGAACTTCTAGCATCTTCCTGTCCAGAGGTTCAACTGACGAGATGACATCAACTTTCTGCAAAGCCTCCGTGTGATCGGCGTAATCGGATCCCTCATCCGATAATGGAGACAGTTCTTCCTTGACTTGAGCCGTCTTCGATCTACATACCTTCGACAAATGTCCCTTTCTGTTGCAAGCAAAACAAACCGCATCCCGGAATTTGCAGTATTTTCGCTCATGGCGGCCTCCACAGCCATGGCATGTTGGAGCACGATCCTGGTTGCTCGAGCCTTGACGAAAGCTTCCTTTCTTTACACCCGTTGACACATAACCCAACTTGTTTGTTGTTATTGTCGTTCCGGCCGGATCCGTTGTCACTTCTACAGATGTCTTGTGTGTAGCTTCCATTGTGTGCGCAACCTTGTAGTCAAACGTCTCCGGGTTTTTCGCAATAATTTCATCGCACATTCCGCGAGATTCCAAGCCAAAGAGTAACTGTTCGATGAGCATACGGTCCAAAAAATCTCCGTATTCGCAATGAGCAGCAGTCTGTCGTAGTCGCAAAGCAAAACTCGCAATACTCTCTTCCGGCTCCTGGCGCAGTTGGCGAAATTTAATGCTTTCAGCATACTTATTTTTCGGCCGGTTGAAGTGTTCCACCAATGTTGTTTTTATCGCAGCGTATGTCAAATCCTCCGGTTGCCTTGGGCTGACGAGAAATTTGAGTGCGTTGTTCAGTTCAATTCCCATATGAACGCGAGCATATGCGGCATGGTCCGCCTCCCGGATTCTGCTGAGGTTGAGCGCCCAGTCGAAACGCTTGAAATAGTCCTCCACTGATGAACCGTCCGATGTCTTGAATTCTCCGATTGCGAAAGCTGCTGGTTTTGAGTCTCCTTCTTGTGCTGCATTGGCACCGCCGGCTGCTGCTGCTGAAACTTCCTGAACTGCTGCTTTTAGCGCATTGGTGAAAACAGTAGTAAGGCTCTGTAGCACCTCCGCTGGAATGGACATTTTATCCAACTTCTGACACCACTTTCAAATATTGAATAATGGTAATGCTAACGTTTATTACTGATTAGGAAAATTACGTTTATTCGATAAAAGCACATGTTTTAAACTGAAGGGTAAAGAGAGGTACATATGTCAAAAACACTCAGTGCTGCCAGTCTGTTCAGGTGCGGAAGCCAGTGTGTACAGAAACGTTGATTTGTGTATGAAAACATAACAACCTCAGACTATAATAACAGATTTGAAAATTGCTGCTAGATTTTAGACATAAAACACATAATTTGTTATGTAAAAATGTCCACCGAATCGATTGGAGCTGGAATTGGATAGTGTAGACTTCGGGATAGTGTAGAAATCGTTTCGGATGATTTTATCAGTTTTATCATCCAACAACACATAACGGTTCAAATAACAGAAGCCATAAGTGACAAAAGCACTCAGAACAATCACAGCATTCAATTAGTCATGCGGGCAGCCTTGGTGGATCCGTCCATCCGCCTTGGAAACGGTTAATCAGTTTTTGTCCTCAAAATATTCTCGAATTCAATCAGAAGCCGATTTTTATTATGGTTTAATTTCATTCAATTTGTATCATCATTAAATTGTATTATTCTGTGCTGTCCGTCGTCATCGCCGGCGTCGTCGTTGGCGTCCCACATTGCATTGGAGTTGACTTTTTTTTTTCTCTTCTCTTACTCTGGTTGACGGATGGAACGCGGCATTTATTGGAATTGACATTCATTGAAATGTTGTTACATCCAATGCCACAGAATTTTGACTGGCACACGCGCCAATTTTTCCATAATTGTGTGTGTGTGTGTCTGTCCCTTTTTGTTATACTTTATTTTTAATATTATTTGCCGTCCATGGCGCTGCAGCCATCAAGCGTCGGTTGTGTCGTCGATGACGTGATTTTTATGAAAATGTCATTAAACCCTTTCTTCTGCAATTGGGCATGTGCTCCTGCGGTGATCGGCTCTGAGAGGGGTTAAAAATTACCGGAAAATCAATTTTTCACCAACTCCCCGATTTCGAGGCACACCTACACGACCATGAAGCATTAAAGTAAAATTTGTTCATGCCTTTTTTGGCCAGCAGCCCTCTTGCTAAAATGTCCGCTGATGGCTAATTCAGAGTGCCCTTCCCCCGGAAAGCAATCAAAGGCGGAAAAAAGAGCTTCACAGCCGAGAGACAACCGCGGAGAAAGCAGCTGTCAAAAATAGTTGTGAGTGAGTGCGGGTGTGTGGATTTTGCCGGTCGCTTTTTTACATGCTTCCTGTCGAATATTTAAAATTTTCAAACATTCAAATGCGATTTTAAGTCATCAATTGGTTGGTGCTGGTGAAAAAGCGAGGGGTGGGAAAAAAATGGAAGCGCATCGGAGAACACGCCACACACGTACCTACACGGTTTGGAACGCGACGACGGGATGGCGGAAACCGACGACGTAAAAACGCGGAGAATATTTTCATAACAGTGAACACACGTGCCTCCAGGGAAGCCGAGCAGGACGAGGTAAAAATCGCGCCAATGTACAATCGTCTGCTGCTCATCCCCTTCCCGGGGTAGGACCCATCCATTCCCTTCTTCCACTGCGCGCCATCAGCCGGCAGCGTTCGATTTCCGATGGGTTACGGGTGGTGGAATCGAGGCATGGAAGGAACTGACAACCTCACTGAAATATGCGGGAAATGCCTTTGATGGTTGGTTGGTTCGGTTCGGTTCGGTTCGACGGTAGTGTTGTAGGTACCAACAACAGCAGTCAACCCTTTGGGCCGGGTGGCCTCGATTTTGGCCTCGCTTTCACCTGCAAATGTAACTACACCAAAAAAAAAAAATTGAAACATGGGCCGTAAGAGTGAAACGAGCATGATTCGATGGTGCAATTGATAGGAGTCATCTTGATTTGTTTTCAAGTGTCTGTAGTGACACATTCGCATGGTTTTGGGGAGACGTGATCTCGACTCAGGGGTTCATTTAAAAAAAAGGAAAACATATACAGAGTTTTTTTCAGTTGAATGGAGCTATTCATTATTAGAAGTTTCCTACAAGTCCATGATTGTTAAGCCATTGCAATCATCAATGCATTGATTTTTTTTATAATGCGTTTATTTTTCCAGGCTCATTTGCCGTAGCTTTGCGGAGCCGATATTCATCGTTTGGGTTACAAAAGAAATGCGAGTCTAACGAGTAGTGATTGGACATGAGCCGTATAAAGGAAATGTGACGTATAAAGTCACGGCTCATGTCCAATCCTTTGAACCACGGCTTGTTCGATACCTGTGGGAGAATAGAATGTAACCATCTTCCCAGATCACTCTCATTCCATTTTTGTTGCCAGTTGGTGAGGACGTGCTGACGGGTAATTGAGAAAAATTTCGCAAAGGCGATTTGTCGATCAAAAATATCGCCTTCCATAGCGCCCACCTTAGCTAGCGAGTCCGCTTTCTCGTTACCCGGAATAGAGCTATGAGATGGGACCCAGACTAAAGTGATGGTAAAGAAACACTTAGATAAAGTACTCAATTTAGCTCGGATTTCGGTCAGGAGTGCTTCATCGGCCTCATTGATCGAATAGCCTCCAACGAGCTAAGGCTATCAGTAAAAATAAAATAGTGATCAGATGATAGCGAGGCAATTTGCTCTACTGCATAGAATATGGCTGCTAGTTCCGCAACGTATACGGAACAGGGTTTTTGCAGTTGATATGAGGCGCTTTGAAATTCGTTGAATACTCCAAATCCAGTGGAAGCGTTTATGGTTGACCCATCTGTGGAAAAAGTCTTATTGTTACTGACATGGTGGTACTTGTTTGCAAAAATTAAGGGAACAACCATCGACCGATGGTGATCTGGTACTCCACGGATTTCTTGCAACATGGTCAGATCAAAATTTACAGAGGAACTATAAAAGTCTTGGAGGCAAACACGAGAGGAATTGAATGAAGAAGGGCCAATCTCCAGCGTCATGTACTCGTAATAGAGACTCATGAATCTTGTTTGAGGATTTCTGTCCAGCAGCTTCTCAAAGTTTTCTATTACCAATGGGTTCATTACTTCACAACGGATAAGAAACCGGAAGGACAGTTCCGCGAAACGATCTGTCAGTGGGAGAACACCCGCGAATACTTCTAGGCTCATCGTATGCGTCGAGTGCATACAGCCAAGCGCGATTTGGAGGCAACGGTATTGGACCCGTTGCAGCTTCACGATGTGTGTTTTTGCCGTGGATTGAAAGCAGAAGCTACCGTACTCTAGGACCGACAACCTGATCAGATCTTCCGGGTGTTTCACATACGCAATATGTTTTCCCCACGTGCTTTTGGAATCGAACCAGACACCTAAATACTTGAAAGATGTACTTTGAGTGATTGGTTTACCCATTAGCTGAAGCTGTAACTGTGCAGGATGATGCTTCCTAGAAAAAACAACCAACTCAGTTTTCTCCGGAGAGAATTCGATACCCAGCTTCATAGCCCAAGTAGACAAATTGACTAAGGTATCTTGCAATGGTCCTTGCAGGTCCGGTGCACTCGACCCTATAACAGACACAACGCCGTCATCTGCAAGCTGCCTTAGCGAGCAATTGTCATCAAGACAACCATCAATGTCTTTTACATAAAAATTATAAAGAATGGGGCTTAAACATGAGCCCTGGGGGGGACCCATGTAACTAATTCGTGAAGTTGTCGTGTTTCCATGAGAGAAACTCATATATTTCTCAGACAACAAGTTGCTCAAATAGTTGTTCATAATTGGTGAAAGCCCACTATCGTGGAGTTTATCTGAAAGGACATCGATACAAACAGAATCAAAAGCCCCCTTAATGTCCAAGAAAACTGAACCCATTTGCTGTTTTTGCGCATAGGCCAGTTGAATATCAGTTGAAAGCAACGCAAGACAGTCGCTCGTTCCTTTGCCTCTCCGAAATCCAAATTGCGTATCTGAAAGTAAACCATTCGACTCGACCCATTTGTCTAGACGAAAAAGAATCATTTTCTCCAACAATTTCCGTTTACAGGACAGCATCGCGATGGGACGGTACGAGTTATAATCCGACGCGGGTTTACCGGGTTTTCGAATGGCGATAACCCTTACTTGCCTCCAGTCATCCGGAACAATGTTGTGCTCCAGAAATTGATTGAATAAGTTCAACAAGCGTCTCTTCGCGACGTCTGGGAGTGGAACTTGATTCTATCCATTCCTGGAGCTGAGTTGTTACATGAGAGAAGAGCAAGTGAGAATTCCACCATCGAAACTGGGGAATCTATTTCGTTACTACACGACGGACGATCACAAACGTTGGTTTGAACCGACACCGAATCCGGGCAAACTTTCCGTGCGAAGCTGAATATCCAACTGTCTGAGTACTCCTTGTCTTCGTTAACCGGTGATGACGTGTTTCGTATTCTCCTGCCGACATTCCAGAGTGTTCTCATGGAAGTCTCTCGCGACAAACCATCGACGAATTGACGTCAGTAACCGCGTTTTTTGGCTTTAGTCAAGCCCTTAAAGGTTTTCTCGAGGTCGGTGTACCGCTCGAAATCCCCGACCTTACCGTGTTTGCGGAAGCGTTTAAACGCGGCGGACTTCTCGCTGTTCGCGTCGGTGCAATCCTTATCCCACCACGGGGTGGGAGGTCGCTTGCGAACGGAAACACCCGGAACACGTTTCGTCTGTGCTCGTCCAGTGGAGGAAGTATTTCAACCGATTGACTGGCATCGCGAATTGTCGCCAGTCAATGTTTTTCGTAAGATCGTACGCGATGTCGACCGAGCGAGTAGAAGATGAACCATTGGTAATAGATCAATGCGTTGATGATTGTTCCAGATTTATTCATATACTTATTCTTCTTACTTCTTTTATTTAACATCGGTTTCTGCTTCGTAATCGAGTGCCAATCACCGACGGGCTTCGATTGCCATCCCTCATCGAATCGACGGCAATCTAATTTCAGAGAGGTGGATTCCACACTTGGGTAGATTTCGAACCCATTAACACATGGGCCGAGACCACCGCACTTTTCCAATCTTCCGAAGGAAGACGTGATCTGAAATGTTGACGTCTCAGAAATATCTCAACGACCTCGGCTAGTATTAAGCCCAGACACACTGGGGTGAGAAAGCAGTCACGCTCATCACTTCACCACCGCTGGCGTGCCGTCAACCTCCACACACTTAGTTTTGTTTTTTCTAGCTCGGCAATTTTTTGCCGAGATTTGCACATTTCGTTGAACGCTCACTTGTTCCATGTTGGAGTGTGAGACAGCAGTCTCTGTGAATGTGTGGCTCTGTAAAGTTTATTCAATTGAGTCTGTACTAATATATTTATTACAAAAGACAAAGAATACATGTAGGCACAATTGAACCCATCGGACTGCCTCTAACCCCTGGTAGCCCCGATGCTATCAAAACTACCTCCGACTCCGCATCGGTGGCAATAACATTGATTACCTGCTACCCAATCATGATGTTTATCACTTCCACCAAACGTTCTTATCCCATCCTGATTCTCCTGCTACTCGCCAACTAACCGACCAACCACCATTGGCCGTAAACAATTGCTTAATTGGTGATAATCACCATGCTTTCCAAGTGAAAAACTGCTACCGAGCAGCAAAATCAACCTCACACCCCCCCTCCCTCATCGGAAACCTTGAACTGCACGAGCTACCACCATCTTACTACTTATACATAGCCTTCGCACTTTGCACTTCTAGTCTAATAATCTCCTAATAACTGCGATAGTGAAAAGCGAAGAAGTTGAAGATAATTTTGCTTGCTTGCTTGCTCGCTTGTCTGTGTAACAAATTTCATTTCATAATTTACCTTCACTCTTACCCCACCCCTTTGCGCTTCTTAGCATCTCACGACAAGCAGCGTGGGGCTTGCTATTCTACCTGACTTCTTCTACAGGGAAGCCCGCCCGGTGGTTATGGTTCGTTTGAGGAGGGAATTTTTCCACCATCCGCTTCACCACGCCCAAGTTGGGTGAAAGTTTCAAGTATTTTTCGCGAAGCTGGACGCATTCACTCGATGCAAACGTTCGCTGGTTGCAGCACGGGGAGAAAATAACAAATTTAGCATCGTGGCGCGTGATTATGGTACCTTCAACGCAGCTTCGAGATGGGGGGGGGGGGGCTCTGAAAGTTTTCCAAACATGTGTCATTCCTAATATTTGCCACAATTTATTTCTGGCGCGCACTTTCAGCGAGGTCCTTCAGTCTCCGCGAAGCGCGATGAGGTGAAGATAAATGTTATTACTGGTTGAATGGGTGCCTTTCAATTAAAGTGAATGGGATATTTTTCAACTCCGGTTCGGGGAGATTTTTCTGTTATTGCGTTGAAGGTTTGTTTGACTTATAAATGAAGTATTCTGTTGATTTGTTCACTGATTAAGTAAGAAGCGATAAGCACCACGAAACATTAAAAAGGTCTGCTTAACCGATTCGATACCACGGGTCAGATGTTAAAAATCACCGTTAAGAGGGAATCGTATCATTCCGTGTCGTGCGCATCTACGAGTCGGGGACAGGTTTAGAGCTCTAGTCGCAATTCTCAAGTTTGTACCAGTAAACTTCACCCGCGTGGGGTCTATCATCGCAACTTTGCACCGGTACGAAATGGGTACTAAGGCGACTATAGTGCCGATTTCGGAAGCTCGCCACCGATGTGATTACAACGTGTGGGAGTTCAGCTTTATTTGGATCATCATCATCACTTTCATCTGATCATCGTCATCCCAATCATCAGCAGTAGCCAATTTCACAGCAGCAGAAGAAGTAGCTACCACCAGATAGCAATACAATAGTCTATAAGTACCTACTTATACAATAAGTTGTGTATGCCTTGCCTCACTATAATTGTAAAATTTTGCCTCAAACACACTTAGAAATAACTAATTTTACACGTGACGGAATCAGCCTTTGACATAAAAGATGAGACGTAAACAAACATGTCATGTAATATTAAGTGCTCTGAGACTGAAAAGTTTGTTGCTCGACGAAAAGTACGTTTGAATGAGCTATATTTCGGGTCTGTTATGACTCAAATTTAAGTCAAAATTGACGCTCGTATATGCCACTCTCAGAGCACCTAAATTTACATGATTTTTCTAAGTGTGTAGCTCTGTCTTTCTCGACATATAGGGGAGTTACGACTATAATGAGCAACGTTGCAACAAGTACGCTGGTGAAAAAAAAATCAACTAAACTGACCACCATACAATAAGTCTTATAAACCTGATCAACTTTGTCAAAAACAGCGCTCATCTATCTAGTTGAGCTTTCAAGTTAAAGCAAGTAATTATAAGTTCTATCGTATACTCACTCGCCGGACCTGGTGTGTGAATTTAGAACTGAGATGTCTGTCGTGACCGGGTCGAGGTTTCCAGTCTCAGCAACGGCTAGACGAATGAAGGATGCAGCTCCCACGGCTGCGGCTGTTCCTTCTGCTGGTCCGTCTTCTCCAGAAGAAATGCCGGCAATGAGACTTTTTGGCTTTAAATGATCTTTATTTCTTGTATTGTGTGATTTACATTTATGAATTATCAAGTGACACAGATGTGTCTTTTCAACTTTAGTTCATTTGAAAATTTTAATTATTATTTAAAGTTCCTAGTCCTATCAGGCCTGTTTTATAGAATGACTACCTTGATGGGATTGGGTTGTTTTAAATTGGAAAAAGGAGACAACTACAACTACAAGTAACCTAAAACTATTAAATACACCTAACCTTCTATATAAAAATTGCTTATCACAGCATGTTCTGATGTGTTGCATTTCTGCACAAACCTAGTATTAATGCCATAAATTTTAAAATCTAATTGTTGAACGGAGGTCAGAAATTCTTGTGCCTAAGGGAAGATCAAGGACCATCCTCAGTACTCTATTCTGAGCGACCTGAATGTTGTTCCTATGAGTTTGTGCATATGATTCCCACACCGGAACTGCGTAGGGGACCGCTCGCTACACCAGCTCCAAATTCCCGGAGGGCTGTACAAGATTCTGGAAAGCTACTTCCAGAATCGTGTATTGACGTACGACACATAAGATGGCGAAAAAAGCGTAAGAGTCACCGCAGGAGTGCCACAAGGCTTCATCCTGGGCCAGGTGTTATGGAACGTCATGTACGATAGATTGTTGAGGATAAGATTCCCGGTAGGCGTGAAAATTGTAGGTTTTGCCGAGGAATGGATGAGATCCAGGAAACTGGAGCTTGCCCATCACAAGACGGAAGTGGTCGTAGTCATCAATCGCATGTCAGTACAGCATGCGACGTTGACAGTCGGCGGAAACACAATTTGGTCTGTGCGCTCTCTGTAACTCTTGGGGGTTATGCTCGATGATAAGCTCAGCTTCGGCTGCCACGTCGAGTACGCCTGTAAGAGAGCGTCTATGGCTGTGGGGGCATTATCCCGCATGATGGCAAACAGCTCGGCAGTGAATGCCAGTAAACGCAGGCTCCTCGCTGGGGTCGTAGTATCTATCCTCAGATACGGCGGCCCTGCGTGGGCTGCGGTACTGGATATTGACTGCCACAGGCGGAAATTAGAGAGCACACACAGGCTAATGCGCTTGAGGGTGGCCAGTGCATACTGCACTATCTCGAGAGAGGCCGTCTGTGTCATAGCAGGGATGATGCACTCAGCCTTATCATCAAGGAGGACGTGGTGTGCTATGGCGCGAGGACCGTTGCGAGTTGTGTCGACCGCGAGATGGCAATCGGAGTGGGAAAACTCCACAAAGGGGAGGTGGACTTACCGCTTGATACCTTCCGTATCAAGCTGGGTCAACAGGCGCCACGAAGAAGTAAACTTCCACCTGACACAGTTCCTGTCAGGCCATGGCTGCTTTAGGAGCTACTTGCATAGGTTCGGACATGTAAGTACTCCCATCTGCCCCACGTGTGCTGGCGTCGAGGAGACCGCCGAACACGTTGTGTTCGCCTGTCCACGTTTCGAGCCAGTATCGAGCGCTATGCTAGCGATATGCGGAGCGGATACCAGTCCGGATAACATCGTTCCTAGGATGTGTGGTACCATCGAGAACTGGAGCGCGGTGGTGACTGCGGTCACCCACATAGTTTCGGAATTACAACGACAGTGGCGTGCCGAGCAGCAGTTGCCCGACTAGATCGATAGAGTATTGCTATAGCCATAGCGCTACAGCGGCCCCTCCCACGAAGTAATGCCTTTGGGCGGTTCCGGGGAGGTCAAGGGCCAAGCGCACAGGGTAAGGTTTAGTGGGTCGGGAGTGAAATTCTCCCATCCCCATACCCTAAGTTCCTTCTCAGGTGTCTGTGAGCAGATTCCCCCCTGTATATATATAAAAAAAAAGACTCCTAATCAAGGCGGAACACTTGACTATGGTTTTCTCTACACGCAAGCGGAATAGGAGCTTTTCGTCAAACAACAACCCGAGATAGGTTACTTCGGCGGACCACTCAACCCTTGTGCCATCCATGATTGCAGTACAAGAGGGAGCCTGTTTTAGTTTGGGCGATTGCCGATGGAGGAACATGATTGTTTGTGTTTGGCATTGTTTTTGATTTTCCACGTGGTGGCATAATCAGCAAAGGCGTTGGCATCGTTGGAGCTTGTTTGTAATGTTCTCGAACAATTTGCTCAGCACCGAAAGGAGGCTGATCGGTCTGTAGCTTGAAGTTAACGTTGGGTCCTTCCCGGGTTTGTGGATAGGTATGATTTTCGCTATCTTCCAGATGCTCGGAAAGTAGTGCAGTTCCAAGCATCTGTTGAAGACAGCGGTCAGCAGAGAGTGAACCTGCATGCTGAGGTTTTTCAACACTAGGCTGAATATTCCGTCGAACCCGGGGGCCGTCATGTTTTTGGTGCATTTCAGCGCTGAGCAAATCTGTTCCACTGAGATCCTATCCTCCGGAGCGATAGCACAAGGGGAACAATCAAGGTTGAGTACGCATTGCGCAACCTTATCTTCGATCGAACTTTGGATGTTGGAGCCATGCAAGTGCGATTTGGCAATATGCTCACCAATCGCATTTGCTTTTTCCTGAGGGGTGATAATGAGCCGATCGTCATCATTTTCATCTTTGAGTGGTGGAATGCGTTTGGGGTGCGTCTTTAGGACCTTGGCAACCTTCCAGAATGGTCTGGAGTGGTCGTTTAGATTTTGGACGAGCCGCCTGGAACTTTCGTTCCGGAGTGAGACCATTATGGCAGTAATCGCCTTGTTCAGATCGGCCATTTCACGTTTCCTCGCTAGATCTCCGATTCTTTGAAACTGACGTTTACGAATATTTCTCAGGCGAATTAAGAGTCTGGTGTGCAAATCAATAGCAATAAACTTACCCATAACTCGTACGACGTACGCCTCGTCAGCCACGGTTATGGCTTGGTGAAGCCTCTCCAACGCTCGGTCGATGTCCTCCACGGTGTCAATCGATGGCCCAAACTGGGCCTAGTTTAAGCGATGGTAGTCCTTGCGCAGGCTTAAACCAGGGGCCGCATTGCAGCCCAGTTCAGCCACCACTGGTTGGTGGTCGGAGCTGAGTCCGTTTAAGGCTACCGGCTTGGACTAGCCGGCATTTGTCAGAAACAGGTCTAACGTCGATGGGTTTCCCACCGGTGAGATGATTGTTGGCTCGTCCGAGAACCAAACGGAGTACAGCCCATGCGGCGAGTTGTCGAACAGCAGACCACCGTTCTGGCTCTGTTGGTAGTTCCGCCAGGCCTCATGGCGAGCATTTAGATCTCCTTCAAGAACGAGGGCAGTAGACGGTGATGAACTGGACGTATCCAGTCGACGACTCCATTTATCCCTTTCCTGACGATGACCGCAACACCACCCCTCTCCTAGAGCTGGTACGATCAAGCCGAATGTTGTTATGGTCCGGCAACCAGCAACTGTCACCTGACTTGAGGTGGGTCTCGGTGAGGAGGCCCACGTCGATGGTATGCTTGCGGAAGAAATTCTCAAGCTTGATGGTTTTTGTTCTTAAGGAGCAAGCGTTCCAGGTGACGATAGTTGTTTAGACGGCATACTGGATGATGAACTTACCGAGTACTTGGATCTGCTCGGGCTTATTGTGGCACTTACGAAAAGCATCGATCATGTTGACGAAAACTTCCATCAGTTCATCCGCTGAGAACAGATTGGTTGATGGTGGATGTCTGTTTTCGGATGCGCTTGAAATCCTCGTGTTTAGGGTACTGCTTATCGGATCCTTGGTGAGCACCACCACAGTTGGCGCATTGGGATGCCAAAGCTTCATTCGCAGCGTGGCTTAATGTTGCAGTTGCTAGTGTCGTGTCCAAAGTTCAGATACCGTTGGCACTGAGTTACATCGCGATTGCCGCCATCGGTTCCCAGTGGACGATGATGGAATTGATGAAGCGGATAGCTTTCTGCGCGTTGAGCGTCACCTTATACCAGGAAAAGGCAATCCGGATATGCCTTCACTTTCTCGTCTCTCCTCGTCATCCTATAGATGGCACTTGTGGCCAGCTTGTACCGGTTTCTGATTTCAGCTTCGACAATCACTTATGTGCTTTTCTTTTAGTTCGTGTTTAAACAAAAAAGTACTTATCTTTATTGATTGACTGCATATCTGCTGTGTCAGAAAACTGCATCCGTTCTACTGTCATCGCTGCTGCCGTCGTCGTCGGCTTTTGTTGATACTTAGGCTCTGCTGCGTCGGGAGTACAACGTCCGTTCATGAATCGATGATGTTGTGTTGCCAGGTTGAAGTCGTCGTAGATGCCCGGCGCTCGTTTGCTGCGTAGATACCCGGTCGTCCACTGTTGCATCAGAAATGCTATGTCTGTAGATCTGCTGCGTTAGGAATAGAGCATAACTAAACTTCAGGTCGAAGTTCGGTAGGCCCCTGATGACAACCTTGAACGGGGTGTGGGTGAAGAATTCCTCAGGTGGGTGACGACCAAGCCATACTCTGCCCAGCTTGAATTTGGCTTTAACGCCCAGCGACGTCAGATCCGCGATGAGCTCGTTAAGATGTGCATTTTTCATTACCAACGGAGGTAGCTTCACTTTTGCCGCGCTGATGTCGGCAGCATCACCGAAATCTCCGATATCGCAGACGTTCGTCGCAGTGACATTGTCGCGACCAATCGTGCCATCGGACTGACCCCGATTCTTCTTCCTCTTCTTGCTACGCTTTTCTGCCACAGCTGGCTGGTTATTCCCATCGATGGGAAGAACAGCAGTTTGGTGTTTATACTCTGAGCTTCCTTCACCGGGCTCGCGAGTGATGCTTCCCCATTACGGGGCACACACACACACACAAACACCGCAAAAGAGAGAACGCGAACACTATCACAACGAGCTTTCCGAACAACTCGAGAGCACGAGCTAAAACCGAACTAAACTGCTTAACGGTCAAGCAGAGAATGAGTCAGTTCCGCTGCACTGCATCCAGAGATGCCAGATTTTTTTCTATGCAATTCCGTAGACTTATTCAAATCTACGAATTTCTACGGCGTTTTTTAGTCGCAGATGATATTTTTTTAGTTCTAAGGTGTTATTTTACGTTAAATGATAAATCGATCAAATAACTTTTGAAAAACTACTAGGGACAGCCCTCTGGGGTTGTACGTAATGGCACACTGGGCCAGAAATGTAATCTAGCGGAGCAAAATTAATAACTCTGAAACGAAGCCTTTGCGCGACTTGGTGTCTTCGGTAAAGTTTCTCATCATAACAAGGAACATCTATTGACATAAACAAATAGTTCAAAACTCTTCTACAAAGATGACGCCACAATCTAACTTCTTTCGCTGACGTTTTGGAGACTTGATGTCTTGGGCAAAGTTGTTTGCCTTGACAAAATAAACAACTCTTTTGAAGACGTAACATTTCCACAGCCTACTGGTTCTGAGTTATATGGAGTTAAAGAAAAAAAAAATGTCGATAATATGGTTTTTTCTTTGTTTTGTTTTGGTTTTTTTTGCTGAAAACCAAATAATGTTATATTTTTCTCTTATGCAAATGCATTAAATAAATAACTTTTGCGAAGAAACATACTGGTTAAAAGGGCGAACACGAAATTATTGCGACACGGAAAATGTCATGCCAATTTTCTTATAATGTTTAGAATCAAACCAAAATTTTAGGGTAGTTTTATACATATATTTACTTCAAAAATCAAAAGAAAAGTTAATCGGTGGAGCCTTGAGTTTAAAATTGAACGCATTTTCGCTTGATGCCCTCCATCAAAGTCTTTACAGTGTCATCCGGTACCAGTTTCTCAGTTTTTTTTTTCCATTTTCTTAACATGTCCTTCTCGTCTTTGACTGTCTTCTTGCTCTTCCGAAGTTCCCGCTTCATTATTGCCCAGAACTGCTCCACCGGGCGCAGCTCCGGACAGTTTGGCAGATTCATGTCCTTTGGAACAAAATGGACAGAATTGGCCTCATACCACTCCAGGACACTTTTAGAATAGTGGCATGATGCCAAATCTGGCCAAAATAGCGGAGCTTCGTCGTGCTGCTGCAAGAACGGCAAAAGGCGCTTCTCGAGGCACTCAGATTTGTAGATCTCGCCATTTACTGTGCCCTTTGTCACGAAAGGCTCACTCCTCAGTGCGCAAGAGCAGATGGCCTGCCAAATGAGATATTTGGAGGCGAACTTCGACATTTTCTTCTTCTTAAATTTGTCGTCCACATCGAACTTGCTCTTGCCGGTGAAAAACTCCAACCCCGGAATTTGCTTAAAATCGGCTTTTATATACGTTTCGTCGTCATTCGCCATATTTTGTCAGCATCTTCTCGTAAAGCTTCCGTGCCCGAGTTTTAGCCGTCGATTGTTGCAGCTCATCGCGGTTTGGGAAGTTCTGTACCTTGTATGTATGTAGTCCAGCTCTCTTCTTTGCATTCTAGACGTAGCTCTGCGACATGCCGATCTTTTTAGCCAAATCACGGCTTGAGACGTTGGGATTTGCTTTAATCATCCGCTTCACCTTTCCCTCCGTCTTTTTGTTCTCCGGTCCCGGTTTTCTTCCAGCTCCTTTGCCGTGGTCCAACGTCAACCGCTCCTGGAACCGCTTCAGCACTCTGGAGACGGTTGAATGGTGAATGTTCAACATTTTTCCCAACTGCCGGTGCGACAGGTCAGGAAATTCCAGGTGTTTGGAAAGAATTTGTTCTCTCAACTCGCGTTGGTTCACCTCCATTTTCGTTGAATCGAATAACACGACTTCGAGTTTGACAGCATGTACACAATACACATCAATGAGAAAGTGTGCAAAATTTGGTTGATTTTTACCCAATGGTAAAAAAGTTATGCCCTGTTGAATGTGTCGCAATAATTTCGTGTTCGCCCTTTAAGCTTAAAATTTTAAAGATATTGTTGAAAAACCGGAAAACAACATTTTTTTTAATTTTAATATCTCCCAAAGCGCAAAAAATCGCAACCTGACATTTTCAGCAAAAATTTAGCAATACTCGGAAACAAAATATCAAAATTTGACAGAGGTATATTTCGGAGTTTTTGGGATTTCATCATTTTGGAGCATGTATGTATAATTTCTATAACTTTCTTTAATGCATTGATATGGCATTTTGAAGACTTGACTTCTTCAGCAAAGTTGTTTAGCTTGATAAAATACTTTGACTATATGTTTTTAGTATTACTTCTACGTGAAGTCAACGATTTACATAGTTGAAGATGCTAATTTCAAATAACAGACTGTAGTGGTAATTTTTATACGATAGATGGAGTAGATGAAAGCATAGAGTTGATAGTTCCGTTAGAGTACGGCAGTGTGAAGATTGTATATAGATATTAGAATAGCAAGCTAGGACAACTTTTAAGGAAGGTACAAATTGGTTTTTTCATCTCTCTTTACCAAACTCCTCCCCAAACCGATTTGTACCTTCCTTAAAAGTTGTCCTAGCTTGCTATTCTAATATCTATATACAATCTTCACACTGCCGTACTCTAACGGAACTATCAACTCTATGCTTTCATCTACTCCATCTATCGTATAAAAATTACCACTACAGTCTGTTATTTGAAATTAGCATCTTCAACTATTGATAAAATAAACAACTCTTCTGAAGAAATCAAAACTCCACAGCCTACTGTTTTCGAGTTATTCGAGGGAAGTAAAGCCCCGGTTCATGTTGATGGGTCGATAGGTAGGATCCTCCAGGTGTGAGAGCTGGTAGCATTGGTGCTCAGCACAGAAAACATGATCGACGGAAAACAAATCAAGGGGAAAAAAAAGCAGGAGTATCCGGCGCCGATGGTGCGAAAAAACACTAGGTTTTCAAAGCACCAACTTTTTAAGGTTTCTGTTAGTTCTGCGCTCGATTTTATCATTTAATAGATCGTCCTAGGGAAAGGATTTCTTGGGTAAAGTTCCAGTGAAAAACGCCAACCTGTAAGCACATAAACCATAAACCATTCGTAAATATCTTAACTCTTAATATTCTCTCCTGGACCAGATTCCATTCCTACTACTCCACAAAATAAACCATTCCTCAGTTGTTGAAGGTCAAGACGTGCACCGGTCGTTGATAGGGGGAAACTTGGAATTACCAAAAAAATCATAGACTTCCCAAAAGTCGTGCAAAGGCAAGCTAAAGCTAGCACAAGTAGCTGCTTGCTAGCCAATCGAGATACAAAAAAAACCAAACCAAACAAATGGGAAAACTTCATCTAAAACAAAAATAGAGGAAAAATACACCACGCTAAACTCCTTGAATGAACTTTGAATAGAGCAGCAAGCACGTCTTGCCACCGCCACGCCGTTCCGTTTCTTCGTTCCTTGTAAAAGTGTGTCCGCTGGAAAAACACATTTTCACATATCACTTCCCGGCCACCACCCGGAATAGAAAGCACACGTATGACTTACATACTGTGGGATGGGATGGGATGGGAACGGGAAGAAGTTTGGTGGCGCGAAGGGAGTTTTGCTTTCTCCATTCTGCTCGGTTTTCATGGAAGCAAAACTTTTGTTTCAGAGTATTTTTCATTGTGGTTTAGTTTTTTATTCCTTTCACACAGTATCTCCCCCGTCACCACACTCTACCCCCATCCGACTTGGACCCAAGCTCAGCTAAACAGCCTGAAAGATCGGCATACGTCCATGCATGCGTTTTGTTTCGTTGCTGTTGCTTTTTTGTTTACCTTTTACAACATCGGGGGGAGAAATGCTGCAACGGAGGGCGAAGTTCTTTTTCGAGCATTTGCCATTTTTACAGAAATCACGACTTTCGCCCAGTCTGCTTCTAACTCCGGAGCGCTCAAAGGGAAGACAAATAAATGCCATTTTGTTTATTTGAAGTGATTTTTACAAAACAGTTTTTTTTTTCTTCTACAGATGCGTTCGGAGATTGCTCAAGTAGGTGTATTGCTTTTCGAATCGGACCGAGCTAATGGAGGAGGAAAGTTTTCTGCGCTGCTGATGTACGTTTATTGTGACACTTTGACATATGGTGTAGTGACAGTACAAGTACAAGTGGCGCCATCGGGCTTCGGTTGCGATTAGTGTTCGACACTGATAGCGGATGGGAACATTCGTTTGGGTAGTTGTCTGTGTCGTATGGAGGTTGTTTTCTAAATGTTTCGTTGAATTGATAAATCATGGCGACAAAGAAACTGTTTGCAGCATAGTTGGTATCATGTATTTTTTCATGTAGCAAGGCTCTCGGACGGATTGTTCGGGCATTAGCATACAGAATAATTTTGACCCGTAACTCAGGAACATCAAATTCTGCGAGCAAGACTTTAGCAACGAAGACGGTCTGCGATACGTTTCGTGACTCAGCAAGAGTATCCCAACCCAGCAAACGACAGCGGTCAGTATACGGTGGTGAATTCAGCGGGTCACTCCAAGGAAGATAGCGCAGGACGTATCTGAAAAATTTGCGTGGAAAAGCGTTGAATCGTGCACTCCTTACTGCTTGGTAGGGATTCCATACAACACACGCTTTGCAAGCAGAACGTCGTGCACAACTCTATCAAACGCAGCTTTAAGATCAGTGTGGATGGCATCCACTTGAAGTTTCTTGCATACATTTTCCATACAGAACAACGCAACGCTCGGACCTGGTGAATATGATGATTTGGTTTTACTTATCACAGAGAGAACCATTTGTACATCTACGGCAAAAACATCCATACGACGTCCGTTGGTACATCACGGACGGCTCGCTCAATTTCTACTTGCGATGGTGAGTCATTCGAGAAGATGCTCAAGACGTGCCTAGCAAATAGGCTGTATTTGAAAACATTTTTGACGGCAGACCAGTTTCCTTCCTCTTCGTATTCACAAACGACCAAAATCCCTTGGGGTGGCTTTGCAGATTATGTTGAGTACGAATTACATACCTCTTGTAAAGAAGCTTGTTGTAGTGGCGATAATCATTGCTGGAAATTGCAAAATTTACTTTTTTTACGGAACATGAGTGAGAGCGCGAAGAGCTCTAGCTCGCACTCGTTTCAGGTTGCTGTATCGATATCAAGGTCATTCAACACGTTCCAGTCGATCCGGGACAAGGAACGCCCCAGCAAACGGAAATCGGTCTTCCAAAAATTAGGCCGAGTGGCAGTCAAGGTTTCAACAAAACGAATTTGAGATCCATTCGCGATAAATATATCCAAATCACGGTGGAAATTGTCAAGGTGAACGATGACGTCAGGCGCTTCAGCGACGACACAGCCCAGAAGAGTCCAGAATCTTTCACTTACAAAAACCAAGCCAAGAAATAGAGACTGGAAATTGGGAACAAGGTTTATCTAACTCAGTCCATGAAAAGCAGTGCCGTCTACAAGTAAGCGGCTTGTAGGGTGCCCAGATAAGCACAGCCAAGGACGATGCAAATTTTGCATCATCCAGATGAAGCTGCATTGTGCTGCAGTCATTTCGACGTTCAGGGGGATATACACCGCTCCAATGAGGATGTTCCGCGAAGTGAGGCTGACCTTAACCCAAACTGCTTTAATTGTAGTAAACCTTTCGTCGACGATCACGCGTTGGAAACAGCGATGAGGACACCACCACCGAATGCTGTTGAGTGAATTACGGTCTAATCTGAAGACAGTAAAAGAGTCGCCAAACAATTGCACTGAATTCATCCTCCCATCCAGCTACGTTTTCTTGAATACATAAACGTCATAATCCCCGTGAAGTGCAGCTAGATAAACAACGTTCAATTTAGTCATGAGTCCCCTGCTTTTCTAAAAGTAAACTTGTAAACCGCTAGAGGGTTCGGTGCGAACCATGTCAATGGAAACTTGTCCAGGATCCGAGCGGGAGAACGGTGAACTATCAGGCAGCGAAAGATCACCTGGTGTAGAAAGGCTGGAAGTGGTGGCCATAGCCGAAAGCGAAGATGAACTGAAACCAAGCGGTGGATCAACAGTTGAATTCACTTGGACGAGTTCATACTTATCGTAAACGAGTAGTTGGAAGACCCCTTCACCAGACCCGCACACAGGGCCGAGACGGCTGCAGGTCGCTGGCAGGAACGGCTTGACTATGGTGGGGGTTTCGGGGGCTTCCATGATGACAACGGCAGTGCGTCCCAGTAATTGATTGCCTTCGGCAGGACTAGATCAGAGGATCTGGATGCTTCCGGTGAATTTTCTGTGGACTGTTAATGTCATTTTCTGACCACAATTGTCGAGAAGCAGACATATACGATGGCACTCTGGAAACCAAGAATTTTTCAGGCAAAGAAGTTGTTGCTTGCTGATTGTACTTGCCTACGGTTGGAAGACCCCCTCTCCTAACTCAAACCGCAGGGCTGGGACGGCAGTTGAACGCTGCACTATGGGGCATTATACAACCAGGCGGTCAAAAATATTTCTATCATTTTTTTCACAATTTCTGCTATTATTCTTGCTTTGTTTCATCAATATAAGGTGTGCGTTATCTCTTTTCAACATTTTCACGACCAACTTTTGAAAAGGACCTAACTTTTGATTAATTAAAATTTAATTTTTACGATTTTATAACAGTTACAGTTTCAAGCTTGTTTTCAGAGAATAAAATCTATTGAACAAAGACAACCTACCATGGTTTTATTGGGGGGAGCACCGTAAAAAATAAAATAAAAACCATTTTTTAAAAATATGTTTATTTTTTTTCAACAAATCTTCTGTAAAAAAAAAATACAAAAGGTCATGATACAATAATCAAAATCAAATATGTTTCAACGAATTTCTTTTTATTTATCTGTTACAATATCATCATGAACAAATTCTTCTTCAATTTCATCGACTGCTTTCATAAGTTCCTCCAAGGCATTGAAGTTATTAGTATCGACTACTGAATCACTTATTGAATTTTCAAATATCATGAAACTTTTCACGATGTCGGGATAATCCAGGGATACTTTTTTCTGTCGTCTTTTTGCCATCCAAATGGAACTGATCAGTGGGTCCGATTCAATAATGGCACGAATAAAGACATCATGTAAATTTTCTACTCTTGATCGTTTTCTTGCATGATGGGTTCGATATTTTTTTCAATTGTTTATGTTGACTTTCTGCTGCCTCTTCCGCTAATGAACCAAGTGGTGCTGGTGAATGTATGATTATTTCTCCGGCATGAGCGTGAACGTTATGCACGGTTGCAGGAATTTTGTACCAATTATACAATTTAAGATAGAGCCTATATGTTTTCTTGCAATATGCATCAAATTTTTCCGGGTTTATTGGCTCTTGGCAGTTAATAGCAATTAATATATTCCGGAATCTGAAAATTAACTCTTCATCAATGTTCAGCACGGAGTTTAAAAGCTTGGGATTTCCAAATGCTCTTCGACAAACGTTTCCTGTAGTACTGGTACCTGCTCCACCCGATCGTGGTTGATCTACTCTTACTCCAAATTTTTCGTAAAGCTGTGTCGTCACATGTTTTTTCTTTGTTCATATAGTTCTTTGAACGGTTTCGTTACCTTCCATTTTTTGATATCCATTCTTTATGCAATATGCAAAAGGCATTCGAAAATTTTTATCCAAGCATGAAGTGGAGATATGCCGTAATGCAAGGCTTCTTCGTTTGATATAAATCCTTCCTCGAATTTCTCTGCATCATTCACTATATTTGGTGTTGCCCCACATATTGGACAATTCTGCATCGACGAATTTCCAGTGATATAAGTTAATACTTTTCCGTCTATCATACTGAGGACAAAATCAAAATCAACAAGTATAAACTTGTCGTTTGAGAGTTCAATTTTCACTGGCGTTAGTTCACTCATTTTTTTTCTACATCCTGTTTTGTAGCCAGAATGACTTCTTTACTCTCTTTAATGAATTCAAGGATGAATGGCCTACAAAATCGAATACTTTGAGGCATGGGATTAAACCACATAATTTCATAAATACATCTGAATCGTCCTGACATCCTTTTGGTAGCACTTGATGATATTGCGAATATCCAGTTGATCCGTCCATACCCCAGCTACATAGAAGAACCAGTTCCGTAGAAACTAGATCGTTGCTATCCATATACTCGTTGAGCTCTGCATCAATTATTTGGACGATTCGTTTCACTGTATTTTCCATCAGCACCTGGTGTTTCACTCTTATTTTCAATGCACTTTCTTCGATGAATTCAATAGGAGGGGCGCATATTTTTTTCACTGCTCCGATCACAAAGTAAGGTGGAAATCTTGAAGGTGATTCACTATGTATTACTTCGTATTGAAATCTACTCAATCCAGCCTCGATAAGTACACTAAAAGCCTCTTCTGGTTACATCATTCCTCGTTGATCAGTTAGTTGAGCCAGCATGGTTTTAAAGCTTTTTTGGTTTTTTAAAATATGCCCAATAACTGTAACTAAATTAAAATCCTTTCGATTATAAGCGGTCCGTCTTGCAAATAACAAAGCTTTCTCGATGGTATCGAATTTTGGATCAACTGCTTCTTTATCGATGACGCGACGTTTTCCTCTTTCACTCAAATCCAAGAAATGTTTTGAAGGTCAAAATCTCCCATAAAACCGAAAATTTTCAAATCGCTTATATTTCCAATGGGGCAGGTTGGGGCAGGCAAACTCTTCAGTACTTGTTAGAGTACACTCAAAACTTCATCCAGAGCTGAGAATTAGCCTGGGAATGTGCGAGACTCGAAAGTTTGTGATCAATAAAGTTAAATTTTCATTAATTTTCAATTATTTTTTTTCTATTTTTCTCCATCAAATTTCCAAATGGATTTAATTTTCGGAAAGCTTATTAAATTACCTTTCCAACGATGTATAATGATGTGGTAGTTATATGATAAATAGTGGATGAAATTTTATTTGAGTGGTAGTGTATTTTTGCGGCAAAATTTATACTTTTCTTACTCTTTTTTGACTTCGACATCCGCTATCTCAGAAACTAAAACTGCTAGAAGCTTGAAACTTTCAGATTCTCTTAGTTGAAATGTTTACTATCGACCAAAAATAACGAAATAAGGATTAGTGAAAGTCGATTTTTTGATTTTTGACCGCCTGATATCTGCGGTGATAGGATCCAGGGCATTCACAAGGCTAATGGCAAGTGTGCGTCTGAGTGTCGAGTTGAATAAAGCAGGTTGTGCTTTTATCGGAAATTATCGGCTGTAAGCATAATACATTTCACGAAGTGGAAGTTGTTGTTCGAAATATCGACGAACTTGCCTGAGATAGGGTTTTGGAAGACCCCTTCTTCACATCCAAACACAGGACAGGGACAGCTGGAGATCGCTGGTAGGAATAACACAACTGTGATGGACGAATTATGGGTCTTCCATAACACAAATGGTAGGCGTGCGTCCCGGTGTCCAACTTGGGTCAATCACGAAGGAGTTCATTGTTGAAACTCGACTAGAAGTGATAATCGTTTCAGGGACTGAATTGTTCAGAAAGCGATCATACTTGCCTGCGGTTGGATTTTGGAAGACCCTTTTTCCGGGCTCAAACACTGGACTGGGACGACTGAAGGTCGATGGCTGATGCAAAATTTAACTTTTTCACTCCACAGTGCTTAAATGGTTTCAAATCGGGTCCTGATTAGCCTCCCAAAATATTACAACTCATTTCGTTAGAAACAGACTTCGCACAAGCCATTTGAAGTTTACATGTAAATTACTATGGAAAATCTCAACTTTTTGTTCATTGCCTTCTAGTCTTTTTCCATATTGAGCTGCGAAACAGTTCGATAGCCATTCTTATAGACTGTGATGAGGGGATCGAGGGCTTACAAAATGTTAGTGGCAACTATTTTTATGCTCATACATATTGTTCTAAGCCTAAGCTGAATGAATTTAAGTGAACTAGTGTTTAAGATAATCAATGTCTACAAACATGATTGACGATAAATAAATAATTAAATCGAGTAACAAGCTAAATATTCATATTAAGAAGCTTTTGAAGTAAGACTAATCTAATTAACTTTTTATTTTTTTTCTCTTCAACAGGTATGTTCTCACTTGTACTGTTATTCTACTAAGTGTGAGCTTAATCACTGTTTTGCATCCATTAAAACAAATTAGTAAGTATTACCTATTGTAAACCTTTCCTAAAGTAAATAATTGTGAGCATTTTTCAACTGTTTCTTCTGCGGCTGTTTGACTTTACCTTAAATTATTTTTAATTGTTTGAAAAATCAGAAAACATAGAGAAGCAAAGCACACATGGTCAGTTGCTAAAGTTACGGTTATTCTTCATCCAAAGCCTTTTGAAGTATTCACAAACATTGCTTACGAATTCTTTAATTTTCTCTAAAATGTCTGGAACACTTGTTACAGCAATTTCGTAACATTCCAAAACCACGTGAACAGCAGTGTCCAGTAGAGTGATACAAAATTTGAAATTTTCGCTCCACAATACTTAAACGATTCCAAATCGGATCCTGACTAACCTCTCAAATTTTGAACCCATTTGGTGAGAAACTGAGATGGCACAAACCATTTGAAGTTTGTATGGGAATACAAACTATACTATACTAAACTATACAAATACTATGGTAAAAGCAAGATTTTTGTTCATGTCAAAAATTTTCAACTATGCTTGTAGAAAATTTTCCCAGCTACAACTTTGCTCAAGACCACTTTTTAATTAAATGCAAGTTATCAATGGTTCAATGCGCTGATGTCTTATGATCATGCTCAATCAACTGCTTAGCAGGCAACATTGGTGTTTCTGGGGCGTTGAATAGGACACACAAATCATGGCTACTATGTCACATTGCAAAATACAGTGTTGCCTACAGAGCAGCTGCTTGATCATGTCATAAGTTTACCAATCTCTTAAATATTTAATAACTTTTTTCTGTCTCGTTTTACATAGAAACAACATGAGCAAAGTTGTAGCTAAGAAAATTTTCTATAAGAATGGCTATCGAACTGTTTCGCAGCTCAATATGGAAAAAGATTTGAAGGCAGTGAACAAAAAGTTGAGATTTCCCATAGTAATTTACATGTAAACTTCAAATGGCTTGTGCGAAGTCTGTTTCGAACCAAATGAGTTGTAACTTTGAGAGGCTAATCAGGACCCGATTTGAAACCATTTAAGGACTGTGGAGCAAAAAAGTCAAATTTTGCATCAGTCTAGTGTCCAGCTTACCATGTCCCTCTGCTTCCCTCTACTTCATGAACATATGACGATAGCTGATTCGTTCTCTAGGTATAACCAGAGAAGGTTATCGTCGTTAAATATCCCAATATTCAATAGCAATATCAATACCAGCAATTTGACAGTACTTACCGTTAGTTTTAAGTGCACAGTACACCACACGTACACCATTAATACTGTTTCTCCACGTTTGCTGCACTACAGCATACACGAAGTAGCAATTTCTGGTGAAATGAAGCACTGATTTCCGAGATTTGTGTAATTGAAATTTCGAAGTGGAACTGCATCTATAGTCTACGGGGTGGCCAAGATCTAATTTTTTACGGGCCCCTAGATTTGTGCCATTAGGTGAGAAAACCATTATCTGAAAATTTCAGCTCATTCGGATGTAGCACGAGTTGACGCTTTTAGTTTGAATTTTGTATGGGGAATTTGGATAAAATACATGAAAAAATGACACTCCTACACTCTATCGATCATAAAATAGTTTTCTTATTATAGATTTGATTCAGAAAAAGGCATACAAGCTTTTTGTAAACAAACATTCTTATGCCCTTTTCTCGCCACCCATATGACACCAACGCAAACCATCAACATCGCCGGATAGGGGAAACTTTACCCATTCCCGATGATGTTGTTGTTTTGCGAAAAAGCGAACCCGTTGAACCTGACCAACCAACCGAACCTGACCATATCTACTGAATAGGCTATTTAATCCTGGATGATTTTAGTTACTGAAAAAAAAGCGCCGCTCTTGATGGTTTTTTCGGTAACAAATTCAAAATGGAAGTATCTGCAATAAGTCACACATACAGTAATACAATATATTGGTTTAAATTTAAATTTTAAAATGTGACATTTCGACAGCCACCCTAGTGATACGCCGCCGCCGCCGCCACCGATGAAAGAACCGACGCACAGGCCTAGTCTAAATCCTTAGCTGCAATGAATAACCCAGTATCATCTGTAAAAAAATTAATGTCGCATAATCGTAAAGCACGTCGCAAGTCATTAATATACATAATTAATAAAAGGGGCCCTAATACACTTTCTTGGGGCACTCCAAAGTTATTCCCCACGGGACTTGAAACAGAATCATTAAAAGCAGTCCGTTGAGTCTTGTCTCACAAATAGCTTTCAAACCATGTTTTGCAGTACTCGTAATTCGTAATTGATTGTACTTAACAATAAGGGCCTAGAAATTGTTACAAAAGCGCATTTCAGATCCAAAAAACAGCAACAGTCGTATCTTTACCCTCCAACTTGTCTTTCCACTTTGCTAATACCAAATTCAACGCAGTTTAGCAAGAATGACCTTCTTGCTGATGGTGGAATCAACAAAGAGTTGCTATTCAAATACTCCAACAGCTGGCCTTTAACAACAAGTTCAGGTTCAGGTTTTAAACAGGAAATTGTCTGTGCATAAGTAATCATTATGCATCACAATCACAGAAAAGTCGCCTTATTTTCACTAATGATCAGCAAAGCCGAACATTCACCAACACTCAAATTTTAAATACCTCACACACCCTCAGGCTATAGACCGATGCGTATAGCCTCTCGGGTTTCCACAAATTTTAATCAAACTAAACGCTTCATTACCTCGCAATCACTGCGAGCAAAATAACGAAAATAACTACCAATAAAATGTCATTCTGCCTCAGACCAGTCCACCATTCGTCTGGCTTCTAGCAGTGTGCCTATTTTTACATTGGAAGCAGAAAGGTAATAAAAACAATGCTCTTGCCACACAAAAAAAAAACCGTGACAGAAAAGCGATCCACCAGTGGAGGAAAACACATTTAAATAAAGCCCCGTCCAACCTGTGGTAGTTCCTCACTGCACTGCAAAAAAAAAAAAGAATCCACGTCGAGTCTCGAAAATCTATGTCAATTGGCAACGAAAGTGCCAGCCCACTATTGTGGCTCGTCTTGGAAGTAAGTTGGCATGTTCTTCACCAATCGACCCCCCGAAGGCTGTAAAAACTCCGTCCGACTACTGCTGGCAGTTGCATGTCTGCTGCGGGTGTGCCATTGCATGTAAAGGCAAGTGCTGAAGCAAAAGCAACTCCAAACACAAACAGAACGATAAAGTTCAAGGTATATTTTTGCAAAGCAATTGCTGCATACATCAGCACGGTCGATCAGACCGACTCACAATTGAGTCGAGTTGTCGCAATTTTGTCGTTGGGGAGTAAAATTTTCCGGACTTTCCCAGGAGAAACATCTCGAATATAAGCAAATCATTTATGAAGTTTCCTCAAATTCGAGAACTCATCCACGGTTTTGCCCGGAAAATTCACCGAATTTGAGTCGACCGGTCTCAATGTTGAGTCGCTCTGATCGACCGTGCTAGCGAAGCGGACTTCCTCAGCTCAAACGGCGCTGGTTTCGCATAAGGACAGCTTAAAAAAAAGTTCACTCTTTTACACAAACACAATTTGACAGAGAAAATGGCGAGCAAGAGACTATAAAAAGCATCGAAAGCTTCCCGAGTGCAAATATTACAGAATCATTTCATTTCTCCTTTTCTTCGGGGCTCCGGTCCGGCGTCGACGTCGCCGATGAGGACTACAACCAAGACGACGTTCGATGATAGTGAACTGTTGTGATAGAAATCGCTAGGAGAATGAAACATTATCGCCTCCTCTGCTTGCTTCCGGGAAATGCATTGGAATGGCAGTGGACTCGAATGGAAAAAAAAAAAAGCTGGAAAACGGTCAGAATCGATCAACTCCATCCTGAGGGGGATTTTCAACTGGAACGGTAAAGTTTTAGTTTGAACCGGTCGCGATTGCAGCAATTGATTTCCGTCCCGGAGGTTAGTTTACAGCAAGTTTTGTTTTCCTCTACCAAGCAGATTTCCGGATTAGGATTGTGGCCCCACCGAACCGAAGATAGATAGATTCCGTATCGAAACGGCACGAAAACACCCTAACCACTTCGATAATCAATTTAAAGAGTTTCCTCCACCACAGTGCGATGAATCATCAACCGACCACCTCCGGGGAATGGCCTGATCTCCATTATCGGTGTTGTAACCACGTACGGGTACTGACTGAAGAGGCCATCAGTTTTGCCAAAGCGCCGTTGCCTTCATCTCCGAAGCAGGCCTTAAATTTTCACTATTTATATAAATCTGCGGTCACGAGAAATAATGGGGCACATCTGTTCGAGTGCCCCCTCCGGAAAAGATGGCTCTATTACCGCGCTCTACACAGCCCTGCCGTGGAGGGGCAAGCAAGTTCAATCTTTTCCCACGACCTAGAACTTTTCATCGAGATTCCGCAAGAAGAAGCATGTGTGGAAAAAATTAATAGAGCAATGGTGCGGCTGGCCTCGCCTATTTATTATGATAATTTAGTTTACACATTATAAGCATCGTCGGTCGGTCGGTGTTGGTCGGTTAGCAGTCCTGAGACCCGGGCGAGGCGCAAGCCGTGCAACCGGAAGATTGGCCCTTATGGCTGTGGGCTTCTTCCAGTAGTGCCCGGTCTGTCGAATGCCACCGTCGTCGCCGTCGTCGCACGTGGTGTGGTATGTGGCTTTCAACTGGATTCTCAAGAGAGAATTCAGAATAACACGGGCGGCCTAGCCGGAAGGGTAAGAGTTTATGGTTGGCACTGGAACACGCAGTATGCATGGCTTTAGTGGAAGGTAGGACACTGGTACAGTGCATATTTTATCATTAATTTTGGTTCAGTGGTTTTTGCAGCCCGTTTTTCGACGGATTCTGGGTTGTTGGTCGTTAAGGATCCAGTTGACGTATTTGCTTCAGTAATATGTTGTCATTCTTTCTGGGCTCCGGAGGAGCGGAACTAGTGCTTCGCTTTTTATAGTTCGGTACAAAAACATGGGCTCCGCAATTTCTTTTAATGATTGGTGTCTTTTGGTCGGAAAGTGTCTAAGAACTACACAGTAAACAAAATCTGGATGTTACATGAGATGCATAATGCTGCATGTGAATGAAAACTAAAACAATAGACAATCGAAATGAAAATTGATCGCAATTTGCAAACAATACAGTATTTTACATATTCAGGGTTTCCGTGGGGAAGTGGCTAGTTTCTGACTAGGGTCAACAACCATCATGTTGAGGTATCACATCAATTGAAATTAGATTTGTCATATGCGAACTTTTATCTGAATTACTATTAGTAAGAAAGGTCAAATCTCATCATAGGGGGATTAATTGAGGTTTTGTAAACTAGAGAGGCTAAATGTGCTGCACAGAGCTCAAGTCTGGCGATGGAGTGATGTATAGTCAGCGCTGCGACATTTGACTGTGCTATCAAAAGGTCTACGAATACTTCTTCAGCCGAATTTTGCGAACGTAGCATGCGATGGAATTGCTGCTAGATATTGCTGACTCCGGAAGTCCACACTAATCGAGGAATACAGATTTCAGCGAGAATGTAAATTGTAGTGTGAAATAGCATCCACTTGGTTTGAAGCTTCTTAGGAAGTGGATATTCCCATTAACAGGAAACACCATCCCGCTTCAACATTCATAAACGTTGCATGTAGAGTAGGGTGCTTCATTCTGTAAAAAGTATTTGCGTTCTAATAGACCACCCTTCAATTTGATTCATGTGTGTGTGTCACTTCCCCGTTTGCTTGTTGGCTGACTGAGCAAACGGGCGCGGTGACATGATATATGGGATTCTTACTGCATCAAATCCTCCTTGGACATAAAGAGCTTTGAGTGAGTTGGTTTATTTCCTTTACTCAACACCACTTGGCAGGTACTTGGCACTGATGAAGTCTGCAAGTAGTAGGCGAAATACGCGTATCTGTCAAAAGATAAGCAGTTATAACGGAATTTAAAGGAAATAAACCAACCCACTCAAAGCTCTTCATAAAGGGATTCCGTTAAGAGGTTCGACACTCCTTGGACACCTTGCCCGTATACCCCCGGGACCACTTGTCGTATTACTTCGGAGGGGGCTGTGCATTACGCACCTCACTTTACCTCAGCTAACTGGCGCTTCTAGTTCGCTGATCGTATCTCCAGTTTATGAGCCGTTTATTTCCCAGAGTAGTCGCGTTCTACTCAGCTAACCCCTCGGCGGTGGATTCAGTCTACTCCGACCGAGAGTTCCCCGGCGGTGATAGTTCTTCCGGCTCCGTATTTCTCTTACTCACTTGTGTGAGCACATTACTACTTTCTACCTGGTCTTCTCACCATTTTCGCTGCAGCGCTGACATGATCTGCGTTACTGCTCTGCTGACGGCATTCCAGGTGCCTTCATCTCAAAACATTTCTTCGACGACATTCTCCGCGCTAAGGACGAGCATCTCCCCTCGCACAACATCGAGGACATTCGAAGACCACGTGCTCTGTTGATTCTTCCACAATCCCACACTCCAGACAGAAGAGTGACGTTGTGTGTCCGAATCGATGCAGGTACTTCCTGGGACTGCGTCAAGTGGAAGTTGACTTCTCCATGCTTCCTGTTCACCCAGGTCGAAAGAATCTGTATTTGCCTGTGCGTCCATCTACCGTTCTCCGCTGCATCCCACTGCTGCTGCCACTTAGCCATTGACACCGTTCTCAACACTGTTCGTACTTCTCTGGTTTCTCTCCTGATATAGCACTCGTTCTCCTCTGCCAGGGTGTTGCCGATTGGGATCATACCGGCGATAACACATGGCCATGAGCCAGAACGTTCTGCTCAATTTCCTTTGGTTCTGCTTCGTTTTCAGCGCTTCAATCCAGGCTGGACCTCCGTATTTTAGTATTGATGAGGACACACTAACCAGAAGACGCCTCTTGCTGCGGCTTGGACCAGAATTGTTCGGCATGATTCTGGCTATCGCGTTGATGGCTTTCACCGCCTCCTCGCACACATATTCGACTTTGCTGTTCTAAACTTCAACCGGTCGTCGATCATCATCCCCAGATACTTCAGCACGCACCTCGTAACAATGGCGTGCTCTCCAACGGTGATTTCTGC
The DNA here is from genome assembly GCF_037179485.1 of Ochlerotatus camptorhynchus. Taxonomy (NCBI): domain Eukaryota; kingdom Metazoa; phylum Arthropoda; class Insecta; order Diptera; family Culicidae; genus Ochlerotatus; species Ochlerotatus camptorhynchus. Next base: position 1,142,919 of record NW_027040627.1, on the reverse strand, counting down.
CCGCTGCACTTTTTTACAGTTACTAACCAACATCACTTCTGTTTTGTGGTGGGCTATCTGCAGCTTTACTCCTTTTATCCAGTAACCAATCGTATCTATCGCCTCGGATGCCAGCATTTCCACTTCTTCCAGGATCTAACCTGTTACCGCAAAGCCAACGATCTCAACTCCTTTGGGCAGCTTGAGCGTCAGCACGACGTTGTACATCCCGTTCCACAGCGTGAGACCTAGAATGGAGCCTTGTGGAGCTCCCACCGTGATCCTAAGTGATTTCTGCCCCGTGACTGTCTCGTAGACCACGACCCGGTTCTGAAAGTAACTACTTAGAATCCTGCAGAGGTAGTCAGGAAACACTCATTCTATGAAGCGCCTCGGTGATGGCCTCCCAGCTGGCGCTATTGAATGCTTTCTTCACATCAATCGTAATCACGGTGCAGTATCGATCCTCGACAATCCGTGTTCAATCTCCGTGCATTTTGTCAGTCTGTTCAGGATGATCCTCTCCAAGAGCTTTCCGACAGTATCCAGTAATCATATTGGCCTATACGATGCAAGATCTCCCAGCAGTTTTCCGGGCTTTGGCAGCAGCACAAGCTATTGTACCTTCCACCTATCAGGGAACTGACTATGGTCTAGACATTTCTGCAGCACCATCCTGCGCATGTCCGGGGACGCCTGGATCGCCGCGTTCAATGCTACGTTGTGGATTCCTTTCGGACCGGGAGCTTTCTTCGCCTTCAACCCTTTCGCTGCTGCTAGGAGTTCCTCGTTGGAGACTTTTTCAACGTTGTCTCCATCTTCCTCGCCATATGGTGTAGGTGGCCAGGTCGTTGGATCATGCTGTGGGAAAAGTCCGTCCACGATGACTTTCAGCTTGTTTGGGCACATTTCAGCCAGCATCGTTGGAGCTCTGATTTTTGCCATCGGCGTCTCGACACAGCTCCTTGAAACTGTTTGACTTGCTCTCTGAACGCGCCTTCTGGCTAGAAGACAACTAGCACGGAGGGTGCTAATTTCTTCGTTCCACCAATAAGCTGGGCGCCGTCTGTTCGTTGGCTCCAGTTTTCTCGGCATAGTTGTGTCACATACCCTTGCTTCGTTCTCAGGCCCGGGACGCTGCTGTCCACTCTTAGAGCTTCGATGAAGAGATCCGTATTGAATGCCTTCGTCTTCCACTTCCGGTCGCTTACTTTCGTCCTCCGCATTTCCAACGATGTCCATTCGCCGATACTGTACCGGATCACCTGATGATCACTATGGGTGTACTCTTCGCACATTCTCCAGTTCATACTTGCCACTAGCGACGTACTGCAGAAAGTGATGTCAATAATGGAATCTTTTCGGAAGGTGCTGATTGTTCCTAAATTGGCCAGACTAACGATCAACTTTGCCAGAGCTTCCAGCAGGCTATACCCTCTCGCGTTGGTACATCAGCTCCTCAATCCACTGCCCAAGCATTGAAATCTCCTGCGATGACGACTGGTCTCCATACAATGAGCTGCATTGTCCATCTTGGGGTGCGTAGCAACTACATATAAATATTCCGTTATTTTTTGCGATCACGAAACCTTCGCAACCACTTCTGGAATGGGCTATCTGCCCATAACTTGTATAGCAGCCATCTTAGCTCTATCCGCCACCCAGTTACCGTTATCTGAAGGGACTCGATACGGTTCCGCAATGATTGCAACGTCGCACTTTGTTTCTGTTGCCGACTGTCACAAAAGTTGCTGTGCAGTGTTGCAATGATTGAGGTTTATTTGAGTTACCTCCATTACTGTTGGCCTATCATCGCCAATTTGTATACTAGGCATTTGAAGTCTCCCGTCGTATGGTCGTTTCCGTCCTCTTTTTTGCAAAGCATGCTCCTCGATTGCTTCGTGCAGCCTCTTGCACTGTGACCTTTCTCCATGCATTTCCTGCCCAAATCAGATCTGTTTGGGCAATTGCAGTTCCTCGCCTGGTGACCGAAACCCATGCACTTGAAGCATCGCTCCAGTTGCTTGGTAATCAGAGGAGTGGCTTTCAGTGAGCCCACTGACCACCCAACATTGACCTTGTCCATCTGTCGAAAGGCGTATCACCGCCGTTTGCCTTTCTCATCCGGATTGATATCGGGACATCTCCCAGATCGCAGTGTACTGATCTCATCTAGATCTCTGCACTCGCCCCTTCTCCTAAAGACTTTTCGACGAGCTCCTTGAAGGCTGAGCTCTTGATCGCAGGATCAATCTTCAGTTCAAAGAGCATCTCGCCTTTCTGGGTGCACCTGGTTTTCATCACGTTCTCTCCTAGTTTCTTCAACTCGAACCTTCCGGAGGTGCGTACGTCGTTTTGTCCTTTGCTTTGACGATCAGAGTATGTATCACCCTTACTTCACTCGTGACGAGACTTGGGTTTCTCTTTCTTCTGTTCTTCTTTCTTCTGTTCTTCTTTCTTCTTCACTTCTTTTTCCTTCCGTTTTTTCCACTTCTCCTTCTGCTTCTCGACGGTACGCCATCCTACCTCCTTGTTGTCTTGCTTGCTATTCTTGAGTTTTTTCAACTCCTCTTACTCTCCTGGCGTTTCCCTTTTCCTCTTCTCCGAGCGTGGATTTCAAGGTCCCTTCGGCGTCTCCTGTACTGCAGCGAAAACTGCAGGAGAAAGCAGCACTCCTTGGCCTCGATCAGTGCTTTTTTGCAGTCCCGGCTCTCGTCCTCAGCGCATCCTGTTCACGTTCGGCAGCAATCAAGGAGGTTTGGATTTGATTGTCACAAATTAAAAAAATGGTTACAATTTTGATCAAAACTAGGATTTTGATTGGAAAAACTATGCAGAACAATTTTGTCTAATATCGCAAATCGATTAGATACCTATTTGCGCTAAATGTTATTAACTTTTAACTTCAAGCCAAGTGTGCTGCGCATACCTATAAGCTCATACACAGACCTGTAGGTATGCGTGGTAAAGTAGGCCAAAAGTAAATGGTTTATAGCCTTTTGCACAGAAGTCCAATCAATGTTTAGTCTTGAACAATGTTTTTCTGCTTAGCTTATCCAATCGTAATCTCAAATTTGATGAAAATTGAGGAATTTTGAATTTTGAAAAGCAACAATAGTTTTGCTGTATTTTTTTAAATAGAATATACTGTTTGAGTCAAATCCAAATATATCTGACAATGTACTTCTGAGATTTTTGAAGGAATTGAAGTGAATTTGATATTCACTTTCAATAATTGATGATATGTTGCGTTCACTTGTGCAGTTTTTAGAAAATTTATTCAGAAAATCATGTTTTTTTTATTTAGTATATTTTTAGCCGTAGGCTAGTTCATTTCTGAAAAGGGTGGGCAACCTTAGAAAGAGATCCCCAGCCACATTGCTTGAGTATCATGCTACTTCAACCTTTGATAATCTACTTAGCTAAACATATAAACAGCAATGCAAAACTAACTGTTTGAATTACCCTAAACTGAGAAAGCCATAAAAACGAAAGCTAGTACAATAACACAATAAACAGTATACGAAAAAGACAGTTTTTGGGATACAAATTAAGAAGAACAAAATATAAAATGAACAAAAAAAAAAAACAATTACAACACATAGGTCCACTGTAGGAGGTACTTGGGAGCCCGGTCCAGCGAGGATGTCTTGACGGCCCAGAGAAACGATGGTGCTAAATCCTGCATTATAGCTTCGCCGCCTTCAAAAAGCGCAGTACAGCTGCTTGAGTTGAGGGCAGTTCTCATACGCTGACAGGCAGACCGTGGATGCAACGAAGGTGCTCGAATTGTGGACATACGCATACCACGTGCTCCGCCGTCACAGGTCTTCCTGAAGGGTCCTCCGCTCAAATCCCGTGTGATTAGGAAGTGTCCTGTCCGGAGTCTGATCTCGCAGGTTTGCAAGGTCCGTCCAATTTCCGATGTCGCCTTTAATTTTTCTAATAAACGGAAGTCTGGTACTGGACCATTCCGTAGCCCACGCTGTCCGCACTGTGCAAGTGATCCATCTCTTCACGTCCTGCAACGGTACCGAGGACCAGATGGGCCTGACCCGGCTAGGTGGTCCGCCTCGATGTTCCCTGGGATCCCGCAGTGTCCGGGAATCCATGCGTAGGTAGTATTTGGTGGCGCAACCTTCAGGATGCCCTGGATCCAGGGGTGGACCGGGATCTCCGACGAAAGGGCCTGAAAAACACTGTGGGAGTCCGACAGGATCAGGATTGGGCAATTCGCTGGAACCGTGACGGCATGAAGAATAGCCGCTGCTTCTGCCGAGAACACCGAACATTGTTTTGGCAGACTTCTACTCGTTGGGGAAATGTCACCAGCGATTCCCATTCCGACTCCAGCTCTCGATCTTGACCCGTCGGTGTATCGATGCATGTAGTTTGGGTACAATCCGGTCAGCTCTGCTACCGATCTCCTAAGGGCTACGGGATTGTCCCCGGTTCTGAACTTCTCCTTTATCCGGCTGTCAATGTTTGGTGCAAGAGATTGCCAACTCTTATCTCCGTACCAGTGAATCTTGGCCACTTGGGAGGAGCTCTGCGTTGGCGATTGTACGGAAAACTCTGTCCCTCTCGCTGAGGAGGCAGATTCTGTCGTTTCCGGCGGTATTTGCTGAAAATGCAGCGGCTTTGTTGGCAATGGCTGCATAGATGCGGTACTGGAAAGGGAGAGTGACGGCTTCGATACAGCTGGCATCGGCTGACGTCGAGGGTAGGAGACTGGAGATGATGCGCGGGTAGCTTTTGTACACCAGAGCGGATATTTGTATTGTGTCCATACATCAGCCGGCTGCCTACGATGGCCCGGGCAACACGAAAACGTACTTCTCTGTTGTTGGACCGGTGGGGACGGGAGATTGTGCGGATGAAGTTGATCCTGCTGCGACAGCTGGCCTTGATCCCTTGAAGGTGCTGGTCAAAACTCAGCGACCGATCAATGGCAACCCCCAGCAGTTTCACAGTTTTCTTCAATGGAATAGCTTGATTACAGTTCTTTATGGAAGGCCCGCAGACCCGATGTCGGTGCTGGAAAACGAAGCATCTTGCGCTCTTTCCAGTAGACAGCTGAAACCCTTTCGAAGCGGCCCATCTGGCTACGGCGGAAACCCCTGCTTGGGCTCGTTGCCAGATTGTTTTTAAGCTTATCGGTATCAAAGGTATTTAAAAATCGGTATTTATCGGTATTTACTATTTATTTAATTTTATATTTTTTTTCCGTTTTTGAAAGCAAAAATTTTAAAGATGTTGACGTCTGAGATTTGAGGAGAATTGATTTGTTTCACGGCTTTCTCAAGCTTACAACACTCTTTAATTTTTTTTATTTTAATTTTTAAAATTATCGTCCTGAAGTGGTGATCAAAATTGTGACCAAGTACTGTTTTTTTTTCAATTAAATATCATTAAATGAAACCAAAATATGGAAAATCAGCCACAACAACGACTAAACTATTGACAATAACGACAAACAATATTTTCTTTTGAAAAAAAGCCACAACCTAAGGCCGAAATGTCGGGCAGATTACATCGTAGTCGTTGCAGTGTTTTAAGACTGAGATAGCCGTTAATCAAAGCAAAATTTTAGATTTTGAACTATGATCGGAAAATTCCGGAAGAAAACTCCAGCGGAATGCTTAAGTTAGCTTCTGAATGGAGCTGAAAAACATCCAGAGAAAGTCAAAAGAAGCTCTGCTGGATGAAGTTCGAAAAAAGCTGGAAAAACATCTGAGAAACTTCCAAGACATGAATTTAAAAACTTGTGGCGAAAGTTTAAATAAACTATCGGAAGGACATCCAAAGGAAACCAGATAAGTTTCGGAAACTGGAAGTAAATTTCCAGATGAAGCCATTTCCAGGAGAAGCCAGAAGAAGCTCGGAAAAACCTTCCATTAGAAGTCGAACAAAAAAAAAACCTTTAGCTTATGGTCAAACTTCCAAAAGAAGACGAAATAAATTTCTGGGAGAATTATTTGGAATTCCTGGAGAAGACGGAAAAACCTTCGTGGAGACGCTGGCAGAAAATTCCAAACATCTGAGGAAAGTCGGAAGCCTGAGCGCTTACGGAAGAGTCGAAAGAAACAAGGACATAATTCCGGAAGAAAGAGATTCCTGGGGGATGTTCTAATGATCCAGAAAATTTTCCTGATATTGAAAAAATATCCCTGAAGACTCCGAAATTTCCCTGAAGTTTTCGGAACATTCCTGAAATGAACTCGAAATTCCTTAAAAAATCTTGTAATTTTTCCTGAAATTAGGGGCTGTTTTGGAGTTCTCTGGTCATCCTCGAAGCGCTCGGAACTTTCCTGATTATAATAAGACTCCCGGAATATCTCATATCATCTTAGAAGGTCTTTGAACTATCTTGAAGATTACGAAATCTCTTAAGTGCTCTCACAATTTTCTTAAATTTATTGTATCTCTGATCTTCCCGATTTTTTTTTAATTTTTAAAAGTTATCGACACTGCCATTTAAAAGCATAAAACTTCCCGAAACATTTTGTCACAATGTTCTAATGTTCATGTAACTTTCCCTCAGGACATTGCTGAAGTTTTCGGAAATTGCCTGAGTTTCTCGGAGCTCCTTTATAATTTCAGCAATTCCATTGAAATTAATTGATCTGTCCTGATCAGCGAATCCAAACATACATGGTTGCTACGACTACCATGACAAACTCGCTCTGTAACACAGCGAGTAGTAGAAGGATAATTATGTATTGCTTGCCTGCTTTGTTGCAATATACACGGATGAGGACATAGCTTGATCTGAATCGAGAAAAGACATAACAACAAATTCCCATCACCACACGTGTGTCATCTTCGGCTTTACGTCATGAAGCAGCTTGCCAACAATTTGCTCGTATCCTTCTACCGCCCCGAGTGAGCTGTGTCGCGCGGGCTGCTTGTCATGAAAAAAATGGAAAAATATTATATCATTATTGCTTTCCACTTCTGACATAGCGTTATCATTCGGTTCGTTGATCGCTTGTCATATGGAGATATTTTTGATTCCTTGGTCCTAATGTTCTCTGAGATTCACTAAAGTTTCTGAAAACCATTAAATTTCCCTGAAGTTCTTTAGACTTGTGAAGTTTCCAAAATATTTATGATGTTTTCCTAAGTTCACTGAAGTTCGCTGGACTTTTCTGAAATTTCCGGGTTATCGAATTTTAACAGTAGTTAATGAAACTGTCTTTAATTTATCGAAACTTACACAAAAGTCTGAACTTTTTTGAAGTTTCAGAACTTCTTAAATGCTCCTGCAGCTAGTGTGGATACGTAACGAAAATCTGATAGCATACTTGAAGTTCCGGGAAAGTTGGAAAAACTGGCGGGAGAAGATGAAAGATTCATTCGAGCGAAGGCTGAAGAATCATCCAAGGTAAGGTGGAAGAAAATTCCAGGGAAAGTTGGATGAAACTTTAGGAAGTTTAATAATTAATATAAACTTCCGGAAGTTAAATGATGTTTAAAAAATATTTCTCGATTCCCTATGAATTATCGGAAAGAGCCATCGACTATTTCTCGATTGATGGGTAGCCATTGGTATTCTTTGGAAACTTATCTGTATATCGGTATCTAGTTCGGAAATCGGTATAAATACCGATAAATCGGTATATCTGGCAACGCTGGCTCTAATCCTCGTTCGTCCCGGAGTTTGACCTGTGGCTACGATTAGCACGTCGCCTGCGTACACGAAAATGTAGATGTTTGCTGGTAACCACTCGAAGACATTGTTCATGGCTACCAGGAACAAGGTGAAAACAATCACTGAACCTTGGGGACGCCAAGAGGATGATGTGGCTGACGAGTTGCTTCAGTACCGCGGGCGTCAATGTCCAGGGAAACCAACTCCGTATGGAGACCGTAATCCTTGGCATCCTTGAGGAGCTCTGCTAGCGTCGCAAAATACGTGTCTGCCAAAGCTGGTTGAAGAGTTCCAGCATTTTTACTTTACCCGGGGTAGGCAGGTTCTTGAGCAGCGGGTAGCCGATCTCGTCTGGGCCGGCTGATTTCGCGTTGCTTCTACTGAGCACGAACTGAAGCTCCTGCCAGGTGAAATCGTGGTTGATCCTAAGGTTGTTCGTGTCCGGAGAAACTCTAAAATTGCTTACGGACGAAATCGATGGGTTTGCTAGCCATTGAGGTCAGCGAAATAGTCGCCAAGCTTATATGCAACGAATGCGGGGTCTGTGAGGCATTTATGCGTTCGAGGAAGTCCGTCCAACTGGATCGTTTGGCATCTCGGACCAATTGGCGACACTGGTTGTGCCGTTCTCGATAGGTAAAGAGTGCGTTTTCCCTATCTGGATCATCGATGGGAAGCCGTTTGACTCGTCGAAGGGCTTTTCGCCGGGTCTTGACTGCCTTCTTTGTTTCCTAGTTCCACGATCTGAAGGCTTTACGCCCCGGAATGCTGCTGGTTTTCGGAATGGTTACTGACGCAGCTACGTTTATTGCTTCAGTGAGATTCTCGATGCTGTCAGGGCTACGTTGTTGAAGGAGCGACTGGAAGGTTTCACCGTAACTCTCCCAATCGGCTTCGTCATAGCGCCACCGAGCTCTCCGCGTTGCTGTCGGTATAGCGGCGGCAAAGAAGTGCACCTGAACCGGGTAATGATTTCTACCGTAGCGGTCCGGATTGGTGGAGAAATCATGTATTTTTTTAAAAATTGCATGAGATATTTTTTTTCAGTACTCTAAAAATAATAGCATTGATCTGGAAAAGATTGGATTGTTCAGTACCGATCGAGGAAAAATTATGAACTCTTTTGAACGATTGTTCAAAATTTAATACTAAAAACGTGAATTTCAGACAAATTTTATGAAGCTCCATTTATCTCAGTTGTTTGAAGACATACAAATGTGTTTGACAACTTTTCATAAAATTTAACGTTTTACAACTTTACCGATGACAGTAAACCTTCATTTCTTTCCTTGATTTGTTTTTCGTCGATCTTGATTTCCGTGCTGAGCACCAATGCTACCGACGCCAGGGAGGCACTCCCACACCTGGACCTTACCTATCGACCCATCAACTCATGAACCGGGGACAAACGGCTTTACTTCCCTTCCGAAGGAAGGCGTGATCAGAGATGTTATGCATCAGAACATCCCGGCGGCGCCGATTGGGATTGAACGCAGGCCTGCAGCGGTGAGAGGTAATCACGCTTACCACTACACCACCAGCGCTGCTAAACCTACATCTTGAAAAGTTTGTATAGCTGCGCCATCTTTACGGCCAAAACTGGAAATATTTTTATCCACCAAATTATAGCCCAAATTAATCCAAGGAACTTCACTCAAGACGTCAACTAAATTTGGTGCGCTCCCGGAACGGTATTATTTTTTTCCCTGCTAGATTTAATTCCTGGCCCATTGTGCAGTCCTCCTTGTTGATTGTTATTGTAAAGTGGTTTGCTGGTGCTGAGCTTGTGCTGTCCAATATTTATGCTCGTTCACTTCCATGCGTGCTGCAATTGCTGGGTGACGAACTGATGCTGATGTTGGGCTTCGTATGTTATTGTTATTGCTGGTTGGTGAACTGCTGGTGCAGGACCTCGGGTATCGTCCAAAGGTTGCTTTTTTTTCTCGATACAATGGATTGTCATTGTTGTCTATGTTGTTATGGTTGATACTGGCAGGGACGATAATGATGATACTGCTTGGTGACTGGTGATGATGCGTTGTAGATCCGAGATGGTTCGATCTTAACTTGCACATTAGGGTGGGGCAACTTTGCAATCTTCTGCTTCCCAAACTATCGTTCCGGTCTGTATTGAGGTTGATTGGGAATACTATGCAAAACAACTGTGCCCAATACCTCGTTGATTTGACTTCCGTGAAACAAGTTTTTGATCTATTATCTACAGGCATGAGCTTGAAGGTATCCGTGGAGCACGTGGCCTAGCGTAAAAGGTTAATATTTTTTTGCACAATCAAATCAATTTCCGATCTTCGAAAAACTTATTCGGAATCTTGGACTGAGTTTGGTCAAGATTCAGTTTTTTTTGACGTAGAACAACGTGTTTGTCGACTTTACTGGGGTGCAAATAAAAAAAAATGTGTCGTGAAATAGTGTTAGGTTTTAAACGCTTGTAACTTTGCCATTTATAGATGAAAATAAAATATAAATACGTCAATTAATAGGATATTATATTACAAATCTGCTGAAATAAATATTGTTTTCAATTTTCCATAAAAAAACAAATGATAATTTCTGGCATAACATTTGATAACGGCACAAAAGCAATTGTAAACAAACTTTCTAAGGCCCTTTACACGCGAACCAAAGTTGGCCCACGCAAACCAATACCACTTCCGGAAAGGTGATAGTTGCCCCTATCCGATGATGTTGTTGCTAGATAAAGTATAATAGTCAAAAATGAATGACAAATATAAATTTTGCGTGGTTTTACGTCATACTGCGGTCGTGTCTAGGACACAACCCTTTATTTTTTTTAATTTTGACTAGCAAATTAATAATTTTCCTACACAAACGTAAAAGCTCTCCCGCAAATCTGGATCATATCCAAATGCGTTAATATTTGGATCATTTGTTGCGATTCGACATTCAAACCTGATCCGTCCTAATGCACATTCTACATTTTGAGCTAATGTACACTGCATGTCATCCTGATGTGCATTACATTTCATCATTTTAAATGTATTATTAATGAGTCGAATCAACTTAAAAAAATATCAGCCTGCCCTGAAATGTAATTACAATCATCTTAAATAATGATGTTATTTAGTGCATTTAAAGAAGGAATTGAATTATATATATTTAGTCTTCACTGCCTTTCCTACAGTCGCGAAATGCTGCAATATTTAGCATGCGATGCCAAACCGCTCCGAAGCTTCTACATCTTGATCCGCCAAACAAACCAGCCAAGTTACACCACCGAAAAACTTACAAGACACAGAAGAATTTTGACGCCAGTCAGATTGCTTGCGTCCCTGCGACAGTCTGCTACTCCGCACTGCAATAATCTACTGACTGAGCTGCTCTATGGACTCTCACTTGGCTCGAGCTTACAGGACCAGCAACGTCATCGTGATGGCCCACATGCAAGCCGTCTGTGTCTTGATATCCCCACTACTGCTACACTGTCGTAACCTAGCAAGAGCCCTCTCGATAATGCCACTGGGAAGTTTAAACCCAATCCCAAAAATCTCGGCAACGAAACAAACTCCGACTCCTGGCAAAAAAAAAAAAAAAAGAAATTGATTGGGAATTTGTAAAACTGAAGGAAGCTTTACTGGGAAAGTGAACGTGGCAGGCACCCATTGTTGGCTTCCAGGCTGTAGGACTAAGCAGTACTTCTTTATCGTCACATCTGCTACCGCTGCTGCTTCCACAGTCTGTTTATATAAACTGGTTGGCAGTTGGCCAAAATATACATTTATTAGTTCTACTATATTGCCAACGCCGCTGATGGTCCAAAACTGTTTCCCACCGAAGCGGGTTCCGTTTTTACAGCGCCACACGACGATGACGACGACGGTCCGAAAAGTATAGCCGGAGCCATTATCAAGTTACGGAATTTCGCTCGGTTTTACGACAAAATAACAGTAGCCTTGCACTTTGAGCGCTTTGCTATAGACTGGTACAGTTTTCGGCGAATGCGTCTGGAATGGCAACAATGGGCACCCATACTTGAGGGCCAGTCTAAACTGCTTGGTCCTTACTTCCGGTTCATATGTGCAGCCGGGTTCTTGTTCGTGGGAGCTTCCGCTTATCGATGATGACAATGATTGGGCAGCAGAGGCACCGGGAACGGGGGATATATTGCTGCAACAAAAGGCATTGCTGCGCTCCGCTGGACTCTGGCGAAGGGGGACGTCCATTTAGTGCTTTTTAAATTTTGCACTCGCTTTTTAGTTGCAATCCTTGCACCACCCGTCCCCGGTGGGATACGGTTCGCTCTCTTAATGGGACTTTTACGACGCAAGCAATTTGTCCATTGACGAAATCGGGTCGGTCCGACCGGCCTTGGCTCGGAAGAGAGCTGGGCAGTAATGATTCCGTCCGGTGGTCCCAACTTCTCTGCAGTGGTAATAGAAACCGAAGGTCGATCATTTCGTCGCTATCGGTTAATGGGGCTGCAGGTTCCGTGCTTTTACGGTTAGAGCCGTACGGATCGATGCACACACACAATTGGCTTATGGGGTCTGGTTGTCGGTAAAGCAGGAGATTTGTAAGCGGATTTGACTTATTGTGCTTGCTGATGACAGGTCCAATAAATTCAGTGTCGATTTGGATGTTGATGGAAGGTTTTCGAGCAAAAAGAATCTCAAAGAAGCTTGGTATCAATCTCCCATACCGAGACACGTTAAAAGTTAAAAGACAGCTCAGGACAAACTATAAGCATCGTATAAAGGGTGATACGGTCAAAATTTGGTCAATATCAACTTGACGTATTTCTTTCAATTTTGCATTTAAAAAACCTGAACACCCCTCATTTTGAAGGTGTGTGTGTGTGTAGAATGTTGCTCCTATTTTGATTTTGGAATTCACTCTTCAGTTGTCAAAATTTCGTCCAAGCAAGAAGAGCAGCGTATCAAAATTTTGCTCGCGCATCGCGAAAATCCGAGCTACTCGCACGCAAAGTTGGCAAAATCGCTAAAAGTTGCCAAATCAACCGTTACAAATGTAATTAAAGTGTTTGGGGAACGTTTGTCGACAGCCAGGAAGTCTGGATCGGGGGGAAATCGAAAACCGGAAGCCGCTGAGATGACAAAGAGAGTTGCCGGTAGTTTCAAGCGAAACCCTAACCTCTCTCTCCGAGATGCCGCAAATAAGCTGGGTGTATCGTCTACAACCGTGCATCGAGCCAAAAAACGAGCCGGACTATCGACTTACATGAAGGTAGTGACTCCAAATCGCGATGATAAACAAAATACGACGGCCAAAGCGCGATCCCGGAGGCTGTACACGACGATGCTGACGAAGTTTGACTGCGTGGTAATGGACGACGAAACCTACGTCAAAGCCGACTACAAGCAGCTTCCGGGACAGGAGTTTTATACGGCAAAAGGAAGGGGAAAGGTAGCAGATGTTTTCAAGCACATGAAACTGTCAAAGTTCGCAAAGAAATATCTGGTTTGGCAAGCCATCTGTACCTGTGGCTTGAAAAGCAGCATTTTCATAGCTTCCGGGACTGTCAACCAAGAAATTTACGTGAAAGAGTGTTTGAATAAACGTCTGCTGCCTTTCCTGAAGAAACACGGTTGTTCCGTACTGTTTTGGCCGGATTTGGCATCTTGCCATTACGGTAAAAAGGCCATGGAGTGGTACGCCGCCAACAACGTGCAGGTGGTTCCCAAGGACAAGAACCCTCCCAACACGCCAGAGCTCCGCCCAATTGAGAAATACTGGGCTATTGTCAAGCGGAACCTAAAGAAGACCAAAAAAACTGCTAAGGGCGAGCAGCAGTTCAAGGCAAACTGGCTTTCTGCGGCGAAGAAGGTGGACAAGGTGGCTGTACAAAATCTGATGGCAGGGGTCAAGCGTAAGGCCCGGCAATTCGGATTTGGAAAAGCGGAAGCCTAACTGAATATTTTTCCTGAATTTTATACTAATTGAACTTGAAAAAGAAATTTAATTTGATTTTTTAAATAAACGATTTCACCGATTTACACGCGTTTTCCCTTGACCAAATTTTGACCGTATCACCCTTTATGTATAAACAAGTCTCCGATTTACCTATGAAAGAAAGGCAAGCATCATTGATTGATTTGGTTAACAATCAATTTCCTCTAGCTTTAGTTGCCAAATCTTCTGTAAGCATACATTGAACCAACAGAACTACTTAACGTTCATCCTCAATGTGTAAATACTGGAAGTTATGTATGAGACAATAGGCGATACCACGTCTGAATGCAGGTCAACTTGGGATTGGGTAGCAATGTGATGACATGATATTTTCTTTGTTGGATGCCGAGAAATGCTGTGCATTTCCACGAGAAAACCCAAAGATGTTGGATAAATGCGATGGGTTTGCAGTTTGGATAAACGGTACACTAAATTGACGGCGCCTGGAATTGACGGACTCCAGCTCAATAAGCAAAAACGGTCCCTGTAAGGTCATCAAGCCCCTCATAGCACTTCAAATCGCTACAACGGACGACAATAACCAATGACAACGGATACCCTAAGATTCTATAAGCACAACAAACATCCCTAACAAATGTGTATTGATGCTTATTTTGTGTAGTTGCAGATATTGCTAGAAGTTTTGTTTGTAATAACAGTGTCCGTTCGATGTAACCAGATAGTGGGGTTTACCATTTTTAATTTGATGATGAAGCTATGAAGTATAAAATCGTGTATTGCCAAAATAGAACGGGTACTGTGTTTGGGCTACAAAATGGTGAGTTGACAACCTGGAAGGAGTGGAATACCTAGTTCTGGTCCTCCCAAGTTCCTACCTCACGCCTCCTCGAGACGTATGATAACAAAAGACTACCAGCTGAAACATGGAGACTGCAGGGTGGTGTAGCCTGGGCAAAGTTGCCAGTCCGGCAATAGCAAAGTGAAGAGGTGCGACGCGAACACTGGCGCGGTAACCATAGTACGGTGATAGAGGAAATTTTTCACCAAACCCGAGCGTCTGTTCACCACGGAGGTGCGGCTCAAAACGACGTCGGTTCTCCATGTTAGGAGCAACTGATCACCGTCCTAGTGCCAGCGTGTGACTCTAAACAGAGCTGTGCACGATGGTCCCCCGGCGAGACAAGCCCAACAAACCGGCCTGGAAAAAAAGCACAATATTGCAAATAAAGGGTGTCCACGATGAAATTGCCACACACAAAATTGATTCGCAAAATTCGAGTTTTCATCCGATTGCCATTAAATTTTCAGGGATTGAGAAATAACTATTAAACTTCATTTTACCATTTTACTCGTATTTTATTTACAGTCCATACGCAAATGCCCGCACCTTGGCCTTAACCCCCGGCTATAAGATTCTGCACAACCTGTGAATCAACCGTTTTTTGCATGTAAACCCATACTTTCTTCAGTTCCTCGACTGTCTTCACTACCTTAGGTCGTTTAAGAAGGTGCTGCTTCATAATCGCCCAGTACTTCTCGATGGGGCGGAGCTCCGGAGTGTTGGGAGGGTTGAACATTTTCGGCACGAAATTGACCTTATTGTCCGCATACCACTTCAGCACGTCCTTGGAGTAGTGCCATGAGGCCAAATCCGGCCAGAAGATTGTGGGACGTTGTGGGCCTTCAGGAGAGGAAGCAGCCGCTTCTGGAGGCACTCTTTTATGTACACTTGTCCGTTCATCGTGTCCTGAGTCACGAAAGGTGCACTCCGCTTCCCGCACGTGCAGATGGCTTGCCAAACCAGGAATTTCTTCGCAAATTTGGACATCTTTTGAGTGCGGACATGCTCCGGAACGCTGAACTTATCCTTGGCCGTGAAAAACAGGTTGCCGGGGATCTGTTTGAAGTCGGCCTTCACATATGTTTCGTCGTCCATGGTGCAGCATTCAACTTTCGTCAGCATGTTGAGGTACAACTTCCTGGCACTTGTTCTACTTCTCGTCGCGATTAGGGGCCTTTTGTACCTTGAACGTTCAAAGCCCAGCCTTAGTTTTGGCCTTCTGGACAAAACTTCGGCTTAGGTGCAGCTTCTTAGCCACATCCCTAACGGAGGCGTTCGGATTTCGGTTGAAGGCCCCAACTACGCGGTTGTGATTTTTGGTGTTGTACGGAATACTTTTTCCTTCACTTCTGGGCTTCCGATCGGTGGTCAACCGTTCCTCGAACCGCTTAATCACTCGCGACACCGTGGAATTCGCGATTCCCAACGTTTTAGCGATGGAACGATGCGAGAGATCCTTGTTCTCGTGATGAATGCGCAAGATTTTATCACGCACGAGCTGTTCTTTCGACTTCATTTCCGCGAGTTTTGATCACAGGACTTTAAAACTTGCAGGATGTAAATAATGCACTATGAACTAAATCCACCCAAATTTTCATTAAATTCTACCCAACGGTTAAAAAGTTAGAGCAATTTCATAGTGTGGCAATTTCATCGTTGACGCCCTTTACCGAAGAAAAAATACGGATCGGAACAATCGGCACAGACCTACGTGACGAAATAAGGACTGCAATTGGAAACTTAAATGGAACTGCAAATCACTCGGCTTCGCGGGCTGCGATAGCTTAATCTAACTTTAACCACGCAAATGGGAATTCGTAGCACTGCAGGAACTTTGCTGGACGTGACAAAAGATATGGAAAAGCGGGCATCGAGCGGCTACTTTCTGCCAGAGCTGTGGCACCACCAACGAGCTGGGAACCGATTTTGTAGTGCTGGGTAAGATGCACCAACGCGTGATTGGTTGGCAGTCGATCAACGCAAGGATGTGCAAGTTGAGGATTAAGGGCCGTTTCTTCAACTACAGCATTATCAACATGCACTGCCCACACGAAGGGAGATCCGGCGACGAGAAAGAAGCGTTCTATGCGCAGCTGAAGCAGGTCCAGAGCAGGACCAATACAGAGAAAACCAAATCGATCACGTTCTAATAGACGGGAAATTCTTCTCCGACATTATCAATGTCCGCACGTACCGCAGTGCAAACATAGATTCGGACCACTACCTAGTTGCAGTATGCATACGCTCAAAAATCTCGACGATGCATAACACCCGTCGAAGTCGAACGCCACGACCCAACATTGAGCATGATGGGGTTACCGAAATACTATGCACCAATGGTGATGGGTTTGGAAGCGTCTGGGCAGGTTTTGAAGGCAGATGCAGTGAAAGCTAAGATTCTGCAAGATGTCTAGGCAAAGTATCTAGCGGCGCCGGTGGTGTAGCGTGATTACCTCTAACCCCAGCAGGCCTGGGTTCAATCCCAGTCGGCGTCGCCGGGATGTTGTGAGGGGAAGGGAAGTAAAGCCATTGGTCTCCGGTTCATGAGTTGATGGGTCGATAGGTAGGGTCCAGGTGTAGGAGCTGCCTCCCTGGCGTCGGTAGCATTGGTGCTCAGCACGGAAAACAAGATCGACGGAAAACAAATCCAAGGAAAAAAAAGCAATGTATGGACCATGGAGTAGGAGAGACGAAGGAGCATTCTACAGTGGAGCAGAGTGTGAGAAGCAACAACGACGACGTCATAAGGGTTCCAGTAAGAGCAAGGACGGTTCGTGCTACAATTATCAAAAGATGGGACATTATGCAGCGAATTGTCCAGAGAAGCCTGGTACATCAAAGAACAGCAGCGGTCGTCGGTAATGTGGGCCAAGAAGAATGATATTTTGACTCTGGTGTCACTACTCACGGAATCTACAAGCAGCATGACAGCTAAGGCGAAAGATATTATCAAGCTGGATTGCGTTGAAGGTTTCCGATTTGGCAGCCAGTTTATTGTCAGTCAGCATGATTTGCAGCCCCTTGCTCCCGATGGTGTTCACAGCGAACACATTGCTCACAGCAGATGGTGGATTGTATCGGCTAAACCGGCAGGAACATAAAGTATTTATATCATGCAAGCTTGGGACTTGGCCACATGCTCATGCAGAGCTTGAAACAGTTGAAACAGATGGCAAACGGAATTTCGATGAAGAGTTCAGAAGCGCTGGACTGTATTGGATGTGTGCAGGGCAAGCATGCTCGTGAAGCGTTCCCGAATAGTGAATCATGAGCCAAAGTGCAACTGGAGATGCTGCATACAGATTTGTGCGGGTCGTTCGAGGGATCAACGCTCGAAGGTTAGCCGATTCTTCATCACTTTTATCGACGATGCTACACGGAAGGTATCATCTATACTCTGGAAACAAAAGATCAAGCAATGGAAGCGTATGAAGATTTCAAAGTGATGGCTGAATGACAAACGGGAAGAAAATTGAAGATTTTGCGAAGCGACAACGGGCGTGAATTTTTCAACGGCTAATTTCCAAACGAAATTGAATGAATCATGTCCCTAAACGCCAGAATAAAATGGTATTGCGAAACGGATGAATAGGACGATTCTGGAGAAAGTGAGCACCATGCTAAACAATGCAAAATTGCCGAAAAAGTTCTGGGTCGAAGCGGTTAATACAGCGGTGTATCTCATCAACCGCTACCCAACATGGTCTTTGGAAGGTAAGACACCAGAAGAGGCATAGACGGGGAAGAAGCCTTACGTTGGTTATCTGATGATTTTTGGATCTGTGGCAATGGTCCATGTACCGAAGCAAAAAAGATTGAAACTGGATCCAAAATCGACCAAATGTGTATTTGTGGGATATGCAAAGGATTCCAAAGGATAAAGAGTGTACAACCCGGCAAACGGAGTTATTTTGATGAGTCGTGATGTGAAAATAATTAACGAAGGTCAGTTCAACGAAATTTCATCCGGGGAAGCGGAATGTGTTGAATTTCTGGAGATCGAATGTTCTGAAGCGGCTATAGAAGTGAGTAGCAGTGCCAGCGCAACGGCAGTAGAACAATCAATCGTAGACGAGACGCCTACAGAAACGGAAAATGAAGAAGCAACCTGTGACAACAGCAGCAGTTTCGAAAGCGAGATCGAAGATGCCAATGCAGAAATCGTGCTCCCGCCGCAATTAGTTAAACCAGCTTTACAGGAGAATGAGTTCAAGCGTAGCAGCAGAGAGCGCAGGTATCCAGGCAAGTATACTAATTGTGTCACTTGTAGTACGCATACTGGCAAACTTGTCTCCCAAACCCCACAGTCGAATGTGAACACTACATGGGGTACTGAGCGAGGTACGCTAGACCATATCGAGCAGATGAGTGATCCAGTCATTTACAATGAGGCACTGAATAGACCTGACCGGGAGTTGTGGATGGCAGCAACGCGTGAAGAGATTGCTGTGCTGGAGAATAACGAGACGTGAATGCTGAGATCTACCAGACGGAGGCAAAGCCATCAAGAGCGAATGGATCTTCAAGACCAAACTGGGACCAGATTGAGCGGTACAAATCCCGCTTGGTGGTCACAGGATGCTCGCATTTTGTGCCCCTGTAGTTCGATATTCGACTAACAGGTATTTGATGGCGTTCACAACGAAGTTCAATCTAGAGGTCGACCACATGGTTCAGCGTTCTTTAAAGACAAGCTCAACGTCGAAGTGATTCATATGCATCAAGGATCCGGCTAAGGTATGCAGGCTTCAAAGCGCACTCTACGGCTTGAAGCAATCCAGCAGAGTCTGGAAACATCAGTTGGATAAGACGTTGCGCGAATTCTGACTGGAGCAGTCAAAGGCGGATCCCTGTTTGTATTTCATGATTAATTGTGATAGGATGTTGTCCATCACAATATATGTGGACGATTTTTTTTATTTTTACAAACGATTCGAAATTGAAGAATCGTTTGAAGCAGTTCTTGTGCACACGATTCCAAATGAAGTATCTGGGTCAAACGAAGTACTGCCTAAAAGTAAATTGGTACGCACAAAAAGACCTGTAATTCGTGATTCATTAAGTTTAAAAAGTCCATTAATGGTTGCTTTACAGTATTTTTATTAAAACTTCAAAGTTACGGCATTAGATGGTTACATTTCAGCGTCCGCACAGTGGAAACGGACACAGAATCAGCGCATTTCTTCTATTTTTCCCGCATTTGCTGGATGTTCTTGACTGCTTTGAAATTACCCGGGATTCTTCGATTGGTCGAAATTCCGGGCAATTCTGAGGATTCATTAGCTTGGGGACAAAATCGATCTACCAGAACCACCTTAGAGTAGTGGCAGCTGGACAAATCGGGCCAAAAGATGACTTTGCCCCTATGCTCACGGATGAACAGCAATACACGCTTTTTCAGGCATTATTCGATGTAAAATTGGGATGTCATCGTTGATGATGCGACGAATGGTTCCGTTTTCAGGCCACAACTGCAAATCACTTGCCAAATCATGGCTTTCTTCGCTAACTTGTTGGTAAACATGAACTTGAATCTTCCTGGCACATCCCCACGTCAAGTCGCTTTTTTAACCGGGAAGCTGCTTAAAATCGAGTTTGACGTATGTTTCGTCAAAACACGGTCGTACAAGAGCCTTGCACGCTTTTTGGCCACGGAATTCTGCTTCATGTTCCGGTTTGGATGTTTACTGGCTTTGTACGACTTGTATCCTTCCCTGGCAAGGATATTCCACAACGTTTGAAAGTTAGCTTTGTATCTTCTGGCCACATCTCGGATCGAAAGACCGGAGTTGGCTTGAACGCACCTCAACACCTTGCTGCGCAGCTGAAGATCCCTGGTTCCAGTTTTTTTGTAGGTCCGCTGATTCTTTTCCACACTCAGGGTTTCCTTGTAGGTTTTGAGCACTTGACAAACTGTTGTTTTCGGCATCTTCAGCACTTTAGCCAGCTTGGAACCGGACCACTCCGGATTTTCAGGTGTTTTGTTCACAATATATTTTCACCTTTCAAGTTCCATTTGACGTTATTTCTGAATGAGATCGACTACTTCGATCAAACTTGCACCAGTTGACTATAGAAGTGCAAACAAACCACTGTCAAAGATTTTCGATTCCCAACACTAGAGGCGTGCTAGCGGCGCACAAGGGGCATACCAATTTACTTTTAGTCAGCCTTTAGGACTCCGAATCAACAGGGATGGAGAACGTGGTGAACTGTCGTTGGACCAGCAGAATTACATCGAGGACGTATTGGACAAGTTTCATATAGCGAACTGTCATTCCGTTTCAACACCGTTTGAGGCAAGCGAGAGGTTGGATAAATTAATGCCACAAACTGTGCAGGATATCGAACTGATGAAGAATGTGCCTAACAAGGAAGCTGTTGAGTGTCTACAGTACCTTTGCACCAGCTACGCGTCCCGAAATATGCTATTCAGTCAACGTTGTCAGTCAGTTTAGCAGTAACCCGGGCCGAAAGCATTGGTAAGCAGGGAATAGAATTTTCCGATATTTGAAGGGCACAATCAACAGTCGGCTTCAATGCAGCTAATATGGCAACGAAGACATTATTGGTACAATAGATAATTGGGTTCTTTAATTTTGAAAAATATATCGGTTTTTTATATATCATCTGAAAGAGCTTCGTTTTCTGAGCACAGCGATATTTTATTCGAACCCACACACTTTCATCTCGATTTTTAAATCAAGATTTAAAGCAAAATAATAACTTCACTGTTTGACACTAAACTGACAAACTGACAGCTCGCTCCCATACAAAGTGACACTGAGGGGCGCTTATAAGGTGATTTTTGCAAATGTAATCGTACTTATTTAAAATAGTTCCAGTGTGCCAAAATTGATGAAATTTTGGGTTTGGGTTCCATTTTTAATGAAGATTACGAATATGCATTTACCTCAATACCCTTAAAGAACCCAATTGATTGGTTTTAGTTCTTAGGTGTCAATTACTACCCGCGATCACCCACAACCACAGCACTGCAAAAAATGCAATCTGCCATTCAGCATTCACAAGAATTCACGATCACCCACCAAACTACCGTCACACAAAAATAGGTGAAAATCTAAATTACAACATCACAGGGACAAAATCGTTCGTAATAGTGTAGCGGTGGTATTATTCATTTCAACTCGCAAATAATCCACTTTCCCGTCCCGAGCCATCCATCTTTAATTTACGTCATCCAAAGGGGGGCGCACGGGAAGGCACGATGAATAAATTTTACATCACGACTGCAAGCGCGCCAAAACCAACCCAACGAAGCCAGTTTCGATGAACGCGAGAGACAGCAGCATCGAACGAACTGCGGAAAAAATCTCAATCGAGATGGAAAATTTATGGCCGGGAATTTATCGCTCTGGTGATCCAGGTGGTGCAGGCAGCTAGAGCTAGCGCGACAACTCAGCATATAGGTAGCTCTATTTCTGTTCTCGTCCTGTCTTGTTACTGTCTCCTGGTTACGAAAATTGGAAATATCACCCTCCTTTGTCCTTCGTCAGACACTCAAACGGAATCCTGCGCCCCGGCAGATGCTGGATGTCTCGCTAATCAACCTTTACACCGAAGACTGGTACCGTAAGGGGCAAAAAACCAAACAGAAGTGGGAACCGGGCAGAAAGAGAGCGGGCCAAATCGACGGAATAACACGCCGGGAATTAAGCCCGGAAGCGCCATCACTCTAGTCGAAATATTTGTCTTACATCCGTTCTCTCATTTTTTTTTGTCGATTTAACTATACAGAGCCCACTAAAGCGCTTCCACCGCGTGGCGTAGATCGTTTCGAATTTCCATTTCAATTCTTCAGTGGCATTTTTTAGTTTTCCTTTTGGAGCTTCTACGGTTCAAAATCCAGCTTGAATGGAGTTGCCGTTGTGCGGGCTGTGTATGTACATAGTCAAGGTCGTTGCACAGTGGTGGGATTAATACTTCTTTGGTAGGATTTGGATGCTCAGAGCTCACCGGATTAGCACTGTTACATGAATTGATCCCAATAGCTTTGAGGTCCTCTAAATCGTTTTCATATGGAGGAACGTTTGTCAGTGGATCAACAGGGTATTCAATGAGGATCTTCCGTGCTTTACTCGATGTAAGAGTGTTAATTCTTTCGTTCGTTTGTAATTCAATGAATGGATGAAATTTTCGTGAAATGACGTACTTCAGCTGTACAAACTAGATATAGCTAACAGACTGAGCGTCTAAAAGTACATCAAAAATACAAACCAAATCAATCAATCAATCACAATTAGGTAGCTCTTTATCGTGCGAACTTTTTGCTTGAATGTTAACACACCGCAAAAGCATCATTGCCACAAGTAAGCTAACACAAATCTCATCATTATCGTCGAAAATTTGCGGAGCTTTCAGGTGAACGGTAGGGGAATCTGGAAAAGTGCAAACAACTCTCTTAACCTTTTTGCTCCATTCGCCATCCATGGTGACTGGGAGAGGAATGAATGGGAGGTGTCTTGGCGAAAGTTGAAGTCAAACAGTGGCAAGTTAATTGATTTTGCTGATCTTTACGCTCGTAACTAGTCTGAGCAGAGCTCTCAATTATTGTTTTATAAATTAAATTAAATTATCATACCATGGCATCGTTGGTTTTAAATTATAACACCCACAAAAATTATACTGTTTTCTACTTAGCGTTTAAAGCTTTTCAAGGCGCGTAAATCGAAAGCAATTCAAGCAAAAAGGTACCTTTTTAGAGAATTCTGTCAAAAATTAACAAAACGCGCTAAGGACCTAAGTAGTAGAATCTGCATCTAGCGGCAGTTCATAGAAGATCCATGACCGTTCGGAAAATTTAGGAACTATAAGGAAGCACAAAAAGGTTCAGATAGATTCAAATGACTAAAAGTAAATTGATACGCCCCTCGCAAGCCGCTAGCACGCTTCTAGTGTTGGAAATTTAAAATCTTTGACAATGGTTTGTTTACACTTCTATAGAGAACAACTGGTGCAGGTGTGATCAAAGTTGTCGATCGCGTTCAGAAATAACGTCAAATGGAACTCGAAAGAAGAAACAATACTGTACACAAACACATGGAAAATCTGGAGTGGTCCAGTTCCAAGCTGGCTAGAATGCCGAAGATGCCGAAAACAACAGTTTATCGAGTGCTCAAAACCTACTAGGAAACCCTGAGTGTGGAAATGAATCAACTGGAACCAGGGATCGTCAGCTGTGCAGCAAGGTGTTGAAGTGCGTTCAAGCCAACCCCGGTCTTTCGATCCGAGATGTGGCCAGAAGGTACAACGCCAACTTTCAAACGGTGCGGAACATCCTTGTCAGGGAGGGATACAAGTCGCACAAAGCCAGTAAACATCCGAACCGGCACCTGAAGCAGAATTCCGTGGCCAAAAAGCGTGCAAAACTCTTCTTCGACCGTGTTTTGACGCAACACAAGGGCTGCACTTTGATCGTTGACGAAACATATAGTACGTCAAACTCGATTTTAAGCTTCCCGGTCAAAAGTTTTACATCACGACTGGACGTGGGGATGTGCCGGGAAGATTCAAGTTCGGATTTGACGACAAGTTCGCGAAGAAAGCCATGATTTGGCAAGCGATTTGCAGTTGTGGCCTGAAAACGGAACCATTCGTCACATCCTCGACGATGACTTCCCAAGTTTACATCGAAGAATGCCTGAAAAAGCGTGTATTGCTGTTCATCCGCAAGCATTGACGAGTGCACGGATGGATTTGAGTTCACTCACTCGACAAAAAGTGACACAACAGCGGGGCCCTGTTTACTAAAAATGAACACATATGTGTTCATTTTTAGTAAACAGGGCCCCGCTGTTGTGTCACTTTTTGTCGAGTGAGTGAACTCAAATCCATCCGTGCACTCGTTAATAGGAGCAAAGTCATCTTTTGGCCCGATTTGGCAAGCTGCCACTACTCCAAGGTGGTTCTGCTGCCAACAAGATCGATTTTGTCCCCAAGCTAATGAATCATCGGAATTGCCCGGAATTTCGACCAATCGAAAAATACTGGGCAATTTCAAAGCAGCGATTTCGAGGAAGCGGCAGGGCAGTCAAGGACATCCATCAAATGCGGGCAAAATGGAAAAAATGCGCAGATTCCGTTTCCTTTGCGGGCGCTGTGCGGGCGCTGATGAGCTCCATCAAGAGGAAGGTTCGAGATTTAGTTCGAACTGGAGAAATGTAACCATCTTATGCTGTAACTTTGAAGTTTTAATAAAAGTACGTTAAAACAACCATCAATGGACTCTTTTAACTTAATGAATAACGAATTACAGGTATTTTTGTGCATACCAATTTATTTTTAGTCAGACTTAACCAGGGATGGAAAATCATTTGCATTCATTTCGTGCATTCATTTACATTCATTTTCCTCTCATTTTTTTCACAAACAGAATTCCGTAAAATAGTGTTTGAAGCATTTGTAGACTTTGATATTAGAGCCATCTTTTGTAAACAATTCAAATCAGTATATCTTATGCATGATGAATCAGAAGGAAAAGAACCAACCATTGTTTTTCAGTGAATGTTAATAGCGTTCACTGAAAAACAATAACATGTTCTGCCAGCTCTAGTTTGTCATGTATAAGAGATTCAGATTTTAATTGTTGACAAAAGTTGTAGTTAATATCAAAAACTACAAAAGCTTCATACATCATCCCACGGTATTCTGTTGATGAAAAACGTTAGAGGCAAATAAATGTAAATGAATGCACGAAATGAATGTCAATGATTTTCCATCCCTGGCCTTAACATACGAACTTCAAGACAGTTTAACTAACTTCTTGGAAATTTTGGGAATTTCCAAGTTGTTCTGAAGATCTCTCTTATATAGTCCTTTGTTTCTTGAAAATACGCTTGTAGATTTTACTCAGCGTTCACTTTGTACTCTCCCGAAGCTCGTGCCGCTGCTCTGGCTTCCTGGAATCTAGCCAATTGTTCGTGTTGATCTAGGTCGGTGAAACTACTTTGCTAAAATTTTACGACAACAGCACTGATTTATTGTGAAATTAATTCAAAATCATTATATCCCTTCCGTATACTCAATTTTTTGCCAGTACAACGGCTTTCTTTAAAGTGGCAACCTCGGTAGCTCTGTCCAACAGCAACGGTAGTAAGCTCTTTGGCTGCAGCAACTTCTCTGGAGGTTGTTGAACTTCTCTGTCACTCTGGAATTTGCAAGGATTTCCTAAGGTTCACAAAACTTTATTGAGGTTTATACAATTGTCCTAGAGCTCAGAGATTTTCATTGAAGCTCGTAGAACTTTCCTGAAGTTTGTAGAACATATATTTTCTTGAAGTTCTCAAAAATATCCAGAAGTTCGCAGAACGTCCCTATGGTAGCAGAATTTTACTGAAATTTAGAATTTAGCTCCCGCAAACATCCCCAGAAGATCAGAAAAATTTACCAAATATCCACCGGCTACCCTGTACCTACATATTCCTCAATTTCTGCTAATTATTCGTAGAGTTTCCGTAAATTCCATACTCCAAAACCCGTTTGACTTATGCTCGTTCCTTCACACGTTTACCGGAATTGAATCTGAAACAATGCATCCCTGTTTACAAAGCCCCGAATAACTTCATTGCCGGACATTTAAATCGTATCGCAAGCCACCGAAAAATCACCACTACCCATCAGGCGGGTGTGGAAACGGACTTTTATTTTACTGCGAGTAAATAATCCACCGACTCGTTAAATATTGATTCAAGCCACCAGAACCAGAAGAGCCCTGCATTTGGAAATGCCGGATCGACGAATTGTGTTGTGCGTGTAAGTATATGGACGATTCAGAGCACGTGTGTGTGTGTTCCGATCACCGTGGACACCCAAATCGGGTTAATTCGGACGCGGTTTTCCAGCGTGGAAACACTCCTCACACACGGGATGAAAACCACAATCGGCATCCCTGCGGTCTCTCAGCCACCTCCCGTCGCCACGGTGCGTTATCCGAATGCCAACTGCCACTCTGTGTTTGCGCAGGGGTGGGTTAGTAGCTGTCAAAAAATTGAGCCGGTGTATTTATTTTAAATATTTAACATTTCACGCGGTCGGTGGCTCTATCATTAATGCTGATAGCTTTTTCAGCTTCAACTGACTGTTGTTTGGTCACTTAACTGTCCAGATTCGGAATGGAAAGGTAGCGTGAAAAAATATATTATGTTGACCCACCCTTTCCGAGGGTGGATTAACCGACCGCCGCCATGCCAATTGTGTTTACAGCTGCCTCAAAATTGATATGCCCTTTCACTGAGGTCAGATTTTTTTTTTAACAGTTCGATCCGGGGACGCGCAATATTTACATAATTATCAAAATAGCGCAAATAATAATGTCTCATTAATTTGCTATTAATAGTTGATTACCTGGGTTGGGTGATTGTGTGAGAGGTGAACGGACGGCACCACGGCACGGCGGCGCCTCTCCTTGACCCAGTTGGAGGGGCGCCAGCTCGCGGATGGGCCGCAACTAGGATCAAGAGACACGTGAAAGATGGTTCCCATAAATAAAAGTGGTGACCGCGGATTTTTAACACTTTTTACACTCGCATTTATTCAAAGCCACACGCACACCCCAGTCTCCCCCGCTGGGAAAGTGGTGTATGCTAATTAAAATTTGTGTTGGACATGACCTGCCGATAAATTGACGCAAATTAATAATGCATTACATAATTAAAAAGGTGGCAAGATGTGCGCGCCGATGCCGGGGATCGCAATTATCACCTGCTTCGGTGGAGTGACTCTTTTTTTTTTTTTTGGTCGAGGGGAGCATTCCTGATTACCGTGAAATTGACCCTGGCCATTAAATGCACGGTGGTTGTTTTAAGGGATCGGTTGCATTTTAAACTAACTTGTCGAATACTGGAGGAAACTTCTGGTTCTTAAGTGTGGCCTAATTCATCGAAAAGGCACTGGAAATGAGTCACTGCCGTGGATTTAAATTGATTTCAGTTATGTTCTTAGCATCCGAAGCTATACGGAAAAAGGCTGCGGTTCATATTCATAATCTGTATGATATGCACTTCTTAAACTACTGTCCACACAAAGTGGAACATGTGCAATTCTCTCTTAGCTCAGTATGCAAAGGCGCAGCTACAAAGCAAGACCATGCTGAACATGGCCCGGTCCGGTCTAGGATTTTTTCGGGCTGGAAAATTTCTCGACTTCTCTGAGCATAGAGTATGATTGTACTTGTCACGCAATTATACTAATGCAAAAATGGTACAGGCATCGAAAGCTCTCAATTAATAACTGTGGAAGTGCATCTAGAACACTGAACTGAGCACACAATAAGCTAATGTGCGATAATGCAAATACGAATAATAATAATAATGCTAAGAAGAAGAGGAAGTGCGAGAATACAGAATATAGAAGAAGAAGGGTATCTCTGGAACAGGTTCAATAAGTAGTGGTTAAAAATCAATGTTTGACGATTTGTTTGAATTTATATAAGTACATAATTCATTCGCTATGTGGCCCTAGTAGACATGTGAACTTTCGGTAAAAGCTATATCTTCAGATCATGACAATCCAGGAGATATATTTATTTATTTGTTTATTTATTTATTCATAGAGAACACCAACAGACAACATAGGTCCTAAGCTTAATTAAGGAACAGTCAATTTTAGTAAAATTGCACACACAAAAAAACAAAAGTCATACACAAATACATTTACATAATAATCAATCGTCTAAACTAGAGCAAAATTCGGAAAACTTTCGGCGGATCGTTTGTCGGGATAGATGGAAATCTAAAACGGAAGGAGCCCTGTTGAATACTAGTTTTACACCGATCAAACCACTATGTTGTCCGTAATGTCTTCGTCGGAAAGGTTGCCTCAGCATCGCATTGTTTCGCAGTGCCCTGGGACAAACGTTCAAGTCAACCGACTCAAGCAGAACAGTCGATACTTCCTTGCAACGTATCCGCTACAACCTAGCGATGTACCTGAACGGACCGCAGTGCAATGACTTTAAACAGAACACACTGGTAAAACCCTTGGCGACACAGAAGATGAATCCCAAAGTCCTGGATGCCTTCTCAACGACGTTTGAAACATGCTGCTTGAACGTTAGTTGAACATCCAGAACAACTCCAAGCTCATTAACATGATCCACGCGCTGAATAATACTACTTTGAAGCTTGTAATCGAAGACGAGTGGTCGATGAATCCGAGTGAAGGACATAACAGAGCATTTTTTAAAGATTAACAACCATTCGATTTAATGTGTACCAAGCCTGAAGGCGCAAAGCATCAGCAAATAGATTGGATCCGTAGGTAAATCTTAAGATCATCGGCGTAGGATAGCGGAGGAACCCTGAGTACGGGGTTAATATCGTTAAAGTATATAGATGACTACCTTGAGGAATTCCAGATGTGGCCAAAACCTCGTTAGATTGGAATCAACGAACTGAAACTGTAAACTTGCGATCGACAAGGTAGGAATTGATCCAGCGTAGAATACCACCACGAACGCCGAGTCTATTCATTTCAGCTGTCGTTATAATGTGGTTGATTTTATCGAAGGCCGCAGATAAATCGATGTAGGGTTAATTACCCCATTTCCGGCCAATTAAGCACAACCCGCACTTTGTCTTTCTTAATCTAGCGCAGTTTAGCACCAAACGGAATGTTATTGTTACTGATGGGTTCTATTATTTACCTTTCCGTATGTACCGTAAGATTTGATAAAGAGAAACCAATCGTTGAGATATTGTCAAAAGTCTAACACTGTTTCTTGACACCAAACTCGGCCTACGGTTCCTAAATTCGGCCTAACGCATTGAAACGCCAATGAATTCACTTCGGCATATCGGATGAAGATAAAAATGATTCGGTCGGAGCGCTTCTTTTAATTTTGGGAATAATGGGTGCAAACCTTCATATCACGCGTTCTTATTGACTTCGTTCCGTAGCTTATTAACTAAAGTATCATATCAAACGGTAAAGTCTCTTTAAACAAAAAAAAACGCATAATTGACTTGTTAACTCTGAAATCATGGATTTATTTGAAGTTTTCTGCTCGATAGGCCCAAAATGGTCGATTAAGCCGAAGTAGTTCTCTACCCTATATGACGTGATCTTTCAGTTAGACTATCAGTAACGTATGACGTTAGGCACAGAATATTAGTGGTGGTTGACCTACCTGAGATAAATCCATGTTTTTGACGTAGACTACGTCTTACGGGAAGGTACTGGGGGTAAATCGAAAATATAAAATTGCGACCGTCACGAAAAGGTGTAAGGTTTTGAACGCTTATAACTTTGTCATTTATAAATGAAATTAAAATCCAAATACACCAATCGATAGGAAATAACTGTTACAATTTTTCATAAAAGAAAACTGTTTAAAAATGTACAAATAAAAAGTGATAATTTTATCACTGTTTTCATAAAATAAACGTTCTCTCCAAACCCAGTCCTCATAATCAAGCACCATTTGGATGCACATCGTGCTGCTAGAATCTGAAAAGTTATGAAAGCTGCTTTCGTGCCTCAACTCATTTTCGCTTCGGACGGCGAGTGAACAGGTAGCAGCAGCAGGAATAGCAGCAGTAGAAAGGCGGTTCCTATCAAGCGCGCAGCGTTCGAGTTTTGCACCTCGAACTTTGCGCGTCGTCCCCTTCGACCAGTGATCTGCTGCTGGTAGCGGCGTCGCCTCGATGGCGCAAGCGCTCCTTGCCTGAATGATAACTACAAATCTCGATTACTTTTTCGAAAGGACATATCAGCTTTTGTAAACAACGCATTTTATCGTCGGTTTGGTATAATTGATAGCTCGCCCCACATACTAACACCACTATATCAGGTAGGGGAAAATTTTCTCTATCTGATGGTAGTGTTAGCATGCGTGGGTGAGCTACCAGTTACGCCAAATCGACGATCAAATGCGTTGTTTACAAAAGCTGATACGTCTCTTCGAAAAAGTAATCGAGAAATACTTCTTGGGTTGTGAACCAATTGCCGAGTTAAATTTAACTCGGGGTTAAAAGTGACATTTCGAAAGTTATTTTCAATGTTCGAAAATGCCGGAAATTTATCAGTTTTCAAACAGAACTGAGCCACGACGGTTACCAAAATTTTACTTCTAGTCGGTCCGAAATAACCACGCTCGCATAGCAGGGTTATTCGATAGCTCATCTGTCACTTTAAACCACGAGTTAAATTTAACTCGCCCATTGCGACACAGCCTAGGAAGTAAAATTAGGGCCATCCATAAATTACGTAAGTTTTTTTTTACCAATTAACCCCCCTTCCCCCTCGGAGCGTGTTTTGCAATACACCTAATATATGGCCGGTCCCAACTTCTGAAACCCCTCTTCTCCCTCAGCTACTACGTTACATATGAAAGTTCCCTTATCATTGGGCAACAGTGAAAATCAGCAGCACACACCACACAAAACGGGTTGGAAAATTAGGCGAAATGTCAGTATTGATCGTCAATATCTCGCGATCAGAACATTTTAGCTTGAAATCCCTCCATTTAATTCTCGGTACAACTTAATCTATTGATTGAATAAAAAAGAATACTAATTATGATTTTTTAAAAGATTTCGTGCGTTCATCGTTTCATCGCACATCCATTTTTTAACATAAGAAGACGTGGTGTTTCTGTGGTGAAAAAAAAGGATTTCCCTACACAGATTACAGACTCCTGTACCAAGCACTGAAATTATCAGACGGTACCTCTATTTCTGCTTTTAGATTAGCTATGAAAGTCCATCCTACTTGGAAAATTATGCCATAAAACGCTTTAAAAAATCCCAGACTTTTTGCTGATGGGGGCGAGGCATAGCAAGCCGTTCGATTGCATAATTTTTCAATTAGGAGGGACTTATAATGCTTATCTCTTAGCAAGCAGTACCGTCGAGTTTTTTCAGTGCTAGGTACTGAAATTCGGCAGTGATCGTTCAAAAGGGCCAATTTGTAATGGTCGATTCTCTTCATCGATTTTCTCTTTACGTTGTGGCAGCTAAGCGAAGTAATTCAAGCTGAATATTGCATTAGGTCCTAGGTAACATTGACAAGATTTTCTTCGTCGACTTTCTCCTTGAATCCTCTCGGCCCAGGTTTTTTCAGCACACATATCGATAAAAGAAGTTTTTATCTACACACTTAGAAAAATCCATGTAAATTTAGGTGTTCTGAGACTTACATATACGAGCGTCAATTATGACATAAAATTGAGTCATAATAGAAAGCAACAGAAAACGCACCGAGAAATGTTAATCCAAGCAAGTTGTTAACAAAAGAGAAAATCGATCACGATTACGTCCTTATGTATGCTCACTGTCGGATTTGCATTCTGTGATAGATATGGAAGTAACTTTTTTCCCACCACAGAAACGCCCCGTGTTCTTATGACAAATTATACATGTGCGTCTACAAAACACGAATGAAATCTTTAAAAAAAACAGCGTTATTGCCTAATCGAGATCATCGCGATCAATTTCGGAGTGGTTTGAGTTTTGGACGTAATTGCTTTTGTAAACAAACACTTCAATCACCGACTTCTCACGAATAAAAACTCAGCCTGGAAAACTAACAACACACTAATGTAGAGGAGTGATTCCTCTGTCATTTGGAATAGTATGTTGGCGGGATTGAGCTTTTATTCGCAAGAAATCAGCGATTGACATATTTGTTTACAATAGCAATTAAGCCCAAATCTCAAAGTCCTCCGGTGGTAGATCTTACATCCCGTAGCGTACCACGAAAAGGTGATCGGCACTGATTCCTAGTCCTGGCTATTTCAAACAAGGGGAACAGGATTTTTCACTAATCAAAGGAACACATATTAGTCCTTGTTACTTGTTATGCCTTGCTGATAGTGATAAGACTCGGCTTTATCCACCGAGGATGATCTTGAAACAAGGAAAAAATGAGTTAGTTAGTCTTCATCTATGTGATTCCTAATCTTCTATTCGTTGTTCCCTAGTTTGAAGTGGTTAAGACAAGGATTCTGATGTAAGAACTCAGCACTCACCAACTACCTACTCGGAGATCAAACATACAGCACCCGGTCGACTCTGGCGACAAGAGCAAGCTCCGGAACACCCAGAGTCGGTTAGCTACCGGGTGATCAGAGAGTTTCGCGATACAAAAACGAAGAACTTTCACTTATCTTTAAGGTTCTACAAAGGGTCATTATTTTGTTTAATTCTTCTTTTTGAAATATTCTTCGATCATCATTTTCTAAATGTATTGGTAAAATTCATTGGAATTGCATGTCCCCACGCCAAAACTACCCATTTTTCATAAATATCAACTGGTATGGTGCGGAAAACTTAACCATCTCTTTACTCCCTTCATTTCAATACAACAGCAAATGTGATGTCACACTATCTAGTGGATAAGAATGTAGCAGACAAAACATTCGCACTGCCAGACTGCGCTGTATGTAAGTTTGTTTACACCCCTGAGCGTGAAAGTGAATACCAGGCTACGTGCACTGCTGCCATCAACCCTGTTATTGTTGAATTCAATATTATGTGCCTTTTTTAATTGGACCGGTAAAATGTCTAAAATGGTCATTTATGTTTTATTTAATCAGTTTTTGATATTTATCCACCATTAAATATATCCACTCATCTATGTTAATGAGACTTCGCAATTAATTGTTTTTATAAACTTAAATTCATTGCTAGAGGCAATACATCTGGCACCGCTGTTTCAATGATACTTTCACGAATGCTAGCAAAGCAATAAATTAGAAATGGTTTTCTTTGTGATAAATTTTGTTCACCAAGAGTTTTGTGAAGCAGTCGCTTTGAGTTTCGTGTATTCGATTGCGTTTAAGGTGATACGGCACGTCATCCAACAATGGCTGTCCCTACAATCATTAAATAAACGTGTTATGGTATGCGTACGAAAGACATCTTCCTACAAAATAGTAAATTACTAATTACATACCTTAAAAAATGGGCCTGAATTGTATGAATAAGATCTGGATACATATTTTAATAC
Organism: Ochlerotatus camptorhynchus; assembly: GCF_037179485.1. Taxonomy (NCBI): domain Eukaryota; kingdom Metazoa; phylum Arthropoda; class Insecta; order Diptera; family Culicidae; genus Ochlerotatus; species Ochlerotatus camptorhynchus. The sequence goes on along the minus strand of NW_027040627.1, from coordinate 1,109,569 downwards.
TTTTCCACCAAAATATTGCCAATCCCTTCACGCATTGGTAATATTTGCATTAAAATGTACGATCAGTCGATTTTGTTCTGCCCAGGGCATCAAATTTCAATAACTGTTTTCACTAGTTTTCACTTCTCAGAACCACACTAAAAACAATTACGACACGTGCTTCTACAAGCACTTTCAAGTTAATTTACTTTTAAAGACGATATTTGCTTAAATAATATCATTTGCATCGTTAAAAACGCGAGCCGCGAATAATTTTGCAAGCTGAAACTGTTTTGTTTACCTTTTTTCTACACACCGCATTGCGAAGGTGTGTGTACGAATCATCTATCATCGTATCCAGTGTTGTCGATTTAATTGAATCAAATTGTGTAAAAACAATGCTTTTATTGCTTTTTAATGTGCTTAAAATGTGTTCAATTTAGAAACAATCACTAATAAATGTTTAAAACAATTTCTAATTTTGTTTCTCAAGACAAAAAATGAAAGTAAATAAATCTAGAAATCTTCTATAGAAAACATATGTGTCATTCTGAGTGCACTGCTCGAAGCAATCAGCTGATATGCAAAAGGCGTCAAAAGGATGATTCTAAAACAAAAACATACACAATAAGAAAAAATATCCAACGGCCAGTTCATTTTTTGCCTACTTTTAACTTTGAGTATAATCATATACACCTACTTTTGGGTACAACTAACTATTTTTGGGTAGAAGAGAATTGTCAATATTAACTAATTGAACACAAGTAAATGAAAACTCTTCACCCACATTACCTACTTTTGGCTTCCTGCAATATAGTGCCGAGATTTGTGAAAATGAGTCACTTTGGGATCTTTTTTCTTACCGTGTACCAGCAGGTTTGAGCTCTGGAATCACTTTTGGACAGGTCGTATGTAACAAAAGTGTACAAAGTGTGATGTTGAATAAATTAACTACTATGATGACTTGACATGTTTGTCTTGGTGGCTAGGTGCATAATTATTTTCTTTATAGGAAGGGGTGTCCTGGGAAGTGGTAGGTCGATAATATTGGCAATTGTTTACCTTTCTATTTTTTTTAATTAACATTTACACATTCGACCTGATAATAATGAACTCTAGAAGCTATGTTTACGGTAGTTGCGGTAGTGCATGATGTACACTCACACCACTACAGCATCAATGATAATCAATTCACTGACACATAGAAAGGAGAGAAAAAAAGCAAAAAAAGCGTGACGTATCGTATCACCTTAAAGTGCATATTAAAAAAAAAGAAAAAAAATTACTTGATTAAAAATTAATCGATTATTGTTTGTTTGCTGTGCTGTCATTTTTCCTTTAATGACAGTGCATAACATGTTTCAAACGATGGGTGATGATCTTCTGGAGAAGTTAATGCTTATATCATCAACGATTACAAATATTTTGCTTTTCGGTTCGTTAATCGATTAATCGTCCAATATGAACCGTCATTTCAAATATAAGGGCCGTTCATAAATAATGATACTATTTGAAAGAGACCGGGGCTAATCACAAATTACGTTGATGTGCCTACTGTCTATTTACAATGCACATTTCACGTTATTCCACATCGCGCAATCGAAAGATAAAAATGACGCCATTAGCCGACATTTGAATTTGATATTAACAGTCACGAGTATATTGCCTTGTGAGTTGTGATGTATGGCGTGCCGTTGAATGACGATCATGTTCTATTTTCAAGTTGTTTTTCACGATTTCTTTCCTTTTCTTTCCGTTCTCAGAAAAACGCTTCCTCCGCTAGTGACAGTTCGCAAGGCAATGGCGATTACCAACTGAACTCATCAAGGTAAGAACTGAAGCAAACAGTAGTAAACCACTTGCCACAGAAAAAAAAAGCATACTGTAAACATGAAATCTCTGTGCCCCCGAGGCAGTAACAACCAAACCTACATCGCTGAAATCGCCTGGTCCATATCGATTGGCCTGGCCTTCTGGACTGGTCGATACGCTGGCTGGTTGTTGTCGTTGTTGCTATCGCGCTGTGTGTTGACCAGTTCGTTGGTACTCATGCGGCTCAATGGCTTTTTAATTTCCTTCCCTGTGCCGGGTCCGGCCGGGGCCTTACCTTCCAGATCGCTTTCCAGCCAGACTTAATTTGCTGCTGCAGCTGGAAAAGCGAAAATCTCTGCTGTTGGGTACTTGCTCCTACCTACCTACCGACGGAACGGTTGTTGGTTGTTACTTCTGTGAGTAATTTTCCACCACAGTTATTTTGCATCGTTCGCTTGCTCGCCGTCGTCACCCTATGATCCCGAGTGCCCCAGCAGAATCAGCTCCGCAGAAAAAGGGCGCCACGGCCACCACCACCACCACCAGAACCGCAAAATATTCTCCCTTCCACTGACTGCCTCTCGACTCCCGTTCCCCGATGATGGTTTGGGGAGCGAACTTGAAACGGCATGCAGCCAGCCCAGCCATCCCATCATCAGTAGTAGCGTCCCTTTTTATGAAGTGTTCTAGTTGCAGTGCATCGCTCTTCTTGCTCGGTGTGTGCGGGGTTTATCTCCATGTGGCTGAACTCGGGAGCAGTTGCAGATCCCTGGTGCTGGTTGAAAAGGAAATGGACCGTGTTGGGGTTTTGGTTATTTTTGTTGATGGCGAAAGATGCACAAAAAATGAATTGATATAGACCGTTTGATGTTTTTTTTTCTTGTGCCTTTTTTACAGCTACAAGTAAAAATTGTCTAGTAACTGACAGTTGAACAACAATGCAGTCGTTGAACTGGTGTATGGTGTACAGTGATTTCAGATGCTGTGTTTCTTTCTGCATTAAATATTTTCCCCTATTTATTCTAATTCATTATATTTATCCTATTTATGTAGCCTATGGTAAGAGTAGTAGCTTAAACTTCTGACCTGAAAAGTCATTAAACTCAATCTCACCACAGTTTGGTGAGATTTGCAGTTGGTGAGTTTTGTTAGCTTGATATTCCGAGCTGCGATATCACAGCTCGCAAAATGAACCGCAGTAGTTTGCTTGTTGATTTTTGTCTACGAAAATCAAGCGTGATCTTAGGCGTTGTTGAGATTTTATTTTTTGATATTTTCCCAACACTGAGTGCACGTATCGAAACGAAACTTGCACCACTGAAACAAGTGTACTTTCAAAACAAATCGCTGTCAAAACTTTTCAAACCCGACCACTACAGGCACTGCTATAGAATAAATAAAGTTTTCGGATTCTAAGTCGACCAGACTTTATCCAGAAAACTTATGAAATGGCAAGAAATCATCAGAAAAGACTCACGAACATAAGGAAAATTGTGGAATCTTTCAAAAAAGCTAGCTCTAGAGTTCTCCAGGATCTTAAGAGCGGTCTCAATAAGTTTAGAAAGTTCAGACTTTTGGGGAAGTTTAATGATCTGAATATATTAAATTCTATGAATTCAGGACAGCATCATGGGCTTTAGGAAAAGTCTTATGAACAGACTGCAGGATAATGAGAAAACTTTTGCAACATTTTGAGCCTATCAGTTTCAACTTCATGGTGAATCCATCAGCTTCAAGGAATCTGCAGCTTCTTTTATGAAGTTATTTGATTTAAGGAATATCCAGAAAACTCAAAGGATGCCACGAGATCATCAGAAAAGTCTCGACAATAAGGAAGATGTGGAAACTTTCGAAAAAGCTAGCTCCATTGTTTTCCAGGGAAGCTAAGGGATCTTAAGGGCAGTCTCAATAACTTCAGAAAAGTCCAGACTTTAAGGAAAATGTAAAGATCTGAAAATGATAAATTCTATGAATTCAGGACAGCACTATGAGTTTTGGGAGTATCAGGAAAGTCTAGAGAACTCTTGAAAAGTTTAAGTTTGTATTTTAGGATTATTACATAAGTCCAGAGATTTCTAGAGAAATTAAAAAAAAAATATGGCAGACCCATTGATTTCTGGGCAGTTCTAAAAACTATATGAGAATCCCGAGAAATCCAGGGTAGTCTTTTCGAGATTATGCGGGAATATCAGATAACCTCAGGGCAGTTAAATTATTTTCAAACCAATTGTAAGAACTTTACAGAAGTTCCGAGAAACTCAAGAAATGTTCGAAAACTTCAATCAACCCGTTAACACCCAAGTCGTCTTTAGTTACTTACTTTAGGGTTCTGTGCACCACCAGCGGTGCAAAGGGCCAACGTGAAAGACTTCCATCCTGGGCGGCTGCTCGCTTTTGCCTTGACCTGGGCCCAGGTCAAATTCCTATCGACTTGCTTAATTTCTTTGTTGAGGCTCCGCCGCCATGAGCCCCTGGGTCTGCCTCTGCTGCGATGTCCTGCCGGATTCCAATCCAGCGCTTGCTTGCAGATTTCGTTTCCACCCCGTCGAAGTGTGTAGCCGACCCACCTCCACTTTCGCTCTCGAATTTCTGTTGCTATCGGCTTCTGATGACATCAACGATGGAGCTCGGCATTCGAGATCCAGTTGTGATGCCACCAGGCACGAATTATATATCGCAGGCATCGGTTGATGAAGACCTGCAGCTTTTGAGTGTTCTCCACTGATACACACCACGTCTCGCTGGCGTATAACAACAGAGATTTCACGTTCGAGTTGAAAATTCGGATTTTGGTGCGTTTACTTATCTGGTTGGATCTCCATACTTTCGTAAACTCGCAAATGCAGCCCTAGCCTTCTTGATTCGTGCACCTATGTCGCTCTTGGTCCCGCCGTCCGACGGTATTTGGCTGCCAAGATATTGGAAACTTTCGACCTTCTCCACTGCTTGCCCCGCTACCGTAAAGTTGGAAGGGTTGCCCGTGTTGATATCCAACGATTTGGTTTTGTTGACGTTGATGGTGAGACCCGCCGCAGAGGAGCGTTCGGCTAGGTCATTGAGCTTACTCTGCATATCAGAGCGCCGTTATGCTAGTAGAGCAACATCATCAGCCAAATCGAAGTCGTTGAGATGATCCATGGTGATAGGCTGCCAAAGCAGCCCACGGTTCGGTACACAGTCAATTGCACCTACCATGATCTCGTCGATTACGATGAGAAACAGTAGCGGTGATAGTATACATCATTGTCTCACACCAGCGACTACCCGGATAGGGTCGGACAAGGCTCCGTTATGCAGAACTCTGCACGTGAAAGCCTCATACTGCGCTTCGATGAGGTAGACGATTTTATCCGGGACTCCATTGCGTCTCAGGGCGCCCCACAGATTCTCGTGATTGAGACGGTCGAAAGCTTTTTCGTAGTTAATGAATACCAAATAAAGGGACTCTTGGAATTCATTGACCTGCTCCAGGATGATGCGGAGCGTGACAATATGGTCCACACAAGATCTTCCGGCACGGAATCCTGCCTGCTGCCGTCGGAGAGTCGCGTCGATCTTCTCCTGTATCCGATTCAGGATAACTTTGCACATAACTTTGAGAACAATACACAGTAACATGATGCTTCGCCAATTGTCGCACACAGTCAGATCCCCCTTCTTTGGGACCGGAAAAATCGCGGTGTCCCAAATATTACAGAATAGTTGATGCAACATTTGTGCGGATAGCATGGGGTCAGCTTTGAGCATCTCTGCTGATATGCGATCGACCCCTGGAGCCTTGTTGGATTTCATGCTTCGGATAGCTGCTTCAATCTCCTGCAGTCATGGGGCCTCGGAATTGACGCGAGTGATGCGCCGCACCCTAGGCGGATCATGCCGAGATGTTGATGGCTGGTTGGCCGTCGAAACTTGAAGAAGTTGTTCGAAGTGCTCAAACCAGCGTTTCAGCTGGTCAGTGGGGTCGGTAAGCAATTGTCCAGTAGTGTCCTTCACTGGCATCCTCGGGTTCATCCTTGCTCCACTCAGGCGTCGTGAGATATCGTAGAGGAGGCGTACATCGCCAGTGTTTGCGGCTTTCTCCCCTTCGTCGGCCAAGAGCGCTTGACTTCCTTCTCTAGAGCCGAGTACCGTTGACGGGCTTCGTTCTTGGCTCCTCTGGTTCTCGCCCGCTCTATCGCGGCTTTTGCTTCTCTACGCTCCTCAATCTTCCGCCAGGTTTCATCTGTGATCCACTCTTTCCTCTGGGTGCGCAGCTCACCCAAGTTGTTCTCGCTTGTTTCTATAAAGGCATTCTTGATGGCCGTCCATTGTTCTTCTACGCTGCCACCTTCTGGAACGTCCGCAGATCGAGTCTCATGTTCTTCAACAAAAGACCTTTTTACCGCTGGATCTTCAAGTCGGCGTGTGTTGAACCGCCGCCCGTCCTGGATCCGTGCCATGCGTAGGCGGATTTCACCGATTAGAAGGTGATGGTCAGACGCGATGTCGGCGCTGCGTTTATTCCGGACATCAAGAAGGCTCCGTCTCCATTTTCGGCTGATGCAGCTGTGGTCGATCTGATTTTCGGTATGTCCATCACGGGAAACCCACGTGACTTTGTGCACTGCCCGATGGGGGGAGAGCGAGCCCCCAATCACCATGTCGTTATTGCCACAAAATTCTGCAAACAGTTCACCGTTCTCGCTCATTTCGCCGAGACCATGGCGTCCCATGACACGCTCATAGTCCGTGTTGTCGGAGCCGATCTTCGCATTGAAGTCGCCAGTGTAGTTGTTGATGTCACCCTTTGGAAACTTATCCACGACGGCATTCAGTTGACTGTAAAAATTCTCCTTGTCCTGTAGCTCGGCAGCATCGGTTGGCGCATAACATTGGATTATGGTAAGGTTACGAACCCGCGTTCTAAATCTGGCAACGATTATCCTCTCATTAACAGGCTCCCACTTGATGAGCGCAGCACTTGCCTGGACGCTAAGTTGGAGACCAACTCCACGATGGCGGGGAGCGTTTTCACCTCGAATACCAGAGTATAGTAGTACCTGTCCCGACGGCAGTTTGTGTTCTCCAAAGTTTGGCCAACGAACTTCACTCAGTCCCAGGATTTCTACCTTCATGCGTCGCGCCTTGTTGGCGAGTTGTGCCAGTTTACCCTGCTGGGCTAACGTCAATACATTCCATGATCCAATTCGTGTCCGTTGTATTGCGCTAAAAGTCGTTGCCGTTAAATCAGTTCGATGTCTTTCTCTGTTGGTTTCTGTAACAATTGTAAAGGTTTCAGAGACTGTAGGTGGTTGGCCTAAGGTCTCCTATCCGCCGTGATGGGGCTGCCATCTTAGGTGTAGCTTCCGGGGAAAAGCATTTCTTATTCAGCCGCTGGATGCCAGTCAGACGCTGTTTGAGCCGCACCTCCATGGTGAACAGACGCTCGGGTTGGCAAAGCATTTCCTCTATCACCGTGCTATGGTTACCGCGCCAGTGTTCGCGTCGCACCTCCTCACTCTGCTATTATCGGATTGACAACATTGCCCAGGCTACGCCATCCAGCTGTGTTCATGTTCCAGCTGGCAGTCTTTTGTGATCATATGACTCGTGGAGGCGTGAGGTAGGAACTTGTGAGGACCGGAGCTAGGTATATCGCTCCTTCCAGATTGTCACTCACCATTTTGTAGCCCCCAAGTCGTCTTTGGTCACCAAATAATGCACGATTTCTCCAGGTTACCTAAGGATTTTTCTCGCACTATTTGAAAACAAAATGTTAAAGATATTCCGAGGAGCATTCTAGTGATATTGAACACATAATTTAAGTTCTCAATTTCTGCTTTGACATGATCATGGGAGCTTCAGGATAGACCGGAGAATTTTGAGGCAGTTGAATTGACTTCAGGCATATTGCGGGAACTTTAAAAAAAAATTGATAAATTCAGAGAAGTCTCGAGAACTTGTCATAGATGATCTCTAGTACAGTTCAAATAACTTCAGAGAAGCACCGTTGAAATTTCAAAATTTTGGAGAATAAATGATTCTGTTTCGGTTTTACAGTCTTCAATAAAAAGTGCTGATTACAGTTTATCATCATCAAGGTTTCGATACAGGGGATGGGATCTTCATCAGTGCTTGTTTGAAATTAAGATCGTAAATCATTTTGCATTGTACGAAAACCTGCATAACTTTATTTACCAAGAGAAAGGCCTAGTTCAAAGACCGAAACTTTTTAAGTTTTATGGCGAGCTGATTGCAGGCAATAGTGACCCGTTCTTTAGCTTTAGTTAAGGAGACTACATTGTGCTTAAATTCCTTAATTACAATAATGGTCCCACCTTTGAGGACGCATGGCTTTGAAATGGTCGGACAGACATATCCAAAATCAGTGAGTAACCTTTCCTGAGCACTTAATTTACTAATTCTTGGGTCAATCGGTGGTATGGTACACGGTCGCTGAGACTAACTCAGAATTTATCCAAATCTCACAAATCTTAAAAGTACTTAGTTGAAGATGCTAATTTCAAATAACAGACTGTAGTGGTAATTTTTATACGATAGATGGAGTAGATGAAAGCATAGAGTTGATAGTTCCGTTAGAGTACGGCAGTGTGAAGATTGTATATAGATATTAGACAAGCGAGCTAGGACAACTTTTAAGGAAGGTACAAATCGGTTTTTTCATCTCTCTTTACCAAACTCCCCCTTTGGAGAGGGATGGTGAGGGGTGTCCACACATTTTTCAAACTGTAGGATAATGTTGGTGAGCTCAGAGTTTTCACAAATTGTTAAATGCGGTAGCCCCATAATTTTAAAATCTCAGGCTTGACGAAATTTTCAATCTAAAGTAGTTGTAAAATTAAGTTAATTTCTGTTGATTATGATAGTGCATTAATTTAACATTTTAATTGATTTGTCTACCTGGCACTTCACCTTTGTTTCATTTGATAATCTAATTTAATATTTGCGTTTTCGACTAGTTTACAGAATACCCCTTGGGGGGTGTGTTTTGATTGAATTTAAAAATTTGATAAGCTGCCTGCTTAATCTAAAGCTTAACCTAACGTGCCAGATTCCTAATGATCAGCTGATCGGATTGCCTACAGCAATCTCTGAACTTTTGGATGGTAGCTGTTCTCCGTAACTCCAGCGTCTGAAGACCAGCCAGGCGATGGACCTCAGAGTTGCTCATTCGTGGAGGACTGTTGAGGATCATTCTCAAAAACTTGTTTTGGATCCTTTGTAATTTGAGGTAATAGGAATTTGCGCTACTCTCCCAGATTGGCACCCCGTATTCTATTACAAGAAGGATCATTTGCTTATAGACAGCTAGCTTGTTTTTCTGGGACAAAGTGGATCACCTATTGATGAGTGGATATAAGGATCTCATCAGGATATTACATTTGGTTTTTGTTTTGTCAATGTGTTCCCTGAAAAGCAGCTTGCTGTCGAGTGTAAGGCCGAGGTAGACTACCTCTTTGGACCATTCCACCATCGGGCCGTTGATGTTATTATTCTCAGACGGGACAAGTCTGGGTGATTTGGAATGAGGAAAGTTGATGACCTGGGTTTTTGCCGCATTGATACTGATCTTCCAGCTGTTGAAGAATTTTTACAGGACATTTAGGCCTCTCTGAAGTTTGGCGGTCAGAGCTCCGCTACCCTTAAAGATGAGGATGTGTCATCTGCGAACAGAGACAGCGATCAGGGAGAGCCGGCATATCGGAGGTGAACAGGTTGAACAAGATGGGGCCAAGGATGCTTCCCTGTGGGACACCCGCACCTATGTGGAATGCATCCGATGTGATACCATTGAGAGAGACTCTGACTGTCCTGTCCTGTTTTAATTATCTTCACTATGAAGATTGGAAGACCGTATCGCTGCAATTTGTAAACCAGGCCATCATGCCAAACATTGTCGAACGCTTTTTCAACGTCCAACAATGCAATGGCAGATGTTTTAGGTACAGACTTGTTCCGTTTGAGAATGTTTGTTACTCGAGTGAGCTGGTGAACAGTCGAGCGACCCTTACGGAAGCCAAACTGCTCCTCGTGCAATATGTTATTTTCCTCGGAAGATGCCAGAAGCCCATGGTAGACTGTTCTTCCGAATAGCTTGGATAACCCCGAGACAAGGCTGATGGGTCGGTAACTTGAAGGAGAGGATGGATTTTTCCCAGGTCTCCGGATGGGGATAACTTTAGCTGACTTCCAGCACGAGAGGAAGTAGCCAAGTCTTAGGCACTGATTAAAAATCAGTGCCAGATGGTTGAAGAACCTGGCACTCAATCTGGATTGAGTTCCAAATTCAGGATTTGGTCGAAATCTGGGGCCTTAATATTTTTAGATGATTTGGTATAGGCCAACAGTTCGTCAGCCGTAATCTCGGATTCCACAGAAAAGTTGTTAGGCATTCGATGGAGGTTGCATTTACCGCAACTGCAGTATCGTGTGAACTTGGCATGTTCAGTCCGAGATTATGCGAGTTGACGAAATGTTGACCTATAGCATCAGTCTTCTCTTCAGGGGTTATCAGATGAGCAACTGAATCAGTGGCTTATTTTTAAGGATTTTGGTTAGGGGCTGTTCATAAACTACGTAGACAGATTTTTGTGATTCATGACTCCCCCCCTCCCCCTGCGTAGACAATTTTCCATACAAAAAAATTAAAATTTGTATGGGTCGTGGATATTTGTCAACCCCCCCCCCTAAACTGTCTACGTAGTTTATGAACAGCCCCTTAGCTTCCAGAAGGGCTTAGCACAATCTGAGAGAGAGCTCATTTTGTTACTAAAGTCCTCATTCCTGGCTTGGATTATTTTTGTTAGACGGTTGCAATAGGTCTTCAAGACAGGCAATCCAGTACGTTGGTACTGCCTACGCATGGTGTTACAGAGTTTGATAAAGTTTTTAGTAGGACTATCAAGGTTCAGAGTATCGCTCACCTTCCTGGATACTGGCACGTGTTGTTCCCTGGCTCGGGATATCGCCTCCTTTCAGTCTAAATTGGTTGATGAGCATTTTATTAAATGAGTAAATGAGCGAGATTTAAAAGGAAAAACAACTGAATAATAAATTTTCAAGATTCTAAGACGAAATATTTGAAATTCCGGATTTTGCATTTATTTATGATTCAGAGACAACGAAATTATTTTTCATAAGTACACACTTAACACTGGTTTCTTTAAAAATAACAGGGTACAGCAATTGGTTCAAATTTTCCTTTCCAATAGTGATGGGTCTTCCATCTTAGGTATATCTTTCGGGAATAAGCAATCCTTATTGATATGAGCGATAATGATACTTACTACTGTTAGACTCACACCTCCAGACAGACGCTTTATGAGGAGGGCTTAAGTATTTTAAGTGCTACCAACTCGTTTGTCGGAGACTATTTCTGGTAAACCTCACTTCCGCTGCTTCTTCTGAATTTGTAATTAACTAATCATATAACTAGTCAACCTCTCATACCGTATGACGTTCCAATATCCGCAACGTGCGACCCGGACATTACATCAGCGAATCATGATTACGTTATGTTTTCAACCATCCAACACCAACTACGCTTCAATCTGGGTATTTATAAAATCTCGTTTCTGTATCAAGAAGAACAACTTGTCACATCATTCCTCGCTCAAGCTCAGCAGCCAGTACTGGCGCTTTCCGTTTCGTCGTAAAAAGTTAACCACTACGCAATTTCCTTCTCCACCCACGACGCACATAGGGGTATTTGATCAATCTAGCTGGCCAACATTATTTTTGAGTTGTAACTGCTACAGAAGACGATTGTCAACTCGTTTGAGAGATTTAAGTGAACTACGGTGCATTTTCAGACTTAAACCCTTAAGGGGAGGTTTTCATTCAAATGGCCATAAAGTAAGTAAATTTTAGGTCGTGGTTTTGAAATTCAAAAAGCTTAGAACTTTGTCAAGGCGAAAAAAAAACAAAATGGCGTCCGTGATCCTATGGGGTTGTACGCAATGGTGACGTAGGACTACGTGGTCTTATATAATAAATAATTTGTTAACTGCAGCAGGAGCTTGTGTTTTGTGTAGGAATAGGAATTTGAGCGAGGTTTTCTCTGTTTATACTCTTTAGTATGACTACGATTGCCCTGAAAAGAACCTTTTGATATAAATTTTAGTTGGGACATGTTCAGAAATTTAACTCTTTTAGAAAATCTTGGTGGTCCTTGGTAGTACAGGCTAAAAGCCTTTGGAAGATGATGATGACGTGTACCCGAGCAAAGTCGGTTAACAAAATGAAAGCAAATCGATATTAAAGTGTGCAGTTCCTATCATAATGAAAACTCATTTTGATTTCAAATGTTGCGACATAAGTCTGATATCATATTGTGCTTTCATTATGCAGTCAAGACGTTTTAAATGAAAGCAACTTAACTTGAAGTTCTGCTGTTTACGTCTTGTTTAAAATTTAATTGAAATTCATCTGTAGTTGAACTACTGATTGTCGTTTATCTGATTTGTTTAACACATTTTAGGTCATTCGTGACTTGCCCGCGGTGAGATTGGAGCCTAAGTCTTTCAGCTTGAGAAACATGAATGGTAACCATTTACTCTAGGCCCGTATTCAGTAAAACATTATAAATGCAAAATCAGTAATCAAATTGATTTAATTGACAGCAGGATTAGTTTTCCGTTTGCTTCAACAGTGTAAAATTTTGCTCTCATTTCTGCTGTGTTAACCGTTAAGTCAACCAAAATGAGATCAACTGGAGTATTCAAAATAAGTTACATCATAACAGCAAATTTTGATTTCAATTTGATCTTCAGCTTTGCTCGGGTAGGCAGCTGGATCAGCAAATCGGATCGGACAATCCAATATTCTTCGGTTCAATGAGTCTTGGCCCGTCTACTACTGGACGGGGGTTGAACTGGTGTCTGCTAGGGTTGGTAATACCGGAAAAATTTTCCTAAAACCGGTTTTACGGTATTGAAAATTCTAATACCGGTAAAACCGGTATTTGGACGAAGTTCTAAAAGAAATAAATAGCTGCATAATTTGTATAAAAAGCGTTTATTGGTCAACGATTGAATAAAAAAAATGCACTATTCAAAGCTTGGCCTGCTGCAACCGTCTTTCAAATTTTTCCTTCACGGTCAAACCATCTTTCTCTGCATCAGCTGCATCATCTAGTCGATTGAGTTCTCTTCGCTCGATCTCTGCATTCATTCCGTTCCCTTCCAAATCAATCAAAAGATGTAGTATTTCAATTGACTGCTTTATGAAAGCAGTCCACGAGGTCTTGAAGAATATTCCAAAGTAATTTGTCATTGTATCGTGGACAGAGCGGTTGCTCATAAATGCAAACAAATCTGCGTACACGAACCGTCTTTCTGAAATTCTTCCAACAAGAGACTCGAGCAGCTGTTTCGCGATATTTGAAGTTTGTTCCGAGAGCTGCTCTAGCACAAAGTGTAAGCCCACATCGGCTTCATAGATCGTACAATCCTTACGGCACAGCAGTTCAACAGAAGCCAGAACTGGTTCCAGCGCTTCAACCATTTCTTTGATTGTTATCAGTTCTTCTTCGCTAAAGATCAGGGATTTTTGAACCGCAGTCCGGAGTTCGTAGAATCGGCGCAACATTGCCAGCAGGCTATTCGATCTTGTTCTGCAGTCAGCAAGCAAACTTATTTCTTTTCCGTGGTCTGCTTTGACATTTTTCTGGAGTACTTCGTCATTTTTCACTGGAGATTTTCTGAAGAGCTTCACTGTATCTCGTACTTTTTTCACCGTTGTACAGTATTCGGGCATAATTGTGTGTTCGTCGTGGTCTGTATTGCCAATCGTGAAAAAATCGGCGTTTCCATCATCGTCATCATCCGTATCTGTGTCAGTATCACAGTCTGAACCTATAAATTGAATAATGAGGATCATAGTTTTACTAAAATTTTAAGCTAAATTACCTGTGCTCTCTCCGAATTCCATGTAGGCGGCCGGCTTAGATGCTTTCTTGTACAAAACGTCGATTACTGCTAGGTGTATTCCATGTGCTAAACATACTTGATGCGTAGCCGGGACCTCGTTGCCAACTTTTTTTCATCACCGACGCTCCATCTGTTGTGATAGCCATCACGTCCTTCTCCAGTGATATTCCATACTGTTCCGTTTTCGATGAAAGTAGCTCAACACACCGCTCCGCGTTCATGGATCCATCTACTCTTTGCAGGCCTAGGTTCCACGTTTTGTTGGCAGCATGAGCATTTACATTCATGTAACGTCGATTCCTGTTGGATGTCCACTCGTCAAACGTGAGACTTAGTTTCCTTCCATCCTTTTTATGTCTTCGAATTCCTTCCGGTATTCGTTGACAACCTTCTCAAAAAACATTTCCACTCGATGCCTTATTTCTTGGTGAGTTCGTGGGATGTCGTTGAAACCACGAGCAACTAACCCTTGCCTTATGTCCGCCGATTTGCATATTGTGTGGAATGAAATTCCGTACTTAGCAGATAGTCGAGCAAGAACAGCATCGATAGGGCAAGCCTTTGAAAAATATTGAACGATGGTTCTCTTTTTCGCACTGGATCCGGATGTTGATGCAATTTGCTCAGATGTTTCAGGCGGGGCAGATGCATTTCGTTTGGCCAATATTATTTCATGTTGTGTTCGGAAATGCGCAATTAATCCACTTGTGCTAGAACCTTCACACTTGATAACTTTATTGCACTTGACACACTTGGCAATTCCTCTGTTCTGTTTTCCTCTTAAGAAATAGTTCCAGGCAGAATATTCTGGCATTTCTGGCTTCACCTTTTCTTCAAAATCCATTTTGTAATATTGTTCTCACGGAATTGGTTCAAAATCAATGTTTCAGACGCTGCCCTAGTAGCACGCTTGCCACAAATCAATTGTAGAAACTTATATACGACTTATTTCAGTCATAAACAAGTTTCTGTAACTTATTGTGATGAAAGTGTGCTACTCGGGTGCTTGCCAACTTGTCGACGAAAACGGCTACTACACGACTGCGCACTTTTAACCCGAAACATATTCAATCATTCATGCCGTCTCTCTCATTCGTACAGATTCATTGACCATACCAACAATGACGTTCGTGAGTTATTCGTGTCATCAGAGCTTAACAAACCTTAAGTTCCACCTCTCTCGATACACGCTAACATAATTTTACTCAGACGATTCAAAGAGATTACCCAGATTGGGCATAAAGTGGACTTGCTGGTGTAGTTTAGCCAATTTGGTTAACATGTTCAAAATTAAGAGAACTGCCTTTTTTTCTTTTAAATTGATTATACTTTTGCAATTTAATACCGAAAATACCGGTTTTTTTTAGAAAAACGGTATTTCCGGTATTGAAAAACAGCACGATAATACCGGTAAAACCGGTTTCGGTAAAACCGGTTTCGGTAAAACCGGTTTCGGTAAAACCGGTTAACCAACCCTAGTGTCTGCGACAGGTTGGAAGGCCGCAGAATATCAGTGTCCACCCAGCTAAAGCACCACCCCTTTTTAGTTTTTATCGTTAAACTCCTGCTTACAACAAGTTGGTTAATCTTAGCCATTAGCAGAAAGACGCTTAATACTTTTTTCGGAGATTTTAAGATCCTGTTTCACGTCATGGTTCTTCTATATGCCTGTTCAGATAAATTAGTATTTTTATTTATTTTCCCTACTGCGCTAAATCAAACGAGTAGAAATAAGAAGGGAGGTCGGTTACGCACTCGAATAATTGAAAATTCGATAAATATTTAATCGAATACCTGGAAAAATCATTACGATTAATCGTTAATCGCATAATTGAACTTTTAGGCATCCCTAGAAAATAGTGTAATTTCATGTTTACAGAAAAGCAGAATTGCAACCAGCAAGTGTAACACATAACCAAAAGCGGTTCGGTACTAGTTTTCATTGCTATGACAACGACTGAATTCAGGGACTTAGAAGCAGAGGGGTGAAAGTCAATTCTCTTAATCGATTTCCTCTTTTGATGACCATGGGCTTCACTAGCATATCTCGCACTATTTCTGCTATGCTCGTCTATCATCCAGATCAACGAAACGTATCAATGAATGTGGTTGCCGTCGAGTTATTAACGAAACAGAAAGTCGATGAAGAGGATGTCCTTGTGAACATTCGATTCTGGTTGTCTTATAAAACTAATATCCCCCCTCTCCTCTTTCATCACGAGTTCCCAGTACCTAATGCATTGCTTGTCACAAAATCCTACGCTCCCCGTCCCTCTTTAGATGCATCACCCCTTAATGACAAGTTCAATGCATTACTTCTTTTCAAGGGTTTAAAGACGACTTTTGACCATCTAGATTAGCCAAATACCCCTTCGTGCGACGTCCACAAAAGAAGTTCAACTTTTTGAGCAATACAAAAAAAAAGCTTACATCTGTAGCTGCCACCGCACGATTGGCCATCTCAGCCGCCGCCAGCACCACCGTCATCATCGTCGTCTGTTAAAAACGCATCAGGACTCTCCGTCGCCACGTGCATCAAAATTACGTTATTATCATTTATTTCCACATTTTCCCAGTTTGGTTTTTTCTTCGGAATTGCATTCCGTGTCCATGTTAGTGCTTTGCAGTTCCCAGGCGGGGGATGACGATTCCTGACGCAGTAGTAGAATGTTTTTCCTCGGTTCGCCTCGGCACGCGACGGTGGGTGGGGACAATCTTCTTGACTGATTTTTTTTTTTCGCTTCCCTCAAAGTCTGTCGCTGCTGCAGTCTGTGTTAATCTTTTCATCGCATTTCGTCTGGTGCCAGAGAGATTCGTACGCTTCCTTTTTTTTTATTCCTACTTGCTATTTGTGCAATGGTTTTGGCCTTCTTTTGATTTACGAACGGGACTCTTGCGGCGGCAGTCGGATCCCTTCACCACTGGCTGCTGCCTTTTTCACTCTATCTCCCTCTCTCTGTCTCACATGCCGACTATTTATTATATTACATGACAAATAAAGAGCAATCAAATAAAGCGCTGCTTCTCTCGTCGTGTGTGTTTGTCTTGCTCTTTCTCTCCGCTGCACTTCCGGGAAAATGTGTAAGAACGGTCCTACCGCCACCGCCGCCACCAGTGAGGATGCGTTTTGGTGCAAGCCAAAGGAAAACTTTTTCCTTTCATGCTATGATATCTTTTGGTGTTTCCCTTTCGGCTGCACTCTTGTTTTTTTTTAGTGGAGCGTTTTCTTTTCATTTCTTTTTACACAGAAAAGAGCAAGATCAGAAAGTCAAAAGTTGAGTTTCAAGTGCGAGTGACATGGGCCGACCTAAGTCAGACCCTTTTTCGGAAAGAGAGCCCCCTCGACATTGCATTTTGCCAGAAAAGCCTTTTTGACATCGAGGTCACTAACTGGCTGACAGTGTGCCATTCGTGGAAGAATAAAAGACGCTCTTTATTTTCTTTGCTTTGAGGCAGCAACTTTTTAGAAAGTTTCGGTACAAGGCTGTGCACAGGGTTTCTGCATTGGGTGACTTTTTGAGGCTCCCATCCAGTTCCTCGTTTCTGTATATGGTCATAAGGTAGAGCACTTCTTCGGCCTAATCACTAATTTTGGGCTTATCGAGCAGAAAACATCAAATAAATCCATTGTTTCAGAGTTAACAAGTCAATTATGCGTTTTTGACGATACTTTAGTTCAAAAGCTACCGAACGAACGTGATATGAATGGTTACACCCATTTTTCTCAAAAACATACGAAGCGCTCCGACCGAATCAATTTTTATCTTCATCCGATACGTCGAAGTGAATTCAATGGCGTTTGAATGGCGTTTCAATGCATTAGGCCTAATTTCGAATCCGTAGGCCGAGTTTGGGGTCAAGAAGCGATGTTAGATTTTTAACAATATCTCAACAATCTGTTTCTCTTTATCAAATTTACGATACGTTCTAAAAGGTAAATAAATTTAGAAGTCATCTGCAGTGAAAACCTTCCATTTTCGAAAAAAAAAACCCACTCGAAAAATAGAGGCAAAGGTCGGGTTGTGCTTAGTAGGCCCAACATTAGACCTATATTGAATAATAATGTTAGAAGTGCTCTAAAGTTTCACATGCTTTTAAGGTGAAAGTTGCCCCGTAACGTGGGTAGATCACCTTTTCGTGGTACGAAACGGGATGTAAGATCTACCACCGATTCCTAGTCCTGACTACTTCAAACTAGGGGAACAGGATTTTTCAGTAATCCAAGGAACACATCTTAGTCCTTGTTACTTTTTATGTCTTGTTGATAGTGACAAGACTCGGCTTTGTCTACCGAGGATGATCTTGAAACAAGGCAAAAAATGAGTTAGTTGTCTTCATCTATGTGATTCCTAATCTTCTCTTCGTTGTTCCCTAGTTTGAAGTGGTTAAGACTAAGGTTCTGATGCATGGTCATTATCGGTGTCATACCTTAATTTTGTTGCTAAGGAATTCAATTTTGACTGACAAAGGGGCGCGCCTTTGGAGGGTGTTTCAACACTCCAAAGGGTATAAATAGCGGAACCTTTCAATTAGAGTCGGATCCTTGCGATAAATTCAAGAGTGGCAACTGTAAAAAAAAATCGAATACTTCATCATTTCTCAATAGTGATGGAGTAATACGACATGCACTAAACTAAGGACACGGGATATACTACAATAGATCAATTAACTGGTCGCAGTAGTGTTAAGTCCCGAACAGAGGAAAAAAAAAAAAAAAAGGTGAAAGTTATTGCTTTTCCGTTGATACTGAATCCACACTCGTTCGAACCACACCCAAATTCAAAATGCACCAAAACCAATAAGCATTGCAAATTAGGAAAATGAGAAGTATCGAAATTTTGGCCGTATTCGTAAACACAATATTTTTGTATAGTTATACTAATTCTACTACTGAAATGACAACATCAATTCAAAGATTCCAAGTTCAGGGAAGTACTACTAATGTTCAGGGAAGTCTTGCCGTAGTTCAGGGAAGGCCTGCCGAACTTCAGCGAAGTCCTGATGAAGCTTAGAGAAGCCCTGCAGAAGTTCAGGAAAGTCCTTCCGAAGCTCAGGGAAATCTTGCCAAAGTTCAGGGAAGTCCTGCTGAAGTTCAGGAAAGTCCTGCGGAAATTCAGAGCTGTTCTGCCAAGTTCAAGAAAGTCTTTCCGAAGTTCAGGGAAGTCTTGCCGAAGTTCAGGGAAGTCCTGCTGAAGTTCAGGAAAGTCCTGCCAAAGTTCAGGGAAATCCTGCCGAAGTAATTTATTAGATTTTTCGACTGCTACGTATGGAGGTTTCTTTTATATGACTTTCTCAGTCTCGGGTAATCCAAACAGGGTAATGCAAAACTGACTGTTTGGATTACCCTAGATTGAGAAAGCCATATGTAAGAAATCTCCTGCCGAAGTTATGCCTCAGAACTCCCGGTGACGTCAACTGGGATTGAACCCAGGCCTGATGGGGTGAGATATGATAACGCTTACCACTACACAACCGGCGCCACTCAGAATCAATTTGATTTAAACAATATTTTATTTATCAATGGCAAAGGTGGGTGGCACAGATGCTCCCTTCTCCAGAAATCCTGTAACATCCGTTGGATTAACTGAAACCTAGTCAGACGGTTTGCCCGAAAACATTTCAAGCATTGGTGAACAATGTTTCTTGCAACGCTTTGTCCACCCAATGGCCAAAATTGTAGGCGAACAACTCCGAGTAATAAATGCGGATCAGCGCATCAGCTGCAGATGATAAAGTTGGAGGACCATTCGGGTGAACTTATGCCGTGCAGGAAGCACCATCGGATGTTTCGTATCCTCTCGCTCTACAAAATTACCAAGTCACCCTCCAATTCTAATGACGTTATCGTCGGAAATGTATGGATTAAACCATCTAAGTGGAGATCTTCTCGAAAAAGCTACCCCTTTGGAAAGTGACTTCCACTCGTCGATTAAAACCTCCTGTTGAACACGATGAACTATAGCATATTCCACCTGCTGAATCTCCTGGGTGGATAAGAACTCTGCTGGCATCCTTTCTTGTGGATTGATCTGTAGCAACCGCATTAATCTCAGCCAAATAGCTGTTTTCCGAATGAGATCCGAGTACGACGTACACACTAAGATTATTTTACCGAAATCTGTGAAATTTTACCAAAATCTCAACAGCTGGACGTTCGGTAAACAGTTCGGAGATTTTTCACAGTTTTCCTGTAATTTTTCAACGAATATCTGTGAAGAATCACAGAAAATGTGTGAAAAATCACCGAACTGTTAACCGAACGTTCAGCTGTTGAGATTTCGGTAAAATTTCACAGATTTCGGTAAGATAATCTTAGTGTGTAAACTTCTTCAAGTACCAATCGTTGAACTCCGTGTTCACCGACAATGCCTCCTCCAATGGCAATTCTTTGGGAGAAACAGGCCAGTAATCAGGACCTTTCTTCAACCAATCTGGTCCCTCCATCCAAAAAGTATTATTGGTAATATCCCTCGAAGAAATCCTTCTGGAAATCAAATCCGCTGGGTTTTCCTTAACTGGACGGTGCCTAACGGGATCATCCTTGCCGATCCGACCATTTTCAATCCATGTTCAGTGGACATGGTATTGGGCATCGAATCTTTTTTCGATTTCTTCGAACCTGGACACTGGTTCATATCCGGCTTGAATCATAATGTTGGGGCCTTTTCCATCCAATCCACAACATCGTAAGGGGGGAAAAGCCTCTGGTTGAACATATATATTTGCCCGGCGGTGAAAATGGGGTCCATCCAATATCCTGTTCTTCCTGGAGTCTTACGGGAATGTTTCGGCCATCGTTGGTTACACAAAACGCGGGTTTTACATTACACTGACACTTCACAATAAAACAACTTAATTAACGCACAACGTATTTACATTTATACATAAAACATTTGATATTGGTGATCGCCCCGTAATTATGAATCCATGACGCCACCGATCTCTCCAAACCGATCGATGATGTGTGTTTTTGTTAAGTGTTGGTGTCCGTCGCAGAGAGTGTAGAGTGTTTATCTACCCAGGGTTGTATCCTTGGGTGGGTGGTATTCACGATGCTCCCGAACAGTGGGTGATTTCTAAAATAGTTACATTTATTTTCAAAAATATCCAGATATATCAGAAAACCTCCATCAAATAGGCTGAAACTTTCACAAAGTATCCTTATATTAGCTTCCAACACGACTTAGATACACTCTCAATTTAGAAAAATTTTACTAATTATTTTCATTCACTTTCATAATGGAGTTCTTGTGATAACGCATAGATCACATTGCCGAATAGCATCCGTTTTCATTTATCGATAATTTTCGCAAAATATTTCGAATTGAAATCATAAAAGATATCTTACAAAATGAATCAATTATTGCGAATGAAAAACGTCACGCGCGAGATTGATCCTGCTGACGGTGCTGATGATTTTTCTTGCTAATTCATTCATGGATCGCCCCGTCGTGTGGCTTTTTTTTCGCTTCTCTGCTTTGTGCGAGCGTTTCAAATCACATTGTTCTTCAACCTGGAGCATGCTTACGCACAGATCCATGCAAAAGCCAGTTGATTGTTTAGGAAAACGAAATCTAATGCTTGGAATTGCGTTACAAAAAATGGTTTGCATTGAAATAATGCATTTTACAGGTATGTTGTCTTCGGAGGAAATGTTCCAAACAATTTTTTGAAACGATCTGCGGGAGTGAAATATGACCTTTCATACGATATACTTGTGTAATTGATGAACAAAGTTAGCGACCACTATGATTGTGGTCCTAAAATTGAACTTAGAAAATGGTTTTCAGAAAATTTAAAGAGATAGCAATTTTAGTTCTTTAATGTTGCACGGAAGAGTTTTTTTTTTCGATTGAGAGCTGCGTTATTTTGTAAATTTAAAAAAAATCGATGAAGTTAGTCATTCTTAACCAATCCTCGAGTGGCACCGGTGGTGAAGTGGTAAGCGTGATTATCTCTCTCCCCAGCAGGCCTGGGTTCAATTCCAGTTGGCGCCGCCGGGATGTTCTGAGGCATAACATCTCTGATCACGCCTTCCTTCGGATGGGAATTAAAGCCGTTGGTCCCCGGTTCATGAGTTGATGGGTCGATTTGTAGGGCCAGGTGTGGGAGCTGCCTCCCTGGCGTCAGAAGCATTGGTGCTCAGAACGGAAAACAAGATCGACGGAAAACAAATCATTTGTCTTCATTTTCAACATCCTGGACATGGAGAGGGTTTAGTTAGCCCGACCTTAAAAAACTGTTTGAAATTCGGGGCACAGGGCTGTCATATGATGAAACGTGGATAGCTTTTCTAATGTAGTTTTCGTTTTTGCGGTGTAGGAACACCACAACTGTTCTGCCATACGCCAACATTATTTGGGGAGTAGGCATGTTGGCGAATTTCAAAGATGATACGTGTTGTGGAATGTACCAATAGCGTACCTTCAAGGATTTTGAACGTACCTCAAAGCTTCCCGGAAACCCCGTGTCCCACTGGATACTCATACGATTTCGGCAATGACCGCGTAGATCGATCAGATTCAAGCCTACGATTCCATTGATGAATGGGTGAAACCGAAACCCTTGCTCCAGTTGCCTTGACGTTGGTGGTGTTGTTGATTTGCACAGAAGTGTGTCTTGTTGCCACATGTTATCGATGTCACGTGATAGTCCAATTGTAGGGATAACTGATTGAGAGGATATTGTTTGATTAAGCGAGTATTTGATGGCCTTGCTTCGGCAAGACATGTACATGTGATTTTATCAGTGTTGGGAAAATATCAAAAAATAAAATCTCACCAATGCCCAAGATTACGCCTGATTTTCGCAGCTAACGAAACTCACAAGCTGCAAATTTCAACAAACTGTGGTGAGATTGCATTTAATGATTTTTGCTTTAAATTCGAACGCAACCGAAACTTCCATATCGACTGACACCAGTCACTTCGTGTCTTCCATCGGTGAACAGTAAAAAGAGATAGCATACTATACTTTCTCTTTCTAAGAAAACGATGTGCAACGGAATGATTTTTGTGTCTAGTCAACTCTTCGCTTGATTTTTGCACGTTGTGAATAGTCTCGCAATATCAAAGGAGCTATTAAAATCAATTTCCAGCATGATATTTTGTTCCAATATCACGCTTGATATTGAGAGCGATGATAGCGGAAAAATATTATTTGATTGATGATTTTGCCAACACTTGATTTTACTGACCTGAGAGAACATAAGTTGTGACAAGAAAATTGATGAAAATGTTTGTGATTCACTAGTCATCCAACGTACGTCTACGATCCGTTTGTTGTTTGTAGTTTCTACCAGTGTGAGAGCCAGTATCATCGAAGAATCGTGGAATTTCGGTAGTCCGATAACGGTAACATCACATCGATGATCATATTGTGGCCTGGTTTTAGGTGCCAGATTAAATCTAATGTGAAATGTGCTTCGGAAGATTGAAAAAACTAAACTAATTATTGGTAAATTATTCACTGCGTCCAGTCGAGATAATTTGATGGTTGAAGATTGTAAAACAAATTGAATAATAGCGGTGGGGGTGACTTAAACATTAATGATCCATAGGCCATTTGTGAAAAAGCTGTTTTGCTGAAAACGTTGTTTCGATCGTCGTACATCATGTGGCCCCAGATATCATCTTAAGATGAACCGAGAAACTTAATGGGTCAACTTAAGAATTCGTGTGTGATAATAGTAGGAGTCATCTTATGCCACTCTAAAGGTTCTACGGGTTAAGTCCAATGGACTTGTTAGTAAAATTGAAGACCTTAAGGATTTTAAGGTATTTTATGGCACAACTTCATCCTTCTGACATTTGTCAAACGTCATATCGAGTCAGATCGAATCTTCTATTCCACCATCTCCATCACTAAGAACTGCGAAATACGTTGCATAAACAAACAAACGATGATGTCAATTTAGCACGAAAATTTTTGATGAATGTCGTCTGTAAAATTGTAAAATCAAAAAAATCTAAAAAGTCGGATAACAAAACGTAGAATGACATAAAGTTTAATGGACACAAGTTCGAATGATTGATGGTCGAATGTTCCAAAGAAGGATATTAGGTCGAATAGACAAAATGTCGAACGGGCAAATGTGTGTTCCCTACACAAGAAATCAGTATGAATGCCATTTATTTACCTTATGAATCATAACAATGCAACAAAAATAATAAGTTGTAGCAGACTGGAATCGAGCCAATGTTAAGATTACACAGATAAAAAATCAGAATTTGAATAGTGATGTAAACATTCATTCTCGTAAACTTGTATTCCATTTCACGCAACCTAACAACTTGTAAGCAATGTTGTTTACAATAATGGGATTTTGTATACAATATTTGATACATTGCATGAAATGCCTCAGAACTTTACAAGATGTTAATGTTAACTTATATGATATGTGACGCTCCATTTATGTGCATCATACTGAACAGAAATTTACACTACTTTTTCGAACTGTGTAGCTTTGTATAATGACGCAACTCGCACTTGGCTGGAGTTGACTCAATCGGGATTTTCTGTCAAACCTATCTTGAGTGACTACGAGCTTGTTTGATGTACCGATGTTTATCCGATTTGAAATTTTCTTTATTTTTTGCGATGAAATGTCTATACAAAATACCAATGAGATGTAGATTCGATGCTTCTTGTTCTAAAATTCACGTGGTCATACGTCAAAATCTCGATCGAGTTCGACCTGCTAGAACTTACTCGCACTAAATAGTGCGAGCTGTTTCAACCATATCGCATTCGGTTGTGTTTTGGCTGGTCAAGCAACTCTAAATAGGTTGGGTCGGTTGAACGAACGTCAAAAAGAAGATCGCAACTTGTTGCCATCTGTTTCGAGCGCTTATTATACAAGGGTAATATTGGGCACGGGTCTTGACTACGCGGCTGTTAATGCTTGGGAAATAGACGGAACGAGGGGGGCGTCACATCATAATCTCAATTCGAGATGCTCGAAAAATCTCGATGCTCGAATAATTTAATCTACGAAAAATCTTCTTTTATTTTTCGCATCTACTTGCATCGTGTATCATCTTTTTGCAGGAAATCTTCAGAATCTTCATCTAAATATTTTCGTTCTATCTACTCAGCATGCGCACGGCTAACCACAGCAAAACAAAATGTTTCCTACATCGTCACCCCCCTTGAGACGGAAGGCATATAAGAATCGCTCATGCTTTCATATGCTTAAATAGGTGGCACCTTCGGTGCCTAGGCACACCAGTGGTTGCGTTCCTATCCAAAAGAGTTGTAAATGTGGTGACTTCAAATGGCTGCCAGTGCTGTGACATCTCCGTTCCAGCGTGTAGAGCTGCCAAAAAGATTGCAACAAAAGATAATTCACAGCTATTGTTTGGAAAATCATTTCCAATTCCAGCGAACTAGTTCTGTAAAGCCAATCCCCACTATATCTACAACAAGCAACTGAAAAGTTGTTTCCCACCAGCGCACCATCATCCCTCTTCTGCGAGAGTCAAGAACTTACCGCAAATCCGTCATAAATCTGTCAAACGTCACTTCAGCAACTTCTCGTCCCCGGAGCTTGTTTTGCAGCTTCAGTTGCATTGTCCTTCTCCTTCGCACCCACAGCTATACAAACAGCATAGACCGACATCATGAACAGCAGCCACCGAGGCAGTCGGAAGCATTCTCCAAACCCGTAATTGAATTACTTTTCCATTCTTCCCGCTATTCATCATAACGTCCTTGAGCTGCATTGGTTGCCAAGTGGAAGAAGAGGAGGACGACGACGGCGATGGGCGAAAGTTGAAGCACGTGTTGTTCCTTCCCAGCAGCCTGCTTGCTCGCAGATCTCAAAAAAAGCTCTTTGCATCATCGCAGCGGAGCGCCTTCCCGGAAGTGGCGGAAGAAGGCAGTTCTCAGCCAACAACAGGTCGTTCCAGAGAAAAAAAAATCCAAACAGAAAGAAAGCTCCACACAGCAAAAACCCAACGCTAAGCGGGTGAGAACATCTTAATTCAATGTACGTTCACTACCCCAGATAATGGCGGAGTGTTTCTGCACAGCTGAGCGTCCGTTCGCTTCTCGGAGGTAGGTGGTCTTACCCACCAACGACGACGACGATGCGATGGTTGGTCGGTCGGTTGCTTGACAGCGTAAACTGTGCCTGACACTGTTGTCTCGGGAAGGCGCCGAGTGAGCGCGATTGTCGTTCTCGGGTGACGGAAATCAAGGCTAGCTCCCAAACCAGCGTGTTTACTAGCACTGCCAGGATGTGCTACTTTGGTACATCCGCATGGAAGACGGGGGTGAATTTCTAGTGAATCGGATCATTTGAGGCGAAGGAAGTGCGTTGCTTTTGTTTAAATCGTTGCTCAAAAGTTCGTGATAATGAAGAAGGATTTAGGGAGATGTTCGATGGCCTTGAAATTTGATCTCCGATACGAACCATTTGGGAATTCGTTTCTGCGTCTTTTGGCCATCCCGCAGAATGTTGTGGAAAATCTGCAGCAATACACAAGTACAGAATTTCAGAATATCTGAGGAAATTCCTGCAATTTCGGTGAAGCATCAGATATCAAGCTACACTGTACCAAAACATCATCGTCTGTTCGAATGAATCCTCAGACTATTCAAATCGAAACATCGAAACCGCTTTTTCGAATGATAGCTGCAACCGGATGACGGTTGTTTTGTAATCAGATGATGATCCTCTCGAATAATGCTTTCTATAGAATGATTGTCATCCCAAACTGAAATGCATATATGGTATTGGTTCAGCCCCATAACACAAATCATCCAAAACAGTGATGTAAATAGTTCTATCGAACGTCATTTGCTGATCTGAGCTGATCTGAGTTGAAAATGAGGTTGAAACATAGTCTTCGCTATAAGAGGTGGTACGAACATTGGTAAAGCGTGGAAACCGAAGATTGTCTATTTCGTGGTGGAGGAAGTTTTCTCTACAAACATTCGATTTTTGTATCCATGATGGCTGTTCATGGCTTTTCAATGTGGAAATTTATCCAATCGAATTATAAATATAATTTAAATGTTGGTGCTATGTGTGCTGTATATTGACTGTATATAGCTGACAATTTTCAAATAAATATCATCCTTTTTTTGGATGACAGTCACATGGATACTCATCAGCTGATGACGAATTAAACTATAAGGTAATCATCCGAAATGCAAAAGCATATTTTCAAGGGCTCGAGCAATGCAATAATCATTCAAAGTATTGCGGATATTTTCGTTCAGTGTACAGGGTGCCTGACGAATTTTTGCAGTAAATTTCAAATAGTAATTTCTCATGTTTGTGCATCATGATTTAGATATATTTGGCAGCACTGGATAGCTTATACTGTTAGGTGTAAGATTTAAACAAACAATGTTGAGTAAACGTAAAGATGTCGAAACAAGAGAGCAATCTGTCAGCCGTTGTCGCATTGTTGCGTGCCGGAGTATGCATGAAAGAAATAATTCGGTCGGTAAATGTGTCTGAAAGAACAGTGTATAATATTAAAAAAAAGGCTTGGGAAAGTGATAAGACGGAGCACCTGCTCATACTGCTAATAAAGCACAGAAATGGCTTACGGAAAATATTTCGTAAATTTGGGAGGAAGAAATTTGGCCCCCAAGCAGTCCCGATATCAATCCGTTGGATTATGTTGTATAGGGCTTCGTCCAACGGGATACCAATAGAACCCCTCATACCACACTTAAGTCGCTAAAAGCTCAGTGATGACATCTATGGATCGAAAAATTTAAAACGTGCATACTGCAGTTTCCGGAAGCGTCTAACTACAGTCGTCGAAAGGGAAGGCAAATTTTTTGAATAAATTTACTAACAACTTCCATACGTTGCGAAAGAAAATAAATCGCACAAAATTCATTGCTAGAATAACTAACTGGTGTATTTTTTCTCAAAAATGCCATTTACTGCAAAAATTCGTCACGCTGGATTGGCGCATAATTTTCTTGAGCTGTTTTGGTGTTTATTGATGATCACTAAGGAGGTAGGTCTCAGGGCACCGAAAACTTACATGACTTTTTCGTAGTATGAGAATAATAATGATCAAAGTAAGAGAATTTTGGACTCAGCTGTCTACCACCCGATAATTCTTATCCATCTGAACAACTTTGATGAAGGCAGCCAAAATTCTATCTACTCGTTATGTCAAGTTAAATCAACAAATTAAAAATCAAATGACACTAAATCAAATCAAATCAAATCAACACACTAATTTAAAGTTCGGAAGTTTGACGCTTCTGATTACCAACCTACTTCAGACTTTTATCGAAGTCATATAAAAGTCATGACTGTTGTTGATGTTATTATTGGTACTTTCAACAGCTCTCATGCAATTCTATCAAATGAAAGTCAATTCATCACCGTCATAATTTTGATCAAGATGCTCAATATCGAGCTATCAAGTTAAAGCAAGCAATCAGAAGTCCAATGGTACACTTGTGCCACCTGGTGAGTGAATTCTCAACTGAGATGCCCATTATCCAATAGGCAGTCTTGAAAACTGTCACTGTCGAAGTCACGAAATGACTGATTATAGTAACCCTTTTTTAATTTTATCACTCTCGAATCGGAGTGTTCACTCGGCTGTCGACAGAAGCAGACCACTCTCGATGTGTGTTACGTGATTGGCTGTTTACTCGGCAGCAACCATTGTGTGGTCCTCCTCATTGTTCTTGATCAGCAGTTCTTTCGGTCGATGCGTCGTCGACTTTGGAAAGCAACCGTTTAGTGATGAGTGTGTGAGTGCTGACCACGTTTTGCGTCCATTACTGCAATGGAAGCGCTCTGACCCCTGTTGGCGTAACTTCCATAGAAAGAAACCATTGGAAGCGGCTCCTGGAGGAGGCTTTTTGGATAACGGGCTTTAGTTTTAAGATGTATTGTATAGTGACCAAGAATCTTCGGCTTTGTAAAGTTAATTCGTTTGAGCATTATCAAATAAATTAATAAACAACACTCTCGAATCGGACGCTCACTCAAGCAACATACCAGTTGCTTTTGACAGTTGACAATGAAAGTTGGTCACTCACCACTCCACTCAATCAGTCGTGCTGTTTACACTCTTCTTCATAGTGAGTGTCATCTCAGCAGCAATCAGTATTGTTGACATTCGTTTACCTATCATTGACGATAATCGTGATATTCATTTTTCCTATAGTAGCCTCCGGTTCTAGCGCACAGTTTTTGTGGCCTTCCCACGAAGAAACTGAAGAAAAAGTATATTTCATTGATTAATTTCTTCTTCTTCTTCTTCTTATTCGCATTTCAAGCTTTTGCTTAGCGCATATTAGCTTATTGCGTGCTCTCAACTTAGTGTTCTAAATGCACTTCCACAGTTATTAATTGAGAGCTTTCGATGCCAATACCAATGCATGAATTTGTATATTGTGTGGCAAGCACAATGATACTCTATGCCCAGGGAAGTCGAGAAAATTTCCAACCCGAAAGATTCCCTCGACCGGACCGGGAATCGAACCCGCCGCCTCCGGCTTGGTAATACCGTGCCTTTACTGACTAGGCTATGAGGCCCCTTGATTAATTTCACCTGAAGGATTCCGTTTTCTCAACGGTTGTTAGAAAAAGTTACCGTTAAACTTGGTGTCTTTGATCGCAGGGAAGACTTTGATCAGGTCGTGCAGTGCTGAGTTGCTCAGGCATCAACATTATCCCTATCCATTATTCATTATCCAATCTATCATTGGATGTTATCCCTATCCCTATTCGGATAATTTTGAAGCTTGGTTAGTGTGCCAATAAATCTGGAGAATTTTGAGATTTGGGCGTATTTGATTTTGTAACCAAACACGCGAATCACCGATTTCCAATAAAAGCTCTATCTCGCAAGGAAACAATACCAAATTATATAGGAATCATTTCTCTACTTGATTGTGGTGTATGCTTTCGAGGTTGAGATTTTATTTAATCGGTGATCGGCGTGTTTTATTACAAAATTAAATACGTCCACATCTCAAAGTTCTCCAGATTTTTTAACACAAAAACGAAGCTCACGATCATTAAAACAACAACAATCTTTACCTGTTGTCTGTGCCACACTCAGTCTTGACGTATCATCATCTAGTCACTCAGTCGACACTCAGGTTTCGAATGTCAGATATTAACGTCACTCTTCCGAAGGATTGTCAGATTTTTTTTTATGATGCGTTTATTTTTCCAGGCTCATTTGCCGTAGCTTTGTGGAGCCGATATTCATTGTTTGGATTACAAAATTTCTTAAAACTAACGTTAGTAAAGCGGGGGTGGATTACTCGCGGCTATCTCGAGGTTAGGGGTAACAAATTGTAACAAATGGTTGGCAGGGTAGGGATTGAGAACACAAGGTTTGAAGAACAATGTGCTCTTGATCTCGAACTAAGCGACCAACTGATGAAAAAGACAAACATGGGGGTACACCGATGGGCAGCTAACAACTTGGGGGAACACAAGATGACACTAACTACTAAATCCTCAGATCTATCCGTTTTAAAAACACATAAATTAAATTGCAATAGTCGAGATCTCGGCTCGCCAAGATGTCTCTAACGGGCCGCATAGGTTGTTTTCCTCGGGCCCTGAGGGATGCGGATAACTC
Source organism: Ochlerotatus camptorhynchus (assembly GCF_037179485.1). Lineage (NCBI taxonomy): Eukaryota > Metazoa > Arthropoda > Insecta > Diptera > Culicidae > Ochlerotatus > Ochlerotatus camptorhynchus. The sequence continues at coordinate 1,079,259 of NW_027040627.1, read as the reverse complement.
GGATCTAGCAACACAATGGAGGGCGCATGACCAAAGCACGTGGTCGATATCGTGATAGCCACTACCACAAGCGCACAAATTGCTGCCTGCGAGCCCGATTCGGAAGAAATGCGAGTCTAATGAGTAGTGATTGGACATGAGCCTTGATATGACTCGTATAAAGTCACGGCTCATGTACAATGGGATTGTCAGATAGCTCAACAAGTCAGTCGGTGTTTGGTGTGGTGAGTGTCATCGGTGAGATTCGTTTAATTATGCTTTGGTTTTTTTTTTTCCATTGACTACGTACGCTCTCGTGATAATCGTGAGATTTTGCAACTCTGCCAATAGATCTTGTCCATATGAACAACTTTTCCAAAGATAGAAATCTTCTACCTAGACGAGTTGTCAAGTTAAACATACAATTTGAAACCAAATCACACTCTCGTAAGTGAAATTTGAACTTAAATGTCCATCAATCTAATACGGCATGTCAATGTGAACAACTTTGCCGAAGACAGCAACCTATTATCTACTCGATCTGTCATGCTAAAGCAAGCCATTTGAAACCAAATGGCACACTAGCACAACCTAGTAAGTGATTTCTCAACTGAACTGTTCACTATCCAATAGTACCGTCAAGGTGGGTTAGGCCAACAAGCTTGTGCCATTGGATATAGATTAAATTCGGAACTATGCCACTAGAGGCGCTTCACTTTCATATTACTTATGACGGGCGCTATAATATATTACACTTTGGTCCAACATAGAACATCTCGTGATCATGGCCATTTTCTATGTTGCCGTTTTGATCAAAGTTTTTCAGGTAACCAAGTTCTTTCGGATGGTGGTTATACTAGTTCATAGCTATCTAACTACGCAGAGCTAGTGTGCATGCAAACTTGCTGTATAACCTATATCTCGAAATCATGGCCATATAGAAGGTTACTGTCTTGAGCTAAGGTGACTATGGTCTTCCGGCTGGTGGTCATATTAGTTCAAAACTCTCTCAATACGTGGCGCTAGCATGCATACAAACTTCCTGAATATGCTATGTCTCAAAGCTTACCCCAAATAGTATATTGCTGTGCAATGTAGTAGTATTTTCGGAACAGGCTGAAAATTTTTGCTGGACGCCATTTTGTAAAAACTGTCAAATACCCTTCAATTTTGAATTAACGAAGGCAGCCATTGGTTTAAGTAATACTGTCAAATACCCAGCAATATGGGTATTTTCGGAACGAGAACGACGTGTAGATGTCAAAATTCTATGTCCACCGCCGTTTTGGAATCCAAGGTTGTCAAATTCTACAATATGGGTATGTTCAGAACGGGGACGACGTGTAGAGCTAGAAAATTTTGCTGATAGCAGGTCAGCGTTGTAATCTTCAAACCAATTCTCCAAATCGTCCTTCTGCAACTTGGGATTTTCCTTTTGCAGAAGTCTGATATATTTCGCTCTGCTTGGCCTGGTCTGAATCCTGTGGAGGTTCCTGTCACTTTTGAAAACAATTCAAATCTTCTACAACTGTGCCATAAAAATGGTAAAGTCTAATGGCAAAGATGAATCACCTCTCGCTTAACAATCTGGATAGACCTTATATTTAGATAAATCTGGAATTAGGGCGTAACGACTTTTGTAAACAATGAATTCTGTCGATGATTTAAAAAAAGTCTTGGCTCGCCTACTCAAGTCAACATCAGCATCGTATAGGAGAAGACTTTCCCTAATATATGAACAATATATACTAGAGCATCTGCACAGATCTGAAAAATACTAAAATTGCTAATGAACTGCATTTGACCAATATTTTTATTGGTGGAGATTTCATTTTGCTTTGAGTATATCAAATTTCTTATTATTCATTATTTATTATTCAAAATTGTTCATGCTAAATTTATATGTTGAAAACTGCCTTTACTCCATCTATTTGGCCAACCGTTCATTCGACCAAACACCCATTCGATAAGCAGCTGGTAAGGATGGTATCGCTACCGAACTAATCAAGATGGGCCCAGAAAAGTTGGCCACCTGCCTGCACCGGATGATAGTTAGGATCTGGGAAACAGAACAGCTACCGGAGGAGTGGAAGGAGGGGGTAATCTGCCCCATTCACAAGAATGGCGACCATTTTTAATGTGAGAACTTCAGAGCGATCACCATTTTGAATGCCGCCTACAAAGTGCTATCCCAGATCATCTTCCGTCGTCTATCACCTAAAATTACCGAGTTCATGGGAAGTAATCAAGCCGGCTTCATCGACAACGGCCCAGATCTTCACCGTACGGCAAATCCTCCAGAAATGTCGTGAATACCAGGTCCCAACGCATCATTTGTTCATCGACTTTAAGGTGTTTCCTTGTAGAGTCTATTTTTCCATCACACCTCGCAATTTCAAGAGCACACAGCTCAAGATCTACGAGATTTAGAAAGCTGCAAATTTCAGACATTGCTTGCTTCTCCGCAGCAAACAACAAGTAGTAGTTTCAGCTACGTGCATTCACAGAAACCTTATTATTATTACATGTGAAATTGCGAAGTGTAACACGAAAAAGGACGCTACATTGAATCACCAAGGCGGCATACGACAGTATCGACCGCACAGAGCTATGGAAAATCATGGACGAGAACGGCTTTCCTGGGAAGCTGATCAGACTGATCAAAGCAACGATGGACGGTGTGCAAAACTGCGTAAGGGTTTCGGGTGAACTATCCAGTTCATTCGAATCTCGCCGAGGACTGCGACAAGGTGACGGACTCTCATGCCTACTCTTCAACATTGCTCTAGAAGGTGTAATGCGACGAGCCGGGCTCAACAGCCGGGGTACGATTTTCACGAAATCCGATCAATTTGTGTGCTATGCGGGCGACATGGACATTATCGCATGAACATTTAGAACGGTGGCAGAACTATACACCCGCCTGAAACACCAAGCAGCAAAGGTCGGACTGGTGGTGAGTGCGTCAAAAACAAAGTACATGCTAGTAGGCGGAACCGAACATGACAGGATTCGTCTAGGAAGTAATGTCACAATAGACGGGAATACTTTCGAGGTAGTGGAGGAATTCGTTTACCTTGGATCCTTACTGATGGCTGACAACCATGTGAGTCGTGAAATACGAAGGTGCATCATCAGCGGAAGTCGTGCCTACTACGGGCTCCAGAAGAAACTGCGGTCAAAAAAGATTCACCCCCGCACCAAATGTACCATGTACAGAGCGCTAATAAGACCGATGGTTCTCTATGGACACGAGACACGGACTATGCTCGGCGATCTTCGACGGTGTGCAGGAGAACGGTGAGTGGCGGCGAAGAATGAACCACGAGCTCGCTGCACTCTACGGCGAACCCAGCATCCAGAAGGTGGCATCGCTGGTCATGGAATGCGAGCACGCTGGTGGTTGATTTCAGTCATAAAGTTTGGTCATTTTCAATAGTTTACTGATAAAAAATTTCAAATTAAATTCCACAAACTGCTGCATAAATTCTCCGCTGGATGAAATATTGATTGACATGCTTTTGAGAAAAATGCGTTAGAAATTAAACATATGTTCATTACATGACTCACTTGCGATTTTGTAAAGTGACCCCCCGTCAAGGGGTAGGTCACTCCGCACACCAATCTTGGGTCATCTTTTTTGTCAGTGTGCCGCAAGTGTGCCGCAGGTGTACCGATTGTGCCGGTCATAGAGCAAGCTGCGATTGTTTGTAAAATACCCAGCCCGGCAACCCGGTATGTCTGACACCTTGAATGTTTTGGTATGAAATCGCAACGATAAATCAGATTGAGGATGACGCGGGAAGTGTCGGGTGTTGGTGTTTTATGTTCATAGGATGATAGAAGTCCTGTGTTGTAGCGCTTTATAATGCCCTCAAAGGCAGACCAGAAACCTAGCCTATCGTGCTGTGAAAAACAACGGTCTATCAGCGGTCGGAAAGAGATGGAACCGGTGGGAACATTGTTGGAGACCGACTATAAAGGATGATGAATAGACTTCTGTAGTTTGTTTTGTGTGAGTTGTATCATTATTTGAATTAATAGCGCTAATGGGGTCTGAATAATTGCCTCTTTCTCTTGAGCCCACTCTTGAACCTACATATGAAATTCATATACGTTGTTCATAAGTTGAGCCTTATGAAATTCTTATGTGCATTTGCCTCAGTGTACGAGATTGTGCCAAAGGTGTGCCCAAGTTATGGTGTGCCGATGCATGTTCCGAATCTAATTTCGGCACAATGTGCTGAGTGACTTACCCCTTGCCCCCCGTATAGTAAAGAAAGACGTAGCCCTACATCACAAGATTGGTACTTCCTTTAATTTCTTAGAAACTTAAAATCGTTCGTACAAAAAAACAGTGTTCAACCAAATTAGTTCGAACATTGGAATTGTTAGGAAACTTTTCGGAAGGTCAAATACAATTTTTTTCTGAATAACAAACCCCGTGCTCTGCCTCAATGCGGCAAGGAAACCATCATACAAAGCAGTACTCGCGTAAGTCACGTGTTGGCACAAAGTAAAAATATTAATCATCCTCACCATCCATCGAGATCGGAACTATTCTTTCTTGCCTAATGGCTTTATTCCGCTCCTCTCCTCGGTTCACATTTCTACCCTCGCATGTAAGCAGAAGCAGTATATTTTCCCGAGCAGGATGCTGTCTTCCTTTCTTCCCAGCAATTCACGTAGTCTTTTAACTGCATCAACATCGCTGCAGCGATGGATGCATTCTCCTTGTAAACATCCTTCCGCCATCTCCGGGCAACCGTGCTTTAAATCTCTCCAATAAAATTGCATAAAACGATAAATTTCATGAGATTTTCTCGTTCCATCTTATCGCTTCATCGCTGCCGCTACTGCTGCATGGTGATGTTTACTTTCTTCACCTCCGACACCGACACGACGCGACGACAAGTACGCGGTGACACAGCACACTCACAGGATGATCAGCTATAGGAAAGCTCTTTCTTACACGCACGGTTCGGAACTGAATTTCTCACTACCTTCCACTCCGTTACACTGGCGGAAATAACAATAAGTGTGGTTTATTCGCACGATAAATCGAATTTCCACCCGTTTCCCGATGAAATCTAATTCCACAGCTCCAGCGAAAAAACAACGAAACTGTCATCTAAAATTCAAAACTACCCACTGTAAACAGAACGGCGTCCGGCGATAACCATAACACATTGGGCTGCTGCTGCTGTTGTTGTTGTTGTTTTTGTTGACGCGCGAACGGTCTGCTTCGCCCAGCGAAAAATAAACAAACACCTCGGACCGAAGAGCGGCGCGAAATAACATCGAAACGGGATTTTTTTTTTCGGTGGACTTCACCTCAGCCGATCCTAATCCCCTCGGCTATGACGCTGCACGTGCGATTGTCAACTGAACAGTTTTGTAAATATGCAAATCATCCGCTTGCGATTCCCAGCCGTGGCCGCCATAATTCCTGGATGATACCTTTACACTTTCACGAGGATTGGGTTTTGGCTCAGTCTTTTTTTTTGTGTGTGTTCATTCGTTTTGATTAGAACAGCATTCCGGAAGATTGGCCGGACAGTCATTTGCATTTGCGAAAATTGATATAATCGAATAACAAACGGGTAGATTTCCGGAACGGATCAGTGCAGGAAAAGGTGCCTCGTTTTGCTCACCTAGGAAAACGTATGGATTGTGTTTAGGAATCGAGAAATCTTTCGGAAAAAAATGAAGCAGATTACATGAATTATGCACTCCAATGGCTTTTAGAGGATTTTAGCTTAAACTTTGTTGTCAATATAAGCCTATAGCTGTCACTTCACCATTGTGTTGCTTTGTTACCCTATTCAAACAGAAAAAATCGACCCTTTTGCATACATCACAGGAGGATGCCGTCTCGCCGGTCACTCCTGCAATCAAGTTAGCTCCACCTGTCAAAACTGAGAACCGCTGCACTGTGTCACAGTCGTGGAAAGTGATCCTTCCCTGTTTTTTCGTTGACGTTGCTGCACGTGTGCCATTTCGTTTATTGATGGGTGTCGTTTGTTTTGATTGCTTTATTGAAAAGAGAGTGATGAAAATATATACCTGTCATACGAGCTCGAAACCCTGGTTCATTCGAAAAATAGCAGCATATCTTTTTTTTCTCCAAATAGATGTTGCACAGTACTATTTTTAAAATTTGGAACCTAAATTTCGCCTCCTAACGGACGACGTGTGTCGCGTTTCGATGTCACAAAATGTTCTGTACCGCACCTTGGATGTGGCGGTGATGAAAGCCAAAATCCGTCATCCACGTCCAGATCCGTTCGTCATCCATTCGTTTGGACACGTTTGAACAGCAAGGCCAAGTTGGACTTGGAACGACTGGAACGAAATCGTAGCCCCTCGGACGCAAACATTCAACATACACACATTGTTAGTGTAATTTGACAAAGCACCAGCAGCGCTGACAGATCATAAATGCCCATTCCGGTCCATGTTTGGCAGACACACAACGTTCGATGCGGATTAGGAAGTGGATGAAAAAATCGAGCCGATTCTTTTTCATCCACTTGCTTGTCACAGAGGTTTTAGAAGGCTGTCGGATTTGATATTGCAATAATAATTGATATTTACGCTGGCAAACGTGACACTGAATAAACAAAAACCTGTCGGTTGTTGGACGGTCAAAATTAGGACGTGATTTGTGTGAATAAACAATGTGACATCTTGCGGACGCTTTGAGTACTAGACCCCTTAAAACATTCGCCGCCTACCGTGTTGCTACTAGACACATTTAAAACGCGATGTTATCCAAGTTGCTCTTGCAGTAAAATTTGCACCCAGCGCATCGCAACGAATCTTCCGGGAAAAACAACGTCGGCTGCCACTTCGTTGATAATAAATTTTCTACCGAACAACAAGAGTGCCTACAGAGCGAGTCAATTTCGTGGAAGCAATTTACACAAAAGTTGATTCTTCACCATCGCCTTCGGAAGGAGGCAAAACTGCCGTTCACTGGTCTTACTTATACTGAGAACTTGTTCACCTTGCTTGAGATATTGCAAGTTGTGCAACGTGAAACAGGCTGTGTAATGGATCTAACTAGCTGCGTAACAGAACAGCGAGAGTGAGGGGTCTCAGAAAGCTGAAAGTGGCAATGATTGAATCTTTGGATTGCACTCGGTTTGAAGTGAATTGCCCGGTGAAACTTCAATTAATGCCTTCCTGATGAAAATAATAACGTAGACAATACATATTCGTTTACACTGCAGTATAAGCCGAATCAATTCAAAACTTGCTGTGTGTACTTCACGTAATCTAATCTAATCTAATCTAATCGAACACCAACACAGCCAGTTTTTGAAAGCATACTGGTATATTTGATATATGTTTCACATCGAAGATGGGTCACACATATTAAAACGGCCAGGCCTACTGTGCAGCATTTAAGGGGCAAGAGGATTCAGAAAACATAGAGCCTGGAGATGGAGATCTCGTACCGTACATTCCGATTTTGGTAATTAAATATATGATTGGTTGGTTGTTGGAAGCCACAAAGCTAGAAAGGTTAAGTGTTGCTCCATTTTCTTCTGACGGTTGGGACATGAGCAATAACTCTTGTCCTAGCCTTTTATGGCTTATGGCTATAGCGCCATTACTCGCTTTCTGAAAAAAGAGAAGAGGGAAAAGAAAAGGAGAAGGACAAAGGGAAAAGGATTTTGTAAACTCTATGAACATAAACAATATTTTTGATTTGAAATGTACAATATAGAAATGCATAACAGGTGGTCACTACCCGAGTCTTGTCACTATTATCAAGTCATAAAAAGTAACAAGCACTAAAATGTAATCCTTTGATTACTGGAAAATCCTGATTCCCTAGTTTGAAGTTGTCATGACTAGGGTTCGATGGTAGATCTTATACCAGTAACGCACCACAAAAAGGTGAACTCCCAACGTTACTGGTTTGAAAAGATAAAAATTTATAAAATGGAACGAACTCACCAAGTTTAGCCAATTGAACCTGAAGGCTGCCTGCCATGTGTTGATGTAGAAGTCCAAATTGTTAACGAAGCTTGACGAAGATCAACATGAACTAAAGTATGTTCCATTTAGAATTTGGCCGCACAAAATAGGTCATTTCTCCAAGGAGAAATAAAGAACAAAAACGCTAAAGATTTCATTTTGTAGGATTTTTATTTAGCTCTAAGGGAAGAATACAACAACAAATATTCGTCAGCTTTTCGGATGAATTTTCGAACTTTTCGCGGAATACCTCTCATCATGTCTCGCACAGTAGTACCATAGAGGTAACTCTAAGACTAGAAGGTCCCGAAATAACGTGCTCAACTTTTTGGCTCAGCTCTGGTACTCTCTTCGGTCCCAAGCTAATCGATTCACCCCTCGAAACATAAGAAAAACCAATAACCCCTCATTTTATCTGTCAAACTTTCATAGCGAATCAAAACAAACATTGCGTAGTACTAGAATTTCGACTAGAATGGGGTTCGTTAATCATTTGCTTGGGACCAATAGGCTAGTCAAGTAGTGAGCCAATTTAAAATCGTTAGTTTCGTATTGATTGTTGGTAGTACTTTCAACCTTATCTAGCAGATTGTGTCGAAATTAGATTCGACACAGCATGTATCGGCGCACCTTCGGCATACCTTGGGCACACCTTCAGCACAATCTCGTAGGCATTGGATTGTTGTAATTAAAATGGGAGCACTACTGGACTTTGACTGTATATTCAGGAACATTCTCAAACTTAGTATACCAGAATTGTTCAGTTCACTTATAAACATTATCTAAATACGAAATGCAGGTTCTAGAGAAAGAGGCAGTTAATCAGACCCCATCAGTACCCTTAATTCAAATAATGCTGCAAATCACACAAAACAAAATAAAGAAGTTCATTCATCATCCTCTATAGTCCGTCTCCAACAATGCTCCCCACCGGTTCCAACTTTTTTCGGCCGCTGATAGACCGATGCTTTTCACATCACGAAAGGCTAGGTTTCTGGTCTGCCTTTGAGGGCATTATAGAAGACTAAAACACAGAACTTTTATCATTCTATGAACATAAAACACCAACACCAGCCACTTTCCGCGTCATCCTCAATCCGATGTATCCTTGCGATTTCAAAACAAAACATTCAAGGTGTCAGAAATACCGGGTTGCCGGGATGGGTATTTTTCAAACAATCGCAGCTTGTTCTGTGACTGGCACAATCGGCACATCTGCGGCACACTGATAAAAAAGATGACCCAAGATTGGTGTGCGGAGTGACCTACCCCTTGCATCTACCATTCTTTTTCCACCACTTCACCAAATCAGATGGTGTTTTGATTGTTTTGCCACATTTCTTCAATTTGCGCTTGATAATTGCCAGAAAAATTTTCAATGGGACGAAAATCTGGACAAACTGTACTGTGTGCCGCACTGAAGCTTTTCGCCAAAGCAGGACCGGAGATTGCAGGATTATTTTGAATTGCCCTTATGACCATCGCTCGTAGTTTTTGGTCATATGCTCCTCCTCTACGTTTGTTTTGTTTTGCACGATCCAACGTTAGTGTTTCCCGGTATCGTTTAAGCACGGTATTTACAGTCGGTTTTGGAAATTTCCTGACCACCTTGGATTTTGCACTTGAGTGTGCAGAATTTTTCACGTCTGTCACGTTCCATCTTCGACGACTTTTCAACAAGTATGTGATGAAATTTTCACTACTAAGGCTGTGAACCATTTGCCGAGTTAAATTTAACTCATGGTTAAAAGTGAAATTTCGAATTTTAACTTCTATGTTCGAAAATCCCAGTGCTATTGACCGACCGGTTTTCGAGAAGAACAGTTGTCAAAATTTAACTTCTTGTCTGTCAGAAGTAACCACGCTTGGATAGCTGGTTTAATCGATAACTTTCCATCTGTCAAATTTTAACCAAAAGTTAAAATAATCCACTAGATGGTTCACGGCCTAAATAAACAATCCTTCCGGATCAAAACGCTGTCAATAGTTTCTTGCTACGAGAACTAGAGGCACGATAGTGAATAAAAAGAAGCGGCCAAATACTAACTGGAACAGACTTTAGTCCGGTTTATGGTAGTTGCACGGAATGTCTTCCGTCTAATGTTGGCCTATGGATCTACGATTGGGCCCATCGCTAAAAATCTGCTATTTATCAATTGTATCTAGATGAACGCGTCATTCGGACGGTACTAATGGATATTTTTGGTTTCTATTGAAAATTTAGTCGATTGCTGAATATGGGCTCAAATTAGGGACATTTAGGCCGACATTGCATACATTTCCCCTATGTAGTCGATTTTTGATGTGCATGGGCAAGCCTGTTCGTGGCCAATAATCAGGTTCAACGCTGCGACTCAACGAATGATGGGACGAATGATGGGACGAATGATGGGACGAATGATGGGACGAATGATGGGACGAATGATGGGACGAATGATAGGACGAATGATGGGACGAATGATGGGACGAATGATGGGACGAATGATGGGACGAATGATGGGACGAATGATGGGACGAATGATGGGACGAATGATGGGACGAATGATGGGACGAATGATGGGACGAATGATGGGACGAATGATGGGACGAATGATGGGACGAATGATGGGACGAATGATGGGACGAATGATGGGACGAATGATGGGACGAATGATGGGACGAATGATGGGACGAATGATGGGATGAATGATGGGACGAATGATGGGACGAATGATGAGACGAATGATGGGACGAATGATGGGACGAATGATGGGATGAATGATGGGACGAATGATGGGACGAATGATGGGACGAATGATGGGACGAATGATGGGACGAATGATGAGAAGAATGATGGGACGAATGATGGGACGAATGATGGGACGAATGATAGGACGAATGATGGGACGAATGATGGAACGAATGATGGGACGAATGATGGGACGAATGATGGGACGAATGATGGGACGAATGATGGGACGAATGATGGGACGAATGATGGGATGAATGATGGGACGAATGATGAGACGAATGATGGGACGAATGATGGGACGAATGATGCGAAGAATGATGGGACGAATGATGGGACGAATGATGGGACGAATGATGGGACGAATGATGGGACGAATGATGGGACGAATGATGGGACGAATGATGGGACGAATGATGGGACGAATGATGGGACGAATGATGGGACGAATGATGGGACGAATGATGGGACGAATGATGGTACGAATGATGGGACGAATGATGGGACGGTTCTACTTGGCTGCGTAACAGCTTCTCATCGGCAAATAATAGGGACTGAAGAACTAGAAATTGTCTCCTGAGCCTGGTTTTGACCAAATCAGCAACCGATTATAGATTTAAAAAAAAAACTTCACGGAAAAAAACAAATGTCAGGTTCGATTACACACACAGCCTACTCCTTCTTGCTATGTGTACTTCACGTAAGGATAACATATTCACTAGTTCTAGCAATTTTGGAACAAATTAAAAACAAAAGAACAATTCGACAGTGAGCATGCATAAGGGCGAAGACAACAAATTAAGAGACTGGCAACTCTTCCATTTTCTCATACGAACGCTATGATACAGATACAATCGTAGAAGAAAGGTTTGTGTATATGCTTATTTTTCTAAGCGTTGCTTCCAACTTCACTCAAGCGCAGCGCTATTGTATCTGTCGCTTGGACTCTGGCAAAGGTGCCAGTCTTCTTGATATGATCTTTCTCTTTAAGTTGTTACACCCTAATAAATAAATATCATACCCAAACTATAGCCCTGTCAACCAGTCAGATATCTGTCTAAAGTTCAACGGGGTGACACCGTGGAAGGTCAGCTTGAGGCAATAATTCATCATCAACATTTCAAAAAGGTGAAACTGCTTTTGTAAACAATGGCTTACAACCGGCGATTTATCTCCCAAGAAGCTTCGCTAATTTCCTTCCACAACACATCAAAACGTTTGAGGTGGACTTTAATCTGACTAGCTGTTTTACCCTCCCTATATTTCCTAACCGTCTATGACGTAGATGGTTAAGAAAGTCTACACGATGACCCCACCGAAGAACACCAGAGTAAATCGTTTTTGCTTCTGGTGTATTAACCGCCAAACGACACTTGAACTTCCTTCCAGCCTAGATGTTGGGAGCCTTGCTCAGTCACGAGTTATACGAAAGCAGCTTGGATTTAGTAGTAGCAGTCAACTTGCGTTTGATCCGCTACGACATTTCACCGATTCCAGACACGACGATGTCGATCTTCTTCGCGATGAAGCTGCTCTACGATCCTGAATCTAGGAGTGCACGAGTGGAACTTTCCCATTATGGAACACATACTAGGAAGTTAACCGTTTCCAACAGGACAGTGGATTGGCTCACTTGGGGGGTTCGGATTCACTGATCCGGGGGTTTCAACGGCAGTCGACGTAGATGGATTCGGTTGTTGGGATGGGATGGCTGACCATGATCTTCGTGGTCGCAGTTTCGTGCAGCAGGGTATGGTGTTTCTGATGACAGGTTGTAAATCGTACTTGGATGTACAATTGCTACTTTGGTGTTCAGCGCGGAAGCAATTCCACCATAGAAGCTTCTGAGATACCAGTTCTCGTCGCTGGCGAACGGGACATCTTGTAAAATGCTGCACATTGGAATAGGAAATGGTTCTCTGGACAGGCGATGCAGTACCGAGCGGAGCTCGTGGATTCAGTCGTGGCGGAATTGGAAACCATCTTGAATGGCTTCTTCTGGATCGGATTGAACCCGGCCACCGTGGCTTTGCCGGGTTGATTGGAACGATGCTGCAGATCTGTGACGACAGGCATTCGAACCCTTTGGTAAAGGAAATCAACTAACTGCTTGTAGGTGACATCATCACTGCTACTGGTATTCTCAGGCTCGGAGGGTCGTAGGATCCAGTTTGTAGCATAGGAGGTTGATCAACGGGGTGCCCCAGTGGACTACAGGTTCGTTTAGCTTAGCTAAGGCCTTGAAATGCCGTTGGTAGCCATCAACCTGGTCGTGCAGCTCTTGGGTGACTCTTTCTTCAGTGGCGGAAGGTCATACAGGGCTCGGAACAATTGACGCTTCAGATACCGCTTATTGTCGCAGCGTTACAGTAGAGCGTCCCGAGTTAACGTATAATTACCCGCGATTCTCCTTCCAGGAACTGCAGAAGGTACTGCAGCTTCGTGACACTCGGAATATCCGCGATGGAACGGACCATGGAGGTGAATGTATTCCAGAAGGAAAGCCATCTGGAAAAGTCTCCATCGAATTTAGGGCAACCGCAGGTGGAAACTTTTCGAAACTGGTTGATGGTTGGCCGTTACTGACGTATTCAACAGTGTCTGGTTGGGATTTGTCGAACGCTTCATCAGCAGCCACGCAACTCAACTTGCCACCCACCACCACACATGCAAATGAAACCAAATTCAATTAGCTGATTCTTGATTTCCAATCAATTTAATTTTCCTAGAAATATCTCCATTCGAGCACACCGTTGCTTTTCCAAAGTAAACGGGTCGAAAAAACTGCCTACTGTGTGGAGGCCCTTATTCAATTTGCGCGTATTCAGAAACAAGAAGAAGATACAACCGCAGCTGTCACACATTCTGGCACAGGCTCGGGCATATTTGACACTAATATGTAATCACAACTAGACCTTAAACCTCATTTTCTGACCTTTCAAGAGAGGTTCTGCGGATATTACAGAACTCAGTTGGCCCCGAATATCAAGCATTTTACCATGAAATATATTTCGGAAGTTTGAGAGTAACAAATATTGTTTATTGCCCCTTTAAGGGCAAAATGAACTTGTAATGTCTGGGTAATGATGGGTATAAGGCTTTAAAGTTACTTCGGACGTAAGTACGAGGTATAACACCGATGTTATCGCTTGCACGCACTGATAATGAGCTGAGTTCTTTCTCGGATTGCTGATATAGTATCAGCGGTACTCACGCACTCACGCATACGATAAACGATCACTACAGATCTGTGTTCCGCTGACCTGCTAGATGGCTTGGTTGACGGCTTCGAACGTGTTGATTATAGCTGGATCGCTTAAGGATCGCTAATTTGTCTGATTTACCTAGATTGCAGGCTAGAATGCTAGATGAATTTTCGACATATTTTTAGGCATGAAAGGGTTGAACGGCGGTTGTCATTCCCAGTCGGAATCGTTGAAATTTTCTGGGGTTATACAATTGTTGTAAATATTCGACGACCATTCATCAATGCCACATTGTACCTACAAATCAACACTGTAAAATTTGTAATCGTCGTAAAACAAACAGAATATCCCCGATCCAAACAGCAAACGATGCAAATCCCATCCGGCAACCCCTCTCGCTTTAGTAGAAACCGAGATGCAATTTCACCTCAGTTTCGCAAAATTTGGGCTCGTTTCCAAGCAGTTAAGCAAAGTAACTTATCCGCCTTCCATGAGCGGATGAGTACAAATACAACTGCCTTCCGCGCATCCCGGTTTGCAGTTGGATACCAAGTGACTCGGTGTAGTGTGAGAAGACGTCCTTATCCGGTCTCACTTTATCACACTATCAAAAGCGTTCCGTCCCCCGGAGGATGAAAAGGAACCGATAAGACGCACCGTCGTCGGAACGACGAATAAGAGGGGGGGGGGGGGAGGGGGATTGTTGAGATATTTACATATCCTTACAACACAAAGTAGCAGAACTAGTGAGTAGAGCAGCAGCAGTGTTTCGCTAAGCTGATTAACAAAATTTCGAGCAACTGTAGCATCGGGAAGCGGGAGGCAGGGACGGATAGGCAAACTTTTCACCCAACTTGAGCTTGCTAGTGGATCATTTTCCAGTCTTGCAGCAGTTAAGACTTGTGTGGAGACGAGCTAAAGAAGCTGCAAATTTGTTTTCGGAAGTTTTCTGGCAGCGGATCTGCTCGTTGCGTTGTATTTCAAAGTGAGATGAAGGTTCTATGTAGCTGGCTACCGGGAGTCGAGCGTGAGTAATGGATTACATCCACGGGCCAATTTATGAGATGCAGGAAGGGGAAAGTGTTTTTTCTCGGCATTAGGCAGATAATGGAGTATGACAGTGTAAAATTTACTTGTGGAATTTCGTTGAAGTGTTGTTTACATCGTTTGGAGGATTAGGTATGTATACGCGGAATTTGAAGAATAATTCACTGCTTTTATGATTTCCTATGTAAACTGTTTATTTTGATGGTGGACACAATTCTCCATTTGGGATCCAAATCACCCAATTTGTATTGCAAAATAGCATTTTTTTTAAATATGAAATAACCTGTAATTGAGGATCTTTCTATTTGCTTTACACGCTCCCTTTACTAATCGTTGAGGCTGAGTTATGCTTCAAATTAATTTAATTGAATTTCACGTTTGTATTTGGTCCAGAAGATATTATTACAATAATGTTTTGACAGCTCAATGTTAAGAAAACAGTCTTTCATAACTCTTCGAACACCGCACTGAAAATGAAATTGACATCTCTTCCTTCCAGTCACCGTCAGAGTGGCCACATCAGGGGCCTGGCTTGCAGCCATGTTTTTGATGCTATCATCTGCTCTTGTCTTCCTGCTTATAACACGATTTTCTGTCCCTTTCTGACATGTATACGTCAGGCGGGCCGTATTTAAATAAGGCCCGTGATGTTGCTTATACTGTC
This sequence comes from Ochlerotatus camptorhynchus, assembly GCF_037179485.1. NCBI lineage: Eukaryota > Metazoa > Arthropoda > Insecta > Diptera > Culicidae > Ochlerotatus > Ochlerotatus camptorhynchus. Next base: position 1,063,646 of record NW_027040627.1, on the reverse strand, counting down.
AAACGTATAGGATTGATATAGGGTTGCCAGCCCCCTGGGCCAGATCTACCGATTTATCGGTACTCCTACCGATTTTTGAGATGTCTACCGATTCACAGACGAAAGGTTTAAAACTACCAATTTTTTACTTTTCCTACCGAGAATCACAGATTTTAAGGCCATTTGGTGAATTTTCACTTAAACTTTACATTTCAAAAATAAATTATGGTGTTCGAAAATCCCTCTGCTGTTGATCATCTGATTTTTGAAAAGGTGTTTTTCAAGATTGATCCCTGACCGGTCAGAAATAAGTCTGCTGGAATAGCAGGTTTATTTGAAATGTTTACACCTTTCAATTTAAGTGAAAAATTCACCATTGAAACACAGCTTTAGTAATCTTGAAAAATGTTCAAAACCTTTAGTTTGTTTTCCGTGCAGTCAGTCAGTTTGATCGAACGTGGTGTGTTTTGCAACTCCAATTCAACGTTTATGGTAAGGAAAAAGCACACAAAAGTAAGTTCTTTTCACTCTTCTCGGCGGCACTATTGTGCAGGAATCAAAAACTAGGTAGAACGGGTCAAAGTAGTTTTATTTACTTGTGGAATTTTCCACTAGCTTTCTACCCAAAAGTAAGTTAGTTGTACCCAAAAGTAGGTAAATATGATTATACTCAACGTTGGGTTCTCACACTTTACCACCCCTTTGGGGTGGTTTTGCTCCTCCGTTTTTGACAACATTAGAAGGAGAAAAAGAGATAAACTAGTCAAAAGAAGGTAAAAGTGAACTGGCCGTTGAGTACTTTTTTCTTACCGTGTACGAATGAGATTTTTTTACGTTTAATCGAATTTTCACTTAAATTTGACGGATGGAAAATTTACAAATAAACCTGCTAATGTACCAGATTTATTTCTGACAGACCAGGAATCAAATTTGACAAACACTTTTTAGAAACTCGGAAGAGCAACAAATAATTTATTTTCGAAGTGTCAAATTTAAGTGAAAATTCACCAAATTGAACACAGCCTAATTCTGTTTGATGCTATTCTCTGTTTCTCCCATTTTTGATTTGATTTACTTGTTATTCTTAATTGTTATTAGGGGTGACCCCGGCGTAGTGGTTAACATCCATACCTCTTACGTCAAAGTCACGAGTTCAAATCTCACCCCTGGACAAGTCACGAATGACGCAAGAGTGTTAAAGTGACTATAATAATAATAATAATAATAATAATAATAATAATAATAATAATAATAATAATAATAAAAAAAATAAGTGTTATTGTTAATATTCGCATATTTTTGAAGGGTATCATTGAACCGATTGCTGTACCGTATGCGTGATAATGTTTGCATCATCGTACAAATAAGGTTCCCGTTTCACCTGTGCATACAAGGCCTTGGTTTTCTTTGCATGCACATAACCTATAGCTCATATCGTAGTAGGCTGTGTATAAAAGAAAATGATTGACTTAGTTTAACAGTTGCACCATTGACGAGTGCACGGATGGATTTGAGTTCACTCACTCGACAAAAAGTGACACAACAGCGGGGCCCTGTTTACTAAAAATGAACACATATGTGTTCATTTTTAGTAAACAGGGCCCCGCTGTTGAGTCACTTTTTGTCGAGTGAGTGAACTCAAATCCATCCGTGCACTCGTCAATGACGAAGTGGCAGCGTATTCGTGATTTGTCCCACGCGCAAATGTCGCAAAAAGACATTTCAATCGCCGTGGGAGTGTCACGGTGGACCGTCAAAAGGATTTTAGACCGAGAATAGAAAGGACAACTATCCGCGAAGGTGGCCACAGGTCGTCCGAGGTCAGCTCGGGTTCCGAGGTTTCCGTGCGTTCCAGTGAGTTCAATAATGAAAATGGCAAAGGAACACGGGATCAGTGACTTTACGGCATGGAAGATCGTAAAGGAAGATTGCGGGGCGAAGTCGAGGGCACGGAAAAAAAACTCACATGATTATCAACCGCATCCGGGAGCTACGTGTCGAATGATGCAAGAAAATCTTTAACTTCCTTAAGCGAAAAAACCGGTAATCCTGTTCACCGACGAGAACATGTTTACCGTCGATCCCGTATCAAATTCCAGAATCGACCGGTATATTAGTTCTCTTCCGGTAAAAGACGTGGCTGACGAGCACAAGAACGTGTATCTGACCAAGCATCCTGCTAGCGTTATGGTGTTTGGATTGGTGGCTTCCGATGGCAAATGTTGTATTTCAAAAAGATGGGGCTCCATGCCACACCTCGAACCGCACTCAGAAGTGGTTGCAGGAACATCTTCCGTTCTGGGCGAAGGATGTGTGGCCGGCCGCCATCCAGCGCGGATCTTAATCCGCTGGATTACTCAATATGGCACGTCATGAAGGCCAAGGCCTGCTCTAAACGCCACCGAGTACAGCAAGCCTCAGACAAACATTGACCCGTACCTGGAGAGAAATGGATCCAGACTACATTTTTAGAACCTGCCGTGCATTCCGGAAGCGTGTTGAGGCCGTAATTGCAGCAAATGGAAACCCGATCGATGATTAACACAGTTTAAGACCCTGAGAGGCATAAAGGGTGGGCAGATTATTTTTTCACTATCCCAACCCAAATTATAGTTCAGTTTATTCTTAATCGCAAAAAGTGCAGGAACTCAGCGAAGAGTAAATTATCCCTATGTTTTAAAACCTCAATGACCTGCTGGAAAATGAGAAAAATTTACGAAAATACACAATATTGAGCAAACAAGATTGTAACTGACAAGATAACAAATTAACATTTGGATTCAGGTCGATGTTGTTAATTCGGTCATCTTGTCAGTCCAAACTTGTTCAGCGACGTCGGTGGTATAGTGGTAAGCGTGATTACCTCTCACCCCAGCAGGCCGGGGTCGAATCCTAGTCGGCGCCGCCAGGATGTTTTGAGGCATAACATCCTTGATTCGAATAGCTGGAACGTCTATACATGGCTGCAGGGACACTTGCCTTACCAACCAGACTAAGGCCTTGATGTCTCCACTATACTTGATCCATGGCCACATGTCACCAGCCTCGTAGTCTTCGAAGGGTCCGCAGGTCACCTTCAACTTGGTCAATCCACCTTGCCCGCTGCGCGCCTCTTCTTTTTGTGCCTGTTGCTTTCGAGAACCATTTTCACTTACGACGTGCCAGCCCACCGTAGTCACCCAATTTTTGCAGTGTGGACGATGGATGGCTCTCCTAGAAGCTGATGCAATTCTTGGTTCATTCGCCTTCCCACGTTCCGTCATCCATCTACACTTCACCGTACTCAGATGGTACGCAACACCTTCCGTTCGAAAACACGAGCATAGTCTATGTCTCGTGGCCGTAGAAGACCACTTGTAGACAGTGCACTTCATGCGGCGGCGAATTTTATTCGACCAGAGCGTCCTCCGTATTGCAATGGAGGCACGATTCCCTGCCGTAATGCGTCTTTAAATTTCTCTGACCATCACCAGTGAGCTCACATACACGAACTCACACGAACTGACCACCTCAATTTCGACATCGTCGACCTGAACTAGAGGTGGGAGGCTAACATGGTCTTCCCTAGAACCTCTTCCTCTCATGTATTTCGTCTTCAATGCGTTGATGACAAGTCCAATTCGCCTAGCTTCAGTCTTCAATCTGATGTACGTTTCTGCCATCGTCTCAAAGTTCCTTGTCATGATGTCGATGTCATCGACGAAGCCAAGAAGCTGGACGAACTTCCTGAAGATCGTGCCACTCGTGTCTATCCCAGCTCTTCTTATCACACCTTCTAACGCGATATTAAAGCAGACACGATAGTTCATCACTTTTCCGTAATCCCCTTCGAGATTCAAAGGGACCCTGATACTCGAACAATGCACATCACTCGATCCATTGTCGCCATGACCTATCACGTCAGTTTATCCGGAAATCCTTACTCGTGCATAATTGTGTCGTATGCGGATTTGGTGTTCAGTTGTATGTGTATTAAGAAGAGAAGAATAACGCGATGGAGATCGCTCCTCTTAGAAGTAAGGAGGATATCACATTGGCGATCCTGCCAGGTATGTAAATCTTGAAGAAGCATGACATCAAATATGTATTCCCTGGGATTAGTCATGTTTCATTGACTTGTAGTTCGTAATGTTCATGAACTAGATCCATCGAATCAAAACAAAAACATCGCAAGCACTGAGTCGTCTATCTAGGAATAATATCAAAAAAGGTTCTATTCACCTGCCGGTGGATCAATATGGGTTTTTGTTGTGGCAAACGGTTTGCCGGTTCGGCATTTCAGTGAACAAAATTCCTGATTTCCTTCTGCTGTATGCCGCATGACGTGTTTTGTCATTGATTTGACATCCGAACATTCCATCTTCACGTCTTTTTTTCGGCCAAAATGGCGCTGACGGAGGCGCATCTCGTAAGTCGCAAATGACGTCAAAACCACCGTGCGGCCTTCAATGGGACACTCGAAATAGTTTTAATTTCTATGTAACTGAACATGCTTAATGTAAAAATCTATATTTTTGATAGTCACATCACACATTTAACACTGTAACACCATTTTTCGTCCGATTTATACCTCACTTCACATTAATGAACCACTCACGACCAGGCCCCTACAAAGTCACTTTCAATTGAAAATCGTCAAGCGACGACGAAGCTCTCAACAATTACTTTCAATTGAACGTCATTCTGTCTTCTTCTTCGAGTAGTTCCCCTTCAACATCAACAGAATCACTTTCGATCAATTTGCATGCTGTTTGATTTAACTTGACTCGTGTTCATTTCGTCTTTCATTGTCAAATGAACTTATTTTCGCATAATATTCCATACTGCGAACAGTGAGATTTACGTCACTGTCAACAGCTGTTTATACATTGCAATTTATCATTGTCGGATGGTTTGTTTACCCATCAATATGGGTATTTTTGGAATCGGGGTGACGTCTGGAGGTTGGAATCGATGACCGACACAATGTGTAAATCCAAGATAGCGGCTTCCGAATTAGGAAAAAGCGGAAAATACTGACGCCGACCCTTCGATTGGATGATTTTGGAATCGGGGTGACGTCTATACATCAAAAATCGATAAGGGACGCCACTTTAAAATCCAAGATGGCGGCTTCCAGTTTATAAAAGTGGAAAATATTGTTAAATACCCAATAATATAGGTATTTTTTTAAATCGGGATGACGCCTAGAGGATAAAAATCGATATCCGACGCCATTTTGAAATCCATGATGATGTATAGAGAATGAAAATCGATATCTGACACCAATTTTAAATCCAAGATGTTGGCTTCAGATCAGGGTTACTTCCACTCAATTTGCTATAACAAATGTTTTTCCAATTTATGAAATCATTGGATGCTATAATGATATTTTTATACTTATCAGATACAAGAAGAGAGAGGTTGAAAAGTATGTATTTGACACATAAAACCTGTCAATTTCGCTGTCAGTGCGTCACAATTCGCGAATTTATGACTCGTGAGCGTTCACTCAGAGTGAGCGCTCACGAATCGTAAAATCGCTTATTGTGACGCACTGAAAGAAATAATGACAGGTTTTAGGTATAAAACACCTTATTTACAACCTTTTCTTGTAACTGGTACTAGACCAATTGCAATTCTCGGTTCTAATGGTTTCATAATTCCGAAAAACAATTGTTTACAGCAAGTGAGTGGAAGCAACCCTGCTTCAGATTTCAGAAAAAGTAGGAAATTCTGACGCCAACCCATCAATATGGTTATTTTTGGAATAGGGGTAACGTCTAAAGATCGAAAATCGATATGCGACGCCATTTTGAAAACAAATATGATGGCTTCCGGTTCAAGAAAATGTGGGAAATACTGACAAATACTCATCAATAAGGGGTGAGGCATATATTATGTCACGCTTTCCCAAGGCTGAATATCTCTCTAATAAAGCAAAAAAAAATGTCACGCTCTCAAAATGTCATCTAGAGAATGGAAATCGATCACCGCCCAAGTAACATAGCAAGTTTTATCGAGGTTTTAAAGCATGCTACAAGTCTAAATAATGGTCTCCAGAACCGTCATAAAACCAAAATTGTTACTTGGGCGACGACATGTTGAAATCCAAGATGGCGGTTTCCGGTTAAATAAAAGTGGAAAATACTGTCAAATACCCATTAATATGGGTATTTTTCGAATCTGGATGACGTCTAGAGAATGAAAATCGATATTGAACGTCATTTTGAAATACAAGATGGCGGAGTAGGTTCAGAAAAGTGTAAAATACTATCAAATATCGATCAATGTGGGTTGTTTTGGAATCGGGGTGATATCTAGAGACCGGACATCGATGTCCGACGCCATCTTGACATTCAAGACAAATGGCATCGAATATTGATTTTCAGAATTTACCTGTCGTCCCGTTCCGAAAATACCCATATCTTAGGGTACTTGACACGATTTCTGAAACCCAATGGCCTCCATCTTGGATTCCAAAATGGCATCGAATTTTGATTTTCGGCATCCACGCGTCGTCCCCGTAATTAATGCGGAATGCTTAAATAAAGGGCGAACACGAAATTATTGCGACACCGAAAATGTCATGCCAATTTTCTTATAATGTTTAGAATCAAACCAAAATTTTAGGGTAGTTTTATACATATATTTACTTCAAAAATCAAAAGAAAAGTTAATCGATGGAGCCTTGAGTGTAAAATTGAACTCATTTTCGCTTGATGCTCTCCATCAAAGTCTTTACAGTGTCATCCGGTACCAGTTTCTCAGTTTTTTTTTTCCATTTTCTTAACATGTCCTTCTCGTCTTTGACTGTCTTCTTGCTCTTCCGAAGTTCCCGCTTCATTATTGTCCAGTACTGCTCCACCGGGCGCAGCTCCGGACAGTTTGGCGGATTCATGTCCTTTGGAACAAAATGGACAGAATTGGCCTCATACCACTCCAGGACACTTTTAGAATAGTGGCATGATGCCAAATCTGGCCAAAATAGCGGAGCTTCGTCGTGCTGCTGCAAGAACGGCAAAAGGCGCTTCTCGAGACACTCAGATTTGTAGATCTCGCCATTTACTGTGCCCTTTGTCACGAAAGGCTCACTCCTCAGTCCGCAAGAGCAGATGGCCTGCCAAATGAGATATTTGGAGGCGAACTTCGACATTTTCTTCTTCTTAAATTTGTCGTCCACATCGAACTTGCTCTTGCCGGTGAAAAACTCCAACCCCGGAATTTGCTTAAAATCGGCTTTTATATACGTTTCGTCGTCCATCACACATCAGCCATATTTTGTCAGCATCTTCTCGTAGAGCTTCCGTGCCCGAGTTTTAGCCATCGATTGTTGCCGCTCATCGCGGTTTGGGAAGTTCTGTACCTTGTATGTATGTAGTCCAGCTCTCTTCTTTGCATTCTGGACGTAGCTCTGCGACATGCCGATCTTTTTAGCCAAATCACGGCTTGAGACGTTGGGATTTGCTTTAATCATCCGCTTCACTTTTCCCTCCGTCTTTTTGTTCTCCGGTCCCGGTTTTCTTCCAGCTCCTTTGCCGTGGTCCAACGTCAACCGCTCCTGGAACCGCTTCAACACTCTGGAGACGGTTGAATGGTGAATGTTCAACATTTTTCCCAACTGCCGGTGCGACAGGTCAGGAAATTCCAGGTGTTTGGAAAGAATTTGTTCTCTCAACTCGCGTTGGTTCACCTCCATTTTCGTTGAATCGAAAAACACGACTTCGAGTTTGACAGCATGTACACAATACACATCAATGAGAAAGTGTGCAAAATTTGGTTGATTTTTACCCAATGGTAAAAAAGTTATGCCCTGTTGAATGTGTCGCAATAATTTCGTGTTCGCCCTTTACAACAGCAAAAAAAGGTTATCTTCGATTATTCCCTATTGCAGGATATATGACACATTTGATGTAGGACTACGTCTGTAATTTCTATATGGGGGTACACTTTGTGAAAACCGAAAATGGAACATGTAACAAAATTATGAAAGTTTTTGAATGTTAATAACTCAGCTGCCTTTGGCCCAATTTCAATAATTTTATCACCAATCGATCAAAAATATTCCTATACATCTGTTGAATTCAACATTTTATCATTTTTTTTAAATGCCACTATTGGAAATGAAAATGATCACCGATTGGCTGCGAAAAGTGATTTTTCTAACATAGATTTCTAAGTTGAATTCCAGTCGGTCTCACCAAACTGTCCCTTATAGTTTTTATGAAACCCGATGGCCGCCATCTTGCATTTAAAAATGGAGTCGGATATCGATTTTCAGCATTTACACGTCGTTCCCGTTCGGAAAATACTCATAATATTTGACATTTATTTTGAAAAACGATGGTCGCCATATCGGATTCCAAATTGACGTCGAATATCAATTTTCGGCACCTTCACGTCGCCTCGTTCCAAAACATCCTATTGTAGCATATTTGAGACCTCGGCAACCGATATTGTGCGAATACTATCCGGATACTATGTTTCGATGCCTGACGACGCGACGCGTAATAATTCGAATGAGCCCCGGATTGAATTGAAAGTGGATAAAATGAAGGAAGCACTTTACGAGTCATTCATGGCGTCAATTGAAAAAGTCGTTGCTTCAAATGAAACGAACTGATGATCTTGACGAAAGAAACAAGCGATAGCCAAGTCATTTTGAACAGGAGAAATGTTCATCTTGACTCGATATCAAGAAACACAATGGCCTACACGAAAACGATATTGCTCGAAATGAAGCGATTCTGCGGAGGATTCATTTTCTTTTCTTTGTTTCGAAAATGTAGAACCCTGCTCACGACCGACGACGTTGAAGTTTTCGCTTGCGTTGGCCCAGCGTTCGTTCGTGTAATTTTAAGTCTCCCCACTCCGAAAAAAAGGTGTGTTCGCATAATTTTGCGTACACGCTAGTAAAATTAGCTGTCAAGAAGTAATATTGTGAGGTGTATGATGGAAAGTTGCAATATCATGACCGCTTCTTTTGTGTACGTCTTGTGAAACGTAAAATTAAGATAATTTTCGAATTTCGTCATGCAATATTAAGTCCGTTTTGCAATGTTTGTATAAATATGAGCAATAATTTAAAACTCTCTCACCAATTTTCGCTTCGTTTCTTCACTCTTCTGTCCAATCGTCATGTCTCTTTGTCCTTCTCTACATCACTGCTAGTTCCTGCTAGTCTCCCAAAAGTCTCCCATGTTATTTCTGATGTGTTCCACGACGTATTCCATATTCCATTATTTTAGTATGATGATCTTGAGTTTCTAGTTGCGTCTTATAAAACCGTAACTCCATTGCGGAAATTGACACATTGCACTACCACCTCCTCACACAACAGTTATCATCCGCTGGTTGGTACACAACTTCAACTCAACTACCAAATTCCGCTCGTTAGTTGGGAAAGTTGCTTCCTGCCAATTTTCACCATTCGCTTTTATTTTCACTCAAAGAAGACCAAAGCTTAAATAATTCAGCAGAGAATTTGATGGGTGTATTTCAAATTTAGCCCACTGTAGTCATCCGTATGTGTCAATCTTATTTCAAGAGCTAGACGCTGAAATTATCATATTATTAATTGAAATTGTGTATTCAGTAAGCAAGTAAAATTTCGTTGGCATGCAACATTGTTGCTGTGCCAAGCTATAGTCCCCATTTACATGGAATAAGTAAATTGTCAATCAAATTTAGTCTACTTTGCTGATCTGCAACGCCCATTTTATGAGGATTCCAACGAAATACTGCCTCTAGCGGCAAGCGTCGTTACGTAGGTGGGAAGTCCTTCGTTTCATGAACTATATAACAAACAAGCAATGGAAATGCTGTCCCCGTCAGTCGTAAGCTATTTTTATAAATACCAAGGTTACAACAAGAAGAAAGAAGTTGACAAATCTAGATGTAACAAATAGATTATTGCGCACCGAATGGACTATGCAATAATTACGCAGGGGGAAATGGTGTAAAATGCGACAGCGAGATAATATGACCAACAGTAATGTTTCATGAACTTTTCAAATACAATGTAATGATTCATCAACCAGAACTGCTAGGTTGGATGCTGATGTTTCATTTGATGGAACATTCATATAAATTACTGCATTAAAAGTATTTCAATATCAATGGTCATATTACCCAACTGTCGTATTACATACAGTTCCCCTAAGAAGTTTATTTTTTATTATTTTTCTATCCCACCTCCTTCTTAGTAAGAGCTTACGTTGAAGATTAACATGTTCTGAATTCTTCTTGCTATTCTTCATGTTTATGTAAGGTATTCTGAGAATCCTTCCCTCCCTTGCAAGAAAAAGTAATATAGCTCACAATTGATTTCTCTGAAATAAAGAACCTGTAATGCCAAAGGAAACCTCCGATGAAATTCTGAATAGACTTATGCCAGATTGACGTAATTGTGTGATAATGTCCATTTAATCAAAGCCATCGAGCACAGGTCCTCCAAACGTTTCGTTTTGAGATAAACACTTTTTAGACCCTCGGTAACACCACTCCTACACTCTGTAACAATCTAATTCAATTTATCTAAATTATTTTGATTCAATTTACACATTACTCGTTGATAGCGCTCTGTTGAGCCTGAAAACATCGTTCAAATGCACACACGTACAACCGTAATAAGCACAATCACCACACTAATGCAACGCAAATTCCTGGTCCCGATGGTGGAGTCTCTTCCCCGAATATACCAGACTCCTCAATCCCCCCTATGGAATCATACTGCGGCAGCCGCCTAGATAAACAAAACACCCACTAAAATCATCATCATCTGTACTGCCCCCTGTTCGCCCGCATCAGCGACAGATACAGCCTTCAGGGCTAAATTATTGAAGCCCCTGTAATCTGATTAATTATAGAATAATTGTTTTGTTATTATTGCTTTCGGGTGGTTTTTGCTCGATGGAATTAGCGCAGTATTTAATAGGAAAATGGCGCTGCTTTAGTAATTTTTTTCTCTCCCTCTCACAAATATGGGTGGGGCTATTGTGAGAGTCTGACGAGGGACGGGGCGAAACATTATAAAATTAATAGTTGCAGTCGGAAATTGAATTCAAGTGAACTGGTGGATCCGGTGGAGTGGATTGCTTTTCTAAATGCAGTATAATCGGTGTTCTGGAACTTAATTTCTCGTGGATCAGGAGTGATTCAGGGAATGGTTGTTCTCGAGAGAACTTTAAATGAAAATCAGAAAATTCTATCATAATAAATTTAGAGGTAATCATCACGAAAAACCAGCTAGATTGAAGTCACCCAGAACGATTATCTTATCGATAGGAGTTGCTCTATTGATTGCGTTGAAAACGGACAATTTACAGCTTTTGCCCGAAGAACGCGTTACTCACTGAGTTGTTACCCACTGAGTTGTAGGCTTTCGAATGTTATTCGGATTTCAGTCACCTGACTGAAAAGCGTCCGACAATCTAGCTGTAAAGGAGCAATACAAAAATTCAATCACAACCGTGCGTTCAACATCAAATTCCACAACCGAATGCTGCATGGGACTGTGGAACGTGTTGTACTGTCACCGTCTGGAGGTTTGAAGTGTAAATACGATTCCACCACTGGATCTCTAGCTGCATGAAACAAATCAACTGGTAGTAGGTTCAATATCATTATGATATTGATCCTACTACCAAAAATTTGTTTCGAACGGCCGGAAGTCCAAGCTGGTGCACGGGATGCTCACTATGCTCCACCTGTTCACTATGCCCCTCTTACCACTATGCACTTTTGTGATAGGTCAAGAACCGAGAAGGCATAGATTTAGGCTTTATTTTTAATTATTAAAACACTTTAGATACCAACGGGCCAGCTCAATGAGCAGACGGTCTGTGACCCTTTCCACAGGTTGATTTGTCCAATTACATTGCTCTTCCTTAAGCCAAGAAGGTCCTTCCCACCATACTTCATTGTTACTAATCTCCTCTGGACCTCTGGTAACAATCCTCGTGAGATCAGGTCCGCTGGATTCTCCCCTCCTTGAACATGATTCCACATGCAGTTTTCCGTTGCGTTTTGAATTTTAGCCACACGATTGGCCACGAAAGTAGTCGAAGGAATTGCCTTCTGCCACTGTAAAACACAGGTAGAATCCACCCAAAAGAACGCTTCAACTTCGACTTTCAATGCAATCAAAACCTTCTCCTTGAACTATGCCGCTAATGGGGCTCCACGCAACGCAAAGCAGCAATTCCCTGAAACGTCAGTGTTTCTAACGTAAATATGCACACGCTCCGTATGCCAACTTGGAAGCATCGGAGAAGAAGTGCACTTGAACGGATGTTGCCTTCGGTAGAACGACACTACGCTTGATCTGTATCTCGTTCAATAGCGGGATTTGTTTGTGAAACATCAGCCATTCTTCACATTCCTTGGGCGCTAGATGTTGTTCCCATTCTATAGCTTCCATCAAGCACCATAGACGCTGCATGAATATGTTCGCCGTTCCTATAACTGCACCTATCAATCCAAGACGATCGAAGAAATTTGCGATCATGCATAATAATTTCCGTTTCGACAACTGCTCATTCTCGCTGATCTCTGGGGTTTTGGACTGGAATTTGAAGACGTCACTTGTTGGCAACCACAAGAGTCCCAAAGTTGTCACAGCTAGATCTGGATCGAGTTGAATTCCCTCTTTCGATAGCGCTAAATTGTCTTCCGGTATGCCTTCCAGTACAACAGCTTAGTTAAAGGCCCATTTCCTCAAACGGAATCCTCCGCTCTCCATCATCTGATCGAGTTGAATTCGAAGCTGCCTTGCGGTTTCTTCATCATCATCACCCGTCAAAACGTCATTCATAGGCGGGATTAATGGGTGCCCACGCTACCACATCATTTGTTCATCGATTTCAAATCCGCTTACGACACAATCGATCGTGATCAGCTATGGCAGATTATGCACGAGAACGGATTTCCGGATAAACTGACGCGATTGGTCAAGGCGACGATGGAGCGAGTGCTGTGCGTTGTTCGTGTATCGGGGACACTCTCTTTGAATCTCGAAGGGGGTTACGGCAAGGTGATTGACTTTCGTGTCTGCTATTCAACATCGCGTTAGAAGGTGTGATCAGAAGAGCTGGAATAGACGCGAGTGGCACGATCTTCAGGAAGTCCATCCAGCTTCTTGGCTGCGAAGCATGCATGCATGACATTGACATCATGGCACGGAACTTTGAGACGATGGCGGAAACGTACATCGGACTGAAGGCTGGAGTTAGACGGATTGGACTTGCCATCAACGTATCAAAGACAAAATACATGAAAGGAAGAGGTTCTAGGGAAGACAATGTTAGCCTCCCACCCCGAGTTCAGATTGACGGTGACGAAATCGAGGTGGTCGATAAGTTCGTGTATTTGGGCTCACTGGTGACCGCCGAAAATGATACCAGCAGAGAAATTCAAAGACGCATTATGGCAGGGAATCGTGCCTACTTTGGACTCCGGAGGACGCTCCGGTCGAATATAATTTGCCGCCACACGAAGTTGACTATCTACAAGACGTTGATTAGAGCGGTGGTCCTCTATGGTCACGAGACCTGGACTATGCTCGTGGAGGTGTTTTCGAACGGATCGTGTTGCGTACCATCTACGGTGGAGTGCAGATGGATGATGGAACGTGGAGGAGGCGAATGAACCACGAATTGCACCAGCTGTTGCGAGAACCATCCATCGTCCATATTGCAAAAATTGGGCGGCTACGGTGGGCTGCGCACGTCGTAAGAATGCAGCACGACGACCCAGTGAAAATGGTTTTCGAAAGCGACCCAACAAGAACAAGAAGAAGAGGCGCGCAGTGGGCAAGGTGGATCAACCTAGTAGAAGGCGATCTGCGGACCCTTCGCAGACTACGGGCTGGCGAAGTGTGGCCACGGATCGAGTAGAGTGGAGACGACTTCTTCGGACAGCAGAGGAAAACAAAGCCTTAGCCTGATTGGTAGAAGTGGTAGTAGTAAAATATTTTGATTTGTATAAAATGCTCTCAAGGTGCTCCAAGTTATCCTGGAGTTCAGATAAAATGATTTACTAGATCAACCATGATTGATACAAGACCCTTAGTTACGAAACGATCCACAGGTCCACTGATATTATACAAATAATTTAGATTTAAATTCCATATGTATACGACGTTCTAGGTTCTCCAAATTGTCCTAGAGTTTATACGATGTTCTAGGTTCTCCAAATTGTCCTAGAGTTCAGACTTTTTGATCTACTGGATCAACCAAGGCCTGTATTTACGACACTAACAGTGACGACACCTGTCTTAACATGTTCATAGAGTTTTTGCACATCAAATATAATCTATGTTGATGTTTATAAGATCCTCAAGGTTCTCCAAACGATCCTGTAGTTCAGGTCAAACTATCTACCAGATTAACCATGACTGATACAATGCCCTTAGTTACGAAATAACTCCAAACTGGTGCATAGGGATTTTTCACATAACTTAAGTTTCAATTCCACGTGTATAAGGTGTTCACGGTTCTCCAAATTATTCTGGAGTGCACGCTATTTGATATACTGGATCAACCAAGGCCTGTGCTATGTTCTCAGTGAATTCACTTACAAAAACATGATCATAGAGTTTCTACGCATCATCAAGTTCAATGTGGACAATTATCATGGAATTACGTCGTTGAGTGCAGTTTCGAAGTTATTCGAGTTAAATATCATGGAGCCTCTACTCTCTCATTGTAAGCAGTATCTAAGTGGTGATCAACACGGCTTCACTTCCGGTCGTTCTATTTCCACAAATCTGCTGTGTTTGACATCGTATCTTACGGAAAGCATGGCAGAGAGGACTCAAACAGACGTCATATACACCGACTTGTCAGCTGCCTTCGATAAGCTAAACCATGCCATCGCGATTGCCAAGTTGCATAGACTTGGGGTCAGCGGCAACCTCTTGCGATGGTTTCGTTCATATCTCACTGATCGGCAACTGATCGTTGCCACTGGTGACAACCGGTCCAATATCTATCTAGCTACGTCAGGAATACCTCAAGGAAGTCACCTGGGACCTTTGATTTTCTTACTCTACTTCAATGACGTGAACTTGGTCATCGAAGGCCCACGACTATCGTATGCAGACGATCTTAAAATCTACCTACGAATCCGCTCGATTGATGACTGTCACTTCCTTCAACGTCAGTTCGAAGCCTTTGCCAGCTGGTGTAATTTGAACCGAATGGTGGTTAACCCCACTAAGTGTTCAGTGATCACTTTTACTCGGAAGAAAGAACCAATCACATTTGAATACAAACTTATCGGCACTGTAATCGATCGTGTGAACCATGTGAAAGATCTGGGTGTTATTCTGGATTCTCAACTTACGTACAAGCAGCACATCTCGTACGTTGTCGACAAGGCGTCTAGGACATTGGGATTTATCTTCAGGATAGCAAAGAATTTCTCTGATATCTACTGTTTGAAGTCACTGTACTGTTCCTTGGTGCGATCCATTCTGGAATATTGTTCTGTGGTCTGGAGTTGTAAGCTTCGGCTTACTTGCCAGCCTATAGCTGGCCCGATTTTACCCCGGCGGGGCGGCCTCGAGCAAGGGTACTTCCCCCAAAGACGTTCGGATTTGGGTGGGACAAAACAACAAAAGGAAATGCAATTTTAGACGTCTATTCGCTACTTATCTTTGCCCTCTCCTCCTCGCTGTTGCTGTTGCTGCTCTTCGGTGGGGGCCCTTCGACGACGGTATGGCGGCGGTTCTGCTGCTACAAAGCACGGACTGTGCTGAGCGGTTTGCTTTTTCGGCTGCTTAGCAGCTGTCCTTGACACTTAGCGGGGGGGATGAGCTGGGCTCGTCTGTTGGAACCCCCCCGGCGACGTTGGTGACGAATCACCGGATTGCCTACTCGCCGTAGGCAACCCCGGCAGACACCGCAGTGTTTCTGCCCAGGCGAACTCACCTCTGGTATCGCCTGCTTCGTCCTGCTTGACGATTAACTGCGGTGGCGAGACTGGCTCTATTGGCTGAGCCACCGCAGTCAGGACGGCGAGTGTCTACCGGATCCTTTTTGGTTAGCCGGGGAAGCGATTAGCTCCTTAGTATTTAGCTTCCCACAATGGCGATCCGACACTCTGTTGCACTCAACAACACTAATTTTCGCAGCCACGGGGCCGGCTTCCACTCGCGGTGCACTGGGAAGATGCGTACTGGCACTCGCGTCGCGGCTGGGCAAACTTTTCCCAGGTAAAGTCCGTTTTCTCGGGACTAAGAAAAAAAACGTCTCCGAACGAAAAACCCGCGTAGACTCCACCGTAGCTCGAACTGTTCTCCTTGTTTTCACAACGTCACAAAACAAAACAAAAACCGCCATCGTTCTCCTGCAACCGCGCTCGACTTTTTATGTTGTTTATGGGATTCGCCTTCTTTTGCAGCGGGAGGAGAATCAGGACCTAACTTTATTTGAGACGCGATACATTAATAAACGATAATTTTTTTCCTATCTAGCTAAACTAACAACATAAAAAACCGAATAAAATCTACAAAGAAAATAACAAATTAAAATATTTACATATCAGGTAGTGGTGAGTATGTTGCCGAGCGTGTGACCAAAACAAAAACAAATTATAACAGACAAGACACACGCTCATGGCAAACACGGCAAAAGGGTGGTTTATAATTGTCACCCTGGACGAGGGTTACAATCTCGCCAACACCGAGGAGAAAAAAAATGGCAACCATTTTTTTTACTAACCCTAACACCTAACACCGTGAACAATAATAAATAAACGAATTAAAATGAAAATAAAAAATAAATGAGAAAAAAAATAAAAAATCTGCCTAATCCTAACAACTTTTTCCACAATAAAAAATGTCACAATCAGGGACAGAGAAACGACCGGACTAATAAATCGGTGCCTCGACATTCTCACCCATCTGTAGACCAGAGTTGGGTCTCCGAGATGCGTCAACTCCACCATTATCACATCCGGGTTGCAACGGGTGAATGAAGACTCAATTCCACCCGAGCCAATTCAAATAAACACTCGGAAGCATTCGCTTCCTAAAACCCTGCAAGTCCCAGTTATGGTTTTGACTTGCAGTGGAACGGTTGTCAATTCCAGTTTTTTTTTTTTTTTGACTGTCCAGTTTGTGCCCTGACGATATCCATACTCTAAATATCGATTGGGGTTCTAATTCTTTTCAAATTCATACTTAAATGTCTCACTCATTCATCAACACTCATTTGGCCTACGCGTTCATTATTCAGTAACGTGAGTACTCCGAATTAAACCCCCGACATATTACACACATAAAGTAATCAAACAACTGGACACATACTGGACATCGGTAGGTCTTCTATACATCAAGTGAATTTCCGTAGAAAAACACAAGAGCAAGACCCCGAATGTGAAAGCCAGTCAATTAAAATCTATTTCTATGAAGAATTAGCCTAATTACTCTGATTTCAACATAAAATGAAAGAAAACAAAAATTACGAAAAACAAATTAAAATTGGTGTTTGCGCGCGCCTAAATTACGGCGAGAAATTTTCTCAGTGTATTCCCACTGAGGTGTCACGCGCAAAAGTGTAACCCATCCTGAATGGATTGCGGAACGCACGATAAATGAAACTGTCAATCCGTTGATGACGTCATCCTCGCGAAGAGGCAAAAGAGAATGAGAAAACGAGATGTAAACAAAAACAATCGAATCGCGAAACCGTCGATCGCGGTTCGATTAATCTTACCTCGTTTTCGGTAGTTTTGAGGCTTTTGCCGTCGGGAAAGCCTCTGGTGATGATTTTTTTTGCTGGTGGTGTCCTTCTCCGTAAGGAGGAAAATAATGTGCACGGCGGATTGGCCGTTTTAAGGTCGAAAATGGACCTGTGAAAATCCCGTCATTCAGTATGAATGACTACGGGTAATGTTTTGGTTCTCTGATGAACGATTTGAACGGTGCCGAAGAAAGAAATTCTCCCTGCGGAGCAATTTTTTAAGTTTAACGGGTCCTAGGTCGACCCTTTGGATGACTCCGACTTCCAAACAGTTAGAGGAATCTGGAGGTAAGTCAACCGGCAACATATTGGTGATGAATTCGCTTCCGAAATCGTCACTTTCCATCCCGAGACTCCCAATTGAGTACCGAGTATGATGTACTGATGACGATTTGGAAGCAGTAGGAATTTATTTTGTTGACCGGTTGACGATTATTCGCTGTTGGACGGAAAATGAAACTTCGGTACAAAGTACTGTTGTTGGTAAGTACTTTGCATGTAAGTCAATTAGAATTAATCATGCTAATTGATATTTCTATTTTAGGTCATCTTCATCAAATCCCGGTGGATGAGGAAGCTTATTCCTGTTTGGATGGTGCCGCGAAGGCTGAAAAAATGTTTGGGCTCGAATATGGAATTTTTCCATTGAGAAAATTGAAAAGTAGGTGAGCTCCAAATTTAATAAGAATTAATTTATAATGAAGTTTTTGAAGGGATAAGATTCCAAAACTATTTTTAGTCGGATCTTATCCCGTTTTTCAAACAATAAGGGCATTGAGAATGCTCGTACCCTTCAAATCCACAGATAACACAGAACACACGCGAGGGTAGGGGGCACGATTCATGATCGTGGCCTCTTCCTTCGCAGTTATAACAGACTCCAAGGTCTGGTGGACGATATACGTCCACAAGGCAATCCAATAGGGTTACCAATTTGTGTGTCTGTGTTGTTTTCAGGTTTTTATGAGCATTCTTGGAGAGATTCTGGCCTATCTGTTTACCAGATGGTTTGTTGATTTCTGGTGAAGGTGGTCGTCCACTTTTATTCCAGAAAATCTTTGTTTTAGAATTGTTTCTGCGATTCTCCTGCTGTGGCTTATCTCTTTGGTAGCCATCCGAGGCAGGTTTCGCAGATGTTGTAGTGGTTTCTCGGAACTTCCCAAATACCTTTTGGTAGATGGGTGTCTTTGAAGCATCTACTGATTTCCCGAGGCTTATTAGCTCGGCCAGCGTGTTCACCGGCTGGAAGATAAGAACCTCT
Organism: Ochlerotatus camptorhynchus; assembly: GCF_037179485.1. Lineage (NCBI taxonomy): Eukaryota > Metazoa > Arthropoda > Insecta > Diptera > Culicidae > Ochlerotatus > Ochlerotatus camptorhynchus. Next base: position 1,044,680 of record NW_027040627.1, on the reverse strand, counting down.
TTGTATTCGGTTCTGAGATTCCGCTTTAAAATTTCGAGCTTTTCGCTTCGTGTTAGCGATGCGGTCATAGCGCAAAAGATTTTCTCCATTTGTAGGTAATATTCCTGAAAGGATTCATCTCGTTGTTGGCGACGCTGAGATGCTTTTGTTTTGAGCGCAGCGTCAAGTTCAGGGTGAACAAAGTTCGCCTTGAGCTCACAAACGAGATGATACCAGTTGAAAAGGCGCTTTTGAGACCGCATAGTCTGGAACCAGGCCAGAGCATTTCCAGTGAACAGATGCATGGCTGAGTTGAAGAGTTCCTCTTCGGAAAGTTGTTCTGATTCTGCGTAGTCGTGAACATTTTCTAAAAATTCGTTAAGTCCGATCCCCTCATCATTCCCAGCATATTTCTGGATTTTCCAGTCAGCCACCCGTTGGTGCTGACGACAGAACGCGGGGAACTCGACCGTTTCTTTACTTTTCCAGTTTGGAGAAGTAAAGATCGGGAGTGAAGGATGAACTTCGGAGTTCTGAAAATAATGTCCAGGACCGATATTACCGAATGTTTTAGAATTGTTCACCATACCAGAATCAATAAAAGTGTGTGGTTTAAAAATACCTGGACTTTTTGCAGGCTCTGAAAAGCGCTTTTGCAAATCCGCTGGATTTATAAACCCTCCTAACGTGTGTTGGTCTATATTAGAAAAACCGGTTGGTTCTCCCACCAAACACGGATCATCCAGTTTTGTATTTAGATCTGGGCCAGTCACGTTAGGAGTCATGTTGTGAACGATGATCTGTAAATCAGAAACCGTTTTGCGAAGTGTTTCGACTTCCAAAAGTGTGTTCTTCACTGCAGAGGTCATCGAGTTGATTGTAGCAATCCCGCTCTGGAACTTTTGAAGAGATTCTTCAAAAGTTTGATTCCTCAGAGAAGTCTTTGCTTCACTCTGTGCGGATTGTTGTTGCAAATCCTGAATCTCCGCCCTTATTTCAAGTAAAATAGCGAAAATTTCATTTCCTACGCCTCGGTTTCCCGAGTTTTCCACATTAGACCATTGTTTGTATTGATCTTGTGGCGTAGTGTCCAAAACGAGCAAGTCATCCTCATTTTCTCCATCTTCCTCAATCGTCAATGGATCAGATAAAGGAATGTTTTTGTGATTTTTGTCGAAATGTTGCTTGTATAAAGCAAACACTTTTTGAAAGAATTGTAAAGTTATTTCCCTTATCTGACCCATGACGTGATGTTGGATAATTTGAAGTCGGGCACCCAAATGGAGTAACCTACTCCGAAAAATTTCCTTGTTCGGGCACCTTTGGTGAAGTTCTTCCTCAATGGAACAGAACTTCCCCTGACAAACCACCAAATCATCCACCGCACTACCTGGAAGACGACGAGCAACTTTAGTGGATTTCTCCTTTTCGTCATTCATCATTTCCCACAAACGACAACATCGTTGGACACCAGTTGGATCCGATTCAGGAGGGATAATAACACCACGAGAGTTCAACTCGTAGTCCAATTCATCGCAACACAAATAATCAACGCGCAACTGCATATATGCAGCGTTGAAATCGTCAAGCGACAACGATTCAACAGCCATGTTGATAGGATGAATGACACAAAGAAGCAAAATATGAAAAGGATCAAAACGACACAAACAATATGTAGAGTATGGACACGGTAAGGTACCTTAATTGATTTACTGACGATTCCTTAAATTTTAGGTAACCAAATGCGTCCGAATGCCATCCAAATCGGCTCGAGGGAATTGAAAGTCAACTTCTGAGAACGAAACAACGCCGGATATGACAACTCGTTCTACAGAAGGCAACAAGAGTCGATTAGCCGATTTAGAATAAGACAAACATGTAAAAAATATTAAAACAAACCGCGCCTATTGCGGAAAAAGCCTCACCACTATCCTTATTCCACCCAAAATCCAACTTTTGGTGGAAGTACCCCACGCTCGGATGGAAAAAAATATCGGAAGATATTTTTTTTCCGTGTATATTTACGTTGGGCGCCAATTGTAAGCTTCGGCTTACTTGCCAGCCTATAGCTGGCCCGATTTTACCCCGGCGGGGCGGCCTCGAGCAAGGGTACTTCCCCCAAAGACGTTCGGATTTGGGTGGGACAAAACAACAAAAGGAAATGCAATTTTAGACGTCTATTCGCTACTTATCTTTGCCCTCTCCTCCTCGCTGTTGCTGTTGCTGCTCTTCGGTGGGGGCCCTTCGACGACGGTATGGCGGCGGTTCTGCTGCTACAAAGCACGGACTGTGCTGAGCGGTTTGCTTTTTCGGCTGCTTAGCAGCTGTCCTTGACACTTAGCGGGGGGGATGAGCTGGGCTCGTCTGTTGGAACCCCCCCGGCGACGTTGGTGACGAATCACCGGATTGCCTACTCGCCGTAGGCAACCCCGGCAGACACCGCAGTGTTTCTGCCCAGGCGAACTCACCTCTGGTATCGCCTGCTTCGTCCTGCTTGACGATTAACTGCGGTGGCGAGACTGGCTCTATTGGCTGAGCCACCGCAGTCAGGACGGCGAGTGTCTACCGGATCCTTTTTGGTTAGCCGGGGAAGCGATTAGCTCCTTAGTATTTAGCTTCCCACAATGGCGATCCGACACTCTGTTGCACTCAACAACACTAATTTTCGCAGCCACGGGGCCGGCTTCCACTCGCGGTGCACTGGGAAGATGCGTACTGGCACTCGCGTCGCGGCTGGGCAAACTTTTCCCAGGTAAAGTCCGTTTTCTCGGGACTAAGAAAAAAAACGTCTCCGAACGAAAAACCCGCGTAGACTCCACCGTAGCTCGAACTGTTCTCCTTGTTTTCACAACGTCACAAAACAAAACAAAAACCGCCATCGTTCTCCTGCAACCGCGCTCGACTTTTTATGTTGTTTATGGGATTCGCCTTCTTTTGCAGCGGGAGGAGAATCAGGACCTAACTTTATTTGAGACGCGATACATTAATAAACGATAATTTTTTTCCTATCTAGCTAAACTAACAACATAAAAAACCGAATAAAATCTACAAAGAAAATAACAAATTAAAATATTTACATATCAGGTAGTGGTGAGTATGTTGCCGAGCGTGTGACCAAAACAAAAACAAATTATAACAGACAAGACACACGCTCATGGCAAACACGGCAAAAGGGTGGTTTATAATTGTCACCCTGGACGAGGGTTACAGAGTCCAAACTACAACAATGGTGCTGAGAGAGTTGAGTCCGTTCAACGCCGTTTTCTTCGATTCGCTCTGCGGAAGCTGCCTTGGAGAGACCCATTTCATCTGCACAGCTATGAAAGTCGTTGCCAGCTGATTGATCTGGAGCCTCTCCGAACTAGAAGAAATACCTCTAGGGCCCTGTTTATTACGGACACTTTACAAGGTAGAATTGATTGCAGTGCAATCTTGGGGCAAGTCAACATTAACGTCCAACCCCGTGCGCTACGTAACAACGTTATGCTGAGATTGCCACTTCAGCGCACAAACAATGGCATGAACGGTGCAATAGGTGGGCTGCAACGAGTGTTCAATCGAGTCTCGGGCATCTTCGATTTCCATATGCCTCGACAGCTGCTACGGAGATACTTCTCGTTGTTCTTTTCTGGCACAGTTAACCGTGAATGATTGTGTGTTTTATTTATGTATTTTATTCTTGGTTTTTATTTTTTGACTTACCTATATAAGTTGCTTAAATCATCATTGGGGCTATACACCGCCTGTTGATGCAGACAAATAAATAAATAAATAAATCAATTAAGAGCTATATAAGATGCTCAATGATCTTCATATTACCCTGGAGTTCAGATCAATTGAACTACCTTGACTGATACAAGACCCTTAGTAAAGAAACAATTCCACACAGGTCAATGAGATTTTGCACATCATTTGCGTTTCAATTCGATATGTATAAGATATTCTGGATTCTCCAAATTGTCATGGAGTTCAGAATATTTGATCTACTGGATCAATCAAGGCCCTGTAAAACTCTCTCAGTGACGACACCTGCCCAAACATGTTCATAGAGTTTTTGCGCATCACTTAAAATCTATTTTGATGTTTATAAGATGCCCAAGGTTCTTCAAATTATCCTGGACTTCAGCCCGTTCAACAATGAATTATACAAAGTTCTTAGTTGCGAAACAACCCCAAACAGGTTCATCAAGATTATACACATCATTTAGGATTCAATTTCATGTGTATAATATCATCTAGGTTCTCCAAATTGTCCGGGAGTGCTGCCTATTTGATCACAGTGTGTGACTGATCCACCTCCAGTTACATGAACAACTATTCAAAGTTTTACAGAATTCAGAGAGGGAAAAATAAAATTGATTTGTCAGTTGGCGTAGAACTGCTCTATTTGTATTAAAGTGGAATCCAGATTTTAAAAACAAAGCTGCTTCCTATGTATTTCCAAAATCAAAACATAACACATTTAGTGTTACCATTCGCTAAAAAGTGTGGCTTTTTAATTTTTTTTTTTCTTATTCAGTTCTGAAGCACATACAAAGATTCCAATTTACACTCGATTAATCACAGTTCAAATAATGCAGGGTCTTGCTAAGGCTTATATTAATAAATCAAAAATAAAAACACCAACACTTTCACGGGCTATCATTTCCCATGTACGCCTCAATTATAAAGCCATAAAAGAATCACCAGCGATAAGAAATCTCCCCTCACTTGGTCCCAGTTACGTGTGATAATGACGCTTTGCTCGAATGCAGAGGGGATCCTGCCGGGGTTGGACCAATTATTCCACCATTTGCAGTCAATATTTGTCGGGTAGTGATTACACAAATTAATGGTGCTTCCGGGCAAGGACAATTCAGCAGTCTCCTTTTTCACCGTCCCGTACAGCAGTGGCGTTGCTTTTGCTAGCGAGATTATTTGCCACACACGCCACCCGACGACGAGGACGAGGGCGACACACTCCCATGCTGATGGTAATCGTCGTCGAAAATTACAGCACTCGCGTTCTCACCGCCCAATTGTTGCTTCAGGGTAAGGTGAAGTGGCTGATGTTGCTCTACCTACCATCCTGTGCCTTTCGTTGCCTATCTTTGCCGGTTAGGGTTCAATTTTTGACTCCGTAAACTATCGCTAATGGTGTTCGACGATGGGCGTTACTCTATTGCTTTATCCAATGAACGACTTCGATTACAAGTACCAGAACGTAACAACGGCGAGACTGGCTTCAGCTAGAGTCAGTTCGTTCTTGCTTTCGCAGGGCATGGCACACGAGCATGGCAACTTTCCCCAAACTTTCCCTTCGAAGCAGGTGTTGCATGTTATTCGACAATAAAAAGATTAATTTGACCTGATAATGAAATTATATATCTGTTAAAAATTAAAACCGTGCTCGTGCGCCACGTCCCGACCGACCAGAATGTTCCATGCTTGCAGGCATAGGCACACGGCGAACGCTGGTTAGGTGCATGCATTCGGTACCGCGTGGCTCTTGTTTTGGGTCGTCGGGTCGAAAGAGGATTTCATGGCCAGAGCATTCCAGACGCACACGGAGCACACGAGCTGGAAGTTGGGAGATTTTTGACGTTAGATAACACCAGCACAGCAGATATGCCAGCTAACATACCTACGTTCGAAACAGCTTGGCAGTATCCTTGAATGGAAATTCGCGTCAACACCTTTGGCGAGTGCATATCGTGAAAGTTTGGTCGCTGATTATGTAACCGATTCTGCATCTGAGGGCGAAGCAAAGTTTTAATAATTTGTAGCTCCGGAAAAGTTTCAGTGTATATGTATTTCGATATCAAATGAAATGACAGTCAACTGTTGCAATTTACTCAGAAGATAGGCAGTGTTTATTGCGATGCCATTCTTAGTGATGTGCAATGCAGGTATACCGAAGTTGAAAACGCACAACCGAGAAAACTGATTGTCAGAGCAGGTCGTAGGAAAAGGTAGTGGCCACACGATTCACTTCTATGTTAGAGTGTAGCTACCAATCCTAACCCAGCAACTAGTATTTGGCAGCATAACTTTTGGGAAAGGTAGAAGACGCTTGATTGCTGGATGAGATACTTGTTGAGTCAGCATCCAGCCTTGCCGTTCTTCCGAGTAGAGCAAGCAAGTGTTGAATAATAGATGAAGATTAACTGCGATGATGTGTGCTGACAGTTACTTGACAACATTGCTCTAATACAGTGGTTCTCCAACTTTCGTTAACTGCGTCCCACTTTGAGATATTTGATAGACTCGAAACTCACCTCTATTGTAAAAGTATACTTCCGATCATTAGTTTGGGGTCACCCTTCGTTGTCATTGTATCATTGTTGTAGGGTTAAATACCCGCACTTAATCTTTCTTAATCTAGCGCACTTTAGCACCAAACGGAATGTTATTAGTACTGATGACTTCCAAATTTATTTACCTTTCTGTGTGTACCGTAAGATTTGATAAAGAGAAACCAATCGTTGAGATATTGTCAAAAGTCCAACACTGCTTCTTGACGCCAAACTCGGCCTACGGATTCTTAACTCGGTCTAACGCATTGAATTCACTTCGGCCTATCGGATGAAGATGAAAATGGATTCGGTTGGAGCACTTCTTTTGTTTTTGGGAATAATGGGTGCAAACCTTCATATCACGCATTCTCATTGACTTCGTTCCGTAGCTTATTGACTAAAGTATCGTACCAAAACGCATAATTGACTTGTTATCTCTGAAATCATGGATTTATTTGAAGTTTTCTGCTCGATAGGCCCAAAATGGGCCATTAGGTCGAAGCCTTTACCCTACTTCTCGGCTGTTGTGACAATTCGCTAACGTATTTTTCGTCGAGCAACGATCTTTTCAGTCTAGGCGCACTTAATATTACATGACATGTTTCTTTACGTCACATGTTTTATGTCAAAGATGGATTCTATCATGTGTAAAATTAGTGTGTATTTTTGAGCACACTTAGAAATACCTAATTTTACACGTGACGGAAAAGCATGGCATGTAAAATTAAATGCTCCGAGACTGAATTTTTTTTCTATGCTTTATTTTCCGTCGATCATGTTTTCCGGGCTGAGCACCAATGCTACCGACGCCAGGGAGACAGGCTCCCACACCTGGACCCTACCTATCGACCCATCAACTCATGAACCGGGGAACAACTGCTTTACCTGGAGTGATCAGAGATGTTATGCCTCACTCACTTAGAAATAACTAATCTTACACGTGACGGAATCCGTCTTTGACATAAAAGATTAGACGTAAACAAACATTTCATGTAATATTACGTGCTCCGAGACTGAAACATTCGTTGCTCGACGGAAAGTATGTTTGATTGGGCTATATTTCGTCTATTATAGCTCAAATTTATGTCAAAATTGACGCTCGTATATGTTACTCTCAGAGCACCTAAATTTACATGATTTTTTCTAAGTGTGCAGAACATCCCGGTGGCGCCGACTGGGATTGAACCCAGGCCTGCTGGGGTGAGAGGTAATCACGTTTACCACTACACCACCGGCACCGCTCCGAGACTGAATTATCATGACTCAATTTCAAGAGCAAATTTTCATTACGTCGAATGTAACAAAGGTAAACAAAGTCGAGCTATCAGTGTCAATCGATGCTCCTGCTATTACACTAATATACTGTCTGAATATAGGATCACATCCCATTTTTAAAATTATTTACCAGTCAAATTGCTTTTTGACGTAATCACCTTCCGATCAAAATAGTTTTCGATGTTACTTAAGTCACCGGATTTCTATGGAGATGCCGTTTGCCTTAAGTAACAGCACAGAGAAACCAGTGAAAAGTGTACGTTCGTCGTTTCGATTTCTCAGTATTAAAGTGAATAAATAGAACAGTTTGTTGCTTAGATGATTTTGGTGGTCCTAAAATGATGAATGGGCTGCACGTAAGGAGACGTAATTGATAATTCTCCCGAATATCCTGGTAAATACACTTTGACTTAAGTAACAATAGGGGCCACCAAACGACGTATAATATCTTTTGACTCAAAAACCAGTATTTTTTAGCATGAAAGCTAGCGATTTGCATTTGTATGATTAAAACCCGGCTTAATATGTTAAACATTGCTATCACTATGAGATTATATGTGTTTAATTGGAAATAGGAATAACTTTTCGGTCATCAAAACAAAACTTTATTTTTCTCGGATCGGTGCGAATGTTACTTACGACATAATGAAAATTTGCTCTTGATTTTATGTTTAAATTCACGCTCGTATGTGTCAGTCTCAGAGCACCTAAATCAGGGATGCCAGATGATTTTTTCAAAAGTCTGTATGAGTGTCAAAAAATATGTCTGTATTTATCGGTACACTAGAAAAAATCGCCGCATTGATGATTACGTGTTTCCCACATGTATTTTGGCTGTAAAATTGCTCGCCACACACTAAACTGAATAAATAAGCATTTTTGTACATAAAAAGTGCGTTTATGTGTTCTTTTTTAAATTTTAATTCCTACTGTGTTACCTGACTTATAACGAATATACGTTGTATATGAGTACCCCGAATAAAACGTATGACTCGCCTAATTTTGCATAGCATTTGCAATGTAAAATTAGACGAACTTTACGTTGCGTTCGGGGTACTCATATACAACGTATATTCGTTATAAGTCAGGTACAAAAAATACAAAGTCAAAACTTAAAAAGCAGGTCTAAGCCAAGGAAAAGAGGATCAGCAAAAAAAAAAACAGCTTAGAAAGCATTTTGTTTTTTAAATCACGAGATTTAAAACGATAAATATCTCATTCTAGGTCCTTTACCGAACCATCGGAATAAAGTGAAAACGTAAAAAAGTAAAAAAAGAAAAAAAAAATGTCGAACATAGGCATGTGGGTAAGGCTTGAAAAAGAGAAAATCTATTATTTCACATAAAAATAAATAAGAAACGATCAGAACATACCGAACATGTGTTATTATTTAGTCTTATCATACATGTTGCTTTGAAATAGTCGAAAAGCTGTTCATAATCCTAACACGTACCATTATCATAACAAGGTGCACGCACTCATTGAACTTGTTTATTTTATGTTTAATTTCAGGAACCAATTTGTAAAAATCTGTACAAAATCTGTATTAAGTTTCTAATATCTGTATAATGACTGTGGACTGTATTGGGTCTGTACGATACTTCGAAAATTTGTATAAATACAGACATATCTGTATATCTGGCACCGCTGACCTAAATTAACATCAATATATCTAAGCGTGTAAGTATGTACCCACCGGTCTTGTCAGCAGGTTGTCATACACGCTATTTCAAAACTACCCAAATTTGGGTAGAACCCAAGTAGCACACATATGTCACACAAAGTTGCAGCTACTTGAATGTGACTAAAATAAGTCCAATATCAGTTACCTCAACCAGTTTGTGACAAGTGTGCTACTAGGGAATCGACACAGATCTGTCAAAACTGAACCTACTCAAAAATGGGTAAACTATGTTGGGAGTGACAAGTCTGTCAAATGAGCAAACGGGTATTTCCTATAGATAATGTTCAAACATGGCCATACAATCTAGATTCATCATTCAAGATTCCATCAGTTTCAATTTGCTGGAAAACATTTGAATACCGTAATCCGGGGATAAATTGATCATTCTTTATCGTAAATACATATATTTCTACAACAAACTACATTGGAAAACTAATGGTATTTATATCAGTAGCTATGAGAGCTCCATCGTCCTGTATGATTTCAACCCTTTTCCTGTATCAACCCCTCAAATGGATTCCCATTGCATGTCTAGTCATTGTTATTAAATGTGGGTTCCCTGAATCCGATGCAGAAAGTGTGTGAAAAGTATTTTCTGCAGAAATGCCAAAAATATGTCTTCAATGCTCAGTTGCGCCTAAATGAAGGCAATTAATCAATTCATTCGATGACGTTTACTACCATTCGAACTTTGAAATAAAACATTTACTTTGAATTTTTTTGTTTTTTAGAACCACGAGAAAAGAAGCGATCATTTGTGCGTTTCATAAAAAATTGAAATAAGTTGGTGCAGTTTTGTGTAATCGCTGGTGGAAAGTCACATCAAAACTGCTTAACAAAGTGTTAAATTTACTTCAAATTCATTAGTAATTTTGAGAAAACCCTGGATTTCAACATTCTACCGCAATTTATTAAATAATTCGAATTCATTGACACTTAGCTTAGTAAAAAATGCTAATTGAATAGTAATGACATCAATCGTTGCAATCCTATGATCGTTTCTTTGGATGTTGATATTGTGTGCTTCTATAAGTCAGCTCTATTAAATTGTAAATTTCTTGTTGTTAGGAAAAACACATCAAGGCAATCATTGGAGTCTCATGATGATATACTTTAAAGATTTCTCTTGAAATCTATCACCATGTTATACGTGACAATTAAAAGTGCAACGCATAATGATCAATTTGCTCCCGGATTACAGTACTTCCTGAACAACCTACAGTTTTGAAAGAAATTCTTAATTTTTAAACAGTTGGAGATCATCAGAACTTGATCAACTAATATCTTCGTCTATATGGAGATCTTTTGAATATTTCCTGCTGTCTATGAAGGATTTTTGAAGGAATATCCTGTAACTCATGCAACATTTCCTGAACATTTACAAAACTCCCTTAAGTTTTACTAAATTTCCTTAACTTCTACGAAATTCCCTGATTTTATTCCAAATTCCAAATTTTGTTAATATATCTTAATTCTACGAAGGTCTTTGAACATCTTGGCACTTCTGGAAGGCACCTATCATCTACAAATATTCTTGAACATCTGGAAAGTTCCTTGAAATTTAACGAAGTCCCCAAATCCTCCAAGAAGTTCATGAAGCTTTTTCGAATTAAGATCTCTGACAAACTGTAACGAAGTTCCCTATACTGAAGCGATGATCCCTGAAGTTCTTAGAAGTTTACTGAACAATTGTTAGATCTTCTACTAAATTCCTTGAACTTTTTCAAAATTCCTTACATGTATATGCAGTTTAACGCAGCTCCCCAAAATGCTACCCAATCCGCAAAACTTCTTCAAAGTTTGCTGTACTTCTACGTTTCTCGTTGATTTTCCGCGAAGTTCCACGAAAGAAATTTCATGAATTTGTACGTAATTTTCAAAACTGTTCCAAGTCCATGGGGCTTCAAAAAAATACCCTTAAACTTTTTAGAGGTTCCCGATCAATAATGAGCTTACCTGTAATAAAATACTGTTCCCTTAACTTCGTAGAAGTTTCTCAAACTTAAATAAAGTTTCCACTTCTACGCAGTTTTCACAACTTTTCCAAATTTCTTGCTTCTACGAATATATCTGTCGTTCTATGAAATTCCCAGATTTTCTAATAAGTTTCTTCAACTTCTACGATGTTCCCTGAACTTCTTAGAAGTTATTTAAGTTTTACAAAGTTTCCAAAAGTTTAATTAAAATCCCTGGGCTCATGGCCCTTTTGTAGAACCTGAAGACGTTTTATTATGCCATCAATTAAATATCGAAATAATATGATTTCTCCTAATTTCTTCTTCTAGAAGAAATTCTTTCTTCAAGAAAAAAATTTGAGAAATCATATTAAATCGATATTTAACCGATGCCATAATAAGACGTCTTCAGGTTCTACAAATTGGCCATGAGCCCAGGGAGCAGGGGTCAACGTAAAGGACTTTAAAAAAGAGATAACTTTACAAGCTTGACAAAACACCGGTGTTGAATAGTTCAACGGGTAAAGGATTTCCGAAATTATTATTCTCGAACCGGAAACGAAATAAAAACGCATGATCCAGTTGCTTTTATGCGATGCGAGAGAATATAATTTTCGTTTAGTATCCTTTCCAATATTTCCAGGGTAGTTTTAGCATTAATCATTTAGCTGTAAGTCCGGTAGCATAGAATTCTTGCCGGCACAGTTTGTGGATGACAATGGATTCAATAGGAATGTAGGCTATCAACAGTTCTAGCTTTAGTTCACTTTAGTAGTATAGTTTGTAATTTACTTTGATTTACTAATTAAGATTTTAGTTTCTAGTACAATAAGTAGCCGTAAGTAGAATAACACGTAAATTAATTGTGATGGTGGATTCACTTTTCCTTTTTCAACAAGTTTATCTTTTGTTTTATTTATTGTTCGTTTTTACTCACACGAGGTGACAGTCCGTCAAGCCTGTCACTCCGTCGTTATCGGAACCGCCAAAGGGATGCGCCTCGCGCGATGCTGTCGGTGTCAGGGTGTATTAAGCTGAAGGTGTGCGCGCTGGCCTAATGGCGAACAACCGGTGAACAAAAAAAAACACTAAAAGTTCTGGATGGAGGGCTGGCTAATTCTGGAGGGGGCCTGGCCCTCTTGGCACCCCCATTAGCTACGCCAATGCCAATCTGGATTACGTCTCGTGTAAAAGTAGTTATTTCTAAGTGTGCATGTCTTCAGTATGGGAGATTATGATTTTTCCACAGATCAAAAAACTATTGTGACTCAAGACTAATTTTTGAAAAGGGCGTTTGTGTTTTCACATATCAATTTTTTTTATCTAACTCTAAAACCGTTTATTGAATCAAAATTGTGGTTGAGAGAGAAGTGTAGAAAATTGATTGGTTTTCAAAGGAAAATAATACACAGAAAAAAATGTTAATTCATTGAAAAAAAATATGAATTTCCCTTCATTCCAACTCACAGTTTTTTTTTTACTTTTTTTTCTTCGATGACCTCACGTCATAAGAAAATTTATGAAGGTTAATGCAGGATGGAGCAATTTCAAATAAAAAAGTTCCTTTTCGTGTTTTTTTATTTCAAATTTGATGAATTAGAATAAATAAGCATATTACAATAATTGAATGCGATCATTATTTGATGATATCATAAATAATCGAAATGATCTTCGTGACTAACACCCTAAACGTAGCTGCTTTTTTATATGTTGTTAAAATATTTTTTGGAAAGTTTGAAATTATTCTGAAATAAACTTTTTCATAAGTTTCTCGTGATTCTCCATCTACTGGGGTAAAATTAAAAAAAAAAATGTGCTGCTTGCTATACCAAGAAGATTATATATTTTAGCTTTTTTTTTTAATTATTTAAATTTAATATGTATTTTTTCAGTGTTTTTTTTTCCTTTAAAGTCCAATCAATCTACAATTTCTTCTCAGCCATTATGATGAAACAATAAACGGTTTTAGAGTTAGATTTTTTTGAAATATTCATATATGAAACACATACGCCTTTTTCAAAAGTTATTGTTGAGTCAAAATGGTCTCTTTATCTATGGAAAAATCATAATCTCCAGTGCTGCAAACATGTTGAAAGTTTTATTCAGATCGGAAAGGGTCGTGCCAGATTTTGACTCTTTCTGGTAGATTTCACCTGGAAATGCTTTAAAGTATTCTAAATTTACCTGTTGTTCTCGGAACTTCATTCAAGTTCTCGCAATTTTTCTTTGGTTTTCGGGACATTGTTCTTGGAACATATGTAAAGCTCGTGCAATGTTTTCTTAGTTAATCGAATGGCCCTGAAGTTCTCAAAAGTATCCTGAAATTTTCGAAACTTCCAAAAAGTTCAATCTTTTAATTTTGTCGAACATCTTAACGGAATCCTATTATGAAGAGTTTGGAGTGTGTTGGTTTATTTCCTTTTAATTCCGTTATAATTGCTTATGCTTTGACAGATACGCGACTTTCGTCAACTACTTGCGGACTTCATCAGTGCCAAGTACTCAGTGGTGTTGGAATCCATATTTGACATAAAGGATGAGACGTAAACAAACGTGTCATGTAAAATAAAGTGCTCCGAGACTGAAAAGCTCGAAAGTACGTTTGATGAACTGAATGTTGCGTTTGTTATGATTCAATTTTATGTCATTATTGACGCTCGTGTATGTCACCTAAATTTACATCATTTTTTTCTAAAGGGTGATACGGTCAAAATTTGGTCAAGGGAAAACGCGTGTAAATCGGTGAAATCGTTTATTTAAAAAATCAAATTAAATTTCTTTTTCAAGTTCAATTAGTACAAAATTCAGGAAAAAATATTCAGTTAGGCTTCCGCTTTTCCAAATCCGAATTGCCGGGCCTTACGCTTGACCCCTGCCATCAGATTTTGTACAGCCACCTTGTCCACCTTCTTCGCCGTAGAAAGCCAGTTTGCCTTGAACTGCTGCTCGCCCTTAGCAGTTTTTTTTGGTCTTCTTTAGGTTCCGCTTGACAATAGCCCAGTATTGCTCAATTGGGCGGAGCTCTGGCGTGTTGGGAGGGTTCTTGTCCTTGGGAACCACCTGCACGTTGTTGGCGGCGTACCACTCCATGGCCTTTTTACCGTAATGGCAAGATGCCAAATCCGGCCAAAACAGTACGGAACAACCGTGTTTCTTCAGGAAAGGCAGCAGACGTTTATTCAAACACTCTTTCACGTAAATTTCTTGGTTGACAGTCCCGGAAGCTATGAAAATGCTGCTTTTCAAGCCACAGGTACAGATGGCTTGCCAAACCAGATATTTCTTTGCGAACTTTGACAGTTTCATGTGCTTGAAAACATCTGCTACCTTTCCCCTTCCTTTTGCCGTATAAAACTCCTGTCCCGGAAGCTGCTTGTAGTCGGCTTTGACGTAGGTTTCGTCGTCCATTACCACGCAGTCAAACTTCGTCAGCATCGTCGTGTACAGCCTCCGGGATCGCGCTTTGGCCGTCGTATTTTGTTTATCATCGTGATTTGGAGTCACTACCTTCTTGTAAGTCGATAGTCCGGCTCGTTTTTTGGCTCGATGCACGGTTGTAGACGATACACCCAGCTTATTTGCGGCATCTCAAAGAGAGAGGTTAGGGTTTCGCTTGAAACTACCGGCAACTCTCTTTGTCGTCTCAGCGGCTTCCGGTTTTCGATTTCCCCCCTATCCAGACTTCCTGGCTGTCGACAAACGTTCCCCAAACACTTTAATTACATTTGTAACGGTTGATTTGGCAACTTTTAGCGATTTTGCCAACTTTGCGTGCGAGTAGCTCGGATTTTCGCGATGCGCGAGCAAAATTTTGATACGCTGCTCTTCTTGCTTGGACGGCATTTTGACAACTGAAGAGTGAATTCCAAAATCAAAATAGGAGCAACATTCTACACACACACACCTTCAAAATGAGGGGTGTTCAGGTATTTTAAATGCAAAATTGAAAGAAATACGTCAAGTTGATATTGACCAAATTTTGACCGTATCACCCTTTAAGTGTGTAGGTTTAAAATCCTCTCACTCCAAAAACGGCGCCGGTGGTGTAGTGGTAAGCGTGATTACCTCTCACCCCAGCAGGCCTGGGTTCAATCTCAGTCGGCGCCGCCGGGATGTTCTGAGACATAACATCTCTGATCACGCCGTCCTTCGGATGGGAAGTAAAGCCGTTGGTCCCCGGTTCATGAGTTGATGGGTCGATAGGTAGGGTCCAGGTGTGGGAGCTGCCTTCCTGGCACGTCGGTAGCATTGGTGCTCAGCACGGAAAACAAGATCGACGGAAAAAACAAAAAAAGGAAAAAAAATCCTGTTATATCATATGTTTCTTTAAATGAAATAAATGTACTACAAAATGCGTCTGATTTCAAGTTGCTGATAATAGAACAGCTGGTTAGCACGCAGTTCAAACGGAAAGGTAGCCGAAGAAAAAGAGGCTGCCGACAATAGCCACACTTAAATGACAAGTTTGGAGCGAGGGGGGTGACACATCTAAATCTCAAGTTTAAATGCTCAACAAATCTCACACTAGCGAATCAATCTTCGAAAAATCTTCTTTCATTTGTCGCATCTACTTGCATCGTGCATCATCTTTTTGCAGGAAATCTTCAGAATCGTCATCAATCTTCTTTCTATCTACTCAGCGTGCGTGTAGCTAGCCACAGCAAAACACAATCTTTTTTGCATCATAGATAGAGTCGTCCCCCTCGGTTTGGAGTGCTGTAAACATGTTTTCACACAGTTTTGGACAGGTCGGACTGGATAGAGAATCAAGCAGCAGACCAATATAAACGAAGAAACACATCATATGTATGTGTGTGACGCTGAGGAAATGGTAATAGAAGTGTGATTGACTGGTAAGATTGATGAGAATACGTAAATTCCTCTTTATCGAATGACATGCGAGACGACAAAATTACCCTAAAATCGCAAATATTGTTTAAACGGTTTTTAGGAACATCAAAATAGCCCTTCAATTAAATGATGCAACAGGCCTAAGCAACCTGTAATGCAAACAAAAAATACCTAGAAACGTAAGAAAGGGTCTGGCCCCTGCTTAAATAACGTCAAATTGACCGATGAAACGTCAAAATGGCCTAAAAACTTAACTACGAGCTAAATGTCAGCGTCAAATTGACCTCTATACAATTATTATGATATTCGGAAATTCCTACATGCATCACACATTGAGCAAAACTGGATCATCCCAGCGCTTCACACCCCTCCACTAGTCGATGGAAAAAATAAACCAATCCTCGCATCCCTTCAAAACTGTCCCAGCTGCTCAATTTTCTGCCAGAACTTGGGAAAACATCGCAAATAAGATCACCGAAGAAACCAAGCAGCAACTAAAATTGACGATTATTGAACCGGCTATGATAGTACCACAGACAATCTGACGTAACTCTTTAAATAAAGTTTCCTTTAAAATATTCGCGGAAAGCCACTTACTTGCCATTTCTCAAACAATGTTCTGTACATGTTCGATAGAATGTATTGAAACGTCAAAGTGCCAGTGCCAGTGAGGGATTCGCGAAACTAATAATTTATATATTGTACGTTAAATGTGTGTACGAAGATTAAGGATAAATATTTCCGTCTGTTTGTCTGTGATAGTACCCCGACAGCTCAACAATTGTTGCTGCTGAGTTCTACGCTCGGTCGTCCTTTACATGACACTGGCGACGGTGGGAAAAGCAAAACCGAAAGTCACTCAAGTGCTTGAACCAATTTTCTTCGTTTATTTCGTTTTCGGTCGGTTGGCTAGTTTTGATGGACGCGCTGCCAACCGGCGGGATTCCAAGCGGGAAAGTCAGCGAGCATTCATTCTGGAAGTACTGGCAACACTGGCCACTGCTGTTCGTTGGGATGCTGCAGCGTCGTGAACGAGTGTGCATTGAAGCGAGCTTTTGTTCCGGGAACTGATTTCCTGTTTCCGTTTCCTGGACGGGGCCGGGGAGGGAGGAAGATATTCTCGGACTTTTCTTGTAACTAAACCGATCCCGAGCTGTTGTAGCAGTAGCCATCCGTCGGAGTTGGTTGGGTTTGGGACGTTCGATAGAACTCACTTGTGGAATGGCGTTCGCGGGAAGTGTTCCCCGGAGGGGAGAATTGTTTTGATAATTGATGCGACCACTGGTCGCCAGCTGGTGGAAAGTTTTTCTTTTTGTGGTTGTTAACGTCGTCGTCGTCGCCGTCGTCGTTGGCGTCGTTGTTGGTTGGCTTTGGAGAAGTTTGACTCTGGAGGTGGGTGAGGGGGGATAAGATTCCATTTAAGGCGAATTGGTTTTATCGAATCAACGCGGTGTCGTTCTGCGGAATTTCGGGCTCCTCTATGGCTTCGGTCGGTAGGTTGGAAGAAGGAATTAACTTGTTGCTTCGCCTTATAGAGAAGGACGAATTACGACGTTTGAAAATTACGGATGACGGGATTTAGTGCAGTTGCTAGTTTTTTGCTCGGTTGAGTAATGCACTTGCTAGTTGGAATAGGAGAGTAGATAAATTTGAAGTTTTAATTGGTTGGTGCTGGTGGGAAATACTTGACGCTTATTTGTCAGGTTGTAGTTTTGGATTATCGAAATTAAGCTTGAAAATATTGAGATAGCCCTGCGGGATTTGCGGCTATTTTGAGAACAATTGCTTTGAGGTATTATGAATTGAATATCCGAATGATTTTTCGGGTGAGTTTTAGTCTTTTCTTGCAAGGTTGCAAATACTCATTTCAGCTAAAATGATGTTTTTCGGAATAATCAAACCAAAGGATGGTATGATGACAGGTTTAACTTGAAACTTACAAGAAGAGGTTACAAAGTATGCGTTTGAAACATAAAACCTGTAAATTTTGCTTTCTATGAGTCACAATCAGCGATTTGCTGATCACTGAGTGAGTGAGTGAGTGAGTGAGTGAGTGAGTGAGTGAGCGAGTGAGTGAGTGAGTGAGTGAGTGAGTGAGTGAGTGAGTGAGTGAGTGAGTGAGTGAGTGAGTGAGTGAGTGAGTGAGTGAGTGAGTGAGTGTGTGAGTGAGTGAGTGTGTGAAAAATCGCTAATTGTGACTCTCATGAAGTGAAATAAACAGGTTTAATATGTCAAACACATTCTTTGCAACCTCTTCTTGTATCTTACCTATTCAAAATATGATCATAGCATCTCATTATTTCATATTAAAAATAAACATTGTTTTAGCTCAAATGAGTATTTGCAACCTTGCTTTTCTTGTGATGCACCGAATGGCGCTATTCGGCCAGGTATTCAGCGTTTACACCAAAAAGTTATCTGATATTCGGCCTTTCTCAGCTAACAAGTGGCCGGCAAGGTGTTCGAAACGAAGTTTCGAGAGTCAAAGCTTGATATTTGGCCGAATACTATGGCGACGCATCACTAGTCTTTTCAGCAACGTTTGATCAATTTGTGTATTTTAAGAGTTTAAAAGTGTTTGTAGTTTTCGGAGTGCTTGGTACGGTATGTTCACGTATCTTTCCACCCCTGTAGAGTCATGAAATGAATCGCTGTTGAAATAGATTTATTTAAACTAGAATCATTTCACAGAATCATCTTTGCGGCAAATGTAACGCAGTAGGCCTGGCCGTTTTGATGTTTGTGTCTGTTATCTAACCTAATCATTTTCCAGGATGCTTTCTCGTACTGGCTGCGTTTGTATTAGAATAGATTAGATTTGTAGTTTTTGGAAGTGGATTCAAAAGTGTTTTAAAACATGTGCAATACAAGCTGGCCTACAATGCAACACACGGATACTTCTGGAACTCTTCGAACTCCAAGTTTAACAGTAATTTCTGAAACTAACTGAACGCAAGAGAAATAACGACAAATTTCGGAGGATCAATAACCGGTTAAACTCTCGTAATCCCAAGAACTCTCAATCTTCCGAAACTGTAAAAATTCCAAGAACTCTAGCAAGTCTCAAAACTCCTTGGGCTGATGGAGCATTTATCACTATCGCTGAATATCAGATTGTTTAAAAAAAAACATCCGGAACTGCGGAACTATTGAAATTCCATGAATTCCGGACCCTACGGAAGCTTTTTAAATTCCTATATTTTGTTAGAGCGCTTGATACTTCGACAACTACAAGAAGGACCAGAAGCAAATTAAGGAGCTCCGACAAATTCAGGATAATTCATTTCTTCAATCTTTAACATTTTACGAAATCTATTTGATCCACGCATCGGTCAAAAATGGGGTACTGACTCGTTTTAAAATAAATATTAAATTGCAATAACTCATCCGCTGAAATATTTTAGCAGAAAAGCAACAACTGATTTAGCCTCTTAAGAGGTTGAATAAGCTTATTTTTGGCCTAATAGACTGCAATTTGGCTTGCAATGTTTGTTGGGGTTGTTATTGTTCATTTTTATACATTTCCCCTAGCTGCTCTCTTTCCCCAACTACTTCAATCAATTAGTCTTGTTTTCATCCCAACTACATTGCGACAGAATATACACACCTTACATTATCTGGCAACACTCCCCACTAAAGTTGCTTCTATTTTTCTTTCTCTGTCTCCTCCTTCCGTTGTCTACTTACAGGCGTCCACCAGTCGAAGCAACCGTCGACTCTGGCGAAAAATTGTAAGCTATCCTCCACCCATCGGATAACGCCACCAAGGGGCAGTCAGAATAAAGTGTACAAAGAAAACGTACTCGACACTATTGTTGAATATGACGTTTATTGAACGCTTTTGTCGTTCATCAGCTTGTACGAAACGATACTGGCACTGCAACTACTACTGCCACAGCAATGGCTGCGAATGCTGCTGCTGCAAAGAATCACGTCCTCCGATGGTTCCACCGGACGACGACAATGGCGACGTGACCAGCAGATAACGATGAACAAATGAAATAATCTAAACACTTTACCCACCTAAAGCCACTGCCAACACATTCAACCTAAATTTTAATAAACCTATAAACCAAAAGTTGTGAATATTACCAAAAGAGAGCTTCAGTCTTAAAAATTTCAAGTCAACACTGCGACACACCAAGTAATACTTAGTATAAAGTGTAACTGTTCTAAAGCTGTAAATTCTATGGAATAAGTAAACAATAAGTTGTAAAAGTTCTCAGCAGTAGAACAATAATAATTCTCAATGTGCTTAAATGTTTAACCAATTTAAAATATTAACATTAACTACAGAACTCTTAGTGAACAAATACTTTCAAAACATCAGTATCGTTAACAACCTAATTAGAACAAGTTAAAAACAAAATTTAACATATCTCACCGAGCAGCCTGCCATTCGTTAGAGTATACATATCCCATCGTTGATCGTTTCTTCAATCAACCGGAGAAAGAAAAAAAAAACACCGCTTCAATCAACCTACTGTCATCAATCAACAATCAACAATCTACCAATCCGTCATCAATCTACCATCATCAATCAATCAAAACTTCAAGAAATCTGTTTCAAGAACTTCCCATTTATCTGCATATTTCCTCCAACTTTAGGTAGATAGGTAAGTTTGTCAAACAATGGGAATGTTCGCGAATAAATCAATGCAAATACTAAAACATCAATCAATTACATCTGCACAAATGTAAACAAATTCCAACGACTTGTCATTTTGACTGACTTTGGCCCCACTCCATTTTTCCCTTCTTCACAGGCGAGCCGCGGAAGAAGCGAGTCAAGTGGCTGGTAAATCGGCCAGTCAAAATGATAAGTTGTTGCGAGTTCTGTTGCAGTCTGTTGACAGTTCCACTAACTGTGTATCGGTAAGAGCTGGCCGTTGTTGCCTTCCGTACTCTGCACTGTATGCACCCCAGTAGGGCACTAGGTTTTACCAATTATTGCACCCTTTAGTGGGCATTTAGAAATAATCACATCCATACAAAGTTGTTTCCTCCGTTAATTGATGAAGTGCACGATTTTTTTTTCGCTCATGCAGTGAATGCCCACTTACGACCGCTTTACGACGGCTTTCCTGTGTGGAGGTGGCGATAATAATGGGTGGTGTCATGTACCTACCATCCGCACTCAGTTCCAGTTCGGCTTTTGCGTGACCTATGATGGGGCATACATGACATAATCCACCGCGATTGTACCGGACAACACCGGCAAACACTTTTAGATAATCTATTTCTCGTTTTTGGGATCTCTGTCTGCAGGGGACATCTCGGAACTTCAAACCAAGGGGTAGGTCACTCCGCACACCAATCTTGGGTCATCTTTTTTGTCAGTGCGCCACAAGTGTACCGATTGTGCCGGTCATAAAGCAAGCTGCGATTGTTTATAAAATACCCACCCCGGCAACCCGGTATTTGTGACACCTTGAATATTTTGGTTTGAAATTACAAGGATAAATTGCTTCGAGGATGACGTGCGAAGTGGTGGATGTGCAAAATGTTGGAGATTTGTGTTCATAGGGTAATACAAGTCTTGTGTTTTAGGGCTTTATAATGCCCTCAAAGGCAGACCAGAAACCTAACCTTTCGTGATGTGAGAAGCAACGGTATATCAACGGCGGGAAAGAGTTGGAACCGGTGCACAGCAAAAAAATAATTTTGATATCACATCAAAGTGGATGCACTACAATCATGTCGAAAATTTAATGTAATTTTTATGACCACATAAATAAACAAATGCAGTAAAAGCAGCGTAATGTCAGTTCATGCATTGTATTAATGATAATTTTGTCCTTTTTGGCAAGTAATATTACACCATATTTTCGACATGATTGTAGTGCATCCACTTTGACGTGATATCAAAATTATTTTTTTGCTGTGTGGGGAACATTGTTGGAGACCGACGATAGATGATGAATATGACTTATGTAGTTTGTTTTGTGTGAGTTGCAGCATTATTTAAAATAAGGGTACTAATGGGGTATGATTAACTACCTCTTTCTCTTGAGCCCACTCTACAACCTACATTTCTGATTTAAATCTATATGTGAACCGAGAAGTGAACTGCTGGTCTGAATTCCTTTGGTATATTTGTTCCTGAACATACAGTCAAACAGCACGTAATGTTGTGAACGAACGTCTTCAATGACAATTGTCCAACAGTGCTCCCATTGTATTTACAACAATCCAATCCCTACGGGATTGTGCCTTAGGTGTGCCGATGGATGTGCCCAAGTTGTGCCGTATCCAATTTCGGCACAATGTGCTGAGTGATTTACCCCTTGAATCAAACAATGATATCGGGTTGACAGGGTTTTTTTTTTTTTAATTCTTTATTTAAGAGATTTTTAGCCTTAGGCTAGTTCATCTCTAGGGTTGACAGGGGCACATTTGGTTGAGATTAGTTATTAGACTGCATGTGGGTTGCCAGTTGAGCTTACTAGGTCAGAAAATGTGAATAATCATTAGGGTGCCAAGGAAAATGGTTATCTCAAATTTCAAAAAGATACCCCCTACAAATTTTTTACTGTCTCGAAAAACGACCCTAAGCAAAGTTTGTGCTCAATCGGACTTGATTTACACAGTTCAAAAAAGTAGTGTAAATTTCTGTTCAATATCATATACGTTTACATAGACCTTTTTGACGTTTAATCATCTTTTTCTATATAGCACACATGGATGAATGGACGGTTTGTTTTCCCACTAATCTGTTTCCCTCTTGCTCGCACTCGTGCGCTTTAAATGGTACAGTAGTGTGCGCCGATTAAACGTCAAAAAGCTCTATTATATATCATGTAAGGTTCTGAAACATCTTTGTAAACAACATTGTTTGCAAGTTACTCGGTTGCGTGAAATGAAATACAAGTCTACGTGAATGAATGTTTACATCGGAATTAAAATTCTGAATTTTTATCTGTGTAGGGGTGGGGCAAAGCGGTCAAAGTTTTGAGCCTTTTCACTTTCAAAAATTTCCCAAGAGGTGGTCATGAAATTGAGGAAATCGAAAAAAATGTCGATGCCAAATGGCTTAAAAATCCATGAAATGTCATTACCTTTGCATGGGTCCCTGTGACTGGTCGACACCTTTGCATGGGGGGGCTGGTCTGTGCTCAATCACTTCTCTTTAGCTCAGCTAGCCGGCGTTGCTAACTCCCTGATCATCTCTCCATTTTCGCTGCAGCTCCGACAGTATTTGCGTCACTGCCCTGCTGACGACGCTCCACGTCCTCTCATCCCGGCACATTTCACTGACGACATTTCCCGCGCTAAAGCCCGGCATCTTCACTTGCACTGCCTCTAATCTTGGGCAGTCGAAAACCACGTGCTCCGGCGTTTCGTCCACGTTACCACACTCCGGACAGAGGGGTGACGTTGCGTGTCCGAAGCGATGCAGGTATTTTCTGAAGCAGTCATGACCAGAGAGGAACTGGACACCAAAAAATTCTGAATTTTACTGGCGATATAAACATCCATGCATGCAAACATTCATAAATGTAAACTTCCTTTTCACGTAAACTAGCAGCTTGCAAGAAATGTTGCAAACAAAAGTGGACAGTTGCATACAATATATGAAATATAGCATGACATGTCTCATAAATTTACACGTTCTTTAATCTAAACTTGTATGATATATGACGCTCCATATATGTGCATCATAGTAACGGAAATTTACACTACTTTTTTTTAGTTGTGTGCGTCAAGTGGAAGTTGACTTCTCCATGCTTCCTGTTCACTCAGGTCGAAAGAATCGGTATTAGCATGTATGTCCATCTACCGTTCTCCGCTGCGTCCCACTCCTGCTGCCACTTAGCCATCGACTCCGTTCTCACCAATGTCCGTACTCCTCTGGTATCTCTTCGCATATAGCACTCGTAGTCCTCCGCCAAGGTGATGACGATGGGTATTGTGTGGCATATATTAGCGCTAGTGTAAGCAGGTCTTAACTTGACGCTTAACGAGTCAGTAAGCCATGTGTGCAGCCCTCAGTTGTAAACGCAACAGTTCAATGCTGGTAAACAGAGGTATCTATGCCAACGCTTCATAAACACACACGGGCAACTCTCCACTCACTTTCGGACCAGCTATTCACAAGGTAAGTTGCACAGGTATCATACCGGCGATAACGCATACTGCTTCCGTCGAAATTGTTCTGTACGCACTCACGACTCGCATGGCCATGAGGCGGAACGTATTGTTTAATTTTCTTTGGTTCTTCTTCGTTTTCAGCGCTGCATCCCAGCCTGGACCTTCGTACCTCAGTACCAACGACGATACACTAGCCAGAAAACGCCTCTTGCTGCTGCTTGGTCCAGAGTTGTTCGGCATAATTCTAGCTATCGCATTGATGGCCTTCGCCGCCTTCTCACATGCTTAGTCGACGTGGCTATTGAAGTTTAGCCGGGCATCGAATATCACTCCAAGATACTTCAGCACGCGCTTTGATGCTATGGCGTTCTCCCTTACGGTAATTTCTGCCCGCTGAACAGCTTTACAGTTACTGAACAACAGCACTTCCGTTTTGTGGTGGGCTATCTGCAGCTTCGCTCCTTGCATCCAGTTGGAAACCGTGTAGATCGCCTCGGCCGCCAGCATTTCCACCTCTTCCAACGTCTCGCCTACTACCACCAAGACGACGTCGTCCGCAAATTCTACGATCGCGACTCCTTTGGGCAGCTTCAACGTTAGCACGCCGTTGTACATCGCGTTCCAGAGCGTTGGGCCAAGGACACCCGCCGTGATCCGGCTGATTTCTATCCCATGTCCGTTTCGTATACTAGAACCCACTTCGGGAAGTAACTCCTTATAATGCTACACAGGTAATCAGGAACCCTCATTCCATGCAGTGCTTCGGCGATGGCCACCCAGCTGGCGCTGTTCGTTATCACGGCGCAATATCGATATCCTCACCGCTTCTGTTTGGACGCTTTCTCGGCACTCTCGACCACTGTCCGAATTGCATCCACCGTTGATCTCCCTTCCCTCCCTTTGAATCCGAACTGCCTCACCGACAATCCGTGCTCACTCTCTGTCGAGCTCTCTGTGCATTTCGTTAGCCTGTTGAAGATGATCTTCTCCAATAACTTTCCGACTGTATCCAGCAAGCATATAGGCCTATACGATTTTCCGGGCTTCGGCAGCAGCACTAGCTTCTGTATCTTCGATCGGTCCGGGAAGTGACCTTCATCCAGACACTTCTGCAGCACTATCCTGAACATGTCCGGGAACGCCTGGATCGCCGACTTCAACGCCACGTTGGAGATTCCATTCGGACCGGGAGCTTTCTTCGTCTTCAGCCCTTTCACCACTGCTACGAGTTCCTCGTTGGAGACTTGTCTACCTTCGGGGTTGTCTGCCTCTGCCTCACCGTACGGTGTAGGTGGCGAGGTCATTGGGTCGTGCTTCTGGAAAAGTCCCTCCACGATGACTTGCAGCTTGTCTGGGCACATTTCAACGTGCGTCGTTGGACCTCTAATCTTCGCCATCGCGACTCAGTATGTGTCACCCCAGGGGTTGGCATCAGCGTCTTGGTACAGCTCCTTAAAGCAGTTTGACTTGCTCAGCTTTATCTCCCGTTTTAGAGTGGCCTTGGCTGCTCGAAACACCACCCTTTGCTCTGCTCTGTCTGCATCAGTTCTTGCTCTCTGAACGCACCATCTGGTTAGGAGACAACTAGTGCGGAGGGTGCTAAGTGCCTTGTTCCACCAGTACGCTGGGCGCCGTCTGTTCCTTGGCTCAGATTTCCTCGGAATGGGTGTGTCGCATGCCCTCGCTAACAATTCGGTCAACTCGTCCGCGCTTTGGTCTGGGACGCTGCTGTCTACCCGGAGAGCTTCTACAAAGAGATCCTTGTCGAATGTCTTCGTCTTCCACCTCCGCTTGCTTACTTTCGTTCTCCACATTGCCGTATTTGCCAAAGCTGTACCTAATCGCCTGATGGTCACTATGAGTGTACTCCTCACAAACTCTCCAGTTCATATTTGCCATTAGCGACGTACTGCAGAAAGTGACGTCGATAATGGATTCTCTACCATATTTGAGGAAGGTGCTGATGGTTCCTGAGTTGGACAGACTGACGTTCAACTTTGCCAGAGCTCTTGCGTTGGTACACCTGCTCCCCAAATTCACTGCCCAAGCATTGAAATCCTCTCCGGTGAGCCCATCTAGCATCTGGTGGAACTGCTCAATTGTCTATTTCGGGGGTGCGTAGCAACTACATACATAGATTCCATTGATTTTGGCGATCACGAAACCTTCGTATGAGCCCGCCCCCACTTGTTGAATGGGATACCTGCCCATGACTTGTATGGCAGCCATTCCTGCTCTATCCGCCACCCAGTTACCATTATCGAGAAGGACTCGATATGGCTCTGCAATTATAGCAACGTCGCACTTTGTTTCCGTTGTCGACTGCCACAACAGTTGCTGAGCTGAGTTGCAATGATTGAGATTTATTTGGGTTACCTCCATTGTTGCTGGCCCACCATCGCCTTCTTGAACTCTGGGCACCTGAAACTTCCCGTCACATGGCCGTTTCCGTCCTCCTTTTTGCAGAGCATGCACCTCGGTTGCTTTGTACAGTCTTTTGCAACGTGCCCCTTCTCTCCGCATTTCCTGCACAGATCAGATCTGTCAGGGCCTTTGCAGTTTCTCACCTGATGACCGAAGCCCATGCATTTGTAGCATCTCTCCATTTTCTTAGACACCCGAGGAATAGCTTTCAACGGACACACTGACCGCCCAACCTTGATTCGGCCTGTCTTCAGCAGCTCGTCTAGCTGCGTCCGAAGAAAGTCGTATCGCCGTCTGCGTGCCACCATACGCCTTCCTCATCCGACTTGCCATTGGTACGTCTCCCAGCGCACTTTTCAACTCGTCTTCCGTTGTGATCTCGTCCAGATCCCTGCACGCGACCACTGACTCCTGGGATAAGGCTCTTACGTTCGCCGTCCCACCAAGAGATTTTTAGACGAGCTCCTAAAAAGCTGCGCTCTTAACCGTAGGATCCGTTTTCAGCTCAAATAGCATCGCGCCTTTCTGAGTTCACCTGGTTTTCACCACATTCTCGCCTAGTTGTTTCAACTCCGGATCCTCCCTCACTTTCCGGAGAAATGCTGCGTAGGACGTTTTGTCCTTCGCCTCAACAGCCAAAGCGTCACCCTTGCTTCTCTCCCTACGAGACCTAGGCTTCTCCTTGTTCTTCCTGTCTTCCTTCTTCTTCTCTTCCTTCGTCCTCGCTTCCTCTTCCTTCTTCCTTACTTCATCTTCCTTCTGTTTATTCTTCCTCTCCTCCTGGTTCACGACTTTACGCCACCCACCATTTTCTCCCATCTTCTTGATGCCTTCCTCGTCGTCCCTACATTTTTGGGCTTCTGATGATCTCCTGGCGTGTCCCTATCTCTCTTTTCAGGACGTGGATTTGTGGGTCTCTTCGGCGTCTCATGTGCTTCAGCAAGTCTTATGCTCTCCTTGGCCTCCAGGAGAGCCTTTTCGGCATTTTCGGCTCTTTTTCTCCACTCTTGGAATTCCCGATCTGCCACTGATATGCCGGATTTGATTCCAGTCACAAGTTGCTTGATCTCTTTGTGTACGTTGTTTTATCCTTTACGAACACATAGAGTTCATCAATCTTCCTCCTGACCTCCGTCATTATGGTTCTCCCAAGCTGCAGTTCTTGAGATTTGCTACTGCTGGATATCGGTGTAAATATCTGGCTTAGCCCAACGCCTGGCTGCTCTCCTTGGGGCTTACTGCTGCTGCTGGAACTCGCAGTGGCCCCCAGGTTCGACACTGGTGATCTCTGCAATATCTCGCTCATTGTGAACACTCCTTGCTCCATTCTGATGGGTCCCCCCGCCGGGCCGCTATCTCCACTCGTTGTATGTAGTCTCATATCGTAATCCTATGGTTATCTATGCAAGCAGGGAGGCCATGCTAGGGTTGACACGGTCCTTCATGGGCGTCGTGTTCAGAGCCAGATCGGCGTAAGTCAGGAATGTTACATCTGAGCCTACTACTGACCAATCACCAATTGGTGACGAGTTTTGAACGTATCCGGAGGCCTGCCAAGGTTTTACCGGGACGGGGGCAGCCGCACTATTAGCCCACTCGCCATTTCAAGAAGGTGTCACCCTTCTTTACTCAGGGAGCAGAATAGCACGACTGTCAGCCCTGTAGCGTGGTATCCAATCCATTGTGCCGTGTCCACAGTTCGCGTCGCACCCCCTCACTTTGCTATTGTCGGAAGGACAACATTGCACAGGCTACACCACAGGGAGGTGTCAGGTAGGAACTTGTGAGGACCAGAGCTAGGTTGCAAGTAGTAAACGAAATACGTGTCTGTTACAGTTCAAAGTGATAGTGAAATTTAATTAGTGAAAGTGAAAGTGATATCAAAGTAGGACGAAAAAGACATTCTTTAAATTTGGTTGCGCACGACACAATCAAAACTATTCCTATTTGCAGAGACACATTGAATCTGATAAAAGATATGATTAACTTTGTCAGAGATTCACCTAAAAGACTTGCTGCTTTCCAGACATTGAAATCTGCTCCTGGTTTTGGAATCGGTGACGAGGTCTTCCAGCCTGCACTTACAGGCAAGTATCGATACGTTCCAAAACCTTCTTTTTCTGAGCCACCTTCCGCTTCCAGCAGCGAATACTTAACGCAACCATCCGATCCAACCTCGCCTTCTGAAAACGACGTAGTAAGCTCGATGTCTTCTGAACTCTGGATGAACCAATCTGCTTTTCAACCGGGACGCATCGTGGAAAGCTTTATAGAGAAGCCCCCGGTTCCTCTATCTCAGTCGTGCTAATTCCTGTCAGCGTACATCATAGTCGTCCTGGACCTGAGTTTAGATGTGGATTGGGGGTCTTCCAACTTGCTAGAACAGGCGAGTACATAATTAATAGCGCAAATACGATGTCTGATGCCGATCCAAATTTCAGCACCTTGAATGCCGCCGAATCAACTCTCGTACCTCGGAGCCCGGAACGCGCCGTAGAGAGCCTCGTGGAAGCCCCCAATCCCTCCGTCTCAGTCCAGCCATTTGCTGCCGCCGCTCACCATAGTCGTTCCGGACCTGTAGTCGGATGTGGAGTGGGAATCTTCCAACCCAGTCACTATGGCGAGTATCCGCATGGTATTGTTAATGCTCATTCGCTTTCTGATGCTTCCGTGATTTCCAGGGACAACAGACGTTCGATTATAAGCCGCAAGCAGGACATCGTGATTTTCTTCCAAAACGCCGGCGGAATGAATTCTAAGGTTGACGACTACCGGCTTGCTGTATCGGATCGTTGCTATGACGTGATTGTCCTATGCGAGACGTGGCTCGATTCGCGAACGCTTTCCAGCCAGGTGTTCGGATCCGATTATGAGGTTTTTCGTTGCGATCGGAATCCAAACAACAGCCGAAAATCTACTGGTGGTGGCGTTCTTGTGGCTGTCCGTTCCGGATTGGAGGCGAGTGCAATAGAAAATGAATCGTGAAACAGTGTGGAACAGGTTTGGACAGCCATTAAACTGGGCGATCGCACATTATTTTTGTGCGCATTGTACATGCCTCCAGATCGAGTTTGTGATCTTGAACTCATCGAAACTCACTGTCAATCAGTCTTCACAGTAATGGAAAGAGCGACTCCAATTGATGAGCTATTCATTGGACTTTAACCTAGCAGGCGTTTCGTGGAGACCATCCCATGGCGGCTTTCTCTATCCACATCCAGAACGTTCTGTATTTCATGCAGGAGCTATCGGCCTTCTCGATAACTATAGCGTAGCAACGCTTTCTCAAATTAACCACGTAGTCAACGAGAACAACCGTAGTTTGGTCCTCTGCTTCGTGAGCACTCAAGACAATGCTCCGTTCATTTCCACAGCACCTTGTCCACTAGTTAAGCTTGTTCCGCACCACCCTCCTCTGATTGTCACTGTTGAGGACAATCTCGTTCGTGATTTCGATAGTCTTCCTGCTGCGGTTTCTTATGACTTTCGAAAGGCCGACCATCGTAGATGTGTTGTCAAACATGGACTGGGAGAACATTCTCGATCATGACGACGTTGAGGCCGCTGTGCAAACTTTTTCTCAAGTCTTGGCATATGTCATTGACAGACACGTCCCGAAAAGAATTCACCGCAACGGCTCTGACCCTCCCTGGTAGACGATTGAGCTGCGTAGGTTGAAGTCGACCAAGAGAGCAGCATTGAGAAGATTTACGAAGTATCGCATGCTTCCTCTGAAACATCACTACGTGAGGCTTAATCACGAGTATCAGCGAGCCAGTCGTCGATGCTTTTTGCGATTTCAACGAGGTCTTCAGCGTAACCTTAAACTACACCCGAAATCCTTCTGGAACTACGTGAACGGGCAACGCAGAGAATCTGGCCTCCCATCGTCAATGGAATTGAACAATGAAGTCGCTTCCACTCCGCAGGATATTTGCCGCCTTTTTTCTGTCAATTTTGCCAGTGTGTTCACTGATGAGAGACTAAGTGACGGCCATGTTTCCCTCGCAGCCAGGACCATCACACTGTCAAACGCTGGGTGCAATTGATGTCAACGTTAAGATGATTTCTAACGCTGCAACACAGCTCAAATCGTCCTTCAACCCTGGACCCGATGGAGTTCCGTCCGTGTTTTTGAAGAAACATATTGCTTGCTTGTTAACTCCACTGCACCGGCTATTCCGTATGTTCCTCTCCAGTGGTATATTTCCATCCTCCTGGAAATTTGCACACATGCACACTGTCCACAAAAAGGGAAGCAAACGAGCCGTGGATATCTATCGTGGAATTACATCGCTGAGTGCTGTTTCGAAACTACTCGAGCTTATGTTATTATGGAACCGTTGCTCTCTCACAGCAAGCAGTATCTGAGTGCTGATCAACACGGGTTTACTGGCGGTCGCTCTACAACCACCAATCTGCTATGCCTCACATCCTACATTACCGATAGTATGACTGAACGGGTACAGACGGACGTTATATATATATCGATCTATCCGCGGCATTCGATAAGTTGAATCATGACATTTCGATTGCTAAACTCGACAGGCTTGGGGTGAGCGGTAATCTCTTGAGTTGGTTCCGTTCGTATCTTACTGGTCGCCAACTTATGGTTGCTATAGGAGATTGCAAATCAGTTAGCTTCTTTTCCACATCAGGTATACCGCAGGGAAGCCATCTGGGACCGTTGATTTTTCTACTCTACTTCAACGACGGGAATCTGGTTATCGAAGGACCTCGATTACCATATGCAGACGACCTCAAAATATTTTTACGAATTTGCTCGATCGCTGACTGCCACAATCTTCAACATCAGCTTAATGTCTTCGCCAGTTGGTTTACTTTAATTCGAATGGTAGTGAACCCAGCAAAGTGCTCTGCCATAACGTTCTCACGAAAAAAGCAACCGATTGTATTCAGCTACGACCTGCTTGGAACGACACTCGAACGCGTGAATCAGGTGAAAGACCCTGGGTGTGGAGTTGGATTCACAGCTAACATTCAGGCAACACATTTCTTATGTCATCGATAAGTCGTCTAGGCCTTTAGGATTCATCTTCAGGACAGCTAAAAATTTCACCGATGTCTACTGCTTAAAATCTCTATGGTACGCTCGACGCTTGAGTATTGTTCTGCGGTTTGGAATCCGAATTACAACAATGGTGCCGAGAGAATCGAATCTGTTCAACGTCGCTTTCTTCGTTTTGCGCTTCGTAGACTGCCCTGGAGAGATCCGCTTCGGCTGCCCAGCTACGAGAGTCGCTGCCAACTGATAAACCTTGAACCTCTCCGGATTAGAAGGGACACAAGCAGAGCTTTGATTATCGCCGACACTCTACAGGGAAGAATAGATTGTAAGGCTATCCTGAGGCAAATTGACCTAAACGTGCAACCTCGACCACTCCGTAACAACCTCATGCTGAGACTGCCACTGCGTCGCACGAACTACGTCGATTTGCGGACTACTGCGTGTGTTCAACAGAGTCGCATCTGTATTCGACTTTCACCTCACACGTGATGCACACTTAAAAATACCTAATATTACACGTGACGGAATCCATATTTGACATAAAGTATGAGACGTAAACAAACATGTCATGTAAAATTAAATGCTCCAAGACTGAAAAGTTCGAAAGTACGTTTGATTGAGCTGAATTTCACGTCTATTGTGACTCAATTTTATGTCAAAATTGACGCTCGTATATGTCAGTCTTAGAGCACCTAAGTGTGTGCGCTTCGTCGGAGATTGTCATCTGTTTTCGCCGGCCGCAGTGACTGACCGAGAAAAGTAGTGTATTTCCATTTATGTTTTTTACATTCTGTTTTGTTTTTCTTTCTGTGATTATTTGACATGTAATTTTACTATTATTATTATTATTATTATTATTATTATTAGTATTATCAACATCATTTGGGTTACAGCCAGCCTGTTGATGTATGGCAACAATAAAGCATCATTTTAAGTCCCTCCTACTTGGAAAATTATGCAATCGAACGGCTTGCTATGCCTTTCCCCCTTTAGCAAAAAATCTGGGATTTTATAAACCGTTCTATAGCATAATTTTCCAAGTAGGATGGACTTTCATAGCTAATCTAAAAGCATAAATAGAGGTACCGTCTGATAATTTCAGTGCTTGGTGCAGGAGTCTATAATCTGTGTAGGAAAATCCTATTTTTTTTCACCACAGAAACATCTTATGGATGTGCGTTCATAAAACACACGAAATCTTAAAAAAAAAAAACATAGGGGAATTTACGTATTCTCGTCAATCTAAGCAGCGTCTGCACTTCTACTAGCATATTCTCAGCGTCACGCACATATATGATGTGTCTGTTTGTTTACATTCATGTGCTGCTTGCTTCTCTATCCATTCCAATCGACAGAATTTTTCAAAACGTTTTGAAAGCGTTTTTACAACGCTCCAAACATCTCAGGTGAGTGTGACTATTGTCGGCAGTCTCTTTTTCTTCGGCAACCTTCCCATTAGAACTGCGTGTTAACCAGCTGTTCTATTATCGGCAACTCGAAATCAACCTCATTTTGTAGTGCGTATGCTTTATTTGAAGAAAAATGTAGCATTACTGGATTGCTCGATCGTTCAAATATAATCAGATTGAAGCTGAAAGGCTAAACAATCGTTTGGACACATTCAGGGAAGTGCGTTGATGGGAAAACATAGTGAAATTAACGTTTAAATTTTGGTTGCCGAAAACAGTCAATGGGTGCCGAAGCCAACATTTACCCTATATAGTATTTTTTATTTAATCAATAGATGTACCGAGAAGTAAATTGAGGGATTTCAAGCTAAAATGTTCTGATCGTAAGATATTGACGATCAATATCGAAATTTCGCCTAAATTTCCAACCCGTTTTGTGTGGTGTGTGCTGTTGATTTTCACTGTTGCCCAATGATTAGGGAACTTTCATAAATAACGTAGTAGTTGAGGGAGGAGAGAGGTTTCAGAGGTTGGGACCGGCCATGTATTAGGTGTATTGCAAAACACGCTCCGAGGAGGAAGGGGGTTAATTGGTCAAACAAATATACGTAATTTATGGATGGCCCTAATTTTACTTCCAAGGCTGTGTCGCAATGGGCGCGTTAAATTTAACTCGTGGTTAAAAGTGAAGATGAGTTATCGAATAGCCCTGCTATACGAGCGTGGTTATTTCGGACCGACTAGAAGTAAAATTTTGGAAACCGTGGCTGAGTTCTGTTTGAAAACTGATCAATTTCCGGCATTTTCGAACATTGAAAATAACTTTCGAAACGTCACGTTTAACAACGAGTTAAATTTTAATCGGCAATTGGTACACAGCCCAAGAAGTATTTCTCGATTACTTTTTCGAAAGGACGTATCAGCTTTTGCGAACAACGCATTTTATCGTCGATTTGGCGTAACTGGTAGCTCACCCACGCGTGCTAACACTACCATCAGATAGAGGAAATTTTCCCCTTCCTGAGTATGTGGGGCGAGCTATCAGTTATGCCAAACCGACGATAAAATGCGTTGTTTACAAAAGCTGATATGTCCTTTCGAAAAAGTAATCGAGATTTGTAGTTATCATGCAGGCAAGGAGCAATTGTGCCATCGAGGCGACGCCGCTACCAGCAACCAGTGATCTCGAAGGGAACGACGCGCAAAGTTCGAGGTGCAAAACTCGAACGCTGCGCACTTGACAGGAATCGCCTTCCTACTGCTGCTACTGCTGCTGCTACCTGCTTACCCGCCGACCGAAGCAAAAATGAGTTGCGGCACATTAGCAGCGCTGTTTTATAACTTTTCAGATTCAATCAGCACGATGTGCAACCATATGGTACTCGATTATCAAGACTTGATTTGGGGAGAACGTTTATTTCATGAAAACAGTGATAAAATTACCACTTTTTATTTATATATTTTTAAAACAGAGTTCATGAAAAATTTAAAAAGCGTTTATTGTAACAGCTGATTTCCTATCGATTGGTGTATTTGGATTTTAATTTCATCTTTAAATGACAACGTTATAAGCGTTCAAAACCTTACACCTTTTGTGACGGTCGCAATTTTAGATTTTTGATTTACCCCCCGTACCTTCCCGTAAGACGAGGTCTACGTCAAAAAAACCCAAGCGTTACGGGGCCGACGCTCCAACTCTCAGTACCTCAATCGAAGAGACCCACGAGAAGCAGTACATAGAAATGATTGACAAAGTTCTGGAATAGTTTACCTCTAATTTCGACACGGATTTTTTTTTTCGTTTTTATTGGAAGTTGAACAATTTATGGTGGGTGACGACACCAATAACTAAAAAAAATCTGTTTCTATAGGAACTGTTGCTGGTACAAATAGAGATGTTTTTAACGATTCTCAAAGAAGCAGATAAAACTGTAGAAAACATTTCCAGCAATAATTCTATGAAGTTGATGCTTCTGTCTATGGATGAACTTCTAATATAACTCGTGCAGTGTGCATGACAGCTGTTATAATAACTTAAACATCGTCGTTGTAATTATTTTATCTGTCTACTAGAAGTCTGTCACAGAAGAATCACTTTCAGTTGTCTCGCCGATGCCTCTTGCTAAAAGTGAGCAGACAGATAGATAAGAAAC
The DNA here is from genome assembly GCF_037179485.1 of Ochlerotatus camptorhynchus. Classification (NCBI taxonomy): domain Eukaryota; kingdom Metazoa; phylum Arthropoda; class Insecta; order Diptera; family Culicidae; genus Ochlerotatus; species Ochlerotatus camptorhynchus. Next base: position 1,009,555 of record NW_027040627.1, on the reverse strand, counting down.
CCAAATTTCTACGGTGAAATTATTGACACAATTATTACCTATACTCCATCAACCGCATTCATCCCTATTCGACCTAGGCATCGCAATTCGCACTCCATCAATTGTTTCGGGTCACATAATTAGTACAGTGCACTAGCACCAGTGGTCAAACAGTATTTACTAGCATCACCAACGTAGCGTAATGCCATCGAATGGCAGCTATAGAGCTCTGCGAGGTGGTGGCCACCGGAGGTCGGCAGCCAAAACCAATGGCAATGCAATGCCTCCGAAATCTGCACCATGTTCAACACGCGTGGATCGAATTAATTAAATGATAAATAACCAGCGCTTTACAATATAGTGCATTCTCTAGTAACAAGCATGTACGTACAACTGACTGCTGGTGCGCGTTGCTATACTCATTTGTAACTCATTGGAATTATTGTCCCAGCAAGTGTTCCATTTTCGATTACGTGTATAACAACTTTTCATTACCATATTGCAGTACATATACAGGAATCCACCGATTAGCGCGGTGGGCGGATGTAATCTATTTGAGCTGATTTTTGTATATGACTTGTCATCAACGAAAAATCAGCTTAATTCGGAGGATTCCTGTATATGTGGATAATTACCTCGATCCTGCAGTTCGTTTTGGAATCACTGTGTTTCTTACCGAGGGAAATGCCAAAATGAAGCCAAATTCGATTTATCAAATAATTACGCTACTGTGACGTTTGATTTTTTTTACCAGGAAATGGTAAAGGATTATCTCTGGGGAACATTTCAGTCAAATTAAAACAAACGTCGAAATGCAAGGACAATTGCATCCCACGTACCCAATGTCACGCTGGAAATAGCCAACGAGCAGAAAATGGATGATGAGCACTTTTTTTTTTGTTTGCAGTGGCACTCAATCACCAGCTTCTGACGCCGCGGTGGCTGAACTGCACTCCAGCGAGTTCGGGGATGGTTTTGACTACCAACCGACCAGATTGATTATGACCTATTAATTATTGAATATGATCTGTAAATCCTATTAGGTATCGCGTGGTGGAAGGCAGTGAGCAGTGGGTATAGCGAATATTGTTTACGATGCGTGTGAATCTGTGAGCACTGAACTGTCAAGTTATTTTATATCAAAACGGAACGAAGGGGGGAGGGAAGGGGAAGCTGCATGTCAATTTGTCAACCTGTTTTATGGGCTCTTTTTGCATTGCTGCTGCAGGTGTGTACGGAGTGACCGCATTGAATTGCGTGGAGTGAGTGGTTTTGCTACATGAACAGTTTGGATAATTTGTGATTTACTGTGGTTTAGAATGATTTCCCAGTGAAGATTTATGCAGCACCAGAGGAGTGATTAGTGTGTGTGTGCATGCAATGGCTTATCTGTTATGGATGTTATCGGAAAGTGGCGGCTTGGCAATCGCTGTAAATCATAGAGCTACTGAGTAATTTGTCAAACTGATGATTGTTTGCTTGATGCGCTAAACCAGCGTTTCTTAAACTATGGGTTGCAACTACTGGCGGAGACAATGCACGGTGCCCTCCCTCCCCCATTATCTGGTATCACGGACACCTCAAACGAAATTCTGATGCAGTTAATCCAATATTTTTAATAGAGTTAAACATATCATGTTAAGAAACAAATTTGCAAACATGTTCCCAATGTTTGTCGGTCGAATATGTCCCACGGTAGGATTTCTTCGAGCAAATCACATCGACGGTATTTGTGTTGCAATGAAGCTTTAGCTGTAAGTTTATTTTTAGGTTAGTTTTGGAGTAGTTCATTAGGTTTTGTTTTACTTGCAAAAATCGGTTTGCATGTGTAGTTTTAAGGACAATCCAAAACCCAGACAATCGTTTTCACGCTATTCCTGCATGATTAAGCATTAGTTAGGTTAAGTTTAAACAATTTAGATTTAGAACTTACAATTCGCATGAAATAGCAAGACTCACAATGATAGAACAACTAGGTTTTAGTATATAGCGGTAAGATAATTTAACTAGCTGTAAGAGACAATGTAATTTAGCTTTATCCAAATAAATTTAACTATAAAATTCTATTATAATTAGATAGATGACACAGCAGATCTTCCTTCAGCTCTGTCAACGTGACAGTTTAGCTGACAGTTCGCCTGAGCCGCTACTGTACCGTCACAAGCAGTGTTCCCTGTGCCAACATTCTCTCCCCCGTAACACTGGCCACCTGGTCCAGTTTTACTCATCTCATCAACCTCTAGGACCGTCAATCTAGCCACCGGCCTACGCACTTGCCCCTCGCAGTTTGTACCATAGCCTGCCGTATTCTTCCGTCCACCCCCTTGATTGCTTGGACTATACGACCTCTTATCCACTCATTCCTTTTCCCATCGCCAACTATCAAGACCAGTTCTCCTTCAGTTATTGGCTTCACCTCGCCGCACCACTTCGGACGTTTTGTCAAAGTTGGGAGATATTCCCGGGTCCATCTTCTCCAGAACACATCGAGCTGTTGTTGTATCTGGCCCCAAGAGGTTCGTAGAGCGTCCGCTGGAGTTGTTGCCGGAACTGCCGGTTGCCGCACACCACTTGAGTTGCCCAGAAGAAAATGATTTGGCGTAAGGGATTCGTATTCCTCCGATGTAAGCGGTAGATACGTGAGTGGACGACTGTTCACGACCGCTTCAGCTTCCACCATGAATGTCTCTAGCGCCTCGTCATCTAGCTTGCAGTTGTTATTGTATGCTTAAGATCCACTTCGTGTTGGTACCCGTGAATGTAACGGCTAGCTGCTCGATATGCTCATTTAGTAGTCTTTCGGCGCCTTGAAAATTGGTGCCCTGCAGATATCTATGGTGATAACTGTCGACCACCAGACGTGTGACACATGGCTCCTAGAGAGAATCGCCGGGAATTTCGCCTCCTTTCTAACGTTCGGTGCTGCTCCTATCCGGCCATCCATGCGAAGAATACCGTCTTCATCCAAGATTGGACACAACGGATAGATGTTGCTGGATTTTGCCACGGGTAACTGCTCTTCGTCCGGTTTCGACCTGTTGCGTGTTAACACCACCATCTCGTCCGGAAAGCTCTGCCACTGGGTCTCACGAATGAGAAGTTTCTCCGCCTTCTGCAGCTCTTCAGACGTCAACGGGCCTACGGATCGTTGGTTGCCTGTGGTTTTCCGCTTCAGATTTTCAGGACGCAAGTGACTGCGCGAGTGGCCCTGTTCAGCTGTAAAAAAAAGTTCCAGATCTACCAGACGTTCAGGTATTTTTACCCCTTTGTGAGCGTAGCAAGAATGTAGTTCTTCTTCTGTGGGTGATGACGGCGTTCGCTGCTTCGGCCATTCTGTTTCTGCAAGCTGCAGGAATGCAGGACCCTTGAACCAAACGCTGTTTGCTGCCAAATCGGGACCTTTTCCCCACTTCGTCGCAATATCTGCCGGATTTTGCTTGCTAGGAACCCAACGCCAGTTTACAACATCGGCGGTTCCAGTCGTGGCACCGACTGCGTCGCTGTGACTAACACACACTCAGGGATTCCTTCGAAGTTCAACGTACGAAAGTAGGCAGCTGCGCAGTACGCTGATTCACTCGCGTCAACGAATACATGAAGTTGTAGATCCCTGTAGCGTGCGGCAGTTGCTCCTAGGAAGTAGCAGCGAGGAATTTGAAGCTTTTTAACCTCCTCGAACAGGCTCGTCCAGTTGTTCCACCTTCTGTGCAAGTCCTCGCTCACTTTCTCGTCCCACTGAATTCCTGCTCTCCACACGTCTTGCAACAGGATCTTCCATGTACTGTGAAGTGGCATAGCAGTCCCAAAGGGTCAAAAAGGGACATCAGGCATTTCAACATTTGCCTTTTTGTTGGACGTTCGCCGTTCTGAATCAAATCACAGATTTCCTGACTCATTTGGGTTGAGAACTGAAGGCGTCCTCCTGTGTCAACCATAGAAGTCCGAGAACACGTTCATAGTCGTTTGACTTGTCAGTTGCGAGCTGCTTGCCTTCTTTGGACTGTGGTTCTCCTAGGTCACGCTTCGCTACTGTTCGACAGCCAATTTCTCAACTCGAAGCTACCTTGCTCGTGAATATAGCGCATTTCTTGGGATACTTTGATGGCCTCCTCAACGCTTTCGTAACTCTCAAAAGAATCATCAACGTAGTGGTTCTGTACAATCCCTTCAGCGGCTCGGGGATACAGCTCTTTGAACTCATCAGCGTTTTTGTTTTTAACGTACTGAGCTGACGCCGGAGAGCACGTTGACTCAAATGTTGCAACGTCCATAAGATAGATGTCTGGAGCTCTGGAAGGATCACTGCGAAATAGGAATTGCTGCGAGTGGCGATCTTTCTTGAGCATGTACAGCTGGTGGAACATCTCTTTTAAATCTGCTGAAACGCCCACACTGAACTGTCGGAAGCGAACCAGAACGCCAGGAAGCGACGTCAGTTGATCTGGACCTTTCAATAGTACTGAGTTGAGAGAAATCCCGTTTACAGCAGCTTCAGCATCCCAAATCATGCGGACCTTTCCCGGCTTCCGAGCACCGCTCCTAAAGGGTAAATACCATACTCTTCTTGGATCAGCAGTAGCTAGCTCCTCCTTGGTCGCACGGTGTGCGTAGCCTTTGAGTTGGTAGTCCTTTAGTTGTTTCTGCAGGCATTCTTGAGTTCTGGGCTTCGATCCATCCTCCTCTCCAAGCATTCAAGTCGACGAAGAGCCATGTTGTAGCTGTCAGGAAGCTCTATGTGGTCATACTTCCACAGAAGACCGGTTTCATAATGGGTGCCGACTCGAACCGTTGGTTCCTCCAGGATCCGTTGAGCACGCTTATCTTCCTCGGATAGCAGATTCATTGCTGGCTGCGTACCGACGTCATCCGTGGTGAAGAAATCCTTGACAAGATCGTGTAGAGCTTGATCTGACGCGCAAACACTGGAATTTCAGTTGACCGTAGCTCTCGCTTCATTAGCTCCTTCACCGCCATAGATGCACCAACCTAGTCTCGTTTTCGCAGCGACGGGTTGGCGATTGCGTCCTTCCCTTATCTTCAAAGGAACCATCAAGTTCAAGTTGTTGACAACAATCAGTATCCTCGGAACCGCATCGGTGTACGATAGAGTTTGTTTCGGTAGGGACAACTCGTTCACGGTGCGGGCCTCTTCCAATGAATGCTTTCTTCTTTTCGCGGCTGAGATGACCAATGATACCTGTTTGGATTCTTTCTCTACTCTCGTCACGTTCCCGGTCCACAGCAGACACAACGGCCTCGTATCACCATCAACTCCAAGTTGGTCAACTAAGCGTTTCTCAACTAGAGCCTTCGTCGAGAAATGCGAACGTCACAGCCTACTACGGTATGAGCTATGGGTTACGTGCATGCAAAGAAAACAAAGGCATTGCATGCACAGGTGAAACGGGAACCTTATTTGACGATGGTGCAAACATTATCACGCATACGGTAGACAGTAGAGCCGTAGTAGGCTAGCATCGATGCGTCCGAGAAGCAGTGGAATTCGAAAGATATTGCTTCAAAGACTCATTCAGCAACGGCAGCTGATGTTGATATTTGCACCACTCCTCGCCCACCGTTTTCGGTAAACGGTCGTCCCAGTTCAGTTTTCGATTTTGCTCATCCTCCAGACTCCAAAGCCGCTGCATAAATATCTTCGCTGTCGTAATTGCTGCACCCAGCAGTCCTAACGGGTCGAACAATCTTGCAACGATGCTTAGTACACTCCGTTTGGTGGAATGTTGATCAACAGCGACTGGAAGAAGGGTGAATTGAAATTTGAAGCAATCTGTATTGGGAAGCCAGGTTAGTCCCAAAGTTTTGACTGCTGCGTCTCGGTCCCAATCAATCCCTTGTGCACTGGGTAGAGCCAAATCCTCCTTAGGAATGTCCTTCAACACCTCCGCTGCATTTGACGCCCATTTCCTCAACCTGAATCCTCCGCTTATCAACATGGCATCGATCTGATGTCGCAGCTCGATAGCTGACTCAACATCATCCGCACCGGTGATCACATCATCCATATATTCGTCCTCGTAAACGGTTTGAGCAGCAAGTGGAAACCAATCTCGTTCATCTTCTGCCAATTTTTTGAGCGTACGAGTAGTTAGGAATGGTGCCCGTTTCGTACCATACGTCACCGTAATCAGCTCGTACGTAACAACTTCGTTATCCGGTCCAAATCAAAGGATGCATTGGAGTGGCGTATCCAACAGAGTGATCCACATCTGCCGAAACATTTTCTCCACATCTGCGATGATCATAACCTGGCGGAACCTGCTTCGTAGGATGATCGACCTCAGCTCTTGCTGCAAAATCGGTCCTGCAAACAGCGCATCGTTTAGGGAGACGTCCGTTGATGTTTTGCAGGATGCATCAAACACCACCCTGACCTTGGTTATGGTACTCGCCTACTTGATAACTGAATGATGGGGTGGAAAGACTCGTTTCACCACCTCTTCGTCCGTATCCTTCACAACCCTCATATGACCGAGCTCAGCATATTCTGCCATGAAGCTGTTGTATTGTTTTTTGAGATTAGGGTCCCTTGACAGTGTTCTTTCCACACTTTGTAGACGTTTCAGCGCTATTTCCTTAGATTATCCCAGTTGTTCCAAGATTCGCTCGTTTTTAAGAAAAGTCACCGTATATCGACCATCTGCTTCCCTTCAAACAGTACACTCAAACTGCACAAACTGCGCTGGACCAAAACCGTGACAATAGTTCCTCCAAATTGTCAGAGACTGCGAGGTTATATGAGAATCTTGAACCCTTAGTTGCTCTATTGATTTCTCCGGATATCACCCATCCGAAGACCGATTCAGTGAGTGTAGGCAGTCCGTCGCCCAGTGGAATCTCTCGTCCGGATTGGAAGAAGTTGAAGAAGGCTTGGACTCCTAACACCAAATCCAGCTTTCTTGATCGAAAGAACTCTGGATCTGCAAATCCGATTCCTTCCGGTATCTCCCATCTGTTAGACTGCACCGAGGCAGTAGGCAAACATGCAGTAACTTTTGTCAGTACTAGGAAGTCCATAGTTCGGGAATATGACGAAATCCGAGATTTAACCGTAGCTTGAACCCTTCGGGTGACCCTCGTGTTTGCCTGTCCAACTCCTTGGATTGAAATATCGACCTTGTAGCTGGGGACGTTCATCAACCTACTCAAATCTTCCGAAATGAAATTACATTCCGAACCAGAGTCGAGTAGGGCACGAGCTGGATAGCGTGATCCTTGCCTGTCCTGAATGATGACAATAGCGGTAGCCAAAAGCATCTGGGATGACGTAACCTTTACCACATTTGACGATGTAGATTCTCTTGAAGCTAGCGTGCAAGTGAACTTCCTGTATAAGCTGTATCTCGAGAACCTGGCCATATAGAACCCAAGTAACATTGCATGATTTATAAAGGTTTTATAGCATTCTACAAGTCTAAATCATGGTCTATAGAACCCGCATAAAACCAAAATTGTTACTTGGGAAGGTTACTGTCTTCAGCAAAGTTGTTCAAGTGACCAAGTCCTTTCGAATGATGGTCATATTTTTTTCAGAACTCTCTCACTACGCGGTGCTAGTGTGCACATGAACTTCCTTAGTATGTTATGTCTCGCAAGCTCGTCCATATAAAATGTTGCTGTGCAATGTGAGAACAGGAACCGAAAAAGGGATGACGTGTAGAAGCCGAAAATTGATTTCTGACACTATTTTGAAATCCAAGATGGCGGCCATCACTTCACGAAAAACTGTCAAATACTCTACAATATGGATATTTTCGGAAAAAAAAACAACGTGCAGAGGCCGCAAATTGATGCCAGACGCCATTTTGGAATCCAAGATGGCGACCATCGGGTAAAGAAAAACTGTCAAATACTCTACAATAAGAGTATTTCCTGAAAGGAAACGACGGGTAGAGGCCAGAAATCGATGCCAGTGGCCGATTTCAAATCCAAGATGGCGGCCGTCGGTTCAGTAAAAACATTGCCAGACGTCATTTTGGAATTCAAGATGGCGACCATCGGGTTAAGAAAAACTGTCGAATACCCTACAATATGAGTATTTTCGGAAAGGGGACGACGTGTAGAGGACGGAAATCGATGCCAGACGTCATTTTGGAATCCCAGATGGCGGTCATCAGGTCAAGAAAAAATGACAAGGAAATTTTTGGGGAATTTCGACCTCTCTTTGATTTTACATTCTTCCGGTCAATCGAGACATTCAATTCCTGCCCAGGAATTTGATCGAAAACAGGCAAATTCAAAAGTTTTGCTAAGTCTCGGGCGGATAAACCGGGATTTTACTTTCGAGCGTGCAGGATCGAAACACAACGTGCTTGCTCCGGTGAAACCATGATGTAAACAAACTTATCCTGAACAGGCATGGAAAATCAATCCCGTAAAATAATGTATGAAGCTTTTGTAGGTTTTGATATTGGCTACAACATTCGAAAAAAGCTCAAATCTGTATCTTTTATATATTTGAGTTCTGCTCAATTAAATTTTCAAAACATAGGTCACTCCTAGACTGAGTAAATTTTTCGTCAATTTTCCTCATATTCGAGCAGATTTTTGAGGAAAATCGAGAAAAATTTACTATGTTACTATGTTTTTGTGATTTTGAGTGAACAGTCAATCGCATCGGCCGTGCGACTCTGCATCATGTCCAACTCCAGGCACTTACAATATATGATTGAGTGATTCATTATTAATGGACCAGCAATAATTTATTCTTAAACTTTCGCCTCGATAGTCTATGAAAGAGCATTCATGTACCAATATCTCAAAAACTTTATTATCCTTTTGTTACATACTTATAACATATAACAGATTTGATAATACTCAGATCAAACATAGGATCCAGCTCTGAGTAGCATATATTTCTAATAGATTTGATAATACCTAACTGATCTATTAACGATTAACATATTTTCCAATTACCATACTGATTGATTTTTCTCTTTCCCATTTCTCCACTTTCAGCTCTCTAAAGTTTCTACAGCAAGTGCTCAACAACATGTCTTCGCCACCCGCAATACCCCTGTACACCCGCCGTTATCCGACGCCGAACGGCTATCCACAGAATACTAACGGAACCGAAACGACCGAGCTGCTCGATCTCCGTAAGCTCGAATCGCACCGAAGGTATGTTTGGGCTTTCCATAAGATCAAATCCAAGGCGAGGGATTACTTCCTAAATATCACAAATACTACTTGCTCAAGAAACAAGTGATCGAATCTGCCGATCCTCAGTCGATCGAAATCAACCTATAAATCCTGTACATTTATCATGCGAGCTTGAATCAAGGGAAACACACATATGTACTATAAACAAAATTAAAACCATACCATAAATGTATACCTTTCTATTTAAAACAATCAAAAGAACAACAACCGTCAAACGGAGGTGAAAATCAAAAAAATCGATCCTGCAAATACTTGATATCCTGTAAAAAAATAAGTCGAAAAGCAGTACTAATAAGCAAATACGATAATAACTAATGATAATAACGTCAAACGTAGCAGCAATTCAGGTTAACCATTTTATATATATAAACGAAAACAAAATATTTAAAATACAAGTAGCAAAGTGAGAAATAAATGACATATCGTTTACCCCCTCCTCCCGGAGAACGTATACATTGAAACTGTAAAAAGTTGTAAACAAACGAGCTGATAAATATTGCTTAACTATTGAAATCAACTTTTCTAACATCATAAAATCCAAGTGCATAGAAGCCATGAACATTATCCGCTTCCGTAGAGTTTCGTCATAAAGAAAACTGATAGACATGCTTTGCTTCCTGTAGTTATTTACAACTTAATTAAAAAAAAAATTATCCATTAAACAAACAAACAAAAAATGACACAAGACATGTAAATGATCCGTAGAGTTTCCGAGTACAAAACGAACTTAGCTAAACCAAAACAAATGAAATGCAAAAACACTGAATCATAGCATCATTTAGCCCAATTAATTATCGATAATCTAGTTATGTAACATGTAAATTAAAACAAATCAGAAAAAAAAACTATTTAACCTTCTCCCAACCATCATAAACACGTACAATTGATCGATTCGAGCAACTAAAATCCCACCAATTAAAAAGTGACGTTTCCCTTGCAACGATACAATCGAGAGAAGAAAAAAAAACCCCGAATACAACTGGCAACGCTTCCGTGTGCGTCAGTTGCCGTCATCAATCAACCTGTTCCGGCTCTTCAATCAATCTATTAATCCGAAAATCGTCAGTGTCCGGCGACTGCATCTTCAATCAACAATCAACAATCTATACCATTCATCAATCAACAATCTACAATCAACAATCTATCTAATGACGCCCGGGCAAAAAGCGTATGCCAGCACGTCTTGTGACTCATGCTGGGCGCACTGTTCCGCAGTGTCAATGCTCCAGCCAACGAGAACGAGGAGTTTGGCGGCTTCTGCTGCTGGTAAGTACCCAAAGCCTGCGATGGCGATTGTCTCACATGTTTCACATTGATGTGTTTCTTCGACTCTCCCTGGCAACTGCCATAACAAACACTGAATTTCTCAAACGAATCAACATATCTTAAGTGCTGGGCGAGTGCAGCAGGAAGTTCGGATGTCTTCTTTTCCTGTTCAACTGAAAACAGAAAAGTTCATGTCGTGTCTTCCTGATGTGTCTCTTTCTTTTTTTTTCGGATGCATAACATTCCATGAACCTACGGGTATCTCTTCCACGTCCTGTCTCGAGAGGCTCAAAAGAAAGTTCGTGCTTCCGAGCCAGGATCGGAAATTAAAAGAAAATTAAGCTGCCTATTTCGCACGGGCAGCGGAGCAAGAAGCTCAAAGTGGGAGGCATTTCCTGCCCTGTAGCCTTCTATTCCGGGTTACCTATCTGCTAGAGGGTGCCTGACTGGAACTGTCAGCGCTTATGATATGGCCCTCGCCAGACTTGCCTGCCCTGAAATTCAAATCCAAATCAGTCAGTTAAGGTGAAACGTGTTGAGTTCGAAATGGGTACCGTTGGTATCCCTTGGAATGGGTAGGGTGGGTTGTGGGTATGGTGGCACAACAACAATCAACAGCCAATTTGCTGCCGCTTTCATCAATCGCGTGATGGTGTTTGGTTGAGGGTGGAATGAAACCGGCACTATCATCCGGGGTGGTAGTTAGGAACGAGGGTGAATTCCTTGCAAGTTGAGGTGTCGAGGTGAACTTCGGCGCATCAACGGCAGTGATGCCATTTCTACGTAAAAAATAATGTCGATACTCATCACGAAAAAAAAAGCGGGGGATTGTCAGAAATGAAATTAAAAGAATCATCAGGAAAATCATCTTACAACCTGGCGGGACACATTGGCTGAATATATCAAAATATTTGTTAATATTTGTCTTTTCAAGGCACAGGCTAAGTCATAAATATATATGTAGAACAAACGTTGTTCAACACACATAGCTCTATTTTGAACCTGTTTTAGTTCCTAAAAATATTTATATTTAAAAATAGTTGAAGATATTTGCAAATATATTCAAATTGTCTCACCCCTTACTAGATAGGAGAATTTACGTATTCTCGGCAACCTAAGCAGCGACCATCTTTCTTTAGGCTCTTTCCATCATAATCACGATTTTCAAAACTCAAAACAATGTACATTTTATTGCACATCTTGCAAATTTCCATAACCGCTGGAACAATTTAATAAATCTTAATTTTTCTCATCAAAAATATATGGAAGCACCAGCCGGATCACTGCCAACCCGATACAGAAAATAAAATAGTCCACGTGGATGATGATTTAAAGCACCTGCGGTGGATAAATTAATCAGGAAAGGTGAAAGTATTTTCCTGATCCTATGCTTCACGGTGAAAATTTTGACCCTCATCACTCTTTCGAGGGTTTCCCTATTCACCGCTAGAGGCTGCAACAATCGCTTAGTTCCAATTGGATTCGCCTATAGCCTTTTTCTAGAGGCGAATCAAATAGAAGGTTAGCGATTGATTCAGCCTCCGGCCGGGCCTCTGATCCGGAAGATCATAACCGCTGGAACAATTTTTTTATAAATCTTAATTTTTCTCTTTAAAAATATGTGGAAGCACCAGCCGGATTACTGCAAAATCGATAAAGAAAACAAAATGTTTCACGTGGATAACGATTTCAAGCACCTGCGATGGATAAATTAAGCAGGAAAGGTGAAAATATATTCCCTTTCTATAGGCCTTTTCAATGCATCACCAACGTAGAAGGCACCATGCTAGTTCGAGAGGAAACGTCAGTCAAACCGTTTGTGTACATCCGAATAAGGATTTAACACAACGCAAATTACAGCATTTTTCATTGAACATCTTGTCTATTTCCATCAGTAATTGCCTAATTATACGATTTTTCCACATATCTGAACTAATTTGCACCTAAATTAGTCACACGCAAGAAATCCGAATGATCATAACCACTAAGGCACTATTATAATTTCCCATTTTTCTCAACAAAAATATTCCTGAACACTAGCAAGATCCTTGCAAAAATGATACAGAGTTAAATCAAGGTTGCAAAGACTCATTTTAGCTAAAACAATGTTTTTCTAAATTATGAAATAATTAGATGCCATGATCAAATTTTGAATTGGTAGGATACAAGAAGAGGTTGCAAAGAATGGGTTTGACATATTAAACCTGTTTATTTCACTTCATGAGAGTCACAATCAGCGATTTTTCACAAACTCACTCACTCACTCACTCACTCACTCAGCGATCAGCAAATCGCTGATTGTGACTCATAGAAAGCAAAATTTACAGGTTTTATGTTTCCAACGCATACTTTGTAACCTCTTCTTGTAAGTTACAAGTGAAACATGCCATCATACCATCTTTTGGTTTTATTATTCCGAAAAACATTATTTTAGCTGAAATGAGTCTTTGCAACCTTGAGTTAAGTTTTACAACTGTAGATCAAGTTTTGGAGCATCTCAGATGAATCAATTTATCAGGAAAAGTGAAAAAGTGTTCCGCTTTCTATGTCTCCCGGCCAAAATGTTCTGCTCACAACACTCTTTTTGACGTTGTCCTATTCACCACCAGAGGTTGAATCGATCGCTTAGTTTCTATCAAAAAGGCGTATACTTCACGGCGAAAATTTCAGCCCTCATCACTCTTTTGAGGGTTCTTCCACTAGAGGCTGACACGATCGCTTAGCTTCTATTTCGTTTGCCTATATTCAGCTAATCAAGATCTATCAAGATTACTTATATACATCACGGTTCGAACGCAAGCTTTTTCGAAAATAAACAGTGTTAGTGGTACCAGATGCACTTTGACATTTCTTACCAATTCGAAGCATAGATCGCGCACGAAATTGACATTATTCAGTCAAGTGGACTGTCAAACGATGTCAACAAAACAATAACATTGTTGAAATTTTTTGGTAGAAAATTTGAAAATTTCACTGATTTGAAAAGATAACTTCCTGATGTCTTCTGAGAAGTTGTTAAGCAGAAAGTTTGCCACCTTTTCGGACGATTCAGTTTCCGGTAGAATACAAGTCTGATCCTGTGGATGATCCGGAATATCCGTAAAAGTGGTCAATTCATGAAACTGATCCTAGAACTCCGCGTTTTTTAGAAACCACTCATAAACGTCTTATCAGAATGAATTCGGAGCTGTGACCGAAATATGGACACTGGGGACTACAGGATGGTCCACTAAAAGAACCGGAACATCCGTAAAAGTGGTCAATTCATGAAACTGATCCTAGAGCTCCGCGGTTTTTTTCAAAACCACTCATAAACGTCTTATCAGAATGAATTTGGAGTTGTGACTGGAATATGGACCCTGCGGACCACGAGATGGTTCACCGGAAGATCCGGAACATCAGAAAAGTGGTCAATTAATGAAACTGATCCTAGAGCTCCGTGGATTTTTCAAACCACTTATAGACGTCTTATCAGAATGTATTCGTGACCTTAATTTGGACTCTGGGGACTACATGATGGTCCACCGGAAGATCCGGAACATCCGTAAAAGTGGTCAATTCATTAAACTGATCCTAGAGATCTACGGATTTTTCGGAACCACTCATAAACGTCTTGTCGGAATGTATTTGGAGTTGTGTTCAGAAATAAGAATATGGAGACTACAGAATGGTCCACCGGAAGATCCGGAATATCCCTAACAGTGCTCAATTCATGAAATTGATCCTTGAGCTCCACGATTTTTTAGAAAGCACTCATAGACATCTTATCGCAATAAAATCGGTGTTTTGACCAGACAGTTTATACTGGGGACCACGGGATGGTCCATTAAAAGATCCGGAAGATCATCAAAAATTCCGTTAAAAGTGTCTAGAAGTTATTAAATACTTAAATACCACCTAGAAATCATCCATGATAATAAATAAAAAAAAAATGTGTCTATGAGCAGTTCTAAAAAACCATAGAGTGCTTAGATCAGTTTTCTTGACCTATCCACTTTAATGGATGTTGCGGATATTCCGAAGGACCATCCAATGGACCCTGGGGTCCATTTTCCAGTCACAACTCCGAGTTCATTCTGATGAGTTGTCTATTATTTTCCAGAGGAGCGTTCATGGTCTCCAGGGTCTGTTTTCCAATCATAACTCAGAATTCATAATTATAAGACGTCTATGAGAGTTTACGAAAAAAAAAAACGGAGTTCTTGGATCAGTTCCATCGATTGAGCCTTTTTACGGATGTTTTGGATCTTTCGGAGGACCATCCACTGCACAATGGTACCAAAGCCGATGTTCGAAAGTTAGAATTGCTTCGAACGAAAACGGGAATGGGAAATTGCTTTCGTTTCGAACGAATCCGGTTCGTACGAAAACGGGAATAGAGGTGATTGTCGTTTATGCGATCGATCAGTTTGTACCCGTGACAACTCCACCCATATCTAGTAACCTTCCTTGGTCCAACCACCGACTCAAGCAACTGAAGTCATCCAACCGAGCTGCCTTGAAGACATTTTGTAAACTTCGAACGGAGACATCCAAGAGGAAGTACAATCTCGTTAACAAACAGTATAAGCAGCTCAACAAACAAATTTGTTCAAGCCCATCAGTGCCATCTACAATCTAAACTCAAAGCAAGAGCTTCTGCAATCATGTGAATGATCAATGGAAGCAATCGGGCTTACCTTCTACCATCTACAATACGGATCGAGAAGAGTCTGCTACGGAGGGAATCGCTGACCTGTTCATGTTACAATTCAGCAGTGTCTTCGTGAAAGAAAATTTACCTAACGAGCACATCGTGGCCACCGTAAGCGAGGTTCCCGTACTTTCTGCTGTTGAAACGCATCCACCTATCTTGACTAATGATGTTCGTAAAACAGGCCTTCGTTAGAAAAATTATTACAGCAGTGACCCTGACGGAATCCCTTCCGCGGTTATTAAGAATTGTATTGGAGTGCTGGCTGCACCTTTAGCATCAGTCTTCAACCTCTCTTTGCATTCTGGGGTCTTTCCCTATGGCTGGAAGGATTATTTGGTTTTCCCTGTCTTAAAAAAGGCAATAAGCAGTTGGTGTCCAACAACCGTGGCATCGCTGCTTCATGTGCAGTCTCAAAACTTTTTAAATTATTGGTGCTAGATTGTTTCAAACACACATGCTCTAGTTACATCGCAATCGAACAACACGGATTTATGCCGAAGAGGTCGACCGCTACAAATTTCGTTCAATACACATCCTCAAACATACGCGAGATGGAAAGAGGTCATCAAGTGGATGCTAGCTACACTGATCTTTCCGCTGCTTTTGATAAAATCAAAGACGAGATTGCAGTGGCCAAACTAGAGCGACTTGGCCTACACGGTTCCCTTCTTGATTGGCTTCGCTCATAACTCACCAGTCGACATACGTCAGTGCAGATAGGAGATCATATCTCTCAACCGTTCGCTGTTTCTTCTGACGTACCTCAAGGCAGTCATCTGGGATCGTTCATTTTCATATCTGAATGACGTTCACTTTTCTATTTGTTGCCTGATGCTGTCTTATGCTGACGATTTCAAACTTTACTTTGTCATCAAAGATCGAAGTGGTGCATTGTGTCTTCAGCGGCAGCTGGACGTTTTTGCTGTTTGGTGTGACAAGATTTATAGGTATTAATTGGTTCTAAATGTGCTATTACAATGTTGTCCAGTTAAAAGAATAACCTATCTGTTATGCTTACAGCCTGCAGGAGCAAATTTTAAGCCGTGGGTCTACCATAAAAGACTTAGGCGTCATACTTGATTCACAGCTCACCTTCAAGGACCATGTGGCTTATGTTTCTGCTAAGGCCTCTTCTCTACTTGGTTTCATTTTTCGTTTCGGCAAAGACCAGAGATGCAAAATATCATGACACTCACTCGACACTCGTCAACGCATCAACCGACTATCGCTGACAGAACGTTTTGTCAAGCTGTGAGAGGTAGAGCCATGGCAAACTACAATCACCAGTAATGGTCGCTGCTCACAGGTAAAACGTAACACTCGTTGCTTATGATGGAAAGCATAACGAAAACAGTAAAGACTTCTACAGTACGATGAAGAGAAAAAGGGAAACGGCAGAAGAAAATAAAAACAATGCCTACGCATTCCAAGTTCGACTCGGCACGAGTGACTGAGTGAGTTACAAACAAAGCTGGCAAAATGAAACAGAAGCTGTTGGGCTCACTCACCAACACACTCACTTAAGCAAGCAAAGCAACAGCTGCTTCAAAACGATCACAGATGAGTGCCGCGATTGTCGGGAATGACCAGATCGGTGATGGATCAACCGAGGGATAAACACCGAAGACGACATTCACCAGTTGCTTTTTACTTCTTTCTGGAACTTGATGGATAGCCATGGAGAGTGCTTCGACAAGCATATTGGTGGGAATGTATGTACTAAGCGTTACTACCATCAGCTGTATGACGATCGTTATTGTGATAGGTCGCAACTCTGCCAAAGACTTTAGGAATATTTTCTGTTTAAAAACACTCGATTGTTTGTTAGTCCACTCCATATTAGAGTACTGTTCCGTATGGATTCCTTTTTGCAGCAACGAGATGAATCGTATTAAGGCCATTCAGCGAAGATTTTTACGTTTCACTCTTTGTTGGCTACCCTGGAGTGATCCTTTCAACCTCCCTAGTTATGAAAGTCGCTGTAATTTGATGTCCCTACAATAACTTAGTATTCGCCGTAGCGTCTCTAAGGCTACCTTCATTGCAGATCTCCTACGATCGGAAATTAATTGCGGCTCACTTCTGCAGCAGTAGAGTATCAATATCAGACGAGTAAATTTGGGTTCTTATTATGTTTACAACATCCCGGCTTCTCGCACAAACTACGGCGCTAATGAGCCGTTAACTAGCATGTACAAGATTTTCAACTAATGTTATAACGGCTTTTATTTTAATATCTCCCGTGTTAGGCTTGAGAATCTGATTTATAATGCATTTTTAACTTCCTGACGGTTTCTGTTTTCAGTACTTAAATTAAGTTAATAATGTTCTCATTAATATCGTTTTATATGCTTAGGACTTAGTTCAAGCATATGTATTTGTAGAATTGCATGTTATCTGTTGGTACTGAAATGATAAGGTTTTTAGCTTTTTCCTCCAAATAAATAAATAAATAGGGTAGTGCTTTCACACTGAATCGAAGCAGTCAGTAATTTTATGATCTGACCTAGACTCATCATGCAAAAACCATTCTTATAACCTTACAATATTCTTCATACTTATCCAGCACTCCGCTATCCGGATTTTTTGAATAACGGAACTGTTCGGTAAGAGTTAAAAAAAAATTGTGAAAAATTATCATAAAAATAGAAAATACGTTCCGAACTAGTACAGACTTTGTCCAGTTAAGCCAGTTTAATGATAAAAAAAATAAGATTTGTTGATTTTATTGATTTCACACGTGTAATGGTCATTTTAAATGTTATCAACTTTTTCAGCTGTTCAAAAACCCGGTAAAATTTTGCCGAATTCGGTGATCTGAATTCAATGTGTAAGTCTACTAAATTGTTCAAAAGTTCAGCTCATCTGATCATTTTAATGACCAGCTTGTACAGTTTCCTCAGTAACGAACGAAATGTATATAGATCTTATTATAGATATACTCTGATTTCCAAATCATCATGAAGTTCAGAACACTTGACTCACGATTCCAATATAATTCTACTCAGAAGATCTGTCAGAACTTCTCTTTTGCTGTTACTACCAAGCTTATTTTAAAATGTGCTTATCAGTTTCATTTAGATTTATTTCTGGTAAATTTTCATATCATCCGTACTAGCTCCAATTAATATTCTTTCTTGAAGTGAAATAATAGTTCTTTCTAGAAGCATAATTTAATGTCAAGAAAATAATAAAAGCTTGTAATATTTTTCAAGCGAAGCGAAAGTAGTGAGCTTAAATTTACAGCCCCGCTAGCTTTTGTCTTGATTTTATAGACCGGAAAATTACATTAAAAAAATGCGAAGGAAAACTTTCCATACTCCAACAGATCTGCACCGAACGACCACACTAGTCCGCACGCTCACCTGGCCACCTTCTCCGTCAGTTCATAAAAGACGAGTTATAAACATTTCACACTCTGTCTTTCACTCCCATCTACCGGTTGCATTCTGGCACAGCCACATTCTCCGGAGGATTTCGGCTGCAGCGCTCCGGCACCATAAACCAGTTATGGCAATCATGCTACTCTGCTGCTAAGCTTGTTGCATATGATGCCCTATAACTAACAAGCTTTAACAGCCTCGCTGTCCAGTTTCCACCATTCTCCCCCTCTGCTACTCCGCACTGGAAACCGTGCGATATTGCAATCAAAAATCGTAAAATAAATTTTAAGACCCGAATATTATACACTCACTCACCCGGACCCGTATCCGGAAACATGTAAGAGTGTCTCTCCAGCTGGTACAATTCCCTGCTCTGCTTCATGGAGACACATCCAGAAGACACTTGTGTGAAGACCAAAAAAATAAAACGCCTCCCCCCCCCATCGTTGTCTGCCCATTTTTTCACCACCCCTTATCACCCGAGAGGCTCTGATTAGAATCTGAATTTTGTAACAGAGTAACGGACCAAAGGTCGGGGATCGTTTGGCCTCGAGACTGAAGGGAATAGCTACTTTTTCCGCATGCATAGGAAGCTTTACATGCTTCGACAACAATGGCCCCGAAAAACTGAGACGAGACTGCTACTTGTTGGTTGGTCAACAGCAGTGAAATCAGGAAGGAACAAGTGACAGTTGGTTCGAGACTGCACTACTGGTATTGGGAATTTTCGGCAGGGCCCGAGCAACAAACAAGTTTCACACTGCACCATCCCAAGGGAGCTGCACTCCTTGTCGGCTTGTGCATCTCACAGAGTTGGTCCTGTGGGTTGGAAGGAAGATGATTTCATGTGCATTTTAACTTTGTTATGCTGAGGAGATTTTTTGGATAGTGATATTTATGGGATTATCATGAGCTGTCTAGTTGGTCGATATGTGTGCCTTGAGCTGGATCTGTAGCTTAACTATTCGATACACTCGGATTGTTTGGTTTTCACGGAAAGAATGGATTAACCTGTCTGTACAGCGAGTTACAAAGGTGAAGGGTGGTTACGGTTCATTTCAGTAGCCTATCGATTTTGCTGCAATTGCCTTTGAGTGAGGGGGTTTAAAGTCGATTCTTTGTTGTTCTGAAAACGTGTTTTGGATAATGCATCGGTTTATTTCGTCGTTGGAATACGGAATTGTTTGATAATAAAGTATATTTATAGCAAATGATGCTGATGATTTATTCTACCTGGCCATGTTGGGACAGGTTAAGTAAAGTGGAGTTCCAGTTTCATGTCGGAATTCAAATATGTATGAAGGGTCAAATCTCACCACAAGTGGATAAATTCATGTTTTTCATTGAAAAACTACAAGGGACAGCCCTATGGGGTTGTACGCAATGGTGACGTAGGACTACGTGGTCTTATATAATAAATTTTATTTGTTAACTGAAGCAGGAACTTGTGTTTTGTGTAGGAATAGGAATTTGAGCGGTGTTTATACTCTTTAGTATAACTATGATTGCCCTGAAAAGAACCTTTTGATATGAATTTTAGTTGAGACATGTTCAGAAACTTAACTCTTTTGGAAAATCTTGGTGGCCTTGAAAAGGGCTGATGGTAGTACACGCTTAAAGCCTTTGGAAGATGATGATGACGTGCAGGCAGCTGGATCTGCAAATTCGGACCGGACAATTACATATTCTTCGGTTCAATGATTGGGCACTCGCAAGAGTCTCTGCTCGTCTGCTGCTTGACAGGGGTTGAACTGGTGGCTGCGACAGGTTGGAAGGCCACAGAATATCGGTGTTCACCCATCTAAAGCTCCTCCCCTTTTTAGTTTTTCTCGTTAAACTTTTTCTCTCAACAAGTTGGTAAATCTTAGCCTTTAGCAGTATCACGGTTAACACTGTTTTCGACAAATTTATGATCCTGTTTCACGTTATGGTTCTTCTGTATGCCTGTTAAGATAAATTAGTGCTTGTATTTATTTTTTATACTGCGCTAAATCAAACGAGTAGAAATAAAAAGGGATGTCGGTTACCCGCTCGAATAATTGAAAATTCGAATAATATTTCATCGAACAGCTGGAAAAATCTTTACTAATAATCGTTAATCGAATAATTGGATCTCTAGGCATCCCTAGAAAATAGTGCAATTTCATGTTTGGTGGTCCTTCGAAAATGTCAAACAGCATAATTGCAACCAACGAGTGTAGCACAAGAACCAACAGCGGTGCGATGCTAGTTTTCATTGCTATGACGACGACTGAATTAAGGGGCTTAGAAGCAGAGGGGTGAAAGTCAATTCTTTTTTGATGACCATGGCCTCACTAACCTTTTTCGTACTATTTCTGCTACGCTTTTCTATCATCCAGAATAACAAACGTATCAATGAATATGTTTGCCGTCGAGTTATTAACGGAACAGAAAATCGATGAATAGAATCGATCAAAATCACCAGCACCCCTGCTTCCAAGTTTGGTTACAAGATTACAACTCTGGAGAGCATTTTGTGTGGTCGTTGGCGATCGGAGGCGAATGCCACTTCGACTTGTTTCGGCTATTAACGACCCTCTGATGACTGTGTTGGGGAAGCAGGAATGCTACATCGACATGTTTTGTACAGAAACGATTCTCTGATGACTGTGACTGTGCTGCGTGATTTTATCATGAAAAGTTAAATTCAAATTTTAAATAACTAATAATGTGAATTAAATTGTAACAATTGTGAAGTGGAGTTTTAAGTGAATTGTATGACGATGACCAAATGGAATTCCACTCGATTCCGTTGCTTTAGTAATTGGCATTGATGAATAGTGAAGTCTTCCGGATAACAGCAGTTTGTTCCAGCCGGCGCCGACGCTCAGCTATGTTATTTTTTGTCTTTCGTTTATGTAGCTCTTATACTAAAATTCAATAAAATTAACAGTAGCTCATTAAATACGCGCCATTAAAATGCTACAATACTGCTTGATGGAATATTTCAGCGATATATTGGCATCGATATTGTATTGTAACAGGGCTTACTAGAATACCTGCGTTCTTGTAATGGGCTATTGGATCTACGATAGAGGAGTCACTTTCTAGTTCTTGGATTAAAGCTTCTTGCAGTCATGACTGCAGGGAGGTTTTATGTCACTGCCAGTCAGTGGAAGTTGGATTGTAAATACATACATACATACAGACCTTTATGATGCCTCAAAATGTAAATTTAACATGAAACTTGCTGAAACTGGTCCAGAGGGATTTTGATTGTACGTTGTCGCTGAAATCTTGATCGATATCAGAACCGCAACTGGCGATAATTCTCTAATATAACAACAAAACCCCCCCCCCCCCTGATGTTATCCTGAACAATGTAAACCTTCTAACCTCACAATGCCACATTAAGGACGAGGTCGTTATTACTAAGTTGGTGGTCATTCCGTAGATCTGCTCCTTTCTAAAATATTTGTGCAACATATAAAATCACTATACCAACCCTAGATGAAAATAATGATGCCAGTAAAATATGAACCTGACAAATTATGCAAACAACCTTTCTCTGATCCAGGTTCTTCGATGAGTAATTAGACCTCGCTAAAGTTGTTCCATGCTGCATGGAGACACATCAAACTGTAAACTATATTGGTCAATACACTACATTGAATTCCTCTTTAGTAATGTGACTTATATTACAGGTATACTTCTATGAAACGTAGCTGTCACTTTTGACTTCCATCGTCAATATCTCGCTTATAACAATTGAGTCATACACATTAATATTACCGATAGATAGGAGATTATCTCATCTGTCAGATGGTGTTATTACTTTGCTTGTTTGCGAGAAATCGGCGATGGAAGACAGGAGTGCCAGTTGCGTTATATCGAGGTTTATCTGTATATGTTTATTTTAAAAAGGATTTAGATTTATTTTAGAAGATCAAGTTCAGCACTGGGAGAGGCTATGCGTGTGTTCGAACCTGATGTTTGTTTTTTACCGTGGATTTTTTTTTTATTATTTATTTTATCTATAATCGGTTGCTGATCTAGTCATATCCAGGCCCAGGAGTCAATTTCTAGTTCCTCATTCTAGGTCCCTATTATTTGCGCGCTGAGAAGCTGTTCCGAAGCCACGAGGCGTCCCATCATTCGTTGAGTGGCAGCGTTGAACCTGACTATTAGTCTCGAAAAGGCTTGCCAATGCACATCAAAAATCGACTACATACATCCGAACATTTGTTTATCTCGAATCGAAGTCCATAAACCGGACTAGTTCATGTTGATCTTTGTCAAGTTTCGTCTACAATTTGGACTTCTACATCAACACATGTCAGGCGGCCTTCAGGTTCAATTGGCTAAACTTGGTCAGTTCGTTCCATTTTGTAAATTTTTATCTTTTCAAACCAGTAACGTAGGGAAATCATCTGTTTGTGGTGCGTTACTGGTATAAGATCTACCACCGAACCCTAGTCGTGACAACTTCAAACTAGGATTTTCCAGTAATCAAAGGATCACATTTTAGTCCTTGTTACTTTTTATGACTTGATAATAGTGACAAGAATCGGGTAGTGTCCACAATTTTCAAACCATTTATAGCCTTAAACTCCATCGAATATAATACGCCAATTTCGAATTATCGTCGATTTGGCTAAGCATCATGCCGTAATATCCTCAATTTTAATGTGGGATGTAACATCAATAGAGATTTCCAAGCGCAATCTCACGAACACTAAAGTTTTCCATGTTTAAAAATGAAGAAGAAGAAGAAGAATCAAAAAGGTATCGCGATATCACAACTACTTAAAATGGTAGCGCGCGGTCTCACGCGGTCTCACGCAAACTCCTCGGAAGTTCTCTAGTTTTCTCGTCGGAGATTCTGTGAATTTCTCCTCGGAATAAAATAAAACAGCAAAGAAAGGTTATCTTCCATTTAATTCCACTTAATAAATTTGGTATCCATGACAGATACGTATTTCGACTACAATGTGCAGTCTTCATCAGTGTAATTCCCACTAAAGAACTTATCAAAATCTAACCCCCTTAAGTACTCATCTCCTAGGTAAAAAAAAGTCAAGATCACAGTTCTTTGATCTTCTCGTTGGGAGCTCTTTGAAGTTCTTTGAATTTGTCGTCAGATGTTCTCTGAACTTCTCTTAGGAACTTCTCTGAACATCTCCTCCAATGTTCGCTGAATTTTTCCTCGGAAGCTTTGAACTTCTCATCGGAAGATCTTTGAACTTCTCTCCGGAAGTTCTCTGATCTCCTCGTCAGATGCTCTCTGAACTTCTCATCGGATTTTCTTCTTCTTCTTACTCGCATTTCAGCTCTCAACTTAGTGTTCTAGATGCACTTCCACAGTTATTAATTGAAAGCTTTCGATGCCTGTACCTTTTTTGCATTAGTATTATACGGTATGTACAATCATACTCTATGCCCAGGGAAGTCGAGAAATTTTCCAATCCGTAAAAAATCCTAAACCTGACCGGAAATCGAGCCCAGCCACCTCCAGCATGGTCTTGCTTTGTAGCTGCACCTTTACCGACTGAGCTAAGGGAGGCCCGTCGGAACTTCCTGTTGAACTTTTCTTCGAAAAATCTCTGAACTTCTCGTCGAAAGTTTTCGGATCATCAGAAGATCTCCTGAACTGCTCGTCGGATGATGTCTAAACTTCTTGTAAGAAGTTCTCTGAATCTCTCGTCGGAAATTCTTTTAACTCTTGCCGGAAGTTCTCTGAACTTTTCGTCAAATTTCAGGGAACTTCGATAACTAACTTCAGCGAAGTTCTGTGAACCTTAGGCGTTTTTTCAGTACTCTGAACCTCAGAGCAGATCTGTAAATTTTTCGTCGGAAGTTCTGTGAACATTTTTTCGGAAATTCGGCGTTCTGTGAACTTTTCGGTGAACTGTGTGATTCTGTGAAGTTCCCTTTAAGTTCAATGAATTTCACGTGAAGTTCAGAGAACTTCCTTTTAAGATCAGTGACCTTCTCTTGAAGTTATCAGATCATTAAGGAATTGCATAGGTACTCTTTAACACTCCGAACACGATGCCTCTGGTAAAATGTGTTGCGGCAAATCGGCAATGTTTGAAAAATCATTGCTCAGCAATTTATCAATAGATTTTAATTCTATTGATGACAAATAAATCTTTATAGTAGGGGAAATGGCTCTAATGTTGGCATATGGATCGAAGATTGGGTCCATCGCTAAAAATCTGCTATTTATCAATTTTGTCTAGATGAACGCGTCATTGGGACGGTACTAATGGATATTTTTGGTCGCTATTGAAAATTTAGTCGATTGCTGAATTTATGTATGGGCCCAAATAAGGGACATTTAGGCCGACATTGCATCCATTTTCCAAGTTTTCCGTTACACATTTTACCGGAGGCATCGTTTTCGGAGTGTTAAAGCTACATCGGAGTAGTTATGCTATCTTAAGGTAGTAGGGTTAACTACCCCTGTTGCCACTGGTGTGAATTCCACTTGGTTTTTTCGGACCTCTTTATAGCAAACTCTGGTTTTTCCGTAGAGTAAGCTTTAAGCTACAAAATGTGATTTTTATTAGCTAGATTATAATAATAAATTGCATGAAACTTACAGATTTTAGTCCATTAATATTTAAGAATTCACGTCGTAGCTGATTGTTTGTGTTTGCTGTTGGTGTCTAAATTTTATCGTATTGTACATTAGATTATAAGTTTAATTAATCAAATATAATATAAGTTTACCTCCAATTCAATTAATATAAGTAATTTTAACTTCGTAAACTAGAATTTTAATAATACAATTTAGGATAAAGTTTTGTGAACGCACATTTTAATTCGTCTACTTTGTGTCTTTGTTCACTTGTAAACAGTCATTGTCCGCTTGTGCTCTTTGTCCGGATTGAAGGTTTACATCAACGTCAAAGCTATCCGTTATCCGTATTCAATGCCTAACGTTACGGATCGACGGTGCAAGGTGTGTGCCTGCAAGGTGAGGACTGTCGCGAACATCCCCCGACCCGTATTGCTGCAGACTTCCATCAGCTATACCTCCATCCATCACGTCCAACACTGCCAGCTTTGTTACTGGTCGCCGGAACACGCCACTGCCTGTCTTCACATCAACGCTTCGAATCCTTCCATCTTTCCCTGGATGTGTCTTGAGGACCCTGCCACGAATCCAGCTGTTCCGTATAGCTTCATCCATGACGATCACCAAATCTCCCGCTTGCACTGGTTTGACTTCGATGAACCACTTTGTGCGGCGAGGGTAGGGAGGTATTCCCTAATCCACCTTGTCCAAAACCTGTCCAAACAAGCCTGAACGTGTCCCCAGTTGGTTCGGAGTGTAGTTGCAACGTCCACAGGCTGCTTTGCTGGTTGTACGACACCACTGGAACTCAACATCAGAAAATGGTTGGGAGTCAGAGCTTCCTCATGTTCTGCGCTCACGGGAACGTACGTCAATGGCCTGGAGTTGACCATCGCTTCTACTTCGACCAATATAGTGCAAAAGGATTCCTCGTCCGGGTTCCTGGAGGTAGAGAGAGTGCCTAGACCGACCTTGACGGACCGAACTAAGCGTTCCCACGATCCACCCATGTGTGGGGCTGACGGTGGATTGAACCGCCACGACGTATTCCGATTGGTGAAGGTATTGGCCAATGAAATGTTGATTTGTGCTATCTCCCGCTTCAAATCGTTGCTTGCACCTTGAAAGTTCGTGCCCTGATCACTATAGATCTCTTGCGGAGCACCTCTGCGAGCAATAAACCGCCTCACCGCCATTTTGCAGGATTCTGTAGACATTGAGTTCGCTACTTCAAGGTGGATGGCTCGTACCGTCTGGCAAACAAACAGAGCCACCCATCTCTTGGCACTTGCTCTGCCAATCCGGATAAGGAACGGTCCACAATAATCCACACCCACGAAGGTGAACGGTCGAATGTACGCTGCTAGCCTGCATTCTGGAAGCGATGCCATACGAGGAGGTTGAGGAGTTGCCTTTCGAACGACGCACCATTTGCACGTCTTTGCTACTTTCCGGACCGCATTCCGCAAACTGGAGACATGAAACCTCTGTCTCACCTCGTTCACCACAGTCTCAGAGTTGCCGTGACCGTATTGTCGATGATACCAGTTCAAGATAAGGCCGGTGACGTAGTGGTTTTTCGGCAGAATAACCGGAAATCTAGCGGCGTACGGTGCATAATGAGCGGCACCAATACGCCCATCCATCCGCAGCATTCCTGCCTCGTCCAACATCGGAGACAA
Organism: Ochlerotatus camptorhynchus; assembly: GCF_037179485.1. Lineage (NCBI taxonomy): Eukaryota > Metazoa > Arthropoda > Insecta > Diptera > Culicidae > Ochlerotatus > Ochlerotatus camptorhynchus. The sequence goes on along the minus strand of NW_027040627.1, from coordinate 982,825 downwards.
CTTGCAAAGTGGACTGGTTCTCTCGAGTCTGGGGGCTTGTTCCGGAAATCGTTGATGCTGTTCTTCGACTGCGATCATTTCGTCGGGGTACGTTTCCATTTGTATCCAGCGAAAGAGTGTTTCCTCCGCGGACTGCAGCTCTTCCTGAGACAAATATTCACCGGCTTCTGTTGGATCTCCACGCACCTTTCCGGAACAGTTAGCACAGAAGCGGAGCATGTACGCGGTTGCTCGCAGGAGTCTTTCCCACTTAGAGAAACGTCTGTAGTCGATCAATGGTTCGGTGATTTCACGATGATGTGCGTGGACGGTTCGTAATTCCTCTGGTATGTTCGGTTCTGGCAGCTCGTTGCCTGGCCATTCCGATTCAGCCTTGTAGAGGAACTCCGGACCCGTAAACCACCGAGAACCGTTTTTGAAGCATGGACCTTCTCCCCATTTTGTCGCCTCGTCAGCCACGTTCAGCTTTCCAGGAACTTTCCGCCATTCGCCCACACAGGTTTCGCTCAGGATTTCACCGACTCTCACTGCAACGAACTGTCGATATCTACGTTGGTCCGACTGGATCCAAGATAATACCGTGCTTGAATCGCTCCAGATCATTCGACGTCGTATAGGTAAGGTGTGGCTCTCTTGAACAGACTTCATTAGGCGACTTCCAAGAACTGCCGCTTGCAGTTCCAGCCGTGGAATGGACAGTGGTTTCAACGGGGCTACCTTGGACTTTGCTGCCACCAATGCGCAGCGTACTTGTCCTTCATCGATGATGCGAAAGTATGCCACGCAAGAAAATGCCACCAGACTTGCATCCACGAAGACATGTAATTCTATGTTGTCTAAGCCGGCACTGCTGTATCCTGGGAAGTAGCATCGCGGCACTGTTTCTCGATCCAGTCCTTTAAGTGCTTGCACCCACTGACGCCATCGACTGCAGATTTCCTCTGGAATTCGCTGATCCCATCCTATCTTGCTTCTCCATATGTCTTGCACCAAACACTTCCCGTGAACAACGTATGCTGCTACTAGTCCCAGTGGATCAAAGACGCTCATGACGACTCGAAGAACTTCTCGCTTGGTCGGAATCATATCGCCACTCAACAACTGCGCGACGTCTTCCCGCAAGCAAAGTCTGAATGTGAATTCGTCGTTGATGGGCTGCCATCGCATGCCGAGGACTCTTTCGATCCCTGTAGACTTGTCCGTCGCGAAGCTTTTGCATTCGCTTGCAGAGCTTTCCCCGACCCGTCGAACAACTTCTTCCGAATTCGACAACCAGTTACGGAGCTCGAACCCAGCCTTTGCATGAACTTGCTTAACCTCTGACGCTATTCGGATTGCCTCTTCTTCGGTGTCCCTACTGTCGAGGTAGTCATCGACGTAGTGGTTGTTGACTATTGCTTCGACGGCTTCTGGAAATTCTATTCTGTTCTCCTCAGCATTCCGGTTCTTTACGTACTGCGCCAAGCATGGTGAGCACGTTGAACCGAAAGTGGCAACATCGATCACGTAGACTTCGACTGGTAGTGATGAATCATCATGCCATACGAAGCATTGCGATTGACGATCCCAGGCGCGAATGAGAAGTTGGAAAAACATTTCCCTAACATCCCCTACCACAGCTACCTGCCGCTGTCGGAAACGGTGTAGAACTGACTTGAGGGATGTTAGAAGATCGGGTCCTTTCAGAAGCATGGAGTTTAATGACACGCCTTCCACCTTCGCTGCCGCATCCCACACCATACGGATCTTTCCTGGTTTGTTTGGGTTGATAACCAATCCCAACGGAAGGAACCAGGTTCTCCGCGGATCAAAGTTCGCCAGTTCCTCCGGTGTCGCCTTATGGATGTATCCTTTGGCCTCCAGGTCAGCGATGTGTAACTTCACTTTGTTGTAAAGTTCCGCATCTGCAGTCAGTTTACGCTCGAGACACTTAAGCCGCCGCTCTGCCATCGGGCGGCTTTCGGGAAACTCTATACAGTCATAACGCCATAACAAACCCGTTTCAAATCTCCCAGATGGTGTACGAATCGTGGTTTTCTCCATGATTTCCCGTGCCCGACGATCATCATCTGCTTCGACTATCGGTGCGACCTTCACACCAGTACTTTCAACTGTGAAGAACTCCTCGACGAGATCATGTAGTTCACGATCGGCTGATCCCGAGCAAACGTGCAGAAAGCGATGTTCTGGTGGATCATCAAGGCCTTCCACGTTCCCATAGACTGTCCATCCTAGCTTCGTTTTCGTCGCAACTGGCTCCAGAGGTTTGCCGATCCGCTTCTTCAGTGTCACCATCAAGTCGGTATTGTCTAAGCCAATCAGGATACGTGGAACTGCTCCGCTGTAGCTGTTCACTGGTAGCCCCCGAAGATATGGAAATTGTTGTTCCATTTGTTCGAAGCGAAGAGATTGTGGAGGTAGCCCGAGACTTTCAACCGTTCTTACTCGCTCTAACATATATCGCTTGTCACCGCTAATACTGGAGATTCCCAACTGTACTACCTTGGATTCCGATTCCGTGCGTGTAACATTGTTTGTCCACTGAAGGCAAAGGGGTTCAATCACACCGTCGATTCCGAGCTGATCCGCAACTCCTTGCTCCATCAACGTAAACGACGACCCGTCATCCAAGAAAGCCAATATGTCGATTGATGAGTCCTTACCGTACAACCGCACTGGCACAATCCGGAAGAGAGTAGACCGCGAGCCTTGACGGTGCACATTCACCTTCGCAGTTGATTGAGAAGAGATTTCTTTGGTTGCTGGAGTCTCCGCCTTTTCTGAATGCAACAGACTATGGTGCTTTAATTCGCAGCCATTCTGTCCACATAATGGTGCCTTGCAGGGCCATTTTCCATGGGATGCCAAACAGCGTCGACACAGATGTAGCTGCTGGACCAATTTCCAACGCTCATCGATGTTGCTCTTCTGAAACTTGTAGCACTCTTTCAGCTTATGGCCATTCTTCTGACACACTGGACATGGTTTCGGCTGAACTGGACCTTTTTCCACAGTGTTGACGTTGCGCTTCCATTCACCTTGCACCTTTACTCTATCACCATCATCCGTATGAGTGTTCAGGAAACCCTTTTCTTTCCCTTTCGGTTTCTCCGACTTCGAAGCTGCTGATGAGCGTATCGTTTCGAAGTCACTTTGAAACGTGACGTTGCTGGCAGCAGAGACAATTGTCGACATGAACTCCCCGAAAGCACGCAGATCTACAACAGGAATTCGATGTTGGTGAAGAGCCCAATCAAGTTTGACTCCCGCCGGAAGCTTGGTCACCAGCTCTTGCAACAGAGTCGGGTTTGACAGATGGTTCTCCATACCCAACGAGCACAGATGACCACAAAGATTCTGCACTACGAGACCGAAGCTGATAATACTCTCCAATTTGTCAGCCCTTGGTGCGGGAGTGGATCGAACTTTAGTGAGAAGACTGTTCACGACCAACTCCGGCCGACCGTACAATGTTCGCAAAGTTTCCATTACTTGCGGGACGGAAGATGGATGCAGAAGTTGATAGCTCACCGCACTAAGAGCATTGCCCTTCAAGCAACGCTGTAACCGCATCAGATTCTCTGCATCAGTGTAGCCACACATTTGGGTTGAGTTTGTGTAGCTACTGAAGAACAAAGGCCAATCCAATGGATTACCATCGAAGTGAGGAAGTTCCTTTGGCACGACATGCCGGGCAGCAAGTTGCTGGGCATTCGGACCACATATCGGAACGTTTGGTGGAACTACTGGCATCCTTGGAGGAACTACTGGCATCCTTGGCGGAACTACTGGCATCCTTGGCGGAACCCATGGAGATGGAATTGGATTAGGGTAACTAGGAATAGTCGTCACTATGGGGTGTGGTAGAGGCACACTGGAAGGTGCTGATGAGAGAACGGTACCCAAAGCACTACTTATTCTAACGTGGGAGTTGTGGGGGATTGTTTCAGGGGTCGAATTCAACAATGGTTCCCTGAATCGTGGAGTGGGCACTTGATTTGCCGAAAAAGAATCTAGCAGCTGGCTTGACCTACCTTCCCACGGTACCCTACCGTGTGAACTTGAATCAGTTACAGCTGGAATTTGAGTCATCAGAATATCTCGATCCTGCTGGGACCGAAGTTGATTCGCTGACTGCCGTTGAAGATCGTCCATCTGTTGCTGCAAATCGAGTATCTGTTGCTCCAGTTTCCTCTGGGCCATCACTGCGTTCGACGAGATTTCGGAGAAAGTCTTCGCAAGTTCCTCTTGTTTTGAAGTTGGTGGAGAGATCAAATCGCAGAATGCAGGTATTGGATTACGAACGGGAGCCGGAAATGTATCGACGTTTGATACTGGAACTGATGCGCCGACCGCCTCGAAAAATTGGCCACTGACAGGGGCTGGTACTCCACCTACTGCGATGTCGTACAGCGAGTTTTCATCCGTATACCTGACCTGTGCTTGTCTCGATGAAATGCTTGTTATGACTGGTGTGGTTGGGTTCCTACTGGTAATTATGCTCCTTGCAGTGGTCCGTTTCGGGATCGTTCCAGTATACGATGTGGTAACTACTGGGACTTCAACGTTCCCAGCACAAGCTGCCATGATCGTTTCTCTCTGGTCTTCCAACCACCGATGAACCGTGCTTTTAGAGCTACGATTACTACGTAGGCTCCTCACACTCACATTGTCGTCACCTTCATTCACGGACTGCAGAAGGTTGTACTTCCTGCCGATGAATTGCCTCTCCAATTCCCACCGTTGCTGATTCGCTTTCCGCTTGCTTTCAAGCTCTTGCTGCATCGATTTTTCTCGTAAAGCCTTCTCCTGCTCCTCAATTTCCCGCATGAGCCTCTCCTGGACCCGCTTCTCTTCCTCTATACGTTGCATTTGAAGTTCGACCCTTGCTTGAATGGCACTAGTGGTCGATGATTTCCCGACTTGCGAGGAGACAGGCGAATGACGATGTAGACACTGGGTACAACAGAAGCTTCGATCCATCACGGACTCATCAACCCCGACGCAGATAGAGTGATACCAGATTTCACACGAGTCACACTTGACCATCAAACGGTCCGTCACACCTGATCGGTCGCAAGCGGGACATTCGGTTTGCAATGCCGAGTCTTCCGATGCAATGATTCGCACTGAACAACAGGCGCGGTTAGTTTCATCCGGCATAGTTCACAACAATAATGTGACGAAGTTGAACAAAGTTCGAGTGAATAATCACAGCTGTGATTGATAGCGTCCGAATAACCTCAAATGCGTTAAAATCTCTTAAAGATTTGTTGCCACTGGTGTGAATTCCACTTGGTTTTTTCGGACCTCTTTATAGCAAACTCTGGTTTTTCCGTAGAGTAAGCTTTAAGCTACAAAATGTGATTTTTATTAGCTAGATTATAATAATAAATTGCATGAAACTTACAGATTTTAGTCCATTAATATTTAAGAATTCACGTCGTAGCTGATTGTTTGTGTTTGCTGTTGGTGTCTAAATTTTATCGTATTGTACATTAGATTATAAGTTTAATTAATCAAATATAATATAAGTTTACCTCCAATTCAATTAATATAAGTAATTTTAACTTCGTAAACTAGAATTTTAATAATACAATTTAGGATAAAGTTTTGTGAACGCACATTTTAATTCGTCTACTTTGTGTCTTTGTTCACTTGTAAACAGTCATTGTCCGCTTGTGCTCTTTGTCCGGATTGAAGGTTTACATCAACGTCAAAGCTATCCGTTATCCGTATTCAATGCCTAACGTTACGGATCGACGGTGCAAGGTGTGTGCCTGCAAGGTGAGGACTGTCGCGAACAACCCCATTTCCGGCCTATTAAGCACAACCTGCACTTAGTCTTTCTTAATCTAGCGCAGTTTAGCACCAAACGGAATGTTATTATCACTGATGGCTTCCAAATTTATTAACGTTTTCGCACGTACTAGAAGATTTGATAAAGATAAACCAATCGTTGAGATATTGTCAAAAGTCTAACACTGCTTCTTGACGCCAAACTCGGCCTAACGCATTGAAACGCAATTGTAACGCCAGTGAATTGACTTCGGCCTATCGGATGAAGATAAAAATTGATTCGGTCGGAGAGCTTCTTTTGTTTTTGGGAATAATGGGTGCAAACGTTCATATCACGTGTTCTCATTGACTTCGTTCGGTAGCTTATTAACTAAAGTATCGTACCAAATGCATAATTGACTTGTTAACTATGAAATCATGGATTTATTGGAAGTTTTCTGCTCGATAGGCCCAAAATGGGCGATTAGGCCGAAGTAGTTCTCTACCCCATTGTAAACTCTAAAGAAATTCAGCGCTATTCAGAGTTGTTTTGTGAACATCAGGGAAATTGTCCAACCGTCAAAAATGTCTGAAAATTTCTCCGAATTTTGAGAACGTCAAGTTTAATCTAGTGATCTTCAAATATCATGTCTAAGGTTGAAGTGAAATGTAACTTTACCAGAACAGTGAGTAACCTTATATCTCACACAGGCTTCCAGTGCGCGCGCTACCGTATGCGAGACGCAATACGAATAGTCTCATAATCATAGCAGTCTCATGCGCAAGAGATTTGTAGCACTCTGTTTCTCTCTCTTCAGTTTTGTCGCATTTCACATTCTCATAATGTCTGTGTGTCGCACTGTTTTGTAAGCACAGCACATTTCCGGATGTATGCGTTTCATGAGAACGAGTATCATGCGACGTCGCGTGAGCCGAAGCTCATGCGCTTTTCGCAATGAGACGTCGCTAAGCGACGTTTCAATGCGACATCGAAATAACAAACTCAACTGGAAGACCAACTCGTGATGTGGGGAAAGTGTTGTTTTGTTTTGGAAACGATGGAAAGCGACCTAGCTACTACACTCTTATCGAACATGGAGAAGAGGTGTCGGATGGCTATGACCAACAAAGTTTTCCTAGCGGCAATTTTCGTTGATTAAAGGATTAACTTGAAAAATAGCCCATTCATAACGAACGAAGTAAGAGATGTGGCTTTGGTAAGCGAAATGTACAATCAAGTTGTGGTTTATTTGCTCGTTAATATGCTTTTTTTTTAATTTCACCGAGGGTCGACGGTACTAAAACTAGGACTATTTAGAAATCTGTCGTCGCAAATTGATTGTTTCAATTCAGCATCATGGTGGCTGATATGAACTATCCTGTGAGCGCTAACACATCTGAAGAATTCAGTTGCTGCCGTAGTAAGTTTTGTTGATTGACAGGTATTCAATACAATTCCTGAAGCAAGAAGCTTAGCAACAATCCGTAATACAGATATGACACAAATTGTTCCTAAATTTATTACTTTAACCTTAATCCAGCATTTCGTACCTACACACAGAGTTTAGATTACCGACGTCGGTAAAATTTAACTGGGTTTTTAAACAGCTGAGTTTTCAGCAATCAACTCAGTAGTTTTTGGTTTACCTGAAAACTCGGTAAATGGAAAAATCCCTAAAATGTCAAAATTTACCGTTTTAGTCAGTAAAAAAATTGCTGATTTTTTCAGTAATTTATTTGTTTACATTATTTTTGGTGAGTTTTCCAGTATTTTGATGAATAAAAATCAATGAGTAATAAATAAAATATTTCGGATATTTTAAGATTTTTATTAGAGGATTCAGGTTTATTTGTTTAGAGGCATAATAGCAATGATGCTGTTCAAACTAATCTTGACCTATAGTCCAGCTTAATACTTCCTCGTGGTTCAGCCGGCTGGTTGCTTTCTTGAAGTGCCGGATTGCGTGCGTAAGTCTGGAGCACTGCTACACACAATTGAAATGTGCTGCAAATTCAATGGAACATCTGGAAGCCGATGTAGGAGTGCAGAAACTGCCCGATTTCGTATGATTTTGCACTCCTGCGTTGACTTCCAGTCGTTTAACTAATTTTCACAAACATGTTGCTGTTTTCACACACAAATTTCTGAAGTCAAGTGCGCGAGATGGAACGGAGGAGAATGACGTAAAGGAGTCCAATTTACAAGTGTGATCAGTAATTTTGGAATTTCGTTTGATGATTGTTTCAGTAAAACATAATCATTACTGAAAACTCGGTGTTCTATTTTACTGAGTTTTAGTCATTTCCCGTAAAACTGTTATTTAACGGTCAATTTAGTGATTACTATTGCCGCATTCAGTAGTTTTTTGCAAAAACTAATGAACGTCAGTAATTTTATTAAGAACAGCTGAATGTTCGGTAGTTTTTGTGATTTACAGTTCGAAAACTGTAAAAAAAATTACCGAACTAGGAAACCGTGATTAAGTGCGTACGTACACTGTGGTGCAAAGTTGATCGGACATAGGTCGTTTTCATACAAACTAGCCAAGTTTAACATGTTATAAATGTGTTCTGTTATGATCAATTGGGCTGAAATTTTGACGCAAAACTGCAAATATGTTGAATTTCACGTGTAAGAAATACCAAATTTTTTGAAGCACCTGCTGGAAGGTGACAATAAAAATAAAATTTGTGCATAGCTGATCGGACAAAGGTCAATGGAAAAGCAAGTTTTGTGTAAAAAATTTCAACTCAATTGATCTGACAGAACACATTTACAACATGTTAAACTTGGTTAATTTTTAAGTACAGACTTGTGTGTATGCAATGAGAAGTCACCACCAACGTTTTTGCAGCAAAGTACACTTCTGCGTTGAAAATAATCCCTTAAAATAGTGTTCACTCAAGCCAGACAAATAAAAATATTAATCTTCAGAGTTTTATCATTACTAGCGTGTTGATATGATCGGTCAAGTCAGACCGAAATGTGAATTTTTTATTTGATTTTGAGAAAAACGAATTTAAAGTTGGCTGTTCAATATTGTGTCTTATGTAATGGAAAAAATCATTTGACCGTTTTCTCGTGATACTCTAATTTTTCAAATCTGGCTGAAAAATTGAAATGTAGCTGAGGGAATTCTTGATCTTATGATATCATTAACTCATTTTTTGTTTTTATTTTGCTACTTAGTCCCTTCTGATTTAAGGCCGACCATATGATCTTGTATAGTATAGTGCTGTTTTACATTCAAAATCGTCCATTTATATTTTTACTGGTCTGAGTAAAAGTATTCTGAGGGATTCTGAGTTTAATTTGGTGCAAATGCGCAATATCTTGTTTATTTTTCCACCAAATGGGCTGAAAGCTTCAAAGGCTTCCAAAAAATGTATTTTAGAAGATTTCCGCATAAGGACTTGTTGAAGGACACATAGTTCCACAGATATTCCGGTATTATTTGGGTGCTAACATGCCATAAGGTTGCCATCCACCACTCACGTAGCCTTCCTTTAGCATCCTTTCGACAAGCAATTGCGTCTTCCTAGGATCATTAGTGGTGATCTTACGGTGATTCCAGTATATCTCTGAAACCATGAGTTGAGTCTGCTTGAATCTATACTAGAAGATATTTCTGGAACCATCTAAAAACTTTACCCCATTTCAAAATCCACATGTGCAAAGGGCCACAAGTCTTCTGTGAACAAACCCTTGCAGTCCCTTATCTCGTCACCCGACAACATCACTTATGATGGGACCGCGAGAGTCAAAGCATGCGAAACAGCGCACGGCGATGGCGCCCTGAGAGAGCGCATTGAGATGTTTCAATGAAACAGTCGCATGTGATTGAATACATGCGTCGCATTGAGAGAGCAATGCGATGAGACAAACAAAAATTGAAACGCTCGAATTTGTTGAGAGCGTGTAGCTTGTCGCGCGCATCGTTCTGGTCTCTCTTTTGTACAATAATGTAGCACACCATGAATTTGAGAGGCATGCGATGCTCCGTCTCACAGCTCGCTGTCACATTTGTGTACGCGTGAGATTTCCGGAAGCCTGATCTCACACCACGCAGAATAGGCCAGAAATTAAAATCTCTGCACTATGCATAGCCTCCCTGAAGTTTACGGGAAGTTGGTAAGAGTACTCGAAAGTTTGTAAAACCACTCTTAAGTAGGGCAGACTTCATCAGAACGCATAGGACTTTTATAATGTGAGACTAGATGAGACTCACCCTAGTGGCTCAACCAAGACCCCCGGATAACTAGCTCAGTAGCATGAGACCCCTGAGCTTTGTCACAGGGCTGGCATGCTACTGGGTAATTCGGAGGGGCTACGCGGAACAAAGTGAACAGAAACTGTAGGATTTCTCTAGTGATAGTGAAATTAATTAAAAGCTAATGTGTGGGTGGAAAAAGTCTAGAAATTTATTAAAATGGTATTATGGTGCGGATGGTTTTATTGGGCTATTATGGGGTTCTATGGGTTCCTGCTTCTTTGGTACGTACCGGTGGTGTTTGCTGGATGATGGCGAGCGCTCACAGGTGGTGATTGTGTTGAGGCTGATGTTGTTTGACCGCGATGGCGGTCCGTGACTTGATCACTCCGTCGACAATGGCGGATCGGTGGCTTCAACTGGTCTGGAAGATGGCGCCTGGTGACTGGAGTTGTGGTCATGGCAATGGCGGATTGGAGGCTTGTGTTTGAGCGTTGCGATGGCTGTTCGCAACCAGGGAATGTAGCGATCCCTGTGCAGCTAACGAAGTAGCCTTTTCTGTTGGCAGCGGTGTCTCCCTTCGTTGGCAAATATCAGCTGACCGTGACAAGGCCACCTTAGTCGAGCCGAGAAGGGTTTTCCTCCTTAACGATTAGGACTTCCGAGTCCGAGGATGCTCTCCTTTCTGACAATTACAAGCCGGAGAGTGCAAGGTCCCTGAGTCCCCACTGCACTTTGAGGCACTTTATTCGGTTCACTATAGTCTTGACTCCAATCACGTCTTGTACGCACGAACGTCGGTATACTTCTGGGCAATGGTTGACCATCCCAGCCAGTGCTGCCAGGTCATTTTTTAGAAAAATCTGGGTCAGCTAAAATATAAAATCTGAAAAAAATCTGGAATGCTCTAAAACATCCTGTTGCAATCAAGCTGATATGCCAATCTCCCGGTCAGTACGTTTTTAACTTTTTAACGATTTTAGCAATGCTAACAAGTTTTTCCTCAAACTGGTAATAATTCCCAATAATTCGCATAGTGACCGTCACACACTTCTCAGAGGTATCCGATAATTCTCTGCAGAACTGCTTTGTAGGTAGTGTCACAATTGTTTTGATATCCTGTTGAGTATTTCTTAAGTACTTAAGTACTTTATCAAAATGGCCTTGAGAGTTTCCCAGAAACTGCTAAATGTTCTTCTCGCATAATTCTTTTTTAATTTTTTTTTAAATTTAATTAAATTAATCTCCTAATTGAACAGAATTCCATTGAAACGCATGATTTGCATTAGCATACTCATTGAATTTCTCCCAGATTTCCTTTCAAATACTTCTAGTAATTTCTTGAATTTATCATCAACATTCCTTAAGTTTCATCTTCTATGATTTCTCTTCCGAACTCTATTTCCTGCCTTCACAAAATCTCTATGTAATTTTTTTTTCCATGATTTGTTTTCCGTCCATCTTGCTTTCCGTGCAAAACACCAATGCTACCGACGCCATTAGAGTTTTTAAAATACAATTGACACCATCTTCAACCAGAGATTGCACAGCCTTAACACTAGACAACGGACAACACACCCCCGTTGACCAGTAGGGAAATTTTCGGGTTGCGAAAAGTTCCACCGGCTGGAGCAGGAATCGAACCCTTACTTTATGGCTTCACAATACCTCTGAACGACGGGTGACGCCACACGAACACGAAGCCCACAAAGATGAATCGAACTCTACTTAGTATTATTTTAAAAATCTCCTTTCGCAAGAAATTCGCTTCACACTTCACAGTGAACTATTTTCAGAATTATTAGTAGGACGAAGAAAATCTAATGGCGTTTCAATGCGTTAGGACGGAATTGAAACTCGTAGGACGAATTTAGAATCAAGAAGCAGTGTTTGATTCTTAATAATATCTCAAAATCGTTTGACTCTTTATCAAATCCAACGGTACGTATGGAGAGGTGAATGAATTTAGAAGTTATCTTTGGTGAAAACATTCCATGTTTTATTCAAACCCTTTCAAAAAAGAAAGGTAAAGAGCGGGATGTGTTTAGTAGGACGGAAATTAGATCAAAGTCCTGATGGTTGTCTAGATTCAAAAGCCTTGATAATTTTCCTACGCTCAATATATTGTTTTCCATCCTGAACAGTTTTAGATATCTCTAAATTCCAAAATTATGAAAATTCCACAACATTAAAATTTAGATTTTTCTAAGCCCAGAATTCAAAAAGAAATAAATTATAGCCAAAATCTCAAAATAAAAAATATCCAGGCCGATATTTTTAAAAGTTTGAAGATTTTTTTCAGCCAATAATGTTTTGAAAATGTCTTAATTTTCATGGTTTTGCAACCCATTAATATGCAAACATGTTGTAATAATTCCATATACGTACAATATTCTTCAGCCACTCGGATATCTTTCTAATGCACGCATATAGTTAGGTTGAAGAAATACTACTGATCACGTTTATGGGGTTTATATAGGGAACAATACATTACAATCGTATAGTGCATGTTCACTCAGTATTAGTATCTGTAAGTCTTAATCGTTTAACGAATCATTCGTCTGGTGAATCCAGAGACTAAGTACAAGACACACTAATTATTATATAGGGTTAAATACCCAATTTCCGGCCTATTAAGCATAACACGAACTTAGTCTTTCCTAATCTAGATCAGTTTAGCACCAAACGGAATGTTATTATTACTGATGGCTTCCAAATTTATTTGCCTTTCCGTATGTACCATAAGATTTGCAAACGAGAAACCAATCGTTGAGATATTGTCAAAAGTCCAACACTGCTTCTTGACGCCAAACTCGGCCTACGGATTTTAAACTCGGCCTAACGCATTGAAACGCAATTGAAACGCCAATGAATTCACTTCGGCCTATCGTATGAAGATAAAAATTGATTAGGTCGGAGCGCTTCTTTTGTTTTTGGGAATAATGGGTGAAAACTTTCATACCACGCGTTCTCATTGACTTCGTTCGGTAGCTTATTAACTGAAGTATCGTACCAAACGCATAATTGACTTGTTAACTCTGAAATCATGGATTTATTTGAAGTTTTCTGCTCGATAGGCCCAAAATGGGCGATTAGGCCGAAGTAGTTCTCTACCCTACTCAAACATAACAATATGATGTGTCAGTAATGTCCAACGTTGATGGCTTTAAATAATTGAAGTAGCAAATTGGGTTTTAATTTTTTGATTAGAGGGTAAATCAATTGCAGTGATATTTTTAAAGCAACATGTTTAAAAAATCTGGGAAAATCTGGAACATATTTAAAAAATTAGGAAACATACGTGATCTGTCTGTGTATCTGGAAAGACGACTGAAAATCTGGAAAATTCAGATAAATCTGGAATACTGGCAACGCTGGTAGTCGTAGAAACCGGTTGCTTTATGCGTTTGGATTCGCTGCTATTATACGAAGTGACATGGACTGACCAAAAGCATTTTCCCAGCCAGGTATTACAATTCTTATGAATGCATTGCATTTAAATGCCAAGTCAGTTCTAAAATGGTCTGAAAACACCAAAAAGAGTCATCAAACCTCCTTTAATAGCAGGGAAAACGATAAAAAAGATAGGGGAAATGGATGTAATGTCGGCCTAAATGCCCCTAATTTAGGCCCATACATAAATTCAACAATTGACTAAATTTTCATTAGCGACCAAAAATATCCATTAGTACCGTCCCAATGACACGTTCATCGTTCATCTAGATAAAATTGATAAATAGCAGATTTTTAAGCGATGGGCCCAATCTTAGATCCATAGGCCAACATTAGAGCCATTTCCACTATTTGATGTGATATTAATCTTCCATTCCAGCGAAGGCGAACCAGCCCCAGGCTGAAAGGCTCGCTAATAAAGAAAACCTAACCTAACCATCTACCATTCGAGGGTGAGAAGGTTAACATAAAATAAAAATACATATGTTTTGAAACTCTACTGTATATCGTTTCAGTAAGTGAGTGTTTGCATTTCCTGGCCATTTTTGATTATCCAGGTATCGAAAGTAGCTTGCGGGATTCAGGGAAAGCAGACGGAATTGAAGTAAGCAGCATGTTATTAGTCTACGCAATTTATGTTCATGTAAATTTGTAACACTCGATCTTTTGCGAATCGTAATTGCCAGCATTAGTCTCTGCCATCTCAACTGGCAAATCCTCTTCTCTGGAAGATTACACCTCCGTAATAAATGCAGCAGGATTTACTGGACAGTGTGCAACAACAGGGGGAGTGAAGCCCTTGAGTCCAAAAGCTGACAAACGATCAAAATCTAATAACTCTCATCTCCGGTGTAGGTATCTACTGTTGTACACGGCCAGGAACCGGGTTTGGTAGCTTTCCCTTTCGGAAGTATTTAATCCCATACCGGGCGATGCATGGTGGGAAGGTGGGCAGCATCACCAGAGCTGGATTGTAGATATCACCCGACCCGATTTAATTCGAAATTGAATCGATTGTGAGCGTTTGTGCATCAGTTCCGTCTGGAATATTGGGTTGTGCGTTGTTGTCCAGTCCGATCTCTGGGATTCCGAGGCATGCAATAATTACGTATTTACAATGCAATTACCATCCCCACTAATAATTAATTAGATACGGATTACGCTTTCATGTCTCGATTTTCTAGTGAAACCGGAGATTGAGACCTAGTGTGTGGCACTTCAGTTCGCCCTGGGGGGTAGGTAAATGAAGGAAGAAAATTCGAGACGGGAGGAACGAGAGAGGCAAGCAAAAGACCCCCGAGGGCATCATTTGCTTTTCCTATCATCAGGCTATTGAAGGCGAGCCCGCGTGGGGTCAGGATCATCAATCAGTCTCGTCGTGAAATCGTCGAAAACAAAAACGAGATGGAAAGCGAACTGATTAGTCGGTGATTAGTGCAAAATTGAAATTTGCTACGGGGAAGGATGCAGTTTTTCCTGGCGATGGAAATTCTAGCCAAGCAGTTTGTAGTTTCGATACTTTCGTTGCAAAATTGGCAATTATTGATAGTCTGGAGGGCGTGCGCTGGGATGATTGATGTTCATTGACGAATGGGATGAAGGTTGGCAGTTCTCCTTTCTGATTTGTGCCGAATGGAACCAGGGCTTGCATCCTTTTAAACAATCAACCGTGAGTCACTTCGGTTGCTATCATCGACGGGGAAACAAGTTACCCGTCACCCGTCCACCTTTTCCGGTTCCACATGACAATCCGACGAGCAGCCAGGAAAGAAGCAAATGTAGACAAAATAAAAACTCATGACAATACTGACATAAAATTGCAATTCATTTGCTGGGAAGCTAACTGCAACAACCTTCTTCCGACGGCGACCCCCTTGCAATGCAAAATGACAGTTGCAATTGCACATTGCACCGATCGCAGTGCACTTCTTGACTTATTTTCGCGCTACCACCACGACGACCACGACCAAAACAAGCTGTTATTCCGCTGCACATCCCATGCCCCCCCCCCCCCTCCTTCCTGGTCCGTTTGTTTATCCTTTAACCACTTCTGTGAGTTGTTTCGACAAATAGCAATCCTGTTCTGGTTCTGCCGGAGTGTGTGGCATGTCTGCTGTAAATCTATTCGGTGCTTGTCTCCTCCAGTGCTATAACATCCTTCTATATGTATGTTCCGGGTGAAGGAGGCAAATGAAAACACAAAAAATAATGCAGAAACAACCGAACACGAGTGGCATTCCTGATTTTACATTTTAAATTATTATTTCACCCTATGGACTATGTTTTTCTTTCGTTCTCACCCACGACACACGAGTTGAATGGAGCTGCTTGATGAAGGGGGTGGTTAGGTTTTATTTGTGTGTACATTACAGGTTGGCACTGTGAGGAGGAAATCAGAATTTTTAAATTGAAATGTTTTTACACTTTTGGACTTATTACGCCGGAGCAGAGCATATAAATAAGGCTAATGACGGCTTCGGCAAACTGTGACTGGTTTTGGCAACCAAAATCAGAGCACTTTGCTGGCTGTATTCAAACGCTTCAGCTTAAGTGTGGTCTGATCCCAACGACTGAGAAAGTGTATTTTACCGGGGTTTTCTTGAAATAAAACTGACACACTATAAAATGCTGCTGATTGGGAGTAGTCAATAATAGAGCAGCTATATAACATGCAGTTTCAATCGAAAAGGTGCCGATTTTTTAGCATTACCAAAACGTTCTACATCAATTTTTGATAGTTCTATCAATTGGAATGAATAGAGCTGTCTGCAGGAAATGCGTTACGTCAATGAAATTCTCGTAAAAGCGTTAAGAATGCTTAGACTCACGCTTATTTGAAAGTACTCTTTAATGAGTCATAATTAACCTATTTATGAGCAACTGCTACAATTTAAATATAAATAATGGGTAATAGTTACTCATGAATGGTGTTAAGCTCCATCGAGGATAAATGGCTGAACACAATGATAGCGGCATAGCGGCAATCGCAAATGTTCCAATACACTGAAATCCGTTTGACAACCCACAATGAGCGCGTTGCGGCAAAAGCGGCATGGTACTAAAATACGTTTTTTTTTTTCTCAACATTTTGGAAAAACACGCTGCGGTTGAGCGGCAGCCTGAGAAGTGTTCAATGCTTTCAGTTAAAATTTTTGTAATTTTGAGTTAACCAGAACCTTCAAGACGTGAACCAAATAATCAGCCGTAGTATTTAATCAGAACCATACATCCGGACATATTTCGGGTACCCCCGGGGAACTTGTCAGTTTCGCCTTGAACCAACACCCACATGCGACACATCAAATTACATGATAACTCAAAAATATGATCATTGGTGGCCATATTAAGTACTGAAGACCACGTTGGCCAGATCCGGACATGTTCCGGGTACCCCCGGGGAAGTGAACCTACACCCTTATGCGACACACCAAACTATATGGAAATTCAAATATAAGAACATTTGTGACCATATTAAGTACCCAGGCCAACACTGGCCATATATGTTCCGAGAGATCCAGGCGAGAACTCCCCTGAAATTCTCTTCAGAACTTCTCTGAAGCTCTCCTCAGAACTACTCTGAAACCCTCCACAGAAATACTCTCAAGTTCTCATTAGAACTACTCTGAAATTCTCCACAGAATTTCTCTGAAGTTCTCCTCAGAACTACTCTGAAGTTCTCCTCAGAACTAAGTTCTCGTCAGAACTACTCTGAAGTTCTCCTAAAAACTACTCTAACTAATCTAGATTTCAACATTTTTCCGAAATGTACGAAGTTCTCTGAATATTATCTTGAAGATCTTTAAACTTTCCCGCTAGACGGGACTTCCCTAAATATATCTTTACTCCCCCCAGAAGTTCTCTTATCTTCTCAATAAATTAGAGTTGTCAGAACTTCCCTAAAATTCACGGAACTTTCCTTAAGCCGCAGTTTTCCTGATATTCATTACTCTTCTCCGAAGCTCTCGATATTTCCCCCACGGTTCAAGGTACTTCTTCAAAGTCCTCCCACATTTTTTGAAGTTAATGCAAATTCAAAGACGATCACTGAACTTCGGAGAATTTCAAATCCCCTTGGATATTTTTACAAGATATCAGATTGATTAATTATTCAGCAGACCTTCTACTGATCTTTCTTCTCTATGTCAGAGATTATTCAAATAACAAAAAACTCAAAACTGCAATCAAAACAATCCCGTTTACATAGTTTTCTTGCGTACCAGCGTTGCCAGATATACCGATTTATCGGTATTTATACCGATTTTCAAACTAGATACCGATATACAGATAAGGTTCCTCAGAATACCGATTTTTAAGATTGTATACCGATTTATACCGTTTTTTTAAATAATCAAAATTATTATTACCTGCCCACGCTCGAATTTTGAATAAAATTTTTGTGAGAGACTTGTATCTATTTGAATACCTCATATTTGTTGAGCCTTCAAAATTCGAAACAATCATATCTAAAGATGCCTTATGCTTGATACTCTTTCCACTAATGTTTGAATTTACTCACCGTTTTTGGCTACCCATCAATCGAGATGTAGTCGATGGCTCTTTCCGGTAATTCCTAGGAAATCGAGAAATATATTTTAAACATTATTTAACTTCCGAAAGTTTTTATTCATTTTTAAACTTCTTGAAGTCTCATCCAACTTTCCCTGGAATTTTCTTCCACCTTACCTTGGAAGCTTCTTTAGCCTTCGCTCGAATGATTCTTTCATCTTCTCCCGCCCGTTTTTTTTTTATCTTTTCCGGAGCTTCAAGGATGCTATCAGATTTTTATTGCGGATCCACACTAGCTGCAGGCACATTTAAGAAATTCTGAAACTTCAGAAAAGTACAGACTTTGTGTAAGTTTGGATAAATTAAAGACAGTTTTATTAACTTCTGTTAAAATTCGAAAACCCGGAAATTTCGGAAAAGTCCTGTGAACTCCAGTGAACTTAAGAAACCATCATAAATATTTTGGAAACTTCACAAGTCCAAAGAACTTCAGGGAAATTTAATGGTTTTCAGGAACTATTGTGAAGCTCAGAGAACATCAGAAAAGATCAATTAGTTTCTATGAGGTTGCTGAAATTATAAAAAAGTTCATAGAAACTCAGGCGATTTCCGAAAACTTCAGCAATGTCCATGCAAATTTGGGAAACGTAAGGGAAGTTTACATTTGATCATTGTGAGAACATTTTATGGGAAGTTCTATGCTTTTTAATGGCAGTGTCGATAACTTTAAAAAAATCGGGACGATCAGAGAACTTCAATGCTGATGTTACAATAAATGCAAAAAAATTGTGAGAGCACTTAAGAGATTCCGTAATCTTCAATTAAGTCCAGAGACCTTCTAAGATGATTAGAGATATTCCGGTAGTCTTATTATGACCAGGGAAGTTCCGAGCACTTCGAGGATGACCAGAGAACACCAAAACAGCCAGAAAATTACAAGAACTTTTAAGGAATTTCGAGGAATTATGGAATAGTCCTAAGTGCATTTCAGGAATGTTCCGAAAACTTCAGGGAAATTTCAAAGTCTTCAGGGATGTTTTTTGAATATCAGGAAAGTTTTCTGGATCATTAGAAAATCCCCCAGGAATCTCTTTCTTCCGGAATTATGTCCTTGTTGCTTTTGACTGTTCCGTAAGCGCTCTGGCTTCCGACTTTTTTCAGATGTTTCTTCCAATCTACCTAAGGAAGTTTCTGCCAGCGTCTCCAGAAAGTTTATTTCGTCTTCTCAACAAAAATAATTCTCCCAGAAATATCTTTCGTCTTCTTCTGGAAGTTTGACCATAAGCCAAAGGTTTTTTTGTTCGACTTCTATTGGAAGGTTTTTCCGAGCTTCTTCTGGCTTTCCCTGGAAATGGCTACTTCTGGAAATTTACTTCCGGTTTCGAAACTTTTCTGGCTTCCTTTGGACGTGATATCCGATTTTTTCCGATAGTTTATTTAAATTTTCGCCACAAGTTTCTCAATTCGTGTCTTGAAAGTTTCCCGGAGGTTTTTAAAGCTTTTCTCGAGCTTCATCCAGGAGACCTTCTTTCGTTTTTCTCTGGATGTTTTTTCAGCTCCATTCAGAAACTAATACAAACATTCCCCGGAGTTTTCTTCCTGAATTTTGCGATCATAGTTCAAAAGCTAAAATTATGCTTTTAATAACGGCTTTCTCAGTCTTAAAACACTGCAACGACTACGATGTAATTTGCCCGACATTTCGGTCATAGGTTCTGGCTTTTTTCAAGGGAAAATATTGTTTGTCGTTATTGTCAATAGTTTAGTCGTTGTTGTGGCTGATTTTCCATATATTGGTTTCATTTAATGATACACACTCAGCCACGTTTTTTAATGATAATCGGTAAATGAATAATAATACAGATTTTCGGTAAATTTTTACCGCTAATCTCTAAGTGTATTTTAATTAAAAAACAACACTACTTGGTCACAATTTTGATCACCACTTGAGGACAACGATAATTTTAAAATTTAAATTAAAAAATAAAAGAGTGTTTTAAGACAGAGAAAGCCGTCAAACAAAGCAATTCCCCTCAAATCCCAGTCGTAACAATCGTTAGAATTTTCGCTTTCAAAAACGGCAAAAATATAAAATTAAATAATAGTTAATACCGATAAATACCGATTTTTTAATACCTTTGATACCGATAAGCTTTAAAACAATCTGGCAACGCTGTTGCGTACAGCATGCAGCGGAAGAGGAAAAATAAATAGGGTTAACTACCCCATTTCCGGCCTATTAAGCACAATTCGCACTTATTCTTTCTTAATATAGCGCAGTTTATCACCAAACGAAATGTTATTATTACTGAAGGCTTCCAAGTTTCTTTACCTTTCCGTACGTACCGTAAGATTTGATAAAGAAAAACAAATTCAGTGCCAACATTTCAAAGGGGTGTAATTGCTTTTTGTAAACAATGGCTTTAGCTATCGATTTCTCGCAATGGACTTTTACATTCCTCCAAATTAACAATGCTAGCTGGCAAAGGAAACATTCCTCTACCTGCTGGTGTCATTAATCTTCATGAGTAAGTTTTAATTCACGAGAAATCGCTGGCTAGTCATTGTTTACAAATACAATTACGTTCCTTTGAAATGTTGACACTGAATTGTTGAGATATTGTCAAAAGTCTAACACTGCTTCTTGACGCCAAACTCGGCCTACGGATTCTAAACTCGGCCTAACGCATCGAAACGCCAATGAATTCACTTCGGCCTATCGGATGAAGATAAAACATGATTCGATCGGAGCGCTTCTTTTGTTTTTGGGAATAATGGGTGCAAACCTTCGTATCACGCGTTCTCATTGACTTCGTTCGGTAGCTTATTAGCAAAAGTATCGTACCAAACTTGTTAATTCTGAAATCATGGATTTATTTGAAGTTTTCTGCTCCATGGGCGATTAGGCCGAAGTAGTTTCCTACCCTAGATTGTGCGCGCATGCATTGTGGGTAGGAATGCGGCAACGCGGCAGCGGCACAACAGTTAGCGCCATTTTAGTATATTGCGCGTTTGCTGCTGTCATTGCGTTCAGCCCGTGATTTAACCCAGGTTTTCATAATTGTAAAGGGCGATAACATTAGATCCGTTTGCGTTGCGTTGACGTTAATTTGACAGTTAGACAATAGATTTAGCTGTCACTTTGCCGCAACGCGTCCGATCCGGATCTAATGTGCGTGGGCCTTAATATCCCATTCGGTAAGCACCCACACGGAGAAAAAAAAATACTACCCAAAATTTGAGTTCTTTTGACTTAATATTGAGTTCAGCCTCTCACTTGCACTCTTTTCGAGATTCGACCCAACGATATGGTTCAGCCCAATAAGTTAGTTTTGAATAAATTGCATATCCTCAAATTTACGTGAATTAAATTTAATTTTGGGTAGAGAATACTTAAGAGAAGGTATTTTCTTTTGCTGGTGTTGAATAGAAACTACTATATGCGATTTACTCAAATTTGGGTTATTGGGCTGAGGGAAAAGTACATAATTTTGGGGAAGTTTTTGATCTCAGTGTAGAGAGGATAGCAATTAGGAAGCACGCAGCCATTCTCTCTCGCATAGTAGATAATGTCAAGGTGTGAGTGAATTCAATTATGCAGGCGGAAGAAGAATATACGGTAGTGAGCATGCATAAGGGCGTAACCCAACAAACAATTCAAATGATCAACAGATGAATAAGCCATTCTTCAGCTGAAGAAGCTTATTTTTACCTTAATCAACAATTCATATTTGTTGGGAACTGCAATGATCGATTTTCTCAATCGATTTCCTCTTTTGTTAATAATTCGCTTGTATTAAAATTTCTCGGTGCGTTTGTTGTTGATTTCGTCGAGGCTTTTGTTAGCCAATACAACCTGTTACAGCACTGTAATGAAGAAAAAAAAATCAGAAAATTGCTTCCCTTAGCTGTAGCAATCTAAAGAAAAAATCGATGAAGAGAATCGACCATCGCATGTTCACTGTCGATATTATATTCTGCTCATTGCTGCTTTAAGATCTGCCGTCGATGTTGGAAGTCGTCTTCGAATACCTACTTCTATTTTGTTCAACGAAGCCAGTTCAATTTGAAGATTTAATGCATTCCAGGACGATGATGCTATTCAGCTCTGGAGTGAGTGGTGACGGTCCGGCAGGCATGATTAACTTTGATCATGTCGATGTGTTTTAGGCTGTTAGATGAAGTATGCGACAAGAAATTTCATAGGGCAGCTGTGTGTAATCGTGTGCAATCGTTTAAGAATAATATAGATTATTTCAAAGATGCTGCACTGCGGATTGATCAAGGATCACGCTTCTCAATAATCCGAGGAATTCGCGAATGTGATATCTGTTAGTATAAAGAGAGAGAGAGAGAGAGGAGGATAAGTAATTTCCATTTAATTCCACTACCTTATTTGCTTATCCTTGACAGGTACGCATATTTCGTCTACAATGTGAAGACTTCTACAGTGTAGTTCAAGACATACTTCTTCGAGTATTAGTATAAGACACTGAAGAAGTCTGCACATTGTAGACGAAATACGCGTATCTGTCAAGGATAAGCAAATAAGGTAGTGGAATTAAATGGAAATTATTAATCCTTCTCTGTCTCTCTTTATACAGATATTCCACTAAGACGCCCACATTCATCAGGAATTGTTAGTGTTTTCCGTGGACTTGAGAATGAGTATTTTGGACTGGTCGGTAACTCTCTGGATCTCATTGAAGATTAAAAAATACATTTGACACCGTCTTCAACCAGAGGTTGCACAGACTGAGCACTTAACACTAGACGACGGACAGCACACAAACTCCTGTAGGGACTAATAGGTAAATTTACGGGTTGCGAAAAGTTCAACCGGCTGTAGCGGGAATCGAACACTCACTTCGTGGCACTTATAATACACTTGAACGATGAGTAACTCCGCTAACCACATGACCACGAAGCCCACCCTTAATCGAACAAACTTGCATTGTCAGCTTTCACATCTCTTGCATACTCTTCAACAGGTCCCAGCGATTTGCCAACCAAATCGTCATCCTTAAGTCTATGACTAACAAGTGCGATATCACCCAACGATTCTCCATCGTCTCCCAGCTATTCATGGTCACAGACCAACGGTGTATCGTATTTTCCATCATTTTTTATATTCACCCGTACTTTCCAAGCTTCCCCTACTATTCACCAAATTTCCTCTGCATATCGAGTATTACTACTAACCTACTTCCTTTATAAGTTCAACTGTTAAATAAATTTCCCATAAAGTTCGTCATATGCTCTACTTTCTCATCATTCACCAATCTGCAATAAGCGGAAAAATTTGACAAGTTTAATTGAAGTTATGGAAATCTCAGATGAGCGCGATAAACTTCAAATAGCTTCAGTAGCGTTCTCAAAATTACACAAAACATGTCAACACTTCAGTGTTCACTCGGCTGTCGACAGATGCAGGCAGCAACCATTGTGTGGTCCTCCTCATTGTTCTTCATCAGCAGTTCTTTCGGTCGATGCGTCGTCGACTTTGGAAAGCAACCGTTTCGTGATAAGTGTGTAAGTGATGTCCACGTTTTGCGTCAGCATTGTTGACGGTGATGATGGTACAGCACGCAACAACCACCCTACTGCTTTCTCTCTGAGATGATCACGTTGGTCATGACGAGAGGAGCAACACAATAGTTGGGTAAAGAAGAATTGCATTATAACCACATCCCTGGCAAGACTAGTACTAGCTGAAGCCGTAACCGATTTTGGTGGTGTTAGTGTTGACAACACGTTTTTAAGCTACACTCATGTGTGCCGCATGGTTATATCGCGTTAAAAGTTTTTACTGGTGTGGTAATGCTGCTATCACATCCAATTATAATGCACTTAATTGTTAGGCAACGATAATTCGTGTTCAACACAGTAAACAGCGCCTATGATACAACAAAGATTTAAAAAATCCTTCCCGCCGCTCGCGACAAACGTTCCTAATAACGTATCACGGATGAACAGAGCTTGCTTGCGAAAATTTGCAGCAGCTGTCAAATGTTGACGTAAAATCGAACCAGAGAACCAGGATTTTTCGGCTTCACACAAAGTATATGGGAATGACATTTGTGTCATAGATGTGATTATAACACACCATGGACTGGAAATGCTCTCGCAACCAGGGTTACTTCCACTCACTTGCTATAAAAAAATGTTTTTCGGAATTATGAAATCATGATATAGTATAATACTAATTAGTACTTGCAAGTTACAAGAAGAGGTCATGAAGTATATGTAAGACACATAAAATCTGCCAAAATTGCTTTCAGTGCGTCGCAATCAGCGATTTTACGACTCGTGAGCGCTCACTCTGAGTGAACGCTCACGAGTCATAAGATCGCTAATTGTGACGCTCTCAAAGCGAAATTGACAGGTTTTATGAGTCAAACACATACTTTACTACTTCTTCTTGTTACTTACAAGTACAACATAGCATTATTGCATCTAATGATTGCATAATTCCGAATAATATTTTTTTATAGCAAGTGAGTGGAAGCAACCCTGCTCGCAACGTGGGGCTATAGGTAGTGATGAAAACGTCGCTAGAACCATTCCACAGCCGCAGTCAGTTTATGAGCAAAAGAGGGACGCACATTTTTTGCCTGTAGACTTGAAGACATACTTCAAGTCTCCGCGTACATCGTACGGGTTAGGCAAAAGATGTGCGTCTATCTTTAAAAACTGTCGCATTAATGGCCTTTCGACCATTTTCAACTATTCAATTTTCATACTGCCGTACTCTAACTCGAGCCATGTCTCTGTCAATACAACAACGTCATAACAGAGGTCCGAGCTGGCTAGCAGGCATTCCTTGACACTAGAATTCATACCGCCGACATTTTGGTAGTAAATCAAAATGTTACTGGTGCTGGTAGCTGAGTATTAATCATCCGACGAACGTACGAAGTCGCTGCAATAAGAGTTCACGTCAGGAAGTGAAACTTCTGTATTCACGCTGTACTTGCCTGATAAAGCAGGCTGGGAAGCCCCCTCTCTACTTCTGACCACAGGACCGGGACGACTGAGGTGAGCGCAGGCCGCAAATGGCAGGACCGGGTCAGAGAGATTAGGAGCTTCCCTAGTGCCTTTCACGATGCGTCCCGGGGTCGATAAACAATTTTGGGATACAGCTGAGTTATCCAGTTGAGAGTCGATGTTAATCGTGAATTCAAAGGGAGTGGCTGAGGTTATGGGAAAAATCGTCACGCAGAGTATGTCCCATATTAAAAATATATTTGCCTGGGCAAGCTGTTTGGAAGACCTCTTTGCATCCATCAACCACAGGTCCGAGACGAATGTGTTGAACGATTACTGCAGGTGAGTCTGGGTTGAGGAGATGAACGGCTTCCAAAGAGCTTTTTACGGTGCGTCTAGGATGTGAATAAGTCAGGAAAGCGTTCGTCTTATCCATAACAGGCTCAGCTACGGGTAAGGCGGCAACATTAGACCCGACTGTCATAGTGCGATCCGGATGAAAGAACGTGTTGACGTCATTGAGGAAACTATCACTCTGAACAAGAGTAGAATCCCGGTTGGAAGATTTCAGAGTGTATTCCAGCATTTGTCTCGGTTGTTCCATGATAATATAATTATTATTGTCGGCATCAAGATCTGGACATGTTAAACCACGCAACGAATTAGCACTGGAAATCAGGAATGCATCAGGAGCAGAATTACTATGATAACACACCTACTTGCCTGAAATTACAGATCGGGAGACCCTCCCCCAGACTCCGACCACAGGGGCGGGATGGCTTGGATGGCAGGAAAAGAGGCTGAATGATGTTTGGCTCGACTGAGTCGGAGCGGTTGAAGGCTCCCTTCATGCCTTGCAGTGTGCATCCCGGTTGCGTTATCTTGATGATATCCATCGGTGGGCGAGAATGACAGTTTAATTCAAACTAGGTGTTTTTGGAAACCTCTGCCCAGATTTTCTGTCTTGGTAGTTGACAAATTCCCGAACGAAAGTACCAGCTGGCCATGTGTCGGAACTCAGGGCAACCTCACGGTACTTTTCATCGACCCCAATTTTGAATGAAATGAACCGCATAGACGTTAAATCAGCATCCTTTTTCATTAATTTCCTAACCATGATGGGTTCATCGCATGGAACACGCATTCAGTTGCTAGAGCGAGAATGTCGTCTTCCGTTGTTCTCGCTGCAATGCCAGTCATCGTCGAGAAAATTGAGTGAGTATTACTTTTTTACCGCAAAATTTTGTCTTTTCGGTCATTTCTTCAGAACCAGATATCCGATCCGGATAAACCAGATATAAGATCTTTAAGCTAGTTTTAACGACTTCAAACAATGGCAAACATAAGTTCCGTGTTTTTTCTCGATTATGCCCACTGTGCAGTGTGCCACCCATTTTTATCACATCCCTAATTTCGCTGGGATTTCCATAGCAATTACTGCATCAACGAAACATGAAAGTAAATATTTAGAACAACCTCTAACGGGTCAGCAGAAGCAACAGCACCACAATTCCACTCCCGAAAAGATCATGTTTCTCAAGTAGTTCTCCGCCTCATAAACAGCCAGAAACATGAACAACCGAACCAACTTAAACATAAGCGGAAGAAGCCAAGCCACCCAACCACCAACTACCAACTGACTGTGCTAGTATCAAACATTTGGGGAGCTAATTTTCGCGCTTTTCGCTGAAACATAACGACGAAAACGATGCAACTGCTCCTGCAAGGGTGCAACAAGAAGCTTGTTTCTTGTGACCACATGCTGACTTTCATGTCTGTGTTCCGGTCTTTGAGCGTGGTCTTCAAGCACGTGGAGGCATGGACGCAAGGGGTGTTGAAGAAATTACAAGTGGCTTGTGTAGCTGCTTGTTTGCGGTTTTTCCGGCAAAAGGAGAGTAGGTATCTGAATGGTTAAATTGACGAAGGTTAAAAAGTTATTCATCGGTTTTAAGTGTAACCATGCGTCCCTATTAGAAGGACACTTTTTAGTGATGCAATTCGGTTTACGCTGAACATCAAGAAGACACACTTTCACCTATTTTATTCAGGAGAAAATCAAACAAACGCTTGATCCAAACCAAATCTGAATCCATAAATGCAACCTGACAACCAGCAGTCAAGAGCGCATTGAATGCGGGAGAAGATTTTCCACATCACTTCAGATCTCATTCAGCTGTCAGACTATTCACAGTTCTTTCCGATCACACACCGTCCAGACCGACACCCCCCCGAAGAGGAGCAATAGTTCAAAAGTGCACAAATCAACGCTTCGGATCGAGTGACGGCGGGGTCTGTTTGCTAGTTGTTGGATGTTGATGCCACTGCAAATATTGGAAAGATTGACTTCCTCGATCTGATTGACGACGACACGGCATCAAACCCCCTATTCTTCCAAGCCAGCACCAGCTCAACGACGTGGTAGAGAGTAAATGTAAAAATAAAAGAACTCGCTTGTTATTCAACGCCCCGGTTGCTGGCGGCGACGGTGGTGGCAGCAGTACACAATCAGCTTAGTGAATAGAGGGTAGGTACTCTCGAAACTGAAAAGAAGCTGCCGAAATTGACAGCTTTGGGTACTTATCCTCCACCGACGACCCGACGCCCGCATCCTCCTGTTTCGTCCTCTTATGAGCAAAAGGAAACCGCATTTCACATCTATACCGAGAGGGTGTTTTCCTTCACCCGGTCTCGGTTGCATGGCAAATATTTATTATTCTATTCAGACAGCAAACGTTCGATTGTTGTGATTCGTACCCGTTGTGTGGCAGCAGCGCGGGCAAACTTTTTGTGGCAAAGTGGAAAACGGGATTTGCTTCATGGATATGATAGCTCTTCGGATAGCGACGATACGGATTCACCTAAGGTTAAGTTGTGCAATGGATGAAATTTCTTTTCTTTTTTAATGCATTCCATTATTCACATGGAAGTTCTGTTGATCCGACTGACGAGCTTCTAGATTCCCGGCTCTTTGCACAAGGGTATACTTATGGAAATATTTACTTGGCACTTCTCGTCGCCAGAAATTGTGACACTGAAACCTCTAGCAGTTGTACTTCACGGCAGAAGGTAAATAGTTATGATTCAAACGATAGCTATCAATGACAATATACCAAAACGAACGGATGGATGACAATTGACTCAAGTTCTTCACCCATGCATGCAAATCAAAATCGCGTTTGATTACAACAATCAACTGTATCAGATGCATGTCCTAATCTTCCGATATTGGGGAAATTTTCTTAGAACTGCGCATTAGCGTGGAGAAATCTTCCGATTACCTCTCATTGAATCAAACCTTTGTAAAAACTCGCTCGAAGAAATTCGTGGTATTACCGGAAATCAGTTTGCAGCTAGGTGTACCACCAGAGCCAAAATGTAAACTTGTATGTGAATCTTCACTGCTCCTTGTTTGGGGGATGGTTGGATGATAACAGGGTCGAAAACATTAATTTTAGGATGGATTTTGAAAGCACGTATCTGCTATTACAAACAAAGATTCAAACGTCAATTTTTCAAAACTCTTAGCTCGCCTACACAAACTAACCACGTGTTTCATCGAGTGACACTATCTACGTCGGCGATCGTGGCGTCAACAGCGAGCACTATCGGCAACGGTAACTGCAGCAGTAAAGACCAGGTTAGATCGAGCCAATTTAATATTAGACAAACGTGCACGTTTAGGGCCTCATTGATTGATTGATTTCTTTATTAAAGAGACTTTCAGCCGTAGGCTGGTTCGTCTCTGAAAAATAATATATGAAAATACAGTTGATTCAAATTCATTTTTTTTCACTTTCTTCCTAGCTGCTTATTTTTGCTCCTCGTCTTGACTGGTGAGTCCGGAACTGACAATTCGTCTTCTTTTTCTTCCATCGAATTTTCGTTTCCTGCTGATTCATCATTCTGGCAACCCTGGTTCGTAATATATTGTTTCGCATTGTTGTGTTTTTGTTTCGTTGACAGCCGTCGTTTGTTGGTGACGGTTAAGGCCGGCGCACGATAGATACGTTTTCAGGTTTTTTGACAGTTAGCCCATGCATTATCTGTCAAAAAACCCGAAAACGTATCTATTGTGCCTTTAGAAATTCATCCGATTCACTATCCGTCGATTCTTGTGCGCTATTGTTTCCATCAGAGTGTTGGTGCTGGGTGTTTTCGCTAGAAAAAATTCGTGGTATTACCGGAAATCAGTTTGCAGCTAGGTGTACCACCAGAGCCAAAATGTAAACTTGTATGTGAATCTTCACTGCTCCTTGTTTGGGGGATGGTTGGATGATAACAGGGTCGAAAACATCAATTTTAGGATGGATTTTGAAAGCACGTATCTGCTATTACAAACAAAGATTCAAACGTCAATTTTTCAAAACTCTTAGCTCGCCTACACAAACTAACACCACAAGCAGTGTTTCTTTTATTGAGCAAAGTGGACGGTAAATTTGATTAAAGAAAGCTGCTATTCCGGACCTCTAAATAAACACGTCTGATTCATTGCACAGTGTACTATGGGGGATCTCCTGCTTATTCTGAATTATTTGACAAGTTTTGTATCATTGTTCTTCTACATTATTCATTAAGCATCATACTGAGATCCTGAAATATTCTAAGTTCTCCAAAATGTCCTGGAGTTAAGATCTTGATGTTCTATAGACTCAATATGGTTTGCTACACATGATCTTGACTTATTCAACAAATCACCCGATCTTCATGATAACATGCACGCCATAGAATGGTAACAGTTAGATATTCAATGCTCTCCAAACAATTCTGGAATTAATATCTTTAAATATTTACGAATGCATGAAACTGAAGAGAGCCTCCTGGCAATATGCACATCATTCAATGGTAAGAATAAGATATTTAATGCTTTCCAAACTATTCTGGAGCCATGAAGATCTACTGGTTTAATGAAGTCTTGAACAATTTTCAGAAAACCTTTATGGATCCATAAAGCTCAAGAGAGCCTCCTAACAACATGCGCCTCATGGATTGGTATCATTAAGATATTCATTGCTTTCCAAAGTATTCTGGAGTTAAGATATGGCAGTTTTGAGCCTCAATTAAGTATTGAACCATGTACTGAAAGTCATTATCTCCGTACGTGAAGCTTAAGGGAGTCTCTTGACAACACCCGCATGACAATTTGAAGAAAGGAAACAAGCGGATCTCCACTCCACGCCTAGAACTATCGTCAGCCTTGTTGTTAGCTCATCTGTTGCAAAAGGTCATGCGCAGTATTGGCATCCGAAGCGAAATGTTTCTATTGGACTCATTCAACCATCGTCAAGTGTTACATTTCTTTGCCGTCGTGCAGATGGAAGCAGTTTGTTGCGAATTGGGTTTCGGAGATTCAGCATATTACCAAAAAATGGCGCTTGGAACCTCGGACAATCCTGCAGGCATAATTTCCCGTGGGATAATCCCAGCTCAGCTGCAATACGAATCGCTTTGGCTAAGGACAGACGAACACAACTGGCCTTCAGCCCCATAAATCCGTGAAGCAATTTGATCCCGCGGATCTCGAACCCAAAAGCGTATCGGCACCACTTTTAGTGACAGCCCCAAGCGACATATTCAGCCTTCGATCGTCGCACATGAATATCCTACGCCTCACTGCATGGATGCTCAGATTTCACTGCAACACACAACCAACGTATCGCAATAAATCGACGTCTTAGATTCTTTACAACGATCGAACTGGGTGAAGCTCTGAAGGCATTGGTGTGCCTCTCTCAACGAGAAAGTTTCTCGCAGGAGCTTAAATATCTGACGAATGGTAGAGGATCATCGAAGATTCTTTCTCTGAACCCGCAACTGCAAGATGTGCCACGCATGGATTGCGAGCCGTCGCAAACACCCGTACAACATCATCCGTTCACACACATCGTTGTCGTCCACTACCATCGTAAGATGCTGCATGGTGGACAGCAGCTCATGATTTCGTCTATTCGAGAACGATTCTAGCCAACAAGCGTCTGGAATCTTGTCCGGAAAGTCATCCACAAGTGACTACCCTGCTTTAAAGTGAAGCCGAAAATTCAAGATGGCAGATCTCCCACTCGTGAGAGTCATTCCTTTTCACCGTTCTAGCGAGTACCCGTATCGTCGTACAATAAAATTTCGATATTAAAATACTTGTCTCGCTCTAACAGCTATCAATAAGATTTTTAAAACAAAATATTTTGGAACTATAATCTTGAAATTCTACAGAGTCAATGTAAGTCTTCAACAATGTAGCTTTAAACATTATTTTATGGAACTCTGATGTTGAAAATAGTTAGAGGAAAATGAATTCAAATGATTTTCCTTTCCTGGACACTTTCATTACCAGCATTCACTCCGATCAGTCAAAGCCCAAACAAGGGCGTCATCGCAAAAACAGAACAATAATTCAGCGTAGTCGAGGTCATACCGGATAACAATAAGAAGCAATAGCATAGTGTGATTAAGTGAAGCCTAAAAGGCTATAGCAAAAGTAACAATATTCTGCAAATAGTTAGACCGACAGGTTTCCCTAAAATTTTTCGATATCGCCTGAAGAACCTTCAGGCGAAGGTTATTTTATTGGGCTCTAGAAGTCACCATCTTCGTGGTCAAACCGAGCACCCTGCGCTCCCAGATCTGCGCGTGCCACGTGCGGCTCCGAGTAGTTCCTCGGCGGCGTCCGAGTCGAACTAGGCCCACGTGTTGACTTGTTCACCATCGACAGTTTGTGTGACGACGAAATCAAGCAGTGGCGATAGTCGCACCATCGACTGTGTGGTATCCGGAACGCTACGCTCCCAGACCACAGACCAGCGTGCGAAACGTGGTCGTTCCAGGCACCCCACGCTTCCAGATCTGCGCATGCCCCGTGTGGCTCCGAGTAGTTCCTTGGCGGTGACCAAGTCGAACTAGGCCCACGAGTGGAGTTGTTTCACCGTCATCATCGACCGGCCATGTAACGACGATAGTGAACGGTGTCGATAACAGCACCGTCGACTGCGCTCCCTGACTAGCGCTTGAAACGTGGTTGCTCCGAGTATTTCCTTGGTGGCGACCAAGTCGAACTAGGCCCACGTGTTTCATCGAGTGACACCATCTACGTCGGCGATCGTGGCGTCAACAGCGAGCACTATCGGCAACGGTAACTGCTGCAGTAAAGACCAGGTTAGATCGAGCCAATTTTATATTAGAAAAACGTGCACGTTTAGGGCCTCATGACAAAAACCCCCAGAATAAATTGAGTGTCAAAGTTTAGTCCTTGCTTCACATTTTCTTGTCGACCGCTGGGTTGATCAGTGGAAGAATCTAGGAGATTTTGGTTTTGTTCGCGTTTTGGGTTTTGCCGGTAATTTTTGGTAGTTCTTAACTGACCTGCCCTGAGAGGGCTAGCCGGGTACGGTATTTGAACACGCCCTCTCGCAGTACGATTTATCACACTGGCGCTTAAGCGAAAGGGTAGTTCGTTGAGGAGCTTGCCGATTTTGCGGACATTTCATTTTTCATCTTTGGTTTGCAAAGGAATGTTTGGATCGAAGTTATATTCCAAAAATGTTCGATATTGCTCCCAATCAGCTCTATGGTAATTGAAAGTAGAGCTGTTGGGATTACAAATTATTTCTTGGGATATTTCAAAAGTTACTGGAAGGTGATCTGAACTGAAGTCAGCATGAGTAACCAATTGGCTACAAAGTTGACATGAATCAGTTAAGACCAAATCAATAGTGGAGGGATTTCTTGCAGAAGAAAAGCATGTTGGGCTGTTTGGATATTGAATAGTGTAATAACCTGCAGAACAATCATCAAATAGAATATTACCATTGGAATTGCTTTGAGCATTATTCCATGAGCGGTGTTTTGCATAAAAATCACCAATAATGAAGAATTTAGACCTATGACGGGTAAGTTTCTGGAGGTCACCCTTGAGAAAATTCTTTTGCTGGCCTACGCATTGGAATGGCAAATAGGCAGCTATAAACGTAAGTGGCCCAAATTTTGTTTCAACAGAAACTCCCAAAGTTTCAAAAACTTTGGTTTCAAATGAAGAAAGAATTTTATGTTTGATTCGTCTATCAATCAAGATGATCATTTCTATAAATGAAATAATTTGCGTCCTTCTCAACCTTATGGTCAGGTTTAAGTTATAACGGCAATATGCACGTTATGAACTCTTAAAAGGTTAAATAGCTCGTCTTCATTATCTTTAAGAGATCGAGCATTCCAATTTAAAATATTTAATGCTGTAAAATCCATTACTGAATTTTAAAGTCATGACAATATTGTTTGCAAATTTTACTTCAGTTTGAATAGCATCAAACATGGAGTTAGATTTAAGCATATCAGAAATCATGTCAATTAATGATTTCTGTAAAAAATCCATTTTAGGGGCAGTAATGATTGCTAAGTCAAAATTGTCAAAATTTCCGTTAGCATTACGTTGGCTAGTATTTTAATTTTTACACGCTGCAATAGCAGCATAGGTAACTCCATTAACTCGGTGACCATTGTAAGCAACGAGGAGAGTAGGAATTGATGTAAAATTTGAAGCAGGGGTGATATTTGTACCTACGGGTACGAATGTAGAATATGTTCCTCGCTGACTGTTGTTAACAGCAGAGGAATTTGTACCTGGTCGGGAACGTGGAGCGTTTCCTACCTATCGCTTAGAACGAGATTGACGGATCGCTTTGCGAGTCGTACATTCCTAAAAATTGGATTTGTGATTTTCACCACAATTTGAACATTTAAATTTCTTAGGATCTTCGCACATTGCCTTGATTAACAATATGGTTCACTCTTCTATTATCACCAAGACACGGTTTTTCCGGACACTATCGACATAGAAGGTGACTAGTTCACTGTAAATTGAGCGCTTAGAAGTTGACAGCTCAATATCACAATATATAAAAAACAACTCACAATTGAGTAAAAATTTACACAGTATTGGAAGGCGTAAGCATCGGAGCCGTTCGAAACGTAATTCGGAAGTATGGTGATGAAGCAACTTTCCAGGACAAGCAAAAATTTGGACGCAAACCGAACCCTGTTGAGCGAAATCATGCAAGCTTTCACTCGCAAGAAAAGTGCTTCGGTTCGAGACGTGGCTAAAAAATTGGGCTGAAAACAAGGCAAGAATGGGTCTAAAGACGTATAAGAAGCAGAAGAAGAAGACAAAGCGGAGTGTAAAACAAGCCGCATCCGTCAAACCGAGGGATCAGAAGTTATACGACCGATTGTTGTGCGGAGAATCGGTGTGCGTGATTATGGACGAAGAATCATACGTTGAATTTGATTACAGATCTCTTCCTGGTGATAAGTACTAAACCGTTCGTGATGGTCGAAGTGTTGACGACGCGGATTAGTCGATTTTTACCGAAAAAATCGGTAAAAAGGCTATGGTTTGGCAAATGGTGAGTGTGGTATGTTTTCCAAACCGTGTGTGACAACGGAGACAATGACAACCGATGTTTACGTGCGTGAGTGTCTAAAAAAGCGTCTGTTACCCATGATCTGCGAATACGACGCCTCAGTACTCCCGGAAAAAAATAACCATACAATTACCATAAAATAAAATACAGTTACACGTAAATCTATTGCCAACAATCGATCTTATTGTGTGTATATAGTACACGAAGTTTTAACATATTGTTATTACAATAGATGTACAATAGGTCCCATATTGTAAGAGTTTTCCACAATAGAACAACAATACAATTAATGGTAAATGGTTCAAGTTTGTTCAGGAAAAAGTGATTTTTCATATGGTTAAGATACATAACGACCCCCTTAATCTATTGTATATTCCCCCATTTACCATAGATTCTATTGTAGAAACAATACATACTATTGTTATTTTAGCGTTGTCGAGAATACGATTTATTGTAAATACCATAAACTCTATTGTATGGTAACAATACATTTCATTGTACCTCTACGGTTCTTTTTTTTACGGGCTGTTTCGGCCGGATTTGGCGTCGGCTCATTACTCCAAGGACACGGTAGTCTGGTATAAAGCCAACAAGGTTCAATTCATACCTAAGGAGATGAATCCGCCAAACTGTCCCTAGGCCAGGCCAATCGAAACTTTTTGGGCCCTGACAAAAGCATATTTGCGGAAACATGTAAAGGCAGCAGATTCCGTTACGAAGTTTGCGAAATACTGGGAAAAAGTTTCCAAAATTGTTGGAAAGGCATCTGTGCTGAAGCTTATGAGTAGCGTGAGATCAAAAATCCGCTCCTCCGCAAAAATCGAATTTGCTGTAAACAGAGTTACGTTATCGTTTTTTTTTAAATCGCGCTTAGACATTCTGGGACACCCTACCTTACTCAATAGAAGTGTAAATTTGAACAAGCGCCACTTTTCTGAAGGAGCCCAACGTTGAATTTTTCAGACTTTATTTTGAGTGTTTATTTTTTCTTATCGTGTATGTAAATCGACTTCCCAAATTCAGGGTAGGCATTTTAAGAAACTTTTAAATTGTGTAATCAAATTGCTTAAATAATAATGGTTTCAGTTGCCTTTTTTGCCGGGAGAGGGTATTACTGTTGCGTCTTTTCAGAAACATATGGGAATTCTGGAAGTGAAACATATTTTTAATTTATAATATTTGAGTAATGCATGAGTTTTCTTCGAGTTCATTGAGATTTATGCCCCGAGAGATGAGGATCACTGGATTATCCTTGGATGGAGTGTGGTTCCAGACAGATGATGATGATGATGATGTTCCCACCTCTTACCCCAACAAAGGTTTGAGCTGGACGATTTACGTTAAGGTGATACTCTAAGTAAACCTTAGTGTGAAACTTCAAAGGCACAAATGTCAGCTTCTACAAAATATACAATTATGAAATTGGTACTCTCTGTTTGTAGTAGCTCAGCAAACAAGGAGTACCAACTTCAAATTAATTAAATAATTAATTAAATATGACATTTTAACCAGACTAGCAAACAAAATCGAACTGGTTACAGTTACAGACATAAATTCCCTCTAGAGTTTACAGTTGCTTCACAGCGATATAAATGTGGAAAAGCTCAGGCGTCCACCTATTAGTTCGGCTTTTTGTCCACCTAAAATATTCATAAGTATTACAAGCAATCAAGAGTTAATGAACAATCAACAAAGCATCCTATTACACTAGCAACCCCGCAATCTGATGCTATCATAATTTTCAGCAATGTCAGGAATGCTCACGAACCCCTAAAGTTTGCCAGAAAACTTACTACTAACTCAAGGTATCTTTCAAATAAGCTTCAAAATTGCATTTTTTTTTTAATCAAATGTTAAATTCAGTCCTCTATATCCGTAATACGCACACGAGACTCAAACCTTTGTAGACTACCTTTTTTTAATCTACTACTATAAAATCAAATATTAAAAATCCATCATCACCATCGTGGCGAACAGAAATAGTTTTTGCAGTGCTACAATAATGATTAAAAAGTCGTTATGACAGCTATCCATATAAAATAATCCGTTAGAGATAACTTCGTATTTTAAATTCTGTAAGTGTTGCTGAACGTTTTATATGTCTAGGCATCGAATTGATAACATTTATTCCTTTAAAATATAATGAATTTTGTGAAGCACAATTCAAGAAATGTGGTGTTATTATTTCAACCGCGTTTCTAGTATTAAATCTATGAAAGTCACTTCCTCTTTCAATTCGATCACACAAATATCGAGGCAGCAAACCGTTAACTACTTTAAAAATGAACCGACAACCATTGTAAGGCGTCTAGCATCAAAGTTGAGGAAGTGAATCTATTACATCTCAAAATCAAACGCATTATTTTACTCTGCAAGCGTTGTAATTTCAATACTTTTGTTGCATTGACCAGAATCAAAATGGAAGGGCAAAAGTTTAGATGAGGAGAAATTATTGATTTGTATAGCTGTATTTTACTGGCAATAGTTAAATCGTTTTTCAGTCGACATAGAATTCCATACTTCGTGGCAATTTTCTTGATGACATTATCAATGTAAGAGTTGAACTTAAGTTTGTCATCAATAATCACGCAAGATATTTAATCTCCCGAACGCGATCAATAGTCTCATCATCAAATACAACAGAGACGTTCTCATTTACTCTATTCTGCGAAATTACCATAAATTTAGTGTTACTTGTATTTAATTTCAACTGCTTATACTTGAACCATCTACTTGGAGAACGCAAATCTTCATTCAAGTTTAAAACGGCATCATCTAAATCCTTAGCTGCAATGAATAACACAGTATCATCTGCAAAAAGATTAATGTCGCAAAATCGTAAAACACTTCGCAAGTCATTAATATACATAATAAATAACAAGGGCACTAATACACTTCCCTGGGGCACTTCAAGGTTATGCCCCACGGGACTGGAAATAGAATCATTAAAAGCAGTCCTTTGAGTTCTGTCAGACAAATAGCTTTCAAACCATTTATATGCAGTAATCGTAATTCCAAAGCGCTTGATTGATCTTAACAATAAGGGCCCAGAAATTGTTTCAAAAGCGCGATTAAGATCCAAGAAAACAGCAACAATCGTATGTTTACACTCCAAGTTATTTTTCCACTTCGCTAATACCAAATTCAACGCGGTTTAACAAGAATGACCTTCCCGATATCCCGATTGTTCTGGTATCAACAAACTATTACTATTTAAATACTCCAACAGCTGGCCTTTAACAACAAGTTCTAAAATTTTCTCTAATGTGTGCAACATGTTGATGGGGCGGAACTCTTCGGCTTTAATCGTTCCAGCAACTTTTTGAATAGGGACCACTAAGGATTCCTTCCGAATTTGTGGCACATGTCCATTCTGCAATGATTTATTAATAAGGTCCAGAAAGATGTGGCCAATGACATGAAAGCAATTTTGAATAACTCTAGCATTAACCCTAAAAAAAAAAACAAATAGCTCTAAGTTCATCTAATGTAATTCGATGAAAACCTTCAAATCTACAACTATTATTAACTGGCTGTTTTATTTCGTCAGGTTCATCGACCAATTCAATTGATTGATCAATCAATGAAACACTGTCCACAAAATAATCATTAAACTTAGATGCAATTACTTGTTCTGACTGTTCTAATGTGCCATTAAAAGTTATGGACCGCGGTTTGCAATTACTAGGTTATAATAAAGATTTCAAAATTTTCCATAGCTCTTCGCTGTTGTTTTGATATTGATCAATCTTCCTTTGAATATATTCACAACGAGTTTTCTTTATAGATTGTGAATACGCAAAAGATCCAAATTGAACCAGCTTTTCGAGTTTTTCAAAGAAACAAACTTTTGCTAAACTTATTGATTGGCACACGTTTTCAAAGCGGTATTAAGAACAGCTGTAGATTCATCTAAGTTACCAGCCGCGAATGGAAAATCCAGGCTCCTCTCAATAAGATTCGAAACCACCAGCACAGGACAGGACGAGTGAGCACCTGAATTTCTACCACACGGTGTTGGGGAGAACCGGAATCAAATAATGCTTTTCGTATCTATTTGAGGTACCTATGATTTCGATACAACAAGGACTTGTAACTTGTATCTTCCATTTGAAATACATCGATTTTCAAGCTAAACGTCCTTGTTGAATTCAGGAGTCGAACTGTGCAGCATCCAGCATAGGTGATCGATCGTAAATACAGACATGCATCTTATGACGCATCTCTGAAGCCAGGAGCTTCCAGGAGTGCGTAACCGCTATTGAGAACGTGTAGAGGACCACATAGTTGAGTGAGAATGGTAAGCTTTTGCTGGTATTCTTGCCAGTCGACTACGACTGGTGGTGAACCAAACAAACTGTTGAATTGTAAAAAGATTTCTCGTTTGATCTTATTGTAGAACTTCTTTAATTGTGGTTGCTTTATGGAAATGAGACTGGTAACAGGCTCCCATTGTAAACTCAACGAGCAACGTTTCTAATATCATCAATAAGAGTCTGACTGATAGAGGTTCCACTGCCGGATTGGAACTATCTTCTAATATGGGCATTGAAATGTGTCTAAGTACTTTTTTATAAAACTTACAAAAAGATTCAAATGTGAATTATCACATGAATGTTTCAGATGTAAGAAAAACTCAAAATGATCGATTCAGTATACTTATATCTAAATGATAAATTAAAAAAAATGTTAACAATTATTGAGCAAAGTAAGTTTACTGCAATCATATATACTGAGTAGAAACTACAAGCAACATTTACTCAAGCATTTGGAAAACTTTCTTTTTCCGGAGGACACAATTGTTCCATTTCCCGGACCCAACCACCACTGGGCAAGCAAACCGATTGGGCGTGAATTAAATTTACAAAATTCGCTACCAAAACTCTGTAAAACCGTTTATGTGTACCCTTCACTTAGGGAAATGTTCTCTCCAACAAGTTAGGGTAGGTACACCATGCATAGGAATATATATAAAAAAAAACCCCAACCTAACCAAACCACGGCGAAACACACTGTGAACATAGTCATTCGTTTGGATGAAATAAAGTTAGTAGAATAAATTTTCGTAACGAACCAACCAACTAGCAATTTTTGTCCACCCCTCCTCCACCAGCCCATCGATCCTTTCTTTCCCGACACACCAGCGAAAAGCTTCGGGAGCTTTCCATGGACCACGCGGCGGTGGTGACAAAGCTAGCGGCAGCATTCGCTAAACACATTTGGAAAAATATTTTGCATTCTTAATTGAGCGACATACACCGGGAACCGGGTAAGCAAAAATGCATATCCACACACACACACACACATAGTGTCCAAGTACCTATGCTGGTCCAAAACGCGTACATATTTATTCAGGAACATGTGTACTGAGCGGGGTGCAAATACTGCTGCCGGCGGCTATAATAACAACATCAGTAGCAACAGCGAATCAACCCAGAAAGGAACTCACCGGGAAAGAGCGAGAGAGAGAGAGTAAAAAAACGTGCTTCCGCTTCTAAGCGCGTTTTAGGGCCTTCATCTACATCATTGGCACCAATTTGGGTGGAGTTTTTTCCCTCACATTGCACCCACCACAGAGACACGTGGGTGGTTGGCTAATTGCGAAGAATTTTATTTTCCGTACAAGTGCATCCACCCCCTGCGGAATGAATTAATTTACATCCATGCTTGTTTATTCAGAATCCAAAATGCATAGCTTTTATGGAAAACCAACAGAATATGGTAGTTTAGAAGCAAAAATGAGTATGTGTTGATTGTGTTATTGCAAGAATTGTATGACAAATCGTCAAATGGGTAAAAGCTCGATTCATTCTGATGAGGGAATTTACGATAACTGCAATGGATTTAGACATCTTGGGCTCCAAAAAGTATACACAATGGACCGATGGCTACTGGACGAATGTCTCTTTCTCACCAATGATTTGCTTGGTAGTCATGAGAGAAACCAGGGATGGATCCACCTCAGAACAGAAACAGATTTCAACTTCACTCAGTTTTGAATAGCATGCACTCTTCTCCGCTTTGCTTCTACTTTCCTCTTTAAAACTAACGACGACTGTTCGAATGATGGCTTCCTCAATGTTTAAAAAAAAAAACATTTTGTTCCTCTTTGAGAAACATTTTGACTTGATTGAATCCATTCATGCAATGAGTCAAGTAATGCATGCTTCTTATTTGCACAGATAAAAATTTTGAATTTTAATAGTGATGTATACATTCATTCACGTAAACTTGTATTTCATTTCACGCAACTACGCAACTTGTAAAAAATATTGCTTACAACAATGGTCTTTTGCATACAATATTTGCTACATTGCATGAAATGTCTCAGAACTGTACATGATATATAATGTAAACTTATATGATATGTGACACTCCACATATCATACTGAACAGAAATTTACACTACTTTTTCGAACTGTGTGGATTTTATCGCAGTGTTCCAGCAAACGTCACTTAACTAACTGCTTAAGCACGCACCGCACCTTTGGATCCCAGAGACATTGGTTCGAATCCCGGTTGAAACGTTTTTTATTTGTCTTATGCTACTAGCATAAAAAAGGATCTCATTTAAAGATCATATTGGGGAAAGTAACTTTAGCGTACCACTCTTTCTCCGTTTCATTTTGTGTTCGCCTCAATGTGAATGTGTTTTCAGCTGTGCAATAGTTCTCCTCAATATGATACGCTGTGAAGTTTGTTCTTTGTTCTCAATGTGTGAGTTCAGTGTTCACTCGGCTGTCGACAGCAGCAGCCCACTCTCGATGTGTGTCACGCGATCGTCTGTTTACTTGGCAGCAACCATTGTGTGGTCCTCCTCATTGTTCTTCATCAGTAGTTCTTTCGGTCGATGCGTTGTCGACTTTGGAAAGCAACCGTTTCGTGATGAGCGTGTGAGAGTTGACTACGTTTTGCATCTATCACAGCAATGGAAGCGCTCTGCCCCTCGTTGGCGATACTGCCATACAATGCAACTACTGGAAGCGGCTCCCGTTCTGATGCAGGAAGCTTTTTGGATAGAGGAAGATAAAGTGTTTATTTTATTGTATCTTTTGACTATAGTGTTAAGATGTATTGTATAGTGAACAAGGAACCTCGGCTCTGTCTGTTAATTCATTGAGCCTTATCAATAAATCAATGAACAAACAAAAAATCAATCTGTGAGTAAATAACAAGCCTGTCCGCAAACATTGACAAGATACAACCACCCGGATGAGGAGGAACAACGGACGTGAAGATGTAGAAGAGGATTGGACCTAGAAGACTACCCTGGGGGAACCCCAGCGTCAACGTTGAACGCATCAGAAGGTGAGTAGTTCAAGTAGACCTGGAATGATCTGTCCGACAAGTAGTCAGACTTTCTCAACGTCCAACAATGCCAAGGGTAGATGTCTTGGAAACGGACTTCTTCCGCTTGATGATGTTAGTAGCCCGTGCGAGTTGGTGGATGGTAGAATGACCTTTCCTAAGCCTAATTGAGGAAGATGTTATTTTCATTTAAGAACTCCAACAAACGGCTGGATATCAACTTTTCGAATAGCTTCGAGATGGAGGTCAAGAGGCTGAAGGGGCGATTGCTTTTGGCATTGGTAGGGTCTTTACCAGGTATGTGGATCGGGATGACTTTGGCTAACTTGAAGAAGTCAACACGTTTTTCAACTCAAGATTGACCACACCATCTATACCAGTGGCATTCATGTTTTGGTGGATTTGATGGCTGCTATCACCTCAACAGCCAGCGGCGCCGGTGGTATAGTGGTAGGCGTGATTACTTCTCACCCCAGCAGGCCTGGGTTCAATCCCAGTCGGCGCCGCCGGGATGTTCTGTTCATCTTTGATCACGCCGTCCTTCGGAAGGGAAGTAAAGCCGTTGGTCTACGGTTCTTGAGTTGATGGGTCGATAGGTAAGGTCCAGGTGAGGGAGCTGCCTCCCTGGCGTCGGTAGCATTGGTGCTCAGCACGGAAAACAAGATCGACGGAAAACAAATCAAGGAAAAAAAAATCACCTCAACAGCCGATATTCTGCTATCATCAGGGACAATTATGGAGGTTTCCGTGACTTTAGTCATTGCCTCGTGGGGACTCACCATGAACTCACAAATTGTTGACCAAGTGCATTGGCCTTTTTAAATGGGGTTATGAGTAGGGATGGATCCAAATTCTGATTAAAAGGAGAAATGGGAGGGAGGGTCTCGGTTTATTTTCTAAAAGCTTTCTCATTTTTCCAGAATGGTTTCGCACAATCTGGGACAGAACGAAGCTTATTTGCAAAATCATGATTTCTGAGATCCACCAGCCTGGCCTGAATGATTTTGGAGCACAGACACCGGTCGATGTCGTCGGTCATTCTCGGTTAAGTGTTATAGTCGATAACGGTGTCAACGTGTTGGAACTAGTCGGCACGGTGATAGTTGCGTCGAATCGGTTCTCTAAGGAACCCTCTTCGATCACCCACGGATAGGGCGAACTGAGTTATTGGTAAACCACAGGTTGCTAGATGTTGTTGGCCAAGTTGCTCATGTAGATGTCAATGGTGGTGTTGGCGCCAGATCTACTGAACCGGGTGAGAGTAAAGTCGCTATATTTATAGTCTGGCGGATAGAATCTCGGGAACCATTGAGCTGTCGAATAGCGGAACCAATCGAGCAAATCAAGACCAACAACAGAAGAGAGCACATCAGTTATTGCGAACAAAACTTCAGAACCCCTTTTCCCTTGAATAAAGATTCGCCTACGAAAATTAATACCATCTTTGGGTTGGGGAAGGTTTCCCCTATCCGATGATGCTGGTGATTTGCATTCGATTGGCGAGGAAAGAA
This sequence comes from Ochlerotatus camptorhynchus, assembly GCF_037179485.1. Classification (NCBI taxonomy): domain Eukaryota; kingdom Metazoa; phylum Arthropoda; class Insecta; order Diptera; family Culicidae; genus Ochlerotatus; species Ochlerotatus camptorhynchus. The sequence continues at coordinate 939,664 of NW_027040627.1, read as the reverse complement.
TATTCAATGTTCTGTTTTTTAAAGCCGATAGTACCTTTTCAATTGTTGGTCTACAATATATTAAATTGGTTCGGTTTTCTGATAAATCAAAATTCTATCCGCCAAACTATGAATATAATGACTATAGGTGAGAGCGTCCCGATTCAAGATGTTGTACTGCGCTTCCTGCAGGCCATTGTTCAGGATGGTGCCATTTTGATTACGCCGACTGTTTTCTCAAGCTTGATGTTTGGCGTTCAGGTCACCAGCGATGATGAAGTTTTCCTGCTGTTGTGTTAGCTTGACAATACCTCTTCGCAGGTCTGCTGTGGATCCGTTCCTGATGTTGACTTTTTGACGTAGGACTACGTCTTTGATTTCTATATGGGGTTACACTTTGTGAAAAGCGAAAATGGAACATGTAACAAATTAAGAAAGATTTTGAACGTTAATAACTCAGCTGACCCTGGTCCAATTTCAATAAGTTTATCACCAATCGATCAGAAATATGGCTACGCATCGATATAAATGCTTTCGAATGTTGATTTTCAACAAAAAACTATTGAAAAACTGGTAAATGTCCAGCATTGTCCAAAAGCGTCGAATTGACTAACAAATCCACCAATTACCTAAATGCATATGCTGCTTCCCCAGCACAGTCGTCAGAGAGTAGTAAGTAGACGAAACAAGTCGAAGTGGCATTCGCCTCCGATCATCGGGCGCGTGCGAATAGGGAGGATGGAATTGCGTAATATTTTGCACACTCATCGCCATACTCAGAACCACACGCTCCCAACGACCACACCACTGTGTGGTGGTGTTCGGTCGTCGAAATTAGTAGCAGCAGTAGCAACGAAAGGCTGCCTGCAAGCAACGAGCTGCAGAGCCCACATAAGCAACCATCAAAGAAGGAAGAAGCTGCACCGCTATGCTATGGATCGGAATCAGTAGCTCTTCGTGAGTCGCTGCGAGTCGGTCATCTATGCCAAGCGTGTCACCCTCGCTCCAAACGACATACAGCTCGACAGCCTCATCCGTGTTGAACACCCAGCTCAGAATTACTCAACCATCACTACAAAACGGTCCTTTTCAGGGCCACCAAAAATTTGTTAAAGAGTATTATTTGGACATTGGTCCAGGTCATTAGTTCCCGCAAGCAGCTGGCTATCGAGGCTATCATGCAGAACTAGCTAGGATTTGTTTTACTTCATATTTCACAAAATTGCTTTCGAGTGTTAAGACATTGTCTTCCGCAAAGTTTACATTTTTCTCTTTACCAACACATACATCAGGGCTAGATAGATCTCCACAGGATCTATAGAATCCACGCAGTTTAAAAAAACAAAAATGCACAGCATTACGAAAAGAGGTCAGGTTTCGACCAATAGCAGCTAGATTTTAATTCTATGCAAGCCAAACGATTGGAAATTTATCTATCAATCTGCTAAAATGAACACTTAGTTCATTTTCAATAGGTCACTATTGACAAATACCAAATGTCCAACTGTTGCAATGGTGATCAAAATTATCAACGAATGTCTGAAAACAGCGCATTCCCTAACACAGACTTAAAAATCGCATTCGATGCGGTCCCACTGAACGGTGCTCATTCAATCACCGTATGTGGTGGTGTCCAGTCCAGCAGCAGCAGTAGTAGCAGCAGTAGCAGCAGCAGCAGCAGCAGCAGCAGCAGCAGCAGCAGGAGTGTTTTTAACAACAACAACAACAACCCTGCAAGCAGCGAGTTGCAGAGCTCATATTAGCAACCATAGAGAAGGAGGAAGAAGTCCAACCGCTAGGCTAGGATCGGAATCAGTAGCTCGTCGTGCTCAGCTCAGCATTACTCAACCATCACTACAAAACGGTTTTCAGGACCACCATACATTTGTTAAGAGTATTATTTGGACATTTGTCAAGGTCATCAGTTTCCGCAAGCAACTAGCTATCAAGGCTCAACCTGGTATCTATAGAAGGTGTGGAATTGTAGGCCCGAATTTATTGGTGAGATTAATCATCGTCCGACCATTTTCCAGAACACGCTGGTAGGAAGTGTTAAAAATCCATATAGAATTTGAGAGAAGTGGGAATAATTCGCTTTGGGTGTATATTCAGTCCACAGAAAGCCAATAAAATCAAATTTGTGAGAAAATTTAACATATTCTGCACAAACGATACTTTCCGCCCCGCCCCATTCATATAATTCGGAAGGAAATCCTGTGAGGGTGAATTGAATACACTTTAATACCAAAATGCACAAAACTTAAAAATTCATAAATAACAAAAAATTAAAAATACACCTTTTAAAGTCGGGTAGATGAATCGAAAATACTCAAGTTGAATGTCCCTTGGATTCTCATCATCAACTTTCTCTTTGAAATAAATATTACAAATTTGATACGCTTACAAATAAAAAACGGAAAGAGTTAAGATAATTGATGATTGATCAATTAAAAGAACTAAATGTTCACATTTGTTCCGTCCACTAGCGGCCCTACGTCAAGCTTCCGTTCGTGCCCCTAGGCACAGACCCTTCTACTTTTTTTGTGGTAGTAAGCCACAACTATGGTGATGGGGCCGACAGGAGTGGCTTTGATAATCTTCAGCCGGCAGCTTGGCAGCAGCCGACAGTAGATGTTCCTCCTTAGAGCGATGGCCATTCCTCTTCCCACGGAGCTGGTTCGCTGGAAATCGGGAAGGAAGACGTTAATATCGGGCTTCAGGTGCGTTTCGGTGATGATGGGAATATCAATGTTTAGTTCGTTGAGGAATTCAACGATCTCGATGCTCTTGCTCTTGAGTGAGCAAGCGTTTCAATTGACCACTTTGTCAAGCAGTTTTGGCGTGACTTCCTACCAGCGATTTCATAAAATTGAACCAACTAATTTCATTTTTTTTTTTATGAAACGCACAAATGTTGGTTACTTTTTTCGTGGTTCTAGAAGAAATAATCTCAATATAATGTTATATTTCAAAGTTCGAGTGGTAGTAAACGCCATTTTAACTACTCGAAGTGGTTAATTATCAATTTTGATGGCAAGCACAAAACATCATCATAATATCAAATGATTTCACGATTCTGAAAAACAAGTTTTTATAGCAAACGAATGGTTGCAAGTTCGAAGGTATGGAAAACCATTTCACCGTAGCAGCGTCATGAAATTATGCAAGGTTTTAAACACTTATAACTTGGCCATTTATGGATGAATTTCAATGTAAATGTGTTGTTCGTATCAGATTTGATATAATTTTTTTTATGAAAATAAAATTATAGTTGTTGTGATGTCGACAGACTTATTCAACCATTGAACAAATTTCAAATGATACTAGATGTTCCTCCTTAGAGCGATGGCCATTCTTCTTCCCACGGCGCTGGTTCGTTCAAGCCGGTAATCGGGAAGGAAAACATTAATCTCGGACTTCAGATCGGTGATAATGGCGATATCAATGTTACCCTTCGAAGGTAGGGAGTACCATTTAATCAGAGCAGCGTCACGAAATTATGTGAGGTTTTAAACGCTTATAACTTGACAATTTATGGATGGATTTACAATGTTAATGTGTTTTGCGAATCAAATTTGATGTACAATTGTATGGCATTCAAATTATAATTGGTTTTCAATAGTAAACTATTTAAAACTGAACAAACTTGAATGCTTGCAATTACTGTGTGCTGTCGGCAGACTTATTCCACCATTGAACAAATTTCAAATGTGCATACAATAGAAAATGGCAATAGCTCTATAAATTTGAGTGGTCCTGAGCATTTTAATTCTTCCGAATAATATTTGATCCTTAACAGTCCTCCAAGGACTCTCAATTTTTTGGTCGTCCGCCTGGCTGGAGTTCAGACTCTAGTGGAACGGAGAACGGTTTGGCTAGAGATTTTAAGAATAACCTGTTGAGGTTTTTATCGTGAAACTTTCAACCACCGTCCCAGACGGTGAGCTTCTACAAAGTTAGCTGAACATTAAAAAAAAAAAATCTGCACTTCAAGAAAGTTTCCTGAACTTTAAAAAAGTTCCCTGAAGTTCCGCCAATTTTTTTGAAGAACTACAAGGTGGTGATAATCGACGTGCCGATTTAGATCTCCATTGTAATATTTGTTTAGCCCTTAGGCTCCGCAGAGCTTTTAAAGATATTGAGCCTACTAAATAAACATTTTGGAAAGCATGGTTTTCGAACACACCATGTTTTTTTTTCTAAATATATTTCAACAGTTCTCAAATTTAAGTACATGTTAGAATTAACTAGTGATGTTATCGGTTACAGCTTATACGGCTGCTGGATGAAGTCACACTAATCAATTTCAACAACATTTTTTTAAAGGGTCCTCCGAATTATAAGATATAAGGTACTTTGCAGCTGGCAGAGAACCAGCCAGCTGCAAAGTACCTTATATCTTATGATGGTTTCAATTTCATCCACCAAGCTCAATCGGTTCCAAATCAGGCTGATCAATCCCCCAAAATTTGAGCTAATTTGTCCTCATCGTTCTAGCACAACACCATAATGATTTACGGAAAAGTTGTCCATAGGCACACCTTCCCTTACGTTAAATTTTCCCAGCTACAACTTTGTTGACAAACATGTTTGAACTGAACGTCAAGAAAATTAGTTATTAATTAATTTCCAAATTGATAACTTTCGGGTAGGATTAATCGGCTGCTTTCAGGGCAGCACTACATCTTGTCCTTATGATAGAATAGCCTGGTATTTTTGTCCTATTATTCTAATGTTGTCTGCTGAGTAGTAAATGAAGCATTTCAGAAGAACATCATCTTCCTAATCAATAAATAACTAATTATCCTAACATTTTTCAATTCCCACATAAACTTCAAAGGGCCCAGTGCAGTATGAGTTCGCATTCTAATGAGATCAAATTTTGTGAGAATGATCGGGAGCTGATTTGAAATCGTTTGAACTTGATGGAGCTTAATCAATATTTTGAACCATGAAAATTCCATGCGCATGGATCGGTAACATATAATCCCGCCCGTAATTGGTCCGTAATCGTTTAACTCATATTCCGCTTGAAATACTTCTATAAAACCGCAATCTCTCAACCCTCTAAAACTGAAAACCAACTGATTCAAATCAATCAACTGTACCAGCAACACGAGACACAGTCGAATGTGACAGGGCTACTCGATGAACAATTCTCCGTTGTTTTCTGTATCACCAACCAGCACCTTTAAGCATGCCCATAGGACGCAGGTACTCTGCCGATCTCCTGGAGCTCGCCCAGCTTAGCTCATTAGATACAGCACATGAGACACGAACGAGGCACTTAGGAACAAAAAAAGAGAGGCGAAATAGCTCGTCTCGAAGTGTACCAGGCACCTACGATCTGATAGAAAGCGTGTCTCTATCACGCGGGATGGATGCACGTGTACATTAACTCTGGTGGCAGACAAAATTTAAATCGTTTCTATTCCTATAATCCCCAATATGCATCGTCATAAAATCGACATGATCAACTCTAAAAATCACGAAAACGTTGAAATCGGTCAAATCTACCGCCAAATGATGTCTGACCATGGCATGAGAACATGTCCCTGACCCAATAGATTTTCACGGAAACCCATAATAGGGTAGAGCACTACTTCGTCGTAATCGCCCATTTCCGTTCTATCGATCAGAAAAGATCAATAATATCAATGATTTCACAATGCAGAAATCAATAATAGGTTTGTTCCGATGCGTTAGTTCATAAACCCTGTTAGAGCGCATTGTATGAATGTTTACGCTCATTGTTCTCAAAACAAAAGAAGCGCTCCTAGCGAATTCCCTTTTTCTACGTTTACCCGTATGACGAAGAAAATCTAATGGCGTTTCAATGCGTCTGGGCGGAATTGAAACTCGTAGAACGAATTTAGAATCAAGAAGCAGTATAAGATTTTAAACAATTTCTCAACAATTTATGACTCTTCATCAAATCCAACGGTACGTATGGAAAGGTGAATAAATTTTGAAGTCATCTTTGACAGAAATATTCCATTTTTCGTTCAAACTCGTTCAGAAAAGAGAGGAAAAGTGCGGGTTGTGCTTAGTAGGACGGAAATTAGATCAAAAGCCCTATGGCAAAATACTTACAGCTGCGGACGAAAAACGCAGGTTTTCGAAAGAATACACGATAGACACGAAGGTGCTCAAGCTGAAAGTGACTGAAAATAAATCCACCATTAATTAAGGCACAACCCCCGTCATGACCTTGATATTAATAAATGAAATGATTTAGCACTATGTAAGAGATAATTATCAAGAAATGATTTCTGTGATTTGATCCTACAATATCATTCCAATAGAAAATTCAGAAATTACGGTATCAAATCGATAACAATGTATTGTTAGGCATTTGTTTGATGTGCAAATATCAGGTTTTTTTTTTAAATGGTATTCGGTATGCTATGGTTTGATATTATTTCTTGACATTTTATCTTGTATACAATGCTAATCCATATAAACTTCAGATATCAATAGTACATAGTCTACCCGGGAAGAGGACTGACAGGGTTACGCGGGATGCTGTTGATATGGCTCCTGTGCCTCTGATCATTGAATCTTGAAAAAAGGTCGTTACTAAATCCGAACCCGGTGGAATTATTATACTAGAATTAATTTACTAGAGTTTTAATGAAAAATTACTACATTAGTAAGGATTAACTTACTTACTAACTTACTCTAACAAACAAAACTTTTTATTCACGATCAGGTCACAAAATTGGGTACCTATCGAACTCTGCGACAAAAAATTCAAATTCAAAATCCGCCTTTGCCCAGCATATTAAACCTCCATCAACGCCCTCCTATTCATGCGACAGAAAAAGCTGATTGATGTAAGTAAGACAAGTTCTGAAATTTTCATAAACACTTCATTCCGGCTATCCGAACACAATCTCTCCTCTTCATTTGGAAGTGGTGCAAACTCTAGCTGCTGCTGCACAGCAGCATATTGCTCTTCGAGAAAGCCGAAAAGTTTCGCTGCAGAAACAAATTGTCTCTATTAGTCATAATTTCTCCATAGAGAAAAAAAAAGAAAGTGTGAATGGGAAGTGCCAGAGCGACAACAGCATCCACCGAAGAAATGGAGAAAAAATAGGCGTCATCATACTTTTCCGAGTAATTCCACTTGTCTTTATGGGGGGAGACAGAGAGAGAGAAAACAGAACGGCCAAGTTTTATGAGCTTACACGAAGAGACCCGGCTGGAAGCGAAGGGAGAAAATGGAATCAATTTCACTGTGTCTTGCCCCTTCAAAGACTCACGTTTTGACAAATCTGTCACTGTCTCTACACTTTTCTTTCTGATTTTTTTTTTTTTTTTTGCCAAGCACAGGGTGCTCGATCCGGATGCAGTTATTCAATGCCTTTCGTCTGCGAAAGCTACTTTTTGCCGATTTGGTATACGAGAAATGAAAGCATCCATCTGTGAATGGCGGAAGTAGTTCAATTCGGAAGTTGGCAGTGAGGACAGTTGGATTCTGCCACAGCTAGTAAAAAGGAACGAAAATGCTGGCAACACGGCCGGACGCAGCGGCACATTCATCGCTAGAAATTCATAAGCAATAAGCAAAAATCTGCACGCGAAAATGTGACAGAAATGGCTTCCCACCGAACCGTATCGCGTCGTCGTCGTCGTCGTCGTTCTTTTGCCGCTCAGGAATCCTTTTAACGTGCGGAATTATGAGCAGAGGGGAGAAAGCTTGATTGAAAACGAGATATCCTTCTACGTATACCTAAATACCAAAGTTGGATGCAGAAGGCAAGAAGGTGCTGATTTCTTTTTTGCCAATCCAAACATTGCCGAAGTAAAAGAGGTTTGAATGTGCCATCTGTGGCATTTCGTGCTGCGGAATGCCACCGAGCGAAGGAAGTAGGAAGTCGCCGTTCGTTTCGTTCGTTGGTTGATGTTCCGTTCGAAGAGACCAAAAAAAAAAAACGAGAGAATTATTCATGGAAAATTCATCGAATGGATCTTTTGGTGTTTTTCTATGCGCTAGCAAGAGGAGACGGGAAGGAGTACCTTGAAAGGCTCGATGGATTTGAATTTGTCAATTTGTAATCGAATAAGACAGGAAAGCATCATCCAAATTGTTTTTAGGATATGGACATAATGTTTGAACGAATCTAGATGGTCTCATCCTGAGTGCAATCGGATATTTTTTTTTAACAATCGGACAGGTTTGGGAAATGCCCAACTTCAGGAAAGTGTAAAAGTGCTTAGAAGGTATTATTCCATAGCAGAATTGTAGAATTGTGAGCTTCAGAGAAACTTCTCTGATCTGAAATATTTTCTTGGTCGCCTGGTATGATCCGAGAGAAGAGATTTGAATTGTCGGATAGTTGGATATCTTCAGGTATCATGGTATCATATGGAGAACCCAATATTTGACGGAGTTTAGCAAATAAGTATGATTTTTTGCCATGCCAACTTTTTCATTTAGGCATATACCATCCACGCCACCAGTTGAGTAGTAGCGTCTTAGCACCTTGTCTAAACTTGTTCAGAAATACTGGAAAAAGTTTTCCAGTTTCTGCGTATCTGTATTCCATTTTCATGAATAAAAAATCATGGAATGAAAAAAAAACTTTCCATCTCATCAAATCATAACAATGATTCATGATTTCGAATCCCTCAGGATTGCACCTGCATCACAATGTTACGCCAATTCACTCGGTCCGTGGCTGCTTGTCTCCAATTTCCAAGATCCTGCTCCACTTGGTCGAACCACCTTGCTCGCTGTGCTCCTCTTCGTCATGTACCGGCCGGATTCGAGGCAAACACCATTTGTGCGGGGTTGTTGTCCGGCTTTCTTAAAACGTGTCCCGCCCATCGTACCCGTCCAGCTTTCGCAACTTTCTGGATACAGGGTTCGTCATAGAGTTGCTCCAGCTCGTGGTTCATCCTTTGCCTCCATACACTGTTCTCACATACCCCGCCAAAGATGGTCCTAAGCACTCGTCGTTCGAAAACACCCAGTGCTTGCAGGTCCTCCTCGAGCATCGTCCACGTCTCGTGCCCGTAGAGAAGTAGCGGTCTTATCATCGTCTTGTACATGGTACATTTAGTACGGAGGTGAAGTTTTCCCCGACCTCAGGGTCTTGTGGAGTCCGTAGTAAGCACGACTTCCGGCAATTATGCGCCGACGAATTTCTCTGCTGCAGTTGTTATCGGACCTCACCAATGATCCGAGGTACACACATTCATCCACCACCTCGAACTCATCTCCGTCGATTGTCTCGCTTCTGCCTATGCGAGCCCTATCCTGCTCGGTTCCTCCAGCTAACAGATACTTTGTCTTCGACGCATTCACCTTTAATCCAACCTTCTCTGCTTCACGTTTCAGCCTGGTGTACTGTTCCACCACGGCCTGAAACGTTCTTCCGACAATGGCCACGTCGTCAGCAAAGCAGACTGGACTTATAGAAGATCGTGCCCCGCATGTTAAAGCCCGAACGTTTCATAACACCTTCTAGCGCAATGTTGAACAGGAGGCAGGAAAGACCATCGCCTTGTCGAAGTCCTTTGCGAGTTTCAAACGAGTCTGATAACGCACCCGCTATCTTCACGCAGCACTGTACACCATCCATTGTAGCCCTGATCAGTCTGGTCAGCTTCCAAGGAAAACCGCTCTCGTCCATAATCTTCCATAGCTCTTCACGGTCAATAGTATCATAAGCGGCCTTGAAATCGAAGAATTGGTGGTGCTTAGGGACTTGATATTCACGACACTTTTGGAGGATCTTCCGCAACGTAAAGATTTGGTCTGTTGTCGATCGCCCGTCCACAAAACCGGCTTGATAACTTACCACAAATCTGCTTGCTAGCGGCGATTAACGGCGAAAGATGATCTGGGAAAGTATTTTGTAGGCCGCGTTAAGAATAGTGATCGGTCGATAGTTCTCACATTCTAGTTTGTCACCTTTTTTATGTAATAAGTTCCACTCCGATACCATCTTTCCCAGCGGGTACACGACGTTAGGCATACGGTCGTTAGGCATACGGACGTTAGGCATACGGACCTTAGGCATAATGTACGATAGGCATAAAGAACGTTAGGCAGTTTTCATTGCCAGATAACTTAACCGCTATCGCTACTTATTTTGGATCTATGAAGTAATGAAATTGGGTTGTTAGCGGAATGCTGTAAATAAAACAGCAAAAAATGTTATCTTTCATTTAATTCCACTTAATAAATTTTGGTACCCATCGTATTTCGACTACAATGTGCTGTCTTCATCAGTGTCATTCCCACTAAACAACTTATCAAAACCTAACCCCCTTAATTACTCATCCCCTAGGGGGATAATATCAAGATCACAGGTATAAAAATGAAACTACAACGTGTAGAATCGGAACCTACCTAACTAAAAAAATCATCTGTATCTAAGTACATATGTAGCTACGTTACTTATGATATGATCAATAATGGATTCCAAACTGTGCTTATTAAATAAACTATGCTTGTACCATCTTTTATTCAACGCTTAGCCAAATTAAAGCATTGTTTACCATGCTCAAAACAGGTTTCAAGAGTTGCACAGCAGCAAGGTATTTTATGCCTAACGTCCATTATGCTTAACGTATATTATGCCTAATGTCCATCATGCCTAATGACTTTATGCCCAACGTTCGTATGCCTAACGTATTTATGCCTAATGGGGTACACTCTTCTGCTCTGTTTAGCATCCTTAACTTCACCTATCGTGGGAGCTGGCATGTCTCCCTCATCCGCTGTACCGACGAAGCCATTCATCCTGCCGCCTTGGTCCTCTGCCTCTGCGCCGTTCAGATGTTCATCGTAGTGCTGCTTTCGCCTTTCAATCATCTCACGTTCGTCCGTTAAGATACCTCCTTCCTTATCCCGACACATTTCGGGCACAAAGCCTTGACGGGATGCGTTGAGTTTCTTGTAGAACTTGCGTGTTTCTTGAGAACGATACAGCTGCTCCATTTCTTCGCACTCCAGCTCTTCCAGGCGGCGCTTCTTATCCCGGAAAAGATGGATTTGCTGTCTTCGCTTCTGTTTATATCGCTCCACATTATGACGGGTTCCTTGCTGCCGCATCGCCGCCCGCGCTGCGTTCTTCTCGTCCAAAATCGTCTGACACTCTTCGTCGAACCAATCGTTCCGTCGATTCCGCTTCACGATCCCAACAGCGCCTTCAGCAGCGCTGTTAATGGCTGCTTTCAGCTTGCTCTAGCAGTCCTCAAAAGGGGCTTCGGTGAGCTCTCCCTCATCCGACAACGCTGCGTCGAGGCATTGCACGTACTCAGTTGCAACTTCGGGCAGCTTCAGTCGCTCCAGATTGTACCATGGCGGGCGTCGGTACCGAATGTTGTTGGCAACGGAAAGTTTTTGGCGCACTTTGACCTTTAGAAGCTAGTGGTCCGAATCGATATTTGCGCCGCGATAGGTCCTGACGTCGATAATGTCCGAGAAGTGCCTTCCATCGATCAAAACGTGGTCGATTTGCGATTCTGTCTGCTGCGGTGATCTCCAGGTGTACCGATATGGGAGGCTATGCTGGAAGTAGGTACTACATATGGCCATGTTCTTAGAGGCGGCGAAATCGATGAGTCTAAGGCCGTTGGCGTTCGTTAGCTGGTGAGCGCTGAACTTTCCTATAACCGGTCTGAATTCCTCCTCCTGGCCGACCTTAGCGTTAAGTTCTCCGGTGACGATTTTGACGTCATGGCTTGGGCAGCTGTCGTATTCCCGTTCCAGCTGCGCGTAAAAAGCGTCTTTATCGTCATCGTCACTTGCTAAGTGAGGGCTGTTGATTATGCTTACATTGAAGAAACGGCCTTTGATCCTCCACTTGCACATTCTGCTATCGATTGGCCACCACCCAATCACGCGCTTCTGCATTTCGCCCATAACGATGAAAGCTGTACCCAGCTCATGTGTATTGCCGCAGCTCTGGTTGATGGTATAACCATCCCTATACGTACGTACCGACGATCCCTTCCAACAAACCTACTGCAGCGCTACGATGCCGAACTTGCGGACCCTCAATAAATCGGAAAGAATGCGGGTATTTCCCAAGAAATTGAGAGACTTGCAGTTCCATGTTCCGAGTTTCCAATCGTTAGTCCGTTTCCGTTGCTTGGGTCTATGCCAATTGTTACGGTCCGTATTTACATTGCTTGCTTTCTGTACTTTTGTTTTTTTACGGCTGGCTTGTGGGGCCTGCACCAACCCCCATTGTCTCGCCGGGGGACCATCGTGCACAGCACTGTTTAGAGTCCCACGTTGGCACCAGTACGTTGATCAGCCGCTCTTAACATGGAGAACAGACGCTCGAAGACTGCACTCTCCGGAGAGAGAAGTCCCCCCCTTCCTTGTCAGCTTACGACCAAGGTCCCACCGGGGTTGGTTACCCGATCTTTCCTATGGTTACTCGTACTCCAGCCGGCACCGCGGGAGAGGCTAAGGACCGCTAGTGGGGTCTATTTTATACCTGCAGATACGCGAAATATCAATGGTACGCATTGTCCAGCCGTTTACCAGGCCAAATGCTTTACAATATGACCCCTAGATAATGTAATCAACGGGGACCCAAACTAATAATGCACGAACTAAAAACTTAATCATCAGGCCTTTCTCTTTTGCTCACGACAATCATGGTTGGCTCATCTATTTCATACTTTTTATATTCGGGTTTGAAAGGGGTTAGTTACTCGCCATGGGCTCTGCTATACCAACGGTATCTCAAACAAATCAACTATCTACTGAATCCGCCTTGGTTATCCCCTTTATTATTATCTAGAATTTTTCTAGAGCTATTCCGCCTGTGTTCTGCTTATCTTCTGGGTGTATGTATTGATGCATTCTTATTCTATTTATCGGGTAAATGGACTAATCTAACCTGTTATCCTCGGGGCTGCCGTCACTGATGCTGTCAGTGGTGCATGTCTCGGCTAGGGCGATTTTCTCCTCGAGACAGACACCACACGTGTACACGTTTTGATTTGGTTTCTAGCGGGCTCACTTTTCTACTCGCGCGAGTGTTGCTTCGAGGCCAACGTGGGATGATCCGGCAATTGGCGTCCGGTATACAAGCCCGGAAGTAGTGGTAACTTCCGATGGCCCGTAAGTGCGCTGGGGAATATCGCTAACCCGCCAACGAGACCAGCTACTAGTTGACGAGTTTTTGGACCTTTCCAGAGATCGCGTGGCATACGCGAACCCCTACACCTACCTCGACGAAACACCTTCGCTTGAAGGATATTTGGTCCTTCAAGTGAAAAGAACGCACCTATTACAGAACAATGTTTTTTGTGCAAAAATGTCTGTAAACTGCCACGTATAGCGTCAAATGCATCCAAGAACCGTAGAAGCTTTAGCCGTGACAAGTGCAACATGTTCGTTGAATCTTAACTTCGAGTCAATAGTAACAACAAGATCACAAATTGAGGTAACACGCTCTAATGACACGGATCCAATTGTGTATTGGTGGTTGACGGTGGTGCTCCGACGGGAAAATGATATCACCTTGCATTTTCCTATGTTGACACTCATACCATTTTCTTGGCACCATAGGAGTAGCCCATTTAGGTCATTTTGCAGGGCGAGGCAGTCGAGTACGGTCGCGATGACTCTGAACATCTTCAGGTCGTCGGCGAACATTTGCTTAAATGAAGAAATCTGAAGGCACAAATCGTTGACGAAAAGGACAGACAGCATTGGGCCGAGCACACTTCCTTGCGGTATTCTCAAAGTAATTGCAAAGCCCTTCGAGCGTGCAGAATTGATCGAAACGAAGGAATGGCGGTCGGTCAAGTAAGAGAGAATCAACCAAGTAGGGAATCCAATAGCTCTTAATTTTTCGGTAGCGCACGGTATCAAATGCTTTTGAAAAGTCGATGTAAATGAAGTCCACCTGTCGCCGGGCTTGAACCTCTCGAAACAGGGTATTAGTGTAGGACAGCAAATTTGTAGTAGTAGAGCGGTGCTGCACAAACCCATGCTGGAACTCCGATATTATAGGATGAACCACATTGTACAGAGCATTGTGCACTAAGGTTTCAAAGACCTTGCTAATGCAACAGAGAATTGATATTCCACGGTAGTTTTCAGCTCGGTTTCGATTACCCGCTTTATGGATTAGCACAATTGAAGCTGTTTTCCAAACATTGGGAAATGATTTTTCGCTCAGCGAACGGTTGAATATGCAGGAGATCGGAGAAGCGAGTGAACGTGCGCAATATTTGAGCAGAGATGGGGGAATACCATCTACCCCAGGGCCTTTAGAAACATCGAGGTCATTCAAGACTTTCATAACGTCGTCCGGTGAGAAGCGCAACGTTGGGTTATTCAGGTTGTACTCGTGGATGCGATCGAAACTTGAAGGATTTAGAGGTGGTGAATTTGTGTGGTAAACTGATTGAAAGAAGCTCGCAAACAAGTTAGCAACATCGACAGGGTAGCCAGCAGCGATCCCGTTAAACTCAACTATGTCCGGAATACGATTACCAGACCGTTGTGATTTCACGAACTTCCAAAACGCCGATGGGTGCTGCTTTAGATTCGCTTGCGTTTGCTGGACGTACTCCCGATAGCTAGGCTTCAACAGTCCGTTGTATCTCGTTTCGATTAATCGGAGACTATTTTTGCTCTCGTTGGTTCTGGTACTGAAATAGCATTTGCACGACTTACGCAATACGTTCCGCAAATTACGTAGTTCAGGGCAGGGTGCCTTCCATTCATTTTGATTAAAAAAATGTTTTTGGAAATTATGGAATAATACGATATTATGATGGTATTTTGTATGTGTAAGGAACAAGACAAATTTTTAAAGTTTGTGTTTGACACATAAAACCTGCAAATTTAGCTTTGACAGAGCCACAATGAGCGATTTTCTGATCGCCTCTTCGCGAAGAGTGAAGAGTGAAGAGTGGGTGAGATAAATGACAAAATCGCTTATTGCGACTCTCATGCAGCAACATTGGCTGGTATTATGTGTCAAACACAAACTCCACAATCTTTTCTTGTTGCTTACACAAACAAAATATTATTATAATATCTTATTATTCCATAATTTTATAAAACATTTTTTTAGCCAAAATGAATGGAAGGAACCCTGGTTCAGGGCTCCACCAGGGTTGCACTGAGGTTAACCTCGTAAACGTATTCTAAAATCCATCATTTGAGTTGACCTAGACCTCGAGCAGAGTCTTTAGTGTGTCTCACATTTTCTCTTTTAGACTCGGATAATTCATGATTTTGAGAATTTTGGGTGCCTTACGCAATGAATATTTGAAACATAAAACCTGTAAATGTTGCTTTCTATGAGTCACAATCAGCGATTTGCTGATCGCTGAGTGAGTGAGTGAGTGAGTGAGTGAGTGAGTGAGTGTGTGAAAAATCGGTGATTGTGACTCTCATGAAGTGAAATAAACAGGTTTAATATGCCAAACACATTCTTTGCAACCTCTTCTTGTATCCTATCAATTCAAAGTTTGATCATGGCATCTAATTATTTCATAATTTAGAAAAACATTGTTTTAGCTGAGGTGAGTCTTTGCAACCTTGCCCGTGGGACGTTTTGAGGCCGTCATCACTTTCATGGTTCTTCTATTCTCCACGGGTGCCGGCTTTGATTTGCCAATTATCAGTGCAATTCTCGTTTTAGCCATGAGTGAGTGTTTGATTCGTACCGTGCATGCCAAACACATTCTTTGCAACCTCTTCTTGTATGCTACCAATTCAAAATATGACCATGGCATCTAATTATTTCATATTTAAAAAAAAAAAACATTGTTTTAGCTGAAATGAGTATTTGCAACCTTGGATTCTACTCCATCCGGTCATATTGGATTTGATTCATTTACGTAGTAAATTTTCAGTGTGTGCCTTAAAAATTCTCTGCCGATCCAACCAAACAAAAATGACCAAAAGTTAACTTTTCACCGTGTCATTTGTAAAAGTGACTCACCATGTTACAAAACCACCAAGTCTTTCTCTGAACTTTCTCCATACCCGTGACAAATATTGCGCTAGATCCCGCCTTGGCTGCTGTTCCACACCCACCAGACGCCCATTGTCGTCCTTTTGGGAGCGCAAGGATGCTCTCCCGTTCTTTGGCAACCACACGGCGAGCTTCACCCAAGTGCGAAGTTAATCGAAAACTGATACCACCGCACGTCACCGCCGCACGGATTCACTCGGTTGTAAAAATGTACATACATATTTGCGCTTTAAATCACAACTAATGGAGTGAGAGTTCGCATCAGCTAGCAGGAGTACATTCCGGGACGGTCGGTGGTCGCTGGCCGAGAAGTGGATCCCTTGTCCACTAAACCCATCGCTATCAGTGCCGTTGAAAATTTGCCACCACAAATGAACCAAACCGCATCGCCTCCAATGCCTTTTTTGGCACATTCCGCACACACACACACACACACTGACTGCCAGTTTGGTGGTGGTTGGTAGGAAGGATGTGTGAATGGGAGCACGGCAACCAGGATAACCATTTCCGGTTCACTCTTTGGCTGGTGCGAAAAACGAAAACTGGGCCAATCCAGCCGGAACTAATTTGTGTGCTCGCTGTGGACTGGTCAAACACAAACACACACACACACACAATCACATGCATGCGAGGTGTAGCCTTTACGATAAATGGTTTTAATTTGTACAAGTTTATGCCCTTTTATAATGCGAGGTTCAGTTTCACAAAAGCAGCAGCGGTTCGGTTCATGACGGAATTGCTCATTGTAACCGGTGCTGTGTGGTGAGAACTGAATTGGAATCCAATTCGCTGGCGCAAACAAAAAATTAAAACCCATTTCCTTTAAGTAAACCAAATTGTTACCACTCGAGCGAGCTGGCAAAGGGCTTAACTATTTTAATCAATTTCCTGTTGCTTCCGGTGGGGCAGGTGTCGCGAAAGAAACAAAAGCCGGTAACAGATACCTATATAGGAGCTTCCATTGATTGCTTTACGGAAAGCTCGCGAAAGTCGACACCGGGAATAATAAACAAAATTGAAAATAGTTTTCCACTTTTCGTTTGGCTTTGCCTTCACGAATTCGACCCGTTGGTGGATCCTTGCGCCGTTCCTTTGTCAATATACCTTGCACCAGGGAGAGAGGAATTCGATTTTCCGCCTCAAACGCGCCGGAAAAGGAACAGGAACAATTTCGGTGTCAATTCGAGTGGTGTTTTGTTGTTGTTTTTTTATTTAAACTTGTTCTATGTTTTACTGCGATTGAGGGGGTTTCTGGTTGCCATTGACGAGAAGCGCTTTTCGTTACATTAATTAATTGCAGCTGTTTGTCAGGGGCAAATTTGCGCAGCGCCAGCTTCACTTTGAGGCTCTCTCAATTTGTATTTAAGGTTGAGAGACAAGAGAACCATGGATTAATTTTCTTTTTCGTTTGAAGAGCATTAGCTCTTTTTAAAAACAATAAGAGAGTTTCTTCGAGAGTTGAGCGATTTGATCTGTCCAACGGGCGATCAGATCTGTCAAACGAGGTGAGACGCAAACCAAGTCAATATAAATTTAACGTGTGTTCGTATCCTTGCTCATGATATGTCGCGATCAGATGAGTAGATGGCGATAGTGTTTAACGTATTTTAACGTATGCGTGATAATGTTTGCACCATTGAGAAATGCCAAAATTTTAAAAATTCTCAAAAATTTCGTTTTCAAGCTTTTTTTTTATTCAAAGGGGGATATTTCTCAGAGTCTTAACCTATGTTAATCATCGATCGAGTTTCCACTTGCTGCAATTACGGCCTCCACACGCTTCCGGAATTTACGGCAGGTTCTAATAATGTAGTCTGGATCCATTTCTCTCCAGGTACCTACGGGTCAATGTTTGTCTTGTGGTAGTAGAATGACCACTAGTGTTCTACCCCTACATTCAGACGACAGAGATAAAACGAAGTCACCTATGTATATTGAATCATCTTGCATCATACTATTTTTTCTCTTATGTCGTTTTCGTTTTTGCGGTGTAGCTACACCGGTGCTACACTGCCGAACACCGAAAAAATTTAGGGTGTAGCTATCGGTTGCACCTTTGTTTACAAACAAATGATGATGAACTGTCAATGACTCGCACTTATTGCTGCTTACACTACACCGGTGTAGTGTAGTAAAAACGAAAACGACATTAGCCTACACATTCTGTGACAGAAAGACGTAAATAAAAGTTGTATTCATTTTTCTCCAATATTTCGCGTGTTTGATCGTTTGTCCGAGTTATTTATCCCTTTTCCGAGGTTTCCAGTAGTGCTCTGTTCCTTCAGGTTTTGGGCCCGGGATTGAAAAATAGACAGTTTTTCAGTTGAAAACGGGCGTGCCGGAAGAATCGCGTTTTTCTTTAGGAGAAGTTTCATTACACGTGCGGTGACAAAAGATGGCCAAAAGCATTAAAGTTACGTTCGCCAAGTTGAATGGCAGCAATTATGTATCCTGGAAGTACCGGATGATGACGATGCTGGAGCGTGAAGAGGTTTGGGATGTCATTGAGAAACCCAAACCGGAAGAAGTCGATGCTGAGCTGCAGCAGTGGAAGGCCCGTACAACAATTGCTCTGTTCGTAGAGGATAGTCAGTTGCGCTTCGTCAAGAAGGCAAAAACTGCTCGTGAGATGTGGTATAACCTCAAATCGTACCACGAAAAGACGACGATTGGAAATCAGGCTCTACTGTTGCAGCAACTTTGCTCGTTGAATCTCAGCGAAGGAGAAGACGTCGAGAAGCGCATCGAGGAGATGGAGGATCTTTTTGAACGTCTGGAAAACGCTGGGGTGGAGCTTAGCGGGCTGCTGAGGATAAGTATGATGCTTCGGAGTTTGCAAGCGTCGTATCACAGCTTTGTTACTTCGTTGGAAAACCGGCCTCAGGAGGATTTGACGATTGACCTAGTGCTGGCGAGACTTCGGGATGAGTGCCAAAAGCGAGAAATGCAGTATGGGAGCAGTGTCAAGATGGAAAAGGCCATGAAGACGGAAGTGAAGCCCAAAAGCGATACCAGGAAGTGTTTCTACTGCAATATGCTGGGTCATTTGAGGATGAATTGCCGGAAGTTTCTAGCGACGAAGAAGGAACAGGGTCCAAGTCAGTCAAGTCAGAAGGCAAGTCCAGATCAACAAGCGAAGCAGGTGCAAACACAACCGGCACCGGAGCAGCGGGATGCTGAGAAACCGAGTGCTGTTTTGGGGGCTGTGTGCTTCGTCGCAGCAGGAGTTATTCCTGTAGCGTGGACTGTGGATAGTGGTTACACTTGTCATATGACAAACGACCGCATTTTTTTTCAACGAGATGAAGAAGGATGTTGTTGTCGAAGTGACCCTGGCGGATGAAAAAAAAAACTATGTCTGCTGGATGCGGTAATGGCGTATTGTTCGGTATCAACGGCGATGAAAACCGGATTGCTATCACTCTGGAGAATGTATTTGAATGGCACAGTGGAAGAAGAATTGTTCATGCGTCAACCACCGGGTGTTGTAGTAACCGGACAGGAGGATATGGTGTGCAAATTGAGAAAAAGTATCTACGGATTGCGTCAATCGGCAAGATGATAGAATAAAGCGTTGCACACTGTTTTGACGAAGAAGCTAGGATTTCGGCAATGTACGTCGGATTCGTGTCTCTCTGTACGAAATATTCGAGGTGTTACGGTATACCTGTTAGTGTACGTAGACGACCTCCTAATCGGATGCGTGGATAAAGCAGAGATCAACAATGTGTATGAAGATTTGAAAGAAGAATTCGAGCTGACGTGACTTGGGCCTGTACGACATTTTTTGGGTCTGGAAATCCAAAGGGAGAATGGAATCTACTCCATGCGGCTTACGACCTACATCGATAAGTTGGTGAACAAGCTGGGTATGGACAAGGCAGCACCGGCAAAAACGCCAATGGATCCGGGGTATCTGTCTGTGAACAATGACAGTAAGCAATTTCCGGATCAGACATCGTACCGTAGCCTTGTGGAAGCTCTTTTGTATTTGGCTGTCAATGCTAGGCCAGATTGTTCCTTCATGTCTGAGGCTTACTGTACTCGAGTGGCGTTTAGAACAGGCCTTGGCCTTCATGACGCACCAAATTGAGTAATCCAGCGAATTAAGATCGGGGCTGGATGGCTTGTTGAAATACAACATTTGGCTTCGGACCGTACTGTTTTTTGATCGACGGAAGAACATACTTACTTAAAATCCCGATGTAGACCTCCGTGTTGACCTTGTCGCCTTCTGGAATGAACACCGGGTCCTTTTTTTTGCCATCGGAAGCCACCAATCCAAACACCATAACGCTAGTAGGATGCTTGGTCAGATACACGTTCTTGTGCTCGTCGGCCACGTTTTTTACCGGAAAAGAACTAATATACCGGTCGGTTCTGGAATTTGATATGGGATCGACGGTAAACATGCTCTCGTCGGTGAACAGGATTTCCGGATTTTTTCGCTTAAGGACTCATAGCTCCCGGATACGGTTGGTAATCATGTAAGTTTTTTTCCGTGCCCTCGACTTCGCCCCGCAATCTTCCTTTACGATCTTCCGTGCCGTAAAGTCAATGATCCCGTGTTCCTTTGCCATTTTTCTTATTGAACACACTGGATTCACCCGAATCTTCCTTATGATAGCAGCGATAACCCTCGGAACCCGAGCTGACCTCGGACGACCTGTGGCCACCTTCGCGGATAGTTGTCCGTTCTATTCTCGGTCTAAAACCCTTTTGACGGTCCACCGGGACACTCCCACGGCGATTGAAATGTCTTTTTGCGACATTTGCGCGTGGGACAAATCACGAATACGCTGCCACTTCGTCATGGTGCAACTGTCAAACTAAGTAAATCATTTTCTTTTATACAAAGCCTACTACCATAGAGGTAACTCTAAGGCCAGAAGGTCCCGAAATAACGAACTCAACTTTTTGGCTCAGCTCTAGTACTCTCTTCGGTCCCAAGCTAATCGATTCACCCCTCGAAACATAGGAAAAACCAATAACCCCTCATTTTATCTGT
Source organism: Ochlerotatus camptorhynchus (assembly GCF_037179485.1). Lineage (NCBI taxonomy): Eukaryota > Metazoa > Arthropoda > Insecta > Diptera > Culicidae > Ochlerotatus > Ochlerotatus camptorhynchus. Next base: position 918,703 of record NW_027040627.1, on the reverse strand, counting down.
CAAACTTTCATAGCGAATCAAAACAAACATTACGTAGTACTAGAATTTCGACTAGAATGGGATACGTTGATCGTTTGCTTGGGACCAATAGGCTAGTCAAGTAGTGAGCCAATTTAAAATCGTTAGTTTCGTATTGATTGTTGCTACTACGGTTAGAGCTATACACGGAGAAAAAATACTATCCAAAATTTCAGTTCTTTTTACTTAATATTAACTTCAGCCTCTCACTTGCACTTGTTATTGTTGTCAAAAAAGGAACGAGAGATTCGGCCCAACGATATAGTTCAGCCCAATAAGTTACTGTTGGACCAGCGGTTCGGGAAGTGGCCGGAATGGTCGTGATCTAAGCCCTATGTTTCACTGGGCAACAGTCGCACTCATTATCAAACACAAACTAGCAGTCATCCAACCGACCAAAATAGCTTGTAGGGAAATCCGGAAAAAATCAGTTCAAGGAAACTCGCGAGCTCTTCAAGCTATTTCACTGACTTTTATTCTGAGCACTAATTAGTAGCAAAAACCGTACCGAATAGTTTGAAAGACCGATGACTAATAATAATGTATTGGTAATGGACTTGACTTGAAGCATAACAGCTGATGTTTCTAGCATGTGCGTGTGTGTGTGTGTGTGTGTGTGTGTGTGTGTGTGTGTGTGTGTGTGTGTGTGTGTGCGAACAGTGCACGAATCCTAAGGGATAGTTCACATTTGCCCTGTCATAACATTCTCTAGAGATGGATTCTACAGCGTTAGATACTACCTAGGGGCATCTCACTCTAAACTTTAGACCTAGTATCAATTAAATATTTTTAAATTCTTCGTAAATATCCTAAATATTTTTAAGCATTTTTAGGTATTTTGAACTAAGATTATATTTTCATCGTAGTAACACTTGTTTTTATGACGTGTTGCTAGTGTAGAGGTTTGTTGTTGACTTTTTTTGTTATATCGAGTCGTTCGCCGTGTATTTATTCAAATTCATATGAAAACTCTTGTTAATGGGTGGATATTTGTATTATGTCTATGAAATAGTATTACTAATTTCTATTTTTCAGCAATTCAAAATGTTAAAATGCAAATGTCAAGATCGACGTAGCTACAAAAAACGATGATTTGTAATCGTTGGCATGAGATGCACTCGAGCATAAATTATGAGGTGTCTTATGATCGAGAGAACACAGATTGTTCATTGGCTTACATAAACCCCTTCGGTGGATCCTATTGATGAATATATATTTCCACAAATGTATACTACCCCTACCTTCCTAGCAGCAAATCATCTGAAAAGTAGTTTTTTTTTTGCAGTACAGTTGAGGAACTAAAAACAAGCTCAAGATGCCGAAAAAATCGTGCCACATAATATTCTTAAGGAAACCAAGATGACCAAGCGAATGGGTAGTGGAGGAATGGGTCAGGAGGGTCAAAACGTCTGATCGAAAGCAAAAATAAAGTTTATCAGTTATCGATTTTCTCAATTAACGAATATGTTCTATTAAAATTCTAATACCTATTACAATTAAACATTATATTGCTTGTTTCTATTCTACATCGGAAATCTTTAAAGTTAAATCCGACTATTTTAATCAATCCCATAATTGTTTCATGTTATCGTTGGACCATTATACTCCAACTATTAGTTAATGCAACGAGAGTATAGAATTCAAAATCGACATAGAATATAAACCATATCCTCCTGGAAAGTTAAAAAGAGAGCTGTGCTGAAAACTAAAAATGTTTCAAACACGCTCCACCTTTGGTTATAAGAAGATATCTTGCTTCGATGCTATCCAGCTATGCAGCCTTGAAGATTTTTTATCTTCTGTAATAAACATGTTCTACATTTAAAAGGTGAGAAGCTACGAGATCCGGGTCCGCACCATAGTATGGTGTGAAAGGTTTTACCACTTCCAATTTTGCTTAGGCTATTCCCCGTAGCTATCGTTTGACGGGCAAGAACCTAGCGGACGGAAAGTACAAATATATCCCCTATTATAACACAATACTCACATGGAGATAAGGAATACAAATGATAGAAATCAAACCGAACGAGCAACCAGCAAAAGGTCCCCATGTCTTTCAGATCAAAATGAACTCTTTTTGGTTCCAATCGAACAGATTACACCGGAAACAGTTCGTGACATACAGCTGCTCTGCTCACTCTCTCAATAAAATTAATGCTAATTCCATAGCAAATTCGCCAATTTCCACACAAACCTTCTGATCTTGGATAAACAAACAAATTAAATCGGTATAGCAACCCACCAAATAAACTAACGCTAGATATTTCTTAAGTATTTTTAGGTATTTTCAGGTATCTTAGATATCACTTAGAACTTTATTTGTATATGAGGGAAAATACAAAGTTTAGAGTGGGATGCCCCTAGGATACTACCGTTATACAACATCGCCGCCAACTTGAAATGCTCAATTTCAAAACTCTTGTAATTCAACATCTAGTACTACAATTACCCGCTACCAAAAACTAACATAATAAGAGAAACAAAAGAGAACATAATGTAAATAATGTGTCACAATATTCCTCTTCTCTTCGTTGATGACGTTTATGTTGCTGCTACTCTCTCATCCTGTCCGTCGCGGGGGGAGGTGGCTGTCAAATACGAACAATCGTCGCCTACCTCGCATAACTGGTTCCAAACTTAAGCAAGCCATAAGAAACCTACAGAGTTTGTTTACGTTTGGAACCAGTTTCATACAAGATGATCAGTAGGCTGATTTGACAGCACGTCCGTCCCCCCCCCCCCCAGGTCCGTCGACGATCGCTACGCTGTCATCTCGTTCGGCGTCATTTCGATTTTCACTTGCAACGGGAACAATCTCTGCATCGGAAGGAAGCAAACAAATTTTCGTAATCGGCCGCTTGATGATACCAGAGAAGTCTTCAGGGTCACCACACGAGTCAGCTGATCCTTGCCTGGATGGACATCGACGATGCGGGCGAGAGGCCATTTCACTGGATGCTGCATTTCATCAACGACGATTACGAGACGCCCAGGCAGAATAGCATTGTTCGGCTTGCCATATTTCGTGCATCACTGCATCTTCTGCAAGTATTGCAGTCTTCAATGATGCCAAAATTGTTGGAAAGTTCGCTGTATAGAGCTTTTTGACGTTTAATCGGCGCACACTACTGTACCATTTAAAGTGCACGAGTGCGAGCAAGAGGGAAACAGATTAGTGGGAAAACAAACCGTCCATTCATCCATGTGTGCTAGATAGAGAAAGATGATTAAACGTCAAAAAGGTCTATGGCCTGGTAGTGACTCAGCATACTGGAAGGATGTCTTGTGAAATCCGGCTCTGGAACTGCGTGCATCGTTGACCCAATCAGAAAGTGCGCAGGAGTTAGGCACGCCAAATCGTTGGGATATTCCGATAGATGCACAAGAGGTCTGATATTCATCGACGCTTCGATTTGTTTCAGCAGCGTCGTCATTGCTTCGAACGAAAGTCGAGAATTTCCCAGCTGACAGTAAAGATGTTTTTTGGCAATCTTCACTGCAGCCTCCCATAACCCACCAAAGTGAGGCGCTTTTGGCGGAGACAAATGCCAATTTATTCCTTCATCGGTGCAGAAGGCCGCATGGATTTCATCAGCTTTCTTTTCTCGTTTTAGCAGACGGTAAATTTCCTCCAGGTTATTTTTCGCTCCTTAAAAATTCTTGCCGTTGTCGGAGTAGCTATCTGTTGGCCGGCCTCGACGTGACGTAAATCTGCGGAATGCTGCCAGGAAAGCTGGGGTCAACAAGTCTCCTACCAGCTCTATGTGCACTGCCTTTTTACAAAAGCAGACGAAAATGCAGACGTACGCCTTGGTTGCAGGTGCTCAATTGTGGATCGATTTGAGGTACAACGGTCCCGCAAAATCTACACCGGTGACGCTGAATGCACGGCTGGGACTGATGCAGTGAACTGGAAGCTGTCCTAGTTGCTGGGTGGCTGGAACGGGACTTGCTCGGGTGCAGCGTAAACATGCACGGATAATGCTCCTGATGAGTCGTCTCCCATTCGTTGGCCAGGATTTCTCCCGCATGGAGGCCAGTGTGAGTCGGCCGCCACCGTGAATTAGTTGTAGATGCTAAAATTTGGCAAGAAGGCTTGTATAGGGGTGAGGATTTGGTAGGAGGATAGGGTGTTTTTTTTTACATAGGGCTGCTCTAACAGGTTCAATCTCCCTTCCACTCTAATTATGCCTTCAGGGTCGAGAAAGGGGCTTAGTAAGTGAATCGAGGACTTCTTCGAAACGGTGTTGCTTTTGCGAACGTCTTTGATCTCTTCCTTGAAACCATCGGCCTGAACTTGCTTGACGAGAACCGATTGGGCAGCGGTAAGTTCGTCTCATGAAAGCAGATTACTGAGACGCGGACCAGCACTGGGGGGCTGCGTACAAATCCTTTCACGACAGTGGCGGACAAAGCGAAGGCAGTAAACGGTTACACGGATTATTGCAGTGTGCGACGAGAATCGGATGAAGTGCGGATTGATAGTAGATTCGGCTCTGGTTACTGCTACGACAAGCTTGCGACGCTCCTTTCCGTCCTCTGGATATTCATGTATGCTTTCACTTGGCCATTCCCCCTTATTCTGCAAGTCACGTGACTCTCTGTCACCGGTGAGGTGACAATTGTCACCTCGTGTGAGGTGACTCTCCGTGCAAATCAAATGGAGAGTCACCTCACACGACGTGACTATTGTCACCTCACCGGTGAGAGAGAGTCACGTGACTCGCAGAATAGGAGGGATTGCTGTTCGGGAAAGGACAGCCAGCTGGGTCCATGCTTCCACAATGCACATTCGACGAAATTTTTGGTCTCCATTCCTCGCGATCTGCAGGATTGTGTTTGCCGGCTACGTGGTTCCAGTGCGCTCTGTGGGTAGCCGATTGTATTGCGGATACACGGTTTGCCACAAATGGTTTTCAGGTGCTGGGTGAAGCCTTGAGGCATGAGGAGAGTCCCCCTTATTCTGCGAGTCACGTGACTCTCTCTCACCGGTGAGGTGACAATTGTCACCTCGTGTGAGGTGACTCTCCATGCAAATCAAATGGAGAGTCACCTCACACGAGGTGACTATTGTCACCTCACCGGTGAGAGAGAGTCACGTGACTCGCAGAATAACCTTGGCGAAGAGTTTTGCAGCTAGATCTGAGGCACAAAGTTCCAATCGGGGAGGGCTGACGCGTTTCAGTGGTGCTACTCGGGATTTCGATGCTAGTAGATGTACAGAAAGCTTCGGTAGTTGTTCGGCATACTTCTCCCATTTCTTAGCGACCGATTCTGGAACCTCGTCGTCCCAGCCAGACGATTGCAGCCACAGGAGTTGCATCAGCATTTTGCCACGGATTACGACAGGAGAAACTATTCCGAGGGGGTCGAATCCCACGTTTTCAAAACTTCAGAAAACTTACCGGATCTTGGAATAAGGTCTAAGAAGTTCAAGGCATTTAAACTAGCATCAGAAGAATATTGGAAACTTTTATAAAATCCTGCGAAGTTCAGGGAAGAACTTAAAAGAAGTTCATTCATCTTTCGTGAAATTAGAATAACATCCGGAAAACACGTAAAACATCAGGAAGGTCCAGACTTTTGGGCAAGTTATATGATGTTGAAGAATCAGATTCGATAATTTATGGGCTGCAATTTTTGGAAAATTATTAAACATCTAAGAACTAGGGGAAATGGATGTAATGACGGTCTAAATGCCCCTCATTTGGGCCCATACATAAATTCAGCAATCGATTTAATTTTCAACAGCGACCAAAAATATCCATTAGCACCGTCCCAATGAAGCGTTTATCTATATAAAATTGATAAATAGCAGATTTTTAGCGATGGACCCAATCTAAAATTCATTAGAGCCTTTTTCCAGATATAAATTAGATTGTTTTAATTTCAAAAATATTAAATAAGTACCGGAACCTTAAAGAAGTACCGCAAATTTCAGGCAAGTTCTAAGAACTCCAGGAATGTTATGAAATTTCAGAATATCTTCGAGAACCGAGGGGTGCGATACATCTCAATTTCGATTTTAAATGGTCGTAAAATTTCACACTAGCGAATCAATCTACGAAAAATCTTTTTTCATCTCTTGCATCTAAACCCATCTACTCGCATCGCTCTCCACCTTTTTGCAGGAAATCTTCAAAATCATAATCAATTGTGTTTCTATCTATTAAACGCGAGTGCATCTCACAACAGCAACGCGAAAAAATTCCTGCATCTTAGATAGAGTCGAGAACACAGGATTCTAGAAACTTCCCGTGCAAAGTCGGTTAACAAAATGAAAGCAAATCGATATTAAAGTTTCCAGTCCCTACCATAATGCGTCTGATATCATATTGTGCTTTCATTATGCAGTCAAGATTTTTTAAATCACAGCAACTTAACTTGAAGTTCTGCTGTTAATTTATTGTTTAAAATTTGATTTAAGTTCATCAGTCGTTGAACTAACGATTTTTGTTTATTTGTTTTGTTTAACACATTTTAGGTCATTCGTGACTAGCCCGAGGTGACATTTAAGCTCAAATCGTTCAGCGTGAGAAGAATTTCATAATGCTCGACTTATGACGAACACATATGTATTGCATTAGCGTGACTTATGAATGATTTTCGTCTTGCATGACGTAGCTCTTATACACCTTTCGTCATTTCATTGTACCAAGCGTTGAATGACGAATGGTCAACATAAGAGCCCCATAATATCTACGCCAATGGTTCGGTCCCAGTATACGCCGTTTTATTTTTTTGGACAACATTATTTTTCATAAGGCAAACCAATAAAATTCGTACCGATTTCTTGTGGCATAAATTCATAACTGTTTCTTATGAAATTTTAACGTTATTCTGCATCAGTGTAGATGTCCAGAAAATTTTACGGGAGATCCAAGGATATTAGGGAAACTCCGAGATCTTCAACATCAGGGAAATGTGGGAACATTTTAAAAGTAGTACCGTAAACTTCAGGACAGTTTCGGGGTGCATCAGGAACTGCGGTTCCTATACTGATTCAGAAACATGCCGCTCGCCGTATCCAGACCGGTTCACAGATTAGTCCGATAAAGCCAAGTGTCATAATTTCACTGCACACATTGAATTCATCCTCCAAATCACATTATAGATAATGAATACACCGTAAATATCGCACCCTCGTTGCATCTGTTCAATCCAATCCCCGCTTTGTAATGACACCAGTATATTGACTTGCCATTACACCCATCACCAAATTAATCTCCTCTACCTTCAAATCGCGTGACTGTGGCCGATTCGCCTAGGTCAGGGTCGGAGGAAGTGGTGATACCCCACCGGCTGTGCTGCGGCTGTAATCTATCGCGTCAAATATTTACTTTGGAAATCGATCCGCAAACAGCGTCCCGCCCTTTCCCCGTCACGTGGCGGTTGCAGTGCATTTTAGGTGTCAGGTACAGGTACCTAATAGCTGTCTGGCTGCATGCACGTGAAACAGATAGGTGTAAAAGGGTTCCACACATTCTCAAACAACCCGTGAGTCTCTAATTAGTTTTCCACCGGAAATGGACGTACACGGACGGTTGTTTCTGATTTCTTCGTTTGCCGTCAGCTTCACGCTCAGCGTTGCGTCCAAGCTGCTGCAAGAGTGGGCTGAGGCAACGCCATCACCATCTCTCGAGAACCATTTCCGGCTCGTAAGCGACGGAGCGGTGTTGGTTTTACATTTTATCTATCTCGTTAGTTCCCGTGATTCCGGACTGGGTAGGGTAGCTCCTCTGTAGAGGGGTGGAAGTGATTTTGGAATAACGTTACAATTATTTACAGTTCCACCGGCTGACTCGTTCCGGTTTCTTCTGAAAACGATTGGACCACAAATGGCGCGTGTTTATGTTTGCATTCAGTTCATGTCGTCGATCGTCGGGAGTCACTACATGTCGCTTTGTGCTTGTGACATCATCGTTGAATATGTTGATATTTTACTGGAGCAACGATTCCACATAGGGGTGGATCAGTGTTGGAGGCGTTGGATTGCGTTGGCTTCCAACTTGTTGTTGACGATTTTCAACTGCTGCAGTGTTCACTGGACGACGCCAAGTTACGGGATCTACATGAAGGTACTCTTCATAAGCTTCTGGATGGCAAAAATATGGCTCAACTTCCCCTCACTTGTGATCATCATTCGCAACAATTGGCAGCATCCTGCACTACTGTTCATCCTGACAATCGCCTTGCTAGCTCTGCTGGTAGCAATCAAGGAACTAAAATGTTTCCCACCGGATACCACGTCAGCAAACCAAACCGTCTTGCTCCCGCTGTACGAACACCTAGTTGGTGTCAAATGCCCAGAGCTACCGGTCATAGTTTCCTGTTTCTACGCTGGATCAATGAATAGCTACTTCCTCTCGTTGGAACCCAGCCTCACGGCAGCTCAGTTGGATCATCTACCAAGTGTTTTCAAACTATTCAGCAGAAATAACAATTCCCCCATTCTGCTTCTGATCGTCAAATTCTTCATCACAGCCACGGTCGTTGTATACCTGAGTGACGATTACGATCTGCTGGGATCAACCTGGAACTGCTTGTTCCTCATCAGTGCCTTCCTGTTTGATTTTGCCCTGGTGAAGGAGAATTGCACCACGCTGGTGTGTACGAACAGTGACAAACTTACTGCTGCGGCAACGATGCTGATGCACGTGGGATTTCAACTGGCAAACCTTGGTTGGATCTATCATCGACTGACTGGATTGGCTGATATAATAAAGTCACTGTTCTTGATGTTTGTGGTCACAAAAGTGATTTTCAAGTTGGTAGAAAATGGCCAAGTTATTGATTTTTGTATCAACACCCTGAAACTGGAGTGCCACTGCCAACCGCGGGAAGAAGAGAAACCACCCATTGCTGCAAAGGGAAATCTGCTAGACGACCTAGTGTGACACCCGTAGCGCATCACACAAATTATCATTACAACACCAGCTGTTGCCGGAAAACCGTATCCCGCAGCACGTCTTTATCGAACCGTGCTGTAATGAGCCCCCGGGATGACCGCGGCAATTTTCCGGATGCAGCAGCCCAATGTTAATTCACTCGTTAATAAATGGTAGAAAATATAAACACAACACACGTGTGCGAGCAGGCACGAACCCGGCAGCCGTTGGTCGTGCATTCAATTCCTGTCCCAATATTATCATTTTCGGTTCGCCCTATCATCTTCACACGTACTCACACACACCCGGTGTGCAACGGGTTAATCCTTCGACGGTCCGAAAATTGAGCTTGCTAGGTAATAACGCATTAAGGCGGGATTATCGGAAGCACTGCGATAAAACGAGATTGAAATGTGTGATTAATTTCGTGAATTAAAATAAAATATACGTTTCATTTACAACGATGGAATATGGCTTCCCCTGTAGTTAAATTCACTTCTGGGAATTTTAGGTGCATGGGAAAACATTTAGAGCTTTGTGTTTCACTCTTTGTTTAGCTTATTCTTGTGAATTACGGAAAACAATACACTAAATCAGATTTATGAACACGTCAAGGTGAATCCTGATCCAACGAACTCTACGTAGGGTTTTTGATCTAATTTCCGTCCTACTTAGCACAACCCACACTTTGCCTCTCTTTCTTGAACGGGTTTTAACAATAAATGAAATGTTTCTATCAAAAATGACTTCTGAATTTGTTCCCCTTTCCATAAGTACCGTTGAATTTGATAAAGAGCCACACATTGTTGAGATATTGTTAAAAATATAACACTACTTCGTGATTCTAAATTCGTCCTACGAGTTTCAATTCCGTCCAAACGCATTGAAACACATCATGAAGGTAGAGAAAGCGAGTTCGCTAGTGTCGTGACAGCAGCCTTTCCGTATTTCAAGGCCCACGCACATTAGATCCAGATCGGACGCGTTGCGGCAAAGTGACAGCTAAATCTATTGTCTAGCTGTCAAATTTACGTCAACGCAACGCAAACGGATCTAATGTGGGTGGTCCTTAAGAGAAGAGGTGACAATACGGGGGCAAAAATGAACCTTTTTCCTGTCGAATGTGAACCAGCTCCTGATTGGTCGATTTCATGTTTGTAAGATAGAGATAGAGATAGATAAAGATAGAGATAGAGATAGAAATAAAAGAGGAAAAAGCCAATTGTCACCTCTTCCTCTCAGATCTCAACTATCGTTAACAGAATCTCGAAATTCATTAAAAGCTTTCCGTTGGTACGATTTGCGGGTTGACTTTCACGAGGTTCGAGTTCGGAGCTTTATCTCTCTCTTTATTTCAACACGAACATAAAGCTCGAACATATCCGTTATACGGTATTCGTTTTCCGCATATAACAGATTATCATTCATTTTTGGTCGTTTGATTCAAAATACATAAGTTTGATACCAATCCGTACTACTGATTTGTGCACGGTGAAATCATTGATTACACTAATGTTTTCTGCTCGGTAGAACGGAAATGGACAATTACGACGAAGTAACACTCTACCCTACCAATTGAATTTTCCCTTCTGAATCCTTTGTTTGGACGCAGGGGTGGACACTGTCAGGATTGTTACCATGGTAACCAGCTCCCAAAACCGATTTGTTATTTTAATCAAAGCTAACTGAGTAATATTCACACTAAGAATTGATTACCGATTTCAATAATTTTTACCGAGCTTTCAACAACTGAGCTGTTCGGTAAAAAGCAGACATTTTAAAAAATTACCGTAGTTGTCAATCGATAAAACTGTTTCCGCACATCGAAGGTACGTGAGCAAATTGGCTATCATCTCTCTTGCCAGTGGTGGTGGGGGGAGATACCCCTCACCACCCCTCCCAATCAGGGGAGTTTGGTAAAATAGATGATCAACTCGATTCGTGCCTTCCTCAAAATTGACCTTTGCTCGCTTTCTACTCTCTATATACATAATTTTCACACTGTACTCTAACGGAACTATCAACTCTATACTTTCGTCTCCTCATCGATCGTATGAAATGAACACTTTAAGACTGATAGCTGACGTAAAGCATCTCCAACTATTTAAACATAGTTTAGGCATTTTAGCGAGTGAATGTATCAACCTTCGTTGGTCAGTTTTTGTACGTTTTGTTTATGTGGTACATATGGGTGAACTTAAACGCTTCCATCAGATTCAGGAAAATTATAAGAACTTTTAAGAAGTTCTGAGAAGCTCAGGTAACTCCAGAAAAAATCGTGGTTGTTCTGAGCTCTATAGATCTATTTCAAAAACCTCAGTGACGTTCAGAGATCTTTCAAAAACTTCAGAAAAGTACTCAGAACTACAGGAAAAATTGGTCGACAAAAAAAAAACGTTTCTTTCAGTCAAAATTCATGTCACAAAATTTTTCTTAATTTTCTTTTGGTAGTCCAATTCATATATTTAAAAGAAAAAAATTTCGTTTATATGGTTTGCCAAATACAAACTGCCGGCACTACCGCGTAACCCCTTCCATTAAATTTTGCCCAGTGGTCTCATCGACCTTATTCGCCGCCGAACGCCAGTTAGATTTAAACTGCTGCTCGCTTTGCATGGATTTATTAGTTTTTTTTTTTTAGATTCCGTTTGACCAAGGCCCAATACCGTTCGATAGGGCGGAGTTCTGGGCTGTTGGGAGGGTTGTGGTCTTTGGGTACCACAACAACGTTGTTCGCATCGTACCAATCGATTGCCTTTTTCCCATAGCGGCAGCTCGCTAAGTCCGGCCAGAACAGCACAGGTCTATTATGTTGCTTTAGGAATGGTAGCAGCCGCTTTTCCTGGCAGTTCTGGACGTAGATCTCTTGATTGATGGTTCCCGTAGTAATGAAAATGCCACTTTTTAGACCACACGTGCATATGGCCTGCCAGACGAGATATTTTTTCGGGAACTTCGATAGTTTGATGGTTTTGAAAATTTCAGCCACCTTCCCTTTTCCTGATGCGGTATAAAACTCCTGTCCCGGAGGCTGCTTGAAATCCGCCTTCACATAAGTTTCGTCGTCCATGACGACACAGTCGAACTTTGTGAGCAGATTCGTATACAGGTTCGGAACCGCTGCTTTGGCGACGTGTTTTGTTTGTAATCTCGGTTCGCCATCTTCACCTTCTTATCGTCGACAACCCGGCTCGTTTTTTGGCCCGCTGCACTGTAGTATGGGAGACATTGAGCTTCCCAGCGACGTCCCGGATGGAGAGGTTAGGATTCCGCTTATATTTCACCGGCACCTTCTTCGTCGTCGCTGCCACGTCCGGATTACGATTGCCACCGCTGCCAGGCTTTCTGGCGGTTATCAGACGCTCCCCGAACACTTTTAAAACATTTGTCACGGTCGGTTTGGCCACATCCAGCAATTTAGTCAACTTGGCGTGTCAGAACGTCGGATTCTCTTACTGCGCGAGCAAAATTTTGACATGCTGCTCCTCTTGCTTGGACGTCATTTTGATAACTGGAGAGCAAACGGTGAAAACTCATCATAGCAACCATTGTATATACACTCAACTTCCAAATGCAGCATTTCAGATTTTTGTTTATGCATTTTGAACAGAAATACACCAATTTGAAGTTGACCCATTTTTGCGCGTTCAAGGCTTTAGATGAAGATCAGTGAACTTCACAACAGTTTCATTAACATCAAGACAATTTCAGGGGCTTCACAAGAACTAAAAAATATTTCAAAAAACCTTAACGTAAGTTCAAAGATCCTTAGGAAAGCTCGTAAAGCTTCGAGAAAGTTTTAAAAACTTCATGGAGGTCCGGAAAATTGTGGATACAGACGGAAAACTCGAAAAACTTCAGGCAAACATAGAGAACTGCAGGACCGTTCAACTAACTTCAGAAAATTTTTAAGAACTTTACAGATGTTCCAAAGTCCAGAAAACATAAGCGATGTTACTAGTTCCATGAGCGTCAGCTCATATAGCGAATTTTAAAACTTTATGTCCATTAACGTTCCATTAGCAGCTGACAAATTGCGGGAATTTAAAGAAGATCTGAGAATTTTATGAAAATTCCAAGAATTTAAAGGAAGTTCCGAAAATTTCCGGGTACCTGGCTGACCTTCAAGCACGTCCAGAACACCATGGAAGTTTAACAGTTATGTTCGAAGTTCCGATAGCTTTAGGGTAGTTCAATAGATTTCAGGAAACTGAAGAAAGTTGGAGATGCTTAACGACAAATGTCAGATTTAAAGTGATCATTTTATACGATAGATAAGGAGATGGAAGTAAAGAAATGATAGTTCCGTTAGAGTACGGCAGTGTGAAAATTGTGTATAAAGAGTAGAAGGCGAGCAAAGGTCAATTTTGAGAAAGGCAAAAATTACTGAAGATGCCAACAATTCAGTTGAGTTTTAAAATCTTTAGGGGATTTACGAAAATTCGGGCAGTTCTGATAACGTAGTGCAGGTCCATGATTAGCTAAATTATGAAAACATCAGGTAAACGATGAGTACTTTAGGGCAGTTCCTTTAAATTCAGAAAAAATAGCACGAACCTTTTTTCCTTGATTTGTTTTCCTTCGATCTTGTTTTCCTTGCTAAACACCAATGCTACCAACGCCAGGGAGGCAGCTCCCACACCTTGACCCTACCTATCGACCCATCAACTCATGAACCGGGGACCAACGGCTTTACTTCCCTTCCGAAGGCGTGATCAGAGATTTTATGCCTCAGAACATCCCGACGGCGCCGACTGGGATTGAACCCAGGCCTGCTGGGGTGAGAGGCAATCACGCTTACCACTACACCACCGGCACCGCTGCTTCAAGAAGTTCCAAACATTAAAAATAGTCTTGAGCATAATCTGGAGAACATCAGGAAAGTTTTGAGAACTTAAGAGAAATATTCAAAGCTTCACAGAAGTTTTAAGAAATTCAAGCAACTGCTGAAAACGTGGAAAATTTAAGAGATTTTACAAGAAGTTTTATTTATTTCAGGGAAGCTATTCATATATTTAAAACTTAAATCTCTTTACCTTCTTTAAGGAAGTCCAGAGACCTACCGAAAATTTCAGAAAACTTTAATCATACTTTGGGAGCTTTACAGATGTTCAGAGTTTTTCAGGAAAGATTCAATATTTCAAAGTTAAAGATAGTGCTCGAAAAAAATGCAACACTTTCTTTTGCGTATACATTTTTATAGCATGGGTAAAATTTTATGAAATTTTAAGTAAAACAAGTTTAGAGTGTTACATTAACATGTGCAAAATCTTGTCACAATCTTTCAAGTGGTTATCGATATGGCTTCCAAGCAAAAAGTGCTTCGACAAAAAAATATGATCCAGTCCCGCAAGTGGAACACGAAACAGTTTGGAATCGAGAATTCGACTGTGTCCCGTATGGTAAAATCGTTCAAGAAGACCCAGACGACTCAGCGGCGAGCTGGCAGCGGAAGAAAAGCGAAGACGACCGACCCCGTGAACGCAAGGAAGGTGAGGGATTACTTTAAGCGTTATCCAAACCTTTCGATTCGGGACGTGGCCAAGAAGGTCAGTTCTTCCGTCTGGTTTGTGCAGCAGACAATGAAGCGGGCCGAAGCTTATGTCTGCATGGTAAGAAAGGCGCCTATCCAAACCCTTAAACAGAATACAGTGGCTAAATCTCGCGCCAGGAAGCTGTTGGACTCCTCCTGTTGGAAGCTGTGGTTGGTACAGCCGAAATGCATCGTAATGGATGACGAGACGTACATTAAAGCGGACGCCAAGCTGATCTCCGGCCTGGAGTTTTTCATCGGTAAGTTCCGCCTGGATATTCCGGAAAAGTTCCGGAAGAAGAAGGTCGACAAATTTGCAAGAAGAAGAGTATTTACCGAATGTCGAATGTCATGTGAATGAATGTGCCCCCTTTAAATGCTTTTTAAAATTGATTTGAAACACTCCACTCCACTCCACACACACTAGCATTGAAAAACACCTAAGGGTCGTCCATATGTCACACATTTAGGGGGGTGGGGGTTGTTTTTAAAACTACAAAAAAAAAAATAAGGTCCATACAAAAAATGTGACAAAGGGGGGAGGGGGGTATTGGGTTGAAAATGGGTCAAATTTGCATGACATAATTATTGGACCATCCCCTAGGAATTCCTAAGTATTTCCGTTGAATTTATCTTCAAATTTCAAAGGATCTTTCCTCAGAGTTCCTCAAAATTCCCATGAAACTTAAAATTCTTCTTTTTTATTCTACTCAAAACTACCTTGGAATTCTCCTTAGAATTCACTTGCAGTTATCCTTACAAATTCCGTAGAATTATCCGCAAAATTAGTTTGGAATTCTAGGTGCACTTCTTATGCTATGTTCAGACAACAGAGTTATACCATGTTATAAGGCTATCTTGATGACGTTTTTTCATGTCGATAATTGTTATGATGCCCTTGTAACAGGTAATAATTCTGTAGTCTAAACAAGGCATTATAAAGCCTTTCTTCCGAATTCCTTTGAAGTTCTCTTGGAATTCTTCTTACAATTGTAATACTCCTTAACATACCCTAAAAATCTCATAAACAAAGAAAAGCAAAGAAAATTTTAACATACCCTAGCCCTACATATTCTCCTAAATGTCTTGTGGTATTATGCTGTGCATTCCATTTATAGAGAACTTCGGACTAGAGGTTCAGATAAGTTCAGACATCTTCCGATGAGCAGCTCAGAGTACTGAGATCCGGGAATTTTTGACGAGAAGCTTAGAGAACTTACTAGAGGTTCAGATAACTTCCACCAAGAAGTTCACAGAACTTCCTTGAATTTCCTACGAAAAGTTTAGAGAATTTCCGACGAGAGGTTCAGAGAGCTTCCGATAAGAAGTTCACAGAATTTTTGAAGCAAAATGAAAAATAAACACTGAATTTCCTGAAGTCCACAGAACTTCATTAAAGTTACTTGAAGTTCTGACGAGAAAATCAGAGTATTTCCGTCTAGAAGTTTAAAGATCTTCCGACGGCAAGTTCAGAAAACTTCCGACGAATAGTACACAAAACTTCCGACTTTCTTAAAGTTCCCTAAAATTCATAGAGCATCATCTGAAGTTAGAAAATACAGTGAACTTCCGTCGAGAAGTTTAGAGAACTTTCAACAAGAGGTTCACAGAACTTCCAACGAGAAGTTCAGAGAACTTCCGACAAGAAGTTCCAACGAAAAGTTTAGAGATCTTCCATTGCTTTCTCACGCAAGAAACAACCAATTATTTTCAATTACAAACTACTAAGCACGACTATCGAACGGGTGCATTGCGTGAAAGACTTAGGCGTTTTTCCGGACTCAAAGCTGACATACTCACACCATATATGGTATGTCATCGACAAAGCGTCCAGAACTCTTTGTTTTGTCTTCAAGATTAATAAGAACTCTATTACTCTCTCGTACAATCTATGAACGTTGGAATACTGCTCTGCAGTCTGGAGCCCCAACTACAATAACGGGGTCGAGCGAATTGAATCTGTGCAACGACGTTTTCTTCGCTTCGCGCTCCGTGAGCTGCCTTGGAGATACCCACTTCGTCTTCCAAGCTACGAGAATCGCCGGCAATTGATCAATGTCGAGCCCTTATGTATCCGAAGAGATGTTTTCAGAGCCATAACCGTTGCCGATACTCTGCAAGGAAGAATCGACTGCGCAGCAATTCTGCAACAAGTGAACATTATTGTTCAACATCGATCACTACGCAACAGTCTATGCTAAGACTTCCACTTCTTCGAACTAATTATAGCTTAGGGAGCGCTATTTATGGCTTGCAGCGAGTGTTCAACCGAGTAGCGTCGATGTTCGATTTCCACTTGACACGGAATGTGCTTCGCCGAAGATTCTCTGCCTTTTTTGCTGACCGAAGGTGCTGGACAACACATCATTGGGACTATTTCAAGTCTGTTGATGCAAACATTACAAATAAACTTGCAGTGAGAGGTTTTGAGATCTTCCAACGATAAGTTTAGAGATCTTCTAAAGAGAAATTCCAAGAAGTTCACAGAACTTCATTAAAATTCCCTGAAATTCCCTAACAAAAAGTTCAGAGTACTGCCGTTGAGAAGTTCAAAGAATTACCGACAAGAGGTTCTGAGAACTTCCAACGATAAATTCAGAGATCTTCCGACGAGAAGTCCAGAGAACTTCCGATGAGGAATTCCAAGATTTCCTCAAGACAAGTTCTGAGAACTTCTGACCAGGAATTCAGAGAATTTCCGACAAGAAGCTTATAGTACTTCTGACAAGAGGTTCATAGTGCGTTCAGAGAACTTTCGAGATGAAGTTCACAGAGCATACGAAGATTAATTCGCAGAACTTCCAACAAGAGGAAGGAACGGAGGAAAAGTTCAGAGAACTGCAAAGGACATGTTCAAAGAACTTCTGAGAATATTAGAGAACTTTCGGTGAGAAGTTCAAAGATCTGCCGAGGGGAAGTTTAAAGATCTTCCTAAGCAAAATTTAGCGTACATCCGAGGAGAAGTTCAGAGGAGTTTCGATACGAACATCATAAAATTTCCGGTGAGAAGCTCAGAGAACTTTCGAGGGAGGTAGAGAACTTCCAACGAGAAAATCAGAGATCTACTGACGATATATTCCGAGATCTTACTATTAGAAATTTCACAGTACTTTCGACGAGAAGAGCTGCATAATCAGAAGCAATATTCATCCCGAAACAAGCTTCTAGGCAAACATGGAACATGAAATAGGGTTTTCTTGCCGACACTTTCAGTCACTTGCTGCTTCTTCCCGAACAAGATGCGAATAACTTTTCCGAATTTATTTGCAGCAGCCGATCGGATTGTCCAGAAAGAGGATGAAGATGATGAAAAATAATGCAACCCCCGGGAGAACGTCCCGATTGGGGGTAAGCCGTAACAAACATTCTGGTAGCTATGGTCGGATTCCGCAAACATAATCAGACAAATGACATTTGACACTCGTGCATATGTGTGTGTGTGTGAGAGTGGTGATGGCAGATTTGGTTTTGGCTGAGTTCTTTTGACGATCCGAGATGTTCTCTAATCCGCCGAAATCAGTGTATTAAATTTATATCCGAGATTAAAAATGACGGCATGTTGCTAAGCAAAATCGATTATATTTCGAGATTGGCGTATTATCCTCTATGGAGTTTACCGCTATAAATACCGTAAACACAAATTAACAAATGCCGCCATACACAATGTTTTTTTTTTGTTGTTGTTTATGATGACGTTTCCCTTGTTACCAAGCTAGAATGTATTACACAAGATCAACTATACTGTAGCAAACAGTTCTGCAGCATTATTCGTTTATTCAAAAAGTGATTGTTTCAATAATCTAAAGGGTGGTCGTCTTACCCCATCGTCCCTTATTTGTATTTTCCATGGAAGTTTATCTCAAAAACAACAAGATTTTGGCTATTTACTGTGTTATTGCCCTCTTCCGAACGTCCGGTGACACTCCCTCACATCCTAAGAATTCAACGATCAGGATGCGTGCCAGGATCTCGGATCCACTCGTACACAAATTTTGTTTGTATACTAGCAGCAACAACGAATAATTTATCTTACCGAATGAAAATGGTAGTCAATGAATTAACTTTACCAGTGCAGTTGAATTTTTCTAGAAGTTGAAAACGTTATCTCGATGTTTTACCTTTTTTTCCTTGGTTTGTTTTCCGTCGATCTTGTTTTCCGTACTAAGTACCAATGCTACCGAAGCCAGCCAGGAAAGCACTCCCACACCTGGACTCATGGGCCGCGGACCAACGGCTTTTACTTCCCTGATCAGAGATGTTATGCCTCAGAAAATCCCGGCGGCGCCGACTGAGATTGAACCCAAACCTTTTGAGAGGCAATCACGCTTACCACTACACCACCGGCGCCGCTAATGTTTTACCCCTCATATCGGTAATATTTCCCATATCCCATTGTATTTCAGGTTTCAGATCGTCTATCACCTCCGAATCACCAATTTGGTGCTCCGCGGACTATGAAAATGTACATTTTATGGTACACTTCGGTGTACGAAAAATGCAATAATGATTGAAGTTGTGACATGTTGTACGTTCACCCTGAACTATACTCTTGTTGTCGTAATGCAAAAATCGTAGAAAATTTAGTCGAGAGCCATTGAGAAGGTGAAGGTTGAGGCTGCATAGGAAGCAACGATTTTCCCCGGAGATGCTGTTCGTTCGTATGGAGGCATTTCTGGATCCAATCTCAGCTCCGATAAAACATAAATCACAATGAGGATAGACATTTAAGTACAAAAATACAAGGGCCCTGATGCCCTTACCGTTATAGGTTGGCCCCTAAGCCTAAGGCTCTTAACAACCATGCGACTCCACCATACAGCTTTCCCCCGAAGAACGCGTTACCCACTGAGTTGTACCCACCGCTTTTTCTCGGTGGGTTTTCAACCAAGAGCTCTGATTTTCTGCGAGTGACTATTTCTCCATTGGCACTACTGGTTGAAACCCCACCGAGAAAAAGCGGTGGGTGCAACTCAGTGGGTAACGCGTTCTTCGGGGGATAGCTGTATGTACTTCGAAATTACACGGCGAATGAGAACGACCCAAATTTGAGTTTAGTTCACTCATAATCGCCAAAAGTGCAGGAACTCAGCGATGAGTAAATTTGCCTCATGTTTTCCCAGGTTTTTCCAGGATTTTCTAGGGAAAAATTCCCTAATTTGAGAAAAGTAAAGATTGGATTCACTCAGTCTATTGGTACTACTCCGAGACTGAATAAAATTTTCGTCAATTTCCTCATTTTCCGGTAGATTTTCTAGGATTTTCCACAGGAAACCATGAGACATATTTTCCTCATCGCTGAGTTCCTGCACTTTTGGCGATTATGAGTGAACTAAACTCAAATTTGGGTCGTTCTCATTCGCCGTGTAAGCAATAGACCCGCGTTCCAATTGCTTCCCCTGGATCAGATTTCATCACTTTTGACGTTCTTATTCTTCACACCTCCCACACTTTGGTTGATGCTTACCGACATTCGCTTTGTTTGAGTTACGTTTGGATGTGTTTGTCTGTTGACATCCACTTCGTTCCTTGTTCCGATTAGAATCAAATAACGCGATGGCAGTAGTGGGTACCTAGGTATTGCCAAAAAAAAACTCGGTGCAATGATGACGATGATGATGATGCGTGATTGCTATCAAACAGACAAACAACGTCACTTCGTTTCTCCCTCGCCGGAAAAGATCCTTGTACCCAGAGCTGCCAGGTGGTTTTATAAAAAATCTGTATCCACTCTATTAAAAAATCTGTATTTTCTGTATTAACGATTTTTTTTTCTTAATTAATCATGTTTTGTTGTTTTACAAATACAGTGCATACAAAATAACCATAAAAAGTGCTTAACCACCTATTCGGGCTATCGTACTAACCATACGGGATATAATTGCGCCATTTGTGATATCGTCCGTACTTATTTATAAGAGTGATATGAAGCCGTTTGAAAATGTATGGAAATTTTAGTTTCTATTCATTATCTTCCTGATAAGCAGTTTTAAATACAAAAAAGTGCACGAGTTCATTACTATTTGATATTTTTAATATAGATGAATACAATTAATTACATCATTTGTGTGGTAGTTACACCGAAAAGTCAAGAGATGTCGCCCCGCCAGTGCTGGTAAAATCATTTTTGCAGTATGAAGAATATCAGAAAATCCGCAATTTCTTACGAAATACATTTTCAATGCAAGTAAAATGTTTACGAGTACTTGTATTTGTACCATTTTAATGTGTTCGGGCACTTTTCTTGTATTTAACATACATGCTTATATTGGAAATATTCAATTAATACTGTAAATCCCCATACAATCTCAAATCGTTTACTACCAGCTCCATATGCATCCGAAAGCGGTTGGTCCTCTGGTTGTGAATGCTGTCAAAAACACCATAACATGATTAATTGTCGATGGAAATTTGATAGGTTCCCGAGCAGAGGACAAAATGAAAACAAGAATTATGTTGTTTTCATTATTCCTGATAACTCAAATTGATTTCATTTTGATGGAGTTGATGGCTAACAGAACAAAAATGAGAGCTAAAAGATATGCGAAGAATATCAAAATTATAACATATATTGATATTAGTGAGAACTGCTTGATAACTTATTTTGATATAGATTTTTTTTTCTCAAGCATTTTATAAAAATCTGTATAAATCTGTATTGTAATTTAAAAATCGGTGATAAATCTGTATTCTGTATCGGGTCTGTATTAAGATTAAAAAATCTGTATAATACAGATAAATCTGTATAAATGGCAGCGCTGCTTGTACCTTTCATCATGGTGCAAACGGGTTGATTTTGATAGACAACAAGAATTAGGAATCCTCTCCACTAGGTAATCGGAAGTATTGCATAGCGTGTGGTGCGGTGCGGGGAAACCGGTTGGCAGAAGGAAGGCCACTAGCTGCTGCTGCTGCTGCTGACAGTGGCAGGTAATTCGTTATTTCATTCGATTTTTTCCCCTATATTTCGAACAATTGAAATCGTTATTTTCCTATTCAGGTGAGAAAATCAACACCAATTCGAGTGGGTTTTTGTTTTGTTTAATCAATACCCAGTTTTACAGGGAGTGCATTTTTCACTGCGGCCACCATCCGCGGCTCGGAATTGCTGGAAATGGCCAAATACTTCAACCTCACCTCAGAAGGGGGTTTGGCGGCGGGGTGCGAGGTGTGGCGATGGTAAATATCATTCCAATAGGTTATTTAAACGAACAATTGCATGTTTATTATGGTTAAACAGATGGCACCCCGTGAGTGGGCCTGTGGCTTGCCCACCAGCCCGCTGACACCCCTGTGTGTGTATGTTTGTGTGTTGGTGTGTGTGGATGTGAATTTTGTCTAAACAAGCGGATGCAGTTTACCCATTTTAATGTCGGGGTATTGGATAAGCGTTCTGAATGGATGAAAATGAAATGACCAGTTATGGATCGTTGTTTAGAAATTGGATTGAGTTGTGTGGTAACAGGAAACCAATCGTAGACTGCAAACACCAAAATTTAGACGGTGATTGAATATTGTTCACAGCGGGTTACGAGGGCGTTACGCAATCAAGGCGGAGTTTCAATCGTGGGGCAACTTTTTGGATCCGAGGTCTATTTCGATCTTTGTAACTAACATATTTCTGACCAATTATAGAATTCTTGTATCCTGTATTTTGTCTTATTATTAGAGTGACTTTCAGCCAGTGGCTGGTAGACAATTAAGTTCAAGATTTACTCACTAGGTGGTGCATGTATGCACATTAGAATGGGTCAACATAACAACCCCATGCTCCTCACCGCTTTTTTTTATGCGCATTTAGGCCTCCAAAAACTGTGCAAAATTTGAGCGATTTTAGTTATGATCTGGATTTGTGGAAGAATGTTATATGTTGTATGGGTAAATGTATGAAAAATAACACAAAACTATTCATTTGCATGTCAAATATAAAAATAAATTGCTCGAATTTAACCAAAAATCAGGACTTATTTTTGGAATACTATTCAAAACAACTTTGTTCAAGACTGCAAGTTGATTCGACTTCTGTTTAAAAAGTTATTAAACTTTGATGTTGGCCAAATTCATACTCATCACGACTAAAAGTAAATTGGTACGCAAAAAAAAGACAGTGCTTTTATTAAAACAACAAAGTTACAGCATTACATGGATACATTTCTCCAGTTCGAATGAAATCTCGAAAATTTATTTCTTAACTTCGATCAAACTTGCACCAGTTGTTCTCTATTGAAGTGTAAACAAACCACTGTCAAATTTTTTTCCTTCATTTACAAGGCTTTCAGCCATTGGCTGGTTAGCCCCAACCACTGTCAAAGATTTTCGATTCCCAACACTTGAGGCATGCTAGTGGCGCGCGAGAGGCGTCCCAATTTACTTTTAGTCAGCCTTTACGTTTGATTGAGCTGATTTTTGCGTCTATTGTGACTCAATTTTATGTCAAAATTGACGCTCGTATGTGTCAGTCTCAGAGCACCTAAATTTACATAATTTTTTCTAAGTGAGTACCTACAAAAATACGCCTGTATGTAGGTGCTGAGCAATAGGCCTATAGAAAACGATTTGCGATATAAGACAAACTTGTTCTGCATAGTATTCCCAATCTAAATTCAAGGTTTGGTTAACTTGTGCAAATTTGTTCAAATTTAGCACAGTTGTTGGGGACCTCAATATGCATCGAAAGAGCAGTGGAGAGCATAGGGTTGTGATCCACCATATAAACATGACCCACTCTAATGCACATCTACTTTATTATTCAAATTGTATCGTTGTATCCTCTTTTCCTATCATGATGGTTGATCATGGCTACTCTAAGAGTAACCAGCTCCGAAAACTAACATAAAATTAACATAAAGCTTTAGTGCGATAATGTATAAGCTAGAGAAAGTTCTTAAGAGGATAGATTGATAACTCCACTAGAGTACGGCAATGTGAAAATTGAACAGAAGTTGAAATTGTGCGAAGGGCCATTTATGCAACACTACTAGGCACACTCCTCTACCAAGCTCATACATTGAAAGATGAGGGGATTTAAGTTTTGTCCTCAAATCCACAGGCAAAAGAGTGCGCATTTGACTTGTTAATATACTGTCTGTGGCTGTGGAATAGTTCTAGTGACGTTTATAACTACCTAAAGCCCCAGGCGATGGTGTTTTATAATATAATTCTTCTTTACCCAACTATTGTTTTGCTTCCCGCGTACTCTTTTGTCTGTTTAGGAAAGTTTGGCAATAATAGAAATCAATTAGGAAACTTCATAGAAGATGCAAGAAATTCACGGAAGTTCAGAGAACTTCTAGGATGTGTAGAGGTCTTTAAGGCAGTAATTTCAGGGAATTTGCAGGAACATGATCAGGAGAATAGCGAGTGCCTCAAGGAAGGCCCGTGAATTTCAAGAATGATTAGAGGTCCTTAGGATAGTTCCATTCACTTCACACAAAATCTTTGAACTTTAACAAAGTTCTGAGGAATGAAAGACATGTCAAGAATGTTGGGGATGTTTAATAAATACACTGTGGGTCCATAAGGGGAGTGCCGAAAACTTTTGAAACATTTTGGGAACTTCAAGGCGATTCCATTAGATTAAAAAAAACTCCATACACTTTAAAGGAGTTTTGAGAACTTCAGAGATATCCACAGAAATTTAAAAAAGTAAAGAAAACTTCCAAGAAGTAGAGAGAACTTGAGGAAAATTGTTGAATATTTAAAGAAATTCCAAGTAGTTGAGAGAGCCAAGGTCTAGAGGTCTTAAGCGTGGTTCCAATGATTTCAAGGAAGTTCCCAATGCTTTTTGAAAGTCCACATCAGTAAGGGCATGTTCCAATAAATTCATTATTTTCTGGAAAATTTCGAGAACACTGAAGAAGCTCCGAGAATTTCAAAAATGTCCAGAGAACTCCAGAGAACTTAAGAAAACATCACTTTATTTTGTTAAAAACTTCACAGAAGTCCAGTGAACTTCAGAGAATTTTAAATGTTTTCAGGACATTTCCATTTATTTCAGGACCGTCCGAAGAACTTCGAGAAAGTTTTGAGAATATCAGCAGTTCAATTAATTACAAGAAAATTACTAGAATTTTGAAGAAGTTGCGGAAATTTCCAAAAACTACCGCAAAGTTATAGAATATGTCGAAAACGTTTGGGTTATATGAACAAAGGGTAACCCCTTTAATTTTAGATTTAAGACATTAATAATGCATAACGAAAATTATAACTTGGCTCCGTTAAGTTTATTCGATTGACCCTGTTCAAATAAAGCAATTAACAAAAAATGCACATCATAATAATGTGAGAACATTCCGTGATTTTCATGGCAATGGAGAAGTTCCGTGATTTTCATGGCAGATTAGAGAACTTCAAAAAATTGCAGGTACTTCAGAGAAAATAAGAGAACTTCAATGCTATTTATTTTATGAACATGGCGAGAACATTTAAGATGTTTCGAAATCTTCAAGAAATTTTAGAGAACTTAATAGAATTTGAAGTCAGTTTAATTTCATTCAGGAAAGTTTCGAGTACTTTGAGGATACACAGAGAACTTCAGAGTAGTCCCATTAGCTTCAGAGAAATTGCTTACGAGCTCAGAGGAATATTCCATGAATTTCTGAAAACTTCAGGAACATTGTAGGATCCTCAGGGAAGTTTAATGAACATCAGAAAAATTGCCGGAACATAAGATAATATAGGCAATTTCAAAGAAGTACCAAAAATTTCTGGGAATTCCAGAAAAGTTCAGCTAAAATAACAGATTTTAAGGAGAGTTTTGCGAGTTTCAATTAATTTTTCTTAACTTTAGGAATGTTATGGGAAATTGCGGAATCTTTCTGAAAATATTGAGAAATTCAGGAAAGTCTAACGAACTTAATAACGTTCAGAGATCTTTGGTGCAGTTCTAATAGCATCAGGAAAGGATGTTAAACATCAGAAAAGTCTTAAACTTTCAAGTGGCGTGATTACCTCTCACCCCAGCAGGCCCGGGTTCAATCCCAGTCGGCGCCGCCGGGATGTTCTGAGGCATAACATCTCTGATCACGCCTTCCTTCGGAAGGGAAGTAAAGCCGTTGGTCCCTGCCTCCCTGGAGCTACCTCCCTGGCGTCGGTAACATTGGTACTCACTACGAAAAACAAGATCGACGGAGAACAAATCAAGGAAAAAACATCAGAAAAGTCTTAAACTTTGGGTAAATTTTATGTTAATGAAGAATTACTTTCGATAATTTAAGAGCAGTTCCATGAACTTCTGAAACATTTCGGGAACTTAATTGAAAATCTAATAACTTATTAATTCGTATGGTTCTAATTTCAGAAAAATAGTGTGAACCTTCAGAAAAGTTCTGAAAATTTCAGGGAAGTCAAGAATAGAAGTTTAGAAAACGTTAGGGACTATCCTAGAACCTCAGGGAAACTCCGAGAACTTCAGGATGGCTTCATGAGAATTAGGGAAAATTAATATTTTAAATGAAGTTTCATAAGCTTCAGGGTAGTTTCAAGAATTCAAGGAAGATCATTGCAGTTCCAAAATTTTCAGGAAAATGAGCATTTCCAGTCGATGGTGTGTTATAATGCAATTCTTCTTTATCCTACTATTGTGTTGCTCCTCTCGTCATGACCAACGTATTCATCTCAAAGAGAAGCTCATTATTGTTCAGGGACCTCCATATTATTTCAGGGCACTTTTTTAAGCCTAGTAGAGATAGTTCAGAGAATTACGTACAATGCATGTAGTACTTCAAAACTGTTATGCATTTGACCACAAACGTTTGGTTGCTGAGTACAATATCAAAGAGCTTTGGGGGTGATGTGGCTGGCAGCAAGACGAGCGAACGCTCAATAAAAATTAGCTCTTAAATAACAATAATTTATGGTGGTCCTGACAAGAACCATTTTGTCGTGATGGTTGAGTGATGCTGAGCTATTAGGGTGTTCACCACGGATACGGCTGGCAAGCTGTATGTTGTTTGGAACGAAGGTGACGCGACTGGCATAGATGGCCCACAGTGACTCACAAAGAGCTTCTGAATCCGATCAGTAGTGGTTCTTCGATGAATCGAGGGTTCTTGAGGGCAGCCTTGATAGCTAGCTGCTTGCGGAGAGCCTTTCGTTGCTGCTGCTGCTGCTGATGACGACCGGAAACCATTACTCACCACACGTGGTGATTGAATACACATCATTCGGCGAGACCGAAATTTGATTTTGAAATTGGTGTTAGGGAAAGCACTTTTCACAGGCAATCGGTGATAATTTTAATTATCATAGCAACAGTTGCACATTCGTGCAGTTACAAAAGTGACCTTTTGAAAATTTATAAAGTCTTAGTTTTAACAAATTCGTAGAAAAATGTCCTACCAATTGGCGTATTAAGAAATAAAATCCATCATCTCTGACAAAATCAAACCACTTTCATGCTGCGACCGACTTTGGTTTTTGAAATTGCACGCTAATTTTTCTTTAAAAATACATGGTATTTTAGATTTAATCTTATGGAAACTGACATCCGATTGATGAACTTGATTCACAAATTTATGGTGTTACCTAAAAGGAACGTTTTGTAGTGATGCTTAAGTAATGCTGAGCTATTAGGGTGTTCAACACAGATGAGGCTGGCGAGTTATATGTTGTTTGGAACGAGGGTGACGCACTTGCCATAGATGACCCACAGCAACTTATTTACGAAGAGCTACTGAATCCGATCAGTAGCGGTGCGGCTTCTTCCTCCTTCTTCGGTGAATGGACGCTCATGTAGGCTGAAGCTCGCTGCTTGCGGGCAGTCTTTCGTTGTGAACTGGAGAACAATGTTCAACGCCACGCTGCTGCTGCTGCTGCTGATGATGACCAACCACTACACATGGTGATTGAATAAGCACCGTTCGACAAGACCGGATCTAATTCGATTTCGAAATCTGTGTTAGGGAAAGCGCTTTTTGCAGTAAATCGGTGATTATATTGATCACCATTGCAACAGTATTCATTTAAAATCGATTCGCTATTGACAGAGTTTTATGTAGTCAAAACCTAACCACTTTTTGTAACGCGGTCGATTTCGGTTTTTTTTTAATTGTGCCCCCAATTTGTTGCCGAAAAACGTAATCCTACGTCAAAAAAGTGCTGCCTTCTTAAGCTCATCATCTGAGAAATCATCAAGACGCCTTTTTCACTAAGACAATCCTACTGGAAGTATGGTCCAAAAGCGTTTGAAGATTTACTTCGGCCGATTTTTCATCGACCTTGATGAATTGATCCTCCGGAAAGCACTCTTTTTTTTTTTTTTTTTTTTTTTGGTAATGACAATTTTGTTCTAAGACGGGTTCTAATTTTTGCGTCTATTTCGATTTTCAGGTATTGCGACTTGGTTAGGTTGGTATCATGCTCGAGTAGGGGTTTCATTGTTGGTTCCTTTGCCACTTTTGGCGCAGTTACTGATCCACTTTCACGTAGTTTCATTTGCGTAGCGTAAGCCAACTTCCTGACGGAATGACCTTGTCTTAGGTTACCAGTCTTTCGGCTCTTTAGAGCATCAAAACTATCCCAAAAACAATCCGGTGATCTTCCTCGGCTTGCTGAAGGAAGGCTAGAGAGTAGGAGACTGGGGAGTTTGAAGGATTTTCTAAAGTAGTGGATGTGGCAATTGATAATTTTTGTCTCGGTTCGATGGGACTTGCAATCGCATCGTATTTGAGCAAAGTTGCTTGTTTTGCTATTTTCTTAAACTTTGTAGAACATACATAAGAGAGAAACTGATTTTAGGTGCAACTGTCAAAGTATATAATTGAAATCATGACAACTTGATGTGCTCAGCAAGATTCCTTGAAATAATATCTTATATATTCTGAACAACTAATCTCTATTTGTTGTAACATAAAGGTTAGGTTTTTGAAGTACAGTTGCACCTTAAGAAAAAATTAAGGTGAATATTCCATAACTTGCTAACCAAAAAAATATGAAAATCATTGAAACACGTCAAAGGGCTAAAATGTGCACAAACACCAGGATACAATTAAGTTCACGAATGGTCGCTCACCATAAAAGGTAATACACGGAAAAAACGCTGTAGAAAATAACCTAGTTGACCGGTCCTTTTCAAACTTTCAGACAGTAAAATATAACCCATTAGTAAGCTCCGTTTGCCACATGAGCCTATCGCTTGCCAAATCATGTATTTCTTGGCAAACTTTGAAAGTTTCTGCTTCCTTACTTCCTCCGGAACATCAAACTTGTGCTGGACGATGTAGAACAGTAGCCCCGGAAGCTGCCGGAAGTCCGCCTTGACGTAAGTCTCATCATCCATGATGAAACAATAAGGCTTCGTCAGCATCTGGGTGTACAGTTTCCGGGCCCGTGACTTTCCCACCGTATTTTGCCGTTCGTCACGATTTGGAGTCTTCTGTACTCCCGATACTTGGCTCTCAGAACGAAAGACTTGGACAGATTCAAGTTTTTGGCCACATCCCTGACCGAAGCATTGGGATTCCGCTTGAACGCTTTCGCGACACGCTTGTGATCCTGATCACTAATAGAACATCCATTCTGACCGCATTTCTCCTTCCGTTCAATGGTCAGAGTTTCATAGTAACGTTTAATCACACGACTCACCGTTGACTGCACGATTCCTAGTTGTTTTCCGATGTCCCGATGAGAGAGTTGAGGATTTTCCAGATGCTTGCGCAAAATCAATTCACGACGTTGCTATTCGGGTGACGCCATTTTTTCCAACTTTCGAAAAACTGACAGCGATAAAAATACAGTGTAAACAATACACTCTAAACTACTTCTACCCAAATTTTAAAGAGAAAATACCCAATGGGTAATTTTCTACCGCATTTTTTCCACACCCTTTATTATTAATCGCAGTGGAAATATACCGAACAGAATAATAAAATAACAAGTTTACTTGACGCCGTAGTTCAACAAAACAAAACATATTGTTATAGGCCCCCTTAAGTAAAATTTACTAGCTATGCCAATGTAACAACTCGGACTAAAACCCACCCACAATGACAACTAATCGAGGGGTACGACACATCTAAATCTCAATTCTAGGTGCTCAACAAATCTCACACTAGCTAATCAATCTTCGAAAAATCTTTTTTTCATTTCTCGCATCTTCTTGCATCGTGCATCATCTTTTTGCAAGAAATCTTCAGAATCGTCATGCGCGCAGCTACCCACAGCAAAAAACATTTTTCCTTCATCGTAGATAGAGTACCTGCAGGAAAACCACTGATAAGCCATAATAGCAAATTTGACAGCATTTTGACAGCTAATACAACTCTGTAAAACAACTACTCTGTAATAGGGAGACCCCCTTCTGGGGACCCACCTCCTTTTTTCCGAGGACCTCAAAATCTTAAATATCTAATTTGAGTAACCCCCTTGTGGGCCAAAGGCTAAACGTCTCTTAATTAAAGAAACCAAACCAAACCAAACCATCATTCGTAACGCATTATTTAAGCACATTGTAATCCATCGCATTTGCTAGGAGCCACTTATTAAATTCTCTCTTAATGTCCACTGCAATGCACTGCTGCTCAGCTATTCTACGAGAAGCTGTTGCTCCGCTTGCACCTGGGAGCTATTGTTCTCCAGCTTCCGACACTTCAAACAGTCGGGTGTTGGATGCTTGTCGCGTGTTCTCCAGATCCCCACGGGGGACACACAAGTTTATTAGTGCTGCACATTTTTTGTTTTGCCACTGCACAATGTCACGATGGCAAAACACCGTGGCCCGTGAGTGTAAGTGTTTTGCTCATCGTTGTAGTGGCATTTGCGGGCAGCAGTCAGGACATAGTTGAAACATCAACAGCGACAGCTTCAGCAATGTCGCCGTCCTCGTCATCATCATGAAGAGGAACGTAGCACGAAAAAAAAAATAGGTTCGCATTACAACTCTGCGAAACTGTTTGCATAGAGTTAACAAGCGCAAATAAGTTAACGATGGAGGTGGGAAAAAGTGTTGCAAACTGTGGAGCATCGGGGTAAAATATCGCCAACAAATGGGAATTCTAGTGCGGTGCGAGGTGGGACGGTGAATGAATAGCAGGGCTTATAATAGAGAGGAAATTGTAAAACGCTGCAGCTTCCTGGTTCGGTGTGGTCTCGGGACGATACGACCGACCGGCTCCTGTGGAGTTGGAACGATTGAACAACGGAGTAAACGCGTAACAATGCCGCCATTGAGGGCGCAACCGGTGGGTCCAAGAAGGCGTTGATATCGGTGCCGATCTCGTTTTACAGCCGCCGAACAAAAAACGCTTTTTTCACTCTCACTAGGCTTCGATTGGATTGCTGCGATTGGAATTGCATTTACATTTTTGTTTTGCTTTGTTTTTTACGAAAGGGTTTTTTTTTTGCGTTCAAAATTCAAATCCTTTGAGTCTGGCCAGAGCAATCTCCGGAGTAGAAACGGAATTTCAGATTGATGGACGTCGCAAGCCTCTGGGTCCTTGTAGTTGATGTTTTTTTTTTCTATCTTCTCCAAATGCACGGATGATGTTTCGCTGTTCATCTAGCTCCTTTGGGCGGACGTGAAGAGGGTATAAGAATGCTGTGCACTAGTGTGCGTAGGTCTTTCGGGGGGGCTCAATAATTGTAATAAACATAAAGGCATACCAATCCCATCATACACAATCCACATAGCCAGTAAAAATAGCGGCAAGCCCCCCGTCACCCCCCTTGCAACGACCCTAGTACGTCACTGCACCCAAGGACACCATCACAAGCAGATGGTTTGTTTTGGACGACTGTCCATTTCCTGGATTACAATTCGAATCGGGTGGAAAACAACAACCCGGGATGCTCAAAATATTCAAATGCAGCCACCGAACTTGGAAGCCTGAACCATAATTGGTGCATCCCTGTGCGCACAGAACAAAACGAACGTCACCCGGATTGAGTGACTTTGGTCTAATTACACGGTAAAGTGACCTGAATTAACAAAGCTCGCCATTTTTTTTCCTTCGAAACCCGATACAATCCGTGTGTTCGTTCATTTGACGGACGGGAGCGGATCTAGTAGGCGAATAGAAGAACCCCATCCGGGGAAGCCCGTCGAAGAGATGAATGTGTTTTTGCTAAATTGACATGTAAATAGTGGCGCACGGTTGTCGGAACGAGTGCCGGCAGGGGTGGGATCGCGTCTGTCTGTTGGATTAGAAAACGATATCGTTCTCGCTAGCTGCCATGGAATACCCCCACCAGCCGTACGGTGTGCCGTTTGAAGGACAACGTGCATCGCGGGAAAGGTTTACATTTGTTTTGATGGCAACACACGGCACCATGATGCGTGGGCTGGAACGGATCCAGCCCTGTTGCCACTTTCCCTCCCCCGCTCACCGCTGATAGGGTGGTAACGATTGATGGGAAGTAAATTATCTGTCAATAAAAAGCCAGCGCATGTGAAAACTATCAACACGTTTCGTGTCAATTTTAATTACAGCACCCGGGCAAGTGGCGTTTCATCAATTCCACTGATTTTTCCATGTTCACGACAATCAAACATATTTCTCAACACTTGATAATAGTGCAAACGCTAATAGAAATTTATTTCAGCTCCTCCTTTCATCAAATCGGCCATACCTACCATTACAGCAGGGAATGACGACGTTCAAATGGAGGAACAGATTTGCAACCCCCTTTCAGTTTACGTACTCGATGGAACGGCCTTTGATCACGCGATCCTGCGTCGCTGAATTGCTCGAAGGCTAGTGGCTACAACAGGCTGTTGATAGAAAGTTGTGTATGCTCCGTCGTGGGTCATAGTAGGGGGAACACATGCACTTAAGGTGGCAGTTTTACCGTGAAGACGAGAGTGGAGGTGCCATTTCGATTGAAAAATTTATCATTTTTCAACCCGGTACCATTTCTCTTCCTGTCGTGCAAAGTGACGTTTTTATTTTTTGCTGAAATGAGTGCGATTTAAGTGGCGGCGTAAATGGAACATTAGTAAAGAATCGAGTTGATAGCACGACATGCAAAAATGGATGGCATCCCAAGTAACAGTTTTGGGTTTATTATAGTCTTATTAAGAATTGTAGGGGAAATGCAGGTAATGTCGGCCTAAGTTTCCCTAATTTGGGCCCATACATAAATTCAGCAATCAACTAAATTTTCCATAGCAACCAAAAATATCCATTAGTAACGTCCCAATAACGCGTTCATCTAGATAAAATTGATAAATAGCAGACTTTTAGCGATGGGCCCAAATCAGGGACATGTAGGCCGACATTACCTACATTTCCCCTATATAGTAAATGTTTAGAAGGAACTGAGAAACACAGCACACATGATCGGATGGACACGCATGTATGAGAAAATTTGCTATACAATCTACGGTAACCGGTGGGATTTGAACCCACTCATCCCATTCCCATCAATTATATTGCACCCATCAATTTCATGCCAACACTGATGTAAAAAGTGCTCAGGGAGATCGAAGTAGGCCGCGCGATTGAAATGACGTGTTTTGATTTTGCTAAAAAAAAGACTCTGTGTTTTTATGGTTTTTATCAATTTGAACGATTAAAAAAACTCTAAAATTGATGTGTAAAAAAAAAAGATCTTATTCCGGATTTGTATCTGAATGACGAAAAGTGGATAGGCAAACAGAAGGTCATCAAGATGGAGTGAATCAAGCGGGCCGCCATCCGGGAAGTTGAAGCATTTGAGTAAGGGTTGGTCGCCGGTAAGGGCCAGTAAGTGCTGCCAGCAGATGAATCAAGAGGTATTCGAAACAAAATTGGTAAGAAATGTCCATTCAAATCGATTTAATACAGTTGAATAAATTTCAAAACTATATACGTGCCAGATTTGGAAATAATATTTTTGAATCTGGAAGTGTGTTTATGATACCATTATCCATTTGATAAAGGTAGAGTGAACATGCGGGGCTTATTGTAAGTAAAAGTGACCTCGGAGTGGTCGTGAATTACCAGGCATTCTGAAATGGGTCACTGGAGCTGCAATAGAGCTAACACCTTCTAACTCCCGGACTAAACCTGCTTTAATTTAAGGGTAATAAAAAGCAGTTTTCTTCCATAATAACACTGCCGGACAGTGGGGGTTAGATTGTACACACACACACACACACAACACTGATGTAAAAAGTGCTCACTAAAAGGATTGAAAAATCAGCTAATTTGTTTTTACTCTGGTCAATTCATACTTGGTGGATGTAATTATACCACTTTTACTTTGGTATAAAATGACATAATTTTTAGTTTGTTTTGAACTGACAGTTTCTTTTACAGGTCTACCTGCTTAATACGAATCGATAGAGTTAACGACAATTTTGAAAAACAAAATATTATATTTTATTGTAGCAAAGTTCTACCGGGATGAAAATAACCCGTTTTTTACATAATTCTATTGAAATCAAATTGATGTGCCAATCGCCCGGTCAGTACGTTTTTAACTTTTTGACATTTTTAGCTAAAAAGTTATTTACTTTACATAATTTATTTAAACTAGCAATTCTTATGAGAATCTTAAACTGTCTGGTGCTTTGAATAGCTCCAGTTTACCTGCTTAGCTCCGCCGCTCCGCCACGTCGACATCGCTGGCACTTTTTGGGCCACGCCGCCGCCGACACAATTTTAGCGGCGCACCGATTGATCAGAAATTGTCACACCGCCGATCTACGTTTTCCCACGCCGGCGGTCAATTTTTTACTGTACATACGGCTCTTGGGATGGCGTATTCTTTTTTTCATTCCTTGCATATAAAACCTTGATGTCTCACTTAATTTTATGAAGTATTTTTTGAGCTAACAAATTTGACGGTTTAAAAAAAAAACGAGGGTGTCCCAACTTTTTTAGGGGTAAAAAAAACTGGAATGTTGACATCGCTGAGTCCGAGTATAATCCGACAAGGCATGCTTTTATATTAGTAAGCCCGCAATCGCATGCTATTATTATTTTAGCAATTTCAGGATTTTCAAGGAAACTCCCAACATTCAACTAGACAACCTGCTACTAATTCAAGCTTCAAAGCTTCATTTTTGACGTACGACTACGTCTTTAATTTCTATACTGGGGGGTCACATTAAAAAATCGTAATTCAGACATGTAACAAAAAATCCCAAACACGGACGTAATGATAGAGCGTAAATCGAACATACGACACATTGCGCATGCTCAGATCGCTTGGTTGACCGCTCACCATTTTACCAATGAATGGAAGGAAGGAAAAAAGCAACGGTAATAAAAACGCTTGCCAAATCGTTTTCTTCGTCATTTGCTTTCGAGCAACGGACGGATAAGCTTCGGACACGACGTATGAGTGGAACAGCACGCATCGCACCAATACGAAGACGACGACTAATGCACCCACATTGACCGGAGGAAAGGCATCGCGCAGTAAGCAGCATGACTAGGCCGCCGTCATCCGGCCGGCATCGACTTGCACTGGTGTGAAAGAGTCAAGTAGCGCTAGTTGTTCTTTCACAACAATCCAATTAAATGCTGGTCGGAGCACGTCTGGTGTGAATGCTGCCGTATAATTGCAACTAGAAACGCTCTGATGAAAAATACTCCAAAAGGGAGGGGCCTAATCAGCTATTCTGCAAGTATAAAATATCTCTTGATGGTGGGTAAAATAGGTTCACAAAATTGAAAAATTTTTGACCCATGGAGAGAAATAACAGCAAAGAATCATCAATCAGTGCCAATAGCAGTGTTCGAAAAATCACTATCAGCTTTGGGTCATTGAGTCTCCGTTAGAGAATAAACTTTTGTTAATTATCCAGACCGCAGACGTTAATTGGTAGCGCATTTAGTGTTAGTTCTCCATCCGCTGAAACAAATACAACAGTAATATCAACAAATAGCGCCAAAATAAAAGCAACAGCGATTAGTACCTATTCGTTCCGTACCCTCCAACTCCAACAACCAATAATTTGAAAAACAAAAGGCCCTTTTCAGGGTCAACAACCAACAAACAAATGGCCTTTTTCAGGGCCGCTAATTGAAATACAGAAAGAGTTAAGATAATAGATTTTTGAATAATTAAAACAACTAAGAGCAAACACGTTTGTTCCGACCACTATCGGACTTTGCGCTACATATTCCAGATTTTAGATGTAAAGTAGTCATCACCTATTTCTCTTACCATTGGCTTATACTTACTGATATAGGTAAGTAGTAATATCCCCAACAAACAATTCAAAGTCACAAATAAGCATACACATTGAATAAATGCTGTATAACAGTGTACAATGCTGAATAAAACAGGATGTCGAATTATGTGCTGAAAAAAGCTCATTGAGATCGATAGAGGCGCTTTTATTCCACCGTTTACTCTGATATGATTAATTTCCTTATTAAAAGCTTTATAAACGTTGACTGTCTTCCTTATTCAGAACCAGAAGGTTGATCTAATAACAAACTGAATAAGTGTAATTTGCACATACATTGTCGCTTTTATTCGACTGTTTTCAATTGATTGAATAAAATGCTTTTTTAAACGTCTTATAAATGTTTTCTATGTTTCCATTATTAGATTTCTTTGCATTGTTTTACAATATTGCTGTATAAAGGTGAATACACTCAGCAAAATAGCTCTTATACCACCCAACAAACAATTCAAAGTCACAAATAAATGCTGTATAACAGTGTACAATGCTGAATAAAAAGAGTTGTCGAATTACGTGCTGAAAAAGCTCATTGTTCCACTCTGATCTGATTAATTTTCTTATTAAAAGCTGTAAAAGTGTTAAATGTCTTCCCAATTCAACGCCAGAAGTTCGATCTAATAACAAACTGAATAAGTGTAATTTGTACATACATTGACACTTTAATTCGACTGTTTTCAATTGATTTAATAACATGCTTTATGTATGCTTTATAAATGTTCTCCAGCTCCTTTATTAGACTTCATTGCATTACTTTACAATATTGCTTAATAAAGGTGAATACAGTCAACATAATAGCTCTTATACAACTATGCGTCCATGTTGTAATCACATGATTTGTAAATGCTTTATAAACGACGTATAAAATTCATTATTCGACAACACTGATTCAGTCTTACAACAAGGCGAAATCAGTAGAGTAGTTGTTATCGTTTCCACTTTCCAATTAGAAGGTCGTGAGTTCAATCCCAAGCTCAACCTTTTTTTATTTGTGTAGAACATAATTTAAATAGTAATATCGATCACATGACTCACGATAATGAAAGCATTGATCTAGTTTAAAATATAACCGAGCATCCTTTCTTTCGACTTGGAGATGTGAAAAGGCAACATTGGTCTCATTTAAAACAACGACGAATGAATTAATTATTCCCACAGGGCCTTGAAGGAGCTAGAGTTGCGATCGGGAGTGCTGATAGGTATTTACTTTCATGCAAGCTTTTATAGATTATTGAGTTGCCCATATGATGAATTCTAGGATAGCTCAGATGACAAGGCAAGCGGCGAATCCCATACAATGGCGCATGTATAAGTATTTAATAAATTTTCTAATATCTGTGTGGTGCGAGCCACGACAGAAATATTGAATTACAATACACTTAAAACACACAACACCCTTCCCTGTCCCTGTCCCCTGTCCTCTTATTTTCGGGTTAATTTTCCCATAGTTGAATAATCGTTCAATAAATGTATAATAATGTCTAATTAAACGTTACTTCACATGATAATCAAAGTGTATACAGAGCATCACTGTTTTAAGGAAGCAGTGATGTCTAATAAACACTGAATAATCAAAAATGTTATCGTATAAACTCTGTTACAACTCATATAAGTCGAATAAAAGCTTCTCGACATACCTTATACAACACCAGCAGTTCAATGTTGAGGTTGAATAAATTCTCCAGATTTGTGTGAACAAAGCCTGAACAGAAGTTATTATTAAAAATAGTACAAGTACTATTAAGCATGCAGTTGAATAAAATGGCCAAGAAGTAGTTTCTTCAATAGACGATTGTTTGTTGGGTCATCATTCAGAATTTAATGTCACAAACCAACTTTTAAAATTACTGGTATCAATAATAACTATTTTTTCATCAGCTTCACAGTAGCTGTCCCCAACGATCAAAAGGACTCCAGAAAAAAACAAATAACGGCCCTTCTCAGGTCCCCCATTTGAAAAACAACCGGCTCTTTTCAGGGCCACCAATTCAAAAACGGAAAGAGTTAAGATTAAGATAATAGATTATCGATCATTTAAAAGGCTCAACATATTTGTTCCGTCCACAAGAGATCCTACGTCAAGCTTCCGTTCGTGCCCCTAGACACAGACCCTTCTACATTTTCTCAAATTTTAAAATCGGTTTTCTATATCTGTAATATGCACGCGAGGCTCAAACAGTTGTGGACTACTCAGAATTGCTTTGTATTCATTAAAATACTACTCAAGTTCAAAAAACTACAAGGGACAGTCCTATGGGGTTGTACGCAATGGTGACGTAGGACTACGTGGTCTTATTTGATAAATCTTATTTGTTAACTGCAGCAGGAGCCTGTGTTTTGTGTAGAAATACGAATTTGAGCGAGGTTCTCTCTGTTTATACTCTATAGTATGACGCACTTGACATGGATGGCCCACAGCGACTCACGAAGATCTATTGATTCCGATCAATAGTGGTGCGGCTTCTTCCTCCATCTATGGATGCTCATATGGGCTGCAGCTCGCTGCTTGCAGGCAGCCTTTCGTTGTGTACTGGAGAACAATGTTCAACACCACGTGCCGAAAGCACTACTGCTGTTGCTGCTGGTGATGCAGACAGCTGGACACGACCACACACGGTGATTGGAACTGAATCCGATCAGCGGTTGAGGGCAGCCTTGATAGCTAACTGCTTGCGGGGAGCCTTTCGTTGTGTACTGGAGAACACCACCTCTCACCACGCGGTGATTGAATAAACACCGATTGGTGAGACCGGATGGAATTCAACTTAGAAATCTGTGTCAGGGAAATCGCTTTTCGCATGCAATCGGTTATAATTTTAATTATCATAGCAACAGTTGCACATTCGTGCAATTTTCAATAGTGACATTTTGACAAATGATTAAGCCTTAAATTTAACAGATACGTAGAAATATTTCTGATCGAATGGTGATAAAATTATTGAAATTGGTCCAGGGGCAGCTGAGTAATCAACGTTCAAAATCTTTCATAATTTTGTTACATGATCCATTTTTGGTTTTCACAAAGTGTTCCCCCATATAGAAATCACAGACGTAGTCGTACGTCGAAAGCTTCAAAGCCATCATCACAATAGTGGTGAACATGAAAGTTTTTTAGAGTGCTACAAACTTCTCAAAAGTTCTATAGACTTCTCGGAAGCTTCATGCACTGAAAATAAAATTTCGTTTTAATAGCGAAATCACTCGTTTGTTCTACAAATTCATTCGTTGTTTTCTACAACAAAATAGATTCGTACATGTTATGTAGCTAGTTACGTTAGAGAATGATAGTGTGTTAGTGTTATTACTGTATCGTTGGAAGTTATTAATCATGTCAAACAAATCGAACCATGTACCTTACGTTTGACGGACCTGTGCTTTATCATCCGCTCTATCTATGCTACAGAAAATGATGAAACTTAAGACAAATAAGAAGCGCTCATTGAACGATATCTTGATTTCATTAACTTTTTCTGTGGCTTGTTTGTATTGGTAAAACCGACAATATTTCAAGTAAAAAAGCATGCTATCTCCAACATCACAACATCAACATAGGAAAGACAAGAAGAGCAGTTGTTGGCTGGATAGTTCGAAATTGAACTCGTATATTATACAAATATAGCGTAATAGAGAAGAGGGCTACTTCGGCCTAATCGCCCATTCTGGGCCTATCGAGAAAAAAACATCAAATATATCCATGATAACCCCATAAACGAAGCAATTATACGTATGGTACGATATTTTAGTTCAAAAGCTACCAAACGCAGTCAGTAAGAACACGTGATATGAATGTTTATACTCATTATTCTCGAAAATTAAAGAAGCACTCCGATAGAATCAACTGTTTTCTCCATTTGATAGGCCAAAAAGCAGCGCCATTGAATTTCAATGCGTGAGGCCAAATTTCGCACTCGTAGGCCGAGTCAAGAAGGGGCGTTATATTTTCAACAATATCTCAACAATTTTTTACTCTTCATCAAATATTGTAGTATATCAGTCCATATTAGGCCACTAAACTACTGAAGGAACCAAACGACCGAGATTGACTTTAAAAAAATAGAAAACGGGACGATAACAAGTATGGCGAGCGTCAACGCAATATTTACGTTAATACCTATACACTGAACGAATTCTACGCCTTTATTCCGACTTAGTGTAATTTTGAAATCAAATTTTAATCAAACCAGTGTATACATATTGACAAACCATAAAATGATTAAATATTAATCATTCATTGTTTAGTAATATTTTTTAGTGTACCAAAGAATCGATCTTTGGTAGATCGATCTTATGGATTTTTATTTTAAGTGACCTTTCTGACGTTGATAACTCGCACACTAGTGTCATCCCATTTTCAAGTGCTTATTTTGCTATCCTTACTGTCGCTCTAGCCAAAAATGTTGGTTTGTTATTGTTATCCTCACTTTCGTACCATCAATACTCTTGCATATAGAATGGACTATACGCTTGTTTACGTTGGAACCATAAGAAATTCTTTCCTTCATAATATTCAATTAAAGCTAGATAGAACTGGACTTGAGGCCTAAAACCTTTTGTAAACAATGACTTCTAGATTGGTGAGGTGTTTTCTAGAAGGTCAAGGCTTGTTAACGCAAGTCAACATCACTTTCGGGTACGGGAAGAATTCCGCTTTGCGATGGTTATGTTGGTTTGTGTGCCTTGAATTCCTAGAAATCATCGAGAAAAGTCATTGTTTACAAAAGTTGTTACGCTCTAATTCCAGCTCTATCTAGAAATGTTGTCGTGACGGTAAGGAGCAATGAGCACATGAGAGAGGTAGCGAAAACCTTCAAATGTTGCTGTATTCGTAAATATCGGAAACGCAAATAGTGAAGTCATTGTAGGGAGCGATGCTGATATTGACGTTATGTTCGATAAATTTACATCGCAGTCTGGGGTGAGAGCAAATCGTTTTTTCAATGTTAATATAATTACAAAATTTAAAACTTTTTTTTTAAGATCGAAAGAAGAGATCGATTTGATCGTGGACAAAGAATCGATCTGAAATCGGGATCGGAAATCGGGATGAAAAAGATCGATCCAAGATCGCCCAATTCTAGAGTCAACACGGTAGGCCGCATGACATCGTGAATTAGAGGTCACCTGTGTGATGGACTTGTACCATCGGAACAGGTGATCCGTAGTGCTATTCTAAGTAGGTCTTAATGACCACTAGCGACACTAATTAAAGGAATTGAGATAGCTCACTGTTTTGGTAGAAGTTCGGGGAATTTGATAGAAACTCAACTCAGGTTTGTTGAAGTTCAGCAGACGTCTTAAAAACTTAAGGGTTTTATTTGGTAACTTACTATGTAGTAGTTTTGGGAACTTTGTTTTGCCCGAGGTTATACCCGCGAATATTTAGGAAAGTTTCTAGAAACGGTTCAAGGTTTTTTTTCTGAAATTTGAAGATAATCAAGTATGATATAAGATACATAAGACATCACAAGAAGTAAGGATAAATGGACTTTGTAGATGTTCAAGGAACATCAGAGCGATTTTCCGCCCCTCTGGTTTTATTGTGTGACAAATGCAACCTTCGCCACCAGTAGAGTACCCAAGTAGCACACTTCAGTCTCAAAGAGTTGCAGCAACTTGATTGCTACTAGAATAAGTCACATAGAAGATTCCTCAACCGATTTTCGCCTAGTGTGCTACTCGAGTACGGTGCTGCTCATCGTGTGATAAAGTGCAATTGTTTTGCAACGTGCGATATCAACTAGATAGTGCACTATTTGAAACAACCGTCGAACCGTCAAATTGCACTGCTTTGCTCGATCTTTATTTTAGGCAGTTTTATATTTTAAGGGCGCAAGCCAATATTGGGAAACAGTACCAAAAGTTTCCAATATGCAATCTGCGAATTACTCCGTTACAAACGCAACGCAACGTAACGAGCGCTTTACTGCTATGGAAAATCTCATTAACAACTGTCACTCTATTCGTGAATAAATTCGGACTGTACCTTACTCTTTCGCTGCCTTTAAAAATCCCGTAAGGAACTGCCAATCTGTGCATGAAGAGCAAATGCCGTCAACGCGAATTGTGAGCTAAAAAAATTGTCAAGTCCAGCTGCCAGAGCTAATGAATTGTTGAGTTCATATGAAGTGATGCCAACTGTTCGGAAAGAATTTGAATAAAATAATTGAAATAATTATGTATAAAGATTTTCACCATGATATGTGTTAAGTTTCCTCGTATTTATCTTTGTTAGTTCACTAAACAACGTGGACAATGAAACACAACTTATTGCTTATTATACTTATTACAAACAAATATCGCGATCACTGCAATTGCAAGACTGGTTGAAAGATCTCCAACAGTTGCTTTCTCTGTTCATGCATTTTTACGTTCCACTGCAACTGGCAGTAATATTTTAAACACCTACATTACGTAGATCATGAGTTATGAGTCTGAGAAGAAATGAAGTGTCTTTTACTCACTCATCTTTGTCAAACTCATATGTTGGTGTTTGTGAAAATGTTTGAGGCATTCAACTTACTGCAACACACTTATTCCATAGAGGTAACTCTAAGGCTAGTAGGTCCCGAAGAAACGTGCTCAACTTTTTAGCTCAGCTATGGTACTCTCTTCGGTCCCAAGCTAATCGATGCACCCCTCGAAACATAGGAAAATCCACGAACCCCTCAATTTATCTGTCAAACATAGTGTAGTACTAGAATTTCGACTAGAATGGGGTACGTTAATCGATTTGCTAGTCAAGTAGTGAGCCAATTTAAAATCGTTAGTTTCCTCCGGTTGCTTATACTGTCCATATGGTTTTCCTGTCAATATATTAACAAGCATTACTTATGCTCAAACAATGCTGATTAAGGGCTTTTAGCATTAGCAATGATGATTAAAGGCTTCTTAGCATTCGGAAATGCTGTCTAAGGGTTTATTAACACTAGTAATGCTGAAATATAGTAGATTTAAGGCTTTGTACTAATGCTTATGGTCTTGGGTAATCTCTATCATCTATCGTCTATCATTTAAAAAATTGCCCCCTACTTCGAATCCTGGCTACGCTCTTGTGTATTAATGAAGTGATCCGAAGCTGAAAAGTTCGTGTCTCAACAAAAAGCTCGTTTGATTGAGCTGAACTTCGTGTCTGTTATGACTCAATTTTATGTAAAAATTGACGCTCGTATATGTCAGTCTCAGAGCACATGAATTTTTCTAATTGTGTAGTTCTATACCTCGATCTCGATATCTCTCTATCTCGAAGGTCTCTTCATTATCGCTTTACGGTAAATAGAAAACAAACCATAAAAATTACTCTCCTCCTCATTTAACTGCTATCACAATTACACACATCCCAAAGACGGCGTACTTTACGAGCAGCACTAATGTGGTGTTTACATCTGTGTGGA
This sequence comes from Ochlerotatus camptorhynchus, assembly GCF_037179485.1. Lineage (NCBI taxonomy): Eukaryota > Metazoa > Arthropoda > Insecta > Diptera > Culicidae > Ochlerotatus > Ochlerotatus camptorhynchus. Next base: position 875,761 of record NW_027040627.1, on the reverse strand, counting down.
TTTGCAAGCGCTATGCCATCAGCGGCTACCAGCTTGAGATTTCAGGAGCAACTAAAATTCGTGATAGTTGGTTGAGCTGGTGGAGCGAGTGAACTAGCATAAGTGTAAACACCCCATAAGGGACACCATTTGAATTTAATCTGTAAATGAGTAGAAAAATGGCGATACTGTTTCCCATGGACCACACAATACACTGTTGCTATCAGCGCTGCACACCCCTCGGTTTGCCAACATCCGCGGCGGAACTGCAGCGCACTGCACCAATGGCATGTACCTACCTAGTAGACAAAACATTCCACCCAACCAGACCATCACACGGGAATCTGAGGATTTGTAACCAACATCGAGGAGAGTCACCTTCTCCACCTCTCCTGCGACAGTGCAGCACCACCTCTGTAAGGACGGGTGTGATGAATGTAATTTGTTTCCTGTTGAGAATTGTGAATTGTGGTCGGAACATGAGTAGCGGAAAAAAATCTCTCATGCACACGAGCACACACACACACACTCGCCCGCAGTTTCATTGTTTCGTGGAACAGTTGTTGCAGGTCACTTTGGAAGTGTTTTTAGCGCCAATTGCTGTATACGGACTGTAATATCACACGTGTTGCATATATGGGAAACAGTTTTCAGTGCTTCTTTTTTTTCACGTGGAGAGAAATTACCCAAAACAGGTAGAGCTGTTAACTTTAAACGAATTTTAATCCAGTTTATTTACTGTTTTAAGCACCGTTGTAATAACACCGCAATGGAAATATGGTAATCAAGTTCTCCCGCAGAAGTAAAAACTTATGCTGTCTCGGAAAAGTTATGAATTTTCCTATTTATTATATTTCCCCGGTGTAATTCTGCTGCTAACCGATCATCCGACTGCACTGCTGCTATTGTTTTGCGCCCCTTCATATTTACGAAACCCATTGGAAGGCACCTCACGTATTCAAATGGCAGAGCATAGAAGTTCACCTTTTCCTCTTGCTAACCCGGCATTCACTTGGACGGTAATGGCGTTCTGAAGACGACGACGACGACGAGTCGGAGAATATGGATATGAAGAGCAAAAGTTGCTGCTTATTGAAGCTTTATGACACGGCACGCCACTGTGCTGCTCCCCGGCACGCTTAGACCCCCCGACCGGCCGCCCAGGAGAATGATGTAAGACAGGCACGTGTACGACATAGCTCCACACTTCCGGCGGATCTTCCTGCCTACAGTTTGCAATGCACACCGCTTAATAATATAAACTCGCAGGCTCGAGTTGTCCAAGGTTTCGCCCAACAACACACGTATACTCATAGGCAAGAGACGCCACCCCAGCAACCACCACCACCATCACCACCGGGGCGTTGAGGTAAAATATCATTGCACATTTATTAGAGAGCGTGGAAAAAATGTTCTCCGGCCAAGTAGTTGGTACTGCACGGCACTCCGGGCTTTGGGGTCGGGGTTGGCAAGTTACGGTGTCAGGCACAGAGCAGCGATTTGTTCCGGTGGAGGTCGGTCACTCCCGGCGGCGACGGCGATGGCCCAGGGCCACGGGGCACAAGAAGATGATTCATGGCAGATAACCTTTCCTCTACTACATACTACATATAAATAGTACTGCTTGCCAGCTTCCCAGACCGAGCAGCTACCGTGTGGCACCACGCAGTAAAACTCGATTGTTATTATCTTCCGGAATATCCCACAAATCCCTTGGATGCACTTTACCCGATTCGATTGCAATTGTACTTTGGGGTGCCAAAGGTGAAGGCGAAAGCTGCAGCAGCAAGGCGATGTCAAGGATGCTGGAGAAAAACAGAAAGATAAATAAGGTTCGTTTGGGAGAAAGCGGCACATTGTTGGAAGAAATTGTTGTTCGGGAATAGAGTAACACTCCAAGAAGTAGGTACGGCGGCCGGTTACAATATTGGAAGCGATTGTGCATCGGGGAAAATGGATGGGGGAAAAGAATGAGATACAAAATGGGGATATGGTTGTTGCATTGTCCTAAAGTGTAATGAATTACCTTATCATGATGATCGAGATGGGGCTATTTGGGATGTAATGCTGCTGCGGATGTAATCTGGAAAATTCCAATTTGTTTAAATCATTGGAAATAATTTGATTTTCCTTAAGGCTTATCGGTTTATTGTCTGTGTCACTTGCAGAAAAACTCAGCAAGATCAAATCGCATACGTAAGATTTCGGGTCAAAAATTCATTGCTTTATATTCTGGTGTTATTCATTGCTATTACTGTTGTTTTTGCATCAGTGGATGGAAAACTAACACAACTTGCATAAGCATGCTATCGATTGACGTTTGAGCGGATTTATGAATGGTGAGAAGATCTGTTAGCGTTTTGTGTTTGAGTGCGTGAAAATGCATGATAATCTCAAACGTGAGATTTCCCGAGGAAAGTTAGAGATTCAGAATTTGCTGTTATGATGTAACTTATTTTGAATACTCCATTTGATCTCATTTTGGTTGACTTAACGGTTAACACAGCAAAAATGAAATCAACATTTTACACTGTTGCATCAAACGGAAAACTATTTCTGCCTTCAATGAAATCAATTTGATTACTGATTTTGCATTGATAATGTTTGACTGAATACGGGCATGCTTCTCACGCTGAAAGATTTGAGCTCAAACCTCGGGCTAGTCACGAATGACCTAAAATGTGTTAAACAAAACAAATAAACAATAATCGTTAGTTCAACGACAAATGCACTTAAATCAAATTTTAAACAAGAAATTAACAGCAGAACTTCAAGTTAAGTTGCTTTAATTTAAACAGTCTTGACTGCATAATGAAAGCACAGTATGATATCAGACTTCTGTCGCGGCAATTGAAATCAAAATGAGTTTTAATTATGATAGGAACTGCAAACTTTAATATCGATTTGCTTTCATTTTGTTAACCGACTTTGCTTGGTTTGTTTGCCTAATTCGACTGGTGGGACTTGACGGTCGAGCTTTTAACTCTTCTTAATGTTTTTTGAAGAATGCCCTTCGGAAAGTTGTGCGTGGTGTTTGACGGAGTCAACCAACGATGCTAGGAATGCAAAATATGTTTTACCTTTGTTACTTCCGTAACATAGGTATTGGAATGGATTTTCACACGTCTTGCGGTCTGTGACCGATAGTCATCCACACAAGCTATCTCACCTGTATAAAACATTCCCAATCGATAGAACTCGGCTTGATCTGGCTCGACAGTTTGGTTGCGACATCTTAGAATCAAATTGAACTTGGCAAATCGACCCGGCAAGATGAAATTTGCTGATGTTTGTAGGTGCTTTTCATCTAGGCTAGCTTTTTTCGAGATGGCTTATCCGATCAATATGGTTGATATGTACGTGCATGTCGTTTAAACCCGTTTTTTTGACGTAGGACTACGTTTTTAATTTGTGAAAACCGAAAATGGAACATGAAACAAAATTATGCAAGATTTTGAACATTAATAACTCAGCTGCCCCTGGATCAAGTTCAATAATTTTATCACCAATCGATCAGAAATATGTTTACGCAATGCTTCCAACTGATGATTTTAAACAAGAAACTATTGAAAAAGTGGTAATGTCAAGCATTATCTTCTTCTTCTTCGTCTTCTTATTCTTCTTCTTCTTCTTCTTCTTCTTCTTCTTCTTCTTCTTCTTCTTCTTCTTCTTCTTCTTCTTCTTCTTCTTCTTCTTCTTCTTCGCATTTCAAGCTTATTGCAAATCGCACATTAGCTTATTGCGTGCTCTCAACTTAGTGTTCTAAAGACACTTCCACAGTTAATAATTGAGAGCTTTCGATGTCTGTACCATTTTTGCATTAGTATAATTGTGTGGCAAGTCCAATCATACTTCTATGCCCAGGGAAGTCGAGAAATTTTCCAACCCGAAAAATTCCTAGACCGGACCGGGAATCGAACCCAGCCACCTCCAGCATGGTCTTGCTTTGTAGCTCCGCCTTTACCGACTGAGCTAAGGGAGGCTTCCAAGCATTATCCAAAGAACAAATAAAAAGTGATAATTTGTTCACTGTTTTCATCAAATAAACGTTGTTCCCAAACCCAGTCGTCATAATCGAGTACCACTTGGTTGCACATCATTCAGCTTTAACCTGAAAAGATATAAAACGACGCTGTTGTCTAGCCTCAACTCATTTTTCTAATCTAAAACAAACCAATCCCACCAAGGTGGTCATTCTTAAAACAGGCCTGATAGGACTAGGAACTGTAATTAATAATAATTAAAATTTCAAAAGAACTAAAGTTAAAAACACGCATCTGTTTCACTTGATAAGTAATGCAGGTAAACCACACAAAGTCAAGAAATAAAGATGATTTAAAGTCAAGTCAAAAAAGCCTCAACTCATTTTCACTTCGGACGCCGTGGTGAGCAGACAGTAGAAGCAGCAAAAGCAGTCGTCTGGCTCGCCGTGGTGGTGTCAAACGTGTCTCCGGTCTGATCTACGAAGTGTGCTGAAGGTGTTCTTGGAAAATGAGATCCGTGATGCTGCCACCTACACTAAACACGCCAACAATGGATGTGTCGTCTACGCTTTGATGCGACAGGCGGTTTCGGAGGTTAAATCATCGCCAACTTTGGCAACAAAACGGCTCTTCTCAGGGCCACCAAGCTTATTACAGTCTCGATTGCAGTGAAGAGTAGGAATAGAATTTATCTGCCTCCATATTCAGCACCACACGCCCCCAACGACCGCACAAAATGCTCTTGTAACCAAGGTTGCAAATACTCATTTCAGCTAAAATAATGTTTTTCGGGATAATAAAACCAAAAGATGGTATGATGACATGTTTAACTTGTAACTTACAAGAAGAGGTTACACAGTATGCGTTTGAAACATAAAACCAGTAAATTTTGCTTTCTATGAGTCACAATGAGCGATTTTCTGATTGCTGAGTGAGTGAGTGAGTGAGTGAGTGAGTGAGTGTGTGAAAAATCGCTGATTGTGACACTCATGAAGTGAAATAAACAGGTTTAATATGTCAAACACATTCTTTGCAACCTCTTCTTGTATCTTACCTATTCAAAATATGATCATAGCATCTAATTATTTTATAATTAAAAAAAAACATTGTTTTAGCTGAAATAAATATTTGCAACCTTGCTTGTAATCAAACTTGAAATCAGGGGTGCAAATGATTTTGATCGATTCTCTTCATTAGGGTTGCTTCCACTCACTTGCTATAAAAACATTATTTTCTGAATTTTGAAATCATTAGATGTTATAATGATATTTTGTACTTGTTGGATACAAGAAGATGTTGAAAGGCAAGTATCTGACACATAACACCTGCCAATTTCACTTCCAGAGTGTTACTTTCAGCGATTTATGATTCGTGAGCGTTCACTCAGAGTGAGCGCTCGTGAGTCGAAAAATCGCTGATTGTGACTATCTGAAAGCAAATTTGACAGGTTTTATGTGTCAAACACTTGCCTTTCAACCTCTTCTTGTATCTATCAAGTACAAAATATCATTATAACATCTAATGATTTCAAAATTCAGAAAATTATTTTTTTATAGCAGGTGAGTGGAAGCAAGCCTGCTTTTCATCAACTTTTAATCGCCACGGCCCGATATTTTCTACACACAGTTCGATGGAAAAAGCAACAATCTAGCATCTAATTCAACGAAGACGCCAGGAAACATTTTTGAAGCCGAGTTATTTACGAAAGAGAGAGTCGATGAGAATCGATCAATATAGATAGGACCTATTGAAAAGTGATGCGAGATTTGTTTTCAGTCGATCTTGTTTTCCGTGCTGAGCACGAATGCTACCGACGCCAGGGAGGCAGCACCCACACCTGGACCCTACCTATCGATCCATCAATTCATGATCCGGGGACCAAAGGCTTTACTTCCTTTCAGAAGGAAGGCGTGATCAGAGATGTTATGCCTCAGAACATGCCGACTGAGATTGAACCCAGGCCTGCTGAGGTGAGAGGTATTCACGCTTACCACTACACCACCGGCGCCGCTAACTTTCCAGGTGTTGACATTGGCAAACTGCGCAAAAGGAAAGGAGCCAGTGTCGCTACTTGATAGCAAACTGCTCATGATGGGAGGAGTCTTTATAGCCAGGGTTGCTTCCACTCACTTGCTATAAAAAAATATTTTTTCGGAATTATGCAATCATTAGATGTTATAATGATATGTTGTACTAGTTAGTAACAAGAAGAGGGTGTAAAATATGTGTTTGACATTGACTCATAAAACCTGTCAATTTCGCTTCAAATTCAAAACAAACATTTTTATCTGTGGTTTTGAACAGTTTTTGACCTGTTTCATACGACCGAAAGGTGTATGCTGGTCACAAATGCCGTGCCAAACTGATTTCCTACGCAATTAATCAATCTTTGATGTGAATTTCACTAATAAACACGAGGAGCATTTCTTATAGCAAAACTTGCCATAACAAAATGGGCGGTTCATTTTAGTAAACAAACTAACACTTCTTCCGACTGTGTCACCTCTCTTACTCGCCTAGGGCTTCAACTCATTTTAGCTTCGGACGCCGTGGTGAGCAGGCAGCAGAAGCAGCAAAAGCAGTCGTCTGGCTCGCCGTGGCGGTGTCAAACGTGTCTCCGGTCTGATCTACGAGAAAACACGAGGTGTGCGGAAGGTGTTCTTGGAAAATGAGATCCGTGATGCTGTCACCTATACTGAACACGCCAAGCGTAAGCGGCCATCGATGCGTAGACGACTTTGAAGCGACAGACGAACTCTGTACAGTCTCGGAAGTTAAATCATCACCAACTTTGGCCGATGTGCGGTATAAGAGGTGAGGAGAAAGGAAACTAGTGGACTCTTTCGTTCTCGCGTCTTCTTACGCAGCAACAGACGTGACGTCACGTCTGCTGTTGCATAAGAACACCGTCAGAATGAAAGAGTCCACTAGTTTCCTTTCTCCTCACCTCTTATACCGCACATCGAACTTTGGCAACAAAACGGCCCTATTCTGGCCCAACAAGCTTATTACAGTAAAAAGTTAGAATAGAATTTATCTGCCTGTTGGTTCTTATTCAGACGCACATGCCCCCAACAACAACACAAAATGCTCTCTAGAGTTGTAATCTTGTTACCAAACTTGGAAGCAGGGGTGCAAGTGATTTTGATCGATTCTCTTCATCAACTTTCTCTTTTTAAAAAAAATATACTACAAAATTGATATGCCTACAAATCAAAAACGGAAAGAGTTAAGATAATAGAAGATCGATCAATTAAAAGAACTAAATTTTCTTCACATTTGTTCCGTGCCCTAGCGGCCTATGTCAAGCTTCCGTTCGTGCCCCTAGGCACAGACCCTTCTTTAAGTCAGGGGAAGGCTATATGTTTAGTTTGGGCGTTATCATCAGAAGAAGAAATCGTACGCAAATCGTGCAATGTACGTATTCCAAGAGAGATTAGTGACGTTTAACGAACGCACACTAGCGGGAGCAACGCCGTGTAAAGTTGTTTATTATTTTCCTTTGGATAACGTAAATCTAGATAGAGCTGGAATTAGGGCGTAACAGCTTTTGTAAACAATGACTTCTCTCGATGATTTCTCGAAAGTCATGGCTGTTCCTGACAAATCGACATAACCAGCGAGTAAGGGAAGACTTACCCTACCCGATGGATATGTTGGTTTGTGTAGGCCTGCCTTGAATTCCTAGAAACTAACGAAAGAAGTCATTGTTCACAAAAGCTGTTGCGCCCTAATTCCAGCTCTATCTAGAAATGCATGAAAGTAGTTTGACTTTGATTTGTTATGTATTTTCCTCGGATATTGACTAGCACGCTCTCACATATCGCACCAATACAACTGGACGTCAAAATCTCTATTGACCTTTTCGATGCGCAATCGTCATTCTCTATCTGATGACATGTATGAATCGACGGTGTATTTTCCCACTAATCTGTTTCCCACTTGTTCGCACTCGTTGGATTTAAATGGTACAGTAGACAGTAAAAAATAAATTTTAATATTACATCCAAGATGCACTTCAGTCATATCGAAAATCTCATGTAATTTTTATGGCCACAAAAATAAACAAATGCAGTAAAAGCAGCGTAATGTCAGTTCATGCACTGTTTTAATGATAATTTTGTCCTTTTTGGCAAGTAATATTACACCACATATTCGACACGATTGAAGTGTGCTACATTCGTCATACATCCGTTATACATTATTACTGTCTTATATTTAAAGTTAAAGGAACTGGACCGAGTACTTGCGGTTGTCTCGAGGTTAGTTGAGATTTATATTTTTTTTTTGGATGGGAAAAGGGAAAAAGGAGGTTTGAAATGTGGTTTACGATACAAATATTTAATTAATCCTAAAACAGAATATTATTTCTATTCCTCTTGAAAACAAACGTTGAATAAAAACCCACACGTACAAAATACAAACTAAACACAAGGTTAATCAAACTTACAATCTAAGGTTAATATTCTTAAAGTAAACATATATGAGTTTCATAAACTCCAGATCGCGTCTAGCCAAAATATCCCGAACTGGATCATTAGGTTGTCTACCTCGAGCCCGAAGGGAATCATAAAAATGTGATCTGACTCCACGATACTCCGCACAAGACCAAAGGATGTGATCAGCGTCCTGGTAACCTTGTCCACATTCACAGAGATTGCTGTCTCCCAACCCCACACGGAACAAGTGAGCGTTCAGACAATGGTGATTGGACATGAGACGAGACATCACGCGTATGAAGTCTCGACCCAAGTCCAACCCTTTGAACCATGCAAACTTTGACACCTTAGGGATAATTGAATGTAGCCATCGTCCCAAGCTCCCTTCACTCCATTGATGTTGCCAGCTATCGAACGACTGCTGACGATAAATAGAGAAAAATTCACTATAGGCGATTTGTCGATCATAAATGTCGCCTTCCATAGTGCCCACCTTCGCAAGTGAATCCGCCTTCTTATTGCCCAAAATTGAGCAATGCGAAGGGACCCACGCGAAGGTGATGATGAAAGAGCGCACGGATAAAGCACTAAGCAGTTCTCGTATTTTCAAGAGAAAATACGAGAAATGCTTTACCGGCCTGATGGAACGGATAGCCTCGACAGAACACACAGCAAAAAAATATTTTTAATATCACATCAAAGAGGATGCACTTCAATCGTGTCGAAAATATGGTGTAATATTACTCGCCAAAAAGGGGAAAATTATCATTAATCATGCATGTGCTGACATTACGTTACTTTTACTGCATTTGTTTATTTGTGTGGCCATAAAAATTACATGAGATTTTCGACATGATTGAAGTGCATCCTCTTGGATGTAATATTAAAATTTATTTATTTGCTGTGCAGAGACTGAAATTGATTTTATAAACATTGGCTTTAGCCATTTATTTCTCGTGAATAAGTTCACTCATGCAAAGTAACGACATCATCAGGAAGAAGAATGTTTCTTCAACCAGCTGGCATGGTTAATTTTCAGAAGTGAGCTTTTATTTGCGAGAAATCGACGGTTGAAGTCATTGTGTACAAAAGTAGTTTGACCCTGATACTGAATTGTTACTTCGGTAGTATATTAATCCGAGTTCGATGTAGAACGGTAACAAGCGCATCTTATACCATGTTTAGACGTACTGAGTGGTATCATTGCACTATTTTAATCAAGTAGGGTTAACTACCCCATTTCCGGCCTATTAAGCACAGCCCGCACTTAGTCTTTCTTAATCTAGCACAGTTTAGCACCAAACGGAATGTTATTATTACTGATGGCTTTCAAATTCTTTTACCTTTCCGTACGTACCGTAAGATTTGATAAAGAGAAACCAATCGTTGAGATATTGTCAAAAGTCTAACACTGCTTCTTGACGCCAAACTCGGCCTACGGATTCTAAACTCGGCCTAACGCATTGAAACGCCATTGAAACGCCAATGAATTCATTTCGGCCTATCGGATGAAGATAAAACATGATTCGATCGGAGCGCTTCTTTTGTTTTTGTGAATTATGGGTGCAAACGTTCATATCACGCGTTCTCATTGACTTCGTTCGGTAGCTTATTAACTAAAGTATCGTACCAAACACAGAATTGACTTGTTAACTCTGAAATCATGGATTTATTTGAAGTTTTCTGCTCGATAGGCCCAAAATGGGTGATTAGGCCGAAGTAGTTCTCTACCCTACGTCAATTTTCTATCAACGCTATTGCTGTAAAATGGAACCTTACACTTTTTGTAGAGGATATCAGGACATGCCACCTTCTCGAAGACATTTGGATTCTTAAGCCCTCCGATTGGTTGAGTCTTAAACCACATATTGCGTTGAGCAAGTAGCGACCAACCAGTCATCACAGTATATCATTTCGATCCCTATTTAGTACCCACTCTTACTCGGGTCTCCAGTAACGCTTAACCACCCGAGCTTTCACATTTTGCAGTGTCCACTGGCAAGCTTTGAAAAAAAATCCCCCAACCTATCGATATGTAAGCTCAGCGCTCACACTCTTTCCTTCGTGTCTTCCAAGTTGCGTTGTTGGCCCATTCGTTTGGAGCAAGTTCTCTGCCTCTCTCAACCAGCAGATTAGATGCGTTACGCATTTGTTTCTTCTTCCCTCCCCGTAACGCCCCACGCTCTAACGAAACAAAAACAAAGAAAAATCACCCTCCAATTCCGCTGCCCCAACGTCGTTTCCTCTCTTTACCCAGAAAATTTCCTGCACGTGTAATGTTTACCGACGACTGCCAATCTCTCAGCATGTAGCTCCTCTCTCGCTTCCCGCATACAACCGACACATGCAAACACAGCCGATAGGCCGGCTAATTTTACAAGACCTACTCGCACAAGCTTCTCTCCTCGGGTAGAACGCCATTATTAGGTATAGCATCTTGTCTGTGTCTGTATTTTGCGACCGGCGGCTCCCAACCTATCCCAACCATGCGGTGGTCCCCGCCCCTCCTGCTCCCCAAACAACCGGGTTTGCTTATTACACGAATCATGGTTGTGTGGCATGAGGGAAATATTTGCGCTAACGGTCAACTACATTGACGACCACTTACGGACGCGATGCAAGGTGTGTTTGATTTTATTTTTATTTTGTGTGCCTCTGTGAACTCAGCGCGACCGAGGGAGGAACTCACTGACCACGTTGTCAGCTGTTGTAAGGGCTGCATACTTTTGCAAATTTTCAAGTCGTTCTCGACCCTCCCGCTCTCACGACTGGTTGAGATGTTGCGTACCTACTTAAAGCGGGGTTGCCAGATTTCGTGATTAGATTTTGAATACATCCTGTCTGCGATCGATGGATTTACGGTTACAAATTAATCGTTGCAAACTTTGGGACGTTCTGAGATTATAATAAAATTAAGCACCTTATTGTTGATATTTTAGGGAGAACAAAAATAAGATTATATTTTCTCGAGGTTCTAGCAGATAAAATCTCAATATAATGAATCGAGGCAAAGTTTGACTGGTAAAATACGTCATTTTAAACTGCTCGAATGATGTAATCCATTCCAAGGGCATCTCGAGGTTAGTTTCTAGACTATTCTAAGGAGAATACCTAGTGAGTTTTATGAAGAATTAAGAGGAGAACATCTAAATAAGAAAAATTTCTATGCAATTAGGAGGTAAACTGCATGAGAGGTTCTAAGGAGAATTTAAGAGGATTTTAATTAGAATTGTTGAATGAAGCTCCTGGAAAAATCATAAAATTATCATAGAGAATATTAGGATGAATTCCATAAGTTTTTCCGTCTTCTCTCTAAATAGTGTTCGTCAGTTTCTTGTATCCAGCTTTCTGTAAATATGTTAAGTTCTGCACGGAATTAATTTTCCGGGAATTGTTTCCTAGTCACGTGGTCTGTTTTTAGTGATAATTTGTATTTATCATGCCTATTTTATATGTTTCCCAGCAAATCAAACAAGCTTCACAAGAATTAAAATTCGAATTCAACAATATATGGTGAGATATGATTCTTCTTACGCATTGAGTTCATGTGTCGTATGGCGGATTTTGACCTTCGGAAGGAACTGTAAACTACCGAAGGTGCACCGGATTATGTCCAGATGTGTCTTATGCAGCGAATCCAAACACATAAAGCAACCAACGATACAGACAAAACTGTTGCTACAACTACCATGACAAACTCGCTCTGTAACAAAGCTCGATCGGAGTGGTAGAAGGATAATTCGACAGTGAGCATGCATAAGGGCGAATACGCGATTCTTTTCATCGATTTTCTCTTTGCATTGCTACTGCTAAGCGAAACAATTTTCGAGAATTTGTTCAATGCAGAGTAGTAACAAGATGTATTGGCAAAAGTAACAGCAAACGCACCGAGAAACGTTAAATCTAGCGAGTTATTAACAAAAGAGAAAATCGACGAAGAGAATCGATCATCGCGTATACGCCCTTATGCATGCTCACTGTCGTAATGATAAATTGCTTGCCTGATGAGGACATAGCTTGATCCGAATCGAGAAAAGACATAACACAAAAATTCCCACACACGTGTATCATCTTCGGCTTTACTTCGTGAAGCAGCTTACCAACAATTTGCTCGGTTCCTTCTACCACTCCGAGTGAGCAATCTCGCACGGGCTGCTTGTCATGAAAAAGAAGGAAGAAGAATATGTCATTATTGCTTTCCACTTCTGACATACACACTTAGATTTTTTTGCCGAGATGGGCAGTTTTTCACTGAGATACAGCAAAATAAAATGCCGAACTACTCGGTGGCGCCCATCTCGCCAAAAAATGCTAAGTGTGTACTTTTCAGCAGCAAATCACCAGAAATCGGTCAATTGGTCATCTACCAGCCAAACTCATTTGAACAATACCGAACTACTTTTCACGACACAATCACACGGAATTTGTATTGCTTCCACTCAACCTAATTACCTTAAAATTTGTAAATCGAATTTCACTGGTTGAGGTACTACGATCGAATTCTCCCGGAACTCCAACCCGATGACAAAACCGAACGTCTTAGCTTGGGATCCTCCTTCTTGGCATAATCCATTCCGACGTCGCAAACCTCTGAGAGCTTCTTACCCGGTATCATCACCTTCACCAGTTCCTCTTACAGATTGAGTAGAACGGTGTAGTGTTTCTGAATCGTTTCCGTCGGATTGACCAGCAACGTTTGGACGACATTGGAGTAGTATGGTATGTATGCGCATCCAGAGCACAGATGATCGATTCGAAGAGTAGATAGCTCTTGTCGCTAAATGCACTGAACTTCAAGCTGTAATTGCCACCCGACTGGATAATCACCGGGTAGCACATGTCTAACTAGTTGGTTTCCACATCGAAGACGTACCTTTTATCCGTGAGAGCCTGCTCGACACCCTCCAACAGTTTGGCATGTTTTAATTTCTCATCAGCATCGATAATTTCCATGATGTGATCCTTGAGGTACTTATTGAATACGTCTACCGTCACCAGGAAGGCCTCCTTGAAGCACATGATGTACCCGATTGGGACGCTGATGTCCACCGTGTCGAAGCTCATGACGAAGGCTCGCTGCTTTTCACAGAAATTGTCCTTGGAACCCGGGAAGTTGTTCTTAGAGAAGACGCCCAACGTTTTGCCATCCTTGGATCCCTCAATCGCCTCCAGCAGCTTTTCAAAATTGGCCTTGTCTTTGTCGTTCTTATCCCGAACCAATAGCTTCACCGACGGAATGCCCTCCTCAACGTCCTTCTCGATCTGCTTCAAGAAGTCGATCTTCTTCTTGCTGGTCAGGAAAAAGATGGACTTTTCGCACAGCATCGTAATCGTATAGTGCGAGGTGGATTTGCTGTAGATGGTTTCCTCGTCCACGCCGGGCGCCATCAGAATGCAATCCACCTTCTGCAGCGAGTTATCATGGGAAAACTATGGTTCCTTTCAGTTGGCGTAGAGGCGTTTTATTCGTCGGTAGAAGGTATCCTTAACAATATTCGATGTTTTAGGGGCCGTTTAACTATCGCATCCACCGGTTCTCCATGTGGGGACACATCCGGTTGCTCTCCGGCTTATTTTATTTGTTGTGTCCTGTTGGACGACTGAGACCGCTCACGGACCATCTCACTGGCATTTCCCCGTGGTTGTCGCTAGACCGATGTTATCCTTGCGATTGCAAACCAAAACATTCAAGCTGTCAGAGATACCGGGTTGCCAAATATACCATAATTAGATCTACCCCTTGCCAATAGGACATTTGGATTCATTCTAAAAATTGCTGTTTACGGCCACTCCCAAGTAACAATTTAGGTTTTATGAGGGTTCTGTAGACCATAATTTAGACTTATACAATGCTATTAAATCTCGATAAAGCTTGCAATTTTGCCTGGGCTGGTACGATACATTGCTCCGTAGTTGGGTGTCCAAGCAACTTGGATTGACAGAACGAAATCCGTGCAAAAGAAATTTGTACAAGGTTTGGACACATCGCCATCTTTTTATGGGCAGTATAAAAAGGGGGGAAACATATCAATCGCGATTAATCATCGATCGAGTTTCCATGTGCTGCAATAACGGCCTCCACACGCTTCCAGAATGCACGGCAGGTTGTAATAATGTAGTCTGGATCCATTTCTCTCTAGGTACGGGTCAATGTTTGTCTGAGGCTTGCTGTACTCGGGTGGCGTTTATAACAGGAGTTGGCCTTCATAACGCGCCATATTGAGTAATCCAGCGGATTAAGATCGGAGCTGGATGGCGGCCACACATCCTTCGCCCAGAACGGAAGATGTTCCTGCAACCACTTCTGAGTGCGGTTCGAGGTGTGGCACGGAGCCCCATCTTGTTGAAATACAACATTTGGCTTCGGACCGTACTGTTCTTTGATCTACGGAAGAACATACTTACTAAAAAATCACGATGTAGATCTCCGTGTTGACCTTGTCGCCTTCTGGAATGAACCCTGGGTCCATTTGTTTGCCTTCGGAAGCCAACAATCCAAACACCATAACGCTAGCAGGATGCTTGGTCAGATACACGTTCTTGTGCTCGTCGGCCACGTCTTTTACCGGAAGAGAACTAATATACCGGTCGGTTCTGGAATTTGATGCGGGATCGACGGTAAGCATGTTCTCGTCGGTGAACAGGATTACAGATTTTCTTACATCGTTCAACTCGTAACTCGCGGATGCGGTTGGTAAAGTCACTGATCCCGTGTTCCTTTGTCATTTTCCTTATTGAACGCACTGGATTCAACCAAATCTTCCTTTTGATAGCAACGATAACCCTCGGAACCCGAGCTGACCTCGGACGACCTGTGGCCACCTTCGCGGATAGTTGTCCTTTCTTTTCTCGGTCTAAAACGCTTTTGACGGTCCACCGGGACACTCCCACGACACGGCGACATTTGCGCGTGGGACAAATCACGAATACGCTGCCACTTCGTCATGAGGTCGTATGAATAAAAGCGTTTACTTTACTTTTCCCGTAAGAAAAGCACGGGAAAGTAAAGTAAACTCTTTTTATTCATACGGCCCATGGTGCAACTGTCAAACTAAGTAAATCATTTTCTTTTATACACAGCCTACTACGGCATGAGCTTACGGCATGAGCTATAGGCTACGTGCATGCATGCAGAAAACCAAGGCATTGTATGCACAGGTGAAACAGGAACCTTATTTGTACGATGGTGGAAACATTATCACGCATACGGTAGGGGTGCCACTTCCCTGAATTTGTACGACTTGCTTTACGTCATCTCCCATATTCAGATGCATTATGGTGTATTCAGATCTAAGTATGCATTAGCGGAGCGGAGCAAAATTTGCATTGGAATTAGAGAGCCAACTAGTACTTCTCTCCCTCTCGTTCCTTCGCAAAATCTCGCCCCGCGAATAAAATATCGCTCAAGACGGAATCCACCTTAAAGGTATGAAGATCAATGCAAACTCCTTGTCATTGATACTCTGGATAATAGACACCACATCGCTCAAATTGTATTCACTGCTATAATTAGGAGTGACCTAGACTCTCCGTACATCCTGCACCAGCTCAAACTGTATGCTCTCAAACGAGTTGTGCGACAATGCAACTACACGGGTCGAGCCAACTACTAGATTCGAGTGGCGAAAATATTATTTTGAGGGGGTTAGAAGTAAAGGGGTGTAAGTGACTTTGATCGATTCTCTTCATCAATTTTCTCTTTCGTTAATAATACAGCTGCAAACACAATCCTTGATTTGTGTGCCATTCTGGATGCTAGATGAGAACCTCCTTTATCAAACTATGTGGGCCAAAATCTGTTTATAAAGCTGTGGCTATCAAAAGAGAATGTCGATGAAGATAATCGTTAAAAGTCACTTATACGCCTTTCCTTCTAATCCCCTCATTTATAAGTGTAATATTTTTATTGATTACACACTCAATCTAGCTCAGTAAAATCTGCAATAGCCGATCACCTTGGCATTTACTTTTGCTGATATCCCTGCAAAATATCTGTTTGTTAGCTGAGATCTCAGCAAAAATTAAATTTGTTATCTGAGTCTCGGCAATTGTTTAACTGAATCTCAACAAAATAAATTGCAAAACTACTCGGTTGTTGGAATCTGGGCAAAACAAAATTAAGCGTGTAAGACATTGATTGTCAGTTGAATTATGATAAACCATATCATACCACACCATACCATTAGCCTATCGAGAGGGACGACTATATCTACGATGCAGAAAAGATTGTGTTTTGCTGCGGCTAGCTGAACGCACGCTGAGCAGATAGAAGGAAGATTTATGTCGATTTTGAAAATTTCCTGCAAAAAGATGAATCACGATGCAAGTAGATGCGAGAAATGAAAGATGCTTTTTCGAAGATTGACTCGCTAGTGTGAGATTTTTTGAGCATCTAGAATTGAGATTTAGATGTGTCGCCCCCCTCGTAGCCTATACACACTTAATTGGTTTGCCGAGATTCCAACAGTCGAGTAGTTTTCAAATTATTTTGCTGCTATCAAATTAGATTTTTGCTGAGATCTTACTTAACAATCAGCAATTTTGCAAAGATATCAGCAAAAGTAAATGCCGATGTAATCGGCTGTTGGAGATGTTACCGATCTGGATTGAGCGTGTATATTAGGGAGTCCCGAAATGCATTTTTTTAGAAGTTAACTTGCTCATCCCTAAAATAGATGTTGCAAAAATAAAAACCGGCAAAACTGTTTCATCCACCACTGGTGAGTGTCGACTCTGCCAGATTTAATGTTGGAAAGAAGTACCTTATTGTTGACAAGTTAACCCTCCCAAACAAAACCCCCAAAAAACTGGCAACCCCGTCCCATCGCCACGGCACGTTTGGCATTCTCACGCTCACTCTCCTCGGCCGAATTTCGCGATACACAAACAGAATAATGTCTTGAAGGGATCGCATTTCGCGAATGGAATTTGTAGCAGGCAAGAAATTGAGTTACCTACCGACCATCTCACCGTCTACTGAACTGGCACACATTGACAACAGCCTGGGACGAACGGGTGTCTGTCTGATGGCAGCGGGTGGTGGAGACCATTCCTTGGAAGGGTTGACCACGCGGAGGGTAGATGGAGCCCTCTGGGCGCGGTGGGTGGGTGGAATTGGGACGACACAAGACAATCGACTTATTTCGAGTGGTTTGCGCTAATATGTGTGCGAGAGATTCGGTGTAGCGCTCGGGTAACAGGTAGGGAAATCACGTGGCGGGCAGAACTGCTGCGAAGGGCTCACCACCGTCGTTGTGGGGATAACGGGCAGACACGTGGTGAGGTGAGCACACTCATCGGCTCGACGACGACGGTGGACTCGACGCGTGTGTGTGCTTACTTTACCGAGTCTACAGGAGAGAAGCACCGACCGACCGACCGATCTAAACTCATCGGCCTGTTACGGTTGTGTGCTAAGTAAATTTAGGGGTCGGCTAACTTGATGTGATGGCAATTTTTTTTGCGAGAGGAGTAGCTAGCCGTGTGTGCCTGCTAGAAGCGGAGATTAGCGAGTTTCTACGGGTTCCTAGGGCTCCTCTTGCTATGGTCACCAAGCTGGCCAACGGTGACGACCTCGTAGTGTAACCGCTGTTCGGTAACCAACGGAGATTGCAAGTGTTTTCGGATATTCCCTGGAATTGATTCAGAGTGGTGCGTGAAAATTTTCAGTGCAGTGACCGAATCGGGTTCTACATTTGCTCATTACATCGCGACCAGCAGCAGCTGAAGAGATTTACGAAAACGGCGAATTTAGCAACGATCAAAATCGGGTGTGAATGGCGAATCGGGCAGCTAGCAATCGAAATGTAAGTTCCGTTTTGGGCAGATTTTTGTTTTTGGTAAATGGCATGGGAGTGAACATGGTCCAGCAAATGACGTATTAAGTGAATAATTAATGCCACCATCGGCACAGGACAAATTTTAGTTGGGTCCTTTCGGTGGAGAGAGAGAGAGACGGAGAGGACACGGAGCAGGAAAAGTTCTACTTTTCATCTGTCATGTTATGATTCCTCTTCCTCTTGTTTACTCTTGCTACCTCACCCCCCCCCCCCCCCGCCCCTTCTTTCCCATACTCTGACCGAAAACCGAACGAGGCCGAGAGTGTGTTGGTTGGTTGGTTGGTTGGGACTGGATTAGGTGTGTGGGTATTTGTTCGCGACGAGAAGTTACAGTTTAGGCTCACAGCTGGAACGGTTGGATGTGGGGAGTGACGTTACTTGGTGGTATTTCCTTTTCTTCTACTGGGCCCCATAATCAAATCGAAGAAATGTGCGTAGCTTTGTTTACACGTGTGGCAAAATTGTATAATCTCAACACACTGGCTGCCCTGTTTGTGCGAATCGGAAGGGTAGCAGAGCTGATTGTGGCTGAACTTATAGTGGTATAGTGGTACATTATGACCATATAGGCACTTTTTCACTAATTGGTGTTATCTTATTAGACCGGCCATGTGTGGCAGCCGCGACAAATGTTTGTTCAGAATTGCTTGTCGGTGCCGATTTGTCTAGAAGATATTGATCGGAAATTAATCCGAGGATAATCCGTAAGAAGACTAGGCATATCGATATTAGGATCGTTCAAATATTGAATATAGTTATCGCACCTTGTTTGTTTTACTGGGTAAAATAATCATTGTCACCAAACATTTAGCCAAATTGGAAATATGTAGGATTGTATGACAAAAGGTCTAAATAGAAAAAGTCTAATGAAAAAAGTGAAGGCGACAAATTATCGATAGGCCGGATGATCCCAAAATTGTCGAAAGATCGAATGGATAAACATCGGTTCGTTATAAGTGTAACTTTTCATCATATTCAATATGGTCTGTTGCGTATTGACTTCCATCATACTCAGCTGTAATTTGGCGAAACAAATTTACATGGACACCATATGTTCTCAACAAAAATTTGCATTGTTGCAATACAGAAATCATTCATCCAGATGAAGTGAACAAAAAAAGGACACGGCTTCGGTAACTGTACCGATATTTGGAATGATTACTGGTTATCCGACAAAAAACATTGGTTCAGAGCCGTGGTGACGGTAAAATTAAGCTGAAAAAGACATTAAACATTTAACGCGTCTAAATCACAAGTTATGTTACTATCTCGAACTTGTAATTTATTAACTATTCTACCAGAAATTAAAATTGGGAATGATGTGATTAGCGAAGTAAATAAAATGTAATAATCTTTCAGAGTAATCTTGAGTGGGATAGCCAGTCCAACTTACAGTGCAGTGGAATTTACTTATCTTTTGCACCTTAAACTTACAGCTGGTATGTTGCCAACACGTATAAAAAATGACTTAAATTGCTGTGGCTTATGATTGTGAATAAATGTTAAATGCCTCAGCTAGGCCAATAGATAGATTACGTGTAGCAATAAACTGTTGTGTGCGATGGGTCTTCAATTTGTCACCGTACTCAAGGGTAATGCATCTTCAATATGAGTTACTTGATTGCTCGTTTCGTTCTTCTATAACTTTGTTAAGAATTATCAACAATTCTTAGCATTAGTATCGCACAAGTTGCACAGTATCATAGGTGCTACGAATTCAAAACTGTTAAGAGCAAGACGGATATCTATTACTGGACAGATAGTAAGTAGGAAATAATTACTCTCTCCCAGATAAAGACATATCCCGCTCCAACAGAAAGCGAGAAAACCACCAACCACACACGTATAATCATCCGGGAGGCAGAGTGCCAGTGCTAATCAGGCAAATGCAGCCGAAAATTATGAAAGCGAACACACGCACAAAACAGAGAGCAAACTCAAAACACAACCGTATCCAAAGGGGTTCAAAACTGCACTCTGTTGAGCCTTTAGTTCTTTTAATTGATCGATAATCTGTTATTTTCACTCTTTCCGTTTTTGGATTGGTGGCCCCTAAAGGCTGCCGTGTAGCTGATGTTAAAAACCCAAGTAACACAAATTCATAGAATTATGTTGAGTAAACTGCTATACAACCAAAACCAGTCACATAAAGGTTATATAAACTGTTATAGAACATGTGTGTTGCTTGGGAAGTGATTATTGTTACTTGTAATTTTAAAAGTTTGCTTGTGACATTAAATTCTGAATGATGATATTACTACTTACCTATATCAGTAAGTATAGGCGGATGGTAAGAAAATAGGTGATGAATACTTTACACCTAAGATCTGGAATATTTAGCGCAAAGGCCGTGAGTGGTCGGAACAAACGTGTTTGCTCTCAGTTCAGTTAATTATCGGAAATATTTTATGTTAACTCCTTCTGTATTTGAATTGGTGGCCCTGAAAAGGGCCTTTTGTTTTTCAAATGGTGGTCCTGAAAAGGACCGTTTGTTGTTGTTTTTTTCTGGTGTCCATCAAAAGGGTTGTTGGAGTTGGAAGGTATTGAACGAGTAGGTTCGTTGTTGCCTTTTGGCGCTCCTTTTATTTTGGTGATATTTATTGATATTGCTGTTGTATGTGCTTCAGTAGATGGAGAACTAACACGAAATGCATAAACGTGCTACCAATCGACGTCTGAGGAAAGGTTTAGAGCTGGATGATTTACGCAAGTTTATTCTCTCACGGAGACTCAATAAACCAAAGCTGATAGTGATTTTCCGAACACTGCTATTGGCACTGATTGATGATTCTTTGCTGTTATTTCTCTTCATGGTTAAAAAATAATTCAATTTTGTGAACCTGTTTTACCCACCATCTAGAGATCTTAAAAGAAATGTTTTAGCGTAGAAATATAGTGGCCCTGAAAAAGGTTATTTGGGATCCAACATTCATGCTGGTACTTTCGGGATGGCATGCTTACACCATTGCACAGTGCTTTAAATTTTGCAGGTGATCAATCTTGTAGTCAGCCTAACGGAACAACTACAGTGGAAAGTCCGAAAGATGGTGAAGCTACTTAGAGAGCCTCCGATGTCCGCGTCCTTTAGGGTCCTACTAAATTTGTGGTGACCATCTCCGCCGCAAATGAAACTGCCATTTTGGATCGAAGCGAACAAACTGGTGTACTTGAGTAAAGCGCTGTCCAGACTGAGCATGTATAACATGTTATAACGGTTGTCAAATAATTGCAACACAAAAACCACCATCATGATAGCGCTATAACATGTTATAACTCTGTAGTATGAACGTACTATAACTCCAGAGACAGCGTGTTCAGTTGGCTTTCCTGGCAACAGCATTACGCAGGTGATCATTGTAGTCAAACTCAGCTGTGTAACGTTCGAAGGATGTCGTTGCCGTTGGTAATTCTTCTCATTCAGATGTCCGTGTCCACTTTCTGGGTCTTTCAAATTTGTTGTGGTGACTGTCCTCATAGCTAATGGAATTGCAATTGATCATGTTCATGTTGTTTATTTATTTTTGAGGGACTTTAACCTTTAAGGTCATTCATCCCTTCAGTAAATTATTTTTTTACATTTCATTTATACATAATTATTGTTACACTTATATTTCTTCGTAGAGACCAGTGTCTCTCAGATATTTTAATAGTTTTTCCTCGCAAGGTAATTACAAAACCTCCTCCAATGAACAATTATTCAAATGATTAGCCATACGTCCTGTGCAATATGGTCTGCAATCCATAAGAATATGAGAGACGGACTGAGTAGCACCACATGTGATACAGTTTGGGGGTTGTTCTTTCGTTATCCTGTAACTATGGGTAAGTCGAGTGTGTCCAATTCGAAGCCTCGACAGAATGCGGCGATCTTTGGTATTTCTATGTTCAGGCCAAGAGAGAGTCGAATTTTTAATTCTTCTTTAAGTGCAAGACCTATTTTAACCACTCCAAATCCCATTTCTCTCTGATCTTTTGCTTGGCCAATCTGCAGACGTTAGATGAAGGGACGGACATCTCTAAACCATCAAGTTCTCGACCAATTCCAGCCAACCTGTCTGCCTCCTCATTGCCACGAATTCCAGAGTGGCTCGAAGCCCAACAAAAAGTGACTCTATTATCTTTAGTAGTAATTTCTGCTTCAATCAACGAAGGATGACGTGTTGAATCGGAGTTCATTTCACGGAAGCAGCTAGCGGAATCACTAAAGCTGATCATGTTCACTGAATTACAGTCTGTTGTATACTTGCAGAATAGCTAACTAGGCCCCTACCTTTTAATGTATTTTTCGTCAGAGCGTTCCTAGTTGCAGTATATGGCAGCATTCACACCAGACAAAGCCGTGCTCCGACTAGCATTTAATTTGATTGTTGGGAAAGAACAACTAGTGTTACTTGACTCTTTCACACCAGTGCAAGTCGATGCCGACCGGATGACGGCCATGCTGCTTATTGTGGAAAGGCTTTCCCCGGTCAATGTGGGTGCATTCATCGTCGTCTTCGTATTGGTACGATGCGTGATGTTCCACTGATACGTCGTGTCCGACGCTTATCCGTCCATTACTCGAAAGTAAATGACGAAGAAAACTTAATAGGGTTAACTACCCCATTTCCGGCCTATTAAGCATAACCCGCACTTAGTCTTTCTTAATCTAGTTCAGTTTATCACCAAACAGAATGTTATTATTACTGATGGCTTCCAAATTTATTTACCTTTCCGTACGTACCGCAAGATTTGAAAACGAGAAACCAATCGTTGAGATATTGTCAAAAGTCCAACACTGCTTCTTGACGCCAAACTCGGCCTACGGATTTTAAACTCGGCCTAATGCATTGAAACGCCAATGAATTCAATTCGGCCTATCGAATGAAGATAAAAATTGATTTGGTCGGAGCGCTTCTTTGGTTTTTGGGAATAATGGGTGCAAACCTTCATATCATGCGTTCTCATTTACTTTGTTCGGAAGCTTATTAACTAAAGTATCGTACCAATCGCATAATTGACTTGTTAACTCTGAAATCATGGATTTATTTGAAGTTTTCTGCTTGATAGGCCCAAAATGGGCGATTAGGCCGAAGTAGTTCTCTACCCTAGTAAAATTATGTTCATTTCTGTTGATTATGATAGTACGTTGATTTAAAATTTAAATTGGCTCTTCATCTTTGTTTAATTTGATATTTTTATTATTTGCGTTTTTCAATTAGTTTATAGAATACCTTTATTAGGGGTGTGTTTTTTTTTAATTGAAAAAAAGTGAAAACCTGAAAAAACGTGAAGACCTAACTACGAGCATAACTTAACCTAACGTCAGTGATGGAAAAGTTCACGAAAAATCACTATGACTCACGAACTTTTCCCATGGTGAACTTCGATAAATATCGCGAACTTTTCCAACACTGCCTAACGTGCTAGATCACGTATGATCTGATGATTTGATCTCAGACGGGTGTCTCTGAACCTTTCCAGGATGAATACTCTCCGTTCTTCTAATGTCTGAATTCCAGCCAGGAGGTGAATCTCAGAATTTCTAGTCCGCTGGAGACTGTTTAGGACCACCCTAAGGATCTTGTTCTAGATCCTTTGGAGTTTAAGGCATTTGGCACAACTCTCCCAGATTGGCATCCCGTATTCCCGTATTACGGGAAGTATGATTTGTTTGTAGACAGCAAGCTTATTTTTCAGGGATAGAGTAGACCTCCTGTTGATGTGTGGATACAGTGATCTTATCAAGATGTTACACTTGGTTTTGGTTTTGTCAACGTGCTCCCTAATAATCAGCTTGCTGTATAGTATTAAGCCGAGGTAGACTACCTCTTTTGACCATTCCACCGCTGTGCCGTTCAGGTAGATCTTGTTATTCACCGACGGAACAAATCTGGGAGATTTAGAGTGTGGAAAGATGATGATCTTCCAGCTGTTGAAATATTCAGACAGGACGCCCATGCCTATCTGAAGTTTGGCAGTCAATGCTCCGTTGACCCTACCCTTGTAGACGATGCATGTGTCATCTACGAACAGAGACAACGATCTACCATCAGGGAGAACCGGCATATCGGAGGTGAACAGGTTGAATAGAATGGGGCCAAGGATTCTCCCTTGTGGAACCCCAGCACCGATGTTGAAATCATCCGATGTGATGCCATTCAGAGGCTCGGAACATCCTGTCCGATAGATAGTTGTTAATTATCTCCACTAGGAAGATTGGAAGACCGTAGTGCTGCTGTGTTCAAGGCCGTCATGCCAGACATTATCGAACGCTTTTCAACGTCTAACAACGCCATGGCAGATGTTTTCGAAGCAGATTTGTTCCGTCTGATAATGTTTGTTACTCGAGTCAGCTGGTGGACGGTCGAATGACCTTTCCGGAAACCAAATCTAATCTCGGATTCCGCGGAAAAAATATTGGGAATCTGATGGAGGTTGGTTGCGTTTTCAGCAACCTCAGCTTCGTGAGAGCTGACGATGTTTTGTCCGAGATTATGTGAGCTGACGAAGTGTTAACCTACCGCGGCAGCCTTCGCTTCAGGAGTTATCAGATGAACCACTGGGTCGCCGTAGCGGTTAGTTTCCAAAAGGGCTTTGCACAATCTGGGAGCGAGCGGATCCTGTTAGCAAAGTCCTGGTTTCTGAGGTCCACCATCCTGGCTTGGATGGTTTTTGATAGGCGATTACAGTGGGTTTTACGGTCAGACAGACCAGAGCGTTGGTACTGCCTTCGGATGGTGGGTCTTTAGTAGATCTGTCAAGGTTAAGAGTATTGCACACCTGTATGGTCACCATACTGGCACGTGTTGTTCCCTTGCCCGGGATATCGCCTCCACGAAGAAAACTATTTGGCAAGCGTTTTTATTACCGCTGCTTTTCTCATCCCTTCCATTCATTGTTGAAATGGTGAACGGTCAACCGAGCGGTGAGCTCGCTCATGTGAGCATGCGCAATGTGTCGTGTGTTCGATTTGCGCTCTATCGTTACGTCCATGTTTGGGATTTTTCGTTACATGTCTGAATTTTGATTTTTTTTTAAATGTGACTCCCAGTATAGAAATTAAAGACGTAGTCCTACGTCAAAAATGGCTCAAATCGCTGCTACCTTTGGAATCGAAAAAAAACCCTGTTGAGTTGGGCCTTGATAAGTATATAGGTGTGCGAGGTGAATACATGGACCTAATGTGTAGTTTTCTTAATCGAATGGGGAATATATTATACGACGGGTATAAAAATAAATGCTTCATATGCCAGACGGTGGGACATTGGATGAATTCGTACACCGAATGGACGGCCCAGACGAAGCTTGAAAAGCCACCGGACGAATAAAAAAGTTTGGTGGAGTTATGTGCAAGACACGACCGCATGGTTGACGTAGACGACGTTAATCTATTTAGTGATCTTCTCGTGTATTTGTCTTGATATTGATTAAAAATACACAGAAGTAACCTATAATTTTTGTCATTCTGGATTTCATACTTATTAAAACTTGGCCAAATTCAGGACTTCATAGAATCCGAATACAAATTTTACTACATTTGTAAAAGTCCCCCACCTAAATTTACGATTGATTACTGAAGGAATCATTATGAAATAAAGTGTCAATTCAGTACTTCAACAGTTGTGAGCTTTCGACCCTTTTACAAATGCATGAAATTGTATATTGTGTGGCAAGCACAATGGTACTCTATGCCCAGGGAAGTCAAGAAATTTTCCACCCCAAAAATTCCTAGAGCGGACCAATAATCAAACTAGCCTCCTCCGGCTTAGTAATACCATAGAGGTACTCTAAGACTAGAAGGTCCCGAGATAATCGATGCACCCCTCGAAACATAGGAAAATCCACGAACCCCTCATTTTATCTGTCAAACTTTCATAGCGAATCAAAACAAACATAGTGTAGTACTAGAATTTCGACTAGAATTGGGTTTCGATTTGCTTGCGACCAATAGTGGAAACTAACGATTTTAAATTGGCTCACTACTTGACTAGCCTATTGGTACCAAGTACATCTATAAGCGTACCCCATTCTAGTCGGAATTCCAGTACTTCACAATGCCTGTTTTTATTCGCTATGAAAGTTTGATCGATTAAATGAAGGGTTTGGGGATTTTCCTATGTTCGAGGGATGAATCGATTAGCTTGGGACCGAAGAGAGTACCAGAGCTGAGTCAAAAAGTTGAGCACGTTTATTCTATGCCAATAGGCTAGTCAAGAAGTGAGCCAATTTAAAATCGTTAGTTTCCACCGGTTGGTAATACCGTACCTTATCCGACAAGGTTATCTGCGACAAGACAGAGAAAACGCATAAACAAAATTGAGATACACAATTTTGCACCTATTTTTAGTGAAATTTCGCAATTGATCGCAAATATCTCACGATCCGAACATTTTAGCCATTTTATCAGTACATCTTGTATCTACCGATTAAGCAATGAACAATGACTGGATGTTACTGTTTTTTTGTTTTAAAGATCCATTATTTTACATATGAAAACGGGGCGTTTCTGTGGTGGGAAAAACGTGATTTCCCTATCGCAGATTACAAATTTCAGTACCTTGAGCTGAAAAAAAACCCGGACGGTACCTCTTTTAGATTAACATTATATGCCCATCCTGCATGGAGAATGATACTAAGGTACGGTTTGCTATGCCCCACCCCCAACAAAAAAAAAATCCGGGAAAATAAATTGAGTCGTTCCATAGTATAATTCTTCATGTAAGAGGTACCTACAATGCTAATCTAAAAGCATAAATAGAGTCACCGTTTTATAATTTCAGTGCTTGGTATTAAAATCTGAAATCTGTGATAGGAAAAGCAGTAACAGAAATATTGCACTAATTGCAGGGAGACTAGTGAACCGAGAAATAGGGAAAATCGGGAAAAGCCCGTGAATTCCCAAAACAAATTAAAAAAAAAGATCCTGGACCAGTTTCAAAACAATAGGACTGGATTGTCAGCATGCAGTCACTTTGATGAACTAAATATTAAGATAATTTCGAAGAGATTTTAAAAATAAATCTGGAGATAACAGCAATGTATGTTTTAGAAAAAATATGAAGAGATTTTATTTTTGAAGAACTCTAAGAGAGATTTCACTAGAGCTGCAAATCAATGGTGTGAGCAGGGATCGACAAAAAACTCAGAGTGGTGCAAAAAACACTGGTGCTACTCTAAAATAAGGGAGTGCGTCCTTTATATTTGGAAAGAGTAGTTGGACAGCTCAGGTGCTACTTGCGTATAGCACAACCGAGTAGTGCACGGTGTTATGACGGGAGTAGCACTTTTCAATCGGGAGAGACGTGACTTAGAGCTTTACAAAAATGGCTGCATATTTTAGGCTGGGTGCAGAATATTTTTACACTCATATAATATATGTTGCAGTGACTGTATGGTTTTCAAAAGCATAGGAAAATGCAAATTTTGATGCTTTTCCTAAAGAGATTTTTTTTAAGATCGATGTGTAATTTTCTTCACAAGGGGCTAAGCTCTGGTCGACATTCCGGCGAAAAATCTAAGCCAACCCGACACCAACCTGACTTCTATCAAACCCCAACCTGATGTTGACCCGAAATTGACCCGACATAAACCCCAAATTGACCCGACAACAACACGACATTGGGAGGACATCGTTCTTAAATTAGCCTTACATTGATCCGGCATCGGGTCGACTTGTCTGCTCGGAACCATTTTGCTGGGTTTCTTCCACACTCCACTGTCGGATATCAAATGATAGTGGGTGACTGGGTGACTCAATTGACAGTGACAATGAGCTTCGAATTAGAAAGGGGCTCTTCAAATGATGGGCACGAGAATTTTTTTCACAGAATCGATTTAATAGTTGTATTGGTTCATCTTCAATCGAATGATATGAAAATTAACAGCACTGATGCTAGCTATCCTACAACGCTACAGTTATAGAGAAAGAACACTGTTGGAGAAACAAAGAGAGAGAGAGAGAGAGAGAAAGAGGCTTAACACCGTTGGAGCGGTAGCTCTCCAACACAAGAAGAATGGAATGTGCTGCACGATTTAAAATGCTCATTCACGTCTCTTTGGAAAGAAAGTGCAATCTCGCAACAGCGTGTGTTTTACTCGCAAAAAAATGAGTAGCACCCGATCCCTGGGTGTGAGTTCAGAGTGGAATCTTTAGATAGTTCTGAGGAAAATTGCATGACAATTGTGAAGAAGATTCCAGGTCAATTACTAATGAATGTGATAAATACCAACAAGATCGAATTCCAAAGGTATTCTGAGAAGAGTTTTATGAGAATTGAGAAGCTTAAGAAATATTCCAGAGAGCTACAGGATAATAATGGGCAGAATTTCAAGACAATTCGGATGTGAACTTCACGGACATTCTAAGGAGGATTCAGTCTATTTTTACATATAATCATGAAAGGAAGCTTCTGTGAATTCTTTCAAAGCGAATCTTAGGATGAATTCCTCGAAAGTTTTGGAGAGTTCTGAAATTGTATAAAGAATAACGTTCAAAGGACTCTCAGAGAGAAGTTCAATTTTATTTGGGAGAAACTCAAAAAATAATTCTGTGAGGGAAAGTTATTCTAAAGGAAAGGTAAATGTCATGAAACTACAATGTGTGTTAAGTAATGTTGTTAGTTTTTAGTTAGGTAGCTTCCGATTCTACACATTGTAGTTTCATTTTTTTACCTGTGATCTTGACATTTTATCTAGGGGTACTGAAAAAGGTTATTTTTTTTTTTTCTTGATTTGTTTTCCGTCGATTTTGTTTTCCGTGCTGAGCACCAATGCTACCGACGCCAGGGACCCTACCTACCGACCCATCAACTCATGAACTGGGGACCTACGGTTTTACTTCCCTTCCGAAGGAAGGCGTGATTAGAGATGTTATGCCTCAGAACATCCCGGTGGCGCCGACTGAGATTGAACCCAGGTCTGCTGAGGTGAGAGGTAATCACGCTTACCACTACAGCACCGGCACCGTCAAGAGGGTTAGATTTTGATAAGTCTTTAGTGGGAATAAAACTGATGAAGTCTGCACATTGTAGACGAAATCATTCACGAAATACGTATCTGTCATAGATACCAAAATTAATTTTGTGGAAGATAACCTTTTTGCTGTTTTATGTAATTGGAGGCGGGGTAGTTCAGAATTTGTTTCAAGTCGCTACTAGGGGTGGGGTGTTCAAATGGTTTGTTCGGTAACGTTCATAAATAGAAAAAAAAATATTTATAGGTGAAAAGAGGTGGGAGGGTGAATGATAATTGTTACGATTCGCCGCGAGTAAGTTTTCCCGCACGACAGGAGAGAGAGGGAAAACATTCACCATTTACCGCTGGCGATTATGCTTGCCGCTGGTATCTTAAGCTATCCGCTCCCCCACGTCGTCCAATCCGAAAAGAAGCGGTGGTGTGACAGCAGCGCACTTTTAAAGCTTTACAGGTTCAAGCAGAACGATGCGCAAACAAATGGTACTCGATTATAACAACTGGGTGAGGTAAAACGTTTACTTCATGAAAACAGTAATAAAATTACCACTTTTTATATCTACAATTTTTAAATTTAACATTCGAAATGTATTTATTTGAACAGATTTGTAGAGTTATTCCCTATCGATTGCTGTATTTGGATTTCAATTTCATCTATAAATGACAAAGTTATAACCGTTCAAAACCTATCCCTTGCCGTGACGGTCACAATTAAAGATTGCGATTTACCCCCTGTACCTTCCCGTTAGACGTAGTCTACGTCAAAAGCAGGGCCTTGAAGGACAAATAACAGAGCGATTGAAGCTTCGATAGCAGTACGTACTCTAGAGCCCCAACAAACAATTTTAGCTGCAGACCAGATTAGAAGGCAAACATTAGCTGCATAAGGTGTATTTCGCACGTATAAGCTAATCTGCCGCTAAAATTGTTAGATGGGGTAGTGGCTAGAGGTGCATTGTTGGAAAACAACATCAAACAATAGAGCAAGTAATAGAAGAACTGGATAAAGAGATGGTGGAAAAGTGACATTAAAGACCGAAAACAAGACCCAACACAGCCACTGCGGATCTGGTGAACACGGAACAAATCTTGAACTCAATAATTATGAAATATGACTAGCCCCTCGGCTCCGTAGAGATTTTAAAGAGGTTTTCCTTCCAAATAAACATTTTGGAAAATAGGATCAATTCTAAGCATCGTTTGAGTTAACCACAGAGGATTTATGGAATAAGCTCAGAGGGCTTGGGGGTTACACAAGAGGCATTATTATTCAACTTAAGAAGCCTTATATGTAAACTCAGATATCTATGGCTTAACTTCAGATATTTTTCTGCAGACGTCTTGTTAGATCCAAAGACCTTACAGGTCTGTCATACATTACGGAATAACTGCTGAAGGCTTATGAGTGAACTGTAAATACGTCATGAGTCTACTTTAGTGCCCTCGAGGTTCAACTTCATATATCTTTTGAAGATGATCCCAGAGACTTTATGGGCTAAGTTCCGACGCCATGGAGGTTAGCCAAGAGTTCACTTTTACAGGCCTAACTAGTCATCTTCAAATCTCATGATATAACTCAGGATGACTTATGAGCTACGTCTATGGAGCAACTTAAGAGGTCTTGTGAGTCTACTATAGCTCTATAGGTCTATTTAAGGAATATGACGGGCATATTCATGAGTCAGTTTCAGAGGACAGAAAGTCAACGTCAGATATTTCTTGAATTATATAATCCTGATGAGTTCAATCTGTTTGACGATCCTACAACTCTAGAAAACCCTTAAAAGTTGTTAGTGTTAAGTGCCCAAAAAATTAACGACGATTGTTTATGTAGAGTTATACCGAAAGAGTAAAAATTTGGTTCGATTTGACAGCTCGAAATTGGTTCAATTTTGAAGTCCGCTTCCCCATAACCCAGCTTACAACTTAGCCCAAACACAGTGCTTAGAACCTCCAATCTTCTCTAAACGCTCCAAACTAAAATTCATATTAAGACTTAGTCACCAGCTAGCTTCGCAATCCTTTGAATCTGTTCCCAACAATCCGCATCGAATTCGTTAGTAAATGTGATCAGCTCCCAAAATTACCTACACCACCCTTGTTAAAAAGCTCATAGCTCAACCAAAACAGTACAGTTTTTTCACATCATTATCGTTGTATTGGTAGCTCGTTGGCAGTTGCCCTTTTTCCGCTGTAAATATGAACGACAGGAAACTCGCAACGCGAAAGCAAATGCCGGCATGCGACATCCTGCAGCAAATTTCCATTCAACAGTTGGTGATGTTTTCTCAAACTTAAAGATTCTGCTGAAATGTCCACATTTGTTCTAGAACAACTTTGATTATTTCGCAACCCTTCCATAAAAGAGAGAAACACTTCCAACTCACATCCATGCGAAAATCTTCAACAATAATGAGCAGCCCGGATTTCTGGTCTCTTCTCCTCCGGCCCTCGCGGAATCTCAGCACCATCTTCGCATCGGAACAGAAGGTAGCCCAAAACCAAAAAGGGAACCTTGTATTGATTTTCCACCAAAGGTCGTCGGCAGGGCCGGTTGGTCGGTAGTCTCGTACTAACCTACACTCACGCACGCACGCACGAGTGCTCCTACCAACCGACAGCCGAAAAGGTAACACCGAAGACGTACGTACAGACGCACAAACACAATCAGATCGAGAAGCGACGACGACGACGATGTAACCTTCAAAGTTCCTTGATGATATTTTCGCATTACAGAGTGGTACCGTTGTTTGCGGATGGAGTTTTTGAGTCGGTATTCCATTTTCCCAATTCCGAGATGCCCGATCATTGGTAGCAAGAATATTGATCTGCATTGATCGGTCTCTTCATCGACTTTCTCGTTTGATTTTGCCATCTAGTTTGACGAAGGAGGTTCTCATCTAGCGTCCAGAACGCAAAACAAAACATGGAATGACAAAGTCTATGAAAAGAATCGATCAAATCAGATATGACACTTTGAAATGTTCGTCCAGAAATGGTATCTTTATTATCAAAAACCGAATGAATCTAGAAATAAAGAACACCGTCTAAAAATCCATCCGCCATCAACGGTACCGCTCTGTAACATAAAAGGCCAACGCAATGCGAAGGGTTCCAGGGGAGCACCGTTAGGGGTCTGCTAAAGGTTTGACGTTGAAATCAATTGCGTCGAACGGGACCGGCGTTACAGCACCGCACAAACAGAGGCCGTTTCCAGTAAATCCGGAACGAGACGACCGGCGCAGACCAGCCGCCGGCCGGTATTACAACGACCAACCGTCTGCTGCGGTGCGAGGGGGTGAAGATCCTATTGGGTGGGTGCTGCGACGCGGTGGCATTCACGAATCTAGGGCAACTCGAAACTCACTCTCACTTTCGTTCCGTGTTTCGTTCGTTTTATGTCGGTCGGGTTGATGTTGATGTTGGATGATGGGAGCGACGATGATGATGCCGATGCCGGAGAGTGTAGGTATTCAATTTTGGCTGTTTTTCTGACGATGGTGGCGACCAAGACTAAGACAAGGACGACTAGGGGGTGACTAACTACGATTGCGGGGATTGCGACGGGGGAACCGAACCAACACAGCGATGATTTCGCTCGAGAACGAACAACGCAGAAAAACAACCGCACGCCAGTCATCTTCGCAGTGTGTTACATCCCAATTTTGGGACTGTACGGCTGCTCCCCCATACCAATGCAGACGACCTTGAACACACGGTGCGGAATTTTGAAAGAACGAGAGCAAAAGTAATGGCGAACGAGGATGGAATATGGACCGGACCCGAAATCAGACCGGAATGTGCGGAATTGGGGTGAAGCTACAACAGGGAAACGGGGGACAGAGGGGCCAGATGGGTTCTAGGGAAAGGTCTGTGTTTGCTGTTTCTTTTTACGGGAGGCATTAAGTAGTGGGGAAATTTCGGTTACATCATCAGGTAATTCAGGCATCGATCGACGGGGGTTGGGTAAAGTGTTTTTACTTTTTTTTGAGTAGTTTCTGGGATTGTGATCTAGTGGACAACGGTTACACGTGTTTGCTAAAGCATCTCACAAATATTCGCAGCATCAATGAAAGGTTGGCTCTTCATCTGCGATTAGTACATTTACTATCAAACTCCTCGTAACTAATAGTGTCACCGTCACCTCCAGCGTTATGTTAGGGTGGGTCCTTCAAATACGTCTCGATCATGTCAATTTATGAAATTATCTCTTCTTAGAACCTGGGTCTAGCGAAGACAAATCGCTGTCACCTTCAACATTGGCGTAGCTGACTCACCGGTATTTTGTCAAGCTTGCCAACATCAATGTTACTATTTAACAGTGTCGCGGCCAAAAGTCTTTCGCTTCGCTTTGATTCTAATAGCTACTTTTTTCTCCGGTTAACAAGAGAAGTTTTCACTTCTAGGTCAAGAGTTCTTTCAGATTCAAAAATGAGAAAAAGCTGGAGTAACCTACGAACTTAGTTGTATTTTCCATTCTGTACAAGGTGGTCTTAAATGTATGTGTTACATTAGCGATCTATAATTATGTAAAATCATTTCCTGTCACTATGGAATTTTCCATGTTACTCTCAATACCGAGCTTTAAGCTTATTTCGGCTAGTTATAATCGAATTTCTACGCGGGCCTTAAAAGGGCTAATCTATGTTTTCGAATCCTTATATACTATGTCCTTTTCGGAACCGGGATTTCTCAATATGCTCATGAATTTATTGCTTTTTGTAACTCAGATCCGATATGGCTCTACAAATAAGAATTCGAACATTTGTGACGTTTAAACATTATCCTTCGTGAAGGATGAACAGAGAGGGAAAACTAATCTTAATCTACATGCGCAGATATGTCGCGTGTGGGCGTGTTTATTCTTCTCGAGCGCATATGCATCCTAAGTAAATAATTATGTAATTATGTAACCTAGCTGTCGTTGTTTTGCCCTACTTTTCATTTCTTTTCCTTGGCCTTGGTATCGACATCAGCTAAGACGTATGCAACTATGCGGGTTGGCTTATAGACTTGATCCTAAATTAATTGCCTCGCGGTAACAAACAGCGATTGATGAAAATGAACCACAACCAAAGATTTTATTAAAGTCCTTTATGTTTGCTACTTTTCTTATGTTCTGGACTAGAAGAAACAATGTTGAGAAATTATATTAAATCAGTATTTTGATTGACGTCTTCAGGCTCTAAAACTTGGCCATGAACCCAGAGATCTGGGAAATCCGTAAAACTTCAAGGAATTCTAAGAAGTTCTGTAGGGAATCGTAAAAATTTAGGAAACTTGGTAGAAAATCTGGGAACTTCATAGATCTCCAGAAAAAAAATCGTAGAAACAAGGAACTTGGAAAAGTTCTGAAAACTGCGAAGATCTGGAGAATGTATTTAAGTTTAAGGAGCTTCGTTGAAGTTAAGGGAACATTATTTTATTTCAAGAAAGCTCATTATTGATCGGGAACCTCTACATAATTTTAGAGCACTTTTTTGAAGCCTCATGGATTTGGAATAGTTGTGGAAATTAAGTAAAAATCAAGAAATTTCGTTCGTAAAACTTCGCAGAAAATCAACGAGAAGCGTAAAATTGCAGCAAACTTGGGAAGTTTTGCGAATTTCGCAGCATTTTGAGGAGCTACGTAGAACTTAATACAAGTGTAAGAAGTGTAGAAGATCTAAATTGTTCAATCTGATAGCTCAATAAACTTCCAAGAACTTAAGGGAACCTCACTTCAGCTTAGGGAACTTCATTGCAGTTTACCTGAGATCTTTCTTCAAAAAAGCTTCATGAACTTCTTGGAGATTTTGGGAAATTTGTTAAATTTCAAAGAACTTTCCAGATGTTCAAGAATACGTTTAGATGTCTTAGGTGTCTTCCCAGAAGTGTAAAGGCGTCCAGAGGCCTTATTTGAATTAAGACAGATGGAAAAAAAAATGAAATTTGGAATGCATTCAGGGAGTTTCGCAGAAGTTGAGGGAATTCTGTAAATCTAAAGGGATAAGTTGCATAAGTTACAGGATTCTTTCAGACATCCTTCCTAGACAGCAGGAAATATTCAAAAAATCTCCATATAGACGAAGATATTAGTAAATTTCTCTGGATATTTTCGCAAGAATTCAGGCTGATCAAGTTCTGAGGATCTTAAACGGTTTAAAAATTCAAATATGACATGTTTTTATATTCCCTATAGTAATGACCCATGCCTTGGTGAATTAGCTATATTGTCAAGAATTAGCACTCCAGCAGCTGAATTGCGGGTATAAATTTATAAATTTCTATATACAGCCATTCCATAGCAAAACAATATAGTGGTTCACAGTATTTCGTAAAAATTGGTAGTTTTGTTCCTCATCGCAAAATATCAGACCTGTATTTAATATGTTGTCATTAGGGTGACCGTTTCCAT
Organism: Ochlerotatus camptorhynchus; assembly: GCF_037179485.1. Taxonomy (NCBI): domain Eukaryota; kingdom Metazoa; phylum Arthropoda; class Insecta; order Diptera; family Culicidae; genus Ochlerotatus; species Ochlerotatus camptorhynchus. The sequence goes on along the minus strand of NW_027040627.1, from coordinate 840,171 downwards.
GATAGGGTAGGTTAAAAACATCGACTTGTTCTTAAAAATGATTTTTTTCAAAATTTCATAACTTTTGAAGCACTGGGCCGATTTCAAAGATCAAAATTTCAAATCTGTCGTTAACAGATCGTGAATTGAAGGCGGGTTCTTCTTCAGACACTTTCTTGAAGATATAAAAAACACTCTTAAGTTGGTTTGCTGTCCTGAAACTAATGACCAGAACATCTTTATTCACTCAGAACGAAACCTTAACTTTAACACTTAACATCGCATATATGATTTTGACAGATGTTTTATTCATCGCAAATGGCGTTTTCCCTAGTATACCGAGTTACACGCTAAATCTGAATCATGCAATTTTCAGTTCATCTCACACCTTTCCCCTTAAGCAAAAGATTTACTTCAGATCAAACCTAATGAATTTAATGCATTTTGCTCAACTAATATAAGACTATAGTTTACAAATCATAATTCAATTTTGAGCGAAACTTCACACGTAATTCTCAAATAATTTTCTTTTTTTTTATTCGAGCAGATCTTCTGATTCCGCCATTACCTTCTTCTGGATTCCTTATTAATTCATTTCTTCCGAGTGCATTGGGGTGCAATTCATCTTTGTTGGGAGTTAGACGCGTATCTTGTGGCTCGAAACCATAGAATGGTTCTTTGTCTTCGAGATCATCAAAACGCCTCTTCTCGCCTCTAGCTTGTCGTGCTTCGCTCTTGTATGGATATGGTTTGAGAGAAAGTGCAACATTTTGCCGACTTTCACATCTCACCTTCGGCATTGGCACCTGCCATATGTGGGCCGAGATGACGTGAGAGCCCACTGTGATCTGGAAAATATGATTAGACTTTCTTTTAATAAATATAGCATCAATCCATCTATCAACATTAGTTAATTATATAAAACCTTGTCTCCTAGAGTCAAACCATCTAAAGAATCTGTTGGTTTACTTTTGTTATGACTTGCTTCCTTTATAAAAATCTGCATTATTTAATGGTTTAACAAAGGTTTTTTTTTTTAGATTTTTTGTTGGATTAACTAAATCTATCAATGTTTTTGGCCTCTATTTTAGGACTCTATCAGATGGAAAGTCATCTCCCGAAGTCAAACAGATATTTCGATACTTAAATAAAAAATAATTCACCCTGTCATTGAAGTCTAACTGCCGCATATCCACATCAAAAAGGAACTTTTTGAGAGCCTCATTGGCCACTCTCGTTCCAGACGTTCTGCCTGACCATTACTTTGCGGGTGATAAGATGGACTTTTAAGAACCTGAACTCCTTGGCGCTCCAAAAAAACTCACAAATTCCCGAGAATTAAAAGGTGGGCGATTATCAGTGACTACATACTGTGTCCGGTAAACCAAATCTTGAAAAAAATTTATAAATATTTTTATCACTTTCCTAGCTTCTGTACCTGAGTTCATAATATTAATTTCCAGCCATTTAGTCAATCCTGTCCAGATTTAGGACGGTTGGCCAAGTTTGTAATAAAAAAACACAATTCGCTGCAAATATTTACCTATTTGTGTTTCTTTTGCAATGATAGTATAATCTAAAGGTAGTTCCTCTAGTAAATTTAAACTTTTCAGATATTGCTCATCAAGTTTTCTGGGAACTTCGACTGCAAGAGGGAATCTAGAGCAGAAATCTGCATTGGCCATTTTTCAGTAGGCCTATACTAAATGTCAAAGTCATATATAGATAATTCCATAATAAATCGTTGCAAACTTGTCACAAAAATAGAGTGTCGTTCTGATTTGCTAAATACACCCAAAAAAGGTTTATGGTCCATATAAATTATAAATGTTTGCCCATAAAGAAATTTATGGAATTTCTTTATTGAAGAAACTATAGCTGGTGCCTCTAAGTGTAAAATAGGGTAATGTTTCTGAGCTGCGTTGAGACTATAAGATAAGAAAACAGCGAAACAGATTGGTTTTTCAACACCATTAATAACATGAGCTATAACGCCTCCAAGACCATAAGAAGATGCATATGTACATACTATGATTGGTTTTTTAGGATCGTAGAAGGTTATGATATTTGCCTTTAATATTTGATTCTTAGAATCATTAAACGCCTTGTCACAATTAGAGTCCCCTACAAATTTTGTTTCTTTTCTCAACAACCGATATAGAAAATATTACTTAGAAGAAAGATTAGGTAAAAATTTCCCATAGTAAATAATTAAGCCTAAATAGGCTTTTAACTCGGTCACTGTCTTAGGAGTTTTAGCCTGATGAATAGAAACAGTACTGTTTCTGGGTTTGGTTTTATGCCTTCTGAAGAAATTATATGACCTAGGAAAAGTAGCTCACCAACAAAAAATTTGCATTTATTCACATTCACTTTGACATTTGCTTCAGATAAACGGTTCAGCACCAATATCAACTTCTTGTAACAATCCTCGAAATCTTAACCGGTTACTAAAACGTCATCAAGATAAACGTAAACATGCTTAATACTCAGCAAAATTTTCTCCATAACTTGTTGAAAACAAGGTTGCAAAGGCTCATTTCAGCTAAAACAATGTTTTTCTAAATTATGAAATAATTAGATGCCATGATCAAATTTTGAATTGAGGATACAAGAAGAGGTTGCAAAGAATGTGTTTGACATATTAAACCTGTTTATTTCACTTCATGAAAGTCACAATCAGCGATTTTTCACAAACTCACTCACTCACTCACTCACTCACTCACTCACTCACTCAGCGATAAGAAAATCGCTGATTTTGACTCATAGAAAGCAAAATTTACAGGTTTTATGTTTCAAACGCATACTTTGTAACCTCTTCTTGTAAGTTACAAGTTAAACATGCCATCATACCATCTTTTGGTTTTATTATTCCGAAAAACATTATTTTAGCTGAAATGAGTCTTTGCAACCTTGGTTGAAAAATTGCGGTGCTTGACGAGGCCCCTTGAGGAAGTCTATTGTACTTGAAAAGCCCCTCCTCTTTAACTATTAATTCAGCTTCATAGCCTTTAATTGGCTGTGAAAGGTCTCTATTAAAAACATCTTCATACTTTTGTTTTATATCACTTACAATTTTATCTTCAACACTTACTCTGTTCACAGGAAGTGAACTAGGAAACAACATTCTCCATCCATTATAGAATACGTCTAGCCAATTTCTCCCCTTTAAAGGAATACAATTATTTCACTGCTCAATCACAATCACAATTCACAAAATAATCAATTCCAAATGAGCTCCCTTGCCAATCAATGAAACTCCAACAGTAGCTTTGCCAACAATTTTAAGCGCCGATCCATAAACTACGACAAATTTCTTGTTACTTTTTTTTCAATTCCATAGTGCCAAACATTTTCAAAAAATCATTCTCGCTAAAAACTGAACCAGCCGATCCACTATCGACTACCATTCTGCATTGTTTTCCCTCTATTATGACATCTTAGAAAGAAGGTTCACTGAATTTGTTACTAGTATTCACCATCATGCAATAATAGTCACCTGTATCATCGCTTTCGCTTTCGTACTGGACTTGAAGTCGTTTAAAATAGTCGTGAACGTTGTCCTTTCGGAATGCATCCTCAACGAAATTTACTGACGCTTTTCGGCTATTGTTGTATTTATAACAATACTTCTGACTGTGCCCCTGTTTCTGACAAAAATGACAAAGAAAATTTTCATATCTACCTCGAATTGAAGAACGTCGCCCTGAAAATGATCTACTCCGATGTCCGTCTCTTCTAGGATGATAGTCATCACTCCTACTACGTGACCTGCGACATTATTCCGTGATTCATATCTTCGGCCTAACCGATACTTAACCGAATTAACGTTCACGTTATCAGGAATTACGGTGGCTGTAGAACGTGCTATCTCTCGATTTTCAATGATTTTCTCTGCTACCTTAAGAGTGAACTCTTCCTCATTAAAAAGACGCTGTTGGACACCCCTATCGAACACACCGAACACGAGTTGATCCCTGATAGCAGAATCAAGGAAAGCTCCGAAATCACATGCTGACTCCGAAGGTCCTTGACTATGGCACCGAAACTTGTATCGCAAAACATTTCTGAATCTACTTTGTCGTTCCGTTCTTTAAGTTTCTTTGTCATATCATTATAGGTCAACATTTTTTAATCGGTCGCAGGAGAAAGCAATTCTAACTCATCAAACAGCGCTATACCCGTAAAATTAATGAAAATACCTTTCTTCTTCTCGTCGGCTACCGAATTACTCGAAACAAAATATTCCTAGCGTTCTACATAATTAGAAAACGAAATTCCCGGCACATAAGGTTCTAAAGATCCGTACAACGCCATAATTCGTGCCACCGAATACGCCTACAATGGCGTCTTAATCAAACAAAAGGAATAAAGAATGAAAAGAATGACTCACTCGAACAATACCGCTCGTAGTCCCTTGCTGGATTCACCACCGGGATTCTTTGAGGGTAATACTTGTAAGCTTATTATTGATTATTTACACGCTAAATCTGAATCATGCAATTTTCAGTTCATCTCACAATTGGGACATCCCCTCGTGCGATGGCTCGTATATTACCGGGTTGTAGGATTTTATTGTTGAAAGGATCTCTATTGTTGAAAGGATCTCTTCGGCCCCGCGGACTAAGCGTAAGTGTCTCTGCTTACAGACTCGCCCTCCGTTTTTGGCCCTTCATACAATGTTAAATTGGAATACAATCAGTTGTTGCACTTGATCAAGTCGTACGAGGTGGACAGTCCACTATCTAATGGTTGTGCCTGCAACAATGAGTGGTTTCCTTTACATACATACATACAGTACACCTAGACTGCCATGCGTCGGGACCGAGATGGAAAATGACAGGTGGGCAGGAACTCACGGTCTCCCAGTGTTGGTGAGTTCTTTGCCGTTAATGTTCACGAAAAGTTCACTATTTTACCATACAGAAATTCAAAACAAAATTTTTTATCTGCGGATTTGGACAGTTTTTGACCTGTTTCATACGACCGGAAGGTGTATGCTGGTCACAAATGCCGTGCCAAACTGATTTCCTACGCAATTAATCAATCTTTGATGTGAATTTCGCTAATAAACACGAGGAGCATTTCTTATAGCAAACTTGCCATAACAAAATGGGCATGGTTCATTTAAGTAAACAAACTCACACTTCTTCCGACTGTGGCACCTCTCTTTCTCGCCTTGCGTCGGGACCATGTTACACTTGCTATAAATCAATATAAAATACCGTTCCGATTCAAATTTCGGACGATTCAAATTTCGGACACTTTCATTTTTAATTAAATATTACATCCAGTTAGAAACAAAGTAATAATGTTAGATGATCGTGGAGGGCACTAGTCAAAAAAATTTAAAATTTACAAGACATGTGGATCATATTCGACCGAGATAATCAACTTTTAAAAGTGTCCGAAATTCGAGTTTAAGTGTCCGAAATTTGAATCGGCACGGTACAATAAGCATGAAAGTGCAAACTTTTTTGAAACGATTTATGGAAAAAATAGCCATTGTATTTCAGTCCGATTTCATCACTTTGCATCCGTTAGTACCATGCAGCAATAAAACTTCGATTCGATTTTGACCGTTTAACTGGTTCGAAAGCATTACACCTTAAAGAATCGACACGTCAACATAGAGTGTCTTACTCTTAGATTTGCACTTATTATAATCAACATGCAAACCAAAAGCAAAACACGTTAAGTAATCCAAAATAATCAATTTAATTCAAAGTTCATTGCACTTTATTTTCTATGATTTGAACTTAATTTTGAACTGAATTTTACCATTTCAGAACGTGGAAATGCTATATTTTTGCATTTCGAAACGGTTTCGGCCTCCAATAATGCACAGTAATACTCGCCGTTGATGGTTTTTCCTTTTTCGAGGAAGTCCACGAAGAGTATGCCATGGCAATACCAGAAAACCGATGCCATAACCTTTCCGACCCATCGAGCCTCTCTCGGCCGCTTCGGAGCACTCGTGCCGGTTTCAGTCCATTGCCGGGCGCTCATTCTGTTCTCTGGGGTGTAATAATGGATCCAGGTTTCATCAACAGTTACCGACGCCAAAAATCCGCCCGATTCCGCATCAGCAAGTCCAAACACTCTTTCGAAGTGCTCTCGCGTTCGTGTTTTTGGTCAGGAGTAAGCTTGCGCGACACCCAGCGGCAGGATAACTTTTTCATATGCAGAAATATGGCGTGTGCGCTCAGTACTAATCTTTGCTGTATCTGCTAGCTCGTGCACCTTCACCTTCCGGTCAGCCAACATCATTTCATGTATTTTTTGGCATTGTCCTCTGTAACCGCATCGGAGGGCCTGCCGCTGCAGACTTGATCGGTAGCGGAGTTGCGGCCACCACGAAACTCTCGAAACCAATATTTGAGGGTGTAATCTGATGGAGAATTAGCCCCATAATATTTATCCAACTTTTCTTTTGTTTCCTTCGCCGTTTTGAGAAAGCAAAAATCGTTTTTATCCATACTCAACATGTCAAAACAAAACTAAAGACAGTATCGCACTGAAATTTGGCATGTCTGCCTAAATATGAACGGGCTACAAGGCACCACAACCTTTTTTGCAGTAGCAGCGCATTCTGGCGGTCAAGGAAGTTACTTTTCACCCCACCTAGTATGGTCTTCTTTTTCAATTGGATGAACATAATCCGCCAAGGAGCGAACTTTTGATTTGACGCTGCCCATGAGCTTCAGCACAGATGTCATGGCGATAATTTGACCACTTTTGTCGAGTCTTTTTCAAATTTTTCGATTGAATTCGCTGCCTAAACGCGTTTCCGTATATATCCCTTGGAAAGGGCCCAACAAGTTTCGATTGTCCGGGCCTCCGGACAATTCGGAGGATTCATCTCTTTTGGCAAGTGTTGCACATTGTTTGCTTTGTACCAAGCTACCGTGACTTTCGATTAGTGCATCAACACCAAATAGGACCAAAATAGTACTGAGCCAACATGTTGACGGATTGTGGGCCGCAGACGCCGATTCAAACACTCCCGAACGTAAATTTCAGTGTTCATCGTCTCCTTCGTCACAATTGGCTTTGACAACTAGCCACGCTAACATATCACTTGTCAAACCATGGCCTTCTTACCAAATTTGTCCGTGAAAATTTACTCATCGGTACCGTCTACTTCCTGACCATCACGGATTGTGTACACACTACGAAAAAGATATGTAAATTTGAGTGCCCTGAGACCGACACATGCAAGCGGCCCATTTGACATAAGAATCAGTTGAAAATGACGAGAAAATCCATTCGATCAAACGTACTTTTCGTCGAGTTGCATATGATTTCAGTTTCAGGACACTAAATTTCGCATGCCATTTTTGTTTACGTTCCATGATTTACGTCAAAGCTGAATTACGTCTCGTGTTAAAATAGTAATTTCTAAGTGTGTAGCATTAGTCTTCCGGAAGCGTCTTGTAGTAAAATTTGACGTATGTTTCATCGTCCATAATACACGCCAATTTTCCACACAGAAGGCTATCATATGGCTTCCGAGCCCTTTGACAGCTTCGTCTTCCGGACGGTCTCAGGAATACACATACACATCACACGGGATACGGTTGAATGATGAATTCCGAGCTGTTTTCCGATCCATTTATGTGACGCGTTTGGATTTTCGAAGTGAGTGCATAACATGTTTTTGCGCTTCTGTTCTTGTTCTGACACCATCACTGTAACCACTTGAACGATTGTAGTGAAATCCTGCTGGCGTAAACATTACACTGTTAGCTAGTTTCAGGCAAAATTCCAGCATTTCTCACCAACACGCTAGTAAATGGGCTACGTTATCTTAATTAACGAGACTTTCAGCCATAGACTGGTTCATCTCATGACAAATATTTGGGACTCCTGAAGGGGGCACCCCTAGTGACAGAGTTTGAAGTGGCGGTAGGGAGGCAGAAGGGACCCCCTAGCACAGCACAAAACAAATTTTAAAATTACATCCAAGAGGATGAAATATGAATCATGACAAAATTCTCGTGTAATTTTTAGGGCCACAAAAATAAACAAATGCAGTAAAAGCCTTTAAGTGGATTAAGCAAGTCCTTTTTGGCAAATACATCCACTTTGCTGTGATATCAAAATTAATATTTTGCTGTGCAAAGTTAATAAGTTGGGAAATCCAGATTCCCCTAGATAAGAGTAGCAAGGTTGCAAAGACTCATTTCAGCTAAAACAATGTTTTTCTAAATTATGAAATAATTAGATGCCATGATCAAATTTTGAATTGGTAGGATACAAGAAGAGGTTGCAAAGAATGTGTTTGACATATTAAACCTGTTTATTTCACTTCATGAGAGTCACAATCAGCGATTTTTCACAAACTCACTCACTCACTCACTCACTCACTCAGCGATCAACAAATCGCTGATTGTGACTCATAGAAAGCAAAATTTACAGGTTTTATGTTTCCAACGCATACTTTGTAACCTCTTCTTGTAAGTTACAAGTAAAACATGCCATCATACCATCTTTTGGTTTTATTATTCCGAAAAACATTATTTTAGCTGAAATGAGTCTTTGCAACCTTGAAGAGTAGTGGACAGTTCGAAAGGGACCTCCCTAGTAAACGATTATTTGTTTATCAGATTTGGCTGTCGAGGTGCTGTCGTAGTTAGTAGATGTTCTTTATAGAGGTCGGTCCTGTTTCAATGCAGTGGGTCGGTTATGGTTGGTTCTTGTCAGTGTGGTAGGTTAGATATTCTTATACATGATGCCTTCCTTTATGAAGCAAATAACAGCTGCTTCGGTTGAAAGGTCATTGGCCAGTGCATTTCTAATGTTGATTGGGATCCCATAAAGCTCCCTAATTCCTTGGAAATTTGAGCAGTTGACTAAAAGCTGCTCTACCGTCATCGTTGTGTTTATAGTAGTAAAATTTGGCAGAATTTGAACTACTGAAAACAATCGGAACATCGAAACCATCAACAATCTAACCAATTTTTTTCGCAGTCTATGAACTGAACTGTGCAATGATTGCAGATATTAATTAAAGTGAAGCATACTAATAAAAGTGATTATAATTTTAACGTCACAGAAATAAATAAAAAACTGTGGTGTTATTTAAATTGTTAAGATTGTATAACTCTTTACATACCTGCAGTAATTTGAAAAAAGGAACATGTTGCAATAATTTAGGGAAAAAATATTATCGCCAAGTGACTATTTTATATGCAAGTAACCATAAAGCCCGCTAATGCAAAAAGTGCAATATAATACTGATATTAGGCTTTTATAAAAATGCAAAGCCATGTATCAGCTTTATATTGCAAAAAGGGCCCTAATCGGGCTATTAACGGACTTGGTGGATACTTGAATAGAGACTATGGGCCTAATGACCCAACTTATCAATACCAAGTTTTTCCAGCCTAAATACTATGCAATAACGTGCAGTTAAAGTTAAACAGCCTTTGACGAGAAATGCATCAATTATTAGTTTTGTTCAGTGTTTGTTATTCTGATCGACATTACAATCGACATTCATACTAATTCGCACTTTGTATTTTTCATGCTCTCCCAATCGATAAATGGAACCATCTACAGGTAAGTGAATCGACTTTTAATCCATCTAAACAGACTCAACAGTGAGTCTCCATATAAATTCAACAGTAAATGCAACCGATTGAAGATTACTGAACAAATTGAACGACCATCACCAACAGCTAATCATGATTGATAATGGCTAATCTGAAGCACCATCGGTGGTGCAATAAACCCTTACTGGGATCAGCATTCCCAAGATAAGCTTTATTACCCTTTGTTACCCACCTCTTCTTAACAAGTCCCTAATTATTCCAACAAACTTTGATAACATTTGAAATTTTTCGCGAATTCGATCCACACCATCGTTATTTACATTTTACAGTCGCCCATTATCAGTCTGTAAAGTATGCGAGTTGCAAGAAAAAGAAAATACTACGGTTCCAAAAATATCTAATCTATTGCACACAAACCATACGACCTACTGCGTCAAAACATCGCGAACCGTGACAATTGGTACAACCTACAACCACACTGTTGACGTCAGTTTTTGTTGTTATGAGACCTCGCAAAAAATAAGAAGAACAACCAGGCAAATGAAAATAAAACAAAACATTTTTTTTTTTTTTCGTATTACAACTCGAGCTGGCGCGTTTCATACCGAAGGGAACCGGAGCACGGGAGTGATCTCACACTTCCGAAATTCCGCACTTTGAGTGACTCTCTTGTTTGGTTTATGGTCAAACGACTGCTTGAACATCAAATTCGACTAATTTAAATTCTTACTCCAGACCCTTTGTGTTCTACGGTTCAGCCGTTCGCTTAAAACGCCTTTGGATCAATTTACCGAAGAACACTCTTCAAGTAAACAAACAAATTATTGAAGAAGAGCGTGTGCCTACAAAAGCCACGCACTGGGGCATTCGATTATTACCTAGCTCTTATTCATCGCGAACTAAATTGAATTTATCATCACTCTCATGCTCATCGCAATAGGTCTAGTCTCTAGTTGGCAAAACGACGCAATGAGGCACCCACACACGAGCGGCGGGCCGCGAAGTGAAATGGAAGGAGAGAAAAAAAAATAGCAAGCAAACAAATAAACACAATGAAGCATTGTCGTTCGTACGGTAGGTGGCGGAGAATGGAAAGACACGCGGTCATCGGTGGTGGTTTAGTAACAGCAACAGCACGTGGAGCTGCTCCAATATAGCTATACCTAGCTCACGGAGGACTGTGCTAAATATCGACAGCAAGCGAGAGACGTGGACGTATTATTCTGCGCCTCCACTATGACACCCATCCATATGGCGGTGGTGGGTTAGTCAGTATACAGTAGACAGACAGCTACCGTTGTTTGCGGACGGAGTTTAAGTCGGTTTTCTTTTTTTCTGAACTCATTGATACCTGGTTTTTGGTAATGAGAGGAATAAGACTGTCCACGAGACAGTTGCGATCAGCTGACTTTTTTGTTTATCAAGAACTCTTGACAGATCACAGTAGAACTGACAGTTCACTCTGATATGAATTTCTGCTTTGTTTGTGTTTACATTCAGCACGATTAACACCAGATCACTCACACACTTTTGATTTCTAGCTGTCAGTTCCACTGAGAAACGTCTCTTGGATCACCTTATACCGGCTTAAACTTCATCCGCAAACAACGGTAGCTCCCTGTAGATGCGGCCGTGTGGAAGGTACCTACATAATACTCAAAGAAGATAATCGCGGTCGTCACATGGCTTGGTGCGGTTCTTCTGTGACGGGACTGTTGTTGAATGTGGGGGTATATATACATTGTCGCTCGCGAAAAAATTACGGTAGGATGGGAGAATTTGATTTTTTTCTGGGGGAAAATTAAGAAGCGGGTAAGAATTGTTTTTCACCAGGAATATTTCATGTTAAAAAATCGAGTCTCTTCCATTTATATCAACTTTGTTCATTTGGTATCCATAACAGATACGCGTATTTCGACTACAATTTGCAAAAGTCATCATTGTCTTTGTTTCTTCTGTCCGATGGTGTTGCTGCTTTGCATGATTGATTTGTCGTTTGCGACGATGGAAGTGTAAAGTGTCGAGCGTTTAAAGTCGAACGAGGTATACCTGTAATAGAAACATTTCAATGATAAGGTTTGAAAGTTAGACCTCATTATTGTCAATATCAGACTTAAGATGAAATATTGTGCTGGAGAAAGTCATGAAAATTCAGAATTGATCGTTCCGTTAGGGTGCGGCAGTGTGAAAAGTTTGTTTAGTAGTTTAAAGCGAGTAAAGTGCAATTTTTGATGCCTTGCATTGGTTTGCATCCTGAGTCGGAAAATTTATCGCCGTCCCAGTGTTCCGCAATCGTGATTTGTGCTCATAGGTTCAAACTATTTATCGCCTGTCCATAGGCCTATGCAGAATCCGGTGACGGAAGGTTTCTGCTGTACAGTTGAAGTCATAGAATGCGTAGAAATCCTTGAATCCTGATGAATCGAACATGCTCACCGCAAGGGTTCTGAAATGCAGAAATTCCTCGATCGTAGTCCCCGCTCAAGTGCATAGATTTCCAAGCTCAAATTCCAGGAGAGTTGGATTCGCCAATTTTGAATTCCAGGATTGAGACACGAGAGAGCTTAAAGGCCTCAGCGGAGATCTCAAAGATAAAACCGGTAGCTGTTAGCATTGGCACTGTCCAAGTGGAGTCAAGTGTAATTCCAAGTTCACGATCTGTGTAACCGTGCAGTAGAGGTCGGTTATCGATCGTATAATCGAATGCAATATGATGAATGTGATAATATGGCATTGGTGCATAATCAAGACTAGAACACTCCTATACCACCACACTTTAAAACTTTTAATCAAGTGCTGCAGTCACTAGCAAACAGTAAAGCATCGAACAACCACGTAAATCTTGACATTACCCACATAAAACGACCGACAGCCAATTGGAAGCATCAGTCCTATCTCGTTTATGAAAATTTAGAATAACAACGACCCCAAGTTGCTTCCTTGAGGTCTGGTTGTCTGACCCGATTTTAACACAGAGTTTTCTATTGCCAAGATTGGATCTGCACCAAAGAATCAATCTATGAGACACACCAAGCTTTTCAAGGTTTGTCAACATTGTTGCGTGGTTAACCCGGTCAAAAGTGGCCTTAGATAGGTGTACATAACGCCTACCTGTGATACTGCTACCATTTTCCTAAGGTATGAGGAGTTGACGGAAGCAAGGTTTGTTGAAACTGATCTCTTGCGGTGAAAGCCAAAGGGGTCGGCGGTAAAGTAAAATTTACCAAAAACTGTATACAATTTCCGCGATAAATTTAAAGATTATTGGTCTTTAGAGTATCTTCCGTAATTACATTGATTTTCAAAAAAAAAAAAATCCTTTTCATTTGATGATGTTTTATCACAAATAAAAAACAGACTAAATCATGGAAAAAAATCCATGCGGTGTAAGGTTGGCCTCCCCTGGGGGAAGACGGCCACAGGGAAAACATCATCATCGCAACATCAACTACATCACCACTATCGGCACATCACCCCATTGATAGCAACAACGAAAGCACGTTAAATTGCCTACCGAGGCGACCGAGGCATACCAGCTATCAGGTTATCGACCCAACAGCCGTTGGGGCAAACAATAGCATCTCACCAGTCTTCTGCCGCCTCAGTGCAATAGGTATAAATCGTGTCGTTTGTTTTGTTCTCGCCAGTATCGCATTTCCCTTGTTTCCCTGGTCCAATAAATGGCTGGTGTTTAATTAGAGTGATCCAAAAAAATTGTAAATAGTATGCGTATAATTTGTTTTTTTTTTCTCTTGATTTTTTTTTCTTTTTTTCGTATCACTTAGGGTGATCCAAAATTTTGTAAATAGTGTATATAATTTTTTCTTCTTATTCTTGATTATTTTTTCTTTCTTATGTATTACTCTTTAGTAGAGTAATCAACTTGTTTATATATACATATTTTTTTTTCCCGTCTATTTTTGATATTATTTGAAATTACTGTAATCATTTGTAAATTTGTTTTACCAAAAACACCATTGCGGCGATATTTAACCGCGCTACCGTTGATGACCGGAAGCAGGCTAACCAAATTGTTGCGTGTGAGCTTCTTTCGTTGGAATACCGAGTCTACAGACCCAGTAGTGAGGTAGAAATTGAAGGAGAGGTCACCGAAGCGAGTTTGACTAAGGATGATTTCTTGGGTCCCGATTCCTTCGGAATCTTTCAAAACCGTGCTCTACCGAAGGTGAAGATATTGGACTGCCTTCAAATGCAGTCAGTATCCGTCGTAGGCTCAAAAAAATCTTATTTCTTGTCAAACTCGTTTCGTCCGACCTTTTCGGGTTCAGCGTTACCTCACTACGTCGCTATTGGCAAGGTTCGGCTGCCTGTACGTCTGTTTGTACCTCGGGTAATGAACTGCTCTAAATGCAAACAACTTGGTCACACATCGGACTACTGCTCGAACAAACCACGCTGCGCTCAGTGTGGCGAGCAACATCAAGAGGGCCCTTGCGGTGCTCCTCCAAAATGCGTGTACTGCAAGGAGAGCCTGCATACCCTGACTGACTGCCCGAGGTATAAGCAGCAGGGAGAAAAAATTAAGCGGTCTCTGCAAACCCGCTCCAAGAGAACAGTAGCAGAACTCTTGAAGAATACCGCTTCATCTTCTCAGACCACACCAAAAAGCAGTAACACGTTCTCTATTTTGCCAGTTGATGATCTAGACTCTGACTCAGAGATCGGTTAGGGTAGTCCGTTTGTCTTTAAAGACAATGCGAGAAAACGAGCCAAAAAACACACCACCAAAAAGCCTCGCAAGGCTACTCCTATGGACCGCCCTCCCCCCTTGGAAAAATCAAGAGGTAACGGAAATGTACCGAAACCCATTCCATCGGGTTTTAAACCTTGTTATTATGACAAGAACTTTCCGTCACTTCCAGGATCATCTAAAACGCCAGATGTCCCAGTTTTTCGTCCAGAATATCAGCTGAATAATCAGCAAGAACATGACCCCATGTTCACGTTTTTTTGGTATTGTGGATAGCTTCTTCAGTATATTCAATATCTCTGACTCAACGAGGAGCATTATTAATTTAGTGTTGCCAATAGTGAAAACTCTTTTGAAGCAACTAGCTTCTAGGTGGTCCTTCCTTGCATCGATCGTATCCTTTGATAGATAACTCTCCGAATGAGGCCGGGGATATGATCTCTGTTCTTCAGTAAAACTGTAGAAGTCTTATGCCAAAACTTGACACATTTAAATTTTTAGTTAACAACTAACTTTCTGATGCATTTGCCCTTTGTGAAACATGGCTCTCTTCAGACAACGATCTTGCTTTCCACGATTTCAACATTATTCACCTCAGTATTGCCTCAGTATATTTTCCACCGAGAACCGCGATCTCTCGTCAAAGTTTCGGATATCTGCACGGCTATGCCGGAGCCACGGTTGATCTTGGGAGATTTTAACTCCCACGGTCTAGGCTGGGGGGAACTGTACGACGACAACCGTTCAACCTTGATATACGACATGTGCGACTTCTTCAAAATGACAATTCTGAACACCGGGGAAGCAACACCTCCAGCAAAAATAAGCAGATTAGACCTCTCACTTTGTTCGAGTTCACTACCGTTGGATTGCTCGTGGAAAATAATTCGAGATCCCTACGGTAGTGACCATTTGCCTATCAAAATTTCTATTACCAATGGTTCTACTCGCTCGGTCAACATCGCGTACGATCTTACGAAAAACATTGACTGGCTTAAATTCGCGACCGCGGTTCTTGATGCCAGTCAGTCGGTTGACGTACTTCCTCCGCTGGACGAGTACTCCTTTCTTGCGCGTCTCATCATCGATTGTGCGCTGCGAGCACAGACGAAACGTATTCCGGGTGTTTCCGTTCGCAAGCGACCTCTCACCCCGTGGTGGGATAAGGAATGCACCGACGCGAACAGCGAGAAGTCCGCCTCGTTTAAACGATTCCGCAAACACGGTAAGGTCGAGGATTTCGAGCGGTACACCGACGTCGAGAAAACCTTTATCATGCAAGAATGATATGGTACGTACCTATTTATAGTTTGAGAATAGGTGCTCATTTCGAGCCTAAGGCCTCTAATCATTCGCTTTATCAGATAAGAATAGAGTTCGAAACGTTGCGTGCTCCAGCTATCCTGAGGGAAACTTCGGAGGAAACTAGCTACCTGATGGTTCGATTGGTCTTTCGCCCCTATGCCCAATTCTGACAATCGATTTGCACGTCAGAACTGCTTCGGTCCTCCATCAGGGTTTCCCCTGACTTCAACCTGATAAGGCATAGTTTGCCATCTTTCGGGTCACATCCTGCACATTCACGGTATGTTGTGGCACGGTAGGCATGTATCACATTAGAATTTCACTATAAGATCAATGGTGGACATATTCAGACCCAATGATCACAATGGCCTCTTTCAGATGTACCGGGTGCCTCCCGCGAAGTGGACAGATTCTGACATGTCGCTGAAAGTCTCTATAATAAAGAAATCAAACAACTCAACATAATGATTAGAGCAAGTATTTATATTGATTTTCCCTAACTTATAGCTTACTTGATCCTTTGAAAAAGTACGGTTCCCTTTGATGTTTTCGGTTTTTTTTCCACATTTTTACGACTCTTATTCAAGTACAAAACGGTGAAAATGGCTGCTTCGATCAGCACTAAAAATACAGGAAAATAATAAACAACTTTACACGGCGATGCACCCGCTAGTGTGCGTACGTTAAACTTCACTAATCTCTATAACAGTGACAGCTCGTTCGTGTGGTGGATTTGAAAACGCGCAAATTTCTTATGCGTGTTGCAAAATGCATCGCACGTTTAATTTTATTAAAAATGTAAACCAGTGTAAACAAATCAATTTAAAAATTTTCCCTTGTTTACAAAAGTCTGTAAATAGGGTATACGTCCCTAACCTCGGTCTAATATGCAGCCATCGATTACGTTTTTAATCATAACTCATCAATGAATTTACCTGCAAACGATATTCTACTGCTAAATGGTATGCTTAGATATGCTTATCATGTCGTTTGCTATCAGAAACCACGAAAAGTTGAAAAACTTACTTTTTTTAAGACAATAACTCACGAGGGAAATGTATGTAATATGGGTCTATTGTCCCCAAATTGGGTCTATTTATGGATGCAACTTCGTCCTATCTTGTTTGATCCTCAAAAAAACGCTCTTGGTAACGTTTTCTGATGTATTTTTTTTTATCACTATCACTGTTAACTTAATGCTCTTCATTCCTCAAAACATTTCTTAGAGAAAATTTTACGAAAACTACATTAAATCACTCAATTTAAAAATTAAAAATTAAAAATTTCGCTTATCGTCTTTTGACCGCAGAATATCTAAATCAGAACATTGTGATGTTCATTATACAGGTTTGGCAGAAAAAATCTCCCTTCCTGTTCGTTCCTTATCATCCAAATGCAAAACAACATTGTTGACGTTACTCTTATTGCTATATGCTGTCAAATGAATTTCATGGGCCATAGTTAGGAACATAGAAAAGAAATGTGTCCCTAAAGTTGGGTCCATGTTTTACTTGTGAAAACGTTGTTAAACAATTAAAATAAACATAAAATATTCAAACAGCAACTGTAAGTTTTACGTCTAGTGTGTATTATCAGGTAATTCCAATCAATAAATGCCATAATCAGGCCATTTGATGATCGTCAGTCAACCTTCCCATCTTAACCTTATAAGTCATGGCGGCTAAAAACTCCGAACATTGTGATATTCTCAACCAGTTTTATTACTTACGAGAGCTGAAAATGTATTGAAATGTTGTGATATAAATTGATTTGTGTGTGGTACACATTTATCAACCATCAGTGATCAATATTTTCCTTATTTTTTGTGTAATATTCCTTAATTAATTATTTATTTGCGTGATAGGCCGAATGAAAGGACTAGACCCACATTACATACCGTAACCCTATCTGTGAAAAAACTAAAAAGTCTGTAAATGTCTGTAACGAAAAAAATGTCTGTAAAAAAAATTAAAGTCTATAAATCTGCCATCTCTGCTCCACAGTGCTCAAACGGTTCCAAATTGGGTCCTGGTCATCTGCCCAAAATTGGAACTCATTTTAATAAAAAGTGACTGTGCAAACACCATTTGAGGTTTATATTGAAATGATCATGGGAAATGCAAACTTTTCATTCATATCATTCTAACAATTCATGATGAAAAATGCATTAGGACCTAAGTAACATTGACAGATTCTTTTCGTCGACATTCTATTTGCATCCTGACGACCATGTTTAGACATTCCCAGCACGCAGATCGATGAAATATGCTGTTATCTAGCATGTTATACGTCAAAAATGGCAAGAAACTGTTCAGTACTCAAGTTATAAGCGAGAGAGAAAGTCGATGAAGAGAATCGATCAATGTTACTTAGGATCTTATGAAATGTTCCGTTTGAATTCAGCATATTGCTCTGAATAAAACATCGATAGCTGTGCTTGCATAGCATTTTCTCCGTTACAACTTTGCTGATAAATCGAGTCATTTTGCGGTCAAGGTTTTGTCAGATTTAGTGGGGGATCGAGTGCACAGAATTTTAATTTAGACATCCATTTTCCAATTCAAATCCACACCATTTTCTTAGCCTAATGTAGTCCATCACTCCGATCACTCCTCATAACGCCGCAGTTTTCGCATTGAGTTTTTTTCGCACATTCTCTCCGTCACCTCACCACATGGCTCGGAGAGCGAGAGAGTTGAAAACTTTAGCGACTCTCACTCTCTCTGAAACTATTCTCTCACGTCCATCTCCAACGACGACCTCGTCGGTTCACCCATTACGAGGAGATTGTTTCCCTACTGACTGGAGCGCAAATCGTGTGATTAGCGACTAATAACACGTGTCAACTTGGGTCTAACTATGAGGAAAACCCCCCGGGGGAAAACCCAGCAAAAAATCAGTCCCTCTTGAGATGGCAATTTTCTGCACACAGAGGCGACGACAACCAGTCATCTCGGTTTTCCGCGCAACGCCAGTGACAGATCTTGTGGCTCCTCGTCCGTAGGGAAAACCGTTAGCAACTGTTTCCCGGCCCGCGCTGCTGAGATTGCGAGCGCCAAAAAAGGGCAATTGCACTCACTATAAACGCCTATTCCCAGAAGGAATTTATGCACGGAATGGACCATGGGCTAAATTGAGCGAAAAAAGGCACATCGCACTGGTCCAATGTTGCCTCCGGTGGGTCGGTCGGTCGGTCGATCGATGTGCGCTAATCCAACCGGTTTACGACCATTACAGGTGCAGCAGTTAGCACAGAGCTCGGGGGAAGGGTAGTAGGCAACAATAAAAGAAGTAGGTATTCCTGGCAAAAAAAAACGGCACCAACCTTCGGCAAAAGAAACGAGTGGCCCTTTCGACCACTGCTTTTGCAACGAGAGTCGTGTGTGTGCGGAAAAGAGAAATGCGAAGAGATAACTTTCTGGTGGCCGGATTAGGTCAAAACCAGAATCTAAAACACTGATTTGCCGTTATAATGATTTATTTTCTTTCCCGACTGGATCGTACCCGGAGCTGAGCCCGTAACCACTCCGAGTTGGGACTGGATGAACACATCCAAAGGAGGGATATTAAATGCAGCTTAAATGGGAGGTATTTGCACGGATCAACACCTTGCTTCATTGCCCGTTACCCTGTGATGCGGGATTTTGCTGCACGAGACGTTCGAAACAGGTGACAGTTGGTTTCTTGGGTGTGTGGGTTGTGGAACAGGATGTCAGTGATGAGTTTTTCGATGCAGGCTTCTTGGGCTCGATAGATTTCAAAGTTTCCTAAGGCACATTCCGATTTATTTTTGAGAAAACTGTCTGTTTTGATGACCGTCACCACGAAGCGGAAAACATTTTCATTTTTCCAGATTGTCGAGGTCAAGAGAGAATGTTGAATTTACAACCCAAAAGATTTCCTCGACCGGACCGGGAATCAAACCCACCGCCTTCACGTTGGCGGCACAGTACCTTTACTGGCTACACACTTAGAAATGATTACCGAATTTTCGGTAATAAAAAAATCACGCATTTTAATTCATTAGTTTTAAAGGAAATCTTTATCACAATGCCAAGACTTGATTATTTAAACAAGGCTGTTTTGAAATTAACAGTTAGTGAAACAGCTTTTGAAATGAGGGTCAAACTTTTACCGAACGTTCACTTGTTGAATGTCCGGTAAAAAATTACTGATATCGGTCATAATTTCTAAGTGTGTAGGCTGTTTGAGGACCGAAGAAGCCGAATGGTGCTCATATACATTTTTTAGATAAAAGTTATGAGAGATAGCAGTGCCGCTACTAGTGGAACGGTGGGTTTTGGAACTAGATGTATAAAAAGCAGGAAATGAGATCTTCCGTAGATAAGCTTCGGATCGCACTTCTCTTTTAAAGATTGTAGTGATCGACTAAAGATGAGTGTTTGACAATTTAAATCCCGTTTGTACAAAACCCTCATCCAAACCACGTATTCAATATCGTTTTCTGCAACGAATAATAGATCATGAACGATCGAGGTCAAGCCGGATAACAAAAGGGAATGTGAGAGCACGCATCTCTTTTGCTATCAAGCAATTCACTTCGCCTACAAATGTAAAGCAAAAACAAAACGATTACACAAAACTATTTCAGTCAAATAAAATGATCGCGTACGGTTTAGGGATTCCATTTGAATCCGTAATCGTCTTCCGGGATCTGGTCCACAATTCGGCCTCTCATTCCGCCCGTCGTCCTCCACGCACTTCTGTCCCGTCTCCCACTCTTACCTACAGTCACTCTTGTTCCCTCACCAACGTCAAAACAGTGAGTTACTCAATCCTGAGTTATATACACTCTAAAGCGCCGTTTCTCAATCTAAGGGTTGTGAAACTTCAGAAGTAAATTCCTAAAGAATTCTGAAGAGGACGCCAAGAAAATTCAAAGAAGAATCCCAAAGAATTTCTGAGGATAATTTCAAGAAGTTTCGGGAGGAAAAGAATCCGGTAAATTTTTCGGGAGAATGCTTAAAGAAGGATTACAATTAAATCTGAAAATAATTCCAGGAGAACTTCAATGTAACTTGGAAAATAATTCCAGGAGAATTCTGTCATAAATACCAAATAGTTTTTAATAAGAAATTTAAGGAATGTGAAACTTCACTGCAAGTGAGTTCTTAGGAAATAGTGAATAGTATTCCAAGTCGTATTGCCATTTTCGTCTTGCTTGGCACAGAACACCCATTTTGACTGCAACGGTCTTACTCCGGTCCGTGGTCGTCCATGAATATTAGGCTCATCATTCTCGGCAGCAGTCCAGCAGTTGCGTTCATCACAGCTCCTTCCTTTTCAAGCCAATTGCATTCAACTGAGTTGATCATTTGCCTTGCCTAGTCTAAACCCAGCTTTACACGTTCAATTCGCGTTCAAGTCAGTTGAATTCAACTGACTTGATCAATTGACTTGCCCTGTCTAAACCCAGCTTTAGCGTGCTTTGTGTGTGCATTTTTTCTTCCCTTGCTTGTTGCGTGCTGGCGTTCTGCCTCCCGGACGAACGGTGCTTGTCGAATGTTGTCGTCATAGTGTTTGTGCGTTGAGGTTGTGTTTCAGAAGTGCAATCGAAGTGTGCCGTAGCCGCTATTAGATGCGTTTGTTTTCGATCGGTGGAGTTGTCGGTTCTGATTTCAGGACTGGTCGTGAGTTGATTCGGTCGGTGAGGAGCTGGTGCTGCGTCTTGCGTACTGGCGAACTGAAGCCGTTGTGTCACGTTGATGATGGAAAGTGGACGCAGTCCTTTCTTTTCTCTTCTGAGGTCCCCCTAGTTGGAGCAGCTAGAGTGTGTTTCGTGGTTGATGAGGGTTTACGCTGCTGTGTGAGGATGGCAAGAGTGTTGTTTTTATCACCGGTTAAAGAAGTAGCGTCAGTATATCTATGGGAGCTCTTCGACATCATCGTGATGTTATGGATTCCTATTCAACATCGGGTGAGATCTTTCCTTTATTTTTAATTTAACTTTCATTCCATTTTTAAATAAAACATTGAATGCTGGGTACGGGACGATTGAAGCGAAATGGATGGGGAGAGTGGAAATAAAAATTTCCCTGTCTTTAACATTTCGTGAAAAGAGGGCGGGTTCTTCTTCCCACTAATTGGGACATCCTCCTGTTGAATGCCCTGTTTTTTTTACCGGTTGTATGATCCTGTTGTTGGGAGGAGATTCTCATTTATCCCGTGGATGCACGTGGGCGATGTTACCCACGAATTCACCCAAATAGTTTTTGGCCCTTCATACAATGGCAGGTTGAGTACAATTAGAGGTTATTAAACTGGAGCAAGTTGAACATCGACGATAGTGCATAGTCTACCGACAGTTGTATTGCAACAGTGAGTGGTAGTTCCATACCATCATCAACAGGGTCCGATACCAGCTCGAGCTTATAAATATTACCCCTCAGATACGCTTCTGCCATGCCTTGGCCTTCATGCTTCAAAATCGTTTTATCTCTTCCATTCTGTTTCGTAAATAGCAACTCGATCTCTGACTCGGATAACTTCTTCACTGACAGCAAGTGCGAGATTTACTACAAACGGCTCATTCATCTTACTTTACAATTCACTAATTGGTCACTGCAACCCGAGTCCACATAGAACACTAATTTCTTGGACTTCTTCACGGATGCTGATCGGTTGACCATGAACGAGACCATCTTAAATTCACCGTCTGAATTCACTTCACTTCTTGTTCCTTCCTTCAACAAATGCTGCACCCTTTTCATCAATTGGATCTTCACGACGATCGGATCGCTTCATCTGCTCGGCTAGCAAGCTCTGCTTCACCTTCTTCAGAGTAAGCTTATCCTCATTCATGTTCTCCAACGTGGTATCGAGAGGGTCAAAAGTATCCGGCAACGTGAGGAACAGGTCATTCTCTTCCAGCTTGGCGCCCGCCTGGAATGCCTGGAATGACTGGAATACCTGGAAATGACTCCGCATCGACGATCCTACGAAGCCTTGCCAACTGCTTCCGCAATACCGTTTGACTTGCCACAGACTTCTTGGCAAAGGTGTCCTCAAGTGCCTTCCACATAGCTTTGAACGTTTCTTTCTCCCGGACGAAATGAAACTCACTAGCATAGATTTTGCCTTCCGATCCATCTAAAGAAACTTCTTCCGCTCAGGATCCACAGCAGGCACACCCTTTTCCAGCGCGCTTCAGACACTTTCGTAGCCTATACTGTCAGTTCGCAAGTCAGTCGCCTTCATCGTGGTACCCATAACCTGAAAAAATTGGGTCTTTCTTGAACTCAGAGAAACGACACAGGAACTTACCGAACAGGAGCAGTTTTATTAAAACAAAGAGAATACACGTCTACAACTCTTGAGGGCTTGTTGATGAGTGGCATACAAGTTGCTAACGATCGCTTCTTGCTTGATCACAGGCAGTGCTGTAAATTCTCAAAATCAATTGAACATTTTTGATGAAAATGAGAAAAGCGGCTATCCGCTATCAAAGGGACAGTTTGTTTAGTCATTTGACAAAGACATGGATCATTCTCATTTGAGAAACGCTTGATATCACGATGAGAGTTCGATTGAGAAAGGGGCTCTTCAAATGATGGACATGAGAGAATTCGTTTTCACAGAATTGGTTGAATGGTTGTATCGGATCATCTTCAATCGAATGGTATGAAAATTAACAGCACTGGTAGATAAGCGATGACCGATTTATTCAGTGAAGCGTATCCCAAAGTATCCCTTCTTTTAAGAAATTTTAATTTTAATTTTAAATTTAATTTAAATTAACTTCACAAATCAACAAGCATTGTGACTACTTCTCCGAGTCAACAAGGACTAAAATGTGTTCCTTTGATTACTGAAAAATCCTATTCCCCTAGCATGATGTTGTCAGGACTAGGCTTCGGAAGTAGATCTTGTACCAGTAACGCGTACCACGAAAAGGTTATTTACCAGCGTTACTGGTTCCTGTATTTTTCTAAACTCATGCTAACAGATATTTAAACTGTCGCGTCTAAAGTTGTAGGAACTGCACTTCAGATCTCTGAAATTCCCTAAGAACTTCTTAAAAGATTTCACAATTTTACTCAAGTTATCCATATTTCAGAACTTGACACCAGCGAAATTCTCTGAAATTCTAGGAACTTCTTAAAATTTCCAGCAGTTTTTGGGAAGCTAATAGAACCGCTGCAGCGCGCTGTGAGGTTCTTAAAGCATCCAGTAAGTTCCCCATATTTTCAGGATGTTAACTCCCCTTACGTTTCCGCAGTTTGATTATGAAGCTTCACTGGATTTATCATTCCTCAGAACTTTTGTAAAGATACTTCCATATTTTTTTTATTATCTAGTTCGTTTATTTGTAAGGCTCAATCACGTTTGCTTTACGGAGCCGATGATTCATTGTTCATTGTTTGTAACAAAATTAACTTATTTCTACGTCCAGTAGGAGTTGGGCCGAATACTCACGGCTTACCCGAGGTTAGAGGGGTACATTGTCGAATGGTAGGATCAGGGGGAGGAACTTGGGGGTGGGGTTTTGTTGTATCATCAGAGCGTTGTCGCCAGTATGAACGGTAGTGCGGTTCTGGATTCGTCTGGAGTTCGACCGGCTATGGTGACCAGTAGGCGACGATGAGACTCATCGAGACGGGGGACAAGACAAACAAAAACTAATAAAGATATACAAAAGACAAAGGAATTAAATTCTTATATGGTTTTTGATCTTATTTCCGTCCTACTAAGCATAACCTACGCTTTACTCCTCTTTATTGAAGGGGTTTTAACAATAAATTAAATGTTTCTACCAAAGATGTCTTCTAAATGTATTCCCCTTTCCATAAAAACCGTTGAATTTGATAACACATTGTTGAGATATTGTAACACTGCTTCTTGATTCCAAATTCGTCCTACGAGTTTCAGTTCCGTCCAAACGCATTGAAACGCCATTGGATTTTCTTCGTCCTACGGATGAAGGTAGAAAAACCGAGTTCGCTAGGAGTGCTTCTTTTGTTTTGAGGACAATGAGTGAAAATATGTACACAATACGCTCTAAAAGCGAATTAGTTTATTATCGGGGTTCGAACCGGTTGCATATAGCAGAGATCGAGGATTGCAAACACGTCTCTGATAGGGATGTAGGGTCGTCTCTCTTGGGCCTCGAAAGTATTCAAAAGTCGCTCTCTGGCGGCGTCATTATCCGTACATTGCCAAACTGCGTGTCATCGTTTCCACACCGAAAGATGTTGCTGTCTACGAGGTTTATCATATGGAGATGCACATCTAGCGAGTAGTGGTTGGACATAAGAATACTCACCACGCGAATGAAGTCACAACTTAAGCCCAAGCCTTTTAACTACGCTCTCTAAGAAAAATTAGGAATAATTGAATGTAACCACCGTCCAAGATTTCCAGTGTGCCAATCGGTTTTACAATTCGAAAGGGCACTAAATGGTAAAATTCATCGTGTGAAATTCGCCTGTCAAAAAATTCACCTTCCGCCCATCTTTGCGAGAGAGTCCGCCATCACATTGCCTGGGATTGAGCAATGTGAGGAGACCCATACAAAGGTAATCATATATGATCTTTCGACCAGCACACTCATCTGCTCCAATACCTTTTAAAGGAAATAAGATGAGTGCCTACCTTTTTTCGTCGATCGAATATTCTCAATCGAACTGAGACTATCCGAGAAGATGAGGTAATGGTCTGCGGGCATTTTGGAAATCATCCCCAATGCGAAGTTAATTGCTGCCAGCTCAGCAACTCTATCCTTCAACTGTTGTGAAGTTAATGGGACTTCACTAAAGATCTCTTATCTGTCATTAAGTTAACCACAAATTTGAAATAAATCACTTAAGTTGTTTTAGGATCTTAGACTTACTAAAATTAAGTAAGCTTTAAACTTCAACATTTAATGGATTTTCATGTCTTAAAAATTCAACGCAAAAAAAAGCTTCTTATTATAAACCTGGAAGTAATCTGTTGAAGTTCTTGAAAAATCTGGAAAACTGAGGGGATTTTATTTAGCGAAATGAGTAGAAACCCTGTAGACAAAGAAAGACGATTAAACGTTTGGACTATCAGATCCTAC
Source organism: Ochlerotatus camptorhynchus (assembly GCF_037179485.1). Classification (NCBI taxonomy): domain Eukaryota; kingdom Metazoa; phylum Arthropoda; class Insecta; order Diptera; family Culicidae; genus Ochlerotatus; species Ochlerotatus camptorhynchus. Next base: position 814,559 of record NW_027040627.1, on the reverse strand, counting down.
ACAGTGCAAGAAGACAAATCACAATCATTACAGTCTTGTTGAATCAGGATATCTTTTACCGTGAATTTTCTATGGGACGGCATTTTGATCTATTTCACCCCGGTGATAAATTTCCCCCCGGAATATGATACGCTGGAAGTGTGAGCAAATATGACAGATCGTTCGATTGTGATTCTGACGCGATTAGAATGAATCAAGTGATAAAAGCAGGTGGCAAACATTTTTTCTCCAGTCTAGCAATTAATATCCCATGAACAACATGATTGAGCGCTCCTTTGAGATCCGCACATCCAGAACCGATTTGGACACCAAAATCCGTGCTACGACAACCCTGGCTTCCGGATTTCCAAAATCCTCCCAAAAGCCCTCAGTGATAAACGAACGATAATCTAGACTTCCGCGTTCCGTAGTTCATAATCGAAGAGGGGAAACTTCCCTGAAGTAATCACCTGGAACTGAGTTCGAGATAAGTGACTTTAAAAATTTACGTTCCATCCCATTAAAGCTCCACGACATCCCGGCACGCGGTGTCCTAGCCAGGCTCAGGCTTGTAAGACGCCATCGCCGCCATGCTCCAAGCTAAAGAGGCAAACTTTTGATGCACTTCGTCAAAGTGATTTATGCCCAAACAACATTGTCGCTTGAGAAAGAATTTCACTCCACACTTTGCCGCTGCTGGCAGCATTAAATTAAAATCTAGATTAAAGTTATCAGCACCAGCACCAGCCGTAGAGTGACAGAACAAAGTCTCGGTTGACGGTTGGAAGGAACAAGTGAAATATTTCGCCTATCTCTGGACCAGATCGCATCTTTACGTTGTCTCTGATGGTTCGATGGTAGTAGCTGTGGATTGGGGGGGTAGGTATCTGCAGATAGAAAATATGTGCCGACCGGGAGATCACATCGCATCCAAACGGCCAACATGTTTGTGTTTCCCTGTGGAATTGTGAGGTGAGGTTTTTGCAATAAAACTAGTTTTGTGCCTTTTTCTTCTAGCCTCAACGCCCGGTTGGTACCAGGGTGGTGGTGGCTGTGGCGGCCGGAGAGGATGAGGACTGGAAATTACGGTTGTTGTGCAGGTCGCTCGATTTGCTGTTGTATTATTTTTTCGTAGATGGCATGCAAAACCCGATGCCGGAGGGCTTTCGTTTGATTATATTTTTTTGCCTAGCGCTTACATTTCATGCGATCTGTGGCTCTTCGTGTTTGGGCGTTGGGCAGGTTCCCCTCCAGCCAAGAAATCCGAAGGCGGCAGCGTGGAAGGTCGCCATCGGTTAAACTGTAATTATTGGAAGATTTTCAACGGTTTGTTGAAAGTAAGAAATCAAATCGTATGATTCCTCTTTGAAAATGTGAAGGTCTGGATAAATATTTTCACAGTGCAGAATCCTCCAAAATCAACCATGTTTATTTTATAGCTTGCCTCATTTGATATTCATCAGCTTCACCCATTCTTCTTCTAAAAGCGCATTTTTGCAGCACCAAACCAACAAAACGGCGACGTAATATAGCTCCACCAGCATCTCCTAGTCACACACACCCCCCCCCCCTTCCGACCGTACTCCAAGCGAGTAATAGGAGTCCATTAATCATCGGCTCAAATGAGTTTCTCCGGCTGGACCCGCGTGACAACCTTTCCAAAAATAAAAACCCTTGCTGCCCCTAATATTGTTCCCAACCTCTGCGAGTGGGCGCAAGCGAGACGGCACTAGGTCACACCGGCAAGAAAGGCATTAACTGATGTCCACAGTCCACCTATGCAAAAATTTGAAATTCAAATCTCCTCTAACCCAGTTGCGATAACCGTGCGCGGCGCGCAGAAAGAAGTTTGACCAAAAAATAGCAAAGGTCAAAGCATCGGGGGAACTTGGCCCAGGCTTGCAAAATTGCCTGCCCAGGCGACACGACGACACGTCACTTGGCTTCGCGCTGCACAGGTCCCTTGTGCAGGTTTTCCGTGTGTTAGGTGACCACGCGAAATGGCCATGTCGTGACCGGCGATTAGTTTCGCCTTAATCCACCTCGGTGTGCCAAGAACCGGCCCCAAAACGCGTTCGCAAAGAACCTGTTGCGAGAGATTCGTCGCATTATTACATATTGCCTTGCAGCGAAAAGTAACTGGACTCACACCTTCCCCCCCACAGCAGTCGAGATGTTCGCCAAGAATCGTATTCACATACAAAATTGATTTTGATATCTCGTCTTGCTCTTTCTGCGGTTCACTATCGCCTTGTCCTAGCTGCCGAGAGGCCCTCGTTTGCTTACGGGAGGAGGAAAATTTTCACAGATATTGGGATATTAATAGACAGTCTAATGAGCTGATCCAGGAGGACCTGTACCTACACGTAGTTTGCTCTGCTCCTCTGCTTGGATTGGATTGGATGGATATTGATTTATTGGCTGGTTTTCCAGTGGCCCCCTTCTGGTAGGGAAAAACAGTTAGCCGCTGTCTGGACGAGGGGCTGTGTGATAGAGATCTCGTACGCTCAGTAGCCTTTTTCGGGCTAATTGAAGCTAATTGGATTCCTGACCAGTTGGGCTCGTGCCATCTGCGGGCTGCACCGGCTTTTCCCAATCGATGGATTATTATTCATCTCTCGTTACAGCGCGCACTCGGGATGCCCATTGAAAGATTTCGTTTTTGAAGTGTTAGGGGCTCTTGGAAAGATGAGGTGCCGGTAATTTGATCAAAGGAAGCTCCGTGCCCTTGTTTGCGAAATCTTCCGTTTGGGGATAGAATTAGGCAACTGTATGGAAATGGGACTGCTTCGTCCGTGGAATCCAATTTAAGGTTGATTGTTTTCAGCAGAGAACACAATGGAAATACATAAAATCTCGAGCAAATTGATGGGGGGAAAAGACACCTAGGGGTCTGGCAATAATTACGTGGGTATTTTTTGTTGATTAACAAACCCCGCTCCCCCCATTGTAAGTCTTGTTAATTTTCAATAACACCCCGGCTCATCCCTTAGTAAGATGGTCTGAATATGACTTGTAAGATATTTTCGAGACCTCCTCCCTCCTGTAAGGAAACGTAAGGAAATTACGAACACTGCTTCCCTCCCACTAAATTCTTACGTAATTATTGAATGCCCCCTACACACGTAAGGATAAGGGTGTCCCCAAATAGCGTTTTGTCATGAAACTTGGGGCTCACCCTCCAAATGATTACTTAAAGGTGTTACAAACAATCTTTTGTAAGACGGCAGCTCTGGAAAATGCTGCTTAGAGGTTACAAGTTTGAGTTATTTGAGAAAAGTCCCATATTGAGTAAAGTCATCATTATATATTTATGTATATACATGTATTATATTTCAAATGCATTAAAATCTGGTGAAACCTAACCATTTTATATTTATGCCTGTGGATTTGAAGACAAAGTCATGAATGAAGTCTTCTCATTCATTAATGCATATGGGTTACGTAAATGAGTGTGCGTTTTACTAGTACTGTCGCATTAATGGCCCTTCGCTCAATTTCACCTTCTTTTCAATTTTCACAATACCGTACTCTGCGGATTTTTAGGACTGTTCTATCATTCATTTCAGGACTGTTTAGGAAATTGACCACTTTGTCAAGCAGTTTTGGCGTGACTTTCTACCAGCGATTTCACAAAACTGGACCAACTAATTTCTATTTTTTTTTTTTATAAAACGCACAAATGTTGGCTACTTTTCTCGTGGTTCTAGAAGAAGAAAACCTCAAAATAATGTTTTATTTCAAAGTTCGAGTGGAAGTAAACGTCATTTTAACTACTCGAATAAAGTGGTTAATTTTATGTCATTTGGGCGAACACATAAAGCAACCAACGATACAGACAAAACGGTTGCTACGACTACCATGACAAACTCGCTCTCTAACATAGCTCGATCGGAGTGGTCAAAGGATAATGATATACTGCTTGCCTGCTTTGTTGCATTATACATGGATGCTCACTAGGCTAGTGAGAGCTCGTGAACTATCGCTTCCACCGCTCTTGGATATTGGTCTGCGAAACGTCGCACATGATGCCACCAAGTGGCAGCGATTACCGAATTTGTCGTCGAACGGCCGATGGTTTCGTGGTCCTTCATTTCTCTGGGTACCAAAAGATAAATGGCCTATCATCAAGTCTGATCCCGGATCTACAGCCATACAGTTGCGATCGCATGCTCTGCACCACACGTGTCTGGAACCTGTCATCAACGTGAACCAATTCTCTCGATGGAAACGTCTGCGTTCGTCAGGCGATTCCCAATGAACATTCGTCGGAAGCTCGCCAAGGAAGCACTTGTCAATGGCCCGCTCACACACGAGGAACTAGCTGGAGCTGAGAGCTACCTCTTCAAAATAGTTCAAGCCGATGCCTTTCCGGAAGAGATCCAAATACACCAAGAAGCAGAGCCACGGAGGAGCAAACGAAAACTGCCAAAGCACAGCGCTCTCTATAAGCTCGATAGTGACAGTGTATTATATCGTCGTATTCGAGCTCGCTGCCTACTGTGCAAGATCAGAAATTCAACGCCTCAACCGCCAATGATGGGAGATCTACTACCGATGCGGCTGAAAGCCTTCACGAGACCATTATCTTACGTCGGCATCGATTACTTTGGGTCAATGCAGGTCATGGTTGGTCGCAGAGTAGATGAACGATGGGGTGTACTGATAACATGTATGACCGTCAGAGCAGTACATATTGAGATTGTCCACTCATTATCGACAAGCTCCTGCATCCTTCCCATTCGAAATTTCATTGTTCGACGAGGAATTCCACTGGAGATAATTAGTGACCGCGGAACCAACTTCGTCAGTGCCAGCCGTGAGCTGAAGGAAGCATTGCAGCAGATGGACCAGAACAAGTTAATCGAAAGCTTCTCATATGCCGAAACTAAGTGGTCTTTCAATCCGCCTGCCTCGCCACATTTGGGAGGATGCTGGGAGAGGCTGATCCATCAAGAAGTGCCTAAACCAAATCAAACCCAACCGAACTCCCACCGACGAACTGCTTCGCAACATGCTCACTTAAGTAGAGTCAATCATCAACGCAAGATCGCTCGAACATGAAGAAGCCTCACCGCTAACCCCGAACCACATTCTTATCGGATGCTCTAACGCTTCCAAACCTCCCGATCGCGTATAACGACAGTGCTGCCGTAGTGACTAGTTCCTGGAAGATGTCGCAGGTTTATGCGAACGAGTTCTGGCGACCAAAAGGACGAAAAATTTTCAGCCGGTCAAACTTTTGGCAGAAGGAGACATCGTAGTTGTCGTTGATCATAACCAACCCAGGAATTCGTGGTCAAAAAGATGACTCATTGAGGTCATCCAATCTAAGGTTCGCCGAGCATCGGTGCTGACAACTAGTCGGATTCTTGAGAGACCTGCAGTCAAGTTAGCAATCCTAGATGTCGGTTCGACCGTGAGTAAGTCGGATCAATGATCGCGACGTACTGGGGGGGAGTGTTGCGACCGTAGGTGCAACGAACCACCATCATGCATAGGTGTAGCCAGAGAGGGGTAGGGGGGTCGACTCCCCCCCTAAACTCAGCAACACAAAGGCTTTCGGGGAAATGGCGTTCGGTGAAATGGCATTCGGCTAAATTTTCCATAGTAATTTTTTTTCACCTCTCCCTAGCTCGAAACTTGGCTACGCCCTTGCCATCATATACTTTCCGTGTTGGTATAACTCGATACATCCCTCCCGCATGCTTGGCATACACAGTTGTACACACCAACTGCTCATTTGTTTATAACTTTTTACTCAGTTGTTCAAATTTAGTTTTCTTTAAAGTAATTGATAGATTAGGATCATAGTTTACTGTAAACATGCAAAGAGTAGGTAAATCTTATCATTTGAATCAACACCAATGAATTTTTACACGTAAAGTCTGAGATGTGCAGCGAGCATTATCTTTCTTTATTAAAGAGACTTTCAGCGAGCATTTCTCACTTAATTTTTGCAACGCAAAATCAAATACAGTTTGTTACTATGATTAAAATATCTTTTTTTTTACAAACCTATAAAAAGCTTAAACTCGTTTCTATCGACTGCTTCAAACAGAACTATGTTTCGTCAACTCTGTGCAAAGTTATTAGCAAATGAGCAGTTCGTGAGCAAAACTGTGTATTCCAAGCATGCCCTCCCGCTCAATAGGCTTTGTGCTACCACTACTAAGGTACTACACAAACCCACCTACCTTAAAACTACTTACATTGCTACTAAATGTCATTTTTCGTTAAACCTAAAAAAAAAACAATATAAAATCATTACTTTGCAAAATTGAAAGGAGATAGGTGAACATTAGATCTCTAACAATTAATAGTGAAATTAAAGCTAATAATTTGATTATTTCCTACAATAAAAGCTAAAATCTTATCGCTCCATATTCTAAAGTCAGTTGATCCAGGAACTAATAGTAATTTGAAGCCTACGGCAGGTAAAACAGTTGAACTAAAATTGTGACATTGTGAACTTAATACCTAACCAAACTCACATCCTATTGCAGCACACACGTGTAAGCATAAATAACCCTAATGCTTGATGAAACATAAAATACACTAAACGTAAGTACTTCGAAACTAAGAAAATTACTGATTGAAGACATACACAATGAACATTGAATGGCACTAATTGAATATTACAAACCACCAAGACATTTTTTACCCTCGCTGGTCCCCCCAACACCTTCCGGTCGTATAAAACAGGTCAAAAACTGTCCAAATCCGCAGATAAAAATTTTTGTTTTGAATTTCTGTATAGCAAAATAGTGAACTTTTCGTCAACATTAACGGCAAAGAACTCACCAACACTGGGAGACGGTGACTTCCTGCCCACCTGTCATTTCCCATCTCGGGACTGTAGGACCATTCCCAGAGAACGTAACATTTTGAGAGATTGAGGTAAGCTTCTGCATTTCTCTGGAAATGTCTTCCGACACCCTCTTGAATTTTCTATCATTTTTCCGACTCTTCTTTTACTCCAGAAGTTTTTTTCCGGCTTCCCTCGGAAATCATAAAGCCAAACTCCCGAAAATTATTTCCCATGTGGTGTGGTCTATAGTTTGGTTATAGTTAGTATTTAGCTGGCCATTTGTAAAACAAATTTGCTTTTTCGCTGGAATCCGGATAATCAGAGTCCTGGAAATTGTGGAACGGAGTCCTGGAAATTGTGGAAGCGGTTCTCAAACTTTTTTTTTCGATTGCGATCCACTTTGATAAATTCCATAAAGTCGGGACCCACCAATATTGAGTACAGATGTTGTTAGGCCAAAATGACCTTAAACGTTACAAAATGGCCCTTAAAAACATCAAAATTGCGCTCAAACGAAAATAAAGTCCAAAAATCATCACAAATGTGCGAAACTGATCCAAAAACACAAAAAAGGCATCCAAACGCAAAGTAGGATTACAACTAACCCGAGCAAAGGATTACACCAAATTGATAACAAGTTCTGATACCCTGTTATCAAGATTTGATAACTGAACATGTTATTTTTGTGGTTGAATAAACAGCCAACATAACAAAAATATAACAAAAGAGTACTTCTGGGATATCACAAAAATAACTGATTTAGTTATCATTGAAAACATCTTGAGATAACAAATCTTGTGATCCATGCCAATTTTTTCAACAAAATTCCATATTATTAAATTAAAACCTTACGCTGATAACTGAAATATGATTGGCATTGTATTTTTTTCTCACCATATGGGTAATATTTAAAGTTTTGAACTAACCTTGCATCATTTCATATTCTTCAATGATATCAACTGATTACAAAATTAGTCGACGTTGATAACTAAATTGGTTATGCGATAACAACTGAAAACAAATGGATATCTATAATAACAAGACTTGTTTACAAGTTGATATCACGTTGTTATTTTACTTTGCTCGGGCATTACCCGGACAATGCCAAACTGCGTGATCGATGTCATCATAACCGGTTCTGCACCTACATATATTGCTTTTTTTTTTAATTTATTTGATAAGGCTCAAACGAATTAACTTTGCAGAGCCGAGGATTCTTGTTCACTATACAATACATCTTAAAACTGTTGGCAAATGGTACAACACAATAAACATTTCATCTTCCGCTATCCTGTAAGCCTCCTCCACCAGAGCATGAGTCGCTTGCAGTGGTTTCATTGTATGGCAGATTCGCCAACGAGGATCAGAGCGCTTCCATTGCAGCAATGGACGCAAAACGTGGTCATCACTCACACACTCATCACGAAACGGTTGCTTACCAAAGTCGACGTCGCATCGACTGAAAGAACTGCTGATGAAGAACAATAAGGAGGACCACACAATGGTTGCTGCCGAGTAAACAGACGATCGCGTGACACATATTGAGAGTGGTCTGCTTCTGTCGACAGCCGGGTGAACACTGACACATATATTGCTGTCAACGAGGTTTATTATGTAGAGATGTGCGTCTAGCGAGTAGTGATTGGACATAAGTCTTGACATCACGCGAATGAAGCTCCGACTTACATCCAAACCTTTGAACCACGCTCTCAAAGAAACATTTGGAATAATGGAATGTAACCACCGCCCTAGAGAAGTTTCCGAAAGGTGGCATCAGTGAAAAATCCAATAAAAGTCTCTCTATTGTATTAATGTAAGATGTAACAAGAACACAACAACAACTCTTTAATGAACAAAATGACTGTCGACGTCAGCTCTGGAGATGTTCGCCAGCACTTTTGTGCTCACTAGTGACCATCAGTTAGTGCCATTTCCTGCTTTTCAAATAAACAATAGTGACAGTGCGAATAAACCATTCTTATTTTAAAAGTTGCGCTTTTAATCTGGGTTCCAAAGCTATTTGCTATTTGCAAAGCTATGTATTATTAATGAATTATTATTTATAAATTAAGAATGCCATTTAAAATTGTAGGAAAATGTTATAATGGAACCGTCTAATATGATGTTGAACCACCAATTGCTTCAATAACAGCTTGGATTCGTCTGGGAATTGATTCATAAAGTTTTTGGATGGCTTCTTGTGGAAAGTTGTACCATTCTTGGATCAGAAGATGTTCAAGCGTTTTCAACGACGATGGAGGAGGAAACACGGTTCGAATACGAGCTTACAACGTCGACCAAAGTGGCTCAATTATATTTTAATCCGGCGAATGTGCTGGCCATGGCAGGTGTGTAAAGTCCTCGTCGTGTTCCGCACTACAGGTTCCCCCCAGGGCATTCCAGTCAATGTGGTCATCCCAGGAAAGGTCAATGTGGTAAATAATTCACTATAAGTCCATAGAAAGAATATTCATGAAAATCCATGAAGAAAGAGCTGTCGCACGGCACGTTTTTCAGTTAAAACGAAATTGTCCCCTGCTACAGGTTCTCTCGGGCCATCCCAGTGGTTCTGAGAGCGGCCTATGTGTGAAATGATTCACTTTGAGTCTATAGAAAGAATATTCATGAAAATCTATGAAGAAGGAGCTGTCGCACGGCATGTTTTTGACTGAAAACGCAATTGCTCCCTACTACAGGTTCCCCCGGGGGTATCCCGTGATTCCGAGAGCTGCCAATGTGGTCACTGATCCATTTGAAGTTTAATTAATGCCTATTCATGAGAAGCCATGAAGAATGAGCTGTCGCACGGCATGTTTTGGTGTAGAAATGCAATTGTCCTCTGCTCCAGATTTCCCCGGGGCATACCGGAGGTCGCGAGAGCGGCCAATGTGGTCACTAATCCATTTAAAGTCTATCGCAAGCTATTCATGCTTGCAGAAAAAGCTGTCGCACGGCATGGTTTGCTGTAAAAACGTAATTGACCCCTGCTACAGGATCCCTCGGGGGTATCCCGTGATTCCAAGAGCGGCCAATGTGGTCAATGATTCATTTGAAGTTTATGGAAAGCCTATTCTTGGAAAACCATGAAGAATGAGCAGTCGCACGGCATGTTTTGTTGTAAAAATGCAATTTTCCCCTGCTCCAGGTTCCCCCGGGGGCATACTGGATGTTCCGAGAGTGGCCAATGTGGTCAATGATGCATTTATAGTGTATCAAAAGTCTATTGACGAGAAACCATGAAGAAGAGCTATCGCACGGCATGTTTTGAGTGATTAAATGATCTTTTTTTTTGTTCATTAATTTATTTGATAAGGCTCAACCGAATTAACTTTACAGAGCCGAGGATTCTTTGTCACTATACAATACATCTTAAAACTATAGTCAAAAGGTACAACATAATAAACACTTTATCTTCCGCTATCCAAAAAGCCTCCTCCATCAGAACTGGAGCCGCTTCCAGTAGTTTCATTGTATGGCAAATTGATGTACGCCAACGAGGGTCAGAGCGCGTCCATTGCAGCAATGGACGCAAAACGTGGTCAGCACTCACACACTTATCACGAAACGGTTGCTTTCCAAAGTCGACGACGCATCGACCGAAAGAACTGCTGATGAAGAACAATGAGGAGGACCACACAATGGTTGCTGCCGAGAAAACAGACGATCGCGTGGCACACATCGGGAGTGGCCTGCTTTTGTCGACAGCCGAGTGAACACTGATTAAATGATCTGCCCGCATTCAGAACCCTCCCTTAGAATTGATTCCAGGGAAATTGCCATATTTCGGTACATTATAAACCAATTTTAGTTCTTAGCATATGATTCGCTTTAAAAATTGGTTTTCTTTCGTTGTATTTACTAAAAATATATATATTTAACCAGCATCATATATAAAATTTCACCAAAAATTTAGCAAGCTAGACAAGCCCTCCGGAAACCCGGAATATCTCCGGTATCCGGTGACCAGGATTATTTTCGTGGCTACACCGTAGAACAATATAAGTTTTCCAACCAAGTGCTCTTAGAAGATTTAAAATCAGATCATATTTGACGAAGTTACAACACTCCAAAGTTGACCAAAAATTTTCCTATCCTAGTTGTTTTGAGTAATCCCTGTAATTAAGATAGATTCGCACGAATCTAGAATGGATGCTCAATTCAAGCATTTCTTCGAAGTTTTCAATCACAAGGTTGTTACTGACACTACATTTAATCAATATTTTTAATGAGAGCTCGCAGAAACGGGTTCTGCAGGGGTTTTACTCCCGCAAGAACCTCTTGGCTCATATTGTGTGTTGAATGCATACAGCCAAGTGCAATACGTAAACAACGATATTGAATGCGTTCCAATTTAATTAGATGGCTGTTTCTTGCTGAGAGGAAGCAAAACGAGCCATACTCAAGAACTGAAAGAATAGTCGTTTTATACAGTTTAATTAGGTCTTCCGGGTGAGCACCCCACCAAGTTGATCATTTGTTGACACCTTTGTTTCAAATACTTAGTGTGGGAACCCCAAGTGCATTTTGAATCAAATCAGACTCCAAGGTATTTGAAGGTTAAAAATTGGGTAATGTCTCTGCCCAAAAGATTTAGACGCAGTTGGGCTGGAAACCACTTCCTTGTAAACACTACCAATTCAGTTTTTTTGCGGTGAAAACTCGATCCCTAAATTTCTTGCCCAGAAAGACAGATTATTTAGGGAATTTTGCAATGGTCTTTGCGAGATTTCCGCTCAATAAGATCCTGATTTAAAACCCAATAAGGCTTCAGGTGTATTAAACAAAATTAAATCCACCAATAATCACTAAACACAGACCAAATTGAACCGGATCAGGGCCGTACCTACCCGTCCACATAAGTAGACGCAAATAGCACACACACTCAAAACAAAAACGGCACATACTCTTTCACCTAGTCAACACCACGCGCAGCTTCGCACAAACCACAGGGCCTCCTGAAAGTTGGGGCCCCGAAGAGCGAAGTACCAAACCGGTACATTAAAAAAAAAATCAGCAAACCCAACTGACAGTTAAAGTCAAGTTGCCTTAAAACCGTTCGTAAACTGCAAGGTTTTATGTTTTGGCATCTAATCGTGAAGTGGTGTAACACCGCAGAAGGAAAGAAAGATAGCGCAGCAAAAAAAAAGCACGCCGTTCAAGCCCTGCAGGGGTTATCTCGGTCTGTTTGGTGGTACGTTTGAGAGTAGCCGAGTGGTGCAGCATCCTGGGAGAGTGCGGGACGGGTCACAAGAGATAATGATCACCCTTCTAATGCGTGGAGGAGCCGCCCCCCCCCCTTCATTCATCCCTCTCCTTGGCAGGTGAAGTACCTTCTGCCAACTGGTTGAACGTCTCCACCGAAAATCCAAACTTAACCCTACAAAGACGCATAGGATTGTAACCTGTTTCTCGCTAGTTGCGGTGCCGAACGAGCGCTGGCTGGTGCCTCAAATGTAGAGAGCCTTCTTGAGATGTGGCCTCCATCAATGTTTTGCTCGCTGATGTTGGGGATTTTTGCACGTAAGCTTTTTTACCGTCCAGTGACTCGTGTAGCTACGAGGGGGCTTCGAGCATAAGCAAAATAGGGGTAAGATGTTTACAGAGAATTCGTCGAAGCAGAAGAATTCCTTTGCCAAACAGAACAATTAATTGTCGTTACTTGAGGTTATTCTTCGTCGGCCAGAAAGCCGTCTGCACCCGTCTTGGTGGATTTGATATAATAATGCGTTTACATTTTTTTGTGTGGCTTTCACCAACTACCGTTACCATCAGATAATTTTAGTACTAATAAACCTAATTCATATAAAACCCTGATCTCCAGTTTCGCTAACGGATTTCGTCTAACCGGCCCTCGCGCAAACCTGCTCCCGAACGGAACAATATAATACAAATACCTCATTACATATCTTCCATCTTAAATCAATACAATTTGAATGTCTCGTTTCCTTCACCCCGGACTCGGCCGAACGGGGAAAACAGAACCTGTGTGACGTGACTGCACATTCAGAAGGAGAGAGAACCATAATCTTGATCGCAATCACCTTACGCGCTCGTCGCCGTCGTCGTCGTCGTCGTCGTCAAGTGTGTCACATTTTCCCCTGCTAGTCGTCGGTCCCTGGTGAACCTTTTCCAATGATAGTAAAGTTCTGACCTTTGGTGAACTATTCCCGTTACTGTATGAGTAATGCTCCTAGTTTAAAAGTGCGTAAAACCAGTACCGCTTGGGGTGATTCTAATAAGCTACTACAGCCCAAACCGGCTTATTTGCTCGTATCCGTCGGTTCCCGGTTGTTCGCCACCTCCATCGGGATCGACGCGGAAAACTGCCAGCCTGCCGCCACACAAAACCAAAGAAGCAGCAGAAAATCAATTACATCTCATCGTTATTATTATATTCATTACCGCTTTTTCGATGATTTACATTCCAATTATCGCACTTGCCAATAGCGATCCGGTGATCGAGCATGGTCAGCTCAGTGCCCCCCTCTCTCTGTCGTATTTTTCACCATGCGGTAGGTAGGCGCCTCCTACTCCAGAATCCATCCGGAATCGGAGGGAGGGGATGCAAAACATGATCTCCCCCCACTATCCGGACGGGTTGCGGTGGGTGTGTTCGCCAAGGTGGAACTGATAACAGCGAGCTCCACACTCGTAGCCGCATCACGCACGTGTCCGCCTCCACCCCGATCGCCAGAAAAATACATACATACAAGGATCGGATACATCGGCTTCAAGCCAGAAAGAGGGAGACGAATCATCTCCGAAGCGCTCGAGGTTTTTATTTTTCAACGCACGCCGGCCGAAACAAAAAGAAAATTGAGGAGTCCAAATAGGCTAGGTTACCTTCCTTCCTGCCTTGCCTGCCTACCTACTGAACTGGCTGACTGATTGGAAGCGTTATCATTTCTGCGCTGTTGAAATTCGCCCAGCTGACGTCATTGCCGTCAATCACCGCGCTTGTAACGGTGAAGTTTTTATGTGGTTGTTACGTTGTTAGCCTGTGCGTGTGTCTGTGTACATGTAGGGAAAAGGTTTTGGGAATGAGATAAGGTCTTCGTACACGTGCCAGTTCGTAAATAAACAATGGTGCTATCTCAAATTGGTTGGACGTTAGTTGGACTCGATCGATTTGTTGATAAGCCGTTTGAGGAGACATTGGCTCGTATGGAATAAAGGAGTTTGCTTTCACCATAAGAAAAAGCACGGGAGACTTTAATTGACTCACTTTATTTGTATGGTGTGTAATAGGATGCAGTGTGAGGTCACCGAAACCTTTTTTTTTTTTGCAGAATGGAAGCGGATAGGGTTTTCGACCTAATTTCCGTCCAACTAAACACAACCCGCACTTTATCTCTCTTTTTCGAACAGATTTGAACAAAAACTTGAATGTTTCTATCAAAGATGACATTAAAATGTATCGTTGAATTTTGATAAAGAGTCACAAGTTGCGTCACTTAAACCACGTATACTATAAGGCCGGAACCAGATCACATTATTTGGTCATGTGCTGAGCACCGTGGAGTCAGATCCGAGTTGTACGATTCCCTTCGGGCTCGAGGTAGACAACCTAATGTTCCAGTTCGGGATATTTTGGCTAGACGCGATCTGGAGTTTATGCAACTCATATATGTTTTCTTTAAGAATATTAACCATAGATTGCAAGTTTGATTAACCTTGTGTTTAGTTTCTATTTTGTGTGTGTGTGTTTTTTTTTTTTTTTTGTATATTTGTTTCTGTAATAATTGTATAATTACAGAGTTGATATAACGTCGATAGGATTAAGTATATGTTTTAGAAATAGTAAAATTTTTGAATCATAAATCATATTCCAAATCTCTTTTTCCCTCTCCCGATCCAAACAATTCTCATCCACTAACCTCGAGAAGACCGCGAGTAATCGGTTCAAATCCTTTAATTTTAGATTTAAGACATTTATAATGTATAAAGAAAATGACAACTTGGCTCTGTAAAGTTTATTCGATTGAGCCTGTACAAATAAAGTAATTAACAAAAAAAAATAAGGCCGGAACAAATCAAAAGTTTTTCTGTTGTCACTCGATGCTCGCACCAGTCGATAGGGGGGAGGAGGGTAAAACGTTCAAAATTTCTTTTACATCACATCTAAAACGTATATTTCTAACGTTTACATATCCTCTTAACCTTATACCTCTTTGAAGCAGCGATTTTTGACACTCATACATAACAGGCAACTAGGCAATTATGAGAGGAAACGTCAGCCAAACCGTTTGTTTACATCAAAATTACAATTTTGTAATACGTATCTTGCATACATCCAACGGGAGGGGTCTTATTTTATTATTTTTCATACATTTGAACAGTTTTACAGCTCAAATAACACCACCACCAAATCCGGATAATCATAACCGCTGGGGTAGTTTTATAAATTTTCACTTTTCATAACAAAAATGTGTGGAAGCACCAGCCGGATCACTCCAAAATCGACACAGAATACAAAATATTCCATGTGTATGATGATAGTGAACAAGCACCTGCGATGGATAAATTAATCATAAAAGGAAAAAACCTTTTCCTCTTCCTATGCTTCACGGCGAAAATTTTAGCCCTCATCACTCTTTTGGTGGTTCCCTTATTCACCACCAGAGGCTGAAATGATCGCTTAGTTTCTATTGGATTCGCCTATTGCGATGACGCTTGGCGGCTTATGTACCAAGACCTTTTCCTCCTTTGCCACGACCAGTCGTTGTTGTTTGTTGGGTAGAGGAGTGGACTACCTAACCTGCCACCACCTTCCTACTGCTGCTATTGATGCTTATGCCGCCCGAAGCGAAAATGAGTTGAGGCTAGACAGCAGCGCTCTTTCATAGCTTTTCAGGTTAAAACAGAATAATGTGCAACCGAGTGGTACTCGATTATGACGACTGGGTTTGGGAAGAACGTTAATTTCATGAAAACAGTGATAAAATTATCACTTTTTATTTGTAAATTAGACAATGCTTTACATTACCACTTTTTCAATAGTTTCTTGTTGAAAATCATCAGTTGAAGGCATTGTTGCGTAGAAATATTTCAGATCGATTGGAGATAAAATTATTGAAATTGGTTCAGGGGCAGCTGAGTTATTAATATTCAAAATCTTTCATAATTTTGTTACATGTTCCATTTTCGGTTTTCACAAAGTGTACCCCCATATAGAAATAACAGACGTAGTCCTACGTCAAAAAGGAAGATCCAGGAGCGGTGTTTGTTGGGAACTGTCTTAGCTGATGGGCAACGAAGATCCCAAAATGATCACAATGGTGTGAATCCAGCAGGCTTATAGTGATACCGAAAGATGCCGGACTGTTGCATTTGATGCATCACTTTCCGAGGACTGGTAACGAGTAGCGGTTTTTTCTTAATCAAGATCCAAGAA
This sequence comes from Ochlerotatus camptorhynchus, assembly GCF_037179485.1. NCBI lineage: Eukaryota > Metazoa > Arthropoda > Insecta > Diptera > Culicidae > Ochlerotatus > Ochlerotatus camptorhynchus. Next base: position 798,375 of record NW_027040627.1, on the reverse strand, counting down.
ACTTTTCTGAACTGTATTCGGGAGCTTCGAGGATTATTCGGGTGAGATCTTTCCTTTCTATTTATTTAGTTCGTAACATTATGTTCCACATAAATTTCACTAATACAGTACTAAGAAAACAAATTGAGCTCGGCTAGCTTAGCGGCTACTGCGTTTGCTTACTGTGCATAAGATCGTGAGTTTATTATCAAATTCCTAAAAAAAAAAACAATCATATGCTTTTGGTTGCATCGCCTGGTTGAGGCGTATCCTGACGTAATACCGTACCCAATACTCCAACTCCGTAGTACTTATGAGGGTGTCACTAATTCGGAGGCCACTCGTTGAGCATAACATCTCTGATCACGCCTTCCTTCGGATGGGAAGTAAAGCCGTTGGTCCCCGGTTCATGAGCTGATGGGTCGATAGGTAGGGTCCAGGTGTGGGAGCTGCCTTCCTGGCACGTCGGTAGCATTGGTGCTCAGCACGGAAAACAAGATCGACGGAAAAAACAAACCAAAGGAAAAAAAAAAAAATTATTCCTGAACGCAGTCTGACTAAGAATTTCAAAAGAGGCGTGAGTGTCACTAGTATCCGAAGTATACCGTAGCAACGCTGACGCTAACGCTAATGTGCTGTCGACGTCGGTAAGATCACCGCTGGGATCGAAATCTAGTGACAGCAAGTTGAACGGGAACTTGACCGTATTTTTTCTGTGATTTAAGGAGTTCGTTGGCCTTGTAGCGACCATTTTTGCTTACTGAGCAGAACATCATGGGTTCGAAAATTTTAGGCTTAATTTTTTCCGTCTTTGTTTTTTTCATTGCGTTTTAGCCCTAAACAATGTGTCACTCGATAACGTAGTTCTAGAAAAGAACTTAAGTTCAAAGCAAGTGCAAGTGATCGGATAAAATGCTTTTCAAAGTGTTTTTTATCAGCATCCTTTTCGTCAGAACTGTTATTAGGCGATTGGCAAGTTGGCTCGATGAATCTGATTGGATTGGAGGCGGATTTTGCAAGAGTTTCTTTGAAGATCCGATGGAATGCGAATGGTTTGAAGTGTTGAGCTAGAACTAGGAGATGCAACAGTCTTCCAAGTTTTTGCTTCACGGGCAAACCATCATGCATTTGGTGAGATCGTTCTTGTTTATATAGTTACCTGTTTCGGTTTCTATAACTTTGTCTTAGACATCATTTCGAAGAGCCGCTTTCGTGCTGTATTTTGATGAGAAATCAAATATCGAGTGCGCTATTGTTAAAGGTTGAGAACGAGTGGGTATGGCCAAGTTCCAATATAGATTTGCCAATTGGTTCATTCGGCAAGAGAGTCGTCCTAGTGCTTTTTTTTCTGGTTTTAGACGTTTGATGTTTTGTACCTTAAAGCTCAATTTTTTGTGATCATGATTTGCCTGAAGAATTTTTGAACTGGTTTCGCAATAACCCGGAAAAGTCTTTGAAGTGCCCCCGAGCAAAGTCCAGCATCAAAATGACAGCAAATTGAAATCAAGTTTTGATATCAACATCAAACTGAAATCCTAATTTGATTTCAGTTTATGCAATTGATAAATTTCGTTTTCATTTTGCTGTACATTTGCTCTACAAAAATATGTTGTTGCGGGTTTGTTTTCATTGCCTTAGCATAACATCAAATTTATTACTTGTTTTGTTATCAACAGGAAAAATTGATATCAAATTGAGTTTTCAGTTTGCTCTTACTGATAGCAGAAATAGTTTTCAATGTGATGTCACAGGAAGATTTTTTTTGCTCTCAATTTTGATATTTTTATCGTTAAAACGACCAAAACGACAGCAACCTGAGTAATCATTATCAGTGAAATCATAACATTAAATTTAGATTTAAATTTGATCTCAGACTTTGCTCGGGCCAGTAGTGCAACATAATGCAAAAAGGTCAATTAGCAGATCATAATGCAATTTTGATTGTTGTTTACAAACACTGGAAAACTTGTGTAACTTAGGACCATTATGCAAATCGTCAAACAATTTCGCCCGTATTTTTCTTGAATCTTTTCGAATCTTAGATTATTCGTAGTATAGTGTGTTGCTATTCCAATTTTTTAACTAATGATAGCTTTGAATATCGTAAACGATGATCTAGCTTTCGTCATGACTTCTACTTCATTTGTGCAATAAAAAAAACATCTATTTTAATTACCCGTGTCATTTGTTCCAATCACCACTAGCAAACCCTGTTTACGTTGTCTTATTCCCCCACATAGCGAAACTTTTACGCGTTCAAAATTCAAGAAAAGTAGGTCACCCTAACCCTACGCCACTCAGTTAGTGGCAAATCTAGCGAAAACATACACACATAGAAAAAACCTGTGCAAATTCGGCTGTTACTCTCACCACTACCAGCTGCTAGTACGAAAAAAATAAAAACCACCGAAAAAAGATCCCTCTAGAGATCTATACCAAACACAATCCCTACATGTCTCGCACGCCCATTCACGTACAATTAACGACAAATAAAGAAAGCGCGCAGCACACATCCAAACAGAAGAATAGCAACAAAATGCTCCCAAGCGGCGATCGCGCTAAAAAGGTTTCGGCCAAAAAAAAATATCACCTCCCCTTGGTCCCTCCAGCCACCCTTCCAGCCCCCTCACCCATCACAAAAGAGACTAGCACTCAACCATGCCGGCCGCAGCCGCCGCCGCCGCCGCCGCCGCCACCACCATCGCGAGCAGGCACGATCGCTATCAGGAGCGCCGTGCTAAAGCACCAAATTCGCACCGATGATCATCGACTGGTTCTCGCTCGCTCGCACGCAATCTCGTTGCTCCTTCCTCTTTCCTCACATTGCATTGCATTGACGGTGATGATCATCAGCACCATTGCTTAGGGCGAAGCTTGTTACTAAATAAATGGCAAAGGCACAACCTATCACGAATTTGTGGAAAGTAGCTCAAGCTTATACCTAGTAGAATGAAAATGATTTTCTGTTTTTGTTTTGACAAATGTTTGGATTTTATGCTGAGTCAGGATTTCTACTACCTACGCAGAAGCAACTTTTTTTTTGGAAGGATCATACACCTTATGGCATAGGAAATATTGATTCTTTTGAAACTCATACAAACTCACATTATATTCTTCGAGCCCATTTGTTGTTTGAGATCTTTGAAGTCTGCTAGGTATTGCATGACTAAGCATTTTGTATGGTAAGAATAATAAATCATGATGCACTGGGAAATCGGTAGTTACGTGATTTGAGCTAATTGTGTAAAATTTTCATGACTCAAAATAGTTTAATTATCTAATTAACATTTTTGTTTCTCGTCTGTAGAGCCATTTTACAACTGCGTTCATTACTTAAAAATATTGTTTTTTAACCCATATCTAATCACAATAAAGGTGTGATAGACATTAGTTGACATAGCATGCAGTCCTACCTAGGCTCAACTGGTTTTATAAATTCTTTTACCCTGTTGGGATTGCTTTGCCGAATTTCAAAAGGTTCTAATAGCCCTTTTCCAAATATTGACATTCTTTGATTGAACAGTGCTCCGCAATTTCAGAGTTTGTGTTCAGCAGTTTCGTTTTCAATTATTACCCGAAGATCTGTAGTAAGATTCAAGCTTTGGCAGCACTCGGTGTTATAAATCTTTTTGGGATGTATCCGTGGCATTCCAATTAGATTCTACCATAGGCGTTTCCCGAGTTCTTAGTTCCATCCTCAGAGCGCACTCAGGGACTCCACAAAATGGTTCCGGACCGATGAAGCTCGATGCAGAAGCTTGTCTTGCCAGACTGTCGGCATTTTTATTTCCTTCAAAAAGACCAGGCACGCAGTATAATGTAAATTTCAGCCGATTGTTTTAAAGAAAGAATGCATTCCCACATTAGCTTTGATCGACATGTAAACGCCTTAAGCGCTTTAAGAGCTGCTTGGCTGTCCGAGAATATACAGATCTTAGCAAACCTGAATTTCCTTATTAGGCAGATATTCACACATTCTCTGAATTGCTGCTTGAAATACTATGTACCATTGGTACAACTTTACTGACTCCAGGGCCATAGACCCCAGCTCAAGTATTTTCACCCATTTGCGACACAACGCGTCGGTGTAAAATTCAATAGATCCTGGACGTACAGTGTATCTCAAAATTGAGCGTACACTTGAATGGGCAATTTTTTGAAAGACTGTGAGTAGATAGAATTTTGAAATCCTGGCTAGTGGTTGACTATTTATTGATTTATCAGTATAGCTTTGGACATTATTGGCAGAGTATGTATGAAGTTTGAGTAATTTCAGTAAAACGGTCGATTTTAATTTTTTTTCATAGTTGGCGGATTTTAGTAAAATTAACGGCATTTTAAAGATCTTTATTATGACTACAGATTAGCAAAATTGCAATACGTTTGGCTTATTGCACTTCAAGAAAATGTTTTTTTTTTTGGAAATCTAGTTTTTCTAAAATAGCTCTAACTTCTTACTCACTCATCCAAATAAGCCCAATACTATACCGATAACCGATAAATAGTTGATGAGCCAGCAGCAAAACTTTTAGAAATCTATCTTTTTAATTTGTGCTCGTACAGCTGTTTTTCTTAAATGTACTGACAGCTGTACGCTCAATTTTGAAATGCACTGCATATTTATCCCACCAGATTCCCATATATGGCGGCTTGATTTAACCACTTTGAAGGGAACATCATGGTTTGCCTTCGTTACCATCCAATTCTTCATTGTATTAACAGCTTAATTTAACATAATGAGAGAGAGAAGGATTCGTAATTTCCATTTAATTCCACTGCCTTATTTGCTTATCCTTGACGGATAACGGTTTGATAATAGTCTTTTCTCCTTCAGGATTGTCTCCAAGTTGGCCATGAAAAGTTCACACAAGAAGGGGGATAGGGGGTTTCCCATTGGGGCTCCTTTCGTCTGCTTGTAGAAGTTACCTCGGAAAGAGAAGTAGCTCTCTTCCATACAAAGGCGGGTCAGCTTAAGGTACGTCCGAACCTTGTTTCTCCATGCTGCATCCTCTCGTTGTGTTAATAGCCAGTCATCCAAATGGTTGATCGCTTCCTTGACCGATACGCTGGGAAAAAGAGCTGTGACGTCGAAAGATACCATAATCTCGTCCTCGTTGATGTCTCCTGAAGATTGTAGTTGCTGGGCGAACTCCTGGGTGTTACTAACTGCTTTACTCTGGAACTGATTCGGCATACTCTGGAACTCTTTGACTAGCCACTTCGCTAGTTTGTGGGTGGGGGAACCAACTGCAGACACGATCTCTCGCATTTCATTTCCCGGTTTGTGGACTTTGGGGAGACCTTTGATCCTGGGTAGAATGGGATTGGGTTCCCGTAAACGATCTGATCCATCTCCTAATATCGATTTGCACTCCTTCAGTGCTTTTTCCACGCGTTTCACTATGTTCTGTAAGGGGTCTACTTGAAGCTATCTGTACGGTCCGTTGTTAATCTTCGTTGTAATCTGATTGTCGTAATCGTCCTTGTCTTGCTTAATTTAAGTTGAAATCCTTAACTGTAGGTCACTTTTGGCTGCCTGTAATTTAACAAATCGATGCAAGGGCAGAATATTGAGAAGGCCATACAAGGCAACAGATGGTGTACTTTTCATTGGCCCTGTCATTGATATACAATCAAGTCTTTGCAGTTTTTTTTGGGCCACCATATCTATGAAGCAGAGGCAATTTTTGGTCAAACTATTGCTGAATATATCCAGTATACCAAATTTGGTCGTAGTCCGCATGTTTTCCTCCACAGCTTTACTGCAACCCCATTGCGTATTTCTAGCCTTAGTGATAACATTATCAAGATGAGAGTTCCAATTTAGTTTCCGGTTCAAAGTAACACCTAGGTATTTAGCCTCTTCCGCTAACTCAATTTGAACCCCATCTAGAGTAGGCTGTACTAACATAACTGGGGTTCTTTTGGTGAAAGGTACTATGACAGTTTTTGGAAGGTTCACATTTAAGCCCTCTCTCCTACACCACTTGAAGATCATGTTGAGCGCAGTTTGTAACCGATTAGAAATCGGATTTTAATATTTTCCACGCACCATAATGGTCACATCATAAAATTAAATTAACATAATAAGGATGTTGCGTCACGTGGAATGTGCCTAGGGACTTTCTGATTGCCTAGTCAGTTAAGACACGGTTTTACCATGCCGGATGCAGGGGTTCGATTCCCGGTTCGGTCTAGCACAGCTGTTGGGTTGGAAATGTTCTCAACTTTACTGGGCATAGATGGAGTATCATTGTGACTGAATATATACCGTTCTGATTCATATTTCGGACACTTAAGACTGCAGCTGCAATAAACAGACAAAGTATTGGTAGTTGTGACATTATTGAGTTTCATGTTTTCAATACACTGCTTAGAAATCTTTAAATTGAGCTAATTTTATTGATTTTTTAAATAAAATAATCAGACCTTTACGAGAAATTACGTTATTTCATCAACGAGAAAATGATTCATATTTCGGACACTTGTTTTGAGATGATTCAAATTTCGGACAGAAATGATTCAAATTTCGGACACCCAATTTTAATATACGGTTTGCTACGGTTTCAAGCATGGTTTTGTTTTTTTCTTGTAGGATAAGAACAGTAACAATAATGATCAGAATAATAATAATAATAATGGCAAAGATCAGTCGAGTGGAGTTATATGGTATTCAACTTTGGAATGCAATTTCATCCAGACGATGATTCAGGGTTATTAACGGGGTTTGGTGAATTTTCATTGTTCTGGGATTCTTCTTTTGTTTCTTTTTTTCCTTTTATTCCGATTTCGATTTCTTCATCAGCATATGTGCAGCTTTTGCAGCTTTTTTCTCTTCTTCCAGTTTTTTTTCCTTTTGCTTCGTCCGCTCTTGCTGTTTCATCACCTTGACCATAGCCTGTATTTCTTTCTCCTTCTGTTTTAACTCAGCTTTCTTCTTCCTCTCTTCAGGCTTTTTACGTTTTGTCATTTCACTTAATTTCTTCGCAGCATTTTCTTCCTGATACATCCAGTGCCAAGACTCACTTGTGGCTACTGCTGGAACCATTCGATGACTGCGTTTCCCCAGAGCAGATGGGTTCCTTGAATACACAGCTACACATGGTGGACTCATTATCAATTCTGCTGCAAAATCATTTGGTTCCCATGTGTCCACTGATTCCACAGCTTCCGTGTTGAGTGCTTGTTGGCCTGTTGTAGGAAAATATATTAAAATTTATAAATTAATGTAGAGTGACGTTTCATACCGAATAAAACAGGGTCCAAACTGACATCATTGGAGCTCAAAGGCATTTCGCTCTCCTCTGGAGATATTGCTGCAATGAAGATAAAAAAAATTGGCATCAACAGCGCACATAAACAATGCTACACTTACTTTCTTCACAAAAAATAAATTGGTCTCTTTCTAGTACATAGCTGATGTTGAGGCCAATTAAAGTAGGATCGATTTCAAGGAAAGCTGGTGGTCCTTCTACTTCATCAGATACTCTCCTCCACAAATCAAAAAGCTGAATTGCCTCAGGATCGCTAGTCCTGAACAAGTTTTTACGCTGTTCCTCGAAAGCTAGTAGCAGCTCTGGTGACATTTGACGGTTCAAACCGCGCAGCTGCTGCTACGCAAACTATGTTAGGCTTCTAGGTTGTGTGCAGGAATAGGAATTGAATTGAAACATCATACGGGTTCGGCAAAGACGTGTAGTCTATTGCATTTGCATTCCAAGGGACTAGTCCACACTTCCTGAAACCGTTCTTTAGGGTGATATCCATATTCTTTGACCGCCATTTGACAAGCACAGTGTCCCACGAACTTTTCATTGGCTTGAAGAAGGATACGTCCAGACGCTGGATGAAGTGGGTTGCGTTTGGTGGAAGGGAAGTCAAGATAATTTGCTTCTCTTTGCAGAACTGATCCGTTTCGTAGCTGGCGTGGGACCGGTGACCGTCAACGAAGACAATGACTGGGAAAGCAATATTTTTCGTTACTAGCCACGGTTAAAACACGTTAGACATATATTCGAAGAACGATCCAGAGTTCATCCAGCATTCTCTGTTCGAACGACACCCCATTCTTTTGGGACACTTTTGACGATCTCTCGGGGTAAACGTTCTTTATACGGTAAAAGTATAAGCGGGGGAACCACAGAACCATTTGCCGATCCAGCTATCATAACTGTGTACGGTTTTCGATTCGAATTGCCTTGAATCGCTTGTACATTTTTCAATGTCTTCGCAGCAAACACTCTTTTTTTCTTGAGATTTGGAGCCATCTCGAACGCGCTTTCGTCCATGTTAAAGACACGACTTGGGACGCTTAAGACTTCCAAGAGATCTTGGGATGCCAGCTATGATTCAACTTCTGCGAACCAAGATCGCACTTCTTTCTCAGATAGAACTATCTTCTTCGAAATATGGTTAGCAGTTCGTTTTGAAATAGTAGGATGCCTTTTCAAAAACTGTGCCACCCAGCCTCTGAGTGTATATGTAATATCTTTCTTGCCCATCCGTTTTGCATACTGGCCGATTCTAAGGATTTATTTACACACGGGAAGTCCAGCAACAGCCATTTCTTCAATCCAAGCTGCAATTTTTCCTTGCTCCGTTTCCGTCAGAACGGTAGGCTTTCCGACTGTGCTCGGATGGGTCTCCCTTAGGCTATCGAAAAGAGTGCTCCGGGGCATGCCATATTGAGCGGCAGCAGTTCGGATGGATGCTCCAGTGCGAATCCCACCCAGCGCTCCATCCACTTTGTCCTTGCTGAATTTACGGTCTGCATCCATAGTAATCATCTGTAATTTAACATTGATTTTTCCTTTTTTTTTATTTAACGTCGATCTCTGTTCCGCAATCTAGTGCCAATCACCGACGGACATCGATTGCCATCCATTTACGGCAATCGAATGTGCAGGAAGGCAGCTTCCACACCTGCGTAGGATATCGCACCCATTCAACACACATGGGCCGGGACCAACGGCTTTACTTCCCTTCCGAAGGAAGATAATTTAACATTGATGTTTTATAAAACTTCCGTTTCCGAAATATGAATCATAGGGAAGAAATTTGATTCATATTTCGGACACTTAATTCTGTATTTTTTAAAGAAAAATCACATAATACGTGATAATACACATTAATCAGCTTTAAAACACTTACCAGATTGAGCTTATAAATCCAACGAAATGGATCAAAATACCCGCGAAATCGTAAACAAACTGAATCGCAAAATACTACGTACACCGCGAAGCAAACGTCAAATGCAGAAGAAAGTTGAAAGCGTATTTTTTTAGCTCTTTATTTATTCCAAATTCAAAATAAATTACATTTTATTTTAACCTAGGTGCTCCAGTTACTACAGTAACTTACCAGCCTTAATTGTTATGATATATATCTATGAAGCGTGTTTATGTTTTCGCCTATTATGTTACCATTCGGGGGCGTCACATATAAAAATGGTTGTAAAACCGAGGGGCGATTCTAATGCAACATGCGTGGTATATTTGTAAGGTGTATATTATCCAAGTATATAAGTATTTCAAGATATAATTATCAAGTGTCCGAAAGATGAAGCTGTCAGAAATATGAATAAGAACGGTAGTAAAAGACCCAACAACTGCGAATATATGAAGAGGTTTTTGAATATCAGTCAGCAAATTACGATAGGTACAGATTAGGTAGTGTAAAATGGCAAACGATTTTGAGGAATGAAGAAATTGTCGAAAATGCAGTTGACGTCTTCTAAAGAATATTATTTGAAGTAATGCTTGAAGAGGTACCTATTTGAACATTTGCAATCAACTAAATATGGCATTTGAAAAGTACAATGATGGGACAGAACTTGAAATTAAATCTTGACCAAAAACATTTTTCAACTACGTTAAAACTAAACTAAAATCAGACAACTTTCGAGGATGCATTTGGACGAAAAGGAAGGTGATAACTCGGAACAAATTTTCAACTTTTTTTTAAGAAATCTATACCACTTTTTCTGAAGAAGGTCGCGATCGGGAGTATTTTTCATGCTTCCTTGAATTTACAAGAGATATTAGGGTTTTGATCTTATTTCCGTCCTATTAAGCACAACCCGCGCTTTACCTCTCTTTTCTGAACGAGTTTAAACAAAAAAAGGAATATTTTTATTAAATATTACTTCTAAATTTATTCACCTTCACACGTACCGTTGGATTTGATAAAGAGTCACAAATTGTTGATATATTGTTGGAGATCTAATACTGCTTGTTGATTCTTAATTCGTCCTACGAGTTTCAATTCCGTCCAAACGCATTGAAACGCCATTAGATTGGATAAACGTAGAAAAAGGGGATTCGCTAGGAGCGCTTCTTTTGTTTTGAGAACAATGAGTGTAAATATTCATACAATGCACTCTAATAGGATTTATGTTGAAGCTAATGAACAACGCATCGGAATAAACCTATTATTGATTTGTGCACGGTGCAATCATATTAATGATATTATTGATCTTTTCTGAGCGATAGAACGGAAATAGGCAATTACGACGAAGTATCGATCTACCCTAGTGTCAATCAAATCAAAGTGGAGGACATTATGGTGGCTTTAAAAAATTTAATTCCAACACAATTTATGAAAAGTGTAACAATAGAACTTACGGCTCCACTGTTTCGGCTTTTTAATAAGTTGCTGGAATCTGTTAACTTCCCCCAAAACATGGAAAAGTTCTTTCTTAGTGCCTATTATTAAAAGTGAAAAAAATTCCGACATACGTTATTACCGTGGGATTGCCATTATCTCTTACATTCCAAAGATTTTTGAAGCAATCGATAATTCATCTAATCTTATTCCATCGAATCAAAAACAGAATCACTTACATGCAACATGGTTCCTTCAAAGGCCGTTAAACTAGTTAAAATTTACTCAAATTTGTTAACCATTCGCTGATTGCAATGGATAAAGGAAATCACGTTAAAGCTCTATACATACTTCAGCAAGGCATCTGATCGCATTGACATACCCTTGTTACTTTTCAAATTGGAACAAATAGGAATTGAGTAAGGAATTCTCAAATGGCTCGAATGATATCTAACTAAACGCCAACAAATAGTTTAATACAACGCGAAGAAATCGAATCCCTTTCAAGTCGCTTCAAGATTCCCTTGGACAACTGACAACTTCCAGAATTAACTACATGGGCCTGCACCAAGGCTCATTTCTCAGGCCTCTTCTATATAACTTTTCTGTCAAAGATATCGACAACTGTTCGGCAGAACAATGCACGCCTAGACAACTTGCAAATGATGGTGTGGTTTCCGTAAGAGGTCCACATACCGTGGACCTGGAAGGACCATTGCAAAGTTTCTTAGATAACTTGTCTTCTTGGGTTAGGAATCTAGGGATCGAATTCTTGCCGCAGAAAACTGAACTGGTAGTGTTTACAACCCAAATGCAGCTTAATCTTTTGGGCAGAAACATTACTCAATCATTGTCTTTCAAGTACCTTGGGGTCTGGTTTGATTCACAGTACACTTGGAATACCCATATTACGTATTTGAAGCAAAAATGTCAACAGAGGATCAAGTTTCTCCGTTCAATTTGCGGCACATGACGAGGTGCTCATAACGCTTTATAAAACAACAATTCTCTCTGTTCTAAAGTACGGCTCTTTCTGCTGTCTCTCGGTAAGAAAATATCACCTAATAGAATTGGAACGAATTCAATATCGTCGTCTGCGTATTACTCTTGGCTGTATGCACTTAACGCATAACATGAGTCTCGAGGTTCTGGCAGGAGTAACACCCCTCCAGAACCGTTTCTGGAAGCTCTCTCTCAGGATACTAATCAAATGCGGAGTGACGAACACACTTATAATTGCAAATTTTGAAGAAATTTTTGAGCTGAACACACAATCTCGATTTATGAGAATCTACCACCACTACGAATCCTCGGATATGTGTCTTCCTTGTTATACTCCAGACCGTGCTCACTTCACCAATCGCAGTTCCTCAATTGAATATGATCTGTCCATGAAACAAGTGATTCATGGGATTCCAGATCAACTTCGAACTATTATTATCCCACGTATTTTTACTGAAAAGCACCAACACGTCAATTGCGTGACAAGAGATTTTACAGACGGGTCACGTCTCAATGGATCCACTGGCTTCGGTGTATTCAATGAAAACTCTAGCGCCTTCCGCAAACTTCAGGAACCTTGTTCTGTTTATGTTGCTGAGCTGGCAGCAATCAACTTCGCATTGGGGATGATTTCCAACATGCCCGCAGACCATTACTTCATGTTCTCCGATAGTCTCAGTTCGATTGAGGCTATTCGGTCGATGAAACCAAGAGGCACTCATCTTATTTCCTTTCAAAGGTAAGGGAGCAGAAGAGTGTGTTGGTCGAATGATCATATATGATTACCTTTGTATGGGTCTCCTCACATTGCTCAATCCCAGGCAATGAGAAGGTGGACTCTCTCGCAAGGTGGGTGCGCAGGAAGGCGAATTCTATGACAGGGGTATTTCACACGATTAATTTTACCATTTCGTGCATCAGAGTACCCTTTCGAGTTGGCAAACCGATTGGGCCACTGGAAATCTTGGAGGCTTAGGCTTAAGTCGTGACTTCATTCCCGTGATGAGTAGACTTATGTCCAACCACTACTCGCTAGATGCGCATCTCGTGTGGAAACGGTTACGACGAAATCGATCACGCAGTTATCCCCCGTGTCTCATCGTCACCCACTGGTCACCATAGCCGGTCGAACTCCAGACGAATCTAGAACCACACTACCGTTCATAATGGCGACATCGCTCTGATGAGTCAACGAAACCCTACCCCCAAGCTCCTCCCCTTTTCCCATCCTTCGACAATGTACCCCTCTAACCTCGGGTAAGCCGCAAGTATTCTGCCCAACTCCTACTAGACATAGAATTAAGTGAATTTTGTTACACACAAAGAAACAATGAATTATCGGCTCCGTAAAGCTTTGAGTCTTACAAATAAACGAACTAGATAAAAAAAAGTCACTTCGAGAGTCCCGCAAGGCTCTCATCTAGGCCCCCTTTTGTTTATACACGGGAAAAAATCCGTTCCGAAATTCGTCAACCTCAAGTCACGAAGCTCGGAACAAGTATATGTTTCGCTTACAAATATACACCATGATTAAAAATCATGTAATCGTGGACATTGTTCCACAAAGAAATCGTAACTCTTGCGTTACGGTGCACCGGGTTCCAGTTATGGCAACAGTAGTCATCGAAACGTGAACTCTGTTTTGAAAATTATGATTTTCAGTTCTGCTAAACGTGATTTAAGTTCATGAGCTGTGCTTGATACCGTGAACCTGTTCTCGAAAACGGGAACATGATTCATGGGCTTCAAAATGTAAACATTAACATTATTTTCAATATTTTGACCATGTATTAATCGGTACACCACTGCTGGTATCTACCGTTAGCACCACCGAAAGGGCTGCTGCTGAAATACGACAACGAAAGATCAGAACCTGACAAAGTGGTCATGGATACAGAAGAAGAAGATGATATACTGTGCACTGTAGGACGAAGTCAGTCCCGGGGAAAAATCCAGGTAACAAAGGAGCTAGCGCCCAATTGCTGGTATACCAGCGCTCGTTAACCAGACGATTATCCGCCGCATACAAGTTTGATTGGCGAATTCAGCTCAATAAAAACGCTGTTCATTTCCTATGTGAGGTCAATACTGGAATATTGCAGCATAGTTTGGCCACCTTATTCAATAACGCACGAAGAACGAATAGAATCAGTACGAAAGCAATCTTAACTTTGGTTACACCTCTCCCAATCCATAAAACTGTAAATCTCTACTAACCTCAAGACGACCGCGAGTAATCGGTTCAATTCCTTTAACTCTATATTTAAGACATTAATTATGTATAACGCAAATGATAACTTGGCTCTGTAAAGTTTATTCGATTGAGCCTGCACAAATAAATTAATACAAAAAAAAAACTTTGGTTGGACAAGAATACCTCTTCCGTCTTATGAAGCACGGTGCATGCTCATCAACATTCAAACAGGAAAAGAGCGTCGTGAATTTACAATGGTTTCATTTTTAAACGATATCGTTTCGCATCGTATTGATTATGTAGAACTCTTATCAAAACTAAATTTGTATGTAGCTTCTCGGTAACTGCGCAATCGGAACATTTCTCCATAGCTCTCAATTCATAACTATGGAAATGTTTCAAAGAACACGAAGTTGAGGGTAGACATATGCCCAGGATAAAGAAAATAGAACTTTCAAAACAAGAAAGAATAAACAAGTGAATCTTTATATCAATACAAATATTGCATTAATATGCTTTTAGTTGGAAAAGGCCAAAGTTTTATACATATACTGGAGGTTGTTTTAAAACCACTATTTGATTTGTAATGTGGCATGGGCACCATCAAATACTCTTGATATAGATACATAGCCAGGATTGCAAATATTATTAAGTCAAACACAAAGCCCATTCAAGTAAAACAGTCAAACAGTTGAAATAACTACTTCCAAATTCTTCGCGTCCGCCTCAAACTTAAAACAACAAAAGCAACTGCAAGCCAAATATCATAGAGCCAACTCGACCCGGAGCCGGAGCCCACCATAAATCATCGCTCGCAAACTGCGACCAAGTACGAAAAATTTTCACTTCCATTCATTAAAATGTCACAGCAACTAATAGATTTTCAAGGACTGTCCCCGAAATGCGCAAAATGAACTCACACACAGCACATCGCAGCAGAGCGGCGGGCAAAAAAAAAATTGCCAATCTTTCCTAAACTTGTCACAGGCCGAGAAGACCTTCGAACGCATACACACATTCGTCGCTGTCTCTCTCTCTATCTCTATCGCACTCATGCGAGGAACCGAACAAGATCGCCCAAAAGGCAAGAGTTGCGCCGCGGTTACAGCGATAACACGCTGCTCAACCTAAAGCATCAAATATATACAAACAGAAAAAAAGAAGAACATCACTTGGACAACATTGCGAAAACGAAGAAACCCACAGCACATGGAGAGACCTTCTATCTAACAAACCTACGCGCTCGCGAATCGCCAAAAAAACAACAGAAGATCAAAACGAATAAGAAACCGCATTTTTTATAGTTAGCGAAAAAAAATCTCAAAAGAACAGCTAGAGTCAAAAACTTGTCTTCCATCATCATCATCATCGGTGGGAGCGGCGGAGGAGGGGGGCATACCCACAAAGAAGCAATAAAATAAATAAACGCATACAGTGAAACCCTTCAGGAAAAAAAAATGTGGTAAAGTGTGGAGCAACTCAGATGCGGTGCGAACGATCGTCATCACCGGAGACGGACGGACGGTTTGGTGGAGCTCGATCTAACGACATTAGCATTTGCCTATTTTTGGCCGTGGGGTGCCCTTTTGCCAGTCGATGGCCCCTCGTCTTTGATGGGCACGTGCGCTCCTCCGCAAGACCACAGCCAACTGGCCAACAGCGGGATATTTTGACCATTCCGAATCGACGTTGGATTTCAGGTCGGCCATGTTTAAATTTCAGGTTTCAAGGCGCAACAATCAGTCAAGTAAAAAGCCACAAATGTTTGTATTGAAGGTTGAACTGCTCGATGAGTCCGAAAATGGCCGTCATGGTGGCTGATGTGCCCTATGGCTTTAAATTGGAGCTTCCTGTGTGCCCCACTGCCGCAGAGTTCCAGATCTATTGTTGTATTGCCAGTACCGAGAAAAATTAGCATTTGGCGTCAGATTATTTGACAACCGCAGGTTTAACGGCATGCTGCGGGGTTGTCAGTTGCGTTGAAAATGCTTCCCTGGAATTTTTAAATTCCGAACTGATAATGAGATTAAACAGAAGTAAGGTTTCCACAGCGATTCACTTTAAATGGAAAAGAAATCGAAATGATGACAGATTTCTTATCATCATAAAACTTAGATCATGCATTCATTATTGGGCTTATTTTATGAATGTACAGTCAACTCTCTACAACTCCATGTCCCCAAGGACACATAGTTAAAACGAACTTCATGGCTACTTTGATGGTGATTTTCTATGGAATTGTTATTCTATAACTCGATGGGCCCTTCAAAATCGAGTTGTAGAGAGTTCTCTGTATAGGGGATGACGAGGGAAAACGGCCACCCTTTAGATTGTTTCCATAATCTCAAATCTTGAAAAATGTAAATGATGTAGAGTTCTTTGCTATAGTTAGTTTAGAGAAATTCCATTCAAATTGACGATTTTAATTTATTTGTCACCTCCGATTTTGTTGAAATTTTGCACCGTTGTTCCTTTTTAGTAAAGATTTCATTTTATGTTATCAATTTTTTAAATTGCGTCACGACTACTTTTCCAACAGGACCTGTGTAAAACAGTACTAATGAGTTAAAATGTTAATATTGTCGAAACGGTTTGTTCGATTGATATGGTGTCTAAAGCAAAGCTGTAGATATTAATTGCAATAATTTTTAATTGTTTCGATGAAATAAAATAAGAAAGTTACTTCAAATTTAATTTCTCAAAAAAGCTCATTTTTGGTTTTTTTTTTTTAGTTTTTGTAGCATGAAGTTCATGATGTTTTCAACTTACTGGAAACATTTGGTTGTGGTAAAATAATAAATGAAAAAGCAACACATTTGTTTAAGCAATGTATTCTTTTTTCAAGAATCGCATCATAATTATGCACAAGTCAGAGATTGAAAATTAAAATAGATGTTAAGTGTTTTTTTTCGTGTAATTTTAACTGGTCTACATTTGAATAAATAAATAAATAAATAAATAAATAAATATTTTTGAAGATATTATAACAATCAAACGTGGGATGTGGATTACCTCAATGTTAAAACTGAATGCAGGGGATTTTTTCAAATTATCGGACAAATAGGGCCGAAGGAGATCTTCAATTTCTATGAAACTTCGCCCATATTAATAAAAGTAAATTTAAAAAAAATCAGGTTTGTCAATTTTTCAGGAAAAGCTTAGAATTTTCTCGGACCTCACCAACTTCAAAAAGCCATAGCTTTTGAACCAAGCATTGCACAGCCAAAGTAAATTCACAAAAACTACTTGTAGTTTTGTCAGCTATTAAAAAAAAATACAGTTGGAAACAAATTTTGCATCAAGGTTTTCACCGTTAAAGAAAATCCAAAAGAAATGCTGTAGAAATTATCGTCTGTATCATGGATTTTTTTCAAAAAAATGTTATCAGTTTGGAAATGTATAAGCTTTTTTTCGATGAAAATTTCAAGAGCTCTTAAATACCTGCCTACGTCTACGTTTTTCTGGCTTTATAGGAATTGTGTCTTTCAATCCAGGAAGATAAAAATTTACTATCTTATCATGCACATCTGCACTATATGAAGGTCGTCCTACTTTCGATAAACGCTGCAGTCCTATTACATTTGTTTTTGATTCAGTTATCAAAATGTGTTTTGGCAACAAATTGAGCTTTTCATTTTTTTTTGTTGTACTATATCCGCTATTTGAAAAGCGGATCTTGAATCTGTTTTGTTGAATTTAAAACAAAACAGCTTCGAAATCTTCGTTCGCATCAGTAACCTCATCGGGAAACCATTTCCTTATTGTGCCCACAATGTTTGAATACATTTCGCCAACTGTGGATCGACGATCCAGTCGTGACATTTTTGTATCCATAGATATTCCCAAAAATGCGGCCAGTGCTCCTATTCTTTCCAAGTTCATCAAAGGCTGCACAGATTCCATGGAAGACGCAGTTTCCACCGTTGAAGCGGGTGAAAAAAGTGGTGAAGCGTGTTGGCCGGATCCTACCCACGAAGGAGCGTCTCTTGTTGCAGCTGGCGAGAACATTGGCGAAACGTGCTGACCTGTATCTACTGTCTCCAAAGAAGCGGTCACTAAATCCTCATGCTTGTTGCTGTGTGACACCTTTAGCCGACAAGATGTACACAATATCATTTTATCATTCGAACGATCTGTTTCATAATGTCGATCAGATCGTTTGACTTAGATGGTTCAACTAGACCGACCCATTGATTTTAATATTATTGAAAAAAACCAACCATGTATTTCCAAACATGATTTTTTTGATTAAAATTCAAGGTACAGACGATAATTTCCACAGCTTTTCTTTTGGATTTTCTTTAATGGTGAAAACCTTCATGCGAAATTTATTTCCAACTGTATTTTTTTTATCAATAGCTTACCAAATTACAAGATTTTTTGCTAATTGACAATGCTTGGTTCAAAAGTTATGGTTTTTTTTAAGTTGGTGGTGTCCGAGAAAATCGGAAACTTCGACTAAGGCTTTCCAAAAAAATTGGCAACCCGGTTTTTTTTAAATTTCCTTTTTTTATATCTATCAACTCTATCAATGGGCAAAGTTTCATTGAAATCGAAGACTTTTCGGTAATTTAAAAAAAAATCCCCTGCAGTAAATAACAATATCTTCAAAGTTCTTTCATTACTTCATACGTGGAATTTACGATTATCAGAGTTGGTTGGAAATGCTATCTAATATCAACATGAAGCTTAAGTGTGATAATTTATTAGCTAGAGATAGTTCTGAAGAGGGTAGGTTGATAGTTCCGTTAGGAAAAAAAACGAGAGGAGAGGAGACTTGAAGTATTTCTTCAAATCTACAGGCAGAAAACAACCCTACTGCTTTCTCTCTGTGATGACAACGTTGGTTATGACGAAAGGAGCTAAACATTAGTTGGGTAAAGAAGAATCGCAGTACAACCACCGACAAACCGACATGAAACTTAAAATTAACTCTTGATCGAGAAATCATAATGGCCGATTCAAATTTGCAGTGATCCTATCTGTCAAAACCATAGAATTTTTTATCTAGGTAAAAATTATTTGTCCGGAATAGATTAGACACGAACCAACTTATAAAAATTGTACGCGTGTTCGTGGCTAGGACAAACATTTTCTGCGATGCCGGCGGCAGATGCCAGTTTTACATTTGTTGTCTTAAGTGCTATTTTTACAATTTTGTTTTTTTGTAACATGTCTTGAGAACAAATAAAAAAAATAATTTCAGCTGACGTTATGCGAGGAATTAAAATATTGCTTTAATTTGGTTTTTGTCATTGAAAAGTCAATGTTATCGCAGTGCTTATTATATGTGTCCATCATTTGGTTCAAGGGTCCAATAATTCGTACGGTGACGATTTGTAGCAAATATATTTCTATTTCGTAAATGCCTAGATGGTGTATATAAATTAAACGATGACAATTTAGTTCTATTGAATCAATGCGATGTGTATCACGAATTAAATCATAGCAAATTCACGACGCTTTTTTAATGTTTGAATTTTTATGAGCATGCACCGAGCTGTGTAAGATGGCAGAGGAAATACAGTCCAACCTAACTTGCGGAGTGCATACAATAGAAACTGCCTTTTAACGGACTCTATTCATTCTTCGGGTGTGTTTGAAAAAGGAGACCAAACTGTGCTGCAATATTCTAATATCGACCTTACATAAGCAATGTATAATGCTTTTATCGTATACGGATCATGAAAGTTATAACAGAAACGTTTTATGAAACCAAACATGTTGTTAGCTCTGTTAATAATTGTGTTATAATGATCGGTGAAAGTAAGTTTTGAGTCCAAAATAACACCTAAATCCCTGACTCTATCACACTATTCTATGTTCTGGTACCTAAAGTGATTGTTATATCGGGTAGCATTCGTTTTCTACTAATGGTAATTGAGTTACATTTTTTTTTTAAATTTAACTGTAGCAGGCTTTCATGGCACCAAGTATGGAATATCTGTATTTCTTCTTTGAATGTGTTGATGTCTTTGGCATCTTTTATTTCCAAAAAGAGTTTAATGTCGTGACATCAATGGGATTTGATGTATTTCCTTTGTATTTTACTATTTGATGGTGGTCAGTTAAACATGATTCAAGCCACTTGAGGAGTGCGGTCATTCATGTCGGTTTGTAGGTGTTATAACACTCCATCGACTGGAACATCTGAGCATCAGAAGTCCGTTCAAAATTAACGAAGATAATAAAATAAAAAAAAGTGAAAAATTGGGATTTCGTTAGGTGATAGTACCTACTCAAAATGAAGAAAGGATTATTTATGGATATTAATAAATATAATCCAGAGTTAAACATATATTCAACTTATTTGAAAAATCTGCAAAATCTGAATATTTAAAAAAAGATGAGGGTTGTGTCCAAAGCACGACCGCATTGTTGATGTAAAACTTCGAAATTATTTTGCTATTCCATTCAATATTATATAACTGACAAAATAAATGATTAAGAAATTGAATGGAAAATTCGAAACCCTTCCCTAATAAAAATGTTATGGTTAATTTGCTTAACGACGTGTTCAAGGTATCATCCAAACCATTTGTGGAATAGTTCAATGATTAAGGTTATCGTTCGTTCATGGTAATTTTTTATTAGGGTTGATATTTTCCACGGATGTTCCTTGGAACTTTCATTAGAATTCACTTGAAATTCTAATTCCCTCAGAATTTAATACTCTCAGAATTTCTTTGAAGTTCTCATAAAAACTCTCTTTACATTCTTCTTGGAATTTATTTAGAATATTCATTATAAATTAATCTGTAACAATTATCATGTAATTTCACACAGAACCACCAAATAATTCTACTTTGAACTTAAATAATTGATTTGGCGTTGTAATCAAAACTCTATAAAAATCCTTCCAAAAAATCCATTCTAATTTGTACCTAACATGCCGTATTATCTCTAGAATTCATTCTAAAATTTCCTCTGAATTCTTTTGGAATTTTCATCAAAATTATCGAATAAGTTCTTCAAAGTAATTGTATTCGAAAAATCTAGTAGTTGAGACGATTATTATTTTCCAAAGAGAGTACGAAGTATATTTTTTCCCGGTTCATGATCGAAATTCACGGACTTCTCCCGGTGATTTAGAATTTCCGACTTTTTCCGGATTTCCCGGCTCACTGGTCACCCTGTGTCCAGTATACAATAGGTCTTATCCATCTGAATAACATTACTAGATATAGCAATCTCCTATCTAGTCGAAGCACAGAAAACGAAACTAACTCAGAGAGTGAGTAACTTTTGCTCAATCGTAAGGATATATTTCTAAAATCGTTGGTCACTCAGCGCATGAGTAACCTACGTAAAAGTGACTCACTGTCTGAATAAGATTCGTTTTCAGTGAATGTAGACTTCTTAAGCAAGCCTTTTGAATCAAATGTTACTAGCGCTGCATGTGGCAGTGAATTCTGAACTAAGTAGCCAATCATGCAATAGGTATTGTCCATCCGACTAACTTCACTGAATACAGAAACCTGCTTTCTGGCCGTGCTGTCAAGTTAAAATATGGAATTTGATACAAATTACACACTGAGCTTGACTATCCAATATCCAATTTCTAGCCAAGATGGCAAACTAAATACATTGAAAACGAATATTACTCAGAGAATGAGTCTCTTTTACTGATTCGTATGGAGATTTTTTTAAATCGTAGGTTACTCAAGCGTTGAATAACCTACGCTTTAAAAAAAATTCATACGAATGAGTAAAAGTCATTCACTCTCTGAGTTTCGTTTGCAGTGTGCAACGCAACGAACACCCCTGTTTATCACTCGGCAGCCAAACGAGTAGTAGTAAAATTTACGTTTATTTGCTGGTTATTTTATGTTTCTATATTTAGTTTTACGTTTCAATTGATTAGCCTTTAACTCTTCATCTTTGTTCTAGTTAATTAATTATTCTAATGTGATGATTTCGTTTAGCCCTAATTTACAGGATACCCTTTTGAGGGCTTGCTTTCGTTTGAATTAAAAAATTTGATAACCTACCTACTTGAGCACAGGAACCTACTTAACTACTTGAACTAGGTTGCCAAATCAAGAATGATCTGGTGGTTTGGTCACAGACAGGCGACTCTGAACCTTTCCAGCGTGGACGTCTTTCGCTCCACGAGTGTTTGAAGACCGGCCAGGTGGTGAATCTCAAAATTACGAGTTCGCGTTGGACTGCTAAGGATCATTCTGAGGATCTTGTTTTGGATCCTCTGAAGCTTTAGGTGGTGGCACTTAGCACAACTCTCTCAGATTGGCATACCATACTCAATAGCCGGCCGAATGATCTGCTTGTGGACAGCAAGCTTATATTTGAGGGACAGGGTGGACTTCCTGTTTATCAGAGGGTAGAGCGACCTGATCAAGATGTTCCACTTGGTGGATGTCTTGTCCACATGGGATCGGAATAGCAATTTGCTATCGAGGATGAGACCAAGGAAGACTACTTCACTAGACCAAGCCGAACAAGCCGCGGTGAATTCGAGTGTGGAAACAGTGTTTGTGTTTTAGCTGGTTTATGTTTTAGCTGCATTTTATGTTTTAGCTGTGGTGTTTTTATAGCTGCATTGGCAGCCAAACGATGACTGCAGTCAAACTTTCTACGTTTCGCTTACTTAAGCATTTGGATTATCATTCCATGCCCCTTATTTTTTTCTGTATTTAGCTGATGTAGGTGAATGAATAGAAAAAAGGCTACGATGTCCACGCTGCTCCGAACAAGTTCGAGGTCGACCCGTTCAACGTACAACGCTAAATGATTATGCGGCCTCGGCTTGTGTTGTTAGGAACCAACTTTCTGATGGCTGTGTTAGGAGTGAGCACCTTGCGGTCGAAGAAAATATATGAGAAATTTGAATGTTTCCATATTTCTTAATTTTTAGCTATTTAAATATTTAACATTTATAATGCTTGACATACCACACAAATATTATAAAACTACCGAATCGATCGACGTACAAATCATCAAAATCCATTGACTATTGGCCAAGTTATTAACATTTAAAGTCTGACCAATTTTCGTTGCATTTCCGACGTAAAGATTCGTAATCCTACGTCAAAATGGAATCTTTATATACAGATATCTATAAATATAGAAAAATCTATATATGTGACATCACTCAGACGACGACGAAAGCACCCACATCGACCGGAGGAAAGGCCTCCCGCAATAGACGGAAAAACGGAAAGAGTTAAGAACTAAATGATCAACATAGTTGTTCCGTTGACTAGCGGTCCTACGTCGAGCTTCCGTTCGTGTCCCTATCAAACAAACTGTTCAAGACGCTAAGACAGTTACTCTACTAAATTAAGAGATTGTTATAATAGCACGGTTCAGAATTTTTATAGACCGAAAAGAAGTGCCTTTAGCATTAGGTTTTTAGACTTTGATTTTAGACCGAGGACTGAACTTCTCACTAAATTAGAGATTATGGTCTCAACAGTTATCTAAGCTTAAAACCTGATGAAGGTACTGGATGGAAGGAATTCGGATCTTAACAGATCGACAGACGATTTAAGACTAACGAAAACATTCAGTTTAGTTAGGTTTGAGCCTAGAAAGATTTGTCTCCTGCTAAAATCTTCCTAACGTCATGTTGATAAGAACGAAAGAGACAAAAAGCATTCCTAATCTAAACTTATCCATCGTTCTCCTTTAAGATCATGTGATGCATTTTGGGGCCAAACGCAATCCTTCCAGAATAATCTCGTATGTTTGCATACGTCCAGGATGCACTTGACTCCTACGCAGCGCCTATACTGCCTTTAATCCCATGTCAGTCCCATATGGAAAAAGTAGGCATTGAGAAAATGGCAGTCGAAGTTACAAAGTACAATTCCCATGTAAATATGTGATAAATGATAGTAAATTAATTGAAAATTTTTTCAGGTTAAAATTTGTTGCAATGAAGCTTGCATGTTTTGTCATATCAAGGAAAAATATAGCAATTCAAAAAGCAGATCTTTAACTTGAACTATGGGCAATTGAATTTCAGGATGGGACTGATATGCGATTATTTTGCTTGATGGGACAAACTGACCTGATGTTGTTTTCACATTTTTCATGATCAAAGTCCATAGTTTTATCACATAATATGAAAGTAGATGCCAATTGATAGTGGATAGCGTTGGTATATGGGTCCATATGGGACTGATATGCGATTATAGGCAGTATACTTAAGCTAAACTGGTGAAGTTTCCTAGTTTCCTTATGCTTTGTTTTATGCTGCGTGCACCCGTTGGGTACATCCTACGGAGCAAACGAGAGCGTACCACCTATGCGTTCTCTTATTACATAGCATTGACCTAGAATATTGTGTCATTTTCGTTGCTCTCGTGTTCATTGAACCTGGCTAAGCGAAGGGATGATGAAACAGAACAGCTGTTTATATTTGACTGTGAACTTTGTTATTTTCTTTGCATCGTCTTGGGTTATTCGAGAACGTTCTTCAATTATTGCTAATTCATCGCATTCACAACAGTTATGGACAACTCTGGTAATTTAATTTAGACAAATGGGAAGACACCCGGTATGAAATTGAAGTCAGTATTCATTTATAGAATGTCTTCCAGATTAAAAGTTTCAATACAATTATTCCTAAAACTTGATTGCATTCATTTAGAGTATATTAATTGTGCACCAGAGATGAACCAGCCCAAAGCTAAAAGTCTTTTAAAGAAAAAAAAAATAATAAAAAAAAGGTTAATTGTGTGATAATTTATTGGTTTTAGTGTAGCCCCAATGATGTTTAAGTGAGTAACATTAAAATACTTAGTCCAGCTTACTAAAATACACAATACAATAAAATACATGGTCATTCAACGGTTTACTGCGCCAGAGAAAATATGGGAAAAGCGCCGGTGTAGCATCTCTCGTGTCAGGTTGAAATCGAACACTGAAGAAACTCGATTGAACACACGTTGAAGGCCGTCTATAGCACCGTTCATGCTATAGTTAGTGCGATGCTGAAGCAATCTTAACATAGCGTTATTTCGCAGCGCTCGGGGTTGGACGTTCACGTTGATCTTCTCCAGGATTGTAGAACAATCAATTCTACCCTGTGAACTATCCGCGATGAGCAGGGCCCGGGAAGTGTCTCTCCGAGTACGTAGAAGCTACAGATCAATCAGTTGACATCGACTCTCATAACTGGGTAGACGAAAAGGGTTTCTCCAAGGCAGCTTCCTCAGAGCAAATCGAATAAATCGACGCTGAACGGACTCAACTCTTTCAGCACCATTGTTATAGCTTGGGTTCCATACTGCAGAGGGTGGACCGCACCAGGGAACAGTATAGCGATTTGAGACAACATATATTGGAAAAATTCTTTGCAATCCTGAAAATGAATCCCAAAGATCTTGACGCCTTGTCGACAATGAACGAGATGTGTGGCTTATACGTTAACTGGGAATCCAGAATAACTCCCAGGTCTTTTACGTGGTTGACACGGCTGATAGTTGTTTCCTGAAGTACATAATTGAACATGATCGGTTCCTTCTTGCGAGAGAAGGTGATAACTGAGCACTTCGCGGGGATGACCTCCATTCGTTTCAAGTTGCACCAGTTAGCAAACGCTTCGAGCTGGTATTGGAAGAAGTGACAGTCATCGATATAACGGATCCGGATATGGATTTTAAGATCATCTGCATACGATAGACAAGGGCCTTCGAGGACCAGATTCACGTCGTTAAAGTACAACAGGAAAATCAACGGGTCTAGGTGACTTCCTTGAGGTATCCCTGACGTGGCTGGGTAAGTAGCAGACTGACATTCACCGACGGTTACCATCAGCTGGCGATCACTGAGATAAGAGCGAAACCATCGCAGGGGGTTGCCATTTACCCCGAGTTTATCTAACTTAGCAATCGCAATTGCATGGTTCTCACAAGTCAGTGTAAATTACGTCTGTTTTAGCCCGTTCTGTCATGCTTTCCGTGACATACTATGTCAGACAAAGTAGATTAGTGGCAGTAGAACGACCGGAAACGAAGCCGTGTTGATCCCTACTTAGATACTGCTTATAATGAGAGAGCAGGGGCTCCATGATGACTAACTCCAATAACTTCGAAACTAAGCTCAATGATGTGATTCCACGGTAATTATCCACGTCCCGTTTGTTTCCCTTTTTGTGCAAAGGGAAACATATGTGCAATTTCCAACAAGATGGAAATATACCACTTGAGATGGACCTGCGGAATAGATGCTGCAACGGTGTCAGCAAGCTGGCGATATGCTTCTTCAGAAATACTGATGGGACACCATCGGGTCCTGGGTTGAAGGACGACTTAAGTTGTTGTGCGGCAGTGGAAATCATCTCGACGTCGATGTCAATTGCACCCAACGCTTGACCGGAGAGTGGTACATTACTAGCTGCTAGGGTAACGTGGTCGTCAGTTAATATTTCATCAGAGACTACGCTGGCAAACTTGTCTGAAAACAAGCGACAGATCTCCTGAGATGTGGAAGCAACTTCTCCGTTGAACATCATTGACGATGGTAGGCCAGACTCTTTGCGCTGCTCGTTAACGTAATTCCAGAAGGAATTCGGGTGTGACTTGAGTTTACTCTGAATCCCACGTTGATATCGCAAATAGCATCGATGGCTAACTCGCTTGAACTCATGATTGAACCTAACGTAATGATGCTTCAGTGACAGCGTACTATACTTGGTGAATTTCCTTAGTGCCGCTCGCTTGGTCGATTTCAACTTTCGCAATTGGTTCGTCTGCCAAGGAAGGTGTGACCCTTTTCTGTGAACTCTCATTGGAACGTGTATGTCAATGACATACGCCAAGACATGTGAACGTTATCAGGGTCCAGGACGCTTCCCTAGTATATGCTAGACAGCACGTCGATGATACTAGAGTCGGTGTATAATGAGTCACGCCAAGAGTGAAGCCAAGTCTACCTATTGAACTGTCAAATCGGCTACCTATCGTGCAAAGTAAATAAACATTACGATGCTATGAAAGGTCTACGAAAGGTATTGCAATGAAATATAAAATAAAATTGAAGAAATCATCGTAAACACGCAGCGAGCATTAAATGGTCATGGGATACGTTTGGTTTTGATCAGTAATGAGAATTTCTACTATTTTTTGATAAGATAATTTGACAAAATCACTGATATTATGATTCACTACAGCCGTTATTTTTGGTTCTCGCTAGAAGTCATTTAAAATTGATGTAGAAGTCCTCTGTTGCCAAGTGAAGAGAAAAGGAATCCTTCGGAACCCGTGATGCGAGTTCAACTGTTTTTCTCTTGGCGTGACTCATTATACACCGACTCTAGATGATACTACTATGATCAGCTTTCCGAAAATCGTATGACACGTTTGTGGAAATGTCTTCAAAATCCCGAACGTGACTATCTTGGACAGTGACAACCAAAGGAAGATGATGAGGAACTTGCTTTACTAGTGGAGAAGGTGCCGCGGAGATAACTGGAGCAGTGTTCTGAGCGCTAACGAAACAGAGGTCTAAGCTTCGATTGTTCTCGTTAACTACGCCATTGATTTGAGATAGCGTTGCGAGAAGGCTAACTGATCCTGTATGAAATACAGAGCGTACAGGGTCTGAATAGAGAAAGCCACTGTGAGATCGTTTCCACGAAACACCAGCTAGATTGAAGTCACCCAGAACAATTATCTCATCAACTGGAGTTGCAGTTTCCATTACAGCGAAAACAGAGCCATTTCCCCTATATAAAAAAGAATTTCTGTCTGTCTGTCTGACCCTTATAGACTCGGAAACTACTGAGCCGATCGGCTTGAAAATTTGAATGCATAGGTTTTTGGGGCAGGGAAAGGTTCTTATGATGGTACAAGACCCCTTCCCCCTCTGTAAGGGGGGGGGGGGGCTCCCATACAAAAAAAGAAATTCCTGCATAACTAGAGAACTAATCAAGCAAATGGAACCAAATTTGGCATGTGGAGGTCATGTGTATGTATATATTTTAATGAACCAAGAATACGCAAAAATTGAGCACTTTTCAAAGGTGTTGTTAGAAATTCCGAATGAATATATCAAAAATTCATTTTTGAGCACCTCGTGCGAAAAGTGTACTGGTTTTAGCGAGAATTGTCCAATCATAAAAAAGAGTGGTTCCAAAAAAACATAACGTGTTAAAGTATAAGTAATAAGTATAATCTAGACTTTAAATCAAGGGATTATAACACAGTGTTATCATTATAAGAATCATCGGTATCTATTTACTTTTCATCAATCATCTGTTTTTTTTTCCAAATTTATAAAATCGATCCCATCACGAGCAATCGACCTAACAACATAAAGAACTTTTTTCTCTCGTTGCAATTATATCGTACAGTAAACTTAACAATCATCTGGAAAAGTTGCAGCAACAAAGTGATAACAAAAACATTCGCCTCCGATATAGATAATAATTGGCCAGCAGAAAGCCAACTCCGGAAGTCGGAAGCGCGGAAGAAGCCATCAAGGACATTGAACTTCCCATATGTTGGATTGGATGCATGCGCGTGAACATTCAAATTTCAAATCTTCTTCGGGAAGCCAATAAAATCAAAAATGAAGCGAAAAATGCCTACAGCTGAGTTCCGAACCTGTCTGGAAGCCGGTCAGCTTTTAATGTTTTTATACATCTCTAATTTGAGGCAACTCCAAACACTCCCGATACAAACTCGATCATTCACCACACCACTAACAGGTTGCAGCGCTTTTTGTTCTTCATTGCTTTGGCCACCAAAAACGAAACGAGAAAAAAATAACTATTCTGCCATTTTTTTTTATACCCCTCGAGGATCCAAATGCCCACCTCATCCCATCATCTTTGATGAAGGAATGAAAAACGGAAAGAGAGCGGTACCGGCCGAATTGGTAAATTATTTAAGTAAAATAATTAGAACTATCGTACAGCTCAACAACTATCATAATGCCCCCGGTCTGAGTATAGATACCTACCAGCCAGCCGATCGTGCAGTGGCGGTGGCGGGGAGACACGGCAAAACGGCAGAAGGGTGGTAAGGAATGGTCGAAAATTGCGAATGAATGAATGAATAGGCCAGATCGATCGATTGAACGAATGGAGCACATCAGTCAGTCAGCCAGTGCAGCGAGGCGGGCTGAATGCTAAATGAATTGGAGGTGGTGAAAATTATAGATACTTTTTTTTCCCTGAGCGGTGGTGTAGGATAATCGGTTAGGAACACCCGGCCCGAAAGTAAAACAAAAAGACAGGAAGTGAAAGAAATCGAATCTTCGGGCTTTGAAACGGTAAGGGGTGCGTGGATATGATTTTTTCTATCAACATAGATTTGAATAGCCGTAAATTGCCATCGATCCATGCATTGGTGAACCCCTCGGCTGCCTACTATATTCAGACGAAAACAACAAAGAATGCGAGAATTTTGATGGTGAAATCGTGCACGGTAATTATAATAAGCGCCAATTTTTCAGCTTAACGCTATTTGAGCATGCCACTGGAGTCGGATAGAGTCCATTACTTTGATTCCATTGGAAATCCTAGGAAATTCAAATTTCGATCATCTGTCTGCTCCTTCCTGATCAGAGCTTTGATCTACATGTAGGTAACCCTAAACATTGTATACCTAAGCATCAAATCAAATCGCTAACTTTGGAAGCTGCAACCCAAAGGCGCCGAGCTGCTTTATTATAGCCCGGCCTGTTATTAAGCAGCATTTATTTATTATTTAATTCCACTAAATTGGCACTTGGCCGGTTGAGGTTCGCACGTCCATGAAATCTTTCCTAGGAATTAAAAAAAAACCCACCACAAGAATTTTGCGTGGCAAGTTGGAAATTGTTCGTCCGTACAAACACGAACCTGGTCCCTTCCTTCACGGTCGGAGGGGAAGATGCCTCCGGCGCAGAAGGAACCGGTTACAGTGTAGTGAAGTTGTTGTTTTTGAGGTAACAAGTGGCCTAACTGTCGCTGTCCGCGAGCATCTACCAAGCTAGGTCTTCGCTTCAACGACGACCGGTGGTTCCGGTTCTGGCCGAAGCAGCAGCATCGCTCAGCGGACTTCACCTGTTCAGCTTGCTGTGCTAACCTTTCGGTGGCGTTCCGATTTGCCGAGAAGGAACTGGGTGAGAGAGAGAGAGAGGAAGGGGGAAGATTCCCAACCATATATCGGTGACACTCACGCGTGACAACTTTGAAAGGTTGTAATTAATGTGCCTCGTGCTGGGAGGAAATGTTGGCGTCAAACAGGAACATTTATCCAGTTGCGGATTTGAGCGCGAGGTTGCGGTGTCAAGCTGGTAACTGCTGATGGGGGTCCTAATTACGATGCGTTAAATGAAATAGTTGCAATCGTGTCAAAATGTGTTCTTCTAGTTTGTTTGACTTGTATTCGACTGATGCAAATTGTGGAATCTTTTGCTCCATACGACTCAAACGGTTCTGATCTTTCTTCCGTACTTTGAACTATAGGGTGTGCCGGTTTCTCTAACCACAGCTTGATACTGATATAAATCACATAACATATGTGGAACTTTATGCAAAATAGTTGACCCCTTTTTTGTGTAACCTCAGTGGTATAACTGGCATAGTTGGAGATCGATCTATCAAAACAAAATTTTCGTGATATCGACACTGAGGGACCAATGTCGAAAACTTAAACAATGCCTCCTTTCGTAAATTTCTCGTAGTTCAAAGTCAATCAAGGAAAGACGAGAAATTTTCCAACCCGGAAAATTCCTATACCAGCTGTGGGAATCGTACCCCGCCACCGCCAGCATGGTCTTGCTTTGTAGCTACGCCTTTACCGACTGAGCTAAGAGAGGCCCCCTTGGAATTTAACGTTTATCAAATTTTACAATCCTGGGATCCCATGCATCCTGGTATTTTTATGTTGAGTCTCTTTTAGCATCAAAAGAGCTACTATCTGTAAGTGGGATTTGGAACCTGTGACTTTTATCGTTAGTAGCGTAACTATTTCTTCCCTTCATTTGGCGTTTATTCGGATTTCTCATTGCATGTATTGCACACAGGCAGAACTTTTTATTTATGATCGTAGTCAGGCATGGAAAATCATTTGCATTCATTTCGTGCATTCATTTACATTCATTTGCCTCTAAATTTTTTTTGACAGCACTCCGCAAAATGATGTATAGAACTTTTGTAGTTTTGGTTATGAGCTACAACTTTTGTTAACAAGTTAAATCCGTATCTCATATGCATGACGAAGCAGAGCGAACAGAAGCCACTACTGTTTTTCAGTGAATGTATTTTACATTCACTGAAAAACAGTAACAAGTTCTGCCCGCTCAAGTTCGTGATGCATAAGAGATACAGATTTGAGTTATGAACATAACTTGCACTTAATAACAAAATCTACAAAGCTCTATACATCATTTTGCGGAATGCTGTTGATGAAAAAAGTTAGAGGCAAATGAATGTAAATGAATGTGTGAAATGAATGCAAATGATTTTCCATGCCTGATCGTAGTTACAAAAAGTACTAAGTAAAAAATCGACGTTTTAGTTCAGCAATGCGTGAACCATCCGAGAAAATTTTCTAATTTCATATATTTTTGGTAGATAGACAAAAATTAAATTGAGCTTTGCATGATGCTAATAGTTATTCGAAAAACTAATTTAGGCAAATTTTAAACTATAATATGAAGCTGATCTTTGATTACAAAAAGACTATGTATCCTGAGCTGGCCGAATCCGACGCAGGTCAAGAAAGGTATGGGTAGGAATGTGTTAACGTTACACTCACTTTGATGGAAGCCGATGAGTCTCTGCACTTCCTCGAGAAATAACTAGGATGTTGGGTAAGAGGGTTGGTTTTGCAGCAGGGTTTCTGTTTGGGAAACGTTTAGCTGAAAAGATGTCCTAACGATCATATAACGCGAATGAACTTGGGATTGAACCTACGGTCTTCTGTTCAGTAAGCAAAAACGTTTGCCACTAGGAAAACGAGCTCTTCTTTAACAAATAAAACGATTGACGAATCTTGAATGTGGATGGGCCTGAGATAAGACTCATGATGTTCAGCTCAGTAAGCAAAAACGGTTGCTCTAAGGCAATCAAGCACCTCATATCACATAATACCGTTACTCGAGTTGTTGAAATCACTCAAACCCGGCACCGACGACGACAAGTTTCACAAAATACCCGATAAATAAGCGATTTGACCATATATCTTTTTAATATGCATGGACTGCGTTTTTCTGCTCAGTAGCCACTGCAACTGACGATCTTTCACATCCGAAAACTAAAGGCTACGAAAAATCATTTAGGCCTTCATTAAGTTCCTCTTTCAAACTACGTTCAATATTTCGATTTGCTCTTTACTCATTGTTCAGGCTATAACAAGCTATGATAGGCTAAAAATCTCCTTAATAAAGAACTAAAAGAAACAAGCCTAAACTGACGTGACGATTGTTTAAGCCCTGGTTAAACAAGCTATTAAAGTGGAATAGCGTTCTCGGAAGCAGTCAACAATGTATCCTAAACTGCATCAAGCGCGCGCCCTATTTTTTCTAAACATTCCGAAGCGTTCCGTGTTATCAGAGATTGTATGCCTCATAAAATCCTGATGGCGCCGACTGAGATTGAACCCAGCCCCTTTAGAGTGAGAGGCAATCACGCATAGCACTACACCACCGACGCCGCTAGTTACAATTTTCTAACAGGTGCAATGAGAAGTATACCATCGAAGGCATTGAATGCTTTGCTTTATATGATACCATTGCATCAATTTGTACAATTAGAAGCCGAAAAGTGTGCTCTAAAGATTACAAGGTCAGTGAAACTTTTTGAAGGAGACCTTAGAGCACATGTTAGGGTTCGAAAAACTGTTTGTATCAACTCTCTAGTAAGAGAAGACAAAACATACCCTGACCCTGGGAGTAGTTCATGGAAATTCGGTGGTCCGGTTCTTCGTCCAGGATCGATTGTTTTTTTTTACACAGATGGTTCAAGATTGATCAATCAAGTGGGAGCAGGAGTAACTGGCCCTTCGGATAATTTCGGTGTCGGATTGCCGATGCTGTCAACGGAAGTGTCAGGGAGTTTTCTCGCGTTTTTGGTGGAGGAGGCTCTGCACAATTCTGGTGCTGCCAACGGAGTTTCCAGAGAATTTCTAAGGAGTTTTCTCGTGTTTCGACGGGGGAGTTTCTACACGATTTCGGAGGAGATTTCCGATGCTGCCAGCAGTTCCAGTGATTTTTGATGACTTTTTTCCGCGTTCTTGGTTGAGGAGCTTCTGGAATAATATTCTCGAGTCAGGAGTGTGGATTTGAGCGAACCGAGGCTAACAACACAGACAGGACAAAACGTAAGGGCAGTCAACTGGCTTCATTTAGTTGATCTTCGCTACATCCATGTTCCTGTTTGTATATTTTCCATCTTTGCATGTTAAAGGCTGACTAAAAGTTAATTGGTTCGCCCCTCGCACGCCAATGGTTGTTTACACTTCTTTAGAGAACGACTGGTGAAAGTTTGATCAAAGTAGTCGATTGCGTTCAGAAATAATGTCACATGGAACTCGAAAGAAGAAAAAAAAAAAACTTTGTGCACAAACACCTGGAAAATCCGGAGTGGTCTGGTTCCAAGCTGGCTAAAGTCCTAAAGATGCCTAAAACAATAGTTTGTCGAGTGCTCAAAACCTACAAGGAACCCGTGAATGTTGAAAGGAATCAGCGGACCTACGAAAAATCTGGAACCAGGGATCGTCAGCTGCGCAGCAAGGTGTTGAGGTGCGTTAAAGCCAACCCCGGTCTTTCGATCCGAGATGTGGCCAGAAGGTACGGAACATCCTTGCCAGGGATGTATACAAGACGTACAAAGCCAGTAAACATCCGAACCGGCACATGAAGCAGAATTCCGTGGCCAAAAAGCGTGCAAGGCTCTTGTAGGACCGTGTTTTGACGAAACACATGGGCTGTACTTTGATCGATGACGAAACATATGTCCAACTCGATTTTAAGCAGGTTCCCGGTCAAAAGTTTTACATCATGACTGGACGTGGGGATGTGCCGGGACGATTCAAGTTCTTGTTTGCCGACAAGTTCGCGAAGAAAGCCATGATTTGGCAAGCGATTTGCAGCCTGAAAACGGAACCATTCGTCACATTCTCGACGATGACGATTGCCGCTCATCCGCAAGCATATTGTAAAAGTCATCTTTTGGCCTGATTTGGCCAGCTGCCACTACTCCAAGTTGGTTTTGAAGTGGTATGCTGCCAACAAGATCGATTTTGTCCCCTATTGAGTCCTCAGAATTGCCCGGAATTTCGACCAAAGGTAAAATACTGGGAAATTTGAAAGCAGCGACTTCGACGAAGCGGCGGAGCAGTCAAGGACATCCAGCAAATGCGGGCAAAATGGAAAAAAAATGCGCTTATTCCGTGTCCGTTTCAACTGTGCGGGCGCTGATGGACTTCATCAAGAAGAATGTTTGAGATTGTGTTAGAAATGGTTTGAATTTTTAATAAAGTAGTTTAAAGCAACCATTAATGGACTTTTAAAACTTGTTGAATCACGAATTACAGGTCTTTTTGTGCGTATCAATGTACTTTTAGTCAGCCTTTACGTTTTAACAGTGGTGCCATTCGAACAGTACGTCTTCCTCATATTTCACGCAAATTCGAACCAATTTTCTATACGCTATCGGGATCTTCGAGAATCGATAAAAGTGATTATCAGAATGTAATTTACTGCTGCGCCTGAAAAACCTTATGTTTAGTTTTTACTTGAAAACTTAAGGCAAGACATTTACAACGCGCAAAAATAACAATGATGCAACGTAACGCAGCAACATGGCCAACATCAAAACAAACAACCCGATGGTAGTTTTGCACACACTTTCGGAGTCTTCAAAAACAACCAATCAGCGGCTTAATCACAAACTGGATCAAAATGTATACCTATATAGTTGTCTGGTCATAATCTTAGGACAAAATCATTCATGCATGGAGCTGTCATTTAGTGCTACACACTGAGAAAATGCATTTAATGTTTTGGATGGCTAAAACTGGATTAAATGTTTCGTTTGTTTTAATAAATGCACCACAAGTGTTATGCCCCTAGGTTCAAACCCCTTTCGAAAAAGAGAGGTAAAGTTCAGGTTCTCCATAGTAAAGGGTGTCCCACATCAAATTGCATCACAGAAAAAGAAAACGCTGTAGAAAATAACAACTTCAATACCATAACCGTACAACATCTGGCTGCAGCTTCTTCTCTACGGAAACCCACTTTTTCTTCATGTCTTCCTCAGATTTGACCTCCTTGGGATGCTTCCGTAGTGCCTGCTTCATAATAGCCCAGTATTTTTTGATGAGCCTTATTTCCGGTGCGTTGGGGGGGGGGGGGGGTATATGTCCTTGGGTACGGAAGTGACCCTGTTGGCTTCGGACCACTCCAGGACAATATTTGAATAGTGGCACGAAGCTAGATCCGGCCAGAAGATCGTAGGGCCCTCGTGTTGCTTCAACAGAAGAAGCAGACGCTTCTGTAGACACTTCTTGAGGTAGATCTCCCAGTTTACAGTTCCGGTAGTCACGAACGGCGGACTCCGTTTGCCACATGAGCAGATCGCTTGTCAAATCATGTATTTCTTGGCAAACTTTGAATGTTTATGCTTCCTTACTTCCTCTGGAACATCAAACTTGTGCTGGGCGGTGAAGAACAGTAGCCCCGGAAGCTGCCGGAAGTCCACCTTGACGTAAGTCTCATCATCCATGATGACACAATGAGGTTTCGTCAGCATCTGAGTGTACAGTTTCCGGGCCCGTGACTTTCCCACCGTATTTTGCCGTTCGTCACGATTTGGAGTCTTCTGAACTCCCGAGACTTGGCTCTCTGAACGAAAGACTTGGCAGATTCAACCTTTTGGCCACATCCCTCACCGCTTTGGGATTCCGCTTAAACGCACTCACGACACGCTTGTGATCCTGATCACCAATAGAACATCCATTCTGACCGCATTTCTCCTTTCGAGTTGTTTTCCGATGTCTCGAAGAGAGAGTTGAGGATTTTTCAGGTGCTTGCGCAAAATCAATTCGCGACGTTGCTTTTCGGGTGACGCCATTTTTTCCAACTTTCGAAAACTGACAGCGATAAAAATACAGTGTAAACAATACACTCTAAACTACTTCCACCCAAATTTTCAAGAGAAAATATCCAGTGGGTAATTTTCTACAGCGTTTTTTCCGTGATGCAATTTGATGTGGGACACCCTTTATGACTATTAAGATCTCAACCTTCACAAAATTATCTCAATTCTGAAATTGACTAAAATTTATAAAATTTTCATGGAAGTTGAACTATTAAAAATAATCAAACTGCTGAAAATGAATTTTGTTGCTGAATTAATTTCCATTGAAAATTGAGTTAAAAGTTCTATTTCTAACAATTCCTCGAAAAATCATTTTTAAAGTTTCAAAAGTTATACCCATTATGCCATTATGGTGAATCGTTGGGATTTTTCCGGTCTGATAAATGATTTCTTCGAAAGAGGGTTCTAAACGAAGGTAGAAGTTCGTTTCAGTAATAGGGCAAAAGTTCGCAAACTTAATGGCAGTTTTTGAGATGTTTTGCCAGTACAAATCATCAAGTATCCCATGATGGTGTGAAGGACATAAAAAACACAATGTTCCTGATGACATAATAAAAGTGTGATACACCCAAAAAACCAAAAGAATCCTGCCCCAAAATGAAATGTATCATCCCGAAACGCACTTTTGCCTATAATTCTTCGAAAACACCATCCCCATTTAAATTTCAAACGGCTAGTGCAGTATGTTTTCAATTTTGAGAGAGCTATGAATCTATTGAATGGGCTGGAGCAAAATCGTTATTTCGAAACACCATAATGGATATATTATGCTCTTGAAATGTTACGGTTATTTCCTCATCGCTTCGTCCTACTATACTCCACAAAAAATCTTTAAGCAGTCCTCATAAGTCCCAACTGATTCTGAGAGCCCGCGCAACCTATCCATCCAAACGCCAACAACCAGCAAGAGCTGACTCTGCCTGTGACGACAGGTTCGCAAGACTTGGAATGGGAATCTACCTCCGCTCCCAAGCCCAAGCGACAGTTTGACAGAAACACTGCACTAATCAGTAATTTCGCTAATTGTATTAGATCTTAATGAGCCATTGTTTACCTCTTGGCCTGCTCTCGGGCTTCATTGAACATTTGGACAGTTTTGAGCCTTCTTGGAAGCGCACAATTTGCTGGGAAAATAATTATCACCCACGCTCGAGTCCGACTACTGCTGGTGGTGGCTGCGAATTTCCCATTTCTCTCTGGTACCACTTCCTCCCTGATCCAATGTACCGGTCATCAGCCATAGAGCCCATGATGATGCGAGGGTAGAGCAGGTAGCGCCTTTGTAATGAGCGGTAAATAAGTTAATTTTTACTATAATTCATTTTTCTTTCACCCGTTCTCTTTTGCCCACTTTTTTTTTTGCCGTACGCACGTAGTACCGTGATTTCCGTTCTCGCTCCCTTGTCCATGTCTGGTTCCCAGCGGAAAGACCCTCCCGCGGGGATGACCATCGCGCTACCAGCCGGACAGTAGGTAACCGCGTGCAGAAATTTCAGAAGCAGAAAAAGGCAAAAACAGATCTTCTAGCTGGCTGTGGCTGGTTGGCCGGTCGAGGCCAGGGCACCAACAACGGCAGCATCGTGCCGGTTGCATTAAATTAAAGGGGGTATAAATTTACGATTAAATTGTTACAAATTGCTCTCTTCTCGTTCCCCTCTTTGCGCTAGCAGCGCCTCCCATATTATTTTCATCTGTTTTTTTTTTTTCGATGCTGAGCAAAAAGATGATTCCTTATGCGTGTACTCCTTCAATTTGGATACTGGAGCGATGTAGTGAAATTGGATGTTAGAGCGAATTTATAACTTTAGTATTCTATAAAAGGGATAAAACTATATATATTCTTAGAAGGTTCTCATTCACCACGAACTTCGAGTGTAAGAAAGGAGTCTATTCGTTTGGCTCAAAACCATCAAGCTTGTTCCTCTTTTATCCTACTTAAGTGGACCCTACACGATTGTTTTTATTGACAATAATCTGTATTCACATCATCAACATTTTTGTCAAAAATTCCCTTTCCCATCAATATATTGATATGTGTGGGGTTCCTCGAAACAGTTCCTATTTTGGAGCACCGCACACGTGAAGGTGCATACGAACGCGGTGTTCTTCCTCTAAGACGCCCGTCAGCTTCCTCTTTCGCGAGTTTTCCCTCCCCATTCTCTCCGCAGAAGGAACGCGGAAGGGAAATTATCCAATGGATAAAAGAGAGCTGTAGCAAAAATACAGAAGAGGTGCGAGGAACATATGGATGGAATTCATCTTCCCCCACCACCCGGGCGTTGCTGGGCCAGGCGAGGGCGATGGTGGTGCGATAAAGACACCACCATCCAAGCGCCACTGCCACTTCCAATGCTGCCGCTCTGCTGCATGGGGCAATGGATGAAATTCCTGATAGCGGTGTTGAGATGATTTAAATACTTCCTGAAATTCCACTCGCGATTTTCCAGCTTCTCCGCCTTTGGAAGAACGATATCCCCTCCACAATCCCGCAGCGAGGAGCCACAAGTGTGTTCTCCCTTTAATTGATGGCTGAGGTAACGCTTCTTTCCGGTTTGAATGCAAGCACCCTTCTTTCTCTCTCTCTCTCTCTTTATCTCAGCAGCTTCTATCAGAGAATATGTACACTGGTCTGATTCTTGCCTTCCAAAGGTTCTCATTTTTCGGAAGTAAATGCTTCCGGTGGCTATTGAAATGAGCATGGATGATTGCTAGTTCCGGAGGGGATTCTTCGGCTCCAGTGTTTTGTTATCATTGACTTGGAACTACTGTTTGTTGGAAAACAATGCTCAAGTAGTACTAATTGTTCTACATCCACGGTAATTTGACAGGTAAGGGGGTTTTAGCTCACGAGCCTTTTAACTAATTTTGGAAGTCATCAAAATTCCCGAGCCGGAAAAACTGTCACGTGTAGATACTTTGCAAAATGTCTGTATTTGCATGCATCAGGAATTTTGGAAAAGTACGTGCAACGCTTCTTTCCGGTTTGAATGCAAGCACCCTTCTTTCTCTCTCTCTCTCTCTTTATCTCAGCAGCTTCTATCAGAGAATATGTACACTGGTCTGATTCTTGCCTTCCAAAGGTTCTCATTTTTCGGAAGTAAATGCTTCCGGTGGCTATTGAAATGAGCATGGATGATTGCTAGTTCCGGAGGGGATTCTTCGGCTCCAGTGTTTTGTTATCATTGACTTGGAACTGCTGTTTGTTGGAAAACAATGCTCAAGTAGTACTAATTGTTCTACATCCACGGTAATTTGACAGGTAAGGGGTTTTTAGCTCACGAGCCTTTTAACTAATTTTGGAAGTCATCAAAATTCCCGAGCCGGAAAAACTGTCACGTGTAGATACTTTGCAAAATGTCTGTATTTGCATGCATCAGGAATTTTGGAAAAGTACGAGGGACGGGTGGGTTATAAGTTATTTCAGAGCAAGCCTTTCAGGTTGCAAATGCTCACTTCGCATAAAACAACATACTTTTGATAATAATTACATTTAATTCACATTCCATAAGAAAGAAATGAAAATCGGAACTCTATGTGACGAGAAACTGAAATAAAACCCTTTCCAAATTGACTAGAGCCTTCAAATTAACTTTTGAAATATGGAAATCACTGCCCCCTTTCAGGAGCACCCCTTATTGTAATACAGGTATACTTCGCTATAACGTAACTGTCACTTTTGACTTCAATCAAGCAAAGTAATGATTCCATCGAAAAGACGAGACAAGCCTCCATCTTATTGGTATTGTGGATTCATATGATTGAATTGTTATTTGAGAGATATCGACGATGACGGTCAAAAGTGACAGTTACGTTATATCGAGGTATACCTGTATTGTAATGTGCACATTATCTCAAGAGCAAATTTTCATTACGTCGAAAGTAACAAAGGTAAACAAAGTCGAACTATCAGTGTCAATCGATGCTCCTGCTATTACACTATATACTGTCCGAATATAGGATCACATCCCTTTTTTAAATTTATTTACCAGTCAAATTGCTTTTTGACGTAATCACCTTCCGATCAAAATAGTTTTCGAGGTTACTTAAGTCACCCGATTTCTATGGAGATGCCGTTTGTCTTAAGTAACAGCGCTGAGAAACCCGTGAAAAGTGTACGTTCGTCGTTTCGTTTTCTCATTATTAAAGTGAATAAATCGAACTGTTTGTTGCTAAGATGATTTCGGTGGTCCTAAAATGATGAGGGCTGCACGTAAGGAGACGTAATTGATAATTCTCCCGAATATCCTGGTAAATACACTTTGACTTAAGTAACAATAGGGGCCACCAAACGACGTATAATAACTTTTGACTTAAAAACCAGTATTTTTTAGCATGAAAGCTAGCGATTTGCATTTGTATGATTAAAACCCCGCTAAATATGTTAAACATTGCTATTACTATGAGATTATATGTGTTTAATTGGAAATAGGAATAACTTTTCGGTCATCAAAACAAAACTTTATTTTTCTCGGATTGGTGCGAATGTTAGTTACGACATAATGAAAACTTGCTCTTGATCAAGTTCCCTCACAGTAAAACTAGGGTACGGTAAGTATGTAAATCCTTGAGATGTCGACGATGACGGTCAAAAGTGACAGTGTTACGTTATATCGAGGAATACCTGTATTGTAATGTGCACATTATCTAGTTCCCTCATAGTAAAACTAGGGTACAGTAAGCATGTAAAGCCTTGCCTTGTGATCGTTTTTGGAATCTGTTGACATACATATGTTCACAAGGTCTTTCTCTTGAAATCCTGCGGCAAAAATTAAAAAAAAAACATGTTTTCTTGAATTGCCACGCAATGGAAGAAAAAGAAGAGAATGAATTCTGAACACAAAATACACACTTTGTTAAATTGCTGTAAATTTAGGTGCTTTGAGACTGACATATACGAGCGTCAAT
This sequence comes from Ochlerotatus camptorhynchus, assembly GCF_037179485.1. Taxonomy (NCBI): domain Eukaryota; kingdom Metazoa; phylum Arthropoda; class Insecta; order Diptera; family Culicidae; genus Ochlerotatus; species Ochlerotatus camptorhynchus. The sequence continues at coordinate 757,633 of NW_027040627.1, read as the reverse complement.
TTTGACATAAAATTAACTCATAAAGACTGGAACGCGCAAAAATTGGTCGACAAAAAATCATTTCGATTCATATCACAAAAATTTTCTTATTTTTCTTTTGGTAGTTCAATTCATACATTTAAACGTAAACGTAATTTTGGTTTGCCAAATCCGAACTGCCGTACCTTTCACCTAACCCCTTCCATTAAATTTTGCACAGTGGTCTCATCGACCTTATTCGCCGCCGAACGCCAGTTAGATTTAAACTGCTGCTCGTTTCCCATGGATTTATTAGTTTTTTGATATTCTGTTTGACCAAGGCCCAATACCGTTCGATAAGGCGGAGTTCTGGGCTGTTGGGAGGGTTGTGGTCCTTGGGTACCACAACCACGTTGTTCGCATCCCATAGTGGCAGCTCGCCAAGTCCGGCCAGAACAGCACAGGTCTATTATGTTGCTTAAGGAATGGTAGCAGCCGCTTTTCCAGGCACTCCTGGACGTAGATCTCTTGATTGATGGTTCCCGTAGTAATGAAAATGCCGCTTTTTAGACCACACGTGCATATGGCCTGCCAGACGCTTAGCTTAGCTTAGCTTAGCTTAGCTTAGCTTAGCTTAGCTTAGCTTAGTCTGACTGCACGTATCGATAGTTGCACTCCGTGATTGATCTGAACCAGTGAAATTGTACAAAGAATCAACTGAATGGGGCTTGGTAGTAACCTGCCATTCTCAGTGTACATGTTCCAGTGATTCCTACCTTTAAAGATCAATAACGTCACCGGCCACGTCCTTGCAATCAGGTGGGAGAGGGAAGGAATGTTAGTGTGTGACTTTTGTTGTTTTGGGACCGTGTTTACCTCTGCATCCCACAAAAGTCACAGGAAGGAGGTTTTGTTAGTGGGTTAGGTTCGTTGGATCAGGATTCACCTTGATAAGTGATGCGATCTTTTGTTTTGTGTAGTTATTTATAAGTGTTTTCGATTTATGCTCTAAACAGCCGGCTGTCTAGAGATGTAGATCATTATTAGATGTGTGTATACCGATTTAAACCAACAATAAGGATACTGTTGGGGCCCCTCACAAAGTGTGATGATGGTTTATTTTATTTAATCAATGACCAAAATAATTAATTATAAGCGGTTTGAACCGATTTAAACCAACAGCAAGGATGCTGTTGGGGCCACTCACAAAGTGTGATGGTGGTTTACTTGATTGAATATAAAATAATTATTAGAACCGATTTGACCCGATTTAGACCAACGGCAAGGATACTGTTGGGGCCACTCACAAAGTGTGATGGTGGTTTATTTAGTTCGGAAGAAAATGAATATGTATACTTCTTTTTTTTTTTATATAATAGAACGAATTTGTACTGATTCAAACCAAAAGCAAGGGTTCTATTGGGGCAACTCACAAAGTGCGATGGTGGTTTATACTATAAGGGCATAAAACAAAATCAAGAGCCATTTCGGTTTCCATAGCTTCCTAGACACTCGGCCGCAAAATAATCTTATCCGACGGAAACGTCTCGATCATCGCTGCACAATGGTTTATTATAGCATTTATAAAGTAAATTTGAATACCTTATTGTTTATTTATTATCCATTTTGACTTGACTTGGTACCGTTCAGTTTTATGATGACAAAGTTGCCTGGAGAAAAGTGACAGTTCAAAATGTTTCGGAAGGGAGTCAGCTAGTGTCGTCCAAGTTCAAGTGCGGAAAAAATGCCATTTAAAGTGGTACAAACAATTGAAAGATGCGAAACATGCCTAACCGTAATTCTTTCTGGTTGGAAAGAAGCTGGAATCCTACACTGGCCGGAAAAAAAAAACGCGGTAGCGAAACTCTCTCAAGACGAGTTCTCCATGCCAAACCCAATGTGGGAACGTATCAATTGAGTGAAAAAAAGAGAGTTCAAGACTCGCTTGGAGGCTGAAGCAGAATTGGAACAGATGTAGCCAGTTTCGGATACGGAGGCGAACGAAGGGAATAATCCACCACCGTCAAAAAAAGTTTGCCCCGAAGTCTACAAGTCCCCCAGTCGGAAGGGAAACACAATAAGAGACTTTAACGAAGTTTTCCTTATTCCTGGGCAGGAGGTTGACACCTGTGAAGCTGACTGTAAAATCCAGAATCAGATGAGATTATAATATATGCGACACAAATTCACTTTTTTTATAGGGGAACATGTGATGTGAATAGAACCCACCATCAGTGCAAGGATTACATATGACTGCAGATACTTCACTGGTTGTAAAGTTCTGCCTGATGGTTTGTTGCAGCTGGGTGAATCAACTTCATTGAAGACCTTTGGAAGACAAACGACAAGATGTACGTCTATCAACACGTGACAAGGGACTGGCAAATCCACGAACACTTGTCCAGTCTACAAATCCATTGAAACCCTTAGGCTGCCCCCCCCCCCAAACCCAACATATAATAATGTTTGATTGATGAAACGTATTCAAAAAAGGGATATTTAGAGAGAACAATCTTCAACTGGAACGTACTCACCAAATCAATACATCCGGGAGCGCATTCTCGATGCTTAATTTTCTCTAGTCATTTTTAAACAATTCCTCCTCCAGCGAATCCAAACACACAATAACTAAATATCACTTTTCTTCTTCATGTCACTCTGTGCACAAAAGCAATGCACACCGCAAAAACCTAATAATAGATCAGCGCGGTCGAGTCACACTGTCAACAAAGGGAGCGAGAGCACACCAGGCACCAAAGCAACAGGGGAAAAACACCAGCACAAATCATTCTAAATAGAATTATCGCGTCCGGGACATAAAACTATTCAAATGCGAGCACCGAAAAACTACACGGCAGCACAAAGATAGCCCGAGCTCTAAAAAAAAGCACGCAGCGGAGCAAAAACACACAACCGTTCTCGGACGCTTCTCAAAGCGGACTCTCCACACGTGCATATGGCCTGCCAGACGAGATATTTTTTCGGGAACTTCGATAGTTTGATGGTTTTGAAAATTTCAGCCACCATCCCTTTTCCTGATGCAGTATAAAACTCCTGTCTTGGAAGCTGCTTGAAATCCGCCTTCACATAAGTTTCGTCGTCCATGACGACACAGTCGAACTTTGTGAGCAGACCGCTGCTTTGCCGACGTGTTTTGTTTGTAATCTCGGTTCGCCACCTTCACCTTCTTAAACGTCGACAACCAGGCTCATTTCTTGGCCCACTGCACAGTAGTATGGGAGACATTGAGCTTGCCAGCGACGTCCCAGATGGAGAGGTTAGGATTTCACCGCCACCTTCTTCGTCGTCGCTGCCACGTCCGGATTACGATTGCCACCGCTTCCAGGCTTCCTGGCGGTCGACAGACGCTCCCCGAACACGTTTAAAACGTTTGTTACGGTCGATTTGGCCACATCCAGCAATTTAGCCAACTTGGCGTGTGAGAACGTCGGATTCTCTTGCTGCGCGAGCAAAATTTTGACACGCTGCTCCTCTTGCTTGGACGTCATTTTTAAAAATGGAGAGCAAACGGTGAAAACTCATCATAGCAACCATTGTATATACACTCAACTTTCAAATGCAGGATTTCAGGTTTTTATGCATTTTTAACAGAAATACACCAATTCGAATTTGACCAATTTTTGCGCGTTCCAGACTTTAATAGATGCGAAATTCAGCTCAATCAAACGTACTTTCGAACTTTTCAGTCTCGGAGCACTTAATTTTACATGACATGTTTGATTACGTCTAATCCTTTATGTCACAGATGGATTCCGTCTCGTGTAAGATTAGGTATTTCTAAGTGCGTATGAAAACCCGAAAGGGTTGGGTTCGAGGATAGCAAGAGAGTTGAAAATAGCCAAAACCACCGTCTTTACAGTGCTGAAACGTTTCACTAAACGTTTGTCTGTTTCCCAGAAGGTGCAATTAAGGTGTCGAAGGGATACAGTGGACTGGAGGCTGCGTCAAAACGTCATGAAGGCTTTCAAAGTGAATTCAGGACTTTTGGACGTAAATGTGGCCAACAAACTCGGTGCTGTTTGCAGTACAGTCCGGAATATACGCGTTCGGGAAGGTTTCTACAAGTATAAGGCTATTAAGCAACTGAACCGGACCGTAAAGCAAACGGGATCAGTGACTTTACGGCACGGAAGATCGTAAAGAAAAATTGCGGGGCGAAGTCGAAAACTCACATGATTACCAACCGCATCCGGGAGCTACGAGTCGAACGATGCAAGAAAATCTTGAACTTCCTTAAGGGGGTATTCCCGATCTTTTTTTTCAAAAAATCAAATTTTTTTTTTTCACGTTTTTTTGTACTTTAGACTATATACTTTCATCCCCCCAAGCCGTTTTCCGATCAGCGAATTCGGTGTCCAGGCATAGCTGACTAATGGTAAGAACCCCCAAATGGTTTTAACTAAAGTCAAAACTTTAAACGCGTTTTTCTCGAAACCACATTTTTTTATCGGGCGAAGATTTTTCTCAGAAACTATAAGAGATATTGACTTGAATCTTTGCGCATTTTGTTCCTTATAAAATTCTTTGGAGCTTCTCCCACTTTCAGCCAAAAATATTAACATTTAACATTGTTTGAAGCACCTTAAAGCTGCAAAAAAGCGGGCTAAAAATCGCCTGTTTTTTCATATGGCCGCCATTTTGTTAATTTGCAAGATTTTTTGCTGCCAACGGGAGAAGCTCCAGAGAATCTTATCAGATTATTAATTTCATCACGAAATCTGTTTCAGATGAAGCCGTTCCAGGGAAAAGTCTTCGCCCGTCCAGGCGTTTGCGGCGAACAGGGGTCTGTTTGCCGCCATTTTGTGACGTCAATAATGTCTTTTTTTATGTCGAAAAAAATTTATTTGTAAACTTTAATGTTCAATAAACAAGAATCCCAAAGAGTTAGGCGCATTACTATTCATTTTCCTTGAAAAAAAAATTAATTGAAAAACAGGCCGAAAAAAGGCAAAAGATTGGGAATACCCCCTTAAGCGACAAAATCCGGTAATCCTGTTCACCGACGAGAGTATGTTTACCGTCGATCCCGTATCAAATTCTAGAACCGACCGGTTTATTAGTTCTCTTCCGGTAAAAGACGTGACCGACGAGCACAAGAACGTGTATCTGACCAAGCATCCTGCTAGCGTTATGGTGTTGAGATTGGTGGCTTCCGATGGCAAAAAAATTGACTCAGGGTTCATTCCAGAAGGCGACAAGGTCAATACGGAGGTCTACATCGGGATTTTAAGTAAGTATGTTCTTCCGTGGATTAAAGAACAGTACGGTCCGAAGCCAAATGTTGTATTTCAACAAGATGGGGCTCCGTGTCACACCTCGAACCGCACGCAGAAGTGGTTGCAGGAACATCTTCCGTTCTGGGCGAAGGATATGTGACCGCCATGCAGCCCCGATCTTAATCCACTGGATTACTCAATATGGCGCATCATGAAGTCCAAGACCTGTTCTAAACGCCACCCGAGTACAGCAAGCCTCAGACAAACATTGACCCGTACCTGGAGAGAAATGAATCCAGACTACATTATTAGAACCTGCCGTGCATTCCGGAAGCGTGTGGAGGCCGTTATCGCAGCAAGTGGAAACTCGATCGATGATTAACATAGTTTAGACTTTGAGAAACATCCCCCCTTGGAATAAATAAAAAAAACTCGAAAACGAATTTGACATTGCTCAATGGTGCTAACATTATCACGCATAAGGTACATCAACGAATGCCTGAAAAAACGTGAAGACCTAACTACGAGTATAACTTAACCTAACGTGCTTGATCACGTATGATCGGATGAGTTGATCTCAGACAGGTGTCTCTGAACCTTCCCAGGATAAAAACTCTCCATTCTTCTAATGTCCTAATTTCTTGCCAGGAGGTGGATCTCGGAATTTCTAGTCCGCGGAGGACTGTTTAGGATCATTCTAATGATCTTGTTCTGGATCCTTTGCAGTTTGAGGTGATAGCATTTGGCGCAACTCTTCCAGATTAGCATATCGTACTCGATTACGGGAAGGATGATTTGTTCGTGGACAGCAAGCCTATTTTTCAGGGACAGGGTAGACCTCCTGTTGATGAGTGGATACAGTGATATTTTCAAGATGTTACACTTGGTTTTCGTTTTGTCGACGTGCTCCCTGAAAATCAGATTGCTGCCTTGTGTTAGGTCTAGGTAGACCATTCCACCACTGTACCGTCCAGGCAGATCTTATTATTCTCCGACGGAACAAGTCTGGGAGATTTAGAGAGTAGAAAGATGATGACCTGGGTCTTTGCCGCGTTGATACGGATCTTCCAGTTGTTGAAATATTTAGACAGGACGTCCAGGCCTTTTTGAAGTTTAGCAGTCAGAGCTCCGATTACTCTACCCTTGTAGACGATGGATGTCCCAAGTAACATTTAACGTTTTATGAAGTACTAAAGGGTGATACGGTCAAAATTTGGTCAAGGGAAAACGCGTGTAAATCGGTGAAATCGTTTATTTAAAAAATCAAATTAAATTTCTTTTTCAAGTTCAATTAGTATAAAATTCAGGAAAAATATTCAGTTAGGCTTCCGCTTTTCCAAATCCGAATTGCCGGGCCTTACGCTTGACCCCTGCCATCAGATTTTGTACAGCCACCTTGTCCACCTTCTTCGCCGCAGAAAGCCAGTTTGCCTTGAACTGCTGCTCGCCCTTAGCAGTTTTTTTGGTCTTCTTTAGGTTCCGCTTGACAATAGCCCAGTATTTCTCAATTGGGCGGAGCTCTGGCGTGTTGGGAGGGTTCTTGTCCTTGGGAACCACCTGCACGTTGTTGGCGGCGTACCACTCCATGGCCTTTTTACCGTAATGGCAAGATGCCAAATCCGGCCAAAACAGTACGGAACAACCGTGTTTCTTCAGGAAAGGCAGCAGACGTTTATTCAAACACTCTTTCACGTAAATTTCTTGGTTGACAGTCCCGGAAGCTATGAAAATGCTGCTTTTCAAGCCACAGGTACAGATGGCTTGCCAAACCAGATATTTCTTTGCGAACTTTGACAGTTTCATGTGCTTGAAAACATCTGCTACCTTTCCCCTTCCTTTTGCCGTATAAAACTCCTGTCCCGGAAGCTGCTTGTAGTCGGCTTTGACGTAGGTTTCGTCGTCCATTACCACGCAGTCAAACTTCGTCAGCATCGTCGTGTACAGCCTCCGGGATCGCGCTTTGGCCGTCGTATTTTGTTTATCATCGCGATTTGGAGTCACTACCTTCTTGTAAGTCGATAGTCCGGCTCGTTTTTTGGCTAGATGCACGGTTGTAGACGATACACCCAGCTTATTTGCGGCATCTCGGAGAGAGAGGTTAGGGTTTCGCTTGAAACTACCGGCAACTCTCTTTGTCGTCTCAGCGGCTTCCGGTTTTCGATTTCCCCCCGATCCAGACTTCCTGGCTGTCGACAAATGTTCCCCAAACACTTTAATTACATTTGTAACGGTTGATTTTGCAACTTTTAGCGATTTTGCCAACTTTGCGTGCGAGTAGCTCGGATTTTCGCGATGCGCGAGCAAAATTTTGATACGCTGCTCTTCTTGCTTGGACGGCATTTTGACAACTGAAGAATGAATTCCAAAATCAAAATAGGAGCAACATTCTACACACACACACCTTTAAAATGAGGGGTGTTCAGGTTTTTTAAATGCAAAATTGAAAGAAATACGTCAAGTTGATATTGACCAAATTTTGACCGTATCACCCTTTAGGCTACTATAAAACAACATTCATAAAACCCTGGTCAAGATAGCTTTGCATTTATTACATCCACCAATACCTCATTAAGACTAAAATCTGGCTAGTTGACCCACCCCGAAGAAGGTTTTGAAGGGCATATTTTCGAGGCACTTCAAGATTAATTTGTTGCAAAAAGGTTATACGACGAAAGCAGTAAGAACCAGTTGAAATACTTATTAAAACTTCAATAAAAGCCATTTTTCATCAAGACTGGTGACATTTGCCTTTGACGCTTGCTAAGCGCACTATAAATAAAGCATCAATCAAGATAAAACGGGATACATCCGATCTTGTCACATTCATTGTTCGAAAATGTAAAAAATTTCTCATAAATTTTCTCATCATTAAAGTGAAAAATAATACAAAAAATTTCAAAAATAGTTCTCATTTCGTGGTCTACTTTAAGGTGATAGATTAAATTCAATGTGAAATGTGTTTCGGCAGATCGAAAACAATAAGTCCGCCTTTGCAAATCGTTGATTTTACATATTATTTTTAATTTAGGAAACAAAGTAGAGTCATGTTTTGTATTAATCATTGCGTTCAGCCGAGATAATTTGACAATTTTCGATATCTCTATTACTGCTCATTGATGCATTGATGAGATTAAAATTATTTTCAAGGAAAAACATCTTGATAAACGGAGATAGTAAAAAAAACAAATGGAATAATAGCAATATGGCGGTTGCATAAAAAGTGATTTTCCATTGGTCAATTGTGAAAAGTTATTTTGCTGGCATTAAATCGCTAACCAATGCAAAATCGTTTTCATTCGGCTTTAATGAAGATAATTTGCAAACTGAATCGTTTTTATCTGAGACCATTTTGCTTGATCCTATTGGGAGATTGCCGTAAAAGCTCAACGCAGATGTCGCCACTGCATGATGATGATAATGTTGACAGACTGCATATAAAATTCGTGAAAATTAGCATTAAATCATAATTGTCATCAAGCCTGCGTAAAATCCTTCCAATATAATATTCGAATTGAAGAAGAAAACGTCTTTACGATCAGGCTGATGTGCATTTTTGACTTTTCCAGATGAACTTTCATAAGATATATTCATTTCATTTCACGGCTCCATCAATGCTGCATCGTAAATATGATGTAAACAGAAGTAAATTGCTCAATTACTCAAAATGCAGATGATTTGTCATCTTGTTATCACTTTGAAAACCATCTAGCACCATTTTATAGTATGGTGCGTGTTGAGTACATCAAGTTCCGTTACGTTTTCCGTCGAAAATATGTTTGCCTTTAAAAGGCCAAAATGAACATTTATTGAACATTGGCGTCCTATAAAACCAATTCTCCATTACCACCAGCATGATACAACCTTTCCTAAGTAAATTCACTTAATTTTCACTTTCATCTTAGTGGAAATCGCACATATTCACCATTTTCCAAAAAATGTAGCTGCGCAGGAGGTAACCTCTCCCTGTGGGTGCAAATTGTTATGCATAATTTTCCATGAAAACGTCTCCGATCCATACCGAAATAATAACAGTTAGTTTTCAAACACGTTTTCTTACACGATTCAAGCAAAAGTTTCCATTATTAGTTTTTCTTTATAGACTATTTGGAAACTATCCTTCTTCTAGTAGTTCTCACTTTAAAATGTAGGTGGCGAAAGCTTGGAAAAGTTTCACTGCAAGACGCCAATTGCGTTTAGTCTTATGACGACTTTAAAGGTTTCAAAGTTGCCTGGATAAATTTAAATTTCGTTTGTAGGGGAAATGGATGTAATGTCAGCCTAAATACCCCTAATTTGGGCCCTTTCATAAATTCAGCAATTGACTAAATTTTCAAAAACAACCAAAAATATCCATTAGTACCGTCCCAATGACGCGTTATTCTAAATAAAATTGATAAATAGCAGATTTTAGATCCATACGCCAACATTAGAGCCATTTCCCCTATTTCGATAGTTTTGTTGTGCGATCATTGCATCGAGCTTTTACTCCATCGTTGGATCAATAAGTTGCGTGGCATCCTAGATTAGGGCGATTATCATCCATTCAGAGGAAACATGTCAGAAGGGTATAACTCGAATCGTAAACAATGACTTTAAACGTCGATTTCTCTTGAATGACCACACACCCACGGAATCTGACTACACCAGCTCTGTCAGATGATTTAGGCTGTGAACCATTTACTGAGTTAAATTTAACTCATGGTTAAAAGTGACATTTCGAAAGTTATTTCCCTGTGTTACCGCACGATAGGTTTTCGAACAGAACTCAGCCACGGTTGTCAAAATTTAACTTCTTATCTGTCAGAAATAACTACGCTCAATAAGCAGGGTTAATCGATAACCTTCCATCTGTCCAATTTTAATCAAAAGTTAAAAAATCCGCCAAATGGTTCAGAGCCTTAGTTAGGTTGAGTGGGTGTGTTGTCATTCGTAAGAAACCAACGATCCAAGTCATTGTTTACGTTTCGAGTTAGACCCTTCTGACATGTTTCCCCTGCATTGGAAGCAGTTTATCAGGAAGTGCATCTACACACTCATTTTTTACTGCTGGAAACCAGCAAAATTTTGATATTTGCTGAATGTACAGTAAAATTTGCTTTTGCTGAAAACAAACCAGCAAATCATTTAGCTGGAATTCGATTTCAAAATTCGGCGTGTACATAACTTGGAACAGGTGGAACCTCAATCGTTCTCAAAAAGTTTCCCTTCTCCCGGATGATGCGAAGAAGTTAATGTGCGCTTGCTTGGATTTTTTGGAACAGTTGACCCTTTCGCCGAATCAAACCTCTGCCTACTATGGTTAGGAAGTTAGCCAATTGCTATCTGATTGAAATTTCTGCAGCTTTCTGATGGCAGTTTTCCGAAGTCCCAGCTTGGCACTGATGCATGTTATTCGGATCATCATCGAAACGCAATTTCTGGAGAAAGCTGGTCTGTTTTTATTCAGAACGTGACGCAAATTCCATTGGGTATTCCCATCAATTTTAAGGGTTTAATTTCAAGACCAACATTTGAAATGGCCTCAACTCCAGTTTGTAAGCAAACCATTTAAGACCACTTTCTGGCGAACCGAAACCTATATTCGCAAACTTAAAACACAATCGGGTAGAAGAGAATTTCTTCTATCTGTTCATTTTGTTGGTTTGCGTTGGTAAACTTTGGTTCGTGACAAAATGGCGGTACAAGATTTGTTTACAAAATGGAGTTGAGGCCTTTTCAATGTTTGGTCTTGATTTGACGGCTTCCAGTGCATAGTGTACCGCATTCACTTCACTCTTCTCAGTCGGCTGTGCTGTCATTGTTGACCAATTCAGTGGGAGCTACTGGGCATCCCAGGAACTTCTGGAATTGGATACCTTTTCCCTTCCGTCGAAAGCATCGCTAGAATTATTCCTCCTACTATCGCTAGTATTATTACTCGATTATCCTTTGGCATTTCCTTGTGATCCTGCGTTTTAAAGCTTCAATGGATTTATTTTTTCTCTGTCTGTAAGCAGATCCATATTTTTAGTACACAGTAGGAGAATTTGTGATACACTTTATTGGCACAAAAAAGCAGCAATAAATGCGTTTTGTTCCCGTTTGAAACCGAACGGTCGTATAATCAATAAGAAAACACCGAGCAGGTTTATGATTGATTAACTGAACAGTTTTATACAGGGATAGAGTGCTGCATTCAATTCATTTTTAAAAACAGACCCGTTTTGACTTTATCGTCAGACTTTAAAAGGTTTTAAAAACAGCAAAATTCTGAACTACTCACCAGGAATGTGTTGCACTGTTAAATGCTGCATTTAAACTAAAATGATTGCTTATTGTCGTTATAAAACCACAATAAATCAGTGTGAAAGCCAAAAGGCTGCTAAATTGTTATTTGAGGTGTCATCTGCGAACAGAGACAACGATCCACCATCAGGGAGAGCCGGCATATCGGAGGTGAACAGGTTGAATAGAATGGGGCCAAGTATGCTTCCTTGTGGAACCCCGGCACCGATGTTGAAAGCATCCGATGTGATGTCATTCCGATAGATAGTTGTTCATTATCTTAACTTTAATTTCCGATTTCAAGCAGCCATAGACGGAGGAGGAGTTTGTAATAAACTTGCTGCCTAATCAACCACGAACCATATGTGGCATCTTCGAGAAGCTGCAATTTCTCGAAGGGAATGTTAAAATATATTTTCGCAGCAGCGGTGCAGCAGTCAAAGTTTGGAAAATCTGTCAATACCCAGGGCATAAACGCACCGCAGGACATTGTGGAAGTGCTGAAACTAAATCGTGCCTAGCGGATGCTCTGTTAAGCCAACGGGGAAGATGTGAACTTAACTAAGTAAGTTTATCTTTAAACGCTAACAAAACAACATGTTGTGCATCCTTGGTATGTTCGGACCAAAGCTATATTCCATTGTCCCGCAAGCCCCAGTAAGGATAATTTTGCTGTAAAAACATATTTTGAATGGTCTTGGCACAAAATATGTGGAAACCTGCCTGTAAATTAGGAAGCAAGGCGGGAAAATTTTATTTTTATAATTTTTGGTGCATTCTAAGCATCTACCTTTTTTTCAGAGAAATTATTCTATAGACTTTACAGAATTTATGAAAAATATCAATCAAAGCGATCAAAGTGAAACACTATCAGAAATGCAATTTTTTTTCACAGAAGTATTGAGCAAATGAGCTAATTTTCTGCACAGCTTATCCCTGAGGCATACAGCCAGCGAATTATGGATGGGGAGCAAATATTTGAGAACATTGCTGAACCATGTACTGTACCTGAAATACACTGATAAAAACAATTAATGTGAGTGTGTTTGATCTTTTTTATGATCGCTAATCTCTCCAAACTGGAAGCTCCCTCGGGCAGAACACAATAAGAAAAATCTTTTCCCTCCAACCGATTTCGATTCCGACATGCAACAGCTGAACGGCGTCCACCTGTGCAGCATCATTATTTCCAGCCCTCTGCGCGTGCAGCTCCGAGCCTCGATCGCTTTCATTCTGAAACCGGAAATGCTCTAAACTATTTAGAGCTCCAACCTTCGCCGTACCGGCCAAGGTCAAAATGGGCTGTCCGGTTTTACGCATCCATTCATAACCACGCGTTCCATTCAATCGAACCCGGTCCGTCGGTCGGTCGGTTCAATTCAATTTTTTTAAGGCATTCATCGTGGCGCTAGCAAGAGTAAGAAGAAAACGAAATGCAAAATGAATTTACCGAACTGCCAGTGCAGGTTAAAGAGGGGATAGAAAAGCAGTAAAAAAACGCACTCACACACACACACACACACACGCACTGCACACAAGAAGGGCTCCATATTGAGGGGTGGCCAAAATTGCCAAAACGCAGTGTTCGATTTTAATATGTTTTCGAATGCGTTTTTGTAGATATTTTCGTGATCCATGACCATGTCCATAGTTAGCCATTTCAGAAAAGCAAACCTAATGCTTAAGTCGTTCGAATAAAGTTAGTTAATGAAACAATGCAAACTGTCGGAAAAATCAGGAATAATAAGTTAAAACGCAATAGTACACATAATAGGCTATACACAATGTAAAGGGTATTTTCGTAATTTTTACTTATAAAAACTACTTTTGTCGTGAACTTTAAAAACCTCACTGTGATCTTACAAAATACGCATGAATAGTTTGCGGAATTGTAGAAAAGCAGCTGTTTGGTATTTTGGACGAATTTTTAATAAATATCAGTTTTTTACAAGGTTACGTTCACTAAGGCTGCGTTCCATTTGGTGAATTTTCACTTAAATTTGACAGATGTCAAATTTTCAAATAAACCTGCTTTTGTGCTAGACGCATTTCTGAAAAACCAGGACTCAATTTTGACAAACACCTTCTCGAAAATTGAACGATCAACAACAGAGGGATTTTCGAACATAATAATTTATTTTCGAAATGTCAAATTTAAGTGAAAATTCACCAAAAGGAACGCAGCCCAAAACTATGAAAATCGTTTATATAATACAACTCAAGCAATGTGGTCACTCGTTGCATTGATTGATTTACTTTTTTTTTTCAAAATTCAACCAAATCAGGTGCAAATTTCATCCAGTGTCGATGAAAAGTTACTACTGATTTTACTCAAAATTCATCACTACACTCCAGAATAGTGCACTATCCACCTGGTACTATAATAAAATCAAACAATTTTGGTCGCGTTTCGCATTTTTCCGACCATTGTGGCACTGTAAAAACATCGAAATGGGCAGCTCCGCAACTTGAAGAAAATTAAAGGTTGTAGGCTATTTTATCAAATTGAATAATGTCTACTCTCGGTTGAGTTCTGTCGACCGAACACCAAGGCGCACAGGAGTGAAGTTTGAGGCAAACTGAGTCATAGTGGATTTCGACATTGGTGCCACATTGGGAGATATCAAAAAGATTCTGTGGAATCATTTTCGATCCAACTGAAACTGCACGGCTGCCCTCAACTTTGTGTCAATTTAGGCAGCTTTGGTTGTCCAAACAAGCTATTTCCTTTGATTTGCCTGTATCGCTAAGAGTAAGAGTTGCATACTGTAAACCATGTAGTGAAAGCGGAAATTTTGTGTTGATGGGAATGGTTTGAAGTGCTTGGTATTACTCTCTTTGTATTTGTTGGTTTCCTATATATTTAGAAATTGAACGAAGATATTTCCTCGATGATGAGAAGATCCAAGAAGGGGAGTTTGCCGTCGCTCTCTTCTTCGTGAGTAAATTTGATGTCCTCCAAAGTTTTTGATAAATCTTCCCTTTTGACAATGTCATCCACGTACCTATACCAACACTTGGGCAACAAATTCCTATCCTCCATTGCCCATAGGAGCACCTTTAGTTTGTTTATAAAAATTTCCTCTGAAAATGAAATAATTTTCCTCCATACAAAGACGAGTAAGCCTGAGATATGACCGAACTTTGTTTTTCCAAGTAGAATCCTTACGTTGCTTCAGAAACCAGTCCTCTAAAAGGTTGATGGCTTCCTTTACTGGTACTCTCGGAAAAAGTGGTGTAACATCAAATGAAACCATGACTTCATCTTCCCGAATCTCTCCTGATGCCTGAAGTTGATTTGCGAATTCCTATGTGCTGTTAACTGAGCGAGTGGTAAAGGGTTTAGGCATATTTTAAAATTCCTTTACTAGCCATTTGGCAAGCTTATGAGTGGGGGATCCTTCAGCCGAGATAATCTCCCTCATTTCGTTTCCTGGTTTGTGAATCTTCCGTAAACCTTTGATCCTAGGCAGAATAGGGTTTAAAACATTCAATTGATTCGTAGTGTTGCCAATAAACAACTTGCACTCTTTCAACGTTTTATCCACTTGTTTAACCATAGATGGGAGGGGATCAATCCTCAACTGTCTGTATGGGCCACTAGTAATTCTTTCCGTCATCCGGTTGTCATAGTCCTCTTTGTCCAAAGTCACTACTGCATTACCTTTGTCCGCTTTTGTATAGAATACCGCCTTTATCTTTAGTTCTTTGAGAATTCGAATTTCCTCTCTTTCGGTTTTACTAAGTGAATGTCCCTTTCCGTTTCGTATTGTCTCTGAAATAATATTCCTGGCAGTATCGTGTAATTTAATAGGAAGTGTGTGAGTGATTGCACTCTCCATGTCAAAGATGGCCTCTTCCTCGTCAGGTTTTAGGAGATCGCATATCCTTATCCCTTGTTTGTGTTTTAGTACCTATTGATTAGTATATAACTCGTAGATAAAATATGGATTTTTCAGTGGTGTTGAGTACTTGGCACTGATGAAGTCTGCAAGTAGTAGACGAAATACGCTTATCTGTCAAAAGATAAGCAATTATAACGGAATTTAAAGGAAATAAACCAACACACTCAAAGTACTTTCCTACACACTTGGAAAAATTAATGTAAATTTAGGTGCTCTGAGACTGACATATACGATCGTCAATTTTGACATAAAATTGAGTCAAAATAGACGCAAAATCACCTCAATCAAACGTACTTTCGAACTTTTCAGTCTCGGAGCACTTCATTTTACATGACATGTTTGTTTACCTCTCATCCTTTATGTCAAAGATCGATTCCATCACATGAAAGATTAGGTATTTCTCAATGTGTACATATACCGTTTTCATATACCCCGCCAAAGATGATCCTACGCACGCAATCACCCAGTCATTTTTGTAAATAAGAAGAGAAAATACCTAAACTCTTCTGCAGTCTGCTGCAAATAACACGAAGACTTCTTCCTTTAGCGGAAATGCCTGTGTCATCAGCGAACAAAGATTTGTGGCAACCCTGAGGTAAATCAGGTAAGTCCGAAGTGAAAATGTTATACAATATAGGCCCAAGAATGCTACCCTGAGGAACTCCTGCTCTAACAGGTAGTCGTTCAGATTTGGAATTTTGATAACTTACCTGCAGAGTTCTGTCAGTTAAATAATTTCAAACTAATTTCATAATATAGAGTGGAAAATTAAACTTTTTCAATTTAGCAAACAAACCTTCATGCCAAACACTGTCGAATGCTGTTTCTATGTCTAGAAGAGCAACTCCAGTTGAGTGGCCTTCAGATTTGTTTGAACGAAGTAAATTGGTAACTCTTAAGAGTTGATGAGTAGTTGAATGCCCATGGCGGAATCAGAACTGCTCATCTGCAAAAAATAAGTTCGTATTGATTTGAAGCATCATTCTATTTAAAATTATCTTTTCAAAAAGTTTACGTATTGAAGAAAGCAAACTTATTGGACAGTAGCTAGAAGATTCAACTGGATTTTTATCCGGCTTCAAAATTGGAACAACTTTTGCATTTTTCCATTTATCAGGAAAGTTTACCAAATGGGAACATCTGTTAAATAATTTTACCAAGAAAGCGAACGTACTCTTTGGGAGTTTTTTTGATGAGGATATAGAAAATTCCATCATCACGTGGAGCTTTCATATTATGAAACTTTTTAGTTATAGATCTTACTTCAACCATTTCAGTTCCCCAGGAATCATCAAAAATATTTTCCCGAGAGAATAATCCCGAGCAACCTGATTCTCAATAGGACTAGTAAGACCCAAACTGAAATTATGGGAACTCTCGAATTGCTTAGCAAGTTTCTGAGCTTTTTTTCTGAATTTGTGATCAAAATCTTAACACCTTCTTTAAGCGCTGGAATAGGCTTTTGAGGTTTTTTCAAATTTTTTGTGAGTTTCCAAAAGGGTTTGGAACCCGGGTCTAATTTAGAAACATTATTTTCAAAAGTTTTGTTCCTCAGGGCAGAGAAACGCTTTTTAAATTGTTTTTGCAAATCCCGCCAGATAACTTTCATGGCAGGATCGCATGTTCTTTGATATTGTCTCCTACGGACATTTTTCAGACGGATCAAGAGCTGAAGATCGTCGTCTATTATAATTGAAGCGAATTTAACGTCGCGTTTAGGTACTGAGGCAGCTCTTGCTTCAACTATAGAAGTAGTCAGAGATTCAAGAGCAAAATTAACATCATCTTTGGATTGCAAAGGTATGTTTGGATCAGGGTTGCTTCCACTCACTTGCTATAAAAACATATTTTTCAGAATTATGCAATCATTAGATGATATAAAGATATGGTGTACTTGTAAGTAACAAGAAGAGGGTTTAAAGTATGTGTTTGACTCATAAAACCTGTCAATTTTGCTTTCAGAGCGTCACAATAAGCGATCTTATGATTCGTGAGCGTTCACTCAGAGTGAGCACTCACGAGTCGTAAAATTGCTGATTGTGACGCACTGAAAGCAATATTGACAGATTTTATGTGTCAAACACATAATTCACGTCCTCATATTGTAACTTACAAGTACTAATTATCACTATACCATCTCATGATTTCATAATTCTGAAAAACATTTTTTTATAGCAAGTGAGTGGAAGTAACCCTGGTTTGGATCAAACCTATATTCCATTCATCTCATTGATATTGCTCCCAATCAGCTTACCATTGAAAGTAGAGCTGTTGGGATTACAAATTATTGCTTGGGATATTTCAAAAGTTACTGGAAGGTGATCAGAACCGAAGTCAGCATGGGTAACCAATTGGCTACAATGTTGACATGAATCAGTTAAGACCAAATCGATAGTTGAAGGGTTTCTTGCTGAAGAAAAGCATGTTGGACTGTTTGGATATTGAATAGTGTAATAACCTGCAGAACAATCATCAAACAGAATATTACCATTGGAATTGCTTTGAGCATTATTCCACGAGCGGTGTTTTGCATTAAAATCACCAATAATGAAGAATTTAGACCCGTGACGGGTAAGTTTCTGGAGGTCACCCTTGTGAAAATTCTTTTGCTGGCCTACGCATTGGAATGGCAAATAGGACGCTATAAACGTAAGTTGTCCAAATTTTGTTTCAACAGAAACTCCCAAAGTTTCAATATACTTTGGTTTCAAATGAAGAAAGAATTTTATGTTTCATTCGTCTTTGAACAATGATGGCAACGCCACCGCAGGGTCCATCAAGACGATCATTTCTATAAATGAAATAATTTGCGTCCCTTTTAACCTTATGGTCAGGTTTAAGAAACGTTTCAGTTATAAAGGCAATATGCACGTTATGAACGCTCAAAAAGTGAAATAGCTCGTCTTCATTATTTTTAAGAGATCGAGATTCCAATTTAAAATATTTATTGATTTAAAATCCATTACTAAATTTCAAAGTCATGACGATATCGCAAATATAACTCCAGTTTGAATGCCATCAAACATGGAGCTAGTTATCAGCATATCAGTAATCATGTCAATTAATGATGTCTGTAAAAAAAACCATTTTAGAAGCAGTAATGCTTCCTAAGTCAAAATTATCAAATTTCCGTTAGAATTATGTTGGCTAGAATTTTGATACCAGCTGCAATAGCAGCATAGGTAGCTCCATTTACTCGCTGAACATTGTTAGCAGCGAGGGGAGCAGGTATAGATGAAGAATTTGAAGCAGGAGCAGGGTTCTAATTTTTCTAAACAAAGAAAAGGAAATGAACTCTCCCCAGAATCGCTTCCTTTCGAACAATATAATTTCCATCTAAGTCATTGAGTTTCTTACTATCGAGTCACGATGAACATTTCTTCTATCAAACATGACTTGACTATCGCTTGTTTCGTTCTTCAAGTACATCAGTTTATTTCATTTGAAGCAAATACTTGTTTCAATTGATGCAATGAAAGACTCGAAAACTGTTTCCTTCGTTTTTTCCACTTTCACTTCAATTCGGGGCTAATTCGACTTGTCACTCATCGCGTCGTCAGGCATCAACATATAGTAACCGAATAGTATCCACACAATATCGGTTGCCGATAGACATGGTATCCGGTTTTTATGTAGCAACAAAATGTTATTTTATGTTAAACGAATATTAAACTAACGATGCCATTCTGGAGTCCAAGATGGCTGCCATCGGGATTCAGAAAAAAGTGTCAAATGCTCAAATAAGATATGGGTATTTTTGGAACAGGGACGACGCATAGATGCAGAAAATCAATATTCGACACCATTTGTAGGGTATTTGACGCTTCTTCATAAATCAGAAGCCACCATCTTGAATTGCAAGATGGCGTCGGACATTGATTTCCAGCCTATAGATGGCGCTCCGATTCCCAAAATACTAACATTGATCGATATCTGACAGTATTTCACAAACGCCATCATCTTAGATTTTAAAATGGCGTCAAACATCGGTTTCTGGCCTCTAGCCGTTACTGGGATTTCGAAAATACCCACACTATTTCAACTTTTTCTGACATCAATTTTCGGCATCTCCGTGTCATCCCCGTTCTGAAAATTGACATTTTTCCTCAAATCAGAAGCCGCCGTCTTGGATTTCACAATGGCATCGGATATCGATTTCCGGCTTCTACACTGAAACAAATCGACATGTACCGTTTATTGGATCCATCTTATAACACAGCAATGTCAGCAGATTTATTCATTCTATGTGATGATTGGTAGATTCCATCAGATTATCACTTAAAAACTATGACTGCGATATGGAATGATTTCTATAGTAATTTCACATACTTAGTACTTGATAAAACTTTGCTTCGAACGTGGCTAGTGATAGGTAAGATGTATATGAATATTGTCTGATATATTTCATGGTGAAAAACTGTTGATACGTCATGGGTGCGAACAGACATCTAGAAACTAATGGAAAATCATATAAGTTTGCACTATGCGAAAATTCAGTAAAATATACCTGTTTTCATGATGACTATTGCTCACTTAAAGATATATCTTATAAGATAATCATGGAGTTGCTTTTAACGATTTTTGACGTTTGGTGATATGTCGCGTGTAAGCAGCCACTTAGAAACTATTGGACAGTCATATGACTTTGCAGTATAGGAAAACATGTAATGGAATGGCTTCCTTTGATTTGAGAGGTTTAAAGATTGTAAACAGATCTATCCTAATCATTGCATAGTCATATAGATTTTCCTTTGAAGAAATCCAACAACAAACATTTGTTTTGGCATGGTTTTCTGGGATGAATATCGCTCCCAATAAAATACATCTTACATGATTGTTCTTTATACATTATTGAAACAATTTGCAACGATGTTATCGTACACTCATTAAAATTATTAGTCGAACTAAATATTGCTAACAACAATGATACTCTATTGAATAATCTTTGTTTGTTATTGTTCCATAAGATAAGATGTTCCGAAAAAGAATGTATTGAGATTGAAAAAGAAATGATTCTACTGCAATATTTATTTGCTCAGATTCTAATTGTAACCCTTCTACACGGATAATTCAGATTCCAGCACTAGTACTCGAACTTCATTCACCAGTTCCATGAGCTCATATAATGTAGTCGTTGTTTTATTGCACACAGGAGCATTAAGAAAGATTTGAATACACGACACCACCTAAACGGAGCATACATTTGTCAGTGTTATTTTTCTTCACTCTAGCAAAACGAGCATAACGTTGCACTACATTCCATGTCGGGAGAGCTGTTCTTACTTCATGCTAATTGAACGAGCTCAATATTGTAATCAGCCGTGGCCTAGTGGAATCGAGCGCAGACACCGAAAGCATCACACCTCAACAGTTTTGGATCGAATCTCAAATCAGCCCTGAGCAGTTATATTTGTACCTGTCTACGAGTACGAATGTAGAATTTGTTCCTCGCTGATCGTTGTTAACAGCAGAGAAATGAGTACCTGTTCGGGAATGTGGAGCGTTTCCTACCTGTCGCTTCGAACGAGACAATATAAATTTTTTAGGATCTTCCTTTACATGAACGTCGTCCTTAGCGAGAGATTAATCACCACAAATCATGCATTCAGCCGGCATGTAGCAATTTTTGGTTCCGTGACCTGGCACTTACGGCACTGGGTGAGGTTTTGGAAATTTCCAACAGTCTTCCTGAAGTGTCCCCGTGAATCGCCAGGACGAGATTTCATTTTCATTTTGATGACTTGAACAGGCTCAACTCCAAGTAATTTAGTCAATTCATCTTTGATCTGATCCAGGGCAGACTTTTCAAGACAACCTTGAACAGAGTTTCAGTTTTTTTGTCATAAGTAAAGAATGTGTGTTGCTTTTTAGCTTAAAATGAACGAAGTTCAATAGGTCCTTGCGAAGTGCATGGAAATCGGAAGTGGGGAACCTTTTCCTTTTTGGCATTAAGCTAAGAATGTATAATGGAATTTTTACATGGATGATGTTCTCATCATTCGTAAGCATATCAAATTAATTGCTAAATTGAATTCCATCAGAAGGGGGATCAAGAGATTACCCTTTTCTTTTGCGCTTAGGCGCCATGGCGACAGAACTAAGTTTCTCCAAATCGACTTCAAAGAAGATCACTATAAGAATCCAAAAGATCGAAGATGAATTTTCCAAGTCGATGGCCAAACAGGATAACCTTGGGTAGGGTCCAAACAAGGATCGAAGAGGAATAAAAGTCAAGCTCCGTAACGTGGGTAGATCACCTTTTCGTGGTACGTTACGGGATGTAAGATCTACCACCGATTCCTAGTCCTGACTACTTCAAACTAGGGGAACAGGATTTTTCGGTTACCCAAGGAACACATCTTAGTTCTTGTTACTTTTTATGCCTTGTTGATAGTGACAATACTTGGCTTTGTCCACCGAGGGTGATCTTGAAACGAGGGAAAAAAATGAGTTAGTTAGTCTTCATCTATGTGATTCCTAATCTTCTATTCGTTGTTTTCTAGTTTGAAGTGGTTAAGACTAGGGTTCTGATGCATGGTCATTATCGGTGTCGCACCTTAATTTTGTTGCTAAGGAATCCAATTTTGACTGACAAATGGGCGCACCTTTGGAGGGTGTTTCAGCACTCCGAAGGGTATAAATAGCAGGAACTTTCAGTTAGAGTCGGATCCTAACGATAAATGCAAGAATGGCAGTTGTAAAATTAATCGAATACTTCATCATTTCTCAATAGTAATGGAGTAACACGGCACGCACTAAACTAAGGTCACGGGATATACTACAATAGATCAAATTACTGGTCGCAGTAGTGTTATGTCCCGAACAGAGGGAAAACACAGAGTCAAAAAAAAAAAGCTGAAAAGTGCTGTTTAAATTTGTTTTAGCTTTAGGTAGAAGTAACACTTCCTTCAGCGAAAAGCAAATAGATCTGCACGGCAAGAGAGCACGATGCAGACAATATTCACGTTTGTATTTATTATAAACTAGTCGTGGTTTGATTGAAATAATACAATAACATGAACTTACCCATAGAGTTCTGCTCGATTATGTTAGCAAATGTTTAGTAATAATCAATTAGATTTCAGAGACATCTAGCTTTAGTAGAGAGCACTGAAGTATAAACAATATTTGTGTGAAAAGCTTTATTATGTAGGCAGCAAGCAATGTATCAAAAATTTCGAAAACTCATGAGTATGATACCGGCTTTCCCCGGGGAGTTGAAAAAATAATGGAATAAGAATAAAATTTATATAAACATTGGAAGTTTTATGTTAAATTAGAATTTTAACCCATCTGGATTTTACTATTTTCAAATCTTTTGCCATGCAGTGTGATCGGTTGATATGAATATGGCTCAAATAAAATAGATTTGGTACAATTGAAAAGGAACGAACATTCAAATAATTTCCAAATTATATTTCATTCACTGCCAATTTCACATTTTGAGACACAAAGCCAACCAAATAATTTCTATCGTTTTCAATTGAATTTATTTAATTGGCCTTCTCTTTAAAGCGCTAGAGTTCTATCGAAGTAGCTTGTGAAAATTCCTCATAAATTTTCAAAGGCACTGAGTAAGGAGTTACAAAACTATAAACTTCTCTTATTCCAATATAAAATATTAGCCCTTGCTCCTTATTATTTCATCAAATTTCATGCGTCATTTTCGTTCTAGTGAAAATGTTATAAAATTACAATCGCATTGCAATTTGAAAGTACAGAAGTGATGTTGAAAAGTGCATTAAGCGAAAATTTTCAAATTTATATCCATTGCATGTGGTGCCGACTGTTCTAACCTATGCGTAGTTACGCTTAGCTAAGTTTATTTACCTTTTCGTTCCTCTGTCCTCGATAGGAAATATCCATCTAATTCAAGACGATCATTTCAAAACTTACTAATTACGCGTCAATCAAGTATTGCGCTACTGCTTGATTGAAAGTTTCATTACATTATCAATGGTGTATATTTGGATCGATAATGTGTTGGAGCGGAGCTTATCATGTGTGAAAGTGGCTTCGGAATGTTTGCGTTCTTGAAATGGGCTATTGATATTGTGGGGTGCTGCCACCTTCTAACTCCCGGGTTCAAGCTTCTTTGCCTTCATAAGAAATGATTCCAGGTAGATTTTATCCATAATACCACTGCCAGGCAGTGGGAGTTAGGTCAAGGGCAAATCTTCATTCTAATCTACGATTCCACATACTATTAATAACCTTTTACACATCAGAATGAATTGTGCATATGTTTAGGATCAACAAACATTTTCAGGCGCAAAGGAGCAACAGCATCGAGCTGATAACGATTAATTCCAAAATCTGAAGACTGCTTTGAATACTGTATGTTTAGGTATAGGGAGCAACAACGAACAGATAAACTACTTACAGCTTCTATTTATTAAATGCTTGATATAATGATTGTCAGCAACGCCGGAGGGGTCGTAGAGTTTTCTGCATCTCTCTTAAGTAAGTGTCGGACTAACAGTCCTCCCCTTTCCCCACCAGATGCAAGGAAGTGGCCAGAACAGCTCTGGTCTGTTGGAGGGAAACACATCCTTTATCTAAGAGGTAGTAATTAATCACACTTTCTAAGGATCATGCAAACGGCTTAGGAGCCCTTAAAAAAGAGGACGGTTCTTTTACCTTAACTACTAAAGAAACATTGGAAGTAATGATGCAATCTCACTTCCCAGGGTATTTGCCTACTACTTCCACTATATCTGTTGTAAATTTCGCTAGAGGTCATGACTCAGTAAATGGATCAAGACAGTCCAATGAAGAGGCAAAAAATCTAGCTAGTGTAATGTTTACTAATTCTAAAGTTGCATGGGCTATAGACTCTTTTGAACCATTCAAATCTCCAGGTTTGGATGGAATTTATCCAATTTTAATTCAAAAGTGTAAAACAGTATTGATTCCGGCCTTAGTAAGTTTACTTAAAGCAAGCTTTTTGCTTAGATACATTCCTACAACGTGGCGACAAGTTCGAGTAGTATTTATACCAAAGGCTAATAAAAAAGACAAGTCTTCTCCCAAATCATTCAGACCTATCAGTTTGTCGTCAATTTTCCTTAAATTAATGGAGAAGATAATAGATGAACATATCAAATCTGAAATTCTTCCAAAAATACCAATGAGTAAAGCTCAATTTGCTTATCAACCAGGCAAATCAACAATTACAGAATTACACACTCTTGTCTCAAAAATCGAAAAATCCTTCGAAGCAAAGGAGGTATTAATGGCTGCCTTTCTTGATATTGAAGAAGCATTTGATAATGCATCTTTTAAATCAATGGAAACTGCCATGAAAAGACGTGGGTTTAATGAAAGCGTAATATATTGGATAGTAGAAATGTTATCGAATCGTGAAATAACATCAAATCTTGGAGAGTCAACCATAAAGGTAACAGCTGCTAAAGGCTGTCCTCAAGGAGGCGTCCTCTCTCCTCTTCTATGGTCGCTAGTAGTAGGCGAGCTTTTTATTAGTCTTGAATCGCTAGGGTTTGAAATTATTGGGTTTGCGGATGATATAGTGATAATAGTCCACGGAAAATTTGATGAAATCATATCAAGCAGAATGCAGACGGCATTAAATGTAGCTACACTGTGGTGCAAGAATGAAGGATTGAAAATAAATCCTTCAAAAACAACGATTGTACCCTTTACAAAAAGACGAAAAGTCTTATTTTCAAAACTTTCTTTGGAAGGAACAGAATTAAAATATTCTTCGGAAGTAAAATATTTAGGAGTAACTTTAGATAGCAAGCTCTATTGGAATGTACATTTAGAACAAGTAATAAAAAAAGCAACCAATGCTCTTTGGATTAGTAAAAGGACGTTTGGTAAGAAATGGGGACTCAAACCTAAAATGTTACATTGGATTTATTCGGCTATAGTAAAACCAAGAATAATTTATGCATCACTAGTTTGGTGGCCAAAAACAGTGCAAAAAACAGCTCAACAAAGACTTGAAAAACTGCAGAGGTTGGCCACTACCTCCATAACTGGAGCAATGCGCAGTACTCCATCTAAAGCCTTAGAAGCTTTGCTTAATCTTCTTCCTTTACATCAATTCATTCAACTGGATGCAATGAAGAATGCTCTCAGACTCAGACGAACAAAAGAGCTCTTTGAAGGAGATCTTAAAAATCATATGAGCATCTTGAAAGAGATTCAATTAAGTCCACTAATTTTAAAGAATGAAGATTTTAGTAGTCGTCTAGTCTAGTCTAGTCTACACATAAAGAATGAAGATTTTATGGCAAAAACTCATGAATTCAACCATCTATTTAATGAGTTTAATACAACACGCAATGATTGGGAGACTGGAGGGCCGTTGATTCGTCCTGGGTCTATAACATTCTACACGGATGGCTCAAAACAGGATAACAGGGTAGGGGCAGGAATAACAGGTCCCGGAATTAACTGTTCTGTAGCAATGGGTAAATGGCCAACAGTATTCCAAGCAGAAATATTTGCGATTCTAGAATGTGTAGAAATATGTTTAAAAAGAAATTATAGGAATGCAAACATATGCATTTTCTCGGACAGCCAAGCAGCATTGAATGCCCTTAAATCAATGATCTACACTTCAAAGTTAGTGTGGGAATGCTATAATCAACTTCAGAAATTGTCCTGTCGTAACAAGGTAAATCTATATTGGGTTCCTGGTCATTGCGGCATTGAAGGAAATGAAAAAGCTGATCAATTAGCAAAGCTTGGCTCATCCCAGAAATTTATTGGTCCCGAACCATTTATTGGTCTATCGCCTTCTAATCTGAAAATGGAATTAAAGAACTGGGAAAAAAGCAAGGTACAATCCAATTGGAATAATACCTCAACAGCCCGGCAATCTAAACAATTCATTAAGCCCAACGTTTTGAGTACGCAAAGGTTACTCAATCTTTCCAAAAAAGATTTAAGCACCTACACTGGATTAATAACAGGACATTGTCCTAGTAGATAGATGTCGCTTTTGTTATTTGGAGAGCGAAAGCTCTGAACATTTATTGTGTGATTGCACTGCTTTATTTAATAAACGATGCAGATTTCTTGATAAAGGACTCACCGTACCTGAAGAAATTTGGACCAGTATACCCAATAAAGTTGTAAACTTCATTCGAAGTGCAATTCCATATTGGGATAATGCCGATGATCAATGATGAAGATCACTCTACATAGTGGTTGATCATCAAAACACACGGCAAATAGTAAAAAGAGGATACACCACAATAGATCAAAACACTGGTCGCAGTGGTAAATGTCCACGACACGGAAAAAAAAAATTAATCACAAATTACTATCTAACAGCATCGGATGAAGGTGGGTCTCCTTCTTAAGAACAATTTGGAGCTCGTACCACCTAGGACATTGTGCAACCTGGTTTATGCTATGCTATGCTATGCTAACTGAGCTTAATGATGTTTTCGTAGGACAATAAGATTTGAATTGACAATGAAAACGTATACAATAAATTGAGAAAAAAAAAACATTGATAGACATTATCGATAATGTCACTAAAATATATTAACAACTTATTTCATGTTATTGACATTCTAAGCATTGGGATATAATTTAGTTAAAATCAAGTTGCATTAAATAGATGTATAAAACCAAATATATATTTCATATTGACTCCCCCTCTTGCGTTTTTTGCATTATTATTGTGTTGTAAATAGGAAACTACATCCAAATGTCTGATACTGAGTTTGCTATAAATGAGTAAAGAAAACTCGTTTATGATCAGTTGTGTTGCAACCCAACTGTGCACAAGAGTTACTTAGTTTTTTTTTAAAACGGCTAATGATCAGAAAATTCGAAGGGTGTCGGTTTTCCCGAATTTCCCCTAGTATCAACAAAGGGTTTCCTCCCTGCCAACAGATTGAGTTCCCCTCGCCTTACTCCGCTCCGAAGGCCACTCCGCGACGGAATACGGCAAGTGGAAATCTCCACGGAGTGTAACCTATCATCTATGTCTATTGGTTCAAACTACGCATTGCCTTGCATTTGGTGAAGTGAAGAACCCCGATGGAAGCATTAGGAAAGCAGCCGGGGAGCGCGAGGTGAGTCAAAAGTGGAGTGTTTTATATTAAAATTGAAAACCCATACCATATGCGTGTGCATGATACGGCGAATGCTTTTTCACCATACCTCTGAGAGGCTGCCTACATTTATCGCTACCGATCCCGGGAGGATCATTATCCAGCAGGGAGCAGAGAAACAAGAAGACCACTACCAAATTCAAAAAATAACAGCCGCAGCAGCACCTCATCGAAGCCGAGAAGTCTAATAGAGGATAATTAGACTTCCGTTCGGACGCAAAATAGATTCGGCCAACTGTCAAATGCTGCTTGATAGCCCATAGCCGAGATAACACTCCACTTGTGGGTTGGTGGCGCTAGCAACTGCTTCTTCTTCTTCTTCTGGCGTGCTATTGGAGTTTTCCTCGGGCAATACAGAAAATGAGCCGAAAATGGAGGCAATACCCAAGTAGAAGCAAAAAACCTCAAAGAGGAAAAAGAGGTGTTAGTTTTTCTGGACTATTAGAGCACCTGTTTCGCGGGAGAGGTTCAGGCTTTTGAAGACCACAAAAGGTGTTAATACCCTCCGGTACATCTCTGGAGCAAACCGGCGTTATCAGGCAGAGAGGGAGAGACAGAGATCCAACCCGTTTGTCAATGAACTCTCCGCGATATGAATTGCTAAATTCTTCTTCACTAGCTGGGTGGGTTGTTTAATGGAGATCGAAAAAGCATTTGGAGGAAATTGCCAATAATTAGAGGATCGTTATCTCAAACCCTGGGAACTTGATGCACGTTCTGATTCACGGTAATGATATTCGCTTCTGGAAACGAAAAGTCAGTCAACTGTGCCGATCGTGAGATATTTCGCACAGACTTTCCCTACCGGCTGTAATTGCGCTCTCGTTACATCCTCGTCATTGGCGTCGTCGAAGGTATGGGGTCATTTTTATGTAACCGCCAAAGCCGCCAAATAGGCTAGATTGTACCAATCAATCTATCAAACGTTCCGGCTGATGCGCGCGCACAGTTTGGGTTTGCGAGTGAGTGAGCAAGCAAGCAAGCAAGCGCACTCGTTGGTTGGTTGTAAATTATATTGAGCTTTGCGCCACTTACAACACTTCCCGCGGCCAGCGGCGACGGGGGGCAGGTAGACCTCGGATATCGCATGGCGAATTATAGTTTGCCAAGTGATGGCACTCGGGGCAATTGGTGGCACTCGTAGCGAGGTTATAAAGCGTTCTACAAGTCTGAATCATGGTCTAAAGAACCGCCACAAAACCAAAAATTAAAAAAAAATGCATGATAAATGTTTTCTGTCAAGGAGATTCTTCATATTCATCCAGGGATTTCTTCTTTGGCTCTGCTGAGACTTGCTCGTGCGTTGTTTACAATTTATATAATGCCATCAATAGACGGACCTGCCTGCCTTCCACCGGTATGAACTTTCCTCACTACGCCACTGTCGTGGGGACCCACCAAAGTTCGGGCGCAAATTTTCGCAGGGTCCCCACGACGGAAACCCATAAATCGCCTCATTTTTGTCTAATTAATACTGCGAACCCTAGAAGATTAGAAACACCGAGCACCACCACCTTTCGGGGAGGCCATCATTCAGAGCTTGTGGCCAGCGGAGAAAGGGGAAAACGAGCGCGAACCTACTAAATCACTTTATTTTCCTTTTGTTTGCAAAATAGCTAGAAAACAACACAAGTGGGCAGGCATGAAACTCTTAAGCTTCGGCTTGGAAGCGAAAGGGAACCCACACAGCAAATGGAAAACCGGTCACCGAACGAATAAAAAAAAAATCGCGACCTGAGAACGTGTCGATGGGTGCGAACTGCCAAAAGGGAGTCTCCAAAATCTTCAAATCCCTCTCCCTCTTTCCTAGTAGGTACCTAACTACCAAGATGCGCGAGGAGCGGATTCGATAGCGGTGCTCCGGTGGTGTGCATGAAGAATAAGAAGACCGCAACTGGCTTGACCGACTAAGTTATGCAACCATCTAAATTCGAGGTTTGCGATTTTTTTTTTCCTACATTGGTGCAACACTTGTACAAGCGCACCAAGACCAAGAGGACTGATCTAACTAACGATCGATCGTTCGGCTCACTGTGTGTTGCGAAGGACCCGAGGTCACACGATGGGCTGAAAGAAGCTGGAAAGTGGGAGTGCGGAGGGGGTGATCGCGTTTGGTGGCCGCGCAACGCGGATAGTGAATTCGATAATATAAAAGGACAACGATAGGTCAAAAATATAAAACATGTTTTAAACATTTGCAGGAGAAGCTGGGGTCAGCTGTAAGTCTGTAAGAGTTAGAAAATCGAGTCATCCCAACCAATTCAAACCTCCCCTACGCGCATTTCAGATTGCGAAAAATCTATGTATTGGAGATGGTTAGAAACTGAAAAGGGCGGAACACACGGGTAGGTTGAAGGGGAACCGCGGGGGTTGCCAAAAAATGATGTGATCATCAACACAAACTGGTCAAATGGGTTTGTTTGGCTGAACGCGCGGTGTTGATATAGGTCCACGAATGGACGGTTGTATGCGTGGCGATTTTTTTTTTGTTTGTTTGCTGGCTGCCATGTGATGGAATGATTAGTTTTGTTCACATTACATGGCCTCTTATTGGAACTGACTGCCCGTTCGGTCGATCGCTGGATGTGGCTGCGAATACAGACCGAAACAAACGACTGTGACAAAGACGACGGCATTGGTGGGTACCTACCGAAAATGATGATCATGATCTGTCAGCCAGCCAGCCAGCGCAGCAGATCGGTTGGTGATGGCATAGCCCCGCAGGAATTTAGACAATGTTTTATCGCCTTTGCTCATTGCGAAACTGGTTGTTGGGTGTAGGTCTCTCGGCAGCCCCTGATGAACAGATCGATTTCGGACAAACGTGTTGTTTGTTTGACATTTCAGAGAGCTGGGTGTCTGGCCATTTGGCCGAACGCCATTTGGCCGAACGCCATTTGGCCGAATTCCGTTTGGCCGAATACTTGAAAGAAATTTCCAATTTTTGAACCCTACTAGATTCCTAAATGGCAGACATTACATAGCTGTTTTTCAGGAAAGTTGACTCGTTTGGTGCGATCATTACATTTTTATCTATAAATTATAAATATGGCTAAGATTGGAGACACTTGGTGAAACCTTTTCATTACACTATATTATATAAACCATTAATTTCATCGCATATTATTGTTACATTAATTCTTTCATAACTCGAAGCGTTTGGTACGGTATGTCCGACCATCCTTCCACCCCTGTAGATTCACGAAATGCATCGATGTTTGAATATATTTATTTAAACTCGATTCATTTCGCAGAATCATCTTTGCGGAAAATGCAACGCAGTAGGCCTGGCCGTTTTGATGTGTGTGTCATATAAAATATGTGATACAAACATCAATGTTGACAAGAAACATTTTTAGGGGTCATCTAACCTAATCATTTTCCAGGATGCTTTTTCGAAGTGGCGATTAGATTAGATTAGACTACTAGATTCCTAAATGGCGGCCCTGTCGACTTCTTTTTTCACTTTCCACAATTCTGATTTTTGACATATGGAATTGTTTGTCAAATTGTATATTGTATAAAACCGAAGACTACAAATCAAGAAGACTGGCAACTGTTCCTTTCTCCCATACAAATGTCAAACTTCACTGATAAAGGTACGTTTAGACTATCTGATTTTTTGGTCTGATTCGAGCGGACTGCTCGATAATTTTGTCGGATGCAATGTTCGGATGCGTTCACACTTTTTCGACAGGATGATTAGATTTGACGTTTGATTTGTCTAACGAAATAGGTTTGCGTTTAATTTTCATTCGACTCATTCAGCAAAATAGCCGCAAGTTAGGTGAAAATATTAGTTTTTTTTCTCCTAAAATTTCACGGATTTGAACCGCTAATACTTGATTTGTGTTTTGATGGCATCCAGCAGCAACCATAATAAAATGTGTATGGTTATTTTGCTTAACGACGTCACCAGGGTACCATTCAAACCATTTGTGGAATAGTTCAATCATTTGGGTTATCGTTCGGGTATGGTATTTTTTATTAGTGAAGGTAAACCGATTTCACTATTCAATAATGTCCTGTGTATGGTTTGACTGATTTTTATTTTCCAGTGTGGTTGACCGAAAGATGCCTTAATGGCTTGGATTATGGCATGGTCAACAAAACAGTGTTTATATAATACGAAGCATGTATTTTATAAGAATAAGCATGCCAGACAGCGGGTCTGAGAGCCTACATATAATTTTTTTAGAGCTTCAGAGAGGTTCGGAGATCTACTGAGAAATTTGTTGAGCTTCAGGGTAGTTCGTAGATCTTGAGAACAAAACTACAATCAAATTAAAAGAAATTTACATGAATTCATAAAAAAAAAATCATAAGAGAGGTCGTAGCTCTTCAGATAAATGTTCAAAGAAATTTTCAAAACTTCCAGTAAGCAAAAATAATTGTAGATCAATTTGTAAAACTATAAGCGATATTTTGCAAATCTTCCGCGAAATTCGCATAAGAATCTACAGTGACATATAAAGTATTTCACAGAAGTTTGGAGATCAACCGAAACATTATTCAACATCAGAAAATTTCGTAGATCTTCAGAACAAAGCTACAGAACTTTGAAAAAAAAATACTTGACTTCTGAAAAAATCACAAGAATGAAGACCTTCAAGAAAGTGTGCAGATTTTCTGATACATTTTCAGAATCTCAGAAATATCAATGGATCTTCAGTAAAATTTGCAGAACTTCAAGGAAGTTCGGCGATTTCAAAAAAATATTTATACGATTTCAGGATAATTTGTAGATCTTGAGAGAGACACTTAACACTTCAATGAAGCTCAAATATTTTCAGATAAATTTTGACAACTTTAGGTAATTTACAAGTTCTTCAGGGAAATTTTCAGATCTTCAGGGTAGCCCGAGAGCCTACAGAGGAATTTACAAAACATCAGAGAAGTTTGCAGATCAACTGAGAAATTTATTGAGCCTCAAGGTTTTTTTTTTTTTTGTAGATCTTGGGAATATAGCTACGGAGCTTAAGAAAACTTGATAGAACTTTAAAGATATTTTCAAGAATTTGACAGAAAGTTTCACATTTTCAGACAAATGTGAGATCTTCAGAAAAATTCGTTAAATGTCAGCAAAGCACCTCAATGCCAAAAACAAATCGTAGCGAAGTACAAAAGTACAAGATTATGCAGAACTCCATGGAAGTCGGAAATAGATAGAACTAAAGAACTTCAGAGAAGTCCACAGACCTTAAGAGAAGTCCGTAGACCTTCCTTAAGAGAAGTCTGTAGAACGTCAGAAAGTTCATACGTTTTTAGAAAAATTTGCAAAACTTCAGCAAAACTCACAGATCTTCGGGAAAGTTTGCTGATCTTTAGAAGTGTTTACACAACTTTAGAGAAATTCGTAAATCTTCAGATAAATGTTCAGTGAAGTTCAAATATTTTCAGATAAAAGCTTTGCTTTGGGTAATTTCAAAGAATTTCTGATAAATCTGCAGAACTTTATGGAAATCCAAGAATCCACAAAGAAATTTACAGAACTTTAGAAAAGTTCGGAGATCTACTGTTAAATTTATTGAACTTCAGGGCAGTTCGTAGATTCGTAGAAAACTTTACAGAATTTGAAATAAATTTTAGGAAGTTCAGAAAAGTTCAGAGGGTAGATCGTAAATCTACTCAAAAATTATCAGATGTTTAAATAAATTTTCAGAATTTTACTGCGGTTCTTGGATTTTTAGAGACGTTTACTGAACTTCAGGTAAGTTCGCTGATCTTTAGAGATATTTTCACAGCTTCAGAAAAATTAGTAAAACTTCAGAAAACTTCCTAAAAGTTCCGGGAAGCTCAAAAATTTCTAGATAATCTTTTAATTCTTTAGGAAACTGTGTAGATATTCAGAGATATTCGCAGATATTCATTGAATCGTGAAAGTCTACAGAGAAAATTACGGAACTTGCGAGAAGTTCGTAGATTATTATAACTTTTGTGAACATCAGAGATAATTGTTGATCTTCAAGGATCTTAAATCTCCAGGGATTCAGAAACTTTGTAGATTTTTAGGAAAATTTGCAGAACTTCTGAAGAACACACAGAACTTAAAAGAAATCTGTAAAACTACCGAGAAATTCGCAGATCGTCAGGAAAGATTGTTGATATTTAAAGAAATTTTACCGGAGAAGAGAAACAAAACTTCAGGGACGTCCGGAGGTCTTCAAAGAATTATGCAGAATTGAGTTGTTAACAGAAATTTTCAGAACTCAAGGAATCATGTAGATCTAGAGAGAACTTTTCCCACTAGCTTGTCTAAAGTTGGTATCGACATCCTGGCGAAGTTTTGAAATCCACTTTCATCTTCATATTGCAGCTCTTGAAGGACAAGATGAGCCAGATTACTGCCGGTGTTCCTCCTGAGCAACCATTTCCTACTCCACAAAGTTCACCTTCTCCTTCTCATTTTATTTAAAATAATAAAAGCAAATATGTCTGCCGAAACTACACACTAAGATTTTTTTACAGTATACCGTAATTTTTTACCGAATATGGAACAGCTGAACATTCGGTAATCTGTTCGGTATTTTTTTAAATTTACAATCCGTTCGGTAAATTTTGTTCCCTTTGTGAGCAGTCAAAATGTACTGACCAGGACTGTAAATTTTGCTGAATGATCGGTGAAGTTTGCAATATAGCGTTCGGTATAATTTTCACCGAATGGCTGTACTTAATTTGCCTGAATTAATAATTAATAACATGATTTTTATTGAATAAATAATTAATTATTTATTTCTAACAACAAACCTGAAGATTCATTTGACTAATCATTTATTTATTATCTAATAACATACATTTTCATCGTGCGTCCGTATATAAAGTAAGAACCTGACCGTGGTTAGCGACCCAGTAGCGAACCGTGCACAAATTCGCTTTTTGTTGTTGTGGACGAGGTTTTTGTGTAACATTTGGCCATTTAATGTCCATGTCGTCTGAAAGCAATTGGCCCAGAAATGCAAAAGAATTATATAATTAATACTTTCGATGTAAATTGGACGGATTATAGGAAAAAAGTAACATACTTACTAGTCACAAAGGATAGTTGAAGAACACTCAACTTCAAAATGACAGCAAAGCTTTACAGTGTGAAGTGTAAAAATCTGTTCTGTATATTTTACAAAAATCTGGTACATTACTGCTGTTTCTTTTTGTAAAAGATTATGTTTACAGCACATTCGTCACAATGTTTAGAGTATTGTGGAATTGCAGCAATTTACAATTTGAATCAGTAATTTTGATTTACAGTTTTCGGTAGATTTCTATAAATTACGGAAATTCAGCAGTTTTGATTGCTGAAAATTGGTAAATCAATACTTTTTACAAAGCTTTCGGCAAAAATTACATTTTACAGAATGAATCCAGCAAAAAAAGTACCGAATAAGATTTAAGAAATTTGGTGTGTAGAGCAATTTTCCGGTAATTCATGATGGAAGTATTTACTTTTGATTCCTGATACAGTTTTGTTTTGAAATCTAAATTGACAGTTCTTTCGACATGTGCAAGCAGTGTGAACACCAGCAAACAGGAGGGTTCGACAAAGTGTGTCGAAAGTAAATTCGAGTAGATTTTTCATTATGGCGGCGGTGAAAATCGGACCAAGAAATCAGATGGTCTAAACGGACCTCTGTCAATCAAAGGCGGAACTTTGAAGCACAAGTGTTAGTGAGACTGCTCATGAACAGTGACTGCTTTTGCTCTTCAAAATTTCACGGCAATTTGTATCCTAATCCCAGTAATCCTAATCCCAGGTATCCTAATCCCAGGTGGTTTTCCAACTCCAACCGAAAAACTTGTCCTGGTGGTTCAAGTAGAGGATTGAAACTCTGATCGATAACCAGTGAAAGTAACTTTTACCTGTGAACGAGGAACCGAAATATTATTTATTTTGCCTGTTGGAAGTAATCAATTATAAGGAATTGGCAGCTTCCATCACCATTGAGTGAACTTCCGTCATTCTGTAGCTGCTGAAAATTTAATGATTTAAAAAGAAGAAAGAACCGGTACCATCATCACGATCCAACGGAAGGCGTAGCAGGATCTAATATTAAAGTAAATGAATAAGAAAGGTTGAAGGACTGCAATCCTAAACGGTACGTATTGATAAAGAATATTTTTCCATTTAAGATGTTGTCAGAACATGGAACCACCGAATAGTAATCCTCTGCATGCTTTAACTAATTGAATCGACCGACCCCTTCCAGAGAATGATAACAACAGTGTCGGATTGGTCAGTGATTTTCAAATGGTCAGCGAGTACTATGTCAAGTTGCCGAGCATCACAACTTAACCACCCCCCACTATGGCCAGGGGCCAAAGCCGTGCGGAACGAACATACATTTTACTAATGCACCATACGAATGCCCATAAATGCATCACTAAAGGGCTTAGGAAAAGTGGAAGATAGTTTTGTGATAGCAAATTAATGATCGATGAAGGTCCCACCATCATTAGGAATGGCATCATTGCCATAGTTTTAATTTTCAAAACAAATTTACTTACGCATCTGTTAAGTTTCAGCATAAAGCAAAGAAAGAAACGTTTCACTTTTTACGACAATCATAACAAAACCAACAATTGACAGCTATTTATTTCTACCTATGTGTGTGGATGCACTCGTGAATTAACACACACATCATCATACACAGGTTCCACTTTTGCTCAGAAGAGGCGTTGCCGTTTCTGTCTCCTTGATTTTTGGAAGAGTTCCCAGACAACCAGAAAGCACGTATATTCAAAGTTGTTTTCGTGATATACAAACATAGGGGAAATGCAGGTAATGTCGGCCTAAGTGTCCCTAATTTGGGCCCATACATAAATTCAGCAATCAACTAAATTTTCAATAGCAACCGAAAATATCCATTAGTAACGTCCCAATAATGCGTTCATCTAGTTAAAATTGATAAATAGCAGACTTTTAGCGATGGGCCCAAATTAGGGACATGTAGGCCGACATTACCTACATTTCCCCTATATACAAACAAACAGTTCGTATAGAATGCAGAGAAATGGCTTATATGTTCAAAAGTGGAGGCCGTGTATATTAATTTAATTTTAAACGAGTTGATTTAACATCATATACGATTTAATCTGTGATTCTGGGGTTGTCTGGGTTGCCAGTCTTCTCGATTTGTACTCTTCGATAAAACTGAAGTTTTACATTGTCGATGCATTCATTATTCTATTAAAGATAAGGTTTTCGTAATGTAATTGGTATTTTTTTAGCCACCCTTTTTAACATGAGCAGCTCTTTGGATTGTTGATGATCTTATTCGTTTTGCACTGTAAGCGCAGCTTGTCAGAAAATTAAGACAAATCAACAGACAAAAATTAGAGATTTATCCTTCTTCTAAACATGAGCAGTTCTTTGGAGTTTTGTTGTTCGGCATTCGGCCTAATGACTTTTGGCCAAATGCCATCGGGCTAAATGACCCATTCGGCCAAATGGCATTTGGCCAAACGGAATTCGGCCAAATGACCTGGCACCGGTGGCTTGATTGTTACACGCTATTTCAAAAGTTTCAGGTTCAGATCGGTCCAAACTAAACCTATTCAAGAATGTGTAAACTTAATTGGGAGTGACAAGTTACATTTCAAACATAGGCCAACATGTTGTTGTTTGTTACATTCGCGTTAACATTGTGTCCGCTAAAAGTTATTTTTAATTCGTTTGACTGTAGTTTTTAATCGTTTTTTCAACGTTGACGTATTTTCTGGACCTGCTTTCATCGCTAAATTGTGGAGTTGATTTGTGAGTTTGCTGTTTTGGACGATTCCGAAGTATTTAATTTTCAACCACATTCCTGTATTCGGGCTAACGCTATCATTTGTTGCTGTTCACTGAGTTTTGTTTTGTTCGCTGTAAAGATGGAGAAAAAACAATGCGGAGAATGCCAGTTGGAAATCAACGAAATCGAGCCGTTGCGCTGCGGCTTTTGTGAGGTTTACTTCCACATCAGGATGCAATGTTGTGGTTTCAACCTCGATCGTGCGAGCAAAGACCTATTCTCGCAAGGCAAGGCTGTATTCGTTTGTTCAAATTGCCGGGATAAAATGAATGGCAGAAGTGTGAAACAGTATTTTACTGATGAGCTCACACACGACACGACTCCGTCACCTGATGGCTTACCGGCTCAGGTTCAACAACTGTTCAACTTGGTGGAATCGCTGAGTGATAAAGTTGACAAGTGCATTTCCATGGATATTCCTGCTGAGCGACCATCGAATCGATCAAGGAAGGGAAATGCCTGGCCCAGACTTGGTGTTAAACGTCGTCGTGGTAATGAAGGTGGACCGATTGGCACTTCTTCTGTGCGTGGGACCAATGCAATTGATCTCAGTGACTTGTCTGTACCGTGTCTAACACCACCGATCTCCCCTCCAAAGTTCTGGCTCTACCTGTCCGGATTACACCCGTTAATAACTGCTGAGGACATTCAAAAAATTACTTCTCGCTGCTTGGATCTAACAACACCTGCTGACGTCGTGCGTCTCGTTCCCAAGGAAGTGGATATAACGAAGCTGACTTTCATTTCTTTCAAAGTTGGCTTGGATCCATCGCTGAAAGAACTAGCTCTCGACGCTTCTACGTGGCCTGATGGGATATTATTCCGTGAATTCACCGACTACTCAAAAAACCAGTCTGGATCCAACGGCAATCCACTGGCAAATACTTAAGGCTCTATCATGTGGACGGTGGAAACCCTAGGGTTAGCACCATTATCAATAATCATTCTTTGCGACATTCTGTGGACGGTGGAAACCCTAGGGTTTCCACCAGAGGTGAGTATCTGTACCATTCACCAAATATTCCCGCGCCAAATATTTCCATGTTGCAGAACACGACCCGTGACGCTAGTCGTTTATGGGTTTATTACCAAAACGTACGTGGACTGCGCACCAAGATCGACGACTTTTACTGCAACGTCCTGGAGTGCAATTTTGACGTCATCATTTTAATCGAGACGGGGCTTAACGAGGCTATCAATTCGACGCAGCTTTTCGGAAGCAACTACAATGTGTACCGATGTGACCGAAGCCATATAAACAGCAGCAAATCTCGTTTCGGAGGGGTTCTAATTGCCGTACATCATCGTTTCATCAGTAGCGGTGTCGTTGCAACGAGCGGAAAAACGATAGAACAAGTGTGTGTATCGACGAGGATTGGATCCAAGCGACTATTGCTGTGTGCAATTTACGTTCCTCCAGACAAGAGCAAGGATCTCAGCGTTTTGAATGGGTATATTGAATCGATCCAAGAGCTTTGTAACAGTGGCTCTGACAGCGATTGCTTGCTATTATGTGGTGACTACAATCAACCTGGGATATCCTGGAGTTGGGCTGATGGCGAGATTCGACCTGTGAACTCTGTTCCTTTACCAGTTGCTAGCTCATTCTTGATTGATGGCATGGATTTCCACAACCTGCATCAGAGAAATCTCGAGCGCAACCACTTAGGACGCATCCTGGATTTGTTCTTTTGCCATACGGACTTTCCTGTGGAAATCTCGAGATCTGTTTCACCACTCTTGCCAGTTGATCTTCATCATCCGCCACTAGTCGTCTGCTTACCATCTCTAGTTGATGACGGTGCACTGCTGCTGAATGCGAGTGATGAGCTTGCGTTAGACTATAGCAAGATTGATTTCGATGTTCTAATGGACTTTCTTTCCGTCACTGACTGGGATCTTCTTTTCGATGGACTGAATGCTGATGAAATGGCTGAAACGTTGTGTGCTGTGCTAAATAATTGGATGGATACAAACGTACCGATTCGGCGGCCTGCTGTTTCTCCTGTGTGGAGCACCGCTTTGCTACGAAAACTAAAACGAAAAAGAAATGCTTCGCAACGTAGACTTCGGCGATACCGTGCCCTGGCAAATAAGCGTAGTTGTCACTTGGCGTGTAACGAGTACCGTAATCTAAACTCTTCGCTCTACAAATCGTACGTTTTACGAGTGCAAACTAATTTAAGGCGAAACCCCAAGAGCTTTTGGAGCTATGTAAACTCGAAGAGGAAAAATTCAACAATGCCTGCAAGCGTTTTTTTTTTTCAATTACGTTGAATCGTCGATAGGCGGGGAGAAATGTGAGCTTTTTGCTGCTCATTTTTCGTCGGTTTTTGCCGCAGAATCCATCACCTCGACTGAACTTGTCTCGGCTGTTTCGGATGTGCCTTCAAACCTTGTTGACATAAACACTTTTGAAATAACGCCCGTTATGGTAACTAATACCGCCAAGAAAATTAAATGTACCTTCTCGCCTGAACCAGATGGCATTCCTTCTGCAGTGCATTGTCGTACCATTGGAGCGCTTGTTGAACCGCTTTGCAGAATCTTCAACAAATCTTTTGTAGAGTAGACATTTCCTGCAATCTGGAAAGAGTCATTTATGGTTCCGGTACACAAGAAAGGAGATAAACGTGACGTTAAAAACTACAGAGGAATTACTAATCTCTCTGCAGCATCAAAACTGTTTGAGATAATTGTGAGTGGTTTCATTCATGAGCACACCAAATGTGACCAACATGGCTTCATGCCTGGACGATCGGTTACCACAAATCTTCTAGATTTTACCACGACATGTTTTGAGCAACTGGAAAATGGGGCACAAATAGACGTCATCTACACTGATCTAAAAGCAGCGTTTGATACGATCAACCATGACATTATGTTGGCAAAGCTATCCAAACTCGGTGCGTCGGACCGTTTGACTTCGTGGTTGTGCTCCTACTTGACTGACATGTATCTGCGAGTGAAACTCGATTCCAGTACTTCCTCGTATTTCACGAACTCGTCAGGTGTACCACAGCGTAGCAATCTTGGCCCGTTGCTGTTCGTGTTGTACATCAACGACGCACTTCTTCTACTTGGAGATGGCTGTAAGCTTGCGTATGCCGATGACCTAAAGCTGTACTTCGTGGTGCGGACTGCTGAGGATTGCATTCGTCTTCAATCGGTATTGGATCTGTTCGTTGATTGGTGTCGTCGGAATAAGCTTACCCTCAGCATTCATAAATGTATGGTAATGTCGTATTACCGCATCAGGCAGCCGATTGTTTTTGACTATGCCATCAACGGTGTGGTTCTTCAAAGAACCGACCAGTTCAGCGATCTTGGTGTTCTACTGGACCATAAGTTGACGTTCAACCTCCACCGCTCTGCTCTGATCACAAAGGCGAATCGCCAGCTAGGTTTTGTGTCGAAAATATCGAAGGACTTCATTGACCCACACTGCCTGAAAGCTCTCTATTGCTCACTTGTGCGACCAATCCTGGAAAATGCCTCCTTGGTCTGGTTTACTCATCAGTTGACTTGGAGCTTGAGGATCGAAAGTGTTCAGCGCAAGTTTATCAGGATAGCATTACGTAATCTACCATGGCGTGATCCGCAAAATCTCCCGCCGTATTCTGATCGCTGCAATCTGCTGAGCTTGGATACTCTGGAATGCCGACGGAAAAATCAGCAAGCAGTTTTTGTTGCCAAGCTATTGAATGGTGAGGTCGACTGCTCGAGGCTTCTCTCGCTGTTGGATATCCGAGTACCACCGAGAACATTACGAAGTGGTACCCTTCTCCAACCGCGGTACCATCGAACGGCGTTCGGTTACAACGAATCACTAACAACTATGATGCGTACGTTTACGGCTGTCGAAGAATTATTCGAATTTGGGGAATCTTCATCTCGCTTTTTGGCACGGATTAGAAACACTTGAATTGTTTTAGCTTTAAGGTTGTTTCATGTAGACAATAGTCCGATGAATAAAATTAAATAATAATAATAATAATAATAATTTTACTTATTAAGGCTCAATTGTTCAAAAGGACTCCACGGAGCCGAGAAAAAGAAAATGAAGTTATAATTATAAAACTCATTTATGAGAAAGATTGCTTAGGAGTTATCCTGAGCTTTTCTTTCGCATTCTGCCATGCCCACTACTACTATTCTTCCTTCCAAAGCGCTAGCCTCCTCTTCGTCCTTTATCCGCTCCTTTTCAGTATAGTCTACTATCCCGAATTTAAAAAAAAGTAGTAGAAATTGCTCTAATGTTGGCCTATGGATGTAAGATTGGGCCCATCGCTAAAAATCTGCTATTTATCAATTTTATCTAGATGAGCGCGTCATTGGGACGGTACTAGGGGCATTTAGGCCGACATTACATCCATTACCCCTATGTCTTTATTTTCAAAAATAAAAAGTTAGTTATTGAAAATCAATTGATTTGTTGACAACCACTAATGGTGGTAAGCTCCAACCGGTATTATCCTTGGATTATATCCCAATCAGGATTGTTGGGCTGTTGTGTAGTATCGATACTTAAAACAGGTGGTTGCTGTTATTGTGCATCGGCTACTTCCACTACACTGATCTTTTCGGCCTCCAGGGATGTAACATCCAAGCCCACAACCACTTCTTCTTATTATTATTATTTTTATTATTATTCTTCTTCTTCTTCTTCCGTGTTTTAATTTAATATTGTTATCTATTGAAGATGCTCTTTCAGTCATTACATCAGCGTATGTACTGGTACTGTTATGTTCTTCGTTCCTTTGTTGATTTTCTTCTTCCTGTTCTTGTTCTACCAGGCCTGTCATGCTGGTTACTCATGTTTTCTCCATGAGTAACCAGCTCCGAAAACTTTGTTTGGTTTCCGATAGCAATACGGTTCATAGATTTCACCAAAACTCACTTCA
The DNA here is from genome assembly GCF_037179485.1 of Ochlerotatus camptorhynchus. NCBI lineage: Eukaryota > Metazoa > Arthropoda > Insecta > Diptera > Culicidae > Ochlerotatus > Ochlerotatus camptorhynchus. Next base: position 715,482 of record NW_027040627.1, on the reverse strand, counting down.
TCCAATATCAAAGAGCTTCACTGCCGTTCTACGCATATTTGTCCCATGGTCTGAAAGTAACATCTGAAAATTCGAATCATTTCTGCTCATTGGAAGAAATATAAGTTAAAATAAGTTAGTACATTGTTCACATTTCAACAGAATCAATTCCATTCCCATCAACACTAAATGGCCGCTTTTCACCACATGGTTCACAGGATGCAAACTCTTCCTCTTAGCGATACAGGCAAATCAAAAGAAATAGCTCACATTTTTGAAATCGCTAGACTTAATGGGTATCAAGAAAAAAAAAAACAATTCAAGTAGTAATCCAATCATGGCTGTAGGCTCCTATTATGGCATATGAAAATTCATTAATCCTTAATGGATCAAATCATTTAAGCAGTTTAAAATGACTTTTCCTACCACTAGAACTTAACCACGGAGCAATATTAAAGCGTGGCCATCATTTGGGTCTATTTCGGATTTGAATTAACGGATTTGAAAACGGTTTTCATTCAAGTGCATTCTATTCCTTATATTTTAAAAAAAATATAAAACGAATTATTCGTCGCAGCTTCAAAGGAATTCTCGAAATTTTCCCTTAATACGACCAATCAAGCGGCGCACAACGGTCTCGTCCATTATTTTGGCGATTTTATCCCACCATTGTTTCATCTGAGTTTCCTCTTCATAATTGCCCAGTAGTTTTCAATGGGCCTGAACTGGAGTGGATTGAGGGTTTTCGGAACTCCACATTGTCATTGTACCATTGTTGTACTTCCCGGCTGTAGTGACAACTCGCAAGATCCGGTCAAAATGTCACCGAACCATAATGTGACTAAATTAAGGGCAGAATTCGCTTCTGGAGACCTCCGAGTTCATCATTTTCTCAGTGACGCAAATATAATTGCGAGCGAATCTATCCGCAAAAACAAATTTGAATCTGCTAGGTACACCTCCTCGAGCCGGACTTGGTCAGCAGGTTGTCATACAGCTTTCGAGCACGGGTTCTAGCTACGGTATTCTGCTTGAGTAATCAATTTGGCTGGCTACTGGCGCGGTATGCCTGTAAGCCTTCTGGCTGTACTACGGGTGGCATGATACTTTTTACTCAAATCGCGATCGGACATACCTGGGTTGCTTATGATGGACCACACGACCTTTCAATGGAGCTGACGGTGACAGTTCCACTCCGGTGTTTACTTTGAGGCTTCCGATTAGTCGTCACGGTTTTCCTGCACGTTTTGATCACGCCCCATTTGGTTTTCTAGGAATATTCCACGCTTTAGACAACATGGACCTCGATTAATTTTTCAGATGACTGTGCACGATTAATTTTTTCTACGCTCCTCTTGCATGACGACTATCTCCAAAACAAGAGCGTTTTATGAACTGTTATTGTGTTTGCTGTTGTCAACAAATAGATGTCAAAAGTTTTCGAAAACGTCCACTAGGAGCGCTGCATTAAGCAAAAGAGTTTGTCCCATTACTAAGTGGGCTATGGTTTATGAGATATGATCTTCTTGAACTTCGAGAAAAGACGGATTTGTTTATGCTAGGTCTAAATAATCTGTAACGTATTCCATTTTTTCTTAAAATTCCGGATGGAAAGTCGTCGCAAAACTGCTCGAATATGTGATCAATTAGTCATATACCTAGTCGAGCAATTCAGGGAAGACCTTCTATCTGAGACTTTAGATAAATGAAGCGGATTTTTCAAACTGATCATAAATAAGGGCTTATTTACTCGAGGTTCAAGAAGAAAATAAATCAAAATATTGTTTCACGGCAAAGATCGAGTGGTAGGAAACAGTGAGCCAAGGATGCTATCGAGCTACTTAAGTAGTTAAAACCCTTTTCAAGATATAAATAATTTTAAATAATTTTCCATCACCTGCCGATACGAAAGTAAGACAGTAATCACATTGACCGATAAGCTCTCAATGTTTTAAATACGGCACAAGCCACAAGATGCTGTTTTCTTCTGCTCGCACCTCTGCGTACCCCAGTACGTTACAAACGGCAAATAAAAGTGTACTTTAAAATAATTCAACCGATAAATAAAAACCCCCAAAACGCTGGACTAAATAGGAGCAATCTTGCGGAAGCTCTACAATCCGCACTATATCCCATACTGTACAATGATGTGTTCATTAGCTATTTTCACGCTCGCAATCTAATAGATGAGGTTATTTGGCAAGCGCCACACTTTGGACAGTTCTCTCTGTTGTGTACCGCCCCGCCTTGCCGAGTGGAGCTACCTGTGGCCGGTCCGACCGATCCGTGCACAGCTGCCTGCGCTGGGGCTCATTAACAACAGTTGCAATCGCATTCCACCTTGCTATCATAGCTTCTGTTATCTTTCACGCGTTAGTGTTAGGGGTCTTTCACCTCCCGTCCCTCCCGGTACATACACCCGGTCAACCTAGGTCCGGAATGAAGAAAAGCGTCCATTTTCCAACGGCGGGCTGTGCGCGAGGAAAGCACTACATGTTCAAGTCCTGTTAGCACTAATAAGAGGCACGCTTTCAAAAAACAACCATCCACAAGAAGCTAATTTGCCTATGGAACAGAGAGTACTCTCCATATCCCCCGGGCCACCACACCGGCTCAAGTGGATAGTTGCGTGGCACGGTGGGCTAGGATGTGCGAAGTATGTTCATGAACTCGCAGTTTGGGGTATTCATAACTGATTTGTCAATAAGCAAAACGGTGCTTCATATCGGCATCCGTGTTGGCCGTCGAGCAGGAGTATTTGACTAACGTACGCTGGGACTGATCTCACCGTGTGGCGGCGGGTGTCTCTTGACAAGTTGAAGCCAGAGGAACGTAGTTTCGGCCAAAAAAAATCAACTGTAAATTCCTGAAAATGATAAGAAGCAAGAAGTTTGCCGAACTCCCTCTCTCTCGCGCGCTGAAACCAGCTACAGATAGGTACGCACGCAAGAAGTGGTTTCGGAGGCTGCCAGCTAGCCAACCAACTAGCCTGCCATCATCATCTTTGGTTATTATCATTATCTTCTTCCCTCTTCCCTGCTAATAACCCGAAACCTATTCTCCACTTCTGCGGCGGGCGCTTGGGCTCTGCTACCGGGTATCGGCTTCCATATCGCGCGTAAGGCCCCGACCGGCGCCCTCACTCCTGCCGCGTGTTGTGCCGCGTGGCTCGGAAGAAGATTTTTTTTCTTCCTATTTTGACCCGCCACCCCAACCCGTCTCTACGTTCCACCGCCCGAGCAACGTTTGCATTCCCCCGCCGACGCCATGCTCAAACCGGGGCAAGGCGAGGCGAGGCGGAGAACGCGCATTATCGCAGGTAATTTCAGTACATTTGAATGTTCTATCGAGCTTTTTAACTTAATTTCCCCCTTTTCTGGCTCAATTGTATCGGCCCCGGCATGGACTATACGGGTAATAGACGGAGGAAGTCGGAACTGACTGGCAACGGGGTGGAGAGGGGAGAGAGAGAGAGAGAGAGAGTCCGGAACTGAAAAGTGGCGGCACACGAGCGCACCTGTTCATTCGAGATCAAATTTACATACTCTTTCGTTTCTTTCTCCCTTTGGAGTGCGGCTTTTTGGCTCCAGCAAAGAGGTTCTTGATCCGCGCGGCCCCTGATGGCTGGATGGGTGGAATATGAGTTATTGGCAGAAACTGTTGACGTCCTACTACTTTGGGTTAGGAGAGATCTACGATAGTTAAGTCTCCTTTCTGGAATTTTAAGCAAGGTGATGTTGGGAAAACAATTATGGTGGGGATTTTACAAAATTTGAATGACTTCATGTCTATCTATAGGAAATTTTCTCAGCTACAACTTTGCAGATCACATTTTTTTTTAATTTATTGTAAAGAGAATTTTTTATTGATTGATTTCGAAGCTGATTACTTTCTGAAATCATTAATCGACTGTTTAAGAGATGAACTAGCCATATGGCTAAAAATCTCTGTAATAAAGAAAAAAAACATTAATCCATTGCCGGTGCAACCACATGAACTCAAATTGTTAGGGTAGAATCCGGATCTGATTTGAAACCGAGTGATTAGGGAGGAACACAATCGATATTTTGAACCACCTCACAGTGGTCGCAGATGGCAATATCACGAACTTAATTGAATTGTGTATAAACTATTGACTTAGTCTAAGAATTGTCTTAAGAGGAATTCTTCACTTAAATATTATCCATAACTCTTTTATTTAAATAATGTATCATTGCCAACTATGAAAAAAGAATATCAGCCTATTTGTTTCCCCTAAAAAGATAGAACACACTAAGATTATTTTACAGATTTCTGTAAAATTTTACTGAAATCTCAACAGCTGATCGTTCGGTGAATAATTTTACAGTTTTCCTGTAATTATTTACAGATATATGTGAAAAATTCACAGATATTTGTGAAAAATTACAGGAAATATGCGAAACTGTTTACCAAACGTTCAGCTGTTGAGATTTCGGTAAAATTTTACAGATTTCTGTAAAAATTTCCAAGTGTGAAGGATGCTTTCTTGGCAAAATTGTAGAGCTACTCAAAAAATGAAACTTTGTTGAAGATACCTATGTGCTTTATTTTTTTGATATATGGGCCGTTTTCTATAATTACCCCTTTAAATATAGTTTTAGTTATAAACTTTTTACATAATAATTTTTCAACTAAATAATGTTTAAACATTTTCTTTACAAAAACGAGCCAAAAATGGCAAACACACGAACATTCAACGTTATGAATTTTGAATTATCAATTAACGCTAAACAAATAGGATAAAATAAAGATAAAAAGTGCTAGAGCTTTGCAAAAAGTGCACATAGCTTCAAACTATTTTCAGCAAAAAAAATTAGTTTTTCTTTGTTTATATTTGTCCAGAACATTATTTGCTTGAAAAGCTATTATGTAAAAATTTAATAATCAAAAACTAAATTTAAAGGGGGAACCATAAAAAAACTAATATCTTCAGCAAAGTTTTATTTTTATAACTATACAACTTTGTTCAAGAAAGAAACCTTCTATGTCTTTGGAGTAAAAAGTTAGGTTTTTCGTGTTTATAATAGAAGGCCATGATATTCTTTAGAAACTTTAGAATTGTGGACAATACTAATGGGAACAATTGCTTTGAATACACTTTTTTGATTAAGTTAATATTTTATACACAATTAAATTAGATCCGTGATTTTGCCACCTCCGACCACCGACTAGTGTCGATGCTGTCTTTTGTGGGACAAACAAGGATGCTGGGAACATTTTCGACAGATGGCATATTCAATAGAACACGGTTTCTCGAATGTTGCCGCTAGCTGGGTGCAGAAATATCTATACAAGAACTTTAGATGATATTCAAAATATTCAGAGAAGATTCAAAAACATTATGGATGTTCCATCGACTACAAAAAGTCCAAAACTGTGGTGAAATTTAAAGATCTTTAACGGTCGGTTCTCCGAAATATAGTGTAAACTTTAGGGAAATTCCTAAAACTTGCGGAAAACTTTGAGAATTGCAAGATACTTTACAAATTATCCAAGAAAAATGTCCAGAAAACTTCAGGCCCAACAAAGTCACTTTCAATCGAAAATCGTCAAGCGACGACGAATGCGTCAACCATCACTTACAATTGACCACTTTGTCAAGCAGTTTTGACGTAACTTTCTACCAGCAATTTCACAAAACTGAACTAACTAATTTCTATTTTTTTTTATGAAACACACAAATGTTGGCTACTTTTCTCGTGGTTCTAAAAGAAAAAATCTCAAAATAATGTTTTATTTCAAAATTCGAGTGGTAGAAAACGTCATTTTAACTGCTCGAATGAAGTGGTTAATTGAAAGTCATTCTGTCTTCTCTTCGAGCAGATCCTCTTCAACATCAACAGAACCGCTTTCGATCAGTTTTCATGCTGGTTGTTTTGGCTTGATTCGTGTTCATTTCGTCTTTCACTGTCAAACGAACTTGCTTTCGCATTGAAGCGTAGATGTTTGATCCAAATTCGCACAGTTTTTCTGACTTTTGTTGATTGTTCACTTGGGTCATTTAAGCGCATGCGCATTGATCTGTGCACGTATGTAGATGTCAAATTCATCATCATAGGGTACCCATCAACAAGGTTTTTTTTTAATCGGAGTTACGTCTAGAGGCCGGGAAGAGATGAGATGGTGGTGGCAAACTTCAGAAAAAGTGGGAAATACTGACAGCGACATCAATATGGGTATTTTTGTAATCGGGATAACGTCTGAAGATTAAAAATCGATATGCGACACCATTTTAAAACACAAGATGACGGCTTTCAATTTAAAAAGTAGAAGGGTCTATGCTTAGGGGCATGAACGGAAGCTTGACGTAGGACCGGTAGTGAACGGAATAAATGTGAAGAGCATTTAGTTCTTTTAATTGATCAATTATCTATTATCTCAACTCTTTCCGTTTTTGAATTGTAGGCGTACCAAATTTGTAGTAATTTTTTTCAAGGAGAAAGTTGATTAAGAGAAACAATGAAAATCACTTGCACCTCTGCTTCCAAGTTTAGTTACAAGATTACAACTCTGGAGAGCATTTTGTATGGTCGTTGGGGGCCTATGGTTCTGAATATGGACAAACAGGCACAGATAAATTCTATTCCAAATCTTTACTGTTATAAGCTTGATGGCCCTGAAAAGGGCCGTTTTATTAAAGAGGACATCCATGGCCACTTACGCTTGGCGTGTTTAGTGCAGGTGACAGCATCACGGACCTCATTTTCCAGGAACACCTTCAGCACACCTCGTAGATCAGACCGGAGATACGTTTGACACGCCATGGCGAGCCAGACGACGGATGGTGGTTATCTCGAAGAACTTTGCGATGACGCTTGGCAGCTCCTTTACCAGACCTTTCCCTCATTTGCCACGACCAGTCAATTGTTGCTTGTTGTGTGTGAAGAAGTGGACTAGCCACCACCTTCCTACTGCTGCTGTTGCTGCTCACCACGCCGTCCGAAGCGAAAATGAGCTAATGCCATACAGCAGCGCTCTTTTATGCATACTTTCCTGGAGACGTGGGAGATGTACCACCACCAGAGGTTGCACATTTTGTGTCTTACTGCAAGAAACAAAATAAAGCATTCATAGTTGGATGTGACGCAAATGCCCATCATACAGTGTGGTCCAGTTCAGACATCAGCAGAGGTGAGTGCCTTTTAGACTTTATCTCAAAACATGAAATAGATATATGTAATAAGGGGGATGATCCAACTTTTATAAACACAATTAGGCAAAAAGTTCTTGACTTAACACTATGTAGTCCAACGATTTCTGACAAAATCAAGAATTGGCAACAGGAAAACTAACTGGGAGCAATACAACTCAAAGCTTATAGTTGGAGTTAACAACTTGAGAGGATGTTCAAAAACATGCAATGAACTTGAGAAAAATTCTCATGAGCTTTCAAGCTTAATCCAACAAGTTTATTACGACAGCTGTCCTGCAAAAGAACGCTCTACGAATAGGGATGTACCTTGGTGGAATAAAACCTTAGAGAAACTTCGAAAGAAAACCCGGAAGCTATTTAACCGGGCGAAAATAACAAGACAATGGGATCAATACAGGGAAGCCCTCACATGTTATATTTAGTCGTAATGGCCATTGGCGTGTGAGACCACACATGCTCAAATAAACATGAATAGCTACGGTATGGATCCGTTGTGATAATTACTGCATCGTTGAGAGAAAGAGAGACAAATTTCTATCCACTCGCTCGCTGCTGTTGCGCTCGCTTCATTCATTCACTAACACAGGTTTCAATACTGATGGCTACGTTGTATGCTGACCGCAATGCAGACTGCAAGATTGTGTTTGTTTGCACGACGTTTCAGAATCAGTGAGACCTGCATGTAGAACAGGCGTGTCGCGTGTGTTCAGCTGAATCTATCAAAATGTCATTAAAATGGCCCCATCAGCTAGTCGAGTGTAGATTTTCTTCGAAAAAATCGAGGCAAATAAGGTTGCCAAGTGTAAGCTGTGTAGCAAACATGTGAAATACGACAAACCTATCGCGGCACCTGCAACTGCATCTCAAGCTGTCATCGTCAAACGTCGAGGGAAAGGATAGTGCAACTCCGGGTGCAAGTGTATCTATAACTGCAGCTGATGCTGCTGCATCAACCAGTTCATCGAAGCCAGCCAATCCATCAACAAAAGCACCAAGCATGAAAAAAAAAACAACACAACACGGAGACCGAACCAGGCCAATTGAAGGAGTTTTCACCAATAATAAAAGCGTTCGAAAAGGGTTCCAAAATATCTGAAGGTACTAAATGCTCATAAAATCTGTTTGTGCTTTACTTATTATTGTGTTAACTTTTCACCTGTAGAAGATCGCCGCTTTTCAAATATTGTGTCGAACATTCTTTACATCATTTGCAAATATAACCAACCGTTTGATGTTGTGGAAGGTGAAGGTTTTAGAAGACTAATGAAACAGCTGGTGCCATCGTTCAAGCTGCCTTCAACCAAATATTTCAAGCAACAGTTGAACTCGAAATATGACGTCATTTCCCATCTTTATAAATCGAAACTGAAATCTGTACCTCATTTCTGCTTGACGTTGGACATCTGGACTGAGACGATGTCCGAAAAAGCATACCTCGGCATTACAGCTCATTTTTTGGAAGGAATCGAATTCAAATCACTCAACATAACTGTAAAACACATAACCACGAGTCACACTGCAGAAAACATTAAGGCAGCAGTCCTTGAAGCGATATCAGAATGGGAAATTGATAACGAAAAGGTGGTTAGTGTGGTGACGGATAACGCCAGTAACGTAGTGGCTGCCATGCGTAAATCGTTCGATAATCGTCACCTACCGTGTATTGCCATCGGAAGCCACCAATCCAAACACCATAACGCTAGCGGGATGCTTGTCAGATACACGTTCTTGTGCTCGTCGGCTGCGTCTTTTACCGGAAGAGAACTAATATACCGGTCGGTTCTGGAATTTGATACGGGATCGACGGTAAACATGCTCTCGTCGGTGAACAGGATTACCGGATTTTTTCGCTTAAGGAAGTTCAAGATTTTCTTGCATCGTTTGACTCGTAGCTCCCGGATGCGGTTGGTAATCATGGGAGTTTTTTTTTTCCGTGCCCTCGACTTCACCCCGCAATCTTCCTTTACGATGTTCCGTGCCGTAAAGTCACTGATCCCGTGTTCCTTTACCATTTTCCTTATTGAACGCACTGGATTCACTCCAATATTCCTTTTGATAGCAACGATAACCCTCGGAACCCAAGCTGACCTCGGACGACCTGTGGCCACCTTCGCGGATAGTTGTCCTTTCTTTTCTCAGTCTAAAACCCTTTTGACGGTCCACCGGGACACTTCCACGGCGATTGAAATGTCTTTTTGCGACATTTGCGCGTGGAACAAATCACGAATACGCTGCCACTTCATCATAGTGCAACTCTAAGTAACTGTCAAACTAAGTAAATCATTTTCTTTTATACACCGCCTACTACGGTATGAGCTATAGGTTACGTGCATGCAAAGAAAACCAAGGCATTGTATGCACAGGTGAAACGGGAACCTTATTTGTACGATGGTGCAAACATTATTACGCATATGGTAAATGTTTACTGCCTATAATCGCATATCAGTTCCATATAGATTATCGTCAATTTTGAGATAACAACACTATCCACTATCAATTGGCATCTTTTTTTTTTCCCTTGATTTGTTTTCTGTCGATCTTGTTTTCCGTGCTGAGCACCAATGCTACCGACGCCAAGGAGGCAGCTCCCACACCTGGACCCTACCTATCGACCATCAACTCATGAACCGGGGACCAACGGCTTTACTTCCCATCCGAAGGAAGGCGTGATCAGAGATGTTATACCTCAGAACATCCTGGCGGCGCCGACTGGGATTGAACCCAGGCCTGCTGGGGTGAGAGGTAATCACGCTTACCACTACACCACCGGCATCTACTTGCATCTGTGTTGCATCTACTTTCATATTATGTTATACAACTATGGACTTTGATCATGAAAAATGTGAAAACAACGTCAGGTCAGTTTGTCCCATCAAGCAAAATAATCGCATATCAGTCCCATCCTGAAATTCAATCGCCCATAGTGCAAGTTAAAGGTCTGCTTTTTGAATTGCCATTTTTTTCGCTGATATAACAAAACATGCAAGCTTCATTGCAACAGATTTTAAATTGAAAAAATATCAATTAATTTACTATTATTTATCAAATATTTACATGGAAATTGCACTTCGTAACTTTGACTGCCATTTTCTCAATGCCTACTTTTTCCATATGGGACTGATATGGAATTATAAGCAGCTAAGCCTTGAAAAAAAATTAAGATTTTTCGGTAAAATAATAGGAAAATTGGAAGTCTGAAACTAATTTTGGCATGCTTCCATATTATTCAATGTGGTTAGGTCGATTTTCTGGGAAATTTAGATAAACCAATCGAGTTCAATTTTGTTTTAATTCACTATTTTTCTGTAAATTTGCACTGTTTTGGTGGTTCATTGATTTCAGGCTCCTTTTTCCCAATTTTCTACAACCTTAGATTTAAATTCATAATAAAGGCCTTTATCTACCTCTTTGTTAGCCTTTTTTACCTCTGCGATGTGTTCCTTAAACCCTCAATTACTGGTGTAAGAGTTGTCAACGTACGCCTAAAATGGTCCCTTGTTCTTTTGTCGATTACTGCCTGAATTGTATATTCTTGATACCCATTAAGTCTAGCGATTTAAAAAATGAGAGATATTTCCTTTGATTGGCCTAGGCCATGCTGTATCACTAAGAGGAAGAGTTTGCATCCTGTGATACATGTGGTGAAACCCACCATTTTGTGTTGATGGGAATGGAGCTTAGTATTACTCGCTTCAAAAATGTTCAATAAATCTTCCCTTTTGACAAGGTTGTGAGGTTCTGTGTTGGTGATGAGTCATAAGTTTAAAATTACAATTGAATAACCTGAAACCTTGTTTGACCTGCAAATAATTTATCCAACCACTAATTATTAAACTAATGAAATGCATTTTTCCTCTTTTCATGCTTCCTCCTTATGAACGCCAGGTAAGTAAAAATCATTGAAACTGATGGTAAATCTAACTAAAAATACATAACAATACAGTACAAAATCTCCGAACGAAAACTTCGGATACCTTCCAAAGTACCCATTCTGTAACAGCAATGATCCTGAATGCCAAACGATCATTATCATTCAATGAACCGAAACCAGTACGCATTAACCGTCGTCCGTGACGATCCCCACACGGAGCATTTCCTATCGCCAACAATAGATCTCGCATTGCAAACACTTGCATACCATTTTTACAGCCCCACTCGTACGTGACTACGCAGTCCTGATTGCCTTGCACTAATCCAACGGCCAAAATGCTGCTCACCAACAACGGTCTAAATTTCACGCCAGGTCCAGAGCACGATAAAAGCACACCTCCTCGTTAGGAACGAGCCCGATCATCGTGCTCGTTTATAGGATGTATGTGTGTACACAACGCAATCACCACCGCGGATCGCCAGCATCACTTACAAACCTCACTGACTGACTGACTGCCTCCCTTCGTCCGGGTGGTTGTTTGGTGGGTCGGTTGGGATGATCTCTATGTCCACCGTCGGATTGCCTCATATTTCATTTCTCTTCGCTGCTCCTGAACTTAATCCACTTTTGGATCACCAAGTAGCGATGAATTAACTTAATTAGTGAGATTAGCGCAAATCTCTAATTGGACACCTTTCTTCCAGTTTAAATTTGGTAGCTGATGGCCGTACGGTTTACAACCATGCGGTCGTAAAGAGGGCTTCCCGCATTTCCCTAGTTTGGTGGAAGAGAAAAAAAATCACGGCAGTCAGTCACTCTTAATTTTGAAGTTATTGTTTTTTTTTTGTCTTCAGTGCCCCCCCCTCCGAGGTTGATTGTACTTCTCGTCGTCTTCTTTGGTGGAGAGTCTCCAAACTCACCGTCTGCGCCAAATAGAAGAACAATTAAGCAATTCTCCCCCCGCCCTCTCGCAATTCGCACCGTGATGGCGCTGCCTAACTTTTGTGGCTTTTTGGCTAAATTGCGATTGCTGATAATATGTTCTGCTTTTTTTCCGGCGCTCCTTCTGCCCACTTGGACCGTGCCATTCCCTCGGTAGTAGGTACTCTATTACTACACTAAAATTCATTTTGGGATGGGGCACTTGGCTACTGGTAGATATTGTCCGCTGCAGTCCGACGTCGTTCGCGCCGAGCTCAAGAGTGAAAGGTTTCGGAATTTCGCACGCTAACGGTATTCTCAATGGTTTTGAATAATTAATGGTGGGTCAAATATATATATATATAAAAAAACTTACCATTACACCTTGGTCCCACTTGAAATTTGCTAGGCCTCGATAGGGGCAGATAGGGGAAAAAAAACAAAATTGAAAGGTTCGCAGTGGTCAGCATCTGGACTTTGCGCGGCAGAAGCACAAAGTGCCTGATTGTGCCGAAAAATTTAACTGTCTGTTCCGGAGCGATAACAACGTGTAATTTGGTGGTTTGACTCAGCATTGCAGCTTCTACTTCCATTTTGTATACGCTATACCCAAGCGGCGATAGTTACAGTTCTTAAAACAAATGTGCTAATTGTTACATTTGGACTAATGATTCCTAATTTGGCTTGAGATAAATTGAGATGAATTGACGTTTTTTTTTCTATGGGGGGTTATTAATTCGCGTATTAAAAGTAGTACTAATCGTCATATTATCACAGTAATTATTGTTGGGAAAAGAGGTGATCTAATTTGTCTAACTAGTAATTTAATTTCTTTGAAATTTTGCGAAATCAGTCATATGAACTGTTGACTGTACAATCATATTTCGGATCGAAGCAAATTCAAATGAATATGATTCAAAAGGTGATTAAAGTTGACAAAATACTAAGTTTAAACGGTACAGAAAGACTCTCTCCTCGGTACCGTATGATATCGTGACATTGTCATGATATTATAATGTATATATTTATAAAATAATTGAACAATGGTTTTGCTCTCTAACAGGACTGTCATCTGATCACTCAATATGCGCAATGTACTGATTTTCGGAAATAAACAAAGTGGGAATCAAACAAACACAAAGTTTGCTTGTCTTTCACCCTGCGCAAGTGTAAAGCAGCGGAGAAGAGAAGACAGACACACACCCAGAAATAACGAAAGCTCAATGTGTAGCCATCGCTCCGACGGCTCCGACGCAAAGAGCGCCACTCAGTGTAGGGTTGCAAATGGGAAACACAGCAAAAATACAAAATTCTTCTTTGTTATGCCCTTCTTCATCTCCTATGCATGCAGTCGTGGTAAGCAAAGATTACTTTAAATGAGCACTTTTATTCAATTCCACCGCATTGAACAAGCTGTCGTCGTTTTCAGCATGATTTGCTGCTCTTTATAGCTACTCCATGATTGGGGCCTCCCTTATCTCAGTCGGTAAAGGCACAGCTACAAAGCAAAGCGATGCTGGAGGTGGCTGGGTTCAATTCCCGGTCAGGTCTAAGAATTTTTTAGATTGGAAAATGTCTCGGGCATAGAGCATGATTGTACTTGCCACATAATTCTACTTATGCAAAAATGGTACAGGCATCTAAAGCTCTCAATTAATTAATAAGTGCATCTAGAATACTATGTTGAAGGCACGCAATAAGCCTATATGCGATAAGCAATAAGGGTGCAATGTGAATAATAATAATAATAATAATGATAATAATAATAATAATAACAATCGCTATAATAATAATATTAATAATAATAATAATAATAATAATAATTTATTATTATTATAGTCCATCTGACTTGATAGTCTCAATGAAACACTTAAATCTAAATGTAGTCACTCATTAAAAATTAAAAATTGGCCAACAGCAAACGATGACGAAACATCGAGGCATTGATGTCAAAGTCAAATAGGTCAGAGGCTTCGTTGAATTGATGAATCATAGCGACAAAGGAACTGTTTGCAGCATAGTTGGTTGCATGTACTACTTCATGTAGCAAGGTTCTCGGACGGAGTGTTCGGGCAGGAGCATACAGATTAATTTTGGCCAGTAACTCAGGAACATCATATTCTGCGAGTAAAACTTTAGCAACGAAGACGACCTGCGATATGTTTCGTCGCTTAGCAAGAGTATCCAAACCCAGTAAACGACAGCGGTCAGCATACGGTGGTAAATTCAGCGGGTCACTCCATGGAAGATAGCGCAGTGCGTATCTGACGAATTTGCGTTGAACAGCTTCGAATCGTCCACTCCATACAGCTTGGTAGGAATTCAGACAACACACGCGAATTCCAGTAGTGAGCGTACCAATGAACAGTAAAGGGCTTTAAAACACAGAGGATCACGAAATTCCTTAGATATCTTGAACATGAATCCAAGCTGTCGATTAGCTTTGTCGATCGTGCTTGAGAAGTGGCGAGTGTATGTGAGCTTTTCATCCAACATGACACCGAGGTCTTTAACGTGATCGACACGTTGAACTGCAGTTCCAGCAACGTTATAATCAAACAAAATGGCAGTCCTAGTTCGACGGAAACTAATTACGCAGCACTTTGAGACGCACAGGACCATAAAATTACGTTCACACCAATCATTAAAGATTTCAAGAAGGTTTTGTAGTTCTAAACAGTCGGCATAGCCTCGAACGACTAGATAAATCTTCAAGTCATCTGCAAAAAACAATTTACCTCCTCGTAGTAGAATAAACGTTACATCGTTCACAAATAAAGAGAAGAGCATTGGTCCCAAAGTGCTACCCTGTGGAACTCCTGATCTGTTCGAGAAACAGTACGATAAGTAGTTTCCAATGCATACAGTAACTTCACGTTGCACGAGGTACGATCTAAGCCAGCTGCAGAAGGAAACAGAACATCCAATTTTGTCAAGCTTTGCTAGCAGAACGTCGTGCACAACTCTATCAAACGCAGCTTTAAGATCAGTGTAGATGGCATCCACTTGAAGTTTCTTGCATACATTTTCCATACAGAACGACGTAAAGCTGACGAGATTAGTTTCCACGGAGCGGCCAGGAAAGAAACCATGTTGACATGTACTTATGTAATGCTTGCAGGAAGCAAACAATCTCTCATTTATCAGCGACTCAAACACCTTAGATTCAACCCCAAGCGAGGTAATCCCACGGTAGTTTTCCACATTGCGTTTGTCTCCTTTCTTGAAAACAGGGAACATAGTAGACCGTTTCCATAGTGCGGGAAATTTCTGTTGACGAAGTGACAGGTTGAAGAGCAAGGACAACAGAGCAGCTAAGATATCGGAGCATTTTTTTAGGACTGCAGATGGATTAACACTCGGACCTGGTGAAAATGATGATTTGGTTTTACTCATCACAGAGAGAACCATTTGTACATCTACGGCAAAAACATCCATGTTTACGACGTCGGTTGGCACATCACGGACGGCTCGCTCAATTTCTGCTTGCGATGGGGAGTCATTCGAGAAGACGCTTAAGAAGTGCCTAGCAAATAGGCTGCATTTGTCCTCAGTTGTCAATGCTACGTCATTGCCGAGAAACATTTTTGACGGCAGTCCAGTTTCCTTCCTCTTAGTATTCACAAACGACCAGAATCCCTTGGGGTGACATTGCAGATTATGTTGAGTACGAATTACATACCTCTTGTAAAGAAGCTTGTTGTAGTGGCGATAATCATTGCTGGCAATTGAAAAATTTCGCTTGGTAAGGGTACATTGTCGATGAGTGAGAGCACGGAGAGCTCTAGATCGCACTCGTTTCAGGTTGCGGAGAGTAGCGTTAGACCAAGGCGGTTTTCTTGGAGGTTGGCACTTCGGTACTGAAGCACAAACACAGTCGCGCAAAAGGCTATTATAGCGAGCGGCTGCTGTATCGATATCAAGGTCATTCAACACGTTCCAGTTGATCCGGGACAAGGAACGTCTCAGCAAATGGAAATCGGTCTTCCGGAAATTGAGCCGAGTGGCAGTCATGGTTTCGTCAAAATGAATTTGAGATCCGTTCGCGATAGATATATCCATAGCAGGGTGAAAATTGTCAAGAGGAACGATGACGTCAGGCGCTTCAGCGATGACACAGTCCAGAAGTGCACTTTCGCTAACAAAAACCAAGTCAAGAAAACGAGACTGGAAATTGGGAACAAGGTTTATCTGGCTCAGTCCATGAAAAGCCGTGCCGTCAACAAGCAAGCGGCTGGCAGGAGTAGTTGAAGATGCAATCGGATCTGGAAACGCATAACCCTGGCCTGAGGGTGACCAGCTAAGCCCAGGCTGATTAAAATCACCAAGCAGAAAAAGCAATCCGTTATATCAGCCATGGACGATGCAAATTCTGTAGCATCCAGATGAAGCTGCATTGTGGTGCAGTCATGTCGACGTTCAGGGGGAATATACACCGCTCCAATGAGGATGTCCCGCGAAGTGAGGCTGACCTTAACCCAAACCGCTTCAATTGTAGTAAATAGTTCGTTGGAGATTACGCAGGAGGCGAATTCGTTGGAAACAGCGATGAGCACACCACCACCGCGAGTACGAATGCTGTTGGATGAATTACGGTCTAATCTGTAGACAGTAAAAGAGTCAGCAAACAGTTGCACTGAATTGATCCTCCCATCGAGCCAAGTTTCCGTGAATACATAAACGTCATATTCCCCGTCAAGCGCAGCCAGATAAACATCGTCCAATTTAGTCATGAGCCCCCTGGTGTTCTGATAGTAGTAATAATCGAATGTTCAACACTAACGAACGGGAGTTCTGCTACCACATCCGTAACAACCAAACAGACTATGGTGAAGGACTCCAGGAGATTGGCGATGTAACACAGTTTTGGGCCGATCTGTGGGAGAATCTTGTTCAACATAACAGTGATGGGATGTGGTTGGCAGAGGAAGAGGATAGGAGTAATGGAATTGTAAGTATGTCCACGGTCGTTGTAACCGCTCACGATATTCGGGAGGCTACCCGGTATACCAGAAATCGGGCTGCACCAGGACCAGATTTTGTTGCACAACTTTTGGTATAAAAAGTTCACCTCAATCCATGGGCGGATGGCGGAATGCTTCAATATGGTACTAGAAAACCCCCAACAGCTACCAAAATTCATTACCAGAGGGGTAACCTATCTTCTGCCCAAGGACCAAAACACGGCTAATCCAGCCATGTACAGGCCAATAACATGTCTCTTGATCCTGTACAAAGTGTTCAGTAATAAATCGGAAGATACCATTGCAATGTAAACAACGTTATGGCCGAAGAACAGAAAGACTGAAAAGATCAGGTCATCATCGATGCAGTTATTGTCAGTCAGGCAAGCCAGAAAACGAGAAACCTGGCGTACGACTCAGTACCGCATTCGTACCTTCTCAAGGTACTGCAGTTGTACAAGGTGGACGGTGGAGTCATCAGGTTTACGCAGCACGCAATGGGAATGTGGAGCATATCTCTCCACGCTACTGACGGAGCAGTGGTGTTACGGTCCAGAATTCTGAGCATAAGAAGGGGGATTTTCCAAGGCGATACCTTTAGTCCACTATGGTTCTGCCTTGCGATGAACTCCCTCAGCAGAGCACTCAATCAATGCAACTATGGTTACCATTTGAAAAGTGGAGGAAGAAGCACAAATGTTACCCACACCTTCTACATGGATGACTTGAAGCTGTTTGCGGAAACAGTGGAGAAGCTGTACCGTCTCTTGCAGCTTGTAACGGTGTTCAGTAATGACATCCGGATGGAGTCTGGAGTCGATAAATGTCGAACAGTCAATATCCGTCGGGGTCAAGTAGTGGATACTGGCAGTTTCTGCATCAACGAACAGGAGGAGATTCGGAATATGGTTGAAGGCGAAACCTACAAGTACCTGTGCCTCCTGCAACTGAAAGGGATTCGCCATACAACGATCAAGAAGGAGCTGCAGGAAAAGTTCTTGTATCGAATCAATCGTGTTCTGAGGTCGTTCCTGTCGGCCGGCGACAAGATAAAGGCGATAAACACGTTTGCCGTGCCCCTGTTGACCTACAGATTTGGGGTGATCAAGTGGACCAAAACAGACTTGGAGGCGATATAACGAGCAGTACGAGTGACGTTCACTAAGCATCGCATGCATCACCCAAAGTCGTCCGTCGAGAGAGTCACCTTACCACGTAATGAAGGAGGAAGAGGCATCACTGATATCCAAGCGCTGTGTGTTTCCCAGATTCAGCAGTTGCGGAGCTACTCCGTAGAAAGCCAGAACCGTCACGAAGTCTACCGTGCTGTTTGTGAGGCAGACCACGGGTTCAGCGCAGAAGGCTACCAGTTGAATTGTGCCCTAAAAACTGTCGAAGATAAAGTCGCATCGTGG
The DNA here is from genome assembly GCF_037179485.1 of Ochlerotatus camptorhynchus. NCBI lineage: Eukaryota > Metazoa > Arthropoda > Insecta > Diptera > Culicidae > Ochlerotatus > Ochlerotatus camptorhynchus. The sequence continues at coordinate 697,158 of NW_027040627.1, read as the reverse complement.
AAGCTGAAGGAGCTGCATGGGACGCATCCCGATCAGTTGAAACAAGCGCATGTCGACAAAGTGGCGTCGAATACGTGGCTGGTGAGAGGTGAACTCTTCTCAGAGACTGAAGGTTTCATGGTAGCCATCCAGGATCGGGTTATTGCGACGAAGAACTACCGTAGGGCATATCGAACGAAGAAGTAGAAGACCGGTGTTAGAAAGTGCAATGCAGTAGGGGAGACGATCGAACATGTTGTTGCTGGTTGCCAAGCGTTGGCAGAAGTAGCGTATCTCGGCCGTCACAACTATGTCGTTAAGATTGTGCACCAACAACTTGCACTGAAGCAAAACTTGGTGAACCAGTACGTACCCTACTACAAGTACCTGCCAGACCCGGTACTGGAAAATAGTTGCATAAAGCTGTACTGGGATCGCGAGATCATTACGGATGTCCACATTCGTGCCAATCGCCCTGACAATGTGGTTTACAATAAAAGGATGAAGCGGGTAACCCTCACGGGTAACGCTGTACCGTTAAATCGCAATGTTCAGTCAATGTTCTCGACCAAGATACTGAAGTACCAGGGTTTGGCGGAGGAGTTGAAGCAGATGCGACACCTGGAGGATGTGCGTATAGTTCCGGTAGTAATGTTGGCGACCGGAATTGTTCCCAGTACCCTTATACGTTCCCCTGAAGAGTTGGAACTACGAAGAGAACCGAACAGCATTCAGAAAGCAGTGATTCTTGGAACCTGTAGTATTGTAAGGTGGTTCCTGAATCATCATAACTGATCCGACTGAAGCAAACAAATAAGGATGTAAGCCAACTGACGAATGAGATCCACAGAGCTTAACCCCCTTGACATAAAGACAGCGTTCCAGCATTTTTGCTAAGAAGGAACTAGCAATCATCCTCAATGTGTAAAAACTGGTGATCTAAAACTAGGCAATACCAGCACCGGCTGCGCCTGAAAACAGCTCAAGAAAGGAATATGTAGGAATGTGTTGACGTGACACTCGCTTTAATGGAACCCTAGAACACCTCTGCACTTCCACGAGGAATCACTGGTATATTGGGGAGGAGGGTTGGGATTGCAGCAGGGTTCGTTTTGGTAAACGATAGGCTGAATTGATGTCATAACGATTACATAAAGCGAAGGAGCTTGGGATTGAAACCACGATATTCTGCTCAGTAAGCAAAAACGTTTGCCACTAGGCAAACGAGATCCTTTTATAACAACACACCAATGATCGATTTGTTGATATTCCAATATATTCACATTAACAAAAAAGCGATTATCGAATCTTGAATGTGGAGGTTAAACTTAAACTCATGATGTTCTACTCAGCAAGCAAAAATGGTCGCTCTAAGACCAACAAGACCCACATATCACATCATACAAGCTACGATCGCGTTGTTATTGCAACCATTCAAAACCGGCCCCCTACGGTGACGGTGATAACGCTGTTAATTTTCACAAAACACACGATAATCAAGCAATGTTACTATAAGCCTCCTTAATATGATAGGACCTGGGATTTATTTAAACTCAAACTCGACGGCGTTGCCCTTTACACAAAAATAAGCCTCTACGACACGAAAAAGCACTTATGCCACGACGTTCGTTGTTTCGATTTGGCCCATACGTAAAACGGGAACAAAATCCATAAAACTTTCAAATTTTGTTTTGTTTTTGGGCTACCGTGCCCGTTACTTCACAAAGTACACTACGACTGATTCGATGATTTTACCAACGTACAAATATTGCCCATCTTTTAAGCTATCTCGACTGAACTCTATTGCGTTTCTTTAACATCTCTGATGACGCCTTCCTTCCTTCCTTCCTTGGTCCCCGGTTCATGTGTTGATGGGTCGATAGGTAGGGTTCAGGTGTGGGAGCTGCCTCGTTGGCGTTGGTAGCATTGGTGCTCAGCACGGAAAACAAGATCGACGGAAATTATCTCATACGTTTAGCCAATTTTAGCGTCTGTAATCAGAGCTGGTAAATATAACGGCCGTCATGTGGCGATGAGAAAACAGGTCCTCTCACTATCACGAGACGAGACTACCTACCATTAGCTTTCTTGTCATTTTTCAATGATCAAGCACTCAAGAGAATAATTCTTATGCGGTTTTGACATTTCTAACTGATTTAGATGAATTTAAGCAAACAACCGTATGTTATCGGTAGAGTGAATATATTATTAAGATTTCCTTGCACAAGTTACTTTAATAGCATTAAATGAGCTAGTAACTACGATGATCACAACACTGTCACGTTCTGTCATGACAAAAAATTCGATGAGATTTTGAAAAAAATCTCTAACATCGGTTTGTCATCCAATGATAGTGACAGAAGTATCTCTGTAAATATCGCGTGAGATCTTTCATTGAAAATGACATTTGCCAGCCCTGTCTGTATTATAACAAAAGTATAGTGTAAAGATATGTAAAACATAAAGTTATCAAGATTCCGTATGCATGAAATTTTTTGCACCGTCATCACCATCCAGCCACGATCTTAACCCCTTGGATTATCCAGTGTAGCGAGTCATGAAGGCCGAGGCCTGTGCCAAATGCCACGCTTGTAAAGCAAGTCGCAGACAAACATTGACCCGCACCTGGAGAGATACGGATCCGGACTATATGTCGACCATTCCGGAAGCGTGTTGAGATCGTAATTGCGGCAAATGGAAATTCTTTCGATGATCAACTTAGTTTAATGTAAGCACATAACATATCCATTTTGAATAAATTACTTTTATCCACTCCCAAAATTTTCAGATTTTGTTTTGTTTTCACAATGTATAATGATGCAAAACACTCACTAACTGTTAAAGACTGACCTAATTTACACTCTGATTTCGAGCTGTCTTCCATTTGTTGCGTGCATTCCTGGATTTCACTCACACGATGTGCAACGAACGGGCGAAATTTCCAGGCACCCGCGTTGATCTAGCTTAACGCCACTGTCGAATCAGTCCGCAGGAACCGATTGGAACTCTTATTTGTATGACCCTCTACGACGAATTTCATAAGGCGGGCCCCTTGCACGCAGGCTTGCAGCTCGACCCAACAAACAAATCTAGCTGCAGCCCAGCCTATACAGGCACAAATTAGCTGCAATTTTTGGCTGTATAAGCTAGTCTACAGCCAAAATTGTTAGTTGGGGAGTCTAGGTATGGTCATTGGCTTTAAAGGTGCAACCTTCGTTTTCACCAGCAGGTCGCTAACTGGGGCCCAAGGCCAAATATATGTGGAGACCCATCGAGTGCACAAAAGTCGATTTTTACAGTAATTAGCCCTCTCCAACAATTCATCAAAACCAACTGTCCAACAATTCAAATCACGTCTTTATATTCTCTCATGATACCAGATTACTCAGAAGATATTCCAAAGATTCAGGTGATCAGAGTTCTCCATAAATTCCTCTAAATGTTTTTTCTAAGCCATCATAATGATCAGGTGTGATACCATCTATCCGACAATTCAAATCCCTTCTGTCATATATTCCCTTATAACCAGGTGGCTTATAAATTATTCCAAAGACCTTGCTATGCAGGTATTACTTTGAAGGTTAACAACTGTCCAAGAATTAATATCACAATTCAGATATTCTCATATGATACCATTCCATTTCAGTAAAGGGCGAACACGAAATTATTGCGACACATTCAACAGGGCATAACTTTTTTACCATTGGGTAAAAATCAACCAAATTTTGCACACTTTCTCATTGATGTGTATTGTGTACATGCTGTCAAACTCGAAGTCGTGTTTTTCGATTCAACGAAAATGGAGGTGAACCAACGCGAGTTGAGAGAACAAATTCTTTCCAAACACCTGGAATTTCCTGACCTGTCGCACCGGCAGTTGGGAAAAATGTTGAACATTCACCATTAAACCGTCTCCAGAGTGTTGAAGCGGTTCCAGGAGCGGTTGACGTTGGACCACGGCAAAGGAGCTGGAAGAAAACCGGGACCGAAGAACAAAAAGACGGAGGGAAAGGTGAAGCGGATGATTAAAGTAAATCCCAACGTCTCAAGCCGTGATTTGGCTAAAAAGATCGGCATGTCGCAGAGCTACGTCCAGAATGCAAAGAAGAGAGCTGGACTACATACATACAAGGTACAGAACTTCCCAAACCGCGATGAGCGGCAACAATCGACGGCTAAAACTCGGGCACGGAAGCTCTACGAGAAGATGCTGACAAAATATGGCTGCTGTGTGATGGACGACGAAACGTATATAAAAGCCGATTTTAAGCAAATTCCGGGGTTGGAGTTTTTCACCGGCAAGAGCAAGTTCGATGTGGACGACAAATTTAAGAAGAATAAAATGTCGAAGTTCGCCTCCAAATATCTCATTTGGCAGGCCATCTGCTCTTGCGGACTGAGGAGTGAGCCTTTCGTGACAAAGGGCACAGTAAATGGCGAGATCTACAAATCTGAGTGCCTCGAGAAGCGCCTTTTGCCGTTCTTGCAGCAGCACGACGAAGCTCCGCTATTTTGGCCAGATTTGGCATCATGCCACTATTCTAAAAGTGTCCTGGAGTGGTATGAGGCCAATTCTGTCCATTTTGTTCCAAAGGACATGAATCCGCCAAACTGTCCGGAGCTGCGCCCGGTGGAGCAGTACTGGGCAATAATGAAGCGGGAACTTCGAAAGAGCAAGAAGACAGTCAAAGACGAGAAGGACATGTTAAGAAAATGGAAAAAAAAACTGAGAAACTGGTACCGGATGACACTGTAAAGACTTTGATGGAGGGCATCAAGCGAAAATGCGTTCAATTTTACACTCAAGGCTCCATCGATTAACTTTTCTTTTGATATTTGAAGTAAATATATATATAAAACTACCCTAAAATTTTGGTTTGATTCTAAACATTATAAGAAAATTGGCATGACATTTTCGGTGTCGCAATAATTTCGTGTTCGCCCTTTAAGGTATTGTATCCTGGAGATATCTTGCTATCCATCAATCCAAATCACTTTTTTGGATTTTCTCATATGATACTATTCAACTCAGAAATTATTCCAAAGACTTTCAAGTGATCGAGGATATTGATGGGGATTGCTGGATGTCTTGCAAGACTTAAGGAAGATCAGGTATTTTTCTGTAGATCTTAATCTGACCTACAATTCAAGTCACGTCTCCAAGATTTCCTGTTATGATGCAAAGTTGCTCAGAAATTATCCCAAAGACCTTCAGGTGCTCAAAGAGCTTTCAGAGATGATCACGTACCATTCTGTAGATTGTCAACATTCCAACATTTCAATTAAAGTCTCTTGGATATCCTCTCGTGATTCCAGGTGGCTCAGAAAATATTCTGATTATTCTGCCTATTATTCTAAAGATGTGTATTGGAAGTATTTGTAAAACCATCAATACGAAAAGTACTTTGGATTTTTTTCTCACGACATCAAGTTGATCAGGAATTATTCTGAAGATATCCAACTGTCCAGTTATTCAAATCATGTTCCTAAAATATTTTTTTTAGAAAGGAGGTTGATCAGTATTTTTTTAACCTACTTTTGATCAAAAACATTTATAATGTTCTCTAGACATTATGGCAGACAAGACTTCATGTTGATCAGACAATATTCTGAAGATCTCCCATAACTCAGATCATGATTCAAAATATTCTGTAAAGCTTGCAGATTGATCAAGAATTATTTCAAAGACCTTTAATTGATCAAACATTTCCATAGAGTCCTTTGGATAATTGCAGAATTCAGATTGATAACATATTATTCTGAAGATCTACATCTGTCCAGTTATTCAAATGATGTACCGTATGCGTGATAATGTTTGCATCATCGTACAAATAAGGTTTCCGTTTCACCTGTGCATACAATGTCTTGGTTTTCATTGCATGCATGTAACCTATAGATCATACCGTAGTAGGCTGTGTATTAAAGAAAATGATTTACTTAGTTTGATAGTTGCACAATGACGAAGTGGCAGCGTATTCGTGATTTGTCCCACGCGCAAATGTCGCAAAAGGACATTTCAATCGCCGTGGGAGTGTCCCGGTGGACCGTCAAAAGGGTTTTAGACCGAGAAAAGAAAGGACAACTATCCGCGAAGGTGACCACAGGTCGTCCGAGGTCAGCTTCATAAGGAAGATTCGGGTTAATCCAGTGCGTTCAATAAGGAAAATGGCAAAGGAACACGGGATCAGTGACTTTACGGCACGGAAGATCGGAAAGGAAGATTGCGGGGTGAAGTTGGAGGCACGAAAAAAAAACTAACATGATTACTAACCGCATCCGGGAGCTACGAGTCGAACGATGCAAGAAAATCTTGTACTTCCTTAAGCGAAAAAATCCGGTAATCCTGTTCACCGACGAGAGCATGTTTACCGTCGATCCCGTATCAAATACCAGAACCGACCGGTATATTAGTTCTCTTCCGGTAAAAGACGTGGCCGACGAGCACAAGAACGTGTATCTGACAAGCATCCTGCTAGCTTTATGGTGTTTGGATTGGTGGCTTCCGATGGCAAAAAAAAATGGACCCGGTGTTCATTCCAGAAGGCGACAAGGTCAACACGGAGGTCTACATCGGGATTTTAAGTAATTGTGAGGTATAGATGGCACTGTGATGAGCAAGAGGAATGTGTTGTAAAAGGAACTGTCAAGCCGTCAATGTTGGCATTACTGCCTCATTTGCGATCGAACATTGGACTGTGTAAGTTGTGTGCATCACGGTAGCGAGCCTATGACGATTCAGCACTCCTTCAGAGCAGAAGTTGAAGCGGTGGGACTTCCTAAACCCACGGTATTGGCCGATTTTGTGGTAGTACCAGGTGGGCGCCGTTCACTGCTGGGCAGGAGAACCGCATGCGAAATGAATTTGTTGAAAGTTGGGGCAATTGTCAACGCTTGCGAAGATTCAGCAGCACAGTCACCGTTCCCAAAAATGCCGGGAATAAAAGTAAAGTTTAGTGTCGATAAGACAATACCACCGGTAAGAAACGCTTATTACAACGTCCCGGCAGCGTTCAGAGAGGCAGCAAAGAAAAGGCTACAAGCTATGGAAGAGAAGGACATCATCGGAAAAGTTATTACTGCCCCTGAATGGATCAGCGGAATGTCCGCGGTCGCAAAGGGGAAAGGAGACTTCCGCTTAGTAGTTAATATGCTATTAAGCGGGAGTAGTTTCGGCTACCCTCGATGAATGAAATGAAAACTAAACTTCACGGAGCCAGATTTTTCTCCAAATTAGACCTGTCGAATGCCTACTACCACCTGGAATTAGACCAGGGTTCCAGAGACCTTACCACGTTCTTGTCCGAGAATAAAATGTACCGTTTTAGGAGGTTGATGTTCGGAGTGTACTGTGCCCCGGAAATCTTTCAGCGAGAAATGCCGAGAATCTTGAAAGATTTCCCGAACATCATCATCTATATAGATGACATCTTGATTTTCGCCAAATCTTTGATCGAACTGAGGAAAACCGTGGCACATGTGATGCAGGTTTTAAGAACGAACAATTTGACGTTGAACCCAGTTAAATGCGAGTTCGATCAAAGTTGTGTTACATTCCTCGGGCACATACTGGACGAGCGGGTTCCACATCGATGAAGTGAAGACAAAGCGCATCCGCGGATTTAGACGACCAGCGACGGTATCGGAACTACGCAGTTCTCTAGGTCTGGCTTCGTTTCTAAGTCCTCACATAAGGAATTTTACTGACTTGACAAGGCCTTTGTGGACAGTTGTAGCTAAGAACAGTTGGGAATGGATTCCCTCTCAGACCGCTGCTTTCGAAGCAGTCAAGGATGCTATTGTGAAGTACACAGTAACCCTTGGATATTTCTGCGAAACCGATAAAACCATTCTCTATACAGACGCGTCGCCGATCGCTTTAGGTGCGGTACAGGTAATCCTTGATATTTAGAAGGAGATGTCATTTTTTTTTCTAATGTTTACCTTGTGCTGTGTAATTTAGGTCTATAACAACGGCACGCATCGCATTATCAGTTTTGCGTCCAAGGCCCTGACCCCTACAGAGAAGCGATACGCCCAGAATCAACGGGAAGCATTGGGCGCGGTATGAGCTGTTAGACATTTCGCGTATTTTCTATTGGGAAGACACTTCACATCGCGAGTTGACTCGAAAGGTATAACGTTTGTCCTTAATCGTTCACGCGAAGATTCGAAGAGGGTACTCACAAGAGCCGATGGATGGGCATTACGACTCAGCCGTTATAGTTACGTGGTCGAGCACGTTAAGGGCCACGATAATATCGCTGATCCTCCCTCTCGCCTTTATACCGGGATTGATGAGCCATTTGACGATGACTCCAGTCCGTGGGAAATAGCTAGGCTAGAAATCAACGTAGCATGGTTCCTGACGGAGAAAGAAATCCTAGAAGCAACGGCTTGCGATGAGACACTCTACAACGTAGAGTCGGCTTTGACTTCAGGTGAATGGCCAAAGCAATTGAGAAGATATCAGCAGGTGGCATCAGACCTCTTCATATCGGCTGGTCTGGTAGTGAAAAACGGATGTATCGTCATTCGAAGCTCCCTGCGAGAAAAGACGCTGGAAGTAGCCCACAAAGGCCATCCTCTTTCCGCCAAATTCAAAAGCATCCTAAGAGAGCGTGTGAGGTGGCCTGGGATGTCTGGAGATGCTGAAAACTGGGGCAAAGCTTGCCGTATCTGCGCAACTAATGGGAAATCATAGAAGCCCACGCCTATGCTACGAGCCTTAGACCCTGGCACGGGGTGGGAGACGATTGCGGTAGACTTCAATGGTCCATACTCCAAGTTTGAAGGTATCTACATCTTCGTACTCGTTGATTATAGATCAAGGTACGTTATTGCTCGACCAGTCAAGTCAACCATTTTCGAACACACAAAGGCGGTTTTAGAGGAGGTGTTCGACAGAGAGGGATTCCCAAAAACTATAAAGAGCGATAATGGACCGCCTTTCAACGGGGAGGAATATAGGTGCTCCAAGCGCGGCATTGTGAACACATTTTCTACACCGCTGTTTCCGCAGCAGAACGGTTTAGCTGAAATCTACATGAAAATTGTAAACAAGGCTATGGCAGCCACTACAAATTCTGGAAACAACTATAATGAAGAGTTGCAGGCAGCAGTGAGGGCTCATAATGCGGCAGCACACTCTGTAACCAAGGTACCACCAGAAGAGGTGATGCTGGGGAGAAAAATTAAAAGGGGTCTTCCACTCCTACACCGAGCCAAAGCCCAGCATGACGAAAATCTGCTAAACGAGCGAGATCGTGAGGCTAAACTTCGAGGTAAATCTCAAGAGGACAGCCGACGTTCCGCTAGGGAATGTCGGGTCAAACCCGGTGACATGGTAGTCGTTGAACGCCACAAGGGTGATTCGAGGGTCGGTCTAAAACGATACACGGTGCTTGAGGAGAGTAGCGGTAGCTTGTTGCTAGTGGACGAAGAAGGAGCTACGCTGAAACGTCATGTAACGCAGACAAAGAAGGTGTACAAGTGGGCAGATAACCGGAAGAGGTCATCTGACGAAAATGTCGGTGATTACCGCGAGGGCACTTTAAGAACAAATGAGCGACCTAGAAGAGACAAGAAGACTCCATCATATCTGGGAGATTTTGTTCATGTGGTAGATCAATAACGTCACTCTGTTTTGATTCTTCAATGATACTTATAATAAATCAGATAAATCCCATGTTTAGAGATGAACTAGCCTAAGGCTAAAAATCTCTTTAATAAAGAATTAAAAAAAAAAAAAAAAAAGATAAATCCCATGACAAGAGATAGTTTCTTCTGTTTTTACTAGATCTGTCTGTAATATGTCCCCTAGGTGTAAGTGCGTATTTCATTGGCTGGTGGACAGAAGACTCCTACTTAGTGGATAACCGATGACTCAAAATAAAACTCTCCGTTTCTGCTCTTCATTTATATTTACTAACTTTATTTTCTTGTGAGAAGAGGAAAGATGTGAGGTATAGATGGCACTGTGGTGAGCAAGAGGAATGTGTTGTAAAAGGGACTGTCAAGTCGTCAATGTTGGCATCACTGGGCGAAACGAGAGCATAGGCTCACAGCACCAAGTTGCGGCCATGCTGCCTCATTTGCGATCGAACATTGGACTGGGTAAGTTGTGTGCATCACGATTTGTAGGGGTGATTCTTTCCGGAAGTAATTATGTTCTTCCGTGGATCAAAGAACAGTACGGTCCGAAGCCAAATGTTGTATTTCAACAAGATGGGGCTCCGTGCCACACCTCGAACCGCACTCAGAAGTGGTGGCAGGAACATCTTCCGTTCTGATATGTGGCCGCCATCCAGCTCTGATCTTAATCCGCTGGATTACTCAATATGGCGCGTCATGAAGGCCAAGGCCTGTTCTAAAGGCCACCCGAGTACAGCAAGCCTCAGACATACATTGAACCGTACCTGGAGAGAAATGGATCCAGACTACATTATTAGAACCTGCCGTGCATTCCGGAAGCTTGTAGAGGCCGTAATTGCAGCAAGTGGAAACTCGATCGATGATTCACATAGTTGAAGACTCTGAGAAGCATCCCCCCTTTGAATAAAAAAAAAACTCGAAAACGAAATTTTTGAGATTTTTTTTTAAATTGTGGGCTGGTACAATGGTACAAACATTATCAGGCATACGGTTTTATAGAAATTATGTAAAGTTAATGGGTTGTTCATTCCAAAGGCTTTCAGTTAATCTAAGATCCCAATAATGTACCAAGGTCTAGAAAGATCACGTTTCATTGTGCAAATCTTCAAGAATTTAAAATTTCAAATGCTGCTCAGATATTCTTCCAATATGACAGACTGATAAAAACCCTAAATTATCTGGTCAATTCTTCATCCTGAAGTAGTACTGAAAATCTTCAATTAATCAACATTAAAATGAAGACTTTTAGATATTTTTTTCCGACTTTGCTTGTTGATTAAGACTTATTCAAAGGTTTTTCAGCTGATCGATGATTGCAGAAAAGACTATTGGATAAGTTTTCAACACTTCGTAGAATTTTTATGAAGCTCGATTTTTTTTTAGATTATCTTAGAATTTCCCTGAATTACTCTGAAGCACGAAGGATTAGGTGAGGTCAATAAAACTTTTCTGAAGTTCGTTCAATTTCCCCGAAGTACGCAAAACCGCACTACCAGTTATAATTTGTGTCGTAAAAAATCACGGATCGGCAAATCAAAGCACTCAGAGAACAGATACCACGGTTTTTTGGCGATGCAAATCATCAAAACTTTTGTAATAAATGCAGTACTAACAGTTATTTTGACTGCAGGCTGAAACTTATGGTTTTGCTTCTATTTTGATTTTTAATTATTAAAAAAAAAACTCCCAAAATAAAAAAACCAATAAAGTAGGGCTAACTACCCCATTTCCGGCCTATTAGGCACAACCCGCACTTACTCTTTTTTAATCTAGCGCAGTTTAGCACCTAACGGAATATTATTATTACTGATGGCTTCCAAATTTATTTACCTTTTCGTACGCACCGTAAGATTTGATAAAGAGAAACCAATCGTTGAGATATTGTCAAAAGTCTAACACTGCTTCTTGACGCCAAACTCGGCCTACGGAATCTAAACTCGGCCTAACGCATTGAAACGCCATTGAAACGCCAATGAATTTACTTCGGCCTATCGGATGAAGATAAAAATTGATTCGGTCGGAGCGACCTTTTGTTTTTGGGAATAATAGGTGCAAACCTTCATATCACGCGTTTTCATTGACTTCGTTCCGTAGCTTATTAACTAAAGTATCGTACCAAATGCATTATTGACTTCTTAACTCTGAAATGTAGGATTTATTTGAAGTTTTCTGCTCGATAGGCCTAAAATGGGCGATTAGGCCGAAGTAGTTCTCTACCCCACATCACCCTTCTTAAGAATCGCCTAAAGAATACCCAGTTTTTGCATTTTTTTTAAGAAAAATTAATGAAACAAAAGATTGATTCATTGATGGGCCCAATTTTTAAATCCAAAGGCCAACATTTGAGTAATTTCCCTTGATTATAATCTTGATATAAGTATCCAATCTAATTCTGCATTCCCTGAAGACAGTCAAATTTTCCTTTCTTTTAAAGTATGCCGCCTTATCACTTTTTGGCCTCGGCACTGCTCCTATTATTGATGCTGGTAATAATAATCAAAATAATAGGTGAAATCGTTACGTTTGCTGTCCATATCGCCCATTACAGCCCACAACCACGCTTTTACCCCTCCCTGCACGAAGCGAACACCGCTACTCTCTATCCAACAGCACACCGCGCACACCAAAGAAAGGAGAGCCAAAACGGTTATCGTTATCATTTTCGTACAACGGCGCACTATCTGTGCGAAGCCGCGTGAAGGACTTTTTTTTTGGACAAAATTGCGCACGGTCCAATGTAATCAAAGCCGTAAGAGTATGTCACGTCGGCAGTCACTACGAAGCGAGTGATGAGGAAAAATGTAAACAGCCAGCGCGAGCAGAGTGATGCGAGGAGATTAGAGGGAGCGAGACATTTTTGCTGGAGAAAACGGAAAAAAATATCGAAAAAATTAGCGAACCCATCCAAAGAGCAACCAGTCGGTAGTGTGTAGGAAGGTTTTGCACATTTTTTTATGATTCTTTTATTGAGCATAAGCGCGAGTGTGGGGAGCGCGAGAGCCGCGAGTGAGAGTGCGAGAGAGAGAGAGAGAGAGAGAAAGAGTGCGCCGCGCCGGCCCGGAACGGCAGTCAGCTAGCAAGGGAGAGGAGAGGAGCGTGAAATCTGCTCTGATCATCAATCGAAGGAGGCACGGCATGCTAACCTTGCTGCCTTGAGGATAGGCACCACACCACAGGCTGGCAAATACCCCGTAAGATCTCCAGACCAAGGCATCGCGCGCGGGGCCTAATCTGACTGCGCACGGGAATTGGCCGAATCAGTCCCGAACAGAACGTCCGCGGGCCCGGCACGGGAGTAGTAGTCCGACGGAACCATACATTATAAAATACACACAAGTGCTAATCAAACACATCGCTTGGCAAAAAACGAAATTTCGGCACAAGAGTTGAGCCGACGGTAACCCGGCACGCAGAACCAAACGGGAGTAGTGCAAATTTTTGTTTTTTTTTTGGTCGTAGAATACTAGAAGCGCGAAGTTCTAATTCGGTTCGAGCGAGTGTTGCGTGACGTGCAAGGTTTCGTGTTTGCCAAATTACAACTGAAAGGGAAAAAAATAATAGTGAGTGTATTTGTGTCATCTCGATTTCGGAAGGGAGCCGCGCTGATTAGAGAGGTTGGAGGGATAAGTGACTTATATTGGTGGGCACAAAGGCTGTGTGTTGGTTTTCCGCCGAGAGCGCAATTCGGCGGACATCGGCGCTGTCTCAAGGTTGAAGTTCGTGAACTGTTGAAGAACATTGTAGCACTATGTGGCTTGTGCATTGTGTGGCAGTGTAAACAGTGTTTAGTGCACGATCACGTGTGTGCTTGCGTATTTGGCAGTGTTTGCGCAAAGTGACAATCCGTGCACGGACACATGTGCACACGTTGGGACTGAGCTTGTGGTAGACACCGAAGACCGAAGTTTGCACATTTTTGGCAGCCATCTATCTCGCTTGTTCCATCTACTTGTTTCTCTCTCTTTCGCGTACACATTTCGCGCGACTAATCTCAACTCTTGTCATGAACGAGCCGCAAAAAATCGGCAAAGTGGCCCCTCATCTCTTCCTTATCTTGTTCTTCGCGAGATAGAGGGCGCAGCGCTCTCCAGGTCCCCCGTCGCACGCGTTGGAGTAAGCAGGAAGGGACGATATGCGATTTTGGTCTTAGATATGTGTACACATTACACAACTCACAACACACAGCAAAAAATCCACCCGAAAATGTGTGTCTAGCTCCTGCGCGCGGCGACGCAACCTCCTCGTTTTATGTGATCGAGACTCGGGTTTTTTTTTTTAATTTATTTTTTTCGGTGTACGAAATATCTCGCGGAATCAACGGGGTTGGACCCCGTCTAGTGTGCAAAATCGGCACTCTCACTTGATCACTCTCGAACAGTTTTAGTTTGCGTTGCGCGTCTCGCGGATCGTCGTTTAACGCGCTCCCTTAGTGCTCCGTCTAAGCAGCGGGGAGCCCTCCCTCTATTCCTCCTAGTGATTTAGTGTCAACTCCGGTACAAGGCAACTCATGCCGAAAACAACTACCTCAGGAACTTAGGATCTAAGTGAATATTACAACCATTAATCAGTACAACAGTGTGTGCAAGTCAAGTGACCCTCATAGCTACCTCATCGTAATCGTAATCGTAATCGGACCCAGTGAATCTCAGTGTGCCGTGACAATATGAACCATGAAGAGTTTGCATAATTCGTTCAACTCGGGGAACCTTCAACGAGCCGAGCCACGTTCAGCCGAGTGACAAGTGTTAGTAGTTTACCCTTTAAGATTGCAAACTTCCAGGGCACGATGATCGTTTGGGGGGGTTTAGTTACGTTGGCTAATCTCCTTCTTCTGCTTCCTCTCTTCGCCTGCCTCGCCTGCTGCTTCGATCAACTTGCCACCGAAGGTTGCTCCTGGCTTACTTGGATTGGGCACCGTGCAACGTCGGTTGCTCGCGAAAAAAATATAATAAAAAAGCGAAAACAAGTTTTCGCCTCTCGCACTACTCGAACCTAACGGATTTTTGCGCTTTTACAACCCGTGCGAGGGGCCGCAGCCAGAAAAAAAAAATCGTATATCCCAAACCAGGCAGTAGCGGCTAAAAAAAAGTACGACAACTCTGGACCCGAAGACTCGCTCTCTCTCTCTCTCTCTCTGTGCTCTGCGACTGAAGAAGCCGGCGAGCGGCCGAGAAGAAGTTTATTTTATCGTCCAATTTTGCCTATTCGCGCGCCCTTCTCGGCAGGGCCTCACCGTCTTCCGTCTGCTTTTTCCTTTTTTTTTTTTGCGAGATATCGCGGAAAGAGTGGAAATTTAAAAGCAAGTTATGCAGGCGCGGGAGCATTCCTTTTGCTGGGGACGGAACAGCACAAACACAACAAGTGCCATAGCTGCCGAGGTGGCAGGTTCGTGCGGAAAGGGATGGCACTGGGAAGAAGGATGGAAGCTGAAGCAGGAGATTGGCACATGTGATGATGGGATATGCGCACAAAAGCAGGAGATAGATCTTCTTGGTTTGACCCACTAAATAAGAAAGATGGAGCGCGTGTGAGTGGTGCGCGATCTGCGAGGATCAGCAAGAATACGAAGACGAAGAAATGGTCATCAACAAATGGGACGAGGGGGGGGGGTCAAGCAAGTTCTGAACTAGGACTTCGGGATTGGGAAATATTATCTACTTCACTGTCTTCCCTATAATAGCTTATGTGTTTTGCTTACGTGCCTGGGAGCAAGTGTGACAAGTGAATGTTGGACAATAACAACAACGGACTGATTGACGCTGGTGCAGTGCTGGTGGAAGCGAAATAGAGACAACAGTGTGACAAGTGTCGATAAGAAGTGTTGCGAATCGAATCGCTTATGTGTAAGACGAAGGATGCAAACGTATAAGAGGTAACCTTTTTCTTGATGCATTATTTTTTTAGATGGTCTTAAAGACTAGATAGATAAACAACTAAAAGTTTGGATTTCAAACTTCCGTTCTGCAGAAGTAGAACAATGATCTTAGATTGGATGAATTACAGTAATTATTAGGATAAGTGGAGTGATTTTTTTTTTGGGGCTTCCCTTAGCTCAGTTGGTAAAGGCGCAGCTAAACGAAAAACAAATTGCTCTGACATCCAATGAAAGGTTGGATTTATTACATCCTCTACATATGTAATGGCAGTTCTTGCAATGGGCTGCAGCGTACAAGCAAATTTTTCCAGAATGCATATTTTTGTATAAAATCTTTACGGGATGATTTTGTACACGGATAGAAATCCCCTTATACCTTTAGGCACAATTCTATAGCTGATAAGTCAACTAATAAGCAGACTGATGGAAAAATTACTTTTCTCATAGTAATTTCCATGTAAACTAAATGAGTTCAAATGTTGGGAGGCTTATCAAGACCCGATTTGGAACTGTTTGAATACTGTGGAGATAAATTTTCATATTTTGCATCAGACATACCGTTTATGCATTCTTATAGGACCTATGGGGTTTGTCTTGTGGAATGTATAATTAATAATTATACATTGTAGACGCAATACATTTGGGGAAACAAGCTTCGTTCGAGCATTACAGAATCTGAAACATTTTAAATTCTGCAAAATTTTTATGTTAATCTGTGATAGAATCTTACGTTTCCTGGTTGAGTGTATAAAGCATAATCGTTGGTCTAGGAATTTTCCGAACAGGAAATTTTCCCGAATTCCCTGGGCATAGCGTATGATTGTACTTGCCACACAGTAATGCTAATGCAAAAAGTGTACAGGCTTTGATAACGCTCTCAGTTATGGGGTGTTTACAGTTGCACTGGTGTGCTGATGCTAGTGCACTAAAACTGTACTAAAAATCAGTCAGTTTAATGTAAACAGGGCGTCAGCATCTACCACTGTGAGATTTCAAGATCAACTGGAATTCGTACTAGTTAGTTGTGCTGGTTGTTCTAGTGAACTAGAATATATGTAAACACCTCATTATGGGGTGTTTACATATACGCAGGTTCACTATCTCAACCAACAAGCACGAATTTTAGTTGCTCCTGAAATCCCATGCTGGTAGATGCTGACGCCCTGTATACATTATGCTGATTAATTTTTAGTACAGTTTTAGTACACTAGCGCAAGCACGCCAGCAGAGATGTATACACCCCATTAACAATTGTGGAAGTGCTCAAAGAACAATAAGTTCAGAGCCGGCGTCCCAGCGAGAAGTCAAAGACGAAGAAGGGGTGTGAATTAAGTTGTTGCCACGTCAAGAACTTCCGTACATATCAAATTAATCTTTACTCCAATTGCTTGTTCGAATAAAAAACTTGTTTTCTGAGCGTTAATTTATTTATCTTCAGAATAATATTTTGGTTATTATTTGCTAATACAGTTATTCGCGTTATTCACAATTTCCAAATTTATGTCCCTAAGGAGTAGAGTGCCAATTTTTGGCCCAAGTGGTCCGTGAACCTATCTTAATTTTATTTTATTTTTTCATTCTTTACCAAATTTATTTCAATACAAGGTTAGAACATATAAGGTGATTCCATCTTAAGTGACCAACCAATTGCATCGGCCCTCACCGATTTAAACCAAAAACCTAAGTTTTGTGCCTATCGGTTCTGGGGACTGCAAATCTCCCCAATCCAGCTTTCCATGCTCGGTAATGGCGGCCTGTTTGTATGAATAAATGTATCCTTGACTGTGCTATCTGGAGAAGTGGATTTTGACTCTTCCCTTTCCCTCTCCCAGGAACAGAAGAACATGGAACAACATACGCCATCCAGTTAGTGTCAAAAAGCACAGTGAAGGATACATTTATTCATACAAACAGGCCGCCATTACCGATCATGGAAAGCTGGATACATATATAAACGACATTGGGTGAACAAATTTGAACACCCAATCAAATATTAGCACCGACAAACCGACATGACACTTAATTCTGACTTATGCCCGAAAAATGTAAACGGCCGACTGCACAGTGATCCGAACTGTCAAAACCGTAGGATTTTTTGATCGAGATAAAAATAATTTGTCCAGAATAGATCAGACAGGAACCAATTCATATCTTTTGCATGCTCGTTCATGGCTTGGCTAAATATGTCACGCGAACTTAGAGCCAGATATCAGTAGTGGGCTTTGGTCAGAAATTTTATTGTTTTTGCTATGGTCATTCATGTCAGTTTGTCGGTGATATAAGGTCTGTTCTCGTACTTGCTTTTCTGAAAGATTCTGTTGCACCGTATTATTTTCTTACAGCAACTTACAGAAAGCTACAGCAACTTACAGCAAAAGCAAAAAAGCTAGTTCGGGAACAGACATATTGTGATCGCTATTTTTCTACAGTGTTGCCAACTATGAGATTTTTTCATTTGAAAACTTCAAATACTCAAAACGTCCACACTTTTCTATGAAATATGATGGCGCCGGAAGAGTTTTTTAGAGACGAGAAAAGACAATGTGGTTCGTTCATGAGATATTGAATTTCAAAGATTACAAGTTTTTAAAAATGATCCATTGCACCATAACCCTTCGATATAGATTGTTGGTATGTTCTTGAAAGTTGTTCAAACCTATCGAAACTGTAAGTATGCTGAATACCTGAATGCTCAAATTCTGAGTTAAGTTTTTTTGCTACAGTGTTGCCATCTTGTGATTTTTGCAATCATTCATTTAAATACCAATTGAAAAAATGTAGCCATGTATGTAAACCATCTTTCAAAAACCAACAAAAAACATCCCAATAATTGCTTTCCCGGGGTTTCGACTACCTGGGAAATCCTGAAAAATCAGAGAATTCAATTTTAGTCCTGGAAAATCAGGGAATCTCAAGAAGCAATTAAAAATCAGGGAAATATTTCTTAATCCTCTCTGAAAAATATTACTCATTTCGCTAGTATCATACAATTTAATTACTCGGTGTAATTTGAGAATGTTTGTAAATTAATCAAATCTCTCAAGAATTGTGAGTTTGTAGGTGCTCAAATTAATGATTTCAATTGCCTGATGTGGTATTTGTGCAAGTTGAGCAGAAAATTACTTAACTCCAGCTCCTTATGTATTGTATAACAATTGTAGATGCATTACAGGTTATGTTATCTTTATTAGCGAGACTTTCAGCCAGAGGCTGGTTCATCTCTTTACGATACACTACAGCATACACTTAGAAATACCTATTCTTACACGGAACGGAATCCATCTTTAACATTAAGGATCAGACGTAAACAAACATATCATGTAAAACTAACAGCTCCGAGACTGAAAAGTTCGAAAGTACGTTTGAATGAACTGAATATTGCGTCTATTGTGACTCATATGTCACTCTTAGAGCACCTAAATTTACATTAATGTTTCTAAGTGTGTAAGAACTGTCAAAATTCAAACAATTTACACGCTGCATTAGTGTTCGTGAGATTCTGCTCGTAAAACTTAATTTAGATGAGTTTTAACCTAGATGATCATGGCAACAGCATAGCTTCTTCAAGGGCCGCTCCATTGCTTATAATCTTCTGGAATTTTTCAATTTTACCCTGAATGCCATGGATAATGGTAACCACTTAGAAGCTCTATACTGACTTCAGTAAAGCATTTGACAAAATCGACTTACCATTATTACTCTCAAGCTGCAGAAAGTAGGAATGCAAGCCGGACTTTTGAACTGGCTCCAGCCCTACTTTACAAACCGTACGCAAATTGTACGCTTTCAAAATAAACTTTCAGAACCAATTCTCGTCACCCTCATTTGGGCGCATTTCTTTTTATTTTGTACGTAAACGACATTTCCTTCATGTTTAAGGATATTTAAGAACTTGTGTATGCAGACAACATGAAGCTCTTCATAGAAATAAGAAATGCCTCCCATGCAGAAATAGTCCAGAATGAAATAAATCTATTCTACATTTGATGTAGCAAAAGTCTACACCAACTCAACGTAAAAAATGTAACGCAATAACATTTAGTAGAAAAATTGGAATCCCTTGCATAAGCATAGATTTAGACAAATGCTTCATCAAGAGGTTCAGTTTCAGAAGCTTTATATTAGTCATATGTCATATATAGCATAAAAAGCTAAATTAGCGGCCTTATTGATTACCTGGAATGTTCAATGCGTTCTTGTGAACCGTACAAAATTATTTTGTGGAATAGTTCTATCATTTGGGTTATTGGTCGCGGATGGTATTTTTTATATCAGGGGTCTACTACGATCTAGCGCTTGGTTAAACGTGCTATCCAGAACAAATGTTCAACGCAGATGGGATGAGCATTGAAGACAGGGTGTCGACTACCTGTAAACCTGCAAGTTTCAAACAACTTAATTACTCGGTGTAGTTTAAGGATGGTTGTTCATTTCATATTTTAAATAGAGTTGCGAATCTGTTGCTTAATGTTGCATTTTTGCAAGTTGAGCAAGAATTTATCAAATAGAAGGATAGTTTGACGATTTTGCGCTCCCACTGGGACACATTCCTGAGTTGAACGGATATACTGAGAGATGATAAAAATCTTTCCTTAGACACTAGACGTTGTTAGTTGTTGTAAAATTGAGCCTCCAAATGGGTATGTGCGTCTCTTAGTAGATGTTACACCTAATTGCGTCTGACGGAGATCCTTTGGGCGCATTGGAGAGCTTTTTCGTAAATTCAAGAATGGTAAAGAGTTAAGAGAAGAGGCTGATTTTTTCTGAACACTTGTACTTTTTGTTCCTTATTGTGTTCTTAATAACCTGCCCAAGTAACATTGCAGGTTTTATCGAGGTTTTATAGCATTCTTTGATTGCTTGGAGTAACACTTTTATGATTAAATAATGATTCAAAGAAACGTGAACAAGGATTGCCTTGACAGCATAAAATGGCTTTATTTAGTATTCTAGGTCCTCATTGCAAATCTGGTAAGCTGTTCTTACGATATCCCATTATAGGAATCTGTTCGCAAATTAGCGTTTGGTTAAGCGTATTTACCTTGATAATTCTCTTGTGGAGCTTTGTCTCAAATTGTGCTCAAGGGAATAAAAATATAAAGAGATTAAAGACAAGTGTTTCATATGTAAGATGTAGGGGAGCTTGGTGAATATCTGTCCCTAGCGTTGAGTTCGGAAACAGTCAGAAAATAACTTCAAAGCACGGTTGAAAAAGTTCACGATATTTCATGAAGTTCAACAAGGGAAAAGTTTGAGAGTCACAGTGAGTTTTGGTGAATATTTTCAACACTGCTTCTAAGGGTGTGAAAATCTCCATGCCAAGGACCTCTTGCTGAAAAATTTAAGTGACTAAGCAAGCCTTGTTTGTAGATTTATATCGAGATGGTTGCAGTTTCCTTCACACATTGCTATTGATCACGAATTGAACTGATTGCCTGGCTCTTATCACGATTAAAAGTTGTGAATTTAGAAAAAAAATCTGTCTTTCTTACATTCTGTAAAATGTATCGAACGCTTTATTCCATTTGACATTGTACTGAACCACTCTTCATGGGTTAGAGTAGAGGTACACGTAGTATTTCATGAAGAAATGTCCAGACAGCACTACCCAACTAACAATTTGAACTGCTTAGCTTATACAGCAAAAAAAAAGCCTTATGCAGCTAATGTATGCCTGTAAAGGCTGGTCTGCAGCTAAAATTGTTTCTTGTGCAGCACATATCTGAGAAAAGTAATAGTTGTTGAGGTCGTTTTGACAAAATCATGTAGACACAGCATCTGGATTCATTTATTTTTTAATTACTGGAATATCAGGGCATTTGGTTTGATTCATTGAGTTGACACCCTGGAAGAGTACACAAGGAATATATTGTATAACGGGATTAAAGACAACTGTTTCATATGCGGGAATATTTCTTGCGGAAAGTCCAACAAACGGATAGAAAAACAAATAATAAGGATGAGGAAAATTCCATGTCAAGGAGAGGAAATAGAGAAAATTGAGGAATGAAACGGATTATAAACTTATTGAAAACTTTCTGTGTGCATTTTCATCTTTTTCTTCACATTTCAAGCTTATTGCATATCGCATATTAGCTTATTGCGTGCCCTCAAATTAGTGTTCTATCTAGATGCACTTCCACCGTTATTAATTGAGAGCTTTCGATGCCTGTACCGTTTTTGTATTGGTATAATTTTGTGGCAAGAACAATCATAGTTTATGGTTAGGGATGTCGAGACATTTTCCAACCCGAAAAACTCCTAAACAGAACTGGGAATCGAACCAAGCCACCTCCAGCACGGTTTTGTGCATGTTGTGGGAATTAAACTGATCGTTTTATGATAACATTCTCTTTAAGATCTTGTTCAGTAAAAGATAGCTAACTGATTGATATAAAAATGGTTGCAGTTTCATTCATCGTTATCAATTAAAGTAACATCCAGGTTACTACTTTAACTGATTAACTGGCAGTATATCTTCCACATACAATCAGAGCCGCACTCAGGATTTTGTTAGGTGGAAATCATTCATTTTTGCACCCCGCTTGCTCTTTCAATTTTACGATGCCCTCTCATCACCTTCTCAAATCAAAGCGTAAAAGAGAAAGAGATATCACAACCAATTCTCAATATCATACCTTTTTTCTCTGACATTGAGTGGGAGTTTGTAAGACTGTAAGGCTTTGTTCTGGTTGGTGAATTTTCTCTTAAAACTGACACCTCGAAAATAAATCAAGAAATTCGAAAATCCCTCCCTGATCGCCGATTATCTACAAGATGTGTATCAAAATCAATTCCTTGTCGGTCAGAAATTAATAAGATGGAATAGCATTTTGATTTAAAAATCTTAAATTAGTTTTTGGACATTTTAGTTTATTTTCGAAGCGTCAATTTAAGTGTAATTTAACCAAATGGAACACAGCCTAAGTGCGAGTTCTGACATTAATTTGAACATTCCTGTCCTATCTTAATTATCGTTCAAACGATTTTAGAACAATATTGGGTACAATTTCCCGAATTTATTTAAGATCTCTATGTTAAGTAAAAAAAATTCTATTTAGTTTTGTGAAACCCTCAGGATTTTTTCAGTGACAAATGCCACCTTTGCTACCTGGTGAGTACGGTGCTGCATACAGTAACTATAACAAACTCTCAATCTTGCTCGTCAGAATGTCCAACAACCGATTAGCTCAGCATCTACTTAACTAAATATTATAATTTATTAGCTGAGCTGGCAATTTCTTAATGAAGTCCCAGCAAATCGAATTTCAGAACTAATCGGTTGTTGAAACACAGGCAATAGAAATTAATTGCGCAACACACATGGAAAGGCCACTCAAATTTTCTAATCAAACAAGAATTGATAACTTTGGCGGCACCGGTGGTGTATTGGTAAGCGTGATTACCTTTCACCCCAGCAGGCCTGGGTTCAATCCCATTCGGCGCCGTCGGGATTTTCTGGGGCATGAAATCTCTGATCACGCCTTCATTCGCAAGGGAAGTAAAGCCGTTGGTCTCCGGTCCATGAGTTAATGGGTCGATAGGTAGGATCCATGTAGGATCCAGGTGTGGGAGCTGCCTTTCTGGCGTCAGTAGCATTGGTACTCAGTACGGAAAACCAGATCGGACGGAAAGCAAATCCAGGAAAAAAGAAAAGAATTGATAACAACAACTGAAGCATTAGGACCCTAGGGTCAAAAACTGGGGCGCTAGTTCCACAAAAGGCACTCTCACTCTAGTCCAACCATTTTTAATTTTTAAATCTTAGCATTAAATTTCCTTGGACCCGTCAAGGAGTTCAGACTTAGGCTTTAAACCGATGAGCAATTGCTGACAGTTAAAACAAATTATCCTCCTCAAGTCTCTCCACAATTCAATAATCTATACGTCGATATTCTCTAAATCAAAGGAGCATTTATGACATGATAACTGGTGGTAATCGGCCACATCCTATCAGCTTCCTGGAAACCTCGGAAAAGTGGTCCGTACCTGTAATTCCCACCAAAATCTGTCGTTAGACGAATCACACCAGTTTTTTCGGCACAGCTTGGGAACATCCATCGGCACACCTTCTGCACAATCTCGTAGCCATTGAGTTGTTGTAAATAAAATTACAAAGTTGTTTGACTGTATATTCAGGAACATCCTCTAGTTGAATATACCAGAGGAACTCAGGCCAGCAGTTCACTTGCAGATTCAAATCCGAAAAGTACACACTAAGAAATAACTAATTTTACACGTGACGGAATCCATCTTTGACACAAAAGATGAGACGTAAACGAACATGCCATGTAATATTAAGTGTTTCGAGACTGAAAAGTTCGTTGCTCGACGAAAAGTACGTTTGATTGAGCTGTATTTCGCGTTTTTTATGACTCAAATTTATGTCAAAATTGACGCTCGTATATGTCACTCTCAGAGCACCTAAATTTACATCTATTTTTTTTAAGTGTGTAGGTTCTACACAGAAAAAAATTCTGAATTTTTACTATCGTGTAAAATCTCCCTTCTTTAATTTTGAGCTATGTTTAGCATAAACAGCGAAATCGTTTGCTAATTTATGCGATATTGCGCATAAATTTACACGAAATATCGCGTAAATTTAGGCCAAATCTAGCGTTAATTTTATGTGCGCGATGTCTCGCAGAAATTTACATGAATTTTTCAAACGGTGTAGCATTGGCTCAGGAGAAAGAAACAGTTAATCAGAACCCATTAGTACCCTTAATTCAAATAATGCTGCAACTCACACTAAACAAATTACAGAAGTCATATTCATCATCCTCTATATTCGGTCTCCAAAAATGTTCTTTCCGGTCGCTGATAGACCGTTGCTTTTTACATCACGAAAGACTACGTTCCCGAGCAAAGTAAAATAACAACTTGATAACATCTTGAAAACAAGTCTTGTTATTCCAGATGCCATTTTGTTTTCAGTTGTTATCGCATAACAAATTAAGTTATCAACCTTGACTAATTTTGTTATCAGTTGTTATCATGAAAGAATATTAAATTATGCAAGATTTGATCAAAGCTTCAAATATTATCCACAAGGCAAGAAAAAAAAACCACTGCCAATAATATTCCAATTTTTAGCGTAAGCCTTCAATACCAAATCGATAAAATTATTTGAAATTTGTTGAAAAAATGTGTATGGATCACAAGATTTGTTATCAAGATGTTTGCAATGATAACTGAATCAGTTATTTTTGTGATATCCAAGGAGTATTATTTTGATAAAATTTGTGTTATATTGGCTGTTTATTCAACCACGATGATAACATGTCAGTTATCAAATCTTGATAACCGGGCATCAGAACTTGTTATCAATTTAGTATAATCCTTTGCTCGAGTTTCTAGTCTGCCTTTGAGGGCATTATAAAACACTGGACTTTTATTATCCTATGAACACAAAACACCAAAATTTCGCACACTCTCCACTTAAATCGACCGATGAACGAATACTATGAATTTGAGCATCATCTACATACAACCGATCAGATACATGTAGAATCAGGTCCAATCAGTGCCCATGGGATAGTCACCACATCCGATGTTATCAGGGCTGAAAAAATCATTGAAATTCATCAAAGTTCACTATGGATGAAAAATTCATTTCATAGTGATTTTTTCATGATGATTTTTTCATGATTTTTTCAACTCTGTGCCACTAGACCGATTTATCCTTGCGATTTCAAACCAAAATATTCAAGGTGTCAGAAATACCGGGTTGCTGGCTTGGGTATTTTACAAACAATCGCAGCTTGCTCTATGACCGGCACATCGGCACACTTGCGGTACACTGACAAAAAAGATGACCCAACATTGGTGTGCGGAGTGACCTACCCCTTTGCTCAGGGTGATAGTTGAATCTCATGAGCTTTACATACTTCAATCATTTGTGATTGTATGGAACGTCTAGCACAACTGCTGGCACATCCAGCATTGTATCGGACGTCCTTAGGGCAAATGACCAAATCCAAACCTTTCATGCGGCATACGAATCAACTGGTCAGAACATTCGTAAATGGACTGATGAACCATTTTTCGAATTCAAATAGGGGAAATGGCTCTAATGTTGGCCTATGGATCTTAGATTGGGCCCATCGCTAAAAATCTGCTATTTATCAATTTAATCTAGATGAACGCGTCATTCGGACGGTACTTATGGATATATTCGGTCGCTATTGAAAATTTAGTCGATTGCTGAATTTATGTATGGGCCCAAATTAGGGGCATTTAGGCCGACATTACATCCATTTTCCCTATATTAACAAGGTCAAATATTACAGCAGATGGAATTGTTTGAAATTCTTCTTAAAATTGGGCTCTAAGTTGCTCTAAGTTCAAATCTCCATGGTACCTTCTATATCGAGCTACGTAAAGTTAACTGTAAAACGTAACTTATTAAAGGTATGATGTATGGAGAGATTTCGATTGAAATTGAGCAGTTTTTGCCTCATTTCCTTTAAACCTTTAAGGTGCAATTTCAAGAGTGCAAATCTTAAGATTTACGAGGATAATAAATATGTAAATGTCAAACAACAGACAACAAGTAGTTGTTAGGTTTTTCATTGCACTTCTAGGAAAAAATTTTAACAGTCCTACTCCGGTTAAGTTTTGATGAAATGACGAACTTTTCTTGAAATACCTCCCATCATCTTTTGGACACTCTGTTCGTCGACTTGTGTGGGCATTTTGATCCACCATCTCTTTATCTCTGCAGCATCCCAAATCACTTTTCCAGTCTTTTCAGCTTCCGCTTAACAACTGCCCAATCCTGATGAATGGGGGCGTCTTAGTGGAATACCTGTGTAAAGAGAGAGAGAGAAAGATTAGTAATTTCCATTTAATTCCACTACCTTATTTGCTTATCCTTGACAGATACGCGTATTTCGTCTACAATGTGCAGTACGAGTATTAGTACAAGACACTGAAGAAGTCTGCACATTGTAGACGAAATACGCGTATCTGTCAAGGATAAGCAAATAAGGTAGTGGAATTAAATGGAAATTACTAATCTTTCGCTCTCTCTCTCTCTTCATAAACTGCCCAATATTTCTCGATTGGGCGAAATTGAGGGCAATCGGGTGGGTTGATGTCTTTTTCAATGAAATCTACCCTGTTGACACGGTACCACTGTAGTGTCTCTCGACTGTAGTGGCAGCTAGCCAAATCTGGCCAAAACTTGACAGGGCCTTTGTGTGCTTTGATGAATGGTAGACTGCGATTTTTCACGCACTTTTCCTTGTAGAGCTTCGAGAAAGCAAATTTTCTAGCGAACTTATCAGCAATAACAAATATATTTGTTGGTGACATCCCCTTGAGCCGTGGCCACATAAAACTGTTGCCCGGGAAGCTGCCCAAAATCCATCTTAGTCCTTCGTGAGAACCTATCTAACTATGTAACTTCCGAGCGCGTGTTTTGGCCGTTCGGTTCAGTTTCAGCGTCCAATTTGGCTGCTTTCTGGCACGATAAGAACGATAGCCTTCGCGTAGACGGATCCTTTCGTTGGAATTGTATTTGTGTTCGTTAATTGGGTTTGCTCTAATTGTTCTCAATACTTTCCAATGCAGTTGCCGATCGTAAGTTCCACTACGACGCCTACTGTGATCCTTCCGAACAATAGTGTTCCGCTCTCGGAAACGTTTGAGGGCACTGCACACGGTAGATTTTGAACCTGACCACGTTGGATTTTCAACGTGTGTGTTCAAAATTATGCTCCTGCTTGCGGCTTGCATCTGATAGTACTTTTTATATCGTAACAAAACTTTAACCACTAAATGAGAGCTTCCAAAACAGGCTGCTGTCAAAACATTTGAGAATCGATCATTAGTACCGCTGTAAAAAAAAATAAGCAGTGCGTCCAGATTGTAAGTGAATTGAGCTGTACCACAAATAAGTAACTCCTACTTACAGTAACCAAACTGCCGGTAATCGCAAGTCAGTCCCATCTGCATTTTTATCAATTTTGAGTTAGCATCATTATTCAGTATATCTTTCTAAGTTTTTTGAGATTTGCTATTGAAAAAAGGTGGTTTGTTCAAGAAAAATGAAAAACAATACCAAGTAAAATTGTCCCACAGCGAAAAGTAGCCGCAAGTCAGTCTCATTAGAAAAACATATACTAGATATCCCAAGTAACAATTCAAGTTTTATCGAGGTTTTATAACATTCTTCAAGTCTAAATTATGGTCTACAGAACCCTCATATTGCTACTTGGGATGTTAGACAACACATCGCATCATGATATTTGTCTCAAGACAGATTTTGTCCACTTCCCCTAGGGTATCTGGAACATGTCCGGATGTGGCCAATATAGTTCATACGATACTCAGTTTGACCGCCAATGGATATGGCTTTGAATTCTCATGTGATATGATGTATCGGCTGATGGATTTTGATTTAAAAAGGATTTACTACTTCCCCGGGGATACCCGGAACGTGTCCGGGTGTGGCCAACATGGTGCTGGTAACTCATGATGACTCTTATTGATCTTATTTTTGAATTCTCATGTGAATTGATTTATCGCATGGTGTGTTTGACACGTTTATGAAAAGCTCTGGTCTGATGAAGACCCATACTCACCGGAATATGTTCCGCCCATTGCTCTGGAGCTAGCGGAACAAATCCAGAAACATTTAATAACGTTCTATGGGACCATGATATCTTTCCACTATTCAATACTGTGCTAAACTAATGCAGCATCGTCATGGAATTGTGACTGACTTGCGGTTATTTTTCTCATTGACGGTAAATGTAATCGCAAGTTAGTCCCACTCTGATTTTGGCTATGAAATAAAAATTTCACGATATTTTCCCAATATTTTTTGGTAAACATGGCATTCTATCACATTGTATGTTTATGTTTAAATTTATCCCTCCAAACTAAGTGTCAAATCAGAAAACTTGTAAAATCTTTGAACACCGTTTTCTCATTTCCAGTTTTTTACAGATGGGACTGACTTGCGATTATGGGCAGCAAACTAATGAAAAACCCTTAAATGGGTAACTCCATTTTAGCATGCAAATTGTGGTCATATTTCATAGAAAAATAATCTTATTTGAGTAGCGTGAATGATATCAGTGTAGTGTGAACGTGTTACTACTCAATGTGCGATGGTGATTTGGGTTAATTGCCGTCCATTTAATGAGAAAGTTGCACAAATGCTGGTTTAATTTAGCCAAATTTACTTATATTATCTATCGTTCATTTGATTTACTAAAGTTTGATCTATCCCGCATACTGAGTTTGTTCAGTTTTGGTTGATGCATGGTAAACTATACCCTGATTAGGGTTTAACGATCTTATCCAAGTAACAATTTGGATTTGAGTTCTTTCAAATATGATTTAGACTTGTAGAATTTAAAACTTCGATAAATCATGAATTGCTACTTGGGTATGGTGTTGTACAAACAACACAATTTAATCAAAATCAGTTAAGAATGGATAAAATTATGGAATACATGTTTTTGGGATCCAAATTTGTTGGAAAGAAAACAATTTTATAGTAGAACGTAAAAATGTTCTTAATTATTTTGCAAGATCAGGAAAATCTGACAGTATGCATAAGACACATGCCACCAAAGAAATTGACCGATCTCATGATAAAACCAAGTTTAAATTATTTCAGTCACGTATCTCCACGATTGATAATGATTCCGCATAATATGTATTACGCAAGTTAAGCACTTCAACTGCTCAAATAT
This sequence comes from Ochlerotatus camptorhynchus, assembly GCF_037179485.1. NCBI lineage: Eukaryota > Metazoa > Arthropoda > Insecta > Diptera > Culicidae > Ochlerotatus > Ochlerotatus camptorhynchus. Next base: position 667,941 of record NW_027040627.1, on the reverse strand, counting down.
CCGTTGGTATTTCGAACCTCGGAGCTAAAATTTTAAGTCAATATAATATAAGTTGCGTATCATTACGCAAATTCAGCACGTCCTCCTACATTCCGCGGCTGTCTTCCGAGCGTATCAGCTAACACCAGAGACCATCTGGAACAAACCGAAGATCTATCTCCCGCAACGCATCCAGCCGCCCCTCGAGAAATCACCCACCGCTCAAACGATCGTCGCGCCCACGAGCTCCATACAATGCACCGAAGCCACCCGCCCTTTGCAACGACCTTCTCCCTCCAACACTCGATCACGTATCACTGCAAATGGGCTCCCCTCCGATGCGACATTATTCAAAATCAATATGCACAAAAGTAAAAAAAAAAAAAATACCCATCGATTATCCCACAGGATCTTCACCAACCCAACCCAAGCAACTGCATTGTGATATGTCCAAGAAGTGACGAATACACCCCATTTCTCTCTCCCTCTCGAAGATCGTCCTCCCTCCCGGTGTGTAACCTAATGCATTTTAATCGCGCGAATCCCCACCGCAAACAACATCAACCAGAAGAAGAAGAAGAAGAAGAAGCAAAAGTTCTGCATTTTTGTGCTGACCAAGCCAGCCTCTCTACACTGCCGCCACTTCTGCTACGTTCTGCTACGTAGAATAAATTCAGGAACCAAGAAGTCCTCAGAACAAGGGATCCACCAATCGCGACCAGAAACACTCGGCGGAAAACAAATATAGTGTGACGATGTTCCAGAAATTAGTGTGCGAGTGAAATAGCAACAACGAGCAAACAATTTGCGGCGGACGGAGGAAAAGCGACGCGGTGAAACGCCGCGGACGCCGACGAACCTAAAATTTAACCTTGGATTAAACATATAATTTTTTTTATTTCGCAAATTCGCGATCTCCTCCGCACACACCGGCAACCAGCAGCTCTGAGGGACAGAAACATCGCGTCGCGCCTGCTTCCCACACCGTCTCCAAAGAACGAGGACCCCCCGCGTGCGTCTGTGTGTGTGTGTGTCTGTATATATTGTGGATCTCGTCGCCGCTGTAACATACCGCGTCGCCGCGCATCACATCACTGCAAAGCAGAATCAACAGTTTATTTTTTTTGCTGCTACTTTGCTCCTCTCCGCGCGCGTCTCCGACGGCACCGCGCGTTCTGTGTTGTGGGGTTTGATCACCGTCGTTGTCAACGTATCATTTTCTATTCCCAACAACTACGACGACGACGACGACGACGACGTCGAACGACGTTGGGTTTTGGCTGATTTTACATTCGCAACACATACCCGCTAAGCAGAGAAGAAGAACCAGAAGAAGCAGAGGAAGAAAAATTCGCCAAAACCATCAACAACTAACCAGCACCATTACCAACAGCAGCAGGCATTAGCAGTAGCATTAGCAGTAGCGACAACAACCGAGAGTAAAACTTTGTTGTAAAGTTGAAGGTAATTTACTGTTTTTTTATGTATCGCTATTTATTTTAGTTTTATAATTTATCTATTTCGCATTCTCGCACACACGACGATCGCCATGATGATGATGGTCGAAAAATTCGCCAACTGCTAAGCGGGCTATTTTATCGCAGTGAATCTGCACCGCACCACACTCGCATACAAATCCCTCCCCCTGCAGCGGTGGCTGCTCCTGTCTGCTCCCCCACCAGTCACTATCAGTCAGTCAGCTATCAGCAACACTAAGAAGCGATTAGCATCGGCGAGAGCGGAGCGGTACCGCCCGGCCGTGCTTCGGGCACTCTTCGTGTCGTCGGTCAATGTTTTTGCGGAGCTTTGGAAGGCCGCTGATCACCGTCGGGTGGGGTTGAGTTGATTTTATGTCATCATTATGTTTTTCTTCGATGGTATCTTTACTTTTCTTAGTGAAGAATCTTTACTTTTGAAGCATTCTGTTACTTTATTTCACATCGGTCTCCATTCCGCAATCTAATGCCAATCACCGACGGACATCGATTGCAGGAAGGCAGCTTCCACACCTGCGTAGGATATCGCATTCATTCAACACACGTGGGCCGGGACCAACGACTGTACTTCCTTTCCGAAGGACTTTTTAAGCATTCCTCGATTTCATTCTGAGAATAAACTAATTTCTCTAACAACGCGCTGTCTCAGAAGGAAAATTGACCGAAGACACCAAAACGATTGCACTTTTATTAGTCTTTCCGCACTTTTTCGTTGCACTTATAACACTAGTTTACAGCATATTTGAACCAAGGTTGTAAAGACTCATTTCAGCTAAAATAATGTTTTTCGGAATAATAAAACCAAAAGATGGTATGATGGCATGTTTTACTTGTAACTTACAAGAAGAGGTTACAAAGTATGCTTTGGAAACATAAAACCTGTAAATTTTGCTTTCTATGAGTCACAATCAGCGATTTGCTGATCGCTGAGTGAGTGAGTGAGTGAGTGAGTGAGTTTATGAAAAATCGCTGATTGTGACTCTCATGAAGTGAAACAAACAGGTTTAATATGTCAAACACATTCTTTGCAACCTCTTCTTGTATCCTACCAATTCAAAATTTGATCATGGCATCTAATTATTTCATAATTTGGAAAAACATTGTTTTAGCTGAAATGAGTCTTTGCAACCTTGATTTGAACTTTGTAAGCTGATCAGAGATGCCTGATTTTTTTTTCAGAAGTCTGCGAAAAATGCCTGTGAATTTCAGAAATGTCTGTAATTCGGCTGCATAAAATAAGCAGAAGTTTAGCGTGTAAAGGGGATTTCGATGCGGAATTTGAAATGTCAGTAAAAGTCATGTTCAAGCAAAAAACACCTGCTTTTAACGAATTGAGTTGGAGATAAATTACGACAAATGATGTTGACTCAAAGTTGAGATTACATAACATTCATGTGATCACATGAGCTCTTTATTTATTCTTTGAGTGTATACTTCTAGAATGAGTAAATTTTTCGTACGATGAATTGGTTTTAAACACTAACGTTGTAACGATTTTACAAATGCAGTTTAGAACAAGATATATCAAGCAGCATATTCATTACATTTTGGAAAATAATAACACACCTGGGGGAGAAAAACTTGGTTAAATATAACACAATTTTCTGATACCAAACCTTTTAGCCTTTCTCGTACACCAAGGTATGAAATCATTTGAAAAACACAATTTCGTTCCTAGACCCGGAGAGACGAATGGCATATACCAATAGACTCATCTCAACGGGATCGGAAAATGTTTCTGTATGTGTGTATACATGTATGTATCTACAGTGTATCTCAAAATTGATCGTACACCCTAGAGGTAAATTTTTTGAAACATAGTGAATATATATATTTTTAAATCGTGGCTGGTGGTTGAACTAATGTTAATTGATTTATTGCTATAGTTTTGGTCTTTATTGGAAGCTGAGTTGATTGGAAGACTATTAGAAAAATATCAATGTTTTTTAAAAAGTCAAATAAACATATAACTCAACAACGTGAAAAAAAGAGTTGATAAGACCAATTGTAAATTTATTCCACCATTATTTGAGTTGACAGAACTAGAGTACCAGAGTTTTCGGGCTACATTGACATTACACTAGAGCTGTCAAATAACACCCGGGGTGCTACCACTTGACCTGAGATCCAGTTTCAGTTATGTTGAGTAGCGAATCATAACCGTACATGTTCCAAGTTCCACAAAGAAGTGGACAGATTCTTATATGTTGGAACTTAATTCCAACATGCATTCTTACAATTTATGTTGATATGTTGCACATAAAGAAAGCGTCATATCGAGTACAAGTTTACATTATAGATCGTGCAAAGTTATGAGACATTTAATGAAATATTCCAATGCAACCGTCCATGTGTGTAGGCCATATTTGTTACAAGTTGCTAGTACGCGTGAAAAGGATGTTTACACCTGATAACGGCTGACTAAAAGTAAATTTGCTACGCACAAAAAGACCTGTAATTCGTGATTCAATAAGTTGAAAAAATCCATTAATGGCTGCTTTACAGTACTTTTATTAAAACTTCAAAGTTACAGCATTAGATGGTCACATTTCTCCAGTTCGAACGAAATCTCGACACGGAATCAGCGCATTTCTTCCACTTTGCCCGCATTTGCTGGATATCCTTGACTGCCCCGCCGCGCCCAATATTTTTTGATTGGTCAAATTCCGGGCAATTCCGATTATTCATTCAGCTTGGGCACAAAATCGATCTTGTTGGCAGCATACTACTCCAGAACCACCTTGGAGTAGTGGCAGTTAACCATATCGGGCCAAAAGATGACTTTGCCCCTATGCTTGCGGATGAACGGCAATACACACTTTTCCAGGCATTCTTCGATGAAAACTCGGGATGTCATCGTCGAGGATGTGACGAATGGTTCCGTTTTCAGGCCACAACAGTAAATCACTTGCCAAATCATGGCCTTCTGCGCGAACTTCTCCGCAAACACGAACTTGAATCTTCCCGGCACGTCCAGTCACGATGCAAAACTTTTGACCGGGAAGCTGCTGAAAATCGAGTTTGACGTGTGTTTCGTCAAAACACGGTCATACAAAAGCCTTGCACGATTTTTGGCCACATAATTCTGCTTCATGTGCCGGTTCGGATGTTTACTGGCTTTGTACGACTTGTATCCTTCCCTGGCAAGGATGTTCGGCGCCGTTTGAAAGTTGGCGTTGTACCTTCTGGCCACATCTCGGCTGGCTTTAACGCATCTCAACACCTTGCTGCGCAGCTGACGATCCCTGGTTCCAGTTTTTTCGTAGGTCCGCTGATTCCTTTCCACACTCAAGGCTGCCTTGGAGGTTTTGAGCACTCGACAAACTGTTGTTTTCGGCATCTTCAGCATTTTAGCCAGCTTGGAACCGGACCACTCCGGATTTTCCAGGTGTTTGTACACAATATTTTTTCTTCTTTCAAGTTCCATTTGACGTTATTCCTGAACGCGATCGGCTACTTTGATCAAACTTGCACCACGTCAATTTCTCCAGCGGGACAAACTTAACGAATTTCAAAGTTGATACATGTTTTGGAATGTACCGATAGCGTACCATAGTGTACCTTCAAGGATTTTGAACGTACCTCAAAGCTTCCCGGAAAACCCGTGTCCCGCTGGATAGACATACGATTTCAGCAATGACCTAGTCGATCGACCAGATTTCTACGGAAATGTGACGTACCAAATGTGTACTTTATGGAGCTGTAATTCATTTTTAACGTATCTCTTATTTTCACTTAAATGTTTATACTAAACTTTATAAATCAGTTTATATATGAATTCTGGGCACGGAATTGGATTTCTCGGAAAATTTTATCTTGATTTCATATAAAAAACATTATACTTAAGTGCATTCTAGCCAATTTGAGGACCAAAACAGCTGGTTTTTTTTTTATTTGAATCCCTTAAAAATATACTAATTTTGAGAAAAAACCGTAAATTTCATGAATAATTATGGAGACGCACAGTGCTGCTTGGAAAACTCCATCATGAGAAATGCCTTGATAACTTTATGATCGGTCATGATCCCTGGATATGGTAAATTCTATCAGAAAGTGAATTCTAGTTAGGTACGTTGGTCATGACCGATTTAAATATGGTCGAATTCGATTCGTATTGGTAAACACGTATTCGCAACTGATGTTCGTTGATCGAATTTTGTTCCACGCGCTAAGCGATCTGTATAACTTGCAAAGCCTCCCTTAGCTCAGTCGGTCAACCTCTCTTTGCTCGACTGTTGAGCTGTTCAGTTCGTTTTCTTTTTCGCTCGAGTTCTCGCTTCGATTCGGTTTGTGCTGTCGCGTTGCGCCGTGGAAGCGTCGCCACCTTCGCGCGTTCTGGCAAGTTTACTGCAACTTGCCAACACGAAACAAATGGTGCGTAAACGTACCAATGATTCAGCAGCGGGCCCTTCAAAGAAAGTGGTAATCCAGCACAGCGCGTCGCAGGATGACGCCGGAAAACGGGTACTGCAAGCCAACCAGTTTGCGGTGCTCCCCGAAGAAAATGGCGATGGTGACGTCGTTCCCATCGCTGCAAGAGAGCGGATTCCCCCGCTTTTCACGCCGGAGAAGGATGTTGCCAAGCTGCGTGCCGAACTGGCAAAACACAAGCTGCTGCCTCGCTTCAAGCTTTGCAGCATCGGCACCAAAATCATGTGCTCCAGCCTGGAGGAGTACAATCAAACAGGATGTTTCCTAAAGGAAAACAACGTTGACTTCTTCACGCACGATCTGCCATCGAGCAAGCCACTGAAGCTGGTATTGCGTGGATTACCGTCGTTCGAGGCGGCTGTGGTTAAATCCGAGCTGGAGCGGCTTGGGCTCAAACCTGAGGCGGTGTTCCCAATAAACCGGCGTTCCAACCACAACACCAGCTTCCGTGACCAGTTGTTCCTGGTGCACTTCACGAAGGGATCCACCAGTCTAGCGGCTCTGAGATCCAAAATCCGGGACCTGTTTCAGGTCATCATCAGTTGGGAGCATTACAAATCCCAACATCGTGATGTTACGCAGTGTATGAACTGCCTCTCCTACGGCCATGGCACCAAAAACTGCCATATGAAGACTATCTGCGGCAAGTGTGCTGGAACTCACTCGACTGCGTCCTGTGAGCAAGATGATGACATCGAGCCAACGTGTGTCAACTGCGGTGGTAACCACCAAGCCTCCAATCGCGGATGTCCCAAGCGAGTGGAGTTCATCAATATCCGTCGGAAGGCTACGATCAATAATCAGCCCGGTCGCCTCCGTAATCATCGTTCGCCTCCTGCACGCACGGAAGTCCAGTACCCAGCTCTCCAGCCCCGTCGACATGTTCCGAACTTAGAACCACTTCCGCTCAACAACCAACAAGTCAAGCATGTGAGTATTCCTAACAATCGAACAGTCCAGCATCGTCTCGCTGCTGCTCCTGCCCAGCCAATGCCAGGTCCCTCCACCGCCCCTGGTTTATCATACGCTGGTGTTGTCTCAGGTGAGCCTGTCGACGATTCTCCGTTCACCTCGGAGGAACTTGTGACGCTCGTGGCCGAGGTCATCATCATCTTGCGCACCTGCAAGACTCGATCTGAACAGCTTCATGCTGCCCTGTCCCTTGTCACTAAGTATGGACCGTGAAGCCATCAAGATTGTAAATTGGAACGCTTGCTCCTTGAAGAGCAAAAACATCGAGTTTGTTGAGTTTCTCAATGAACGAAACATCGACATTGCCATCATAACTGAAACCCACCTGAAGCCTGAAACAAACGTCTACCTTCCCGATTTCCGGCTCGTGAGGCTAGATCGAACCAACTCTGGAGGAGGAGGAGTGGCTATTGCAATAAGGAGAAACATCTGCTGTCGACTGATGCCCAGCTTTCAGCTGAAGATCATCGAAGCCGTAGGGGTGGAAGTTTCTACTCCTATCGGCCCCATCACCATCGTCGCGGCTTACTGCCCCAAACAAGTCAACATCAGGGACGGATCGGCAGCAGATCTGCGACGAGATATTATCAAGCTAACACGACGACGGGAAAACTTTATCATCGCTGGCGACCTGAACGCCAAACATCAAGCTTGGGGCAACAATCGGCGCAATCAAAACGGCACCATCCTGAACAACGACCTGCAGGAAGCGCAGTACAACATCTTGAGTCCGGAAACTCCCACCCGGTTGAGTCGGTCCGGTGTTCACGCTACCATCGATATCTTCATCAGCAACATGGGCAACAACATCGCTCAACCTATCACCTATCAGGAACTCAGCTCGGACCACTACCCGGTGGTGACTGAGGTGGGATCCTCCGTAAATCGATTTGAAACTTTCCGGCGCAACTATCATCGTGTTGACTGGGGTCAGTTCCAACATTGCGTCGACACCGCTGTAGACTACGATGTCCAACCGGAATCGTCCGAAGATGTTGACCGGTGTCTGCGCTCCATCGATCAAGCAATTTCCCGGGCCAGGGAGCTACATGTGCCAGTATCCAGACAGGTGAGTAATACTCTGAACCTTGACAGGCCTACTAAAGACCTCATTAGACTCCGCAACACGATTCGTAGGCAGTACCAGCGTACTGGGCTGCCTAACCTGAAGACCAATTGCAACCGTTTGAACAAAATCATCCAAGCCAGGATGGTGGATCTCAGAAATATCGATTTTGCAAACAAGATTCGCTCTCTCCCAGATTGTGCTAAGCCATTCTGGAAAATGGCAAAGATTTTGAAAAATAAGCCGAGGCTCATTCCTCCCCTTTCCTCTCCTAACCAAAATTCGGACCCATCTTTACTAATAACCCCATTTGAAAAGGCCAATGCTCTTGGACAACACTTTGTAAATTCACATAACCTTGGCCACGCCATGGTGAGTCCCCACGAGCCTGCAGTATCACAGGCAATGGCTAGTGTCGCTGCCACCCCCGTAGTTGTCCCTGACGAAAGTAGAATATCGGCTGATGAGGTGATAGCAGCGATTAAATCAACAAAGAACATGAAGGCCGCTGGTGTCGATGGAGTGGTCAACCTCGAGCTGAAAAACTTGAGTGTTGACTTCTTCAAGCACCTTGCAGTGGTCTTCAACAAGTGTTTAATGCTTGGCTACTTCCCTGCATGCTGGAAGTTAGCCAAAGTTATTCCAATTCACAAACCTGGCAAAGACCCTACCAGTGCCAAAAACTATCGCCCCATCAGCCTCTTGTCCTCCATCTCGAAGCTATTCGAAAAATTGATACTCAGCCGTCTGCTGGTGTTTTCAAATGATAACCACATCTGTCTCAAAGAGCAATTCTGGTTTAGGAAAGGCCACTCTACCATCCACCAACTCGCACGGGTTACTAACATCATCAAGCGGAACAAGTCCGTTTCCAATACATCTGCCATGGCATTGTTGGACGTCGAAAAGGCGTTCGACAATGTCTGGCATGATGGTCTAGTGTACAAGCTGCATCGATACAACTTTCCGAACTACCTCGTGAAGATCATCAAAAACTACTCGTCGGGCAGATCATTCCAGGTCTACTTGAACAATGTCTCCTCTGATACGTTCAACGTTAATGCAGGGGTCCCTCAAGGTAGCCTGCTTGGGCCTATCCTATTCAACATTTTGGTGTGGTATCCTGTCAATGTTCGCAGATGACACCTCCATCATCTATAAGGGTCGAGTGATCCGTGCTCTGGCGAGTAAACTACAATCAGGCCTGGATGTTTTGTCCGACTATTTTAAGAGCTGGAAGATTTGTATCAATGCAGCTAAAACACAAACCATTCTGTTTCCACATTCGTATTCACCTCGGCTTGTCCCGCCTGCTAACGTCAAGATCCATCTTGATAGCACTCCCATTGAATGGTCGAGTGAAGTAGTCTACCTTGGTCTCACCCTCGATAGCAAATTGCTATTCCGATCCCATGTGGACAAGACATCCACCAAGTGTAACATCTTGATCAGGTCGCTCTACCCTCTGATAAACAGGAAGTCCACCCTGTCCCTCAAAAACAAGCTTGCTGTCCACAAGCAAATCATTCTGCCGGCTATTGAGTATGGTATGCCAATCTGGGAGAGTTGTGCTAAGTGCCACCACTTAAAGCTTCAGAGGATCCAAAACAAGATCCTCAGAATGATCCTTAACAGTCCACCACGAACTCGTAATTCTGAGATTCACCACCTGGCCGGTCTTCAAACACTCGAGGAGCGAAAGACTTCCACGCTGGAAAGGTTCAGAGTCGCCTGTCTGCGATCAAACCACCAGATCATTCGTGATTTGGCAACCTAGTTTAAGTAGTTAGGTGCTCAAGTAGGTAGGTTATCAAATTTTTAAATTCAAACCAAAACAATCCCACAAAGGGTATCCTGTAAATTAGCGCTAAACGCAATCATCACATTAGAATAACCAATTAACTAGAACAAAGATGAAGAGCCAAAGGCTAACCAATTGAAATGTTAAATCAAATGTTGAAACATAAAACCCAGAAAATAAACGTAAATTTTACTACTACTAGCTCAGTCGGTAAAGGCGCAGCTACAAAGCAAGACCATGCTGGAGGTTCTGTTTCCCGGGCCGGTCTAGGAATTTTTCGGGTTGGAAAATGTCTCGACTTCCCTGGGCATAGAAGTATGATGGGACTTGCCACACAATTATAGTAATGCAAAAATGGTACAGGCATCGAAAGCTCTCAATTAATAACTGTGGAAGTGCATCTAGAACACTAAGTTGAGAGCACGTAATAAGCTAATATGCGATGTGCAATAAGCTTGAAATGCGAAGAAGAAGAAGAAGATAACTTGCAAAGCGTTTTTCTCGAAACACAGTTTTCATTTACGGCCACGATATCTCAGGACTGGATGGACCAAACTTACTGAAATTTGGAGTAAAGACTACAAAAATGTATCTCGTGTGCATGACGAAGCCGGATTTTTGAAATGTATTTTTTTTAATCCACAAATTAAAAACTTACGGATTTTTAATATGAAAAAACATAAAAATATTTTTATCTTTTTTTTAAATCCCCTTTTCAAAAATTGGCCTTCGTCATGCACACGGGACCTGATTAACGAGTCTTTACCTCAAAAAATGAGCCGATTTGGTAAAGCAGTGATGAGATATCGTGGGACCCGTTTTTTCAAACCACTTACTTCAAATAAGAATATCTCAGCAATTTTAGTATCAAATGTTTTCATATTTATTTTGTTTACAGTTGATGCCCTGAAAATAAGTTCATACAAAATTAAATGTGTGCTTATACCAACCCATGATTTTTTTACCGACTTACTTACATGTATCCCCTTAATTTATCTTCAAAACTAGTGCAACCGGAAGTTCATTTTACGCTTCATTTCAACTTATTCAGGTTGACAGCTTGTGAATACACAATTAGACCTACATTATAATTAGATCAGAAAGAAATCCGTTATAATAAGGTCAAACAAAGATACTGAATGTTTTATTATAAAAATTTAATTACAATTGTATTGTTGTTGTCAGAGTTTTTAATTGTCATGAAGACGAATATCATAAATCGATTCATCCATTTTTCCCTAATATTGGCCACTCTGTGGTATGTTCCGGATGCTCTTAGGGAAACGGCCCAGAACATGAATAGCTCCAACACCAATAATGCGACAATCAATCAACGACTAATTAATTGGTTACCATATTTAACCTCTGTAACCACAATTGACCCCATGCCGACTTGTTCCGGACGCCTCCGGAGATGTGGCCAGAGCTTGAACCATACATTTGTGACGCATGAACGGTTGTGGTACAGGGATGGGAACTCATTGTTGGTAGATTCAACGAGTTTCAGCAACGGGTTCAAGGAACTTCTAGGACAGATCCAAGGGGATTCTGACGATCAATCTGACGATCTTAAGGAACAGATTCTACTACCAAGACGACTACATACATAAGAAGCTTCGGGGATTGATTCAGATAATGCTGTGGTCGAATTCGGAGGACTTCTGTGCTCTATGCGGAAGCCGAGCTTTAAGGCTCCCTGTGAAAACCCGCTGAGCCAATCGAGACCACACTGTAATTGATGTTGCTAGAATTCAGTAAAATAGATGCCTAGATTCAGAGCGAATGCGAAACAAGCGGCGTCGGACAATTACGGCAATCAAGCTCATTTCGCAAGGCTACTTCAAAATAACCCAACGCAATTTTTAATTATTCATTATTCAGTCCCAAGAAATATTTCCTGTTTACAATGGTTCCCAATACCTCAAAAAAAATCCTCATTTGTAAACCTTTCGAGTGATCTCATCAGCCTTCCTCCTACTCTGCTGACTGGAAGGCCCATTCTCCGATGAAGAGCGATTATCACACCTTCACCTCTCCTCCTCCTCCTGCTCGGCCTCTCTGTTGAGCAGTTTTTGTTGGCTCTGTGTGCGCACCCGTTCCCTTTTGGATGTAGGTAGGTACCTACATAAGCAGTCCGAGTCTGGATGAGCCCGAAGGTTCGATGGACAAGCTCTGACCAGCACACGCGCAACTACAGCCGACAGCGTGGGTGCGAGTCCGAGTTCGAGAAGGGAATGGCTCTCCTCGGTTGAAAACCATTAAAGTATTATTTCGTTTAATGTGTTCTCTTCATATGCTTGCCTTTATCCCAAATTCACCTTTTTTGGAGCTAGGCAGGATGGGAATGGGGACGGAGGAGCACACGGATTACGCTAAAACGCGCTTGTAGCTCTTCGGTGAACAATCAATATTTGAGTGAATTAATGAAAAGGTTGAAGTGTGCTTTTTTCCTTGAGTGGGATTTTGGGTCCACCACGAGTCGCAGCGTGTGTTTGTGTGCTTGTGATGTCAACTGGGTGTGCGTGTTCATAAATAAAAAGCAGTTTTCGGACAGAAAAAATAACCGTAACGCTCCGCGGTGCCGCGATGGGAGGGCGAGTGGGGCAAAAAGGGAACGGCAAATTCGCGAGTTGCGCAAATCTCTCTCGCCCCAAGCTGAAACGCCACATGCCGTGCTATTTACATTGGGTGGAGAAAAGAGGGAGGAACGAAAAAAAAAAGACGCGGTTGTTATGTCACAAGTCACAGGACAAACATCAGTAAGTTTAGAACTACCTTGAAACGAAATGGAATCGGTTCGAAGGTGATGCCCATGTTTCGGCAGTCAGCGGTGTAGCTAGAGCCGGTCGGTGATATTTTGGATTTGGAAATCACCGAAGAAGACGTTACTTGTCGATTAAGCGGATGGGCGGCCTTCGAGCAAATAAATTAGCCACTGGCCGATTTCTCAATTCCAATCACGGTCGACAGTCTGTAAATCAAACCTTGGGACATCTGGTCAAGGAGACGAGTGATTAGAAAGTGTCACCCAACACCGGTCAGGGCAACAAAAAAAAAAGTCTCGCCAAATGACTGAGGCTCAAAATTGCATACGAAATCTGTCGAAACTTTGTGATTAGCATATTTGTCCCAAAGCATCATTTATCCTCACCCGCCCGTCTTCCCTACCAGGGCTCGTGAACACGTACCTTCATGCATACATGTGTGATTGACGTCTATTTTGGGCGGGTGGATCCGTGGTCATCTTCAAGGGGCACCAGCAGCAGGTTATTGCCAATCTGTAAGACGACACCACCCGATTAATCGATTCAATTCGGCAGCAGCAGCAGCAGCACTAACTTTCTACTATTTTCAAATTCTGCACAACCAATCATCGCGGTGTTTTACACGATCGCTCCCTAAACTGCGATCGATATAAGACGCAACCAAGTCTGCACTCCGAAAGGTGTTAAAATTCACCGAAAAACCGAATCAGCAAACGAAATGAAGATTTCGAAAAGTCGGGGTCATAAAATCGCCTCCAATTTAATGGCCCCTGGCTGCGATGGGGCACGGTCGTGTGTCGTCTGTCTAATGCAAATTTTGGCATGTTTTTAAGACTGTATTTTATTTATTTTTTCTTCTAATAGACTGGCTGTGATTGCGCGACGTTTTTTTTTTCAATCCGAAAAAGATAGGGAAGGGTCTGCCTGGCGGGACGCGATCAGTGGATGACGTGATTGGCCGTCATCGCCGTCGTCCGTGGGAGAGTGGGTGTGAGGAAGCTCATCGTTTGTGCCATTTCGGTATCAATCACCCGAAATCGGTGATTCGAAATGAGATATTTGCAAATATTTACATAATACAAACATTAAAATAATCGCGAACAGAATTGAATTCGGGCTGAGCCGGGCTATGCGGTGCGGGCACGTGGGGTGGGTTTGGAGCGATAGTTTTGATTGTCCGTTTGAATGCTTCGCTTTTGTTCATTAGCGAATGAGTTGTATTACAAAAATACTTCAGATAAATTCATGAAAATATGTCAAAGGATCTAGGATTGCATATCTCCTTCACACTTAGATTATTTTCCAGGAGTCAGTTGCTTCTTTACTGGGTTTTTGAATTGCTGAAAATGTCGGTGAAAATTCAAATGACCGTTGTCCGCAAGGAATCAATCAAATCGACAAATTTTATTTTCTATCGTTAAATGCGGTTAATTCCACAGATTTTTAAACTATTACCGAACAGTTCCGCAATTTAAAAACCGAGTAAAACCTAACTGACTGGATTAGTGTGTACGGTTCCTGGTTTTGCATATTTTATGAAGTAGGATGCTAAATTGTATTTCAATTAATCCAAATGCTTTATTGTGTATAATTTAAGAGATAAGTACGTAACCAGGTTTCAAAATAGGGGGGGGGGGGGGAGGCAAAACAATTTAAAAGACGAAGGATTAAGCCAGATGCTAACAAGCTAAAAGCCATAACATAATTAACTCGAAGGAGTCACTAGGTGAAATGAGTCTTTTATCCGAAATTGAAATTTCTCTCAAACTGCATAAGTATTTTTCTAATTTGCATGGTATGCATTTCCCGGTTGTGCGATGTACAACTAAAATAACCATAAAACCGAATTGAACCGTCATTACAAAGACAGCAAAATTTTCTGTTTTAACTACCATGAAAACTCGCATCGAACTCTTTACAGGACTTTTAAGAAATGTCCTACTGCATTTTTTTACGTAGGACTACGTCTGTGATTTCTATATGGGGGTACACTTTGTGAAAATCGAAAATGGAACATGTAACAAAATTATGAAAGATTTTGAACGTTAATAACTCAGCTGCCCCTGAACCAATTTCAATAATTTATCAGAAATATTTCCACGCATCTGTAAAATTTAAGATTTTATGACGAACATGCAATTGTTTCTATGATAATTAAAATTATCACCGATTGCCTGCGAAAAGCGCTTTCCCTAACACAGATTACAAAGTTGAATTCCATCCGGTCTCACCAAACGGTGTTTATTCAATCACCGCGTGATGAGTGGTGGTGTTTTCCTGTACACAACGAAAGGCTCCTCGCAAGCAGCTAGCTATCAAGGCTGACCTCAACCGCTGAACGGATTCAGTTCCTATCACCGTGTGTGGTGGTGTCCGGTCGTCGGCGTCAGCAGCAGCAGTGCTTTCGGCGCGTGGCGTTGAACATTGTTCTCCGGTACACAACGAAAGCTGCAGCCCACATGAGCATTCATAGAAGGAGGAAGAAGCTGCACCGTTATTGATCGGAATCAGTAGCTCTTCGTGAGTCGCTGTGGGCCATCTATGCCAAGCGCGTCATACTAAAGAGTATAAACCCCGCTCAAATTCTTAGTACTACACAAAACACAAGCTTCTGCTGCAGTTAACAAATAACATTTATTATATTAGATCACGTAGTCCTACTTCACCATTGCGTACAACCCCATAGGACTGTTCCTTGTAGTTTTTTAAATAACTATGAAAATAGAGAGTTCTTTTGTTTCTTTTTTTAACGTAGCATTCTACGGTGGCCAACCATGTAGAAAAATACGCTACAGGGGGGAGTGAGTCCAAAGTTGGTGCTTCATGAAACGGAAACACACGTTTAAGGTTTGTTTCGGTTTAATGAAGCACTAACTTTGGTTCCCCTCATCATAGTATATTTTCTACATGGCTGGTCGCCCTAAAATGCCACTTCAGTTATGCATCTCCCCTTTTCAGAATTCTCTAAAACTAAATTTGAGAATTTCTCCGGGATTCCCTAGAAATTTTCTTTATAACAATCCAGCAACTCTATCCAGCCTAAGTTTTACTATGTTTGTTTAAGGATGCTCCCAAAATTCAGTAGAATGAACTTCATACAATTCACCTCAGATAAGTCATGAAATTCTGCTTCGAATTATCTATAATCTGCGCTTAGAAATGCGGTTGGAATTATCCTTAGAATTCCCTTAAAAATCATCTCAGAATTTCATTGAAATTATACCCTTGAAATTCGATTCCCTTGGGTTTGACTTACCTTACCAATCAGGCTAAGGCCTTGTTGTCCTCTGCTGTCCGAAGAAGTCGTCTCCACTGTACTTGATCCACGGCCATTCTCGAAGTCTGCGAAGGGTCCGCAGGTCGCCTTCTACTTGGTCGATCCACCTTGCCCGCTGCGCGCCTCTTCTTCTTGTTCCTTTTGGGTCTTTTTCGAGAATCATTTTCACTGGGTCGTCGTGCGGCATTCTTACGACGTGCCCAGCCCACCGTAGTCGCCTAATTTTTGCAATGTGGACGATGGATGGTTCTCCCAGCAGCAGGTGCAATTCGTGGTTCATTCGCCTCCTCCACGTTCCGTCATCCATCTGCTCTCCACCGTAGATGATACGCAAAACACCTTCCGTTCGAACACATCAAGGGCGCGTTGGTCCTCCACGAGCATAGTCCAGGTCTCGTGGCCGTAGAGGACCACCGGTCTAATCAGCGTCTTGTAGACAGTCAACTTCGTGCGGCGGCGAATTTTAATCAACCGGAGCGTCCTCCGAAGTCCAAAGTAGGCACGATTCCCTGCCATAACGCGTCTTTGAATTTCTCTGCTAGTATCATTTTCGGCGGTCACCAGTGACCAAAAATACACAAATACATCGACCACTTCGATTTCGTCACCGTCAATCTGAACTCGGGGTGGGAGGCTAACATTGTTTTCCCTGGAACCTCTTCATTTCATGTATTTGGTCTTTGATGCGTTGATGGCAAGTCCAATCCACCGAGCTTCAGCCTTCAGTCTGATGTACGTTTCCGCCATCGTCTCAAAGTTCCGTGCCATGATGTCGATGTCATCGGCGAAGCCAAGAAGCTGGATGGACTTCCTGAAGATCGTGCCACTCGCGTCTATCCCTGCTCTTCTGATCACACCTTCTAACGCGATGTTGAACAGCAGACACGAAAGTCCATCACCTTGCCGTAACCCCCTTCGAGATTCAAAGGGACTCGACTGTGTCCCCGATACTCGAACAACGCACATCACTCGATCTATAGGCGCCTTGACCAATTGCGTCAGTTTATCCGGAAATCCATGCTCGTGCATAATTTGCCATAGCTGATCTCGATCGATTGTGTCGCATGCGGATTTGAAATCGATGAACAAATGATGTGTGGGCACGTTGTATTCGCGGCATTTCTGCAGAACCTGCCGAATCTCGAAAATTTGTTCCGTGGTAGCGCGGGCACCCATGAATCCCGCCTGGTATTGCCCTACGAACTCTCTTGCAAATGGTGACAGGCGGTGGCATAGAATTTGGGACAGTACCTTGTAGGCGGCGCTCATCCGTGTGATCGCGCGGTAGTTGCAGCAATCCAACTTGTCACCCTTTTTGTAGATTGGGCATACAACACCTTCCATCCACTCCTCCGGTAATATCTCCTCCTCCCAAATCTTGGCAATTGCCCATTGCAGCGCTCTAGCCAGTGCTTCACCACCGTATTTTAATAGCTCACTTGGTAGTTGATCTACACCAGTTGCTTTGTTGTTCTTCAGCCGACCGATGTCCTCCTCAACTTCTTGAAGATCAGGGGCCGGTAGCCTGTCGTCTTCTGCGCGTGCTCCAAGGTCTGTTGCCGTGCCACCTTTGTTTTCTGCTGCATCACCGTTAAGGTGCTCGTCATAGTACTGCTGTGGACTCAATCACCTCACACTCATTTGTGAGAAGGTTACCGTTCAAGTCCTTGCACATATCGGCTTGTGGCACGTAGCCTTAGTGCGAACTATTTAGCTTCTCGTGAAACTTCCGTGTGTCGTTTACGCGGTACAGAACCATCGCCTCGCGATCTCGGTCTTTCTGCTGACGGTTTTTCCTGCGGAAAACCGAATTTTGTCTGTTCCGCGCTTGTCTGTATCGCTCCACATTCAATCTCGTGCGGTGTTGCAGCATTCTCGCCCGTGCTGCATTCTTCTCCTCTACTAACAGTTTGCATTCGCCGTCAAACCAGTCAGTGCCACTGCAGCAGTACTACCTATGGCAGATCGGATGTTCCTCCAGCCATCTTCAAGAGAAGCCGCGCCAAGCTGCTCTTCCGTGGGTAGTGCAACTTTCAGCTGCTGCGCGTAGGGCAACTCCGGTATCCCGTAATTGCTCAATGTTGGGTCACGGCGTTCAACTTCGACGGGTGTTATGTACCGTCGAGAGTTTTGAACGTATGCATATTGAAACTAAGTAGTGGTCCGAATCTATGTTCCGTCGATAAGAACGTCGATTAGAATTATCTGTCGATTAGAACGTGATCGATTTGGTTTTCTGTGTGTTGGTCAAGTGATCTCCCTTGGGTTTGGATGGTTAGTATGTAACGGTATGATGTGATATGTGGGCCCGGTGGCCTTAGAGCGACCGTTTTTGCTTACTGAGCAGAACATCATGAGTTTCATCTCAGGTCCACTCTTCAATCGTTTTATTTGTTAATATGACTACATGGTAATAACAGCAACTCGATGATTAAAAAGGAGTGGCAAACGTTTTTGCTTACTGATAAAAGGACCGTGGCTTCAAACCTGCTATCGTTACGACATCAATTCAGCATATCGTTTTACAAAACGAATCCTGCTACAATCGCTACCCTTTTATTCAACATCCCAGTGACAGTGACTCGTGTAAGTGCATTGGATTTATCGGCTTTCATCAAAGTGAGTGTCACGGTAACACGTTTCTACCCATTCCTCTCTTGATCTGCGTTCGCTAGATTTTACACATTGAGGATGATTGCTAGTCCCAAGTATCGTCTATTAGTTCTCTATGTAATTACAGCTGATCTAGCTATAACGGAGTGGCAACAGTGGATGGTCAATCATGCTCATGCTCATGCTCAGAATTCGCTTGGAACTATCTTCAGAATTGAAATTATTCTTAGAATTACCTTGGAATTTGTCCTAGAATAATTTTGGATACATCCTCAGAATTCAATACTGTCGAAATTTCCTTGGAGTTATCATCAGAACTCTCTAGAATATCTTCTCAGAACTTATTTGGAATATTCATCAGAAATGGACCAGGAATTCTTTTCACAATCGTCATGGAATATTCCTCAGATCAGCCGAAAATTTTAAATCTGAACCGTCCTTAAAATTCACCTGGAAGTCTTCTCGCAATTACCACGGAACTCTTCCTACATTTGACTTGAAGTTCTAATCTAATCTAATCTAATTTAATCTAACACCAACACCAACCAACAACAGTTCTTGAAAGCATCCTGGAAAATGATATATATTTACCTACATAATTTTTCTTGTCTATTTGATGTTTCACATCGATATGCGTCACACATATCAAAACGGCCAGGCCTACTGGGCAGCATTTAAGGGGCAAGATGATTCAAAGAACATCACCAATAAATGGATGAAACGTGGACATCTCGTACCGTACGTACCGATTTTGGTAATTATATAATTGGTTGGTCGTTGGAAGCATCACAGCTAGAAAGTTTAAGTGATGCTCCATTTTCTTCTGACGGTTGGGCATGACCACTAACTTTTGTCCTAGCCTTTTATGTCTTATGGCTATTGCGCCATTACTCGCTTTCTGAAAAGAGAAGAGGGAAAGGAAAAGGAGAAGAACAAAGGGAAAAAGATTATGTGAAATCTATGAACATAAACAATATTTTTGGTTTGAAATATACAATATAGAAATGCATAACGGCGCGGTGGTCACTACCCGAGTTTTGTCACTATTATCAAGTCATAAAAAGTAACAAGGAGTAACAAGTTTGAAGTTGTCACGACTATGCTTCGGTGGTAGATCTTATACCAGTAACGCACCACAAAAAGGTGATCTCCCAACGTTACTGGTTTGAAAAAATAAAAATTTACAAAATGAAACGAACATACCAAGTTTAGCCAATTGAACCGGAAGGCTGCCTGACATGTGTTGATGTAGAAGTCCAAATTGTAGACGAAGTTTTACGAAGATCAACATGAACTAGTCAGGTTTATAGCAGTTGCGCAGAATGTCTTCCTTCGATTTGAGGTAAACAAATGTTCGGTTGTATGTAGTCGATTTTTGATGAGCATTTTTTATTTTATTTATTTGTCGTCAATCAGTGTAGACCGTAAAAAAAGTTGCCTTGGTAAGCCTTTTCGTGGCCAATAGTCAGGATAAACACTGCGACTCAACGAATAATGGAATGGGGCGAATGATTGGACGCCTCGTGGAGGTTCTACTTGGCTTTGGAACAGCTTCTCAGCGGCAAATAATACAGACCTAGAATGAGGAATTAGAAATTATCTCCTGTGCCTGGTTATGGCCGGATCAGCAACCGATTATAGATATAAAAAACACCACGGGAAAAACAAACGTCAGGTTCGAAAACCTCAGCTTCTGTTTTTACAGTTCAGCTTGTTACTTGGGAAAGAACCGGAAAGAACAACCAACAAGGCCGGCTGTTGGTGCTAGGTCCCGAGAGGCCAATAGAGATTTCGAAAGGCCAATAGAGCAGACGAAACATGGTTGAAGGAACACTAATTAAAACTTCACAAAACACGAAAAAACAAACGGAGCAAGAAATTGACGGCTAAATTTTTCCATATCTTTCTTCGAGCACAGCTCACTACGATCTCCCTACATTTGACTTGAAGTTCTAGCCAAAACACTATTAGAGGTCATCCCAAAACTCACTTGGAATTCTTTACTGAGATATTTTGGTGTTATCCCTAGAATGTATCCTATTATCTCTTCAAAAATTGTTTGGAAATTAAAAAAAAAATGTTAATAGTTCTTCAAAATGACTGTATCCAAAAAATTGAGTACAGTCTCTTGGGGGTCTTGAAATGATTTCAAGATTATTATTTTCTAGAAAAAGATGAAGTAAATTTTTCCCGACTTGAGCATGAGGAATCACTCGGATGTTGAATAAAAGGGTAAGGATTGCAGCAGGATTCGTTTTGGAAAACGATTGATGTCTTAACGATTCCATAGCGCGAAGGAGCACAGTAAACCAAATCGGTCGCTACTAGGCCATCGAGCTCTTTTTATCACAAAACAATTATGATTAAATTTCCATTCAATTTGTTGTAACCTTACTGACGCAGAGTTGTGCCAAGGGTATCAAAACACGTGCTTTTTTATTTAAGCTGAAATGGTTGATTAAAGGTACTAGGTGTCTTCTGAGAAGTTTATCGGGTTACAACACTCCTTCTTATGGTAAAAAAAAATTACAGATCTTCTTCACCGTCTTCTCGAATCCTCCGATCCGTTAATTTCCAACATGAGGGAACTACCGAAAAACTAAAGTGAGGTGTGCTCCGGGGATGCTCTGCAACTTTTGGCCATCACAGATGACAACGGCGAGAACAGTGATATCGACGAAGAGAAAACTGCAAGCGCTCGTACAATTTGAATCGGAACCTAATAAACATTAAACATGAATGATTTTGGTATTGTTTATTGACAAAATCGAAAGATATTAAGAGTACGTAAGTCGTTTGGGGATGGTTTGCTTTTGATCCCGAGTCGTTTTGTTAGTCACTAGAAATAACCCAGGATCCTTATAGCTGAATTTGTTGCCTGTATCTCTTCTAATAAAAAGGATATACCCAAATATAGTAAAAAATATGAATAATTTCTAATTGATTTTACACGAGTTTAAAATACAACATACTTCCAATTTTTTCATATTATTGAGAACAACATATGCCCTTTCAAATGCCGTAAAAAACTTTTTTTTTATTTGCCCCAACCAGAGATATTAACATTTGAAAAGTGCATATTTTTAATACAAGCTTTGTGTAGAAAGAATTTGCGCCTTCTTAAGATCTAAAAGTTATTCCAAGACATCTCTGTTGAGAAATTCGAAATAGGAAAACTAGAGCAAAACAACTGTTTTTTAAGAGCCACCCTACTCAATTCAAGAAAATAGCTCTAAATCGGCCAATTTAAGAGACACAAAAAGTTATCTTCATCAAAGTTGCTTAAATTAGCTCAGCTGTAACTTTGCGCAAGAATGTATACCTTAATGTATTCAAACAAAAAAGTTAGATTTTTGTTTTAATGATAATAGGAACCACCCTAGAATTCATTGTCATAAAAATGAGAGCCTAACTATAAGGAACAACTTTGTAGAAGAAGCTTTTAGTCTAAAGTTTCAATTTCAGGCTCAAAACATATCATTCCACCTAAATCTGCATTCTGGACCACTGTGCACTGTGCGACGACGACAACAACTGCTCTTGAGAAGATTTTGATGTGGATCTCCAATCAACACGTGTTTGCTAAAACTCAAATGCTACATCTTTTGTGTACCCGTTTTATAAACCAAATTTCATTACGCTCAGTAGTTAAAGGGGCTTGGGTTATAAACAAACGATCTTCTGCTCAGTAAGCAAAAACGGACATTCTAAGGCCACCGTGTCCCATACATCACAACAAGCTACGACCGACGATCTGTTGTGGGACAACTTAGTATTAAACCCATGATATTCTACTCATTAAGCAAAAACGATCCATCCAGGGGCTTCTAAAAACCACAACACTCCACGACAAAATATGAACTAATTCAGAATTATGTTGAGTAAACTGTTATACAACCAAAATCAATCATGCTAACCTTATTTAAACTGTTATAGAACATGTGTGTTGCTTGGGTTCTTTACTAATTTTTGCATTTTTTTTCTATCATTACAGGTACGTATCTCAAATATGTCGCTCAGACATAACCATCTATTCATCTCAAGGTAGTCAGTTTCAAAGTATGTTGATAATATTTCCATACTCATAAAGGTAATTGTAATCAATCAGTATGAAGATTTCGAATAAAATACACATCGATGCATCAAGCGGAACCTTATCGTCGCAAAACCACGTGACGCCATTTCCACCCTACAAACTGTGCGAAAGTATCTCCTTCCGAGCCCCTCGAAGCTTAAGGCCAAACTAAGGGAACAGATAGAGAGAGAGCACATACATAAAAAAATCAAAAAGTTTTATTTTTAGCTGTGACTCAATTCGCGCGGCGCATCATACCGAATTGGCGCACAAAACTCATACTCGCAAAAACACAAAGTTTCGAACAACCATCATAAAGAGGATGAAATAAAGGGAAGCCAGCAGCATCCCATAACTATGTCTCCGACTTCGATGACGATGACGACGACGACGACGGGCACTCATCTTGGTTGGCTTTCTCACCAAATGTCCAAAAAAGTGATCGCGTCGACTTGACTTTCGCTTTGACGTGTATGTACGGGGTGGATCACGGTGGGTAGGTTGAGCGGGGCAATCTTCCTCGCAGGGATCCCTTTTACCCCCTATGTAGTCCAAGCATTTGTGTCACGAGGACTGTTTGGTTTCTTTTTCTAACCGTGATGGTTTGTTTACCAACCACCCGAGAAGGCGTCAGTATGCTGATGAGATGACGGGGAACCATGCCGGGCGAGGGCAAAGTCATTAGCGTATCGTCTATTTATCACAAATATTCATAAATAATTTTGCACGAAACTCACGGACTTTCTCTGCCCCGATTGTGTTCGAGTTGATCGAGCCCCCTGAATTTGACGTAATGAAGTGTTTGAGACGAATTTATTTCCGCAATCCGCACTTTCAATCTCGGTTCACTATCCACGCACAACGCACACTAACAGTAAGTCATAAATTTGTCATAAATTAATTGCTATCGTGAGACGCGAAGCACAAACTTTTGGGGGGAAAGAAGTGCAACCGCAAAAAAAAAACACCTAATCAAATTAGCAATTCGTGAAACTTAAGTGAGCATAACAGATGGAGGGCTGTTTTTCTGCGCAAAAAAAATACTCTTCCCGTCACACCAAGTGGTTAGCAAAAACCAGGCAGCCAGTCAGTGGAGATTAGAGCACAACATCAGCCGAACATTAGGATGCGCACCTTCGATGGAACACTTGAAAAGCAATTGACTTCGGGCTCCACACCGCGGGTGAATTTCGGTCAAAGATACAAAAAAGTACCTTCAGTTCAGCCTCAGCCTGCGTTCGCCCTTGTTTTAGCCACACTAATGATATTGCAATCATAAAAAAATTTACGCGATTTTTGCTCCCCCCGTTTTGGAACGGTTTGCTTCTCTGCACCCACCTGGTGATGTTGGCGAGGTTTGCGAAAAAGAAAGCATTTACCAAAAAAAGGCCTTTCCCATCAACGTCAGTCCGATAATGGTTTCTGCGTTGTTCCCGCTGTAACTACTTCCACTAAATTGTTAATGAAAATGTGATTGTTTTTAAATTTTATTGGCTCCGTGGCTCAGTGTCTGCTGTTGCTAAGGTCGACGAATCCCTTTGATGGTCTGGCGATGGCGATGATGTTGGTGGTATTGGTGGCGATGGAAAGTGTTAATTAGATAGGAACCAGTTGATAACGGTGGTACATCTCAATACCGCTTCAAGTCGTGAGCAGCGAACTGGTTTGTCGAAACATTTGGAAACAAATCGCGGAAAAATGGTAATGCGATTTTTGCGCAACATCACCAAGTTACGCACGATGGGTTCGCTGGTTGGGCAGGTTTGGGGAGGTTTTGAATTACGATATTAATTAAAATTGATTTAATGAATAAGTCTTCTTCAGATTTGTGTAATCCTACATTTTTTACGCATTCTAATAAGCGGTTAAATTTGACCAACCACTAGATGAATTTAAATATAGAGGTGATACTTTACCAAGCTCTCATAACCCCAAAACAATGATTTCTATACCACCTTTCCACCGGTATGTAACGCTTGACAAGAGCAAATACTCCTGGAATTGTTGAGGGAATATTGTCTCTGAAAGCTCCCTTTTAGTTAAAACGAATCATGCAGCAGAATAATACACGGTAGAAGGTTGTCACATCTAAACCAAATGCTCTTACACTTGACTCAGTCTGTCATGCGGCACTACGAATCGAAGTGATTTATCATTGATTTTCAAGTGATTCGCGTTTTTAAACAAAGTGATTTGTCGTTGACAAATGTGTACTGTATAACACCTTTAAATCAAAATGATTATCATTTGAATTGGCACCACTGTTTTCATTCATTGAATTTGATTAGTTTTGCTTTTGGAAGCAAATGTCAAAAACGCATATGCCAAACATTACTCGCGAAGATGGCAAATGAACAACTCGACAGTGAGCATGCAAAAGGGCCTATACGCGATGATCGATTCTCTTCGTCGATTTTCTCTTTTGCTAATAACTCGCTAGATTTAACGTTTCTCGGTGCGTTTGCTGTTGCTTTCGATAGCCAATACAACCTGTTACTACTCTGCATTGAACAAATTCTAGAAAATTGTTTCGCCTAGCTGTAGCAATGCAAAGAGAAAATCGATGAAGAGAATCGATCATCGCGTATTCGCCCTTATGAATGCTCACTGTCGAACTAATGAATTCAGAGCAAGATAGCGACAATTCTCCATTTCCATCCGAAATAATTTACATTCCAGAGCGTGAGTAGTACTAAATTGTTGTTGTATTAAATAATAGTGTATTATTCAAATGAGTGGATTATAGTTTTGCGATTTTTTTTTTTGTATAAATTCAAACATTTTCCTGGTTGATGATACAACACATATTAAATGTAAAATTATAGGTTGAGAATCATTAACATTAAGCAAAAAAAAAAAGTAGGAAAAAGTGTTTTCAAATATTGAGAAATGTAACTGAACCTTACCTAGGATGACTATCATGGTTCGTTCTAAACCTTATACGAAAAATTGAAAATAAGAAAAACAAATCTTCCTCAAATCAAAACATATCGAACAAGCCGCAATTTTTTGTTGAGCAGTTCAGTTCATCACCAACGGCGGAGGTGGCGGAGAATTGATGCTTTGAGCGCTCAGCGGGGACACAGGGCCGTCCTCGCCGCTCAGCTCCTCTTCGTTGTCAGCAAACAACCCATTCTGGTGCTCAGCTCGACGGCGATGATGGTGGTAACCGTTTGCTTCCATCGGAACGGGTACCTCGTCCATCGCGACCAGAGGTTCCCTATCGTCGTCGCCGACCAGCTGTGCAACTTCGTCATCGTCGTCGCTCATGCTGCTGGAGCTACTACCGTCGTTGTCGTTGTTGTTCTCACCATTGTCACTACTGCTTGAACTCGTCGAGGACGAACTATCCGATTCGCTGTCCTCACTGCTCGATCCGTGGCAAGACGAACTGTCCTTCTGCTCGACCAAGACGTTAGAGCCGTAGTTCCGAGGCGATGATTTGGCGGACAGGACCATGCCGATGCGGGAAGCATGCTCCAACTGCCGGCGGAGCTCGAGATTCTCAGCGGTGAGCTCCCGAATCCTATCTTCCAGTCGTCTTCGATCTGCCGCGACCGGCGCCGGCACCTTCGTACCCCCCTCGGTTGCATCTTTGGTCGTCGTCGTTGCATTATTCACAGCACTTTCGTTTTCCTCCTTAATGGATAGCGATTTGACGGCGTTGTAGCGCCGCGTGACTTACTCATAGTTGGCCTCCAGCTGTAGGTATTCCTGTAGCAGTTGGCTCTTGCTGAGCCCTTCCAACCGTTCCGAACGAGCGTCTTCGTACACGCTGGAGAACTCCTTGGTGAGGAATTCCTCTTCGTCCTCTGAGGGTGTTAGGACTTGTGGCATGTGGTCTTCCATCAGGAAGCGATTGGTGTTGTATGGCACTAGCGATGGTTGATCGGACAGAAGGAACGGATCCTTCGTTGAGATGATACCACTTCCAGCGGATCCTAGCGACACCTTGGCACGACGTTTGTTGGCCGCCGTCCGTAGGAGGGGCACATGGAACTTCCATTGGGACTTGGAGTAGGGCCGCGAACTGGACGACCGTTTGCCGCGCTTAGTCTTACCGCGTCGCGTTTTACGTTTGCTGTTGTTTTTGTCGCTGCCATCGCTACCTTGTTTCTCGCTAGGAGAAGCATCCGCTCTTTCTCCCCCTCCACTGCCGGGGGACATAACCAACCCACCACCGACAGTGGAAGAAACAGCAAGAGCGATGTCGAGTTTATTCCCACTTGCCGAATCGTTCTCATCTACCATCATCGTCGTTCCTGTGACCGAAATCGGAACCAATGGCGCTAGCGTCGTTCGGTATTCCGAAGCGTTAGTTCGTTCGGGCGCCACAGCGAGCGCTGCCATTTCGTTACCACGGTTACCACCAACAGCAGCAGTCTCCGCTGCGACCGTACACTGCACAAGACCGACGTCATTTTGCTTCGCGAGCGAAAATTTCTTTTCCTCCGCATTTTCAACGTTCTTTGCCGACATTTTGACTCTTTTCCAAAACCACTTTCAATCGCTCGAATTCACACACACACAAATTTTGCACCAATGTGTCTATAGCACGGACCGAAAATTGCTCACTCTAATCAATACCACTGATACTGGGTTCGATTTTGCAGTTGTCGCCATTTCTCGCTGGATTAGTACCTATATATTCTATTACAAAACATTGTCAAACTTCTCAAATTTACTGCTCAATGTCTCGTCTGGCTTCTACTGCAAGCCTTGTAATGTTGTTCAATATCACTTGGAAACATGTGATCTGGGTAGTAATATGATACATGTTCTATGGTCATATTCTGAATAACATGTAACAAGCCAATATATTTATTTAAACCCATTTTTGATGATATTAAAATTAACAAAAATTAATTTTTGGGAATTAACAAATTTGATACCAAATTTTGTTTTCATTTTGCTGTACATTTGCTTTTCAAAAATATGTTGTTGCGGGTTTGTTTTCATTGCCTTAGCATAACATCAAATTGAATACTTGTTTTGTTATCAACAGGAAAAATTTATATCAAATTGAGTTTTCAGTTTGCGCTCACTGATAGCAGAAATAGTTTTCAATGTGATGTCACAGGAAGATTTTTTTGCTTTCAATTTTGATATTTTAACCGTTAAAACGACCAAAACTACAGCAATCTTTGTAATCATTATCAGTGAAATAACAACATCAAATTTAGATTTCAATTTGATCTCAGACTTTGCTCGGGAAGTCCACCAGTTTGTGAATAGTTTCCAAACGAGCCAGAGCTGAATTACAATAAAGCAGATTATGAAACATTGAACGAAATTTTTCATCATACGGATTGGTCGTTTTTAGAATCGACAACGAACATTGACGAAGCAGTTAGTCATGTTCCTATACGTAGACCCACTCCAAAGCCAGCTAGAGGAAATGCTCATTTACGACGGCTCAAACGTATTAGATCGAGAACACTTCGAAGTTATAGTAGAAACCGCTGTCCTTTCTACAGGCAGCAATTTACCTGTGTCTGTAATAACTAGCGTCTTTACAACCGGTTCCTGTATAAACTTTACTCTCTACGCACACAAGACAACCTTCGGAGAAACCCTAAGCTGTTTTGAACTTTTGTGAACTCTAAACGTAAAGAAAATGGCCTACCTGTAGAGATGATTCTGCACCACGATATCGTTAAATCATCTTCTGAAAAGTGCGAGCTATTCGCTGCTTACTTCAAGAGTGCATTCAATATACACCAAATAATGCCTGTGATTTGAGGAATTTTGCTGTTGACCACCAACATGTAAAATCAGCTAATTCTAAAATGAAGTTCTCCACTTCAGTTAGCCCAGATGGAATTCCATCCTGCATTTTGAAACGTTGCTCGAGTGCATTGATTTATCCGTTGACGCTTCTTTTCAATATGTCCCTTCGAGAATGCAGATTCCCATCAAGCTGGAAATTGTCTATTATGTTCCCTGTTCACAAAAAAGGAGATAAACAGAATGTAGAAAACTATCGCGGCATTACGACATTGTGCGCTTGCTCCAAGGTGTTTGAAATAGTTATCTACGAGGTGCTGTTTGCAAGCTGCAACTGATATATGATCAACATGGTTTTTACCCAAAGCGATCTGTTTCCACAAATCTGGTGCAGTTTACCTCATTTTGCTTGCGTAACTTAGATGCCGGCTCACAAGTTGACGTGATATACACCGATCTCAAAGCAGCCTTCGACCGAGTTGAGCACCGAATACTGCTATCAAAACTGGATAAGCTCGGAATCTCCGGAGATCTCATCAGATGGTTTGAATCGTACCTTACAAATCGCAGTCTACATGTAAAGATTGGATGTGAATCATCGGAATGTTTCTCCAACAAATCTGGTGTCCCACAGGGGAGCAACTAAGGACCACTTCTATTCTCCATTTTTATCAACGGTTTATCGGAACTAATACCACCGGGATGTCGCCTTTTCTACGCGGACGATGTTAAATTATACGTAATCGTAAATTGCATCCAGGATTGCGACCTACTACAACAACTGATTATCAAATTCGTAACTTATTAACGATTAGTATTTCTAAATGTAATGTAATAACGTTTCATCGAAAACTTAACCCAATCATCTACGACTACAAAGTTTCCAACCAGTCTCTGTCGGGAGTTCTGTTAGATTCTGGATTCACATATCGGCTTCACTATGATAGTATCATCACAAAGGCCAACAGACAACTAGGATTCATCTTCAAAGTTGCTAATGAATTTCGTGATCCTCACTGCCTCCGGTATCTTTATTGTGCACTAGTACGTTCGATTTTAGAATCCAATGCAATCGTGTGGTGTCCATATCAGACCAGTTGGATAAGTAGATTTGAATCAATTCAAAAGAAATTTGTGAGATATGCTCTTCGTATTCTTCCATGGCAAGATCCTGTGAATTTACCGCCGTATGAACATCGATGCAGGCTCCTTGGGCTTGATTCATTGAAACGTAGAAGATTTATTGCACAGGCTGTGTTTGTCGCGAAAATTATGTTGGGTGAAGCTGATGCAGCAGAAATACTGGCCCAACGGAACGTCTACGCACTCGAAAGAGTTTTACGACAGCGAGACTTCTTGTCACTTGAAGCACGTTATGCAGGGTATGGCCAACACGATCCGATTCGATTTATGACGGCAATATTTAATGAGGTTTACCAGTCCTTCGACTTCGACTCATCCGCTTGCGTTGTGACGGGGGGATGCTGGCCAAAGTCAGCGCCCACAGCCGATCATTTTGGACATTGTGCGGCTGTTGCAAGATAAAGAGTTTCTCATCAGAAAACACGAACTCCTGACCTGCGTGCCGCGAAAGTATCAGTTTGTCCAGCCTCTTCTTCATTGTAGCCTCCGTTACCCCGTGAACCTTGCGTTTCTTGTACAGCTTGTATCCCAGGTCCTTCGTCATGATGATGTGGGCAGTCCTGATCGACACATCCAGGTCAGCAGCGGTCTTCCGGATCGAGTGGTTCATTTTTCGACGAACCCGCTCCATCACCACCTTGATGGCTGCTGGCGTCCTCGCCAAACGCGGCCGCTCGGATTTCACACGGTCCATGGCCGAGCCCGTCTCTGGTACCGACGGATGGTGTTATAGTTGAAATTCCGCTTCACCCCGTGGGATTTCAACGGCCGGAATATGTCGCAGGGTTGCTCACCTCTCGCAAACAACTTTACTACGACGTCGCGCGCTAAACAAAAAAACACATGACAGCAAGTCGCCCGCCACCGTGCGCGTCGACTAGCCTATATATGAGGCTAAAGCTGACACCAATACTAATACACAGACTACACATATTGCGCACCTTCAGAACGATGAAAAGTTGTATTCGAACTTATTGATAAAATTGATAAATAGCAGATTTTTAGCGATGGGCCCAATCTTAGATCCATAGGCCAACATTAGAGCCATTTCCCCTTTTTAGTTGATGTTCAAAAGAGGTGAGTAGTGTAGACACGAGTTGGTAAAACCCCGTTCGGTGCGGCTCCGTAACAACCCGGTGTCGGTGCAGCATGTTGGTACGCCACCGAAACAAAAGAGAAACCCGAACGCGGTGCTATGGGCTTCGACACGGCACTGTGCGGCACAACGGTGCCAACGAACCGCTCGTGATTTTGTTTAGTACCATTGAATTCGACGTTCAACTTGCATGAACTATGAATTGGATAGTCAGTAAGCTGTTTGCTGTTACTTGAACGCAAACCGTCAGATAGGGACTGCATTTTTAGCACATCGTAGCTGGATCGATTAAATCGTTTAAATTATTGGCGCTAGTTTAAAGATTTCTAAATTATTGACTTTTTAATGCTGTCTGAATATTAACTCCTACACCCTTAAAATTTTTCGCCGAGATTCCAACAGCCGAGTAGTTCTGCAATTTATTTAGCTGAGATTCAGTAAAACAATTGCCGAGACTCAGCTAACAAATATCATTTTGCAGAGATATCAGCTAACAAACAGATATTTTGCAGATATATCAACAAAAGTAAATACCGAAGTAATCGGCTGTTGGAGATTTTACCGAGCCAGATTAATGTCGTTTTCGTTTTTGCGATGTAGCTACATCGGTGCTACACTGCCGTACACCGAAATATTTTAGGGTGTAGATATAGGATGCACCTTTGTTTACAAACAAATTATGTTGAGCTGTCAAAGACTCGCGCTTATTCCTGCTTACACTACACCAGTGCTACACCGCAAAAACGAAAACGAAATAAGTGTATACCGCTAAGTTCTTCTTCTGACGAGGTAAATTTGAAGCGCTTTCGAACTTTTCTCATTCGACCATTTGTCCCACAGCCTATTGATACGAACTATCCGCAATGTCAATTTGGCAACAAAATGGGGTCTTTTCTCGAACGCTAGCCAGATTAATGTCGTTTTCGTTTTTGCGATGTAGCTACATCGGTGCTACACTGCCGTACACCGAAATATTTTAGGGTGTAGATATAGGATGCACCTTTGTTTACAAACAAATTATGTTGAGCTGTCAAAGACTCGCGCTTATTCCTGCTTACACTACACCAGTGCTACACCGCAAAAACGAAAACGAAATAAGTGTATACCGCTAAGTTCTTCTTCTGACGAGGTAAATTTGAAGCGCTTTCGAACTTTTCTCATTCGACCATTTGTCCCACAGCCTATTGATACGAACTATCCGCAATGTCAATTTGGCAACAAAATGGGGTCTTTTCTCGAACGCTAATACCTGCTTAATTATGTTTCATTACGGTGCTAGGTGTACCAATCAGGGCTCAACAAAATCACTTTCAATCGAAAATCTCCAAGCGACGACGAAGGTGTCAATCATCACTTTCAATTGAAAGTCAATCTGTCTTCTCTTCGAGCAGATCCTCATCAACATCAACAGAACCGCTTTCGATCAGTTTTCGTGCTGTTTGTTTTGGCTTGATTCGTGTTTATTTTGTCTTTCATTGCCAAACGAACATGCTTTCGCATTGAAGCGAAGCTGTTCGATCCAAATTCACGTAGTTTTTCTGAATTTTGTTGATTGTTCACTCGGGTCATTTAAGCGCATGTGCATTGATCTGTGCACGTAGATGTCAAATTCATCATCATAGGGTGGTTTGGGTATCAATATGGCTATTTTTGGAATCGGAGTTACGTCTAGAGGCCGGAAATCAATGACCGACGCCATTTTGAAATCCAATATGGTGGCATCAAATTTTAGAAAAAGTGGGAAATACTGACAGCGACCCATCAATATGGGTATTTTTGTAATCGGAATGACGTCTAAAGATTGAAAATCGATATGCGACGCCATTTTGAAGTTCATCTTGGTGGCCTTCAGTTTTAAAAAGGAGGGAAATACTGTCAAATACCCATTAATATAGGTATTTTTCGAAACTGGACGACGCCCAGACTGAAAATCGATATCCGACGCTATTTTGAAATACAAGATGGCGACTATCGATTTCACAAAAAAAGTGGGAAATACTGTCAAATACCCATCAATATGGGTATTTTTGGAATCGGGGTGACGTCTATAAATTGGAAATAGATATGCGACGCCATTTTTAAATCCAAGAAGTTCAAGCTCAATAGACATAGGAAATACTGTCAAATACCCATCAATATGGGTTATTTTTGGAATCGGGATGACATCTAGAGGCTCAAAAACAATATCCGAAGCCATTCTCGAAATTTTGAAAAAGAGTGAAATTCTATCTAAGTACCCATACATATGCTTTTTTTTTAGAATGAGGGTAATGTCTAGAAGCTAGAAATCGATATCCGATGACATTGTGAAATCCAAGACGGCGGCTTCCGATTTGAGGAAAAGTGTCAATTTTCAGAACGGGGATGACACGTAGATGCCGAAAATTGATGTCAGCCGCCATATTTAAATCCAAGAAAGCGACGTCTGGATTCAGAAAAAGTTGAAAATAGTGTCAATGGCCCATCAATGTGGGTATTTAAGAAATCCCAGTAGCGTCTAGACCCATAAACCGATGTTTGACATCATTTTAAAATCTTAGATGGCGGCATTTGTAAAATACTGTCAGATACCGATCAATGTGAGTATTTTTCGGAATCGGGGTGACATCTAGAGGCTGGAAATCAATGTCCAACGCCATCTTGAAATTCAAGATGGTGGCTTCTGATTTAAGAAGAAGTGTCAAATACCCTACAAATGGTTTCGAATATTGATTTTCAGCATCTACGCGTCGTCCCCGTTCCAAAAATACCCATATCTTAGGGAATTTGACACTTTTTGTGAAACCCGATGGCTGCCATATTGGATTTCAAAATGGTGTTGGATACAGATTTTCGGCATCTACGGTGTCGTCCCCGTTCCGAAAATGCCCATATTTTAGGGTATTTGATACTTTTTCAGAGCCCAATGGCCACCATATTGGATTCCAAAAGTGCGTCGGACATTGATTTTCGGCACCTCCGCGTCGTCACTGTTCCTAAAAAACCAATATTTTAGGGTTCTTAAGCATTTTCCTGACCCCGATGGCAGCCATCTTTGATTCAAGAATGGCCTCGTTAGTTTGATATTCGTTTAATATAAAATAACATTTTGTTACTACATATAATCCCGATACCATGCCTATCGGCATCCGATATTGTGTGGATACTATTTGGTTACTATATGTTGATGACGACGCGGCGCGTGACAAGTCGAATGAGCCCCGAATTGAAGTTAAAGTGGAAAAACGAAGGAAGCGGTTTTCGCGTCATTCATTGCATCAAATGAAACAAGTCTTTGCTTCAAATGAAATGAACTTGACGAATGAAACAAGCGATAGTCAAGTCATGTTTTACAGGAGGAATGTCCATCGTGACTCGATAACAAGAAACACAATGACTTACACGAAAATTATATTGTTCGAAATGAAGCGATTCTGCGGAGAGTTCATTTTCTTCTCTTTGCTTCAAAAATGTAGAACCCTGGTACCAATTATGTACGTTCTTTTTATGGTTTGTTCAAATTATGGCCTACATGAATTACATAGGCCATAATTGAAACGTGCCGTAAGAAGAACATATAGCCATAACTGGTTTAGTAAAAAATCAATTCACATGGAATTCCTATACGCCATAACTGGAACACACCATAACTATAAGAATTGATCAACTACTCAACTACTACTGAAATTTTTTAAGCTACTCAAATCATAAAATCTTGATTCTTGTTCAATTCTTTTAGGCTATTTAACGTACTTTCCAAAAATGCAATACTTACATAGTTACAGTACAGTGACGAAAAGATCGGTCAAAACCGCTGTAACGTCACGAAAAATGTGTCAATTAAGATGATTTTTCTATCTGGTTCGTTTATTTGGGGCTCAATCGCTTTAGCTTTACGGAGCCGATAATTCAAAACAACAAAATTGACTTATTCCTATGTCTAGTAGAAGTTGGGCCGAATTCTCGTGGCTTACCCGAGGTTAGAGGGGTACATTGTCGAAGGATAGGATCAGGGTGGGGTTTCGTTGTCTCATCAGAGCGTTGTCGCTAGCATAAACGGTAATGTGGTTCTAGATTCGTCTGGAGTTCGACCGGTTATAGTAACCAGTGGTCGACGATGAGACTCGTCGAGACGCAGGGACAAGACAAACAAAAATTTATAAAGAGAGACAAAAGACAAAGGAATTAAATTCTTATACTAGACATTCGCAGAAACACATAAATCAACTGCACATAACAGAACAAAATTCTTTGTTTTACGTAGAGTGGATAACTAATGGTGAATCTGATTATGATCGTTGATAAGCGTCCAATACGAAAGGGCAGCGTTCATCAGACCTTCATATTGACCTCTGAAATTAAGCTTGTCTATATAGTAAAACGCTGTAAACAACTGGTGATTAATATTTATGCTTAATTGCTACAACAATCGTTGGAACGTACCCGGAAGATACATGACACGTTTAACCGATCAGAATCTAAATATAACCCGACTAGCAACAAAAAACTTGAACCCTTGAACCATCGTCAAAAAAAAAACATTCCACAAACATCTCCACTCAGCCCCGAGAGTACATTCAACCCACTCTCAATGACAAAACCCGTCCCTTACCAAACACGGCATCGCCGACCGCGATTGTTTCCTCACGCGCTTCACATAACGTCAATTCGCGAGCCCTTCCCAAATTCTACCGCCGCACCATCCAACCCACACTACTTTTCAGCCGCCAATCGCTCTTAGTCTGGTGGAAGTTTGTTCTATCGGTTAGCAAACTTCCTAACTAGAGAATGCTATCACTCACGAGTGGTGGTGCTGCGCGCTACGACGATCCACAAACCACTACACGCGCACGGTGGGCCAATTCTTCGCCAAAACTCAATCAAACAAGAACAACTCTAGGTATTCCCGAAAAAAATGCCTACTATGAGCTATACATGTAGACAATACAGTTCTATGCTGAGAAAAACGAAAATCGCCGACGATGATCATCGTTTAGGCCCTTCCGCTCTCCGTCGACCCACGCCGCCAGCCACCGCTGCCGTTTAGCAGTTTAAGGCGATCAACGAGGGAGGGGTCTAGGGATTGGCGAAGATGGGCCGCGCGGAGTGGCGCTCACACGCGTGTACTTATTCGCATTCGCAGCGGTTTGTTTATTATTTATTTATATTTACTTCTGTGTGTCTATCTATAACGTCAAGACCAGCGATGCCATCCTTCCAGATTTATCATTTTTCGGAAAAGTCTGCAAGCCTCCTGTGTTAATAACTTAGGCCAGATTTTTTCCAGACTTTTCGAAAATAGTACTGACATCCCTGGACTCAAGACAGGCAAGAGCATTACACGAGTCAGTCAAAAAAGAAGAAAAAATCATCCCCGACCTTTTGGTCTTCTTCGATATTGTCTTTACTGGATTGCCACTACTCGTGTGTAGCATATTTTTTTGCGAGTCAATTTTATTGTTATTATACGTGGTTAGTATGTTTCGGCTAAAAAGTTAAAACTCGCAGCATTTATTTTGCAATCACTAAAATCACAGAGAGGCGGAAATAAGAGTTTCACTCAGAGAGCGAGAGCGGGAGAGGGAGAGAGCCGAACCTTGCGAGGAGAGAGTGAGCTACCTACCGCTATGTTTTTTTTATGCTCCGCTTTTCGCATCTATTCCATGCGTCAAGTGCACGGGCGGTTCGGATCGCGAAACTGCGATCGCAGTTTTTTTTTTATATTTCGCATGTGATGCGAATCCGTTGGTATGTGTGCGTGGAGGTCACACTCGTCGTCGTCGTCGGCGTCGTCATCGTCACTCGAAAATATTTTTTTGGAGGTTTTGCCCTTCGAGCGAAGCGAAACGTGATCGAGCGGCGGGTTCGGTTGCATGTGTGCGGACGTGGTGGGCGAGTGAGGATCGTTTAACGCGCTCTGGTTGGTGTAGGTGGCTGTTCGGTGGAGTTGAGTGTGGGCGAGCACTATTCGGCTTGATCGTTGCGTTGTGCTTATGTCAGTTGACTGGTAAGGGACACGGGTCGGGAATCGAAATGTTTGCGACTTTTTTTTCTGTTCCATTCGTACGTTTTCGCTAATAATTTAAACGCATAAACGAGGAAACGGGCCCTCGACTGGAGCTGTTGGCCGTTAAGATGCTTGGCGAAATTGTCGTTTTGTAGGAAATTTAACGATTTCAAAGTGTTAGATCACTTGAGGAAAATGAGTCTGCAGCAGTTCAGTTAGTAATGCTACCGCTGTAAAACAAAGCCATGTTGGATGCGGCGGTTTCGATTCCAGGTATTTGTCTGTTAAAAAATGCTATTCGGAATTAGGTTTGATTAAAATAGGTAGGGGAAATGGATGTAATGTCGGCCTAAATGCCCCTAATTTGGGCCCATACATAAATTCAGCCAACGACTAAATTTTCAATAGCGACCAAAAATATCCATTAGTACCGTCCCAATCACGTGTTCATCTAGATAAAATTGATAAATAGCAGATTTTTAGCTATGGGCCCAATCTTAGATCCATAGGCCAACATTAGAGCCATTTCCCCTATATGATTAAAATTTTATCTTTAACCTTTACCGAAATAACTGAACATGATACATTAATTTTTAAGGGTACAAACGATACTCCCTTAGCTCAGTAGGTAAAGGCGCTGCTACAATGCAACTTCATGCTGGAGGTGACTGGGCTCAATTTCCGTACGGTCTATTTAATTTTCGGGTTGGAAAATTTCTCGACTTTCTTGGGCATATCAATTAATATGTGGAAGTACTAGGTTGAAAGCAGGCAAAATGATATTATGCTGTAAGCAATAAGCTTGAAATTTCATGTAGTAGTAATACAAATTGTATTGTTAAGCAATGAAAACAGTTGTTTATTTGTGGCGGATTAGTATTTGAAGCAGTGTTGGGAAAATATCATAAATCAAATCTCATCTCGTAGACAAAAATCAACAAGCAAGCAACTGTGGTTGATATCACAAGCTATGATATCGTAGCTACGAATATCAAGCTATTAAAACTCACCAACTACAATTCTAACCAAACCGTGGTGAGTTTGAGTTTCATGATTTTTGCTTTATATCGTGCAGTACCTTCGTGTCTGCCATCGATGAATAGTAAAAAGAGATAGCAAACTACACTTTCTTTTTCTAAGAAAACGATCTGCAACGAAATTAGGATTGGGCGATCTTGGATCGATCTTTGGAAGATCGATCTTTTTCATTTCGATTTCCGATTTTTCGGATCGACTCTTTGCCCACGAAAAGATCGAAAAAATCGATCCCTTCTTTTTTTTCGATCTTAAAAATTGTGTTAAATTTATAAAGTATATTTACATCGAAAAACGATTTACTCTCACAACGTTGCGTTGTAAATTTAACGAACATATCGTCTACATCAGCATCGCTCCCTACAATGACGTCACTATTTGCGTTTCCGATATTATCGAATACAGCAACATTTGAAGGTTTGGGCTACCTCCCTCAAATGCTCATTGCTCCTTACCGTCACGACAACATTTAACTTGCATATTATAAAGGAAATAATTTCTTGGGGTACCAACGTAAACAAGCGTATTAAAATAAAAATCAAAAGTTCGATCTACCAAAGTTCGATTTTTTGGTACCGATTTAATCAGTGGATTGATTCTAGAGCCAAATATAAGATCAATCCGTCAAGATCGATCTTTCTCTGAAGATCGTCCAATACTAAACGGAATAATGTTTGTGTCAAGTCAATTATCAGCTTGATTTTTGCATGTTGTAAATAATCTCACATTATCAAAGGAGCTTGTAAAGCCAATATCATGCGTAGTATTGAGAGTGTATGAGGGCGAAAAAAATATCATTTGATTGATGATTTTGCCAACACTGATTTTAAGTCGCAGATTTCTTTTGAGAAAACGTGGATTTCGCGGATCAAATTTTGAAAATCTTTTTTCAGGACTGTTCCTTTTTTCATCTTGAGATCCTGCATCAGATCATTAGATTGTATTATTTTAATCTCGAATAAAATCAAATTCCATGTTCACGTCTTAGGAGAAAAAAAATATCAAAAAATGTGTTCAATGTTTTAGAAATTTAAATTTAAATGTTTCAAGGACTGTCAACTTTCTTCACCGACGAACCGACATGACACTGGAGCATTTTGTTTGTCCGCAATTCGATTTGTCAAATGAGCGATTTGATCTGTCCAACGGGCGATCAGATCTGTCAAACGAGGTGAGACGCAAACCAAGTCAATATAAATTTAACGTGTGTTCCTGTGCTTGCTCATGATATGTCGCGAACGGATGAGTAGATGGCGGTAGTGTTTAACGTATTTTAAATGTGGCGTCTTGGGCAAGATTTTGAAAGTAGCTTCTATGAGCTGTCACGTCGGTTCGTCGGTGCTTTCATGCTTGTTACAAATATTGAAAATCATTCCATGTCACACAATTTGTTTGTCGAGATCTCGAAGTTTTATGTACCAGGAATGTCAAAAATGCTCAAAAATCTTTAGAAGTCATGCCTGAATGATATAATGTTTTCAAGACCGATATTTTAAATCCTAGACGCATGCCAAATTTTCTATGTCCGTGAGCTTTCCATCTTTGAAAATTTTCCTCGTTCCATCAATCTAGAAAAGTTGTTTAGGTCCTAGAGTTATGAAAATGTGTCTATCAGAAATAACATGAGAGACTTTCGGGAGCAGTGATGCAGAGAAGAACAACGAGATCACAAATAGGTTCGAAAATTGGACAGAAAAAGGTGAAGAAACAGCGAAAGTTGGTGAGATCGTTTCAAATTTTACATATTTTTATTGTTATTATAAGTCCAATTTTATTTTTTTTATTATAGTCACTTT
Organism: Ochlerotatus camptorhynchus; assembly: GCF_037179485.1. Lineage (NCBI taxonomy): Eukaryota > Metazoa > Arthropoda > Insecta > Diptera > Culicidae > Ochlerotatus > Ochlerotatus camptorhynchus. The sequence continues at coordinate 628,683 of NW_027040627.1, read as the reverse complement.
AACACTCTTGGGCCATACGTGACTTAAAAATTACCTTTTCATTTCGGAATTCGAACTGGCAGTCGCTGATTCACAGGCATCAATCATACCTACTGTACCACTTAAGCATACGTGTGGCAAAAGATATGATCATTAACTTGAAACACGTCAAATTTAAGTTGAATAACAGCAACAACTGGTGACAGTAAAACATTCCTCTCATGTTCAAGTGTAGTAAACACAATGTGGACACAAGTGCGCGATTTATTTCGATGGTCATGTGGAAGCTATTTTAGTGCCATAATTGAGTTATATTTTTGGAATGCTGTCTGAAAATTCAATGCAATATAGCAGTCAAAACACAGAAACACAAATGTTAATACTTCCGACGTTGTCGCAGCCCACTTCTACCTGGAGCTATTCCTAAAGTTTAGATTAGTTTTCTTTATTAACGAGACTTTCAGCCTTTGCCTGGTTCGTCTCGTCTGGAGCTATTCCTAAAAAGCTCCTCTACCTTGTTTCTACTACTGGCGCTGCTTGGGATTAGAAAGGTTGGCAGTGAATTTAGAAGAACTAAGATGTTGGAAAAGCAACGAGTGACACAGACTTCATTTAATAAATCAGGCTATCAAAATATTTGTAGTGCATTGCTGATTTGAGGAGTAGTGTTAAGCTTAAATAAGGCTTGTTCAACCTCCTGATCAGCTTACTTATTAAGGTTGAATTATGGGGATAAAATTAGCTTCATGCACTACTAATTAACTATATATTAAGCCTGCTGTTAATCAGCTTTGTATACCTTAAAACAACCAATAATAAGCTTCTGTTCTTACTGTTCAGCTTGAATTATTACTTGGGCCACTATCATGAACTATCAGAGCTATGGAAATGCTTCTATATGCTAGATCTTTATAGTTGCTTGTCCAAAAATTGTCAACTAAGTAAATTTGTTGTATTCATAAAAATATCAAACCTTGTATGAGGGGGGATTTTGTTTGGGGAAGGATGATTGTAGAAATATACCCATGAAATGGGATATTTCGATGTTAGAGATGTTTATATAACGAGACCCCAATCATACAGGATATTGCTTCCTTGGGCAAAGAGGTTCAAGAATACAAGGTCTTCAAAACTATGGATAGGGTGTATCAGAATTTGCACACTAGATGGCGCTAATTCCAACCCAATCAAGCTACGCTATCTTATATTTATAGATCCTGCTAATATGGAAGCTTCTTGTCATCGGTAAAGTTGTTCAGATGGACTACATCTATTCCAAGGCAAACTCAGTTCAGCAAACAGTTCAGCTCAGAAATCACTCACCAGGCGGCGCTAGTATGCGATTCACTTTTAATTTGCTTTAACTCAACATATTGACTAGATAGAATGTTCATGTTTTGCGCAAAGTAGTTCAGATTGACTAGACCTATTCTATGCTAAACATTTCGGCTGGCGCTAGTTTGCCATTAATTTTAAATTTACTTTGACTTGACATATTGACTTGACTTGATTGGTCCCCAGGGTCAATTTTCTGGTCATAACTCCAAATTAATTCTAATAAAACGCCATTGAGCGGTTTCAAAAAAAGCTGACCTCTAAGCTCAGTTTAAAAAACTGAATTTTTTTATGGATGTTCAGGATCTTCCTGGTGAACCATCTCGTAGTCCCGAAAGGTCAATTTTCCGCCTAAGCGTTCATATTCCAGTCACAACTCCAAATTCATTCTGATAAAACGTTTATGAGTGGTTTCGCAAAATTCATGGAGCTCTAGGATCAGTCTCATGAATTGACAACTTTTGCGGATGTTCCGGATCTTTCGGCGGAACATCCTGTAGTCCCCAGAGTCCAAATTCTAGTCAAAACTCCGAATTAATTCTGATAAGACGTTTATGAGTGGTTTCGAAAAATCCGCGGAGCTCTAGGATCCGTTTCATGAATTTTCACCTTTTACGGATGTTCCGGATCTTTCAATGAACCATCCCGTGGTCTCCAGGGCCCCTATTCCATTTAGAACTCCGAATTCATTCTGATAAGACGTCTATGAGTGGTTTCACAAAAACCGCGGAGCTCTAGGATCAGTTTCATGAATTGACCACTTTTACGGATGTTCCGGATCTTCCACAGGATCAGACTTGTGTCCTACCAGAAACTGAATCATCCCAAAAGGCGGCCAACTTTCTGCTTAACAATTTCTCATAAGACATTAGGAAGTTAACTCTTCAAATTGCCGTACAATCAGTGTTTGGTCCCAATTAGCTCTAATCTCATATGCTACGTGTATCCGTTAATGCCGATTTCTACAGTACGGTCCCTATTAACCGTACTATAGGAATCTTGACTGTATACTAGACCAAATACCAAATATTGTTTCCGTAACAAAAAGCATTTTTTATTTATCCTACCTTATTATGTGACAATTCCAGAGCTTCATTTAAACATAATCCAACATGAGTGGATTCAGAGCTGTTCTGCTCACCATATAATTGGTTTAGTCTATATGAATTACTTTTCTGAAGACGGGAACCTTCTATCTAGCGAAGACAACAAGTCAAGAAGACTGGCAACCAAGCAACAGATACAATGGCGCTGCGCTTGAGTGAAGGTGGAAGCAACGCATAGAAAAATGAGCAAATACACAAACCCTTCTTTTGAGGATGTAATCTTTGCTATCAAATTCGTTCGAAGCATTTACCTTTGAGCGGCAGATGACACGATTGTACCTGTCTCATAGCGTTCGAATGAGAAAATGGAAGAGTTGCCAGTTTTCTTGATTTGTTGTCTTCGTATCTAGCCAAGATGTTTAGCAACTAAATTTAAATTTGAATGGTGAATTAGTGCCATCATCTGTGACAATCCCGTTATAAACTATTCATAGGTCGTGTATTCACAAACATTTTTACCCCTGGAAGCAAAATCCTATATGGTAAGGATCTCGTGATATAAACATCTATATATCCCACTTCATGGGTGCATTATTTTTTCAAAGACCATGCACGTTGTAGTTGCTACTCCGTTAATGATCGAAACCAGTTAAATTCCACAGAGAACCACATGGATGGATCTTGGGATAAGGTTTCCATCTTCAATGTACAAGTTCACTGATTAATTCTTCCCAGAAATTTCAATGAAGTCCAATTAACTGCTGAAAATTTTAGAAAACTAGACCCGAGCAGGAGAAAATAACTAATGAATACCTCATTCTGATCTGATACGAAAATTTGGTGTTGATCAGCCTGACATAACCCGAGCAGGAACCGATAGCTAATCGATAACAAATGAATATCTTAATGTGGTATGATACCAGATTTTGGTATGCTTGTGGCATAAAATCTTGTTTTGATATTATTCAGTTATCGAAATATTTTGTAAAATATCAAATGAATACCAAAATAACAACTTGTGATCTTTCAGTTTTTAGTCAATAACATCTAAAAGAGTTATTGAATTGGTATTAGAAGACCTTCAAAATAGCAAACTATGGTATTCTGGCATCTAAACAAGCGCCTGTTATCCATTTGTTATTGTAATAACTAGATTATTTATTAGTTCGTTATTTGTAGAATATTTTTGAGTTATTATTTTTTAATTTCGTTTTTATGGCTTTCTCAGTCTAGGGTAATTCAAACAGTTAGTTTTGCATTGCCTAACTGTTTGAATTACCCTAGACTGAGAAAGCCATAAAAACGAAATCTCCATAAAACCAGTCGAACAACCAAATCAATTATTTTTTAATATTTTACCTCTTATGTCAGCCTCACTAATACCATATTTAGATTGCCAGTTATGCTATGTTCATACCTTCTCATGCCAATCCATCAACATAACCGGGTAGGGGTTGTTGTTGGTTTGCGTGGGCAACCCTCGGTTGGCGAGAAAAGGGCGTACAAAGGTTTATTTACAAAAAGCTTGTATGCCCTTTTCACATGTGGCTCTTGAAATACCAAAGAATAATATCAAAAATCGGCATGCAAAATACATTGTAAATAACAACTGATGTCATGTCAGGATCGAGATATTCGTTCCTGCTCGGAGATACTTATTATGAGAATTTCGAAGAATCAGAGATTTTCAAGTATCAGAGATTATCTGGAAAATCTAAAGATTTTTAGAAAAGTTCCTTAAGGATGGCTTCGAAACTGTCAGTGCAGTTCAATTTACTTTAAGGAAAGAAGTTCCAAGAAACTCAGGGAATTTCCGAGAAATCCTCAGTAAATCTCCGACATCTTCAAGGAAGATCAGAGAACTATAGACTAGTGCAAGCATTTTTAAGCAGTTCCATTATTTTACGGGATGTTCCAAGTATCTCGAGGAAGATCGGAGATCTTCAGAGCAGTTCCATAGATTAATTTCTGGAACTTTCGGAAAGTTCCAAAAAGTTATGGAATATTCCGCGAATTTCAGGAAGGTCCTAAAATTTCTGTAAATATGCGGGGGTCTTCAGGAAAGTTTCATGAACACCAGAAAAAATGTTGGAACGCTAGAGCAGTTCCGAGAACTACTTGCAAAATTGGGAAACGTTAGAGGAAATTCGAGAGCGTCTTAAAAAAATTAGGGAACAAGAATTGTCTCTTCCCCGCAGACAAGGTGCTCCGGTAGTTTTAATCTAAATAAACCTGTCCAGCAGCCAGAACGCCGTATGATGAATCTTCGCACATTTTAATTAAAGAAGCGCACACCCCATTGTTACATAATTATCACTTCCCCCACGCCACAGCAGCAGCAGTATCACAAAGATGACCATTACTCCACAAAACCCTGCTGGCACAATCCAGCCCGCACACACACACATTTTACCGCTTCATTACATGGAGATGAAAGTATAAATTACGCTTCAAACAAGGGCTTGAAATATTAATAGGTTAAATGGTGTAATAAATATCCACCTCGGTATCTCCTGCCGGCTGGTTGGTCGGTCGGTTCGTTGGTTGGCAGGCCCGGGTCCAGTTTTTCGGCTTAAATAGCCCGAGTGTTCGCTGGATTGGCTCCTTTATACCTACAACACAAGGGATGCCGTCTGAGTAAGAGTACGGAAAATTAGTTGCCGTTTTCCTCCTCTTTGTCGGTAGGTTGGTCGGTACTGCGAAGCGCACATCAGGACCAACCGGGACGGCCAGTGCGTTATGCTCTCTTTGGGTTAGTAGTAGTAGAAGTAGTTGGCAGCCAGTAGGCAACCGGGTGGAGAAGGATATCTTTCAGGACGCGCAATGAAGTGTGAATCATTGTCGTTATCTCTTGCAGGCTTTGCGAACTTGCACCAGGGTTCCAACTTTGCATAGAACACGGCATAGGAAACAAGCAATTGTCCAACCATCCATTTATAGGAGGACCGTTACCTTGTGCCATTGCCGCGCCATAGCTACCTACTGCCTAGCACGTGGTACAAGGCTTGTAGTTGGTTTGTTTCATGCCCAAACGACAACGATGGCGGGACAAGATTGAGAAATTAATTAAGTAGTAGATTTTCGAGGTCTAGGTGCTTCTTTGTGGCTACGGAACGAACCTCGGCTGTTGAAGTTTATGCACCTTGGGCGTTCCGATGGGGTACGCGCGTAATTCACCGAGCAATGTGCGCAATAATGGGTATGTGAATGATATCAACACGGTCGGTCAGTTGGCCCATTGCCGCCATGTCAGTCCAGCACGGTTAAAGTCGACAGTTATTGGTATCTCACTGACACATCGCAACGCGGTCAACTAGATTGGCCATGGTTGCAAATAACGAACGTTCCTCCATACGGTTGTAAGATTCGGTCGTCTCAACCGAGAGTGCGAAATTTGAATTTGAAATATTTTGAAGGTCAAACTGCACGCGAATTATTTTTTTTTTTGCTGCCGTTGTAGTGGTACGTGGCTAGTCGTTCGTCGTTGGCCCCGCTGAGAAGGGTGTGTTGAATTTATTTACATTTTTTTTCTTCCTAAATAAAGCATTTTATGGAATCAACACACACTCCTGTTGGGGTGGTGGTGGTAATGGTACGGGTATATATATTTTTTTTTTTTTGCCATTCCAACATCTATCTCCGACGATAGCGAATTCGAAATTAGGACACACAATTGTTTCTGCTGTCGCTGATGTGTGCAAGATTAATTGTCGGCTATTAAAGTTCAAAAAATGTGAATTAGATTAATTTAATGGCTGGGCCGAGTTTCCCTCCCTGGCAAAACAACTTGACGGTCACGGACGGTCTTCGCGATTGCAATTTCTGCAAGTTTCAGGGTTTCGTGGTGAACTTTTATTGGTTTTCACTCGTTTGGATTTGGCTGATAACAGAAATTCGATAATGGCAGTCAAATGGGACAGTATCGCTGAATATCATGCATAGATTTTGGAACTCAAACTGGTTTTTTCGTGTTTTCAAAAATAGCTTTAGAGGCGTTGGCATTGAGATTCTATTTTCAATATAAGTTAGGTGATGCAAATGTGAATCTCATTTCGAAGTTGACGTGTGCTACTTTTGGATATCTGGAGGCAGGTTTTGTGTAGATGGTCCAGAACAAATCCAAAATGATTTTGTTGCCCGGTTAGGACGCCTTCAGGGGACTTTAAGGGTGTTCTAAGAGGCGCCGCACCACTGGGATAGAAGACCTTCAGACAACTACCTACTGCTTTAGAAATCTACAAATTTGTTTCAGAAACCAACTGATTCAACAGCACTGACTTTTAGCTGACTCGTCTCAGAATCATGCAGGACGTTCCCAGTTTGTAATTCCAAAATTTTGGATAGTTGCAGTGGATTTTGATGGCTGGGTACATGCGCAAGTCGGGAGCACTTCCAGGCAGGCCAGTCGTGGTAAATTTGAAGATGGTTTCTCACAGTTTTTTTTTTCTTCTTATGGTTACCCCCCATCTACCTCAACACCAAGTGCCTTCTATCAGGAACAGGGCCCCACAAAGTCACTTTCAATCAAAAATCATCAAGTGACGATGAAGTTGTAAACCATCACTTTCTATTGAAAGTCATTCTGTCTTCTCTTCGAGCAGATCCCCGTCAACATCAACAGAACCACTTTCGATCAGTTTTCATGCTGTTTGTTTTGGATTGACTCGTGTTCTTTCGTTGTCAAATGAACTAACTTTTGCATTGAAGCGAAGCTGTTCGATCCAAATTCACGCAGTTTTGATGACTTTTGTTGCTTGTTCACTCGGTTCATTTAAGCGTATGCGCATAGATCTGTGCACGTGGGTGTCAAATTTATCATTGTCGGATGATTTGTTTAGTATAGAGATCGAAAATTGATATTCGACGCCATTTTGAAATCCAAGATGGCGGCTTCCAGTTTAATAAAAAGTGGGAAATACTATCAAATACCTATCAATAAAGGTGTTTTTCGAATCGGGATGATGTCTAGAGGATGAAAATCGATATCCGACGCCATTTTGAAATCGAATATGGCGGCTTTCGGCTTAATAAAAAGTGGAAATATAGTCAAATATATATCAATATTGATATTATTGTAATCAGATCAAAAATTGATATGCGACGCCATTTAGAAATCCAAGATGGTGGCTTACGATTTAAGAACATATGGGAAATATTGTGAAATACCCATCAATATAGGTATTTTTGGGATCGGGATAGCGTCTCGAGGCCGGAAATCGATATCCGACGCCATTTTGAAATCCAAGACGGAGACTTACGATTTGCGGAAAAGTGTCAAATAGCCTTAAATATGGTTATTTTCAGAATGGAGATAAGACGAAGAAGCCGAAAATGGATGTCACGCCGTCTTTAAATCCAAGATGGTGGCTTTGGTCCGGAAAACCTGCGAAGTACTGTCAAATACCGATCAATGTGGGTTTTTTTGGAATGACTTCTAGAAGCCAGAAATCGATGTCCTACGCCATCTTGAAATTTAAGATGGTGGCTTCCAATTTCAGAAGAAGTGTCAAATGGCCCGCAAATGGCATCGAATATCAATTTTCAGCATCTAAGCGTCGTGGGAATCGGACAGGTCCCCGTTCCGAAAATATCCTGATATTAGGGTATTTGACACTTTTTATGAAACTTAATGGCCGCCATATTGGATTCCACAATGGCATCGGATATAGATTCTCGGCATCTACACGTTGTCCCCATTCCGAAAATACCCATATTGTAGGGTATTTGACGCTATCTGAACCCTGATGACCGCCATATTGCATTCCAAAATGGTTTCTGATACCGATTTTCGGCATCTAAGCGTTGTCATCGTTCCGAGAATAACCATATTGTAGGGTATTTAACACTTTTTCTGAAACCCGATTGCCGCCATATGGGAGTCCATTTTCGGCATCCACGCGTTGTCTCCGTTCCAAAAATACCCATATCTTAGGATATTTGACACGTTTTATGAAACTTGATGGCCGCCATACTGGATTCCAACATAGCGTCGGATATCGATGTTTGACATCTACACGTTGTTCCGTTCCTAAAATATCCATACCTTACAGTATTTGACACTTCCGAAAACCAATTGTCACTATTTTGAATTCCAAAAGGGCGTCGGATAACGATTTTCGGCACCTTCGCGTCGTCCCCGTTCTGAAAATATCCATATTTTAGGGGATTTGAAACTTTTCCTGATCCCGATGGCCGCCAACTTGGACTCCAGAATGGCCTCGTTAGCTTAATTTTCGTTTAACATAAAATAATATATTATTACTATATATAATCCGGCTGCCATCCCTATCGGCGACCGATATTATGCGGATACTATATTTTGATGCTAGACGACGCGATGCGTGACAAGTCGAATGAGCCCGAATTGAAGTGGAAATGAAAAAAAAACGAAGGAAGCAGTTTTCGAGTCATTCATTGCGTCAATTGAAACAAGTCTTTGAAGCAAATTAAATGAACTGAAGCACTTGACGAACGAAACAAGTGATAGTCAAGTCATGTTTGAAATGAGGAATGTTCATCGGGACTCGATATCAGGAGTGCGCATAATACTAATAAAATAATATAAAACTGCATGTACACATAATTCAGATCCCTCTTATTGACACTGGGATATGAAAAAAAAAACTTGGCTCGCCATAAGACATCAAAATCTAACAACTTAAATACCAAGATTGACAGTCATAAAATGCAATCATTTTGTTTTGTTGAAAATCAAAATGACATTTTTTTCGCTGGTATCACTGAACTCCCGATGTCGCTAATGTCAATTTTGACATCGGACGTCGCGTGTTCCCCTAGAGATTCCACATGTTCATAAAGCAGCCCTTTAGATCCCTTAATTTTCATACAGTTCTGGTAGCTGCGTTGAATTCCACGTAATTTTCATAAATATCACTAAACTGTCGGAAAATTCAGCAGTTCTTGAAGTTCGTTGGACTTCCCTGAAATTCTTTAGACCAGCGTTTCTCAATCTATGGGACGCGATCAACTGGAGGGTTGCGGTCTGACCTCAGGTGGGTCGCTGAAATTCAGACAGCATGATCATAGGTTTGTCAAATTGCAATTTTATCTGATTTTAAAATTATGCAACGATAATCAATTTCAATGCCATTTTGACATTATACAACCATTTTGGAAAGTCATATTTGGACCATTTTTGGCGTTTTTAGGGCCATTTTGACGTTTCATGATTATGATGAGAGTTGTCATTTTCAGTCTGTTAATAAGGCTTTTAGGCCATTTGGGCGTTTTTAAAGCAATTCTAGGCCGTTTAATCTTGTATATCGATTGTGAGTCTTGACGTTTTAAAGGTTATTTCAGAGTTTTCGAGATTATTTTGAGGGCGTTCAGGACATTTTTAAAAGCCATTTTTAGCGTTTTGAGGAATTTTTTTTTTGCAGTCTTCTTTTTTTGTTTTTTATGGACATTTTGGCTTTGAAATTACGCCTCGAGTTGGTTGTTGTACAACGTTATGCGGTTGTTTTCTAATTAGTTTTAATACTACAACATTTTTGATACTACTATAACTTTTTCACATTTGAGGCCGTTTTTGGATTGAATTGTCGAATTATCACAATTTGTTCCGTTTCTAGCTATGTTATCCTTCTATGAAATTGTTGGGCTGTTTTGGCGTTAAAATGCCTTGACTTTTGGATGTTTTATAATCATTTTTGCCTTAAAACATCTGTATTTAATATAGGTGGGTCGCAAGCTTATAAAATTCCTAAAAGTGGGTCATAATCATCAAACATAATTGGGAAACCGCTGCTTTAGCCCTTGAAGTCTTCGGTATTTCTAAAAAAAATCCCTCAGTTTCCCCAAAGTTAATGGGACTGCCTTGTTGTTCTTTGATTTTCCCGGAAGTATCTTCATTTGTCCTGAAACTCCTGAAGTTATCACCATTTTTGTGAAATTTTCAGATCTTTCTGAAATATTTAGAAATTCTATGAAAATATCAAAAGCTCTCAAAAGACCTTGCACATTTTCAGATCTTTCTGAAATATTTAGAAATTCTCTGAAAATATCAAAGCTCTCAACAGACCTTGCACAAGTTCTTTGATCTTCACTAATGCTCTCGGAATTTCTTGCGATTCTCCTGAAATCTTTGATACTGCTTTTCCTCAAGTTATCTGAACTTCTGTGAAGTTATCTGAACTTCTGTGAAGTTTTCTGAACTTCTGTGAAGTTCCTGAATTTTTTTTTGATGTTTTCAAAGCTTCTCGAAGCTTGCTCGAAGTTCTTTGATCTTCACTAATGCTCTCGGAATTTCTTGCGATTCTCCTGAAATCTTTGATACTGCTTTTCCTCAAGTTATCTGAACTTCTGTGAAGTTATCTGAACTTCTGTGAAGTTTTCTGAACTTCTGTGAAGTTCCTGAATTTTTTTTTGATGTTTTCAAAGCTTCTTTGAAGTTTTGTGTGCTTTCTGAATACTGTGAACTTCTCAAAATTTAGATTTGTTTTCCTGAAAAAAAAACAATGAAACTGCATAGATCTTCCCTGAAGTTTACGGAATTTCAATTAAAATGTTTTTGGGTAAAGACTAGAACTCGCAAAAATTGGTCGACAAAACAATCGTTTATTTCAGTCAAAATTCATATCACAAAAATCTTCTTTTTTATTCTTTTGGTAGTTCAATTCATAAATTTAAAGGGGAAAAATGTTCGTTTATTCTTTTGGTTTGTCAAATCCAAACTGCTGTGCCTTCAACTAAACCCCTTCCATTAAATTTTGCACAGTGGTCTCATCGACCTTATTCGCCGCTGAATGCCAGTTAGTCTTAAACTGCTGCTCGTTTTCCATGGATTTATTAGTTTTTTTTGAGATTCCGTTTGACCAAGGCCTAGTACCGTGCGATAGGGAGGAGTTCTGGACTGTTGGGAGGGTTGTGGTCTTTTGGTACCACAACCACCTTGTTTGCATCGTACCAATCGATTGCCTTTTTCCCATAGCGGCAGCTCGCTAAGTCCGGCCAGAACAGCACAGGTCTATTATGTTGCTTTAGGAATGGTAGCAGCCGCTTTTCCTGGTAGTTCTGGACGTAGATCTCTTGATTGATGGTTCCCGTAGTAATGAAAATGCCGCTTTTTAGACCACACGTGCATGCCGACGTGTTTTGTTTGTAATCTCGGTTAGCCACCTTCACCTTCTTAAACGTCGACAACCCGGCTCGTTTCTTGGCCCGCTGCACAGGAGTATGGGAGACATTGAGCTTGCCAGTGACGTCCTGGATAGAGAGGTTAGGATTCCGCTTATATTTCACCGCCACCTTCTTCGTCGTCGCTGTCACGTCCGAATTACGATTGCCGCCGCTTCCAGGCTTTCTGGCGGTCGACAGACGCTCCCCGAACACTTTTAAAACGTTTGTGACGGTCGATTTGGCCACATCCAGCAATTTTGCCAACTTGGCGTGTGAAAACGTCGGATTCTCTTGCCGCGCGAGCAAAATTTTGACACGCTGCTCCTCTTGCTTGGACGTCATTTTGAAAACTGGAGAGCAAACGGTGAAAACTCATCATAGCAACCATTGTATATACACTCAACTTCCAAATGCAGCATTTTAGGGTTTTTTATGCATTTTAACAGAAATACACCAATTTGAAGGTGACCAATTTTGCGCGTTCCAGACTTTAATCCTGAAGTTCATTGAGCTTCTCGGAAGTTTTCGCCATTTGCCCGAAATTTTTGGAACATTCCTGAAGATATCCAAGTATTCCTCCAATATCCAAAACTTCACTGGAGTTCTATGACTTATTTTAAGTTCAACAAAAATCTTAAAATTTTCTAAATTTCATTACAGTTCTATTGGTTTCCTTGAAATCTTCGGAACTTCTTTGAAGTTCCCCTTATTTTGTTGAAGTTAAATCAAAATAGTTAATGCAGTTTTTAAATTTCCACTGAAGTTCTTGAAATGTTGACAAAGTTCATCAAACTTCACTTCATTTATTAGAGCTAATTCCTCAAGGTTGTTTAACTTCCCCGAAAGTCTAGACTTTTTCCCTGACGTTTGGCTTCCTTGAAGTTATTAGAACGGCCATCTAAACTTTCCTAAAGTTCTCTTTACTTCCCTTAATTTCTCCTTTCCCTTTCTCCTCTTCCACCTATTTATTGAAGTTAATTGACTGCCTTGAAGCTCTCTGATCTTCTTTGAAGAACCCGGAATTTTTCTCAAAGCTTCCGAAACTTGCATGAAGCGCACGGAACATCTTTTAACATCTTTAATCTTCACTAAACCTGTTAGCATACAATTGAGCTCCGGAAATGGTAATCCCGCAGACGTTCCCACTTGGAGGAGCGACTGAAAACCACTAAAGGGTTACGTGCTTGCCTTGTTCATCGAGAGGTTGTAATGGAACAGTTGGTGGATTTCAGTCGCTTCTCCAAGTGGGAACGCCTGTTAAGAGCCGTTGCATGCGTTATTCGAGTCCTGGATTGGATCAACCCAAGAAAAAACAGGAAGCTTGTTTGCAAGACGAAATCCAGCAGTTGGAAGCAGCTCTTTGGCGTCTAGTACAAGCAGAAGCCTACCCGGATGAAGACGCCGTGCTGCTCAGCAAAAACTCAGAAGATCTACAAGCTGTCACCATTTACCGACGATAGAAAGGTCCTGCGCGTAGACAGTCGAATTGAAGCGGTATCGGGTTTGTCGTATGATTTCAAGTGTTCTATCATTCTCCCACATTACCACCGGATTAGCGAACTTCTAGTTGACTGGTATCACCGGAAGTTTCTGCACGCTAACATCGAGGCAATCATTAACGAGATCCGACAGCGTTTCCAAATATTGAACCTCCGCACAGTGGTACGCCGAGTCTCTAGGAATTGCCAGACCTGCCAGGTCCGGAAGGCGTCGCCCGTATCACCGAAGATGGGTCCTTTTCCTGCAGCGCGCTTGAACCAGTGTGGTCAACCATTTACCTACGTAGGCATCGATTACTTTGGACCAATATCGGTCAAAAGCGGTCGCAGCAATGTGAAAAGATGGGTGGCATTCAGATCGTACATTCTCTCACAACCGAATCCTGAAAAATGGCCATCCGTCGCTTCGAGGCCTATCAAGGTGCACCCAGTGAGATTTATACAGACAATGGAACGAACTTCCAGGGTGCTAGTCGCGAGCTACTGCAGGACATTCAAGCCATCAACAACGGTCTAGCTGACACTTTCACCGATGCCAATACGAAGTGGGTCTTCAACCTGCCCTCGGCTCCACACTTTGGGGGAGTGTGGGAGTGACTTGTACAATCCGTTAAGGTTGCTCTTGCGTCGCTGTCAAACTTGGTGAACCCGGACGACGAAAACCTACGCACGATTATTGCTGAAGTCAGTGCCATTATCAGATTACGGTCGCTGACGTTTATTCCTCTAAAATCAGCGAAACAAGAGGCTCTGACGCCGAACCACTGTATTCACCTGAATTCTGATGGGGTTGTCCAAGCAAGGAAACCACTGGTGGAATTCCAAGGAGTTTGCCGTACCAACTGGGATATGGCAAGACAAATGGCTGGCCAGTTCTGGAAGAGGTGGACACAAGAATGCATGCCAAGCATCTCGAGGCGGACAAAATGGTTTGAAGAGGCGAAGGCTCCGAAAGTGGGTGATCTAGTAGTTTTGTTCAGGGCTGGCAAATGTCATTTTCAATGAAAGATCTCAAGCGATATTTACAGAGATACTTTTGTCACTATCAAATTTTTTGTCATGCGAGAACGTGACAGTGTTGTGATCATCGTAATTACTAGCGCATTTAATGCTATTAAAGTTACTTGTTCCGAGGAAATCTTAATAATATATTCACTTTACCGATTACATACGGTTGTTTGCTTAAATTCATCTAAATCAGTTAGAAATGTTGATGTCAAAACCGCATAAGAATTATTCTCATGAGTGCTTGATCATTGAAAAATGACAAGATAGCTAACTATGGGTAGTTTCGTCTCGTGATAGTGAGAGGACCTGTTTTGTCATTGTCACATGACGGCCGTGATATTTACCAGCTCTGGTCTTGGTGGATAAAAACGTACGTAACGGATGGACCAGAGGTCGCACCATCTCGGTGGTAACAGGATGTGATGGCGGCGTGCGACAAGCCGTCGTACAGACAACCAATGGAGTTCTTCGCCGTCCTGTGTGCAAGATTGCTGTACTGGACGTGCATCCAAAGAGTAAATCTGAGACGGAAGCGGGCACTGGCAGCACTGCCACATCGACTCCTCGGTCGCAGTCGGTTCCCTCGGTATTGGAAGATCTCGCCTCTGCCTGACAGCTTACGTCAACACGACGGCAGCAAACGTCATGACAACTGGCAGTCCCGATTCCCAAGTAAATGCAGGGTGGCCAGCGAACCGGGAAAACCGTGAAAACCGTAAAAATCGGGAAATAACTGGGAATTTTAAAAGAAGCCTGGAAATCCGGGAAAAGCCGGGAATTTGACAGGAGAACCGGGAAAAATCAATAAATCTTAACATATTCCAACAAAAATTGAAAGTTGAATAACAGCTCTTAATTATCTTGAACCTGTGAAATTATTTGAACTGCGTAAAACTCTCCTCAGAATTCCTTGGAATTCTGTGCTGAATTTTCGTGAAACTTTCTTAAGTAGGGGAAATGTTGGCTTCGGCAATACCTTAACCTATTATCGTCAGGGGGTAACCAACGTCCTTGAGAGTTCAATTTTGGTATGTTGATACATTGAGTTTGAGAGCATCTATTGGCCAAATTTGAGTGCTCTAGGACTTTGTTTACCCCCTGACGATAATAGGCTAAGGTATTGCCGAAGCCAACATTTCGCCTATTTAAATGAAGTTATTCAGGATTTTTCTTTATTTACCTTCAGATTTTTTCTCGGATCTTGCTTAAAGTTCTCCTGTGAATCTTCCTCAGTATTCCTTTGAAATTATTATCAGAAAACACTTTAAATTTTGTTTATATTTCTTTTTAAATTCTCCTTAAAATTCACAATCCGCATACTATTCTCTTCAGAATCACCTAGGCATTCTCCATGAAGTTCTCCCGACATTTCCCTTGTAATTATTCTAAGAGGAATTAGTTTAGGATTCTTGTCAGAGCTCCGTTGAATTTTTCTTCGAGTTCTTCTCAGAATTTTTAATTTTCAAAAATCTATAAACAAAAATTCATATTAGAACTCGGAACTTTTTTCCAAGATCACACAATTTTCCAGGGACTGTATTTTTCCAAACTTGGATCCTTGAAAAATTTTATAAATTCAGGGGTTTTCAAAATCCCTCATTTTGACTATTTTTCTCAGTTTCATATTGTTGGCAAAAATCCAATCCTTTTTTTTTTCTTCTAAATCTAGGATGGATTTTCATAAATCACAAATCTCTTTAAAAAAATACAAATTCTAAACTCGAAACACATGTCAAAGCCTCAGAATAGTAGAAATTAAAATTGTTTTTTAAGATTTATTTTGCTAAAAATCGGTATAATGACACTTTCAGCTCGATAGCGTTCGGCTATGCGACCTTAAAAAAATCCATCACTCTGGTACTTTGGATATTATGACGCTTTACAACCATAAGAGGACTCGAGTCTATTCAAATTGATTCTAAGTACCTCGAAAATGACGTGATATTGCAATCATTAATTTTACTAAACAAAAAAATACGGGAATATTTTTAGATTTGAACCGGGAAAACCGGGGAAAACCCGGGAATTTTAAAATTAAAATTTACTGGCCACCCTGTAAACCGTATAGTCAGTTAATAGAAGTTAAATCTCGTTTATTTAATTTGGTTTTTGTTGTATAATACTTTGGATACTCTAACGTTAGTAACTCAAATGATAATTGAAGAAATAAATTTAAACAAATATGCTTTGCAGCTAAAAAAGGCAAACATCGTCTTTTTCTGAGGAGGATCCGAACGAAACTCAACGATCCAACAATCGAACTTTTTTGGAACTTGTCAAGATTCCTTGAAATTTCTTGATAGCTTTTGCAGTGTTTCTGAGGTAAATGGAAGTCGTTTGAAGTTCTTTGATCTTGCGCGAAGTACTCGGAACGTTCCTGAAGATAAATAAACTGCAATTTTCCTGAAGCTAATGGGACAATGGGAAGCTCTTGAAGCATCCTAGAAGAGCTCTAAATTTTTCCAGAAGTTCTGAGAACTTTCCTTATGTTCCCGTAGTCTGTTCAAGAAACTTCCCAGAAATGCTCGGAACTTTCTTTAATTTTTCAGAACTTTATAAAAGTTCCTCAAATTGTCATGATTTGAGAATTTAAAAATTGTCAAAATAGATCAATATTTCCATTTACAATTGTGATAAATTTAGAGATTTTGAAGACTGTAGAATTTTAAAAATTGTGCATTGTGTAACAACTTAAATAGTGTATTTGTAATAGTTGAACAATTTATTTTTGAATTGGAGTTTTTCTTTTTAATTCATAAGTTTGGTATGATTTCTGGTGTTTATAATTAAGAATTTAGCAACATGGTATTGTTCAAGCAGCTGGAGAAGTTCTTTCAACTTTAACTACATCGTTATTTTTTACAATGCTCTTCAATGGATAGTTTTGAAACATAAATAAAAATTCAGGTTTCGAAAGTAGGGAAACAAAATATAATTTGATATTTTTTCTGGAGATTTTATAAATTTGTGACTTTTTCCTTCTCTAAATCACATATGATTGCAACTTTTCATTCTTTTGCTCATGAGAAATTCTTTCGAAAATAACGACCTGGAATTGCATAATAACTTATTCCACTGACATAGCTGTTTAACCAACCGGTAGACGAAAAGACATGCTCATGTCAGTAGGGAAATTAAATAAATCTTGATTTCTTGATCGGTAAGAATTTCAACATTCTGTTGTTTTGGAAAGATCCTAGAATCGTTTATATCTAGGTACGGTTTCGTATCGCATCGCTTAACAACAACCAACCTGATTATAGACTGATTATTCGACTGATCACGTTAAACAAAAATCTACCAAGAAAGATGTCCATGAAAGATGTTGACAATGAAAAATCCTGGGAGTTGTTTTTTTTTTAATAATTGACTCACAGAAATTACCTTGAAAAACTTTACAGCACTATAACCATTAATATTAATCAAGCAATAAATCCATTACTTCTAGGCTAGGGCTGTTTAAACTGGCTCCTAACCAATCTTTAAAACTAAGTATGTATATTGTTTTTCTGTAGGTATCCATTCTTCTTGTAAAGTCTTTGCTCACCAACCTGCCTCAAACAATGTTAAGCACCCGGTAGCAGGGTTGCATTCACTCACTTTGCTACAAAAAAATGTGTTTTGGAATTATGAAATCGTTAGATAGTATAACTATATTTTATCACTCAAAGTGAATACTCACTAATCATAACATCGCTGAAGCGAAATCGACAGGTTTTATGTGTCAAACACGTAATTCACAACCTCTTTTTGTAACTTACAAGAACAACATACCATAATCCAGGAAAATATTGCGTAGTAAGTGGAAGCAACCCTACCCGGCAGGCACTGCTTCCGAGGAAGTTCCCAAATTTATTCACTTTACCGAAAGGCTTACGGAGGAGGAGATCGTATCTCATTCATTCATTCATTCGAGGTGGAAGATTTAAATACTTCCTCTTTGGGGCCGGTCGGTCCTAGCGCACACATGAGTGCGGAGTATGCCTTGGAAACGAGCATAGCAGAGGCCACTTGCATGCCGTTCTGCTTGCCATCCTAGTAGGTAGTGGGCGTAGCAGCAAAGGGATGCCAGCTGCACTTTGAATGGACCGCCATCAGCCTCTGTCATGGTTGATCTTGATGAAATGATGAGTATCGAGTTGAGGTGTGAGTGAGAATGTGTCCGTTCTCCATCGGTAGAGCCTTAAACGGTTCGGTTTGGCTTGCTTTGAGAATCTGTGGCTTGTTATGCCAGATCAAATGAAATGAGTGAGTATGTGAGTGGGTTGCGGCAGGATATAAGTTGGATTACAGTGATGGTGATTTTAATATGGCTCGTTCAAGTGAATCCCGATATCAGGCCCCAATTGTGTATGAGGTCATAATGTTGATTGTGAAGTGTGAATAAATTGAAAGATTGTTTGCAAGATGATCCTGTTTACGTGAGGTCACGATACCGACCGGATGGCGGCTGCGTTGATACACGTGCTCGGCATACCAAATTCTTAATAAAAAAAATTCTTTAAGCTTGAGTCATTTAATATCTGGGCGGATAAAAGTGGATGTATCTCGAAACCATCTTAATAATATAAAGATATTGAGTACACAAAATGAAGGTCATTTATTGCACTTTAGAGGAAAAATAGCGACACAATTATTCCGATTTGGGTTTGATGAAATCTCAAACTTTTCATCGAATACCACTCGTCATATTTTGGACATTCTGTTGGCTAACCTGAGCGGCCGTTTTGTTCCACCACCTCATCATCTTTGTCGCATCCCGAGTCACCTTTCCACTCTTCTTCAATTTCTGTTTGACAACTACCCAATATTTCTCAATTGGGCGGAATTGAGGGCAGTTGGGTGGATTGATGTCCTTTTCGAAGAAATCTACCCCGTTGTCTCGATATCACTGTAGAACTTCTCCGCTGTAGTGGCAACTTGCCAAATCAGGTCAAAACTTTACAGCTCCATTTGTGAGCCTTAATGTACGGAAGAATACGTTTGTTCAAGCACTCCCGCTTGTACATTTTGGAATCCAAAGTCTTGATTGTCACGAAAGCCTGGGTATTTTGCCCGTAGCTGCAAATACCTTGCCAGATCATAAGATTTCTAGCAAATTTATCGGCAAAAACGAATTTGAACTTCATAGGAACATCACCTCGACCAGTGGCTTTTTAGAACTTTTGTCCGGAAAGCTGCTCATAATCCATCTTCACGTACGTTTCGTCGTCCATGAGGATGCATCCTTCGTACTTTGTAAGAACCTCATTGTACAACTTCCGGGCACGTCTTTTGGCCATTAGATTCTGCTTCAGTGTCCTGTTTGGTTGCTTACTGGACCGAACAGTTCGAAATCCTTCTCGCTGATGAATTCTTCTGACGGCTGCATTGTATTCTTGGCGATATCATAATCCGACAGCCCTGGGTTTGTCCTAACCGTTCTCAAAACCTCCAAATGCAGCTTCCGATCCTTAGTTCCACTACGACGCTTGCTATGATCGATTGTATGCCGCTCACGGAAACGTTCGAGAACACTACTGCACACGGTCGATTTAGCCAATTTCAACGACTTGGCGATTTTTGAACCTGACCACGTCGGATTTTCTAAGTGGGTGTCCAAAATTAATTTTCGGTTCGTGGCTTCCATCAAGTATAACTTCTTTCAATCAAAATTAATCGTGACGAACTTTTCGAAACAAACTGCTGTCAATACATTCTAGATCCGACGGCTAGGAGCACTGCAGTAAAATAAACAGTGCGTCCAGATATTAAATGACTCAAACTTTAATATGTATAAGATACACTAGTTTTCGGTTATCCTTACATACTGCTGAATATTTGTATTAACTTTTCCAATTGAATTCACATCTCCTTGGTTCTGAATTGCAATTTGACAGATCATTCGATTATCACACTTTTACTGAACTCATTACCGAATGTTCAGCTGTTTGAAAGCCTGTAAAAATTGTTCCGCAAACTGCGAGATAAATCTTGGAGTGTGCAGGATGATGCTGAGTCGCAATCGTTTGCAATATTGATTTGTGCAAAATGAGGCCATCCGTAATTCAAATTTGGCAAATCGAGCAAAACATCACAATTTCAAATTCCCGGCTATTGTTTCGGGCGACGCTGGCCGGTTGGCGGCTGGCTGGAAGGTGGGCATTATCCATCGCTGCTCATGAATGGATAAGCCGAGTGTTGTAGCGCGAGAAACAATCAGTCTGCTCACATACGTCATCTAAAATGCAAACAGTCGCTGAAATATTCATTGATCGATTTAAATTCTCCGCCACCATTTGACATTCAAAAACAACACACAATTGGCTTGGTTTGGCGCGGCACGGCACGGAATGGGAAGGCTTTGTGCAGCTGAATGAAACGCGCAGCCTTCCATTTAGGAATCAATTTTAAATATTGCTAAAATTGACCCTCACCTACACACAAACGAATGAAAACGGCAAAAAGAACGTCAACACTAACATTCGCTAAGATCGGAGCACCCCAGCGCAACGCGGGTGAAGGGAGTCATAAATTGTTTAAGCATTGCCAATTAATATATTAACCAACACTTTATTATTAAATCATGACTATGATATGCTGTGCTATTTCTGCTCTTGTGCGAAGTTGGAACAACTTTCGGAGAGCGGAATGGCAGGAATATAAAAACAACAAAGCTGCCCCAAAAAAAAAACGAAACATAACTGAAGTAGCAACTGACTGCTCGAATCTCCCTCGTTAAACCCAAACATACACACACCCGCACACCGTAGAGAGC
Source organism: Ochlerotatus camptorhynchus (assembly GCF_037179485.1). Classification (NCBI taxonomy): domain Eukaryota; kingdom Metazoa; phylum Arthropoda; class Insecta; order Diptera; family Culicidae; genus Ochlerotatus; species Ochlerotatus camptorhynchus. The sequence continues at coordinate 607,921 of NW_027040627.1, read as the reverse complement.
ATTCGGCGAACGAGCAGCAAGCTTTAGGTTAGATCCGTGAGCCGATCGGAGCAATTTGCCATACAGTTCAGATCATCCAGAGTAGGCGAAAGATTTTGTAAAAGTGGGTTCTTTTTTTGACGGATTTGTGTTTATTTTGATATTTATAATCAAGCTGAACATTGCATTAGCAGGGCTGGTAGCGAGTCACTTTTTAGTGACTTGGTCACTTTTTCAAGCCAGTCACTAAAAAGTCTCATTTATGAGGGCTAAGTCACTAAAGTCACTTTTTCTTGTAATCAGTCACTAATTTTAACTTTTTTTAGCGTGAATTTATTTCAAGATTGATCATTCTTTGCTTTGTGACGTTTAATAGGCTTTCTCTATCTATGTACAGGGTGTCTACTCATTTTTCTAAATAAAATTTCCTGAGTTTTTCCAGAACTTTAATGGATATTAAAGCTATTTTTAATGGCGTTCAAAATATGCTTTTTTGGAAGATCAAAAACAACAGTAAATAACTTAAACGTTTTTAAGACATGGCAATCAGTTTTATAGAAACAGCTTTACAATCAAATCCATTGAATGTTGAAGTTAAGCACTTGCTTAATTTCTCACTTAAAATAATTTTAGAAAAACGCACTTAATTTGAATAAGTCCAAAATTTTAAAATATTCAATGTCTTGAAGTTTCGTATTCCAATTACAAGTTTAAGATATTGAAAAATTTCAAAGTGCCTGAATTAAGGAAAACAAATATATGATTTATTTCAAGTTCGTTATTAACTTTATGAAAGAATAGAGATCTTCATTGCAGTCCCATTAACTTCTTCTTCTGAGGAATAAAAGGAAATGCTGAAAATGTTGGAGAAGCTTCATGAACAAACTGCGGGAACATAAGGGAAGTTAACACACTGAAAATATGGGGAACTTACTGGAAGCTTTAAGATCCTCAAATCGGTTCTTTTAACAGCCGAATTTTTTTTTATGAAGTCCCTAGAATTTCAGAGCACATAATAGGTGTTAAGCGAACTTGATAAATTAGGGTATTGTGCAAGTTCTAAGCACCTCAGAAAAGCTAGATCTAGAGATCTTTGGGGAATTTCCGATCTTAAGAGCAGTTCCCGTAGCTTTAGTCCAGACTTTTGGGGCAGTTAAAAAATCTATAATCGTAAATTTAGAAAAATTGAGAACTCTTAAGATGTTCCGAGAATTTCAGGGAACTACAGAGACCATCAGAGAATTTATGAAAACTTCAGAAATATTTCAGGAACTTCACAGACGTCCAGATAATTTCTGGGAAATTTATCTTCAATAGAATTGAGAGCTTAAAGCAAGCTTCGAGAACATCAAGACAGATCAGAGAATCAAAGGGCAGTTCAAATAATTTCATGGAAATTGTAGAATCCTCCGGATACTTCAGCAAACCACCGAGAGAATTTCTGGGACGTGATAAAAATTATATGAATATCCGGAAAACGTGTAAGTTGATTCAAGAATATCAACGAAGTTCCATTAATTTAAAAAAAAATGCGAGAACTTTTAGCAAGCAGCGATATATTCAAGAAATTCCAGCGAACTTCTAATAAATTTAGGTAGTTTCATGATACTCAGCAGAGTTCTAAGTACTTGGAGGACGATCAGAAAGCTTCAGAATAATCCCATTAACTTAAGCAAATTTTCAGCAACTTACTTGGAATTCCGTGGAATTATGGGGTATTCCATGAATTCTACGATTGATTCGAAAACGTCAGAGAATTTGGAATATATATCAGAAAATTTGCCGGATTATTAAACAAATTTAGAGAACTACAGGTAGGCAAAAATTAAATAAGAAATTAAGAGAGCGTTTATAATGGTAAGTTGTCGAATCTTCAAGGAAAATCAATTAATTTCAGTAAAGTTGCGGTTTCTTAAAATATACTGATAAATTCAGGGCAGTCTGGAGAACTTTAAAGATATTAAGTAACCGTTTGGGCAGTTTTAATAACACCAGGAAAGTCTAGATTATTGAAGAAGCTTTAAATTAGTGTAGATAATTTAATAGAAGTTTCATGGAAAATCATAGAACTATATTAATTATTTCATTCAAATTTCATAAAAGTTACGGAATCACAAAAGTTCCAGAAATTTAGGAAAACTTCGAAAACTTCACAGTGGTCTTCAGAAACATTTCGAGAACTTCATAGAAATCTATGGAGCTTAAGGGGAGATCCGTGAATTTCAGGAATTTTTATTAACATTAGCAAAATGCAGGAGCTTTTGAAAGGAGTGAAGTAAGCTCCGAAAATTGAAGGAATTTCGAGGGGAGTTCAGTTCCATTAGTTTCAGAAAATTTGTTGGAAATTTAAAGCAGTTCCCAGATTTTCAAAAATTTCAGAGACATTAAAAAGTTAACTAAAGTCTTCGCATCAGTTCAGAAGTTTACTGAAGCTTAAACATTTCAACATAAACATTTCAACTTTAGAAAAGTTTTGAGAATTTCAGAAAACAAAAGAGAACCTCAGAGCAGTTCCGTTAACATTAGAGAAGGCACGTAAATTTTGAAGAAGTTTAGAGAACTTCAGCGAATTGTTAATTCTTTAGAGGAGATCCAAGAGAAAACATTTAGGAAATTTTAGGAAGTCCAACAAAGTTCAGGGAAGTTTAAGAATTTGATGAGAAGTATTGTGAGGCTCAGGCTAGTTTCTCAAACTACAACAGAACTTCAAGGCAGTTTCATTAACTTCAGGAAAAAATTGGGAACTTTTGAGTAGTTCTGAAAACATTCCATTCCATATTCAACGAAGATTTCCATTGAAATATTCCTCAAAATTTTAATGAAGCTCCGAATTCAATTTTCTTTTAGTTTTCCTTGCCATTACCTTGAAATTCTCCAAAATAAGAAACCCTTTGAAAAGATTCTCCGAATAATTTTAATTGTATTCATTTCAGATTTCCTTTTCAATCGCACTCCTTTTCTTGGAATTCTACTCACATTGAAAGTCTCTTAAGAATTCAGTGGCATTTTTCCTCACAAATTCCTTTTGTCCAAATTATTTTTTTTTCCCAGAACTCCCTTGCAATGAGGTCCTTAGAAATTATTATAAAATTTCACAAGCCTTCAAAACTGTGCATGGAATTTGACTCCAGATTCTTGAATATTTCTTGATGTATCATAGATTTTAAATCCAAAACTAGTTCAAATTTAATATTTCTAGGAAATATGCATGTCCCAAAACCAAAAAAAAACGAGAAAAATAAATGCTTGTATTTTAAAATTATTTATTTTCTATAAAATATCCTTCGTATGAAAATTATTAAATTCTTTGAGACTTCCAGGTATTTAAGAAAAAAATTAAAATTTCCTGAGGATTCCCGGTTTTCCACATTTTTGCAGTTAGTAGATACCCTCACTAATATTGTGGGTTTGGACCATAAACTTTCTATTGAATCTTTCACTTCAAAGCTTCATATCTATCGGCAGAAGTGGGAATAATCGGACTGGACTCGAAATACTATTTGAACTACAATTGAAAGGAACGTCTTTATTTGTCAGTAGTATAATTTGAACTGGAGAAAATGAAGTTATGCTCTAAAAGCAAGGCATACTGCGTTGTATATACTCAACACTCCTCCTCAACGCTGCTACAGTAGACCACACTGCTTCCTTAGAAATTCCAACCGTATTCGTGGTAGAGGTTTGGTTAAAAGATCCGCGGCCATCTTTTCGGTAGGGCAGTACTCATACTTGATAACACCTGTCGTCTTCAGGTCCTTGGAGTAGTTAAATTTTGTTGAAATGTATTTGGTACGGTTACTGAACTTTTCGGAGTCCGGCATCTTCAAACAGCTTTGGTTGTCTTCGAATAATATTGCTTCTGTTTTCGTGTTGCAATGGTTCCTTCGCAGTATTTGAATACATATCCACTATTGAACTTCCTGTCGTCGTGACATTCTGCCCAATCGGCATCAGCGTAACCCACCAGACCAGATGAATCACCACTGCTACTCAGATCTTCAGATCAATCGTCCCCTTCAGGTAGCGAACCATTCGCTTCAACTAGTTCCAGTCACGTTGGGTTGGGTAACTCACCTTACGACTCAAGATTGAGATTGCCGTTGCGATGTCAGGTCTGCTGTTGACTGCGATGTACAACAGCTGCACAACTACCTTTTGAAATTCTTGATTATTTGGGAGCTGGCCATCGTTATCTTCCGTCTTGATGTACCCAGGATCAATTGGCACGGTTGAAACTTTCGCATCCTGCAGGTCAACAGAACAGATGACGTCTTCAATGTATTTCCGCTGGTTGATAAGAAAATCTCCAGCATGGTCTCGATCGACTTCGATCCCGAGGTAAAACTTGACATCACCGAGGCAGCTGATCTGGAAATTTCTTGCAAGCGTTTGCTTCAATGCGTCGATCATGCGTTCATCCTCGCTCACTACGATGAGATCATCCACATCTTCTTCTTGGCTGCCACATACATCATGGTGCGGAACGTAACGTGTCGAACGACTGGCGCAAAAACTTCATCGTAGTCCGTCCCAAGACGTTGAGTGTAGCCCTGTGCTACCAGCCTGGCTTTGTACCGAACTACATTGCCATTTTCGTCTCGCTTCTGTTTATACACCCACTTGCATCCAATGGCGCGGCTACCCGCCGGCAGGTCGACTATATCCCAGACGTCGTTTTCTTCGATGGATGCTAGCTCTTCCTTCATAGCCGTGCACCACTTGGCGCTGTTTGGACTGGATAACGCTTGCTTCAACGATTTTGGCTCCTCCTGAACCGAAGTTTCTGCTGTACAAGCATACCGCTCGGGAATAGCTCCGAGATTAGCTCTTGTTGATCTTCGAGGTGGATCGACATCTACACTGGACATGCTCCCGTCCACACGTACGGCATCGGACTGCACTTCGATTTCACGGAGAGTTGCTTCGTCCGGTTGTTCATCTGGATCATCCCAGACATCGTCGTCATCCGATTCAGTTGATCCTGGCTCACTCATTAGGTCCACTCGTTCGAAACAGATGGATGGTACAACCAGACTTTCTCCCACCGAACCTGGCATGGGCCCGCAAGAAGTAAGAAATTTAACATCACGGCTAACAATTACCTTTCCATTCGTCTCGTCCACTGTATCCGACGAACCTGAGCTTGACAGCCTTCCGATCTAGCTTACCTCGCTTTTCATTTGGTACATGGCAGTACTCATCCACACCAAACCGCTGAATGTGTCCGAGATTGGGCTTCTTCCCGAACCACCGCTCATATGGTGTGCCACTGATCGACCGTGATGGCAGCCTGTTCTGCATGTAGTTTGCAGTTACCACTGCTTCTCCCCAGAAACGCTTGTCCAGATGTCCGTCAATGAGCATGCACCTGGCCATTTCGACAAGGTAACGATTCTTTCGTTCTGCTACCCCATTTTGCTGTGGGGTGTATGGTGCCGTGAGCTGGCCGATGATACCGTTTTGCTTCAGGAATGCATTGAATGCCTTGCCAGTAAACTCACCACCCCTGTCCGAGCGGAGAATTTTGAGCTTCCTTCCAAACTGCGTCTTGACTAGCTCAACATATTCCTTCAGTTTCTGGAGCGCTTCAGACTTCTGCCGTAGCAAATAAACGACCGTGTACTTACTGTAGTCGTCGATGAATGTGATGAAATATCGTCTTCCGCCCAGAGTCGCCGTCCTCATTAGTGCTAGATGGTTCTGGTCGACTACGTGAAGTTCCAATAGAAAGCGCTTTGTATGTTCCTGAAATGAAGTCAAGTTTGCTATCCGTGAAGCGGCTGGTGCAGAAAGGATTCGTCGTCACATTCGGCGCAACTGGAGCGAGAATCATGAAAGGTGAAAAGATATTGGTAACTTGTTCATAATTCGTCAATCAACCGAAAACGTATCCATGGTGATGACGAACGATGACTGCGTGCATGCGTGGCACAGACGATTGGGACACAGAGACTGCGAAGCGGTGTTGCAGCTGCACTGATGCATGTGAAGTGTGCATTGAAGCCCTAATAAAAAATAACCATAAACGAACGATAACCCAAATCATTGAACTATTCCACAAATGGTTTGGATGATACCCAGAACACGTCGTTAAGCAAATTAACCATACAATTTTTATTAGGGAGGTAAGATACACAGGACAACCATCTGACTATTGCATCCAGTGAGAAACGCGTAGCTATCATCATCTTGCTGCGATACGTGGTTGGCTTTCTGTTACTTGGATACTGCCTTTCGGTGCTTGGAAACAGCTCTGTTTCCTTTCTCCGCCTTCCATACTCTGAACTTTTCGCAATTTGCCTTCTTGTGACCTAACTTTTTCCAGAAGAAGCACCGGTCTTTTTCGGCCTTTGAATTTGCATAGAGAACAGCTTCAGGATTATCGCTATCATCGTTGCGCTGCTTCTTTTTCTGCCATTCATCGATGAGCTTGCCGTTCACTATATCCAGGGTCAAGCTTCAAGGGCGGTTACCAACTTCTCGTACTCCTCCGGCAGGCTGCTGAACAAAATCGCGACCAACCATTGGTCGTCAAGGATCTTTTCCGGCTGTAAATTGTTGAGCTTCTCGAACAATTCCGACAACTTCGATACGTGCGCTTCCATATCTCCATGTTTTTCCAGGCGTTGACTACAAATTTTCCGCATCACAAAGACCTTCGTCGTTAACGTTTTCTTGACATGGAATTTTTCTAGAGCTTTCCACGCCTCCACCGCCGATTTGGCCTTCCTTATGTGGATTGATGGGTTATCCTCCACGGCCAATCCAATCGATGCCAGTGCTTGATCATCCTTGGTCTTCCACGCACTTGTAACCGCTTCTGGCCTTGCGTCCGCTATGGTCGTCCAATTTCCTTTCTTGTTCAGCAACAGCTTCATCCGGAAACTCCAGCTATCGTAATTTGATCCATTGAGCCTTGATAACGACATCAACTTGTCCGCCATCTCGTTACGAATTCAAATTCTATCTTCACCAGTTCCGATTGCACTGCCTGGGCCCATAACCTATCGGCAGAAGTGGGAATAATCGGACTGGACTCGAAATACTATTCGAACTACAATTGAAAGGAACGTCTTTATTTGTCAGTAGTATAATTTGAACTGAAGAAAATGAAGTTATGCTCTAAAAGCAAGGCATACTGCGTTGTATATACTCAACAATATCGTACATAAGTGTTTATGAGATACTAATTGAATAAGTCTAAAACATCAAACATTTATTTGGTGTACCATCATAACGACTACTTTTCTTCTCTTATGTCACTTTTAGTCACTATGTTTACAACTATAAGTTATTATTTGGTCACTTATTTCATCAACATGGTCACTAAAATCACTATTTTTAACAGCAGTGATTGCTACCAGCCCTGCATTAGGTCCTAAGTAACATTGACAGATTCTCTTCGTTGACTTTCTCTTTGTATCTCCTCGGCCATGTAAAGAAATTCCCAGGTATTTTGAGCACACAGATCGATAAGAGAAGCTTTTATCTAAAACTACTACCATAAACACAATAAGAAATTGTTATTAACGAAAGAAAAAGTCGACGAAGAGCATCTAAGAGCATAGATGTCTACATATTATTTTCAATTTAAAATAGAGATTTATTAATAAAATAGCTAAGTTAAAACAAACCTTATAATGGATTTGAAGATATTTTATCATAAAAAGTGATAGTTTTCATCGTAAAGGATGAGAAATAATGTTGCCTTTGAAATTAATTATTCATATTTATTGAATTTCTGAGAAGATCACTAGAATTGCTATGTACACAATTTAGTTTTTAGTCATTATCGTGAAATTTTGTATTGATCTGTAATCTATCAGCAAATCTGAGAAAAATATAAAAATTCATGAAAAATAATTTCAATTACAACCTGATTCGCCCCACTGTGCGTTGCTATAAAAATCTTCTTTTACTTTGGCTCAAACTCGATATCAATTAAAGGACAGTTGAATGTAGTATTCAAAGCGACAACCAGTAAGCCTAGCCGTCGACTGCGGAAAGACGAGTGCAGTGCCACGCGAGCAAAACAAAATTCAATACATGGTTGCCAATGTTTCTCTGAAATTGCAAAATGTAGAAACAAAGTCACCATGAGCTTAGAAATAATACATCACGACACCAACTCGGGTCTGCTACGTGCCCTGTCACGCAAAGTGTCTGGCGTGCCACGCACCGTTTTCGTTCGCACACCTAAGGCTAACAAGTATTTACTGACTGACATACCTGCTCCTAGGCACGTCTTGCCCTAAACCAACCTCACTCACCCTACGACTGTCGGCTTTCAAGGCTTCAGCCAAACCCTACGCATGTACTGAAAGTTTTCTCATTTTTGGCAAGCTTGCAATCCAATTGTGTTCGAGTCTTCGGTTAAGCTCTCACACGTGGCTCGTTATTGCCACCGCGGGGTTAAACAAAATTAAATTAATTTTTTAGGTTAAGGTTAGCAGGCCCCTTTCGAGAGGAAGCTCTGAGCTGAACTGCGAATGCGGAGAGCTAACAAACTGCCAAGCCAAACAATGAAACTGGTATATTTTGGCGAACGTGCCCACTGGCTTCATTCGACCGTCGTCTAATGGTGTAATGGAGACGTTGGAAAAAAAAAATCGCTAAATTTATGAGAACTTGTCGCACAACGGACGCATCGCCATGAGCCAATATTAGGCTGCCGAATGTTCGGAAGGGAAAGGATTGGCAAAGCTGACGGTCACACGAAGATCTTCACGCAGAAAAGTGACACCCAAGTGGCAATGATGACGACGACGACGACGATGCCGACTGGATCGTATTTGATTTTATTAGATAATAGAGTAATCCGCGTGGTCAACCGGATTGGCTCAATTTTGAGGCCAAAAGTGAGAGGAAACATGGTGACATACAACCTGCACAGTTCAATGATGCTCGTTGAATGCTTTGTTTGAGCTCAAATTGTAAGACAAATGTTTCGGTCAACATTTCGGTCAATTTACTTCTATTTATCTTCTTTGAACAACTGAGCAATTCTTTGATTTCTTCCTTCGACACATTCAAAAGGTAGCCAAAAATCATGTTGACTAAGCTTTTGTTTCACTTGACCGATAGAAACAATTACCTTTCGTCCTTCTGAGTTGTCATCGAAACCGACAATCATCTTATAAGCTCATGTACTACACTAAGGTCTGCACCTCCCTGGCTTTTGAAGATAAAGTCATTCCGACCGTGCCAAGTCCGAGCAGGACGGACGGACAGGTTGACAAAAAGCACTCTGGAGGAGGCCAAAATGTTTACATTGCATGTTCCTGAGAATGAAGAGTGTCATATGCAAACAATCTGCTTCAAGGCAACCTCCCTGTCCGCGCCCAGTCCGTGTGTCTGCCCTGAGGTCTTGATTCGCCATCAGTCTGCTACACGAGCAGGGTTTTTCTTATTCTGCCATTCTTCTACCACCATCATCATCAACCCTTGAGTAGACTCTGGGAGGGAGCACTGCAGCAGACTGCAAGCCACAATCTTCGGTAACAAATGTTTCCGGTTCCCATTTTCTTGTCGTCATCGCTGTCGTCTTGCTAAACTTCAAATGTGAAGTGTGTGTGTGTGTGTATTTTTTTCGAGAATTTTTGTGGTCGAGAAGGTATATTTAATTTGTCACCGCACCCGTACATTTTCTACAATTTTGAGTCTGCCGTCCTGTGAGTGTGTGAGTGTGGGCTCGTCTTTTCGTTTTCCGGTGAAAACCACCAAACTTCCCTTTCAAACGAAGAAAATGGCATGTTTACCAAGCCAGCCAAGCAACCAGCAGCGCCCCTCCCCCTCAACGGAGAAGGAGAAAAGGCAAGACTGAAGTGGCAAATAATGAAAAGGTTATGTTTCTTTCGTGATGTGGCATAAGGGTTACTTTCCTATTAAGCCGGGCTAAATTAGACTGAATGCATGTGATTAGGACAATTGGGACTAACGTGATTTTTACTTCTGGTGTATTTACAGGAACAGCACTGACACAGGAACAATGGACCAGCAGTATTGCCTACGCTGGAACAACCATCAGTCCAACCTGACAACCGTGCTCAGAACCCTGCTGGAAGATGAGAAACTGTGTGATGTCACGCTCGCCTGCGATAATGGAATTGTCAAAGTAAGTATCCCACCGTTGTCAACAGTTTGTGAACAATAAATAAGAACTAGCAGCTTGTCACTGCAAAGTGATTGCTGCTGTTGTTGTGCACTTCTTGTGCATTCCTCTATCAAAACAAAATATATACTACCATTTCGTGATATATGATGAAAAAGATTCCAATCTACCAGGAGATCATCTTAGGTTTTTTTTAATATTCAAAGCATAATTTTCGTTTGATTTTTAAAATATTCAGTTCGTTCAGCATCCAATCGATATAATTTTTCCATATCAAACTATAGGCGTTAAGAATTTAAAGTTTATAAATTTGGTATCCTTCGGTGCTACATTTTACATCCAAAAAAACGCACGTGGACTATAACTGGGGTGCAAATCAAAAACAAAATGTGTGACGAAATAGTGTCAGATTTTGAACGCTTATAACATGGTCATTTATGAATGCAATTCAATTTTAATCACTCCATTTTATTCAGATTGAATGTAAGATTTTGTTTCTGTGCAAAGATGAAAGTTGTTTATCAATGCTTAACTATTGAAAATTGATCAAATTTTTTAGCCATAAACAACCAATCACTTGCTCGCTATGACTATCGAGAGCTTTTTTCCATTCATTGATTTACATCACAGGGCTGGTAGCGAGTCACTTTTTAGTGACTTGGTCACCTTTTTCAAGCCAGTCACTAAAAAGTCTCTTTTTTTAAAGCCACTAAAGCCACTTTTCTTTGTGGCGTTTAATCGTCTTTTCCTATATACAGTGTGTCTACTCATTTTTCTAAATATAATTACCTGAGTTTTCCAAATTTTTCCAGTACTTTAACGGATAAATTCCAGGTTTATAATAAGAAAGTTTTTTTTAAATGCGTTAAAAATATGCTTTTTTTGGTAGATCAAAAACAACAGCAATTTACCAATCTTTTTTAAGACATGGCAAACAGTTTTTTAAAAAAATCCATTGAATGTTGAACTTTAACACTTACTTAATTTCTCACTTAATAAAGTTAAAATAAACTTACTTAATTTGAGAAAGCCTAAGATCTAAATTTTTTCAATATCTTGAAGCTTCGTATTCCATGTTCAAGATAATGAAAATTTTCAAAATGCCACAATCAAGGAAAAAATAAATGATTTGTTTTAAGTTCGTGATTGAAGGAACTTTGAAGAAGTTCTAAGTAATGAAAAGAAATGCTAAGAATCACAGTGAAGCTCCATAAACAAACTGCGGGAACATAAAAGAATTTAACACGCTGAAAATGTGGGGAACTTACTGGAAGCTTTAAGAACCTCAAAGCAGTTCTTTTAGCATCCGAAAATTTTCGGGAACTTTTATGAAGTTCCTAAAATTTCAGAGAACTTTAAAGGTGTCAAGCGAAGTACTAAGTACCTCAGAAAAGCTAGATCTAGAGATTTTTGGGGAATTTCAGATCTTAAAAGCAGTTTCCGTGTCTTTAGTTCTTTTTTTGGAGACTTTTGGAGCAGTTTAAAGATCTCGAATCGAAAATTTAGAAAAATTCAGGACAGTTCCATGATGTGCTGAAAAAAAATCGAGAACCCTTAATATGTTCCGAGAATTTTAGGGAAATTTAAATGTGTTCACGGGAATTCCATTTATTTCCGAGCAGAACCGAGATCTTCAATACAATTGAGAGTTTTAGGGAAGCTTCGAGAACATCAAGACATATTGGAGAATCAAAGGGCAGTTCAAATAATTTCAAGGAAATTGTAGAAACCTTAAAGATTTCCGGAAATTTCAGCAAAGCTCCGAGTGAATTTCTGAAACGTGATAAAACTATATGAACATCCGGAAAACGTGAGAGTATTTTAAACTAGAGCTAAACATTATATCTGGAGATTTCAAGAACTTAAAAAAAATGCGAAAATTTTGCTAAATTGATTAGAGAAAATGAACGATGTTAATTAAAAAAAAATGCGAGAACTTTTAGCAATCAGTGATATCTTCAAGAAATTCCAGAGAACATGTTATATATTTAGATACTTTTAGATGATTTCATGATATTCAGCGATGGAAGTTTCGAGTACTTCAGAATAATCCTATTAACTTAAGCAAGTTTGCAGAGACTAACAAAAATTTCCGTGGAATTATGGGGTGTTCCATAAATTCTTTGATTGATCCGAAAACGTCAGAAGCGTCAGGGAATCTTTTGCCGAAAATTGTCGAAACTTCAAGGCAACGTTGAAAACATTGAGGATACTTTAGGAAGTCCTATAAAGTTCAGGAAAGTTTAGGAATTTGATGAGAAGTATTGTGAGCATCAGGCTAGTTTCTCAAACTACAAAAGAATTTTATGGCGCTTTCATCATCTTCAGGAAAGCTTTGGGAACTTTCAAGTAGTTTTGTAGACCTCAGAATAGTCCATTCTGATTTCCATTGAAATATTCCTAAACATTTCAATAAAGCTATCCTTCTAATTCAATTTTCTTTTAGTTTTCCTCGGAATAACCTTGAACTTCTCGCAGCATTCTAGAACCTCAGTCACGCACAAACAAATGTTCAATCGCTTGTCTCTCTTTCTCCCGTCGCTTTGAAGCTTCGGTGAAACGGATGAGCAAAAGAGCGCTCGACTTTGATAGTTTTCTCTTTCATGAAACACATCAACAGAGGTTTCATGACGAATATGACGGAAAATGAAATAACACATTTAAAGCTTTTCTCACGTGATACACTTGAAGATTACACGTAATATTTTTAATTTATCTTCCATCCATATATTTATCTAAAAAAAAATGATCGAAAACGGGACATAACGCATTTTAAACAAATTGAAAGATAGAGTGATAGAGTGTTCGTGAAAGGGGATTGAAATCCATAATGAGGTTTCGTTTAACTAGAAAATCGACGTTAGTTACATTGAAAGCGATGAGCAAAGCAACGACGAGAAGTTCCACAGCCAGCCTTTCCTTTTATTTTCGTTTCTTGTTGATAGTCTAGCTAGGCGTCATAGAAATGAAGCGTCGAACACGTATGTATGAAAGAAACAAAACACGAGTTCATTTTAGAGGTTCGAAAATTTAGAGCCCTGGTTTCAACACTCCGAAGGGTATAAATAGCGGGACCTTTCAATTAGAGTCGGGTCCTTGCGATAAATGCAAGAATGACAACTGTAAAAAAAATCGAATACTTATCATTTCTCAATAGTGATGGAGTAATACGACATGCACTAAACTAAGGACACGGGATATACTACAATAGATCAATTTACTGGTCGCAGTAGTGTTTGGTCCCGAACAGAGGAAAAAAAATGGACAGCTTCCCGGACAAAAGTTCTAAAAGCCACTGGTCGAGATGATGTTCCTAGCAAGTTCAAATTCGGTTTTTGCCGATAAATTTGCAAAAATGCTTATGATCTGGCAATGTTATTTGCTGCTGCGGTCAAAAAACCCAGGTTTTTGTGACAATCTATGGATTCCAAAATGTACAAGTAGGAGTACCTGAAAAAACGTATTCTTCCGTACATTAAGGCTCACAATGGACCTGTAAGTTTTGGTCTGATTTGGCAAACTGCCATACCGGGCGGAGAAGTTCTACAGTGGTATCGAGACAACGGGATAGATTTCTTCGAAAAGGATATAGATCCGCCCAACTGCCCTCAATGCCGCCCAATTGAGAAATATTGGGTAGTTGTCAAACAGAAATTGAAGAAGAGTGGAAAGGTGACTCGGGATGCGACAAAGACGAAAAGATGGTGGAACAAAACGGCCGCTCAGGTTAGCCAACAGAGTGTCCAAAATATGATGAGTGGTATTCGAAGAAAACTTCAAGATTTCATCAAAGCCAAATCGGAATAATTTTTTTCGCTCTTTCTCCTTTAAAGTGCAATAAATGACCTTCATTTTGAGTAATCGACATTTTTATTTCATTAAGTTGGTTCCAAGATATATCCGTTTTTTTGCGTCCAGATATTATATAACTCAAACTTTAGCATCCCAATAGAAAAAGAACATGTACCACCTCTGAACTGGGTACAATTGTGGGTTGAGGTTTTTTGGAACAAATTGAATTTCTCTGAACCTGTGTAATCATAGTACATCCTACTGAAATAACAAGTCGCAACCTGTGGTCAGAACTTGAAGGGAGCCTGGAGGGACTGAATGGATGGCAACAATTTCTTCTGGAGACATTCCAGTTTGTAAAACTGCGAGCATATTGTCTTATATAGGGTAACCAACTGATTTTGGACCCCTAGAGGAAGTGAGATCACGTTTATGTCAAAATATTATTATTTGTTTATTATTATTATGCAATTTACATGCGGTTGTGTTCGAAAGCTACTCATCTTGGATGTAAAATGTCACTAGATGTTTTATTTATTGATATATACTCGAAAAAATAATTCTTTTCACATCATGATATTCACATATTTTGGACCCTTCCACTTGATTTTGGACAGTGTCCATAATATATTTTGGACACACTGAATGGGAACGAATATATTTTGGACATGCTGAAGTTCTTTCAACCTATGAGCCTAAAATTAATTACGACGGTCACTTCTTCCTATCTCGCATTTGTTAGGTCCGTCTAGGTGGGAAATTTTTTAAAGAAGGTGCCGTAAAACGGGGTTAAATTGATCAGCGGGGTGAATTTGATCGCTGAGTATACCCAATATTGTACTTATGCATAATATTTTTACAATGTATACAAAGATACATTCGTACGCTTAGTAACGAAAAACATGTTACACATGAAAAAATATCACGAGAAATTTCAGCGATCAATTTTGCCCCGCTGATCAATTACACCCCGTTTTACGGTATGCATAAAAGTTAACCCCCCGTTACTCGCGCTGTTGTACTTTGTACAACACATATGAGTTTTCCATTGCCATTTTGTTGCTGCCAATCGATCTGAAACCAACTTGTATTCCTCAAAAAACTTGTTTTGAACTAAAAAAGCTAAACTTTTTAACCCCCAAAATGCGGATAATAGAGAAAATGTAAATGGAAACCGCGTAAACTGTGTCCATACTACGTGGGATTGACTTAATTGGTTACAACATCGAATATCTCGATATCCTGACCAGATAGAAAGTTACAGTCTTGGGCAAAGTTGTTCAGGAGGTCAAAGCCTATTTCTTAGTGTACAATAGTTCAGAATTATCTCACTTCGTGGTGCTAGTATACATGTGAAATTCTCGTGTATAAAATATCTCTAGATCCTGACCAGATAGAAAGTAAATGCCTTCAGCAAAGTTGTTCAGGAAGTCAAGCTCTTTTCGTTGGTGGAGTAGTTCAGAAATTTCACACTACGAGGCGCTAGTATATACGTGTAATTCTCGCATATACAATAGCTCGAGTTCTTGACCAGCTAGAAAGTTACTGTACTGGGCAAACTTGTTCAGGGGGTCAAGACTTTTCGACTGGTAGACAGTAGTTCAGAATTTTCTCACCACGTGGCGTTTGTATACATATACACTTCTCGCATATGATATATCTCGAGATCCTGACCAAATAGAAAGTTACTGTCTTTGAAAAAGTTGTTCAGGAGGTCAAAGCCTATTGCTTGGTGTAGAATAGTTCAGAATTTTCTTACTATGTAGTTCTAGTATACACGTTAAATTCTCTCATATAAAATATCTAGAGAGCATGACAAGATAGAATGTTACTGTCTTGGGCAAAGTTGTTCAGGGGATCAAGGCCTTTTGGCTAGTGGACGGTAGTTCCGAATATTTCACTTCATGGTACTAGTATATACGTGCAATTCTCGCATATGACATATCTCAAGACCTGCTAAAAATGTACTGTAATCGGCAAAGTTGTCCAGGAGATCAAACCCTATCGTTGGTGGAAAGTACATAATTTTCTCACTAGGTGACGTTGAAAGACACGTGAAATCCTTGTATATAAAATATCTCTGAATGACCCGCATACTAGTGCCACGTAAAGGGAAAATTCTGAATTACTGTACACCAACGAAAAGATCCTAACATCCTGAACAACTTTGCCGAAGACAGTAACTTTCTGTCTGGTTAGGATCTAGAGATATTTTATATGCGAGAATTCCTCATGTATACAAGCGTTGCAAAGTGAGAAAACTCTGAACTTAAGTCCAGCAAAAAGGCCTTGACTTCCTGAACAACTTTGCCGAAGACACTAACTTTTTATATGATCAGGATTTCGAGATATTTTATATGAGAATTTCACGTATATACTAGCACCATATAGTGAAAAAATTCTGAACTATAGGCTTTGAACTCCTGAACAACTTTTTCGAAGACAGTAACTTTGGGGGTTAACTGTAATAAATATTTAGCTTGTTTAGTTAAAAGCAAGTTTTTTGAGGAATACTCGTTGATTTCAGATCGATTGGTAGCTCGGCTGCAAAATGGAAATGGAAAACTCACAATGTTGTACAAAGTACAACGCGTGAGTACTCGTGTTACAAAAGTTGGCGCGAGTAACGGAGGAAATATAATATAACATAAGGAAACAACTGATCATACCATAAAAAAAATCATTCAGAAGTAAATCTTAATACGGAGACCTGACTCTTTGCTTGCAGTCCATATTATTTTTGTATGGGCTGTTCATAAACTACTTAGACGGTTTTTGAGAGATTTCAACCCCCCCCCCCCCCCCTTCCGTAGAAGACAGTCTCAAACACAAAATTTAAAAAATTGTATGGACCGTAGACATCTGCCAAGCGCTCCCACCCCCCTAAAGCGTCTACGTAGTTTATGAACAGCCCCTTAGTTAAATGCCTTTGGGAGATAGGAAAACTTTTGTGGAAAACTAGGAACTAGGAAAACTAGGAAAACTCAGAGTGGACCACTCTACGTGTTTTGCCGTTTTTCCCATTTTGAATCGCCTGATAAACAAGAAATATATTTAAAAACAATGAATTCATATAATTTTGATTGATTTACTTACCAATTTAATCAGAAATCTGATATAATAGCACGATCGACCTACCGGATTTTTTTTTGTCGCTCTTTTGATGATTCTCATTTGATAAGTGTCCAAAATAAGTTGGTAACATTTTTTTACGATCTTTTTTGGACACTTTTTATTTAATATTTTTTAAGTAAAATCTTAAGGTGAAATATTTATAAACACGTGAAATACATCTTCCAAAGTCAGATAAACTGATTTGATAAAAAAAATCATTGAATTGTATATTTTAGACCAAATTAAAACAAGTACACTAACGCTGATTCCTCTAGACAAACGTCAAAACATGAAACTTTTTCGATAACATTTTCTAAAACTGCATAAATTGAGCAATTGTAAGCAATTTGAGGTGAACTAATGATCTTGAGACATAGCAACTAATTGAAAGAATGTAATTACAACATCAACCCAGATGAATTTGAAGAAACTAGACAGTAAGCGAGGAAAATATATGAAAAGGGTCCAAAATATGTAGGGGTCCAATTCAAGTTGGTTACCCTATGATAAAAAACACAACCGTTCGCCATCCTAAATGCGATATATTCCTGATCTAGATTTCAGCTCCTTTACACTGAAAATAAAATTTCATTTATTAAACGAATGCATTCGTTTGTTTGACGAATTCATTCGTTGTTATCTGCAACGAAATAGATTCGTAATATCTATGAAGCAGGTTTCGTTCAAATTCTCAAAATCATTTACTGCGTAATATTCTTATATTTTACGAAGCACTGCTACACGCGCTACGAATGTTTCATAAAATAAATACAAATTATTCGTGAGAAAACATCGATCAATTGAAAATAATAGGAAACATTCGTATACTTATAAAACAACGTGTGTAGATTGTACGAAACTTTCGTTCATTAATAAAATAATCTTTTTTTGGAATTCAAAATGTATTTATAATTGTAAACTACATTCTCATATGCACTGATATCAAAAAAACAGCAGCGTAAATCAAAACCCATATCGAGCCCACCGATGAACAAGACCCACTTTGGTCGAGATACCTTGAACCTCTAGAAGAAAGTCGACCGGAAGCTCCTCGGCCGCAGACACGTTCTTGAAAAGTATCCCAAACCGATGACGCCGATGTAGGTTGACCTAGGCGATTAATTCTGTCGAAAGTGCCCCCGCTCAAAATTCCGTCCAGGTTGGAGTCCGGGTATTCACTTCATAAAACACGCACCAAATCGGCCACCTTTTCATTTGGGAAGAAATCGCCATGCTGTGGATAAAATTAAATAAAAGATTAGTTCCATAACGAATTTCAAAACGGAAGTTAATTACTTACCAACTCCTAGGACCGTAAACTACTCGTTCCTGCTATAGTTCTTGAACTCTTGGATGGCAACGTAGTAGTAGTAGAACGCATCCGTCATGTTGATCTCCAGCAAGTAAAACAAACCGTAGTCAGCGCCGCGGCCGATATCGACAGCTCGTATACGACAAGATTCTCAGGTTGATCAATGTCTGCTCCTCCATGTTACGTATTCCCTTGTTGATTGGAAATCTGTTTATTTGGTAGCAGTTGCAGAGTATTATGGGCACTTGGACACTGGGAATCGGTCCAATAATATCCAACACCAAACCGCCACAGTTCCACATGCTAATGCCAAACGAATCGAGTAACTTATCTCACTCTTCACTCACAAATATTATGTTTTATTCTGGCTGTCATTGTACGTAAACATTCACACCACAAACGAATACAATTAGTACAAGAACGAATGATTTCGTAATTGTCACGAATGACATGCGTGCATACTAGCTATGTGCACGAATGGGTTTCGTAGGTAAACGAATGGTTTTGTAATGTTCACGAATTCACGGATGATCCTCGTGTTACTTCCATACGAAATTCAGTTCATGTATTATACGAATAATGCGTTATGATAGCATTGTACCTGACGAAATGCAATACGAATAATTCGCACAATTAGCGAAAAATATGTTTTATATACGAAACCCATTTTTACGAAAGGAGCGTGAGAAAATAAACGAAAAAATATTTTCAGTGTATAGAAAATGGTATTATATAAAAAATTATTCAATAAATAACCAGCATTCGGCCAGTTCATTTAGAAATAGTTCTCCTGCAACACCAAAAAGACACACTAATCTAACACCTCCGTTTTTTTTCCTCCTCTTTCCCCAGGCACATCAAGCGATACTGTCCGCGTGCAGTCCGTACTTTGAACAGATCTTCCTCGAAAACAAACACCCGCATCCGATCATCTACCTGCGCGACGTCGAGGTCAGTGAAATGCGTGCCCTGCTCAACTTCATGTACCAGGGCGAGGTGAACGTTGGCCAGCACAACCTGCAGAACTTCCTCAAGACGGCGGAGAGTTTAAAAGTAAGTTCGAAGCTAAATCGTACAGCGATCCATCCAAGACTAACCTTCCGTTCTGTGTGCACTTTGTAGGTACGAGGTCTCACCGAGAGCAGTGCCGATCGGTACGCCTCCGAGGCGGACAAAACCCGGGCCGACCGAGCGAGGGGTGATTCCCGCGATGGACGTGACTCGGCACCGCCGACCAGTGTCAACAACAACAACACCATCAACAGTAACAACAACAACAACAACAATAACAACAACAATACTCTCCACCATCCGCTGCAGCGGGACAAGGAACATCGCGAGCGGGAAGAGCTACGGGAGCGAGACCGGCGGGAGGTCCATCGGGAGCTACAGCGAGAACGGGAACAGCAGGCGCGAGAACACCAGCGCAGTGCCAGTGCCGATCTGCTCACGCCGATGACCGACGACTGCGGTTACTCGCCCTCGGAAGACCGGGAAATGACAGTAGACAGTAAGAAAAAACGTAAAATGTCCACCTGTGATAATTCTTTGCCCTCGACACCGAGCCTGATGAACGATCGGCCGGGCGGATATGAATCGCAGGTAAGCACCACCTTTCGTACTATTTAGAATTTATGTAAATGTCCTCACTCGGACGAGGGCTACAAACTAGAGCACACCGGCCATAGAAGCGTCACTTGTGTGGCCACCAACAAAGATATTAAAATTCCATTAAAGCCATTCTTGTTTGTGTTGTGCTGAGCATTAGGCGAAACTCTTCGGATGCTTTTGCAATTCTAACTCCCATTCTTTCCCGCTCACCGAAAGAAACAAATTATGAATGACAAAACGAAGAATCCTAAAGCTCTCGCCGGCATGCCAAGCAAAATGCAGGCAGCAAAAAACACCGGCATCACAAGTTTCGGATGCGACGGATTCCCGACACTTTCCGTCGGCGTCAACGGCGATATATTTACATAAACATGAATAACTTTTATCCTCTGCCAGTACCGGGTGGCGGCCGTACATCAATATGCGGGCAGATACGGGAAACGGCTGCCAAAAGCTCGTCCAAAGTGCATTGCGATTGCGTTGCGACTGGAGGGGGAGAAAAAAAAGTACTGCTTTGCTCAGCCAGCATAACTTCTGAAGAATTATATGAATGGTGAATGCTCACTTAGCCGAGTTTGCGAGGTACGTCCAACTAACTGTTTGGGGAAAAGCACTGGATGATGTGCGGGGGAATGTTATGCATAGGGATTAGGGCATTATGCGAGAGAGAGTTTCAACGGTCTAGTGTTGCTGAGTTTATTTCTTAATTCGTTCTGAGGGTTTGAAAAATGTTCCAAAGAGTGCTTCAATAAGAAAAGTACTTTTCACCTTTGATAGGAAGCACTACAGTTACACATTAGCATGGTCTGTGAGTTCAAGGCAACAGCAAACTGTACCAAGTGAGAGCTCCGAGGTAGAGCTTCGTAAATAGATTACAACTAAATAAGTGCAGGCTCTATTTCAATGGAAAATTCAGGAGCCGCATGGTATGCCACACGTTAAAGACAAGGAAAATACTGCAATTCAATCTGAATGGCGGTGGAAGGGCATATATATATATCGATGAAAATTTAAGTTTCGTGTGAAGTGGTTGCAATACATCTTATGAAACCCAAAGAATTTGTCGAAAATGTAATAAATCTATAAATCATTTTAGTGAATAACGGGAATATAATTCCAACGAACAATTCTAGAACTCATCGAAATTAAAAAAAAAATTCTAAGGTCTCAGCCATACGAGATTTTTTATTATTATATTGATTTAGTACAGTTCAAGACCGAGGTGATCTGAAGAAAACTAGTCGACTCTTACCTTATCATGCTTTCTTATGCATGTCCAGACGTGACGTCATTGTCAGACCTCCTCTCCTTGATATGAGAACTAGACATCACGAATCGAGCAAAGGTTTTTTGCTATATTTAATCACTTGGCCGACTAGTTTTTGGACGATGTTTTTCAAGAGAGGTTTAGACATTGAGTTAATAAATTGAAGAATATTAGGGAGATCGTAAATTAAACCCTAAGAATAAAAAAAGTCAAGATATTGCTCCATGCTAAAGTTCGAGTGGTAGGAAACGTCATGCGTTATGCGGTTTTAAGGTCTTTTTGGCGTTTCTAAGTTATTTAAATGATAGCTAAAATATTTTGATATCACATGAAAGTGGAGTACTTCAATCGTGTCAAAAATATGGTGTAATATTACTTGCCAAAAAGGACAAAATCACCATTGATACAGTGCATGAACTTACATTACGCTGCTTTTACTGCATTTGTTTATTTTTGTGGTCATAAAAATTACATGAGATTTTCGACATGATTGAAGTGCATCCTCTTGGATGTAATATTAAAATTTATTTTTTGCTGAAAAATTCTCTCAATTCAACCATGATGATAGGACATCCAAAAACTCTCCCAAAATTCTGGTAAGACCTTGAACCCCTTCTACGAATTTTCTTATACATCTAAGCGAAACAAAGTTCCTAAAACTTCCAGTAAGTTCCCAAATCAAACTTTGAAGATTTCTTTGAAGTATTCTGAGCTTTTACAATCCTTTCTGAGCTTCTACGAAATTCCCTCAACTTCCACAAGTTCAAGGAGTTTCTACAATTTTGGAAAAAGTTCATTGGCTGTATAAAAAAAATCCCAGCACTTCTATGAAGTTTTACGAAGTACTCCGAATAGCTACGTACATAAGTAACCACCAAACCCGCTAACTACCCGATAATCGCCCTCTTTGCGATATAGGGTTATTATATGGTTTCTAAACAAAATATTACTCGTACATCAGCTTTATATTCCAAAAAGGGTGATTAGCAGGCTTGTTGGTTACTTGGGTAATTCACTTTTCTTTCTATAAAATTCTCAGAATTCCTATGAAGTACACTACACTTCTACCAAGTTCCATGAATTATTTAGAATTTCCTAGATTTCCTGCGAAGTACCCTGAAGTTCTACAAAGTTTCCTGGATTTCTACGGGATTTCCCGATCTATTTTAAAGTCCATTTAACTTTAACGAAGTGCCATGAAACTCACAGAAGGACTTTTATGAAGTTTCTTAAAATTAAACAAAGCATTTAACTCCGATCCTTGTGTAAAGCTCCCAAATCTACGAAGATTTCCCAAATTTTTACAAAGCACCCGGTTTTTTTTTTAATTCTCTCTACGAAGTTTCCCGAACATAGGGAAAATGGATGTATTGTCGGTCTAAATGTCCCTAATTTGGGCCATACATTAGTTCAGCAATCAGCTAAATTTTCAATAGTGACAAAAAATATCCATTGGTACCGTCCCAATGACGCGTTCATCTAGATAAAATTGATAAATAGCATATTTTTAGCGTTGGGTCCAATCTTAGAGCCATTTCTCCGATATATAAAATTTCCTGAATTTACATTTCTGCAATAGTTATGCACAGCACCGTACTCAGCAGATGGTGAAGGTGGCATTTTCCACCAGAAAAAAAAAGCCAGATGGGTGGAAAAATTGATCCAATAATCCTTGGACATCTACAAAGCTCCCTTATCTTTACTTCTTAGAAATATTCCCAACTTCTAAGAAGCTCCATCAACTTCTTCCAAGTTCCATAATTAGGATTTAGGACATCCATGAACTTCTCCAAAATTCTGGAAAGACCTTGAACCTTTTATACGATTTTTCTTATACATCTGGGCGAAACAAAGTTTGAAAATCTAAGAAGTACGCTGAACTTTTACTATACTCTCTAAACTTCTACGAAATTCCCTGGACTTCCACGAAGCTCAATTGTAGAATTTTGTATGAATTTCTACGAAGTTTAAAAAATCCCAGCACTTCTATGGAGTTTCACGAAGTTCCTCGAATTGCTACGTAATTCGCTTGACTTCTATAAAATTCTCAGAGTTCCTATGAAGTTCACTACAGTTTAAAAAGTCCCCTGAACTATTTAGAATTTCCTTGATTTCCTGTGAAGCTCCCTGAAGTTCTACAAAGTTTCCTGAATTTCTACGGAATTTCCTGATCTATTGTCAATCCATTAAACTTTAACGAAGTGCCATGAAACTAAAAGAAGGATTTATATGAAGTTTGTTAAAATTTAAAAATGTTCCCTTAACTTCAACGAAAGCGGCGCCGGTGGTGTAGTGGTAAGCATGATTGCCTTTCATCGCAAAGGGCCTGGGTTCAATCCCAGTCGGCGCCGCCGGTATTTTCTGAGGTATAAAACCTCTAATCACGCCTTTCTTCGGAAGGGAAGTAAAGCCGTTGGGACGATAGATAGGATCCAGGTGTGGCAGCTGCCTCCCTGGCGTCGGTAGAATTGGTAATCAGTACGGAAAACAAGATCGACGGACAACAAAGCAAGGGAGAGAAAAAAAACTTCACCCAACCAATTCAACCAATTCTAAGGAGATTTCCCGAATTTTCACAAAGCACTCTGAATGTCTTCGAAATTCTCTGATTTCTTTACGAATGCATATTAAATTTATACGATGTGACCTCAGCATCCACAAAGTCCCTAAAGTTTCAAAAAATCAAATGAAGTTGAAAAAAATCCCTGAATTCTTATAAAATTCATTAATTTTCAACAATGTTTTATGAAGTCCTTCAACAAAACTGCGTGAAGTTCTACAAAATTCTGAAGTTCAATGAGTTTCTAATAAGTTTGCTGAGTTTTTACAAAATGAGCTGAACTTCTATAAAATTTGCTGCACTTCTATAAAATTGCCAGAACTTCTGCTGTGTAACTACTTACTACATACTGCGATGAATTTTAACGAAGTTTTCGAAAGTGTTTCGATGTTTCTAGAAAATCTATGAAGTACATATGATCGGTAGATTCGTCTCGTGATAGTGAGAGGACCTGTTTTCTCATTGTCACATGACAGCTGTGATATTTACCAGCTCTGATTGCAGTTGACTTCTAGGAAGGTCCCTGAACTTTTGTGAAAAGTCAGTATTAAAATCTGAAATATTGAAAAACTTCCCCCACACGTAAATTTTAAAAGTAGCGGTGAAGGCATGAATAACTCCCACTTAATGTAAGGGAAAACAGGTACAATAGTGAAAATTTGTTGCGATATCTCTTTTTCTTTTACGCTACACGGTAAGAACAAAGTACCCATAATTGAGTTCCTTTAACTCAACACGTGGCTTAAGTGGGGCTAGGTTAAATTAAGTTAAAGAAGAAAACTCAATTTTGACTATTCCTTATCAAGAATTCATTGAGTGAAACCAACCTAAAGATCAATCGAATGGAATTATGACAACCATAGTTAAATTGGATTTATTTGAATTAATTAAAATTAATACACAGCATTTAATAGGCACTTCCGCAACAACTCGTCCACTCGAAACCACTTGCTAGTTAACGGATGGTTTTGTCAACAACAGCTGAATAATGCATCTTGAACGTGAATTGGTGATCCAGCAACACTCCACGATTCTTCACTTTATCAACGCGCTCAAGTTCCTGTCCATCGTAGATGTACAGCATAGGCTTTTTGCGCCATTGATACGAGATGATGCAACACTTGAGAAAGCTGGAGTTACACCAATGAGCGAATCGACCTAGTAACTCTTTAAGTTGCTTGCAATCGGCTTCATTTCGTACTACGAGATAAATTTTCAAATCTTTTGCATTAATGAACAGTCCCCAATTTGGATCGTCAAGTCATTGAAAAATATTACGAATAACAATAGACCAAGGTTGCTACCTTGAGGCACACCAGAACACGGAGTAAACGGAGCAGACTCTTTTGATCCAATTTTAACAAAGAGTGGCCTGTTGCTTAAGTACGAACGAAGCCAGTTACATACTCTGCTGGAAACGCTTAGTCGAAGTAGCTTGGCAAGGAGAATATCGTGGTTCACGGTGTCAAAAGCAGCCTTTATGTCGGTGTAAACAGCATCAACCTGAGCTCAATCGTCCATTGTGCCGATGCAAAAAGACGTAAATTCATACAGATTGCTGTCCACGGATCGTTTGGGGTAAAATCCATGTTAAGGGACACTGATGTAGTTCCTGCAAGAGCTGAACAGTACCTTATTTCGATGATTTCGAGGGACTTAGATCCAGATCTTAGATCCTTTCTTGTGCAATGGAAGCATATGGGACCAAGCAGAAGGAAACCATTGTTGATTGGTTGAAAATTGCTAGAAGAGGAGCAACCAAAAGCGCACTACACTTTTTGAATACTCACGAAGGAATGCTATTGATAAAACTGCTTGAGTTTCTGTAGAGCTGATTCAACCGTCGCTGTGTTGATGTTGAATACATCAAGATCCACCGCGTCTCTTGGTACCAGATCAACAGCTACAACTATCTCCTCCACAGTTGGCATACTATTATCAAACACGCTAGCAAATTGTTGAGAGAAAAGCTCGCACTTTACTTCTGCAGAACTACTAACATCTCCCAAGTGCACCGAAGTCGGCAATCAGCTCTCCTTACGTTTTGAATTTACAAAGCTCCAAAACCATTTCGGGTTTCGCCGAAGATCATCTTGTCTCCGTCTAACGTATAATTTGTTCAAAAACGATTGTATCCACGGTAGATTCGACTAGCTTCGTCAAACTGGTGCTTTAGCTACAAACATCGTTGATGACAATATCGCTGCAGTTACTTGGTGCGCCACCGACGCAGGGTGCGAAGATGCGGATTGGACCAAGCAGGATTCCTTGGCAGTCTTTTTAGCGGTACAGTTTGAATGATGCAATTGTGCAGAATACGATTGAAGGCTTTGGTATACTTCAGACCAATCAATTTGCGGCACCAGTTCATTCAAGTTATCATAATCCCCTCGACGAAAGTCACGCTCAGAAAGGTCAACATCTTCATGAAATGATACAGGAGGCACACAATCCACAGAAAAATAGAGAGCTGGATGATGGCGATCGATTGGCACAACTTCTTCAGCTGCTAATGTTACGGTACCGTTAGTTAGAATTGAATCGTTTGAAAATATAAGAACAAGTACTCGATCAGAGCAGTTTCGAATTTAATTACGCTGCCTCAATCCAAGAAATGCCATACTATCCAAAAGAATTTGACTGGCCATTGAAGTCTGTGACAGTATCGGATTAGCGAAGGCGTATCCACTGCTCGAACTTTTCCAGAACAGACGAGGTTGATTGAAATCACCGAACAAAACGAGCTCACCCATATCGATATACTGTATGGTTGCTTCAAATGCCATCTAGATGAAGCTGCACAAAATTCAGGTCACCCACAGCTGCTCCATGTTGCTTCACGGCTATTAGTACTCCTCCACCACGTCGACGCAAGCGCAACGGTCAACATGAAAGACGCAGTAGTCGTTGTTCAATAGCTGGCAAGCTAGCTCGTCCAGCCACGTCTCTTTGAATACGTACACGTCGTAATCCAATTCGACGGTTGCAAGAAAAGCTTGATCAATATTGGTCCTGGGGCCACAAACATTTTGGTAGTACAGGTGTAGCTCAGATGATTATCGGCGACGTTGGGTGCGGTGAGACCATAAGAACCTCCATTCCGCTCCGGTAAACTGCGACGCGAATGTATGTCAGGCAGAGAAATGTTTCGATGTGAAGAATAGTTGCCTGGCAACACAGGCGGGAGGACCCCTTCACCGATCTCAACCGCAGGACCAGGACAGCTCCGATGGCTGGAAACAGCATCAAACTCTGGGGCTTCCAAAGTGCGGTATACAGTGCGTGATGGTGGTGTCAAATGAATTTGAGGGTGTATTTTGTTCGAATTCGGATAACAGAGGATGTTGTCACGTGACACCGGTTAGGTTGACAGCGTAAAGGAGTTATCTGCCATTACTGCGGTAGAATTGGAATCCTAACCACGAATTACAATCTCAGCAGGAAGATCAGAAGCATTGGAACTGACATCAATGGCACTCCGAGGGTTGCTGGAACTCGTAAAGCAATTAGGCAAGATAGCGTTTCTAACACCACCAGCCGGAGCTCCCATAGTACTGTGGGCAATGCGTCCATGGGAGTATATACGAACGGCTATGTTGGTGGTTGTGCTTGCGAAGGTCAGCGCTGATTTTTCCATTGTTCCTTCGGTGTGCCCGTAGTTTCTGTTGTATGTACCTCTATCTTTTGCTTGATCCTTGCTCCGGTTCACACTGCGCTACGTTTTTTATGCGGTCATAAAATTCTCGGAAGTAGATATCCTCTGGTCAGGAATCGGCACAGAGCGCAATACCTTTCATCTCCTTACTAACACCGACTTTGGGAACTAGCTTCACCACCTTCGGCTTCGGTTGGTCACCGTTCAGGTGCAAGCATTTACAAACAAAGTCCATAATTTCCTGCTCGGTAGTCATCGAATCAAACGCCGAGAGATAAATCCACAACAAGTCGTCAACGATTTTTATAGCTTCACCCATAGCTTCGTTAGTACCACAATTCTTAGCCAGCTTAGGAGTACTACGATAAGCAGTTCCATCAGAAGTACGCCTACGTTTTGGTGTGTTCGGTTTGTTCGACAAATCGTTAAAACGAAATCCACGCGGTGCAATCTGCGATTTTGAGTGAGAGCGTAGCGACAGCATCACTTAGTTTGGAGATGTCGTCCTTTAGCGAGTTGATCGTTTCTGAATCGGCTGGAATAGTGGGACTATCATTGCAGCGAGTGGTTATGCTACGGAAATGCCCATTGGAGAATAAATCCGCACATCCAGAAAATATTCCTCTCATGGAGTAGCAGAACTTCAAGCAGCGAAAAGTGTGAAAAGGTGCACCACAGTACCCACGACAGGCGCATCGGTCAGAGTCAGACACGGCTTTTTGGCAACGCGGGCAAACCATGACTAGATTTCAAAGTACACTAGCTACTAGTACACTCACAGGACTGCAACGCTTGTCATCTGCGAACAACTCGGGGGCAACTTGATAACTCCAGTATATTGCCAGTGTACCCCGATAGTTTGGTGCTGGTGGTTCTGTCAAACTCACAAATTTCAGAAATATTATCTGAATAAGGCGTAATGATGTACAGTAAATAAGATTAAAGTTTAAAATGCATCTTATTGACGCACGCCCGCCAAAACGGACACGCGACGTCCGACGTCAAAACTAACATTAGCGACATAGGAACACCAGTGGTGCCAGCGACAGATGTCGCTTTGATTCTTTGTAGCACAATACATAATCAGTTTACGATTTTTTTTTTTATCTGGCGTAGCGTATGTATTTGAGCAGCTATTATCGTCGATGATAAACAAAGAAAGAATGGTTATGCAGCGTGTAAGAACGTACTAATTATAGGCAGATAGTACTGCAAAAAGTACAATTTAAGGTACTAACTTAAAAGAGTACCCAGACAACCAGAAGTCGTATAACAATGTACAAACAGTATCGTAAATTTCTACAGTTTAAGTCACAATCGCATAAAAGAATGGCAAACCTCGCATTATGTTTAAGTTAAATCGTATAGAATGCAAATTTCCGACTTATATGCGATATATCATTTTTTGTCGTACTGTATCACAAATTAAATCGGATTACATCGTAAGACTTTTCAAAATGAATATGTTATTACGGATTAAATCGTATGTGATGATAAATTAACTCGTTTAAAATTAAATTTAAATATGCACGTATATGGCCTCCACTTTTGTACGTATATGCCATTTCTTTGCATTCTTTACGAATTGTTTGTTTGTATATATGTTTGTATATCACGAAAACAACTTTGAATATACGTGCATTCTGGTTGTCTGGGTACAACCATAGAGGTAACTCTAAGACCAGAAACACAAACAAAGTGACAGACGACTAGCTGGAGAAGAAATCAATTAAAATAATGTGGTTCGCTGTAAAAGAATTTTCTTAGAAACTTGTGCCATCAGCCACCAGATGGGCTAGTATTTTTGATTTTATTTGAACAAACTTGCTTTTGTGTGCCATTATCTTTGACAGTGTACAAAGAGTGTATCATTTTGTCATTTTTCTATGCATTTTAGTTTTGAGTAGAGTGAGATAGAATCAAAATATTCTAGTACATTTGGTGAAAATGCTAGTACAATCCAGTACACTGAAAAATTGCAATAGCAGGTTCGTCACCAAAGATTTCGAGCCGCTCCGTCTGTCACTTTTTTGTGCCAGAAGGTCCCGAAGAAACGTGCTCAGCTTTTTGGCTCAGCTCTGGTACTCTCTTCGGTCTCAAGCTAATCAATGCACCCCTCGAAACCTAGGAAAATCAACGAACCCCTCATTTTATCTGTCAAACTTTCATAGCGAATCAAAACAAACATAGTGTAGTACTAGAATGGAGTACGTTAATCAATTTACTTCGGAGCGATACGGTAGTCAAGTGTGAGCCAATTTAAAATCGTTAGTTTCCACCGGTTGATACAACGGCGTACTTTGTACGTCTGTCAAAGGCCTGTGCATTTAAACTAAATATGTAATATATTATTCAATTTGACTACATTTTCAATTTCTTGCGACAACGCATGCTAAAATCCTCAGAACTCAATTTAAGCTGATAACTATATTCGAAAATTCTGATTAACAACCTCTTCAATTATATGATCACTAAATTTTCAGAGTTCTTCATGGTATTTGAGTTGTCTTTGTCACTATGCCCATAACTGTGTAACTAAATAATAGAACCTTCACATGCATATGGACTCATCTGTTTCTTGAGGCTTCAAGTTTGGTGAGGAATAGGGCTTTTTAATGTATCACCAACATAGAGTGAGCCACGCGAGTTCGAGTAGAAATGTCATCAATCTCGTTTGTTTACATCAGAATTAGGATTATTCACAACACAAATTAAAGCATTTTTCATTATTCGGGATCTTGCCAATTTCCACCGGTAATTGTCTTATTGCACGATTTTACACAGATCTAAACTGATTTGCACCTAAACTATTCACACACAAGAAATCCGGAAAATTATAACCACTAAGGAACTCTTATAATTTTTCATTGCCCTCAACAAAAATATTCCTGAAAACCAACAGGATCCTTGCAAATATGATACAGAAATAAAAAGAATTACTATACGTCAAGTTTTAGAGCTACTCAGATGAATCAATTTATCAGGATAAGTGAAAAAGTGTTTCGTTTCCTATGTCTCATGGCAGAAATTTCTGCTCACAACACTATTTTTGACATTCTCCTATTCACCACCAGAGGTTGAATCGATCGCTTAGTCTCTATTAAAAATGTGATAGAATTCTTAATGCCTCCAAAGTTTTTGGCAAATTCCTCAAGCCGAAGTTTTAAATAAAAATCGAAGCAAAATTTTATCAGGATATTATGATGGATGCTCACTACATTCAGCTCCAAAATAAGTCCTGATAGGTACAAAAAAATATGCTGATAAATGTTGCAGATGCTCATTATGATTATATTTTCTAACCGTTCGTAATATGTAATTCCCAAAGTTGAAATATTTGTGCTAATTAACGAGTATTTTCAGTTCAGTTTCAGAAATCTTGTATATCAGAATGGCAAGCTTTCATCGTACAGCTATGATCAAAAAATAAGTCTAAGGCTGGTTATATTTAAGAGCCAAATAAAATAGAAGACAGCACAGTATTTTTTATTACCATTTGATTATATTAAAAAATGAACCTCCATCAATCGGTTTCAATTCGTTTGGATTTGTTTCATTTCACCACGAGAATCATAAATTCGCTCTTTTCACATAGAATTCTTGCCTGTTGTTTGACATCCACACATGGTGAAATAAAAAGTTGGTTTCCCGTAGAGAAATACCATTGCGGTGGTGAAGGACAATCCCTTTGCATACGTGGTGTGGCGACATCTACTATTTACAAGTGGGTACGTGAAACTAAGGTTATCTGTCACCTTGCCGGGGACTTGTCTGCGAACAACTCGAGTGAAGCCAATTTTTTCTCGTGCTCTGCTAAGAGGAAGAGGATACAATACGGGGGCGAAAACGAACCACTTTTCTGTCAAACGCGAACCAGCTCGTGATTGCCGATTTGAAGTGCGTAAGATAGAGATAGAGATAGATGATATAGATAGAGATAGAGATAAAAGAGTATGAAACCAGTGTATCCTCTTCCTCTTAGGCTAAGAAGAAGAGGTGACAATTGGCATCTTCCTCTTTTATTTCTATCTCTATCTCTATCTTTATCTATCTCTATCTCTATCTTACACACATGAAATCGGCCAATCAGGAGCTGGTTCACGTTTGACAGAAAAGTGGTTCTTTTTCGCCCCCGTATTGTCACCTCTTCTCTTAGCTCTTAGGAGCTCTGGTGCTAATTTGACAGCTACTTTTTCTCTATGATTAAGCTTGGTACACGTCGCGTCGCGTTGCGGAAAGTAGATAGAGTTTTCTAGTTAACGTTATAGGAAAGCATGATTCACGCAAATTGTGCTCGTCAATTTGAAAACAACTAAATCATTTTTTAGTTGTCCATTGCGGGAAAGTAAGAATGGTTTTGAAGGCATTACATTTGTTGCGACCTTGCCACATACACACAAAAAATAATCGTTGATAAAATTTAAAAAAAAAACCATTGGTAGAATTAAAAGTTTGCGTTGGTTCTTTTTGGTAGAAAGTTTTTACAATTTAAAATAAAAGTGCGCCTACAATTAATTCAAAAGTTAACCGCTCCCTACTTTTAAAAGTTCAAACTTTCAAAACGAATTGTACTTCTGTCAAAACAAAAACATGGCAGTGTTGGAATAAAAAGTGGATTATTTTAAATTCAAAACAAACTTTTATCACAGAGAACAGACATCCAAGTAAAATTCCTAAAGTGTGTAAGAAATTAAACTGCTATTTTGAATAGACATTCGAAACAAGCAATATCGTGGTGGCGCTAGTGTTGCTGCCCATCGACGTCGATGCCGGACGTCATCTTAACATAAATGTCGAAATTGTTGTGAGCAAAACATTGTTTGTTTACAACCGATCAAAACATGGACCGCAAGGGCGAGTTTTATTGGTGCGCAAATAAACAAGGTGTTACCAACAATCAATACGAAACTAACGATTTTAAATTGGCTCACTACTTGACTAGCCTATTGGTCCCAAGCAAACGATTAACGTACCCCATTCTAGTCGAAATTCTAGTACTACACAATGTTTGTTTTGATTCGCTATGAAAGTTTGACAGATACTATGAGGGGTTATTGGATTTTCCTATGTTTCGAGGGGTGAATCGATTAGCTTGGGACCGAAGAGAGTACCAGAGCTGAGTCAAAAAGTTGAGCACGTTTCTTCGGGACCTTCTAGTCTTAGAGTTACCTCTATGGTGTTACCAAGCGAAAATCTTTTCACAACTTTCCTAAGGATGCTGAATTGCCCGAACTACAGAAGATTTTCCTCTCACGTGGAATCCAAGCGCTTGCAACGAAAAAGTTATGTTCCGACCAGTTCCCCCCGGAGGCTTTTCGAATTACTGGAAGAACAGATGCAGGGTAAGCAGTGTTCAAATCTTTTGAAGATACGCCGCCAGTGAACCAGTCAGTTTTTCTCCTGAATACTATGCCCAGTTAAAATTTGATCGAAAAATGGTTGTAGATCTACAGGAAACTGTAAAAGAGCTTAATTCAAAAATAATGGTTCTGAAGAAACTCGATTGATTTCCGTTGTTTTGTCTTGTTTGTTTTGAACTGATTTGACAGTTCATTTGGATACACGGTCAATAAGATCAATCCAAATTTTAGTTCAGTTTACTCATTAATCTCAAAAGGTGATAACTCGAGTCGCAACACTCCGTATGGCGGCGCTAGTGTTTCTAACGTATTATAATTTAAATTTTTACACATAATTTTTCGAAAAATTTGTTCAAGCTTGGAAGTCTGTTCTCTAATAAACAAATGATATCAAATCATGGCTCGTGATGTACTGATGAACTCAGCCAGTATGTATCAACGGTTTTGGATATCATGCATTGATGGTACACTGTAAGCATTGCTTTTATCTTTGCCAGTAGTCTCCAGGCCAGCTCCCTGGTTTCTTTGAAGATTGATAATCCTTGTAACCTGTGAACATGTTGAAGGGTCTATAATTCAAAATCTTTGAGAAGTAATACATTACACCTACAGTAAATATGATGCACATTGTACAGTCCGAGTAACAGTTAAATCTGGTAAACGAATCCGGCAAAGGCCTCGGGCTTCGCATTTATTTTGGCAGTAATTGATTGCTAGAGTTCAATCGGTGCCGCACTCTCGATCGTGGTATCTTGGGATGATATGAACAGTTCCGGGCCAACTTTGGCCAGCAGCCTAATGTGAGCAAGTGCTGCAGATGGTGCGAACCAAGAAACGTTCTTCTTGGGTCGTTTTGAGGTAATACTGTAAACAGCGAAGGTAGTAAGCATTTATAAAGGTTGTTTGAAAACATAAAAAACACACTTACTGGATCGTCAAGTAGGGCCTGTTTGATTTGATCCAACATTTCAAAACCATTAACGGAAAGATAAAACCGGAAGCCAATTTTAGGGACGGGAGAAGCCGGTGGAATCTATGTTTGGGAAGTGGATTGATATGACACTACTGCTGCTGCTGCTGCTGCTGCTGCTGCAGTTGCTGGTTCTGATTTGTTCTGCATGTATTTCAAGCTGAACATTGCATTAGGTCCTAAGTAACATTGACAGATTCTCTTCGTCGACTTTCTCTTTGCATCCTCATGGCCATTTTAAGACATTCCCAGCTATTTTCAGCTCACATATCGACGAAAGAAGCTAGTGTCTATCTTCTAATACGAAAAACATGACAAGGAACGGTTCAATACCCAAGTTGTTAACGAAAGAGAAAGTCGATGAAGAGAATCGATCAATGTTACTTAGGACCTAATGCAATGTTCAGCTTGATTTATCTTAAAATTTAGCGGCAAAATTTCAGTGCTGCCAAAACTGTTGGTGTGTAGAAGTATTTTTGACAGTAAAGCAATTTTCATTTAAAAAAATGCACTTTTAAAATTACGAGTCATAAGTGAGCGAAAAACTTTCAAACCTAAAAGCTTTCGTTTTGAATATTTTCATTGTTGAGACCAGGGGCCTGGCTGGCGGCCATGTTTTTGATGCTTTCTCTGCTCTTGTCTTGTAAAAACATAAACACTGCACAGTACTTCGATGGAAAATAAACGGTCACATTAAAAAAAAAACGGTTTTCACGATAAAAATACAACATTCAATTAACTCCAAGGCAAACCAAAGAGACAGTGTTGCCAAAGATATGGTCGTATATGATTTCAAATCAACTCGTATAAGATGAAATTAAAAAGGCCTCTACTTTGATGAAAGTTGCAACTAGGGTGGTTTAAAAAAAAACGAAAATAAAAATTTAACTTTTTCATTTCTGATAATGCTGGAAGGTTCATGAGTTGATTGGTCGATAGGTAGGGTCCAGGTGTGGGAACTGCCTCTCTGGCGTCGGTAGCATTCGTGCTCAGCACGGAAAACAAATCAAGGAAAAAATGATGGAAGCTTCTACAAAGTTGAATATATGTTTATGAAACTTTGCTGAAGAAACTATAGTAGGAAATCTTATGATTATTTTTCTATAGCAGTTTTTGTGATGGGGTGTCCCTATCCCTATGACACCATGACTGTTGTCTCCTACAACTTTTTTCTACGAGTTTAGTTGCAAATGTTTGCTCAATGAAGTGCTTCGTTTAATCCTTTAATTGAAAAGTTGCGACCAACTTTCTCCAACTAAAAAGCAATTTTCAATTGTTGATATCTTCAGTTGAGTGAAGAACGGGGATACACTTATTGCAGCATTCGAATGAAATTAAGGAGTAATAGTGCGAAATGCGTACATTAAGCTGGTATGCTGCTGACTTGGTGATAACGTACTGTAGGTTCCACTTGGGCCGGTGCTGTTATTACACTACAATTCAAAACATATTTAGTTCGTTCCAAAAACCTTCAAATACCGTCTGCTAATTTCGTAAATCATCTTCTCCTTCCCAACACAGGCGTCATCACACAGTAGTATCAAGCTAAGTCCAAAGCCAGACGATGAGTTCAAAGTCAGCTCACCGGCCCCAATGCATTCGCTCGCCAGTCAGATCAAGCAGGAATACTCGGACCTGCCCAGCCGCCATCACCCACTACATCCAGAGTTATTGCCGGTAAGTTTTTCTTCTTCTTTTAATTCTATTCTGAAATGCCTCCCTTTGTATGTTGTTGCGCTCCTACTGTATCTCATACATTATCGCTTTGTAATTCCCCCAAAACAACGTAGAAATTCCTCTAACACCATCGTCTTTAAGTACTTTTTTCCACTACTCTCCTCCTTTTCCTGGTGACAGTGTAACTCGTGTATGACTTTTGTTGCTTACTTAAACTCTCTGTTCAGTTTTTCTCCCTATCATTTTGTTCAGTTTGTAAATAAGTTTTATGTTTTTTTTTATCAGTTGGAACTTTGTCTAGGTTTTTTCTTTGAGCCGGTTCTTTTGGTTCCATACATAAACAAAATAAGCATATTTTATATAATTTCGGTCTTTAAACTACCCAATTATTGCTTACAATCACAGAAAGCAAATACGCAAAAAAAAATACAGTCAACTGTCATCGGCAATCGAAAGTGCAAAAATGATAAAAATTAGTGACTGAAAAACGTCTCGTGAGTTGATATCGAAAAACCAAAAAAAAAAAAAAGATAAAAAACAAACATTTTTCTTGTCATTTCATTCGAAGGATGAAGGAATTGATGCGGATCGATCAAAATTTCATTTGATGCAAAGTGCTCCCGTAACAAGAATCGACTGTCAAAAGAAAAAATCTAAACAATGTGTTCATTGTCCCTTTTGCGAAATAGTAATAGTTTAAAAACAAACGCATCCCGTATCGTATTGCAAGCAAGTTTCAAAGCTGCAAAGCATTGTTCCCTCCAGTTGTTGGTAGATGTAAAAGCTTTTCTTGAGATCACCTTTTCAAGAGAACACATAACTAGCGAGACACACACACAGACAATTGTTGTTGTTACAATGAATATCCTTCCCTTCCTATGTTTGACAGAAAAATGTTTGGGGAAGTGAGTCATCATCATCGTCGTCGTTGGCAGGCAAAGCGATCGCTACCTCTTCTTCATCACAGCCATCGCCGTCGACGTCCACCGGCGGTAAACCGATGACGACGACAGCAACGTCCCAAACGCTTATAACTGCCATCAAGGAGGAATCCTCCGCCCTACCCACCACTCAAGACCAGCATAAACAACACCAGCTGTTGACGTCGTTCGCTGAACTGCAGCACCTGAAGCAACAGCAATCCACTGTACAAAACCAGCTGCAGCTAGCCCAAAGTACAATATCGATCATTTCAAATGCTGCGGCAGCTCCACCGACCTTTTCCAATTGGAGCAGCCCAACGAATCTTCACCGTTACCTTCTGCAGCAACAGCAACAGCAACAGCAGCAGCAGCAGCAACAACAACAACAACCAAACCGTGGATCCACAAGTGCCAGTGCAACCGCCGAGGAGTCACTCCTGGAGGAGATGATTCGTCCCTCGCCGGTGCACACCAAACCTCAAACACCCCGACAAACGTCCCGCGGTGGACGAGATCCCTCCGGAACCTCCACAACCTCAACGTCCCGAAAGGGCGGCCGCTTCCGACCCAACTGGTTAGATCAATTCGATTGGCTCAAGTACGACGAGGAAAAGAACTACATGTACTGTTCCTTCTGTCGGCGGTGGAGCAACGACATACCGGACATTCGCACGTCATTCGTCGAAGGAAACTCGAACTTCCGGCTGGAAATTGTAAACCATCACGACAAATGTAAGGCCCATCGATTGTGCAAGGAACGGGACCAGCGGGAGCTGGAGCTAACCCGAATGGAAACCGATCAGGATCGGGGTGGCGGCGGAGGAGGTGCCGCCACTTGAGCTGCAAAGGTTCCGTCATGCCGAGCCACCGCAGCCGGATGACGAGGAAGTGGAATTTTGTGATAATCCAAAACCCCGTTCCCGTGGAAGCGCCATCACGCCAGAGCTACCTACTGCAACTGGCGATCATTTGAAGATAGATAGAGACAGATGTATATCCTTATTAGTCGTTAAGTGTTTTGCTTCTATTTTGATGAGAAATTTTAGATAACCAAGCTGAGAGGAAGATGTTATTCTAATAATGAACTACAAACAGCAGAGAGGATTTGTTTTCGTTTTTACCGAAGGAAAAAAAATCAATAGAGATAGTTGGATTTGAGATCATCCCTAAACCGCCTAGCGGATGGAGAAATATATTTTGTGTCAAAAGAATTGTAAACCGATAGTACCATAGAACTACCGAATAAATCATTGATGAATTAAAAACGGCGTTGGTTTGCGTGGTTTGAGAAGTCCTTTGACAGTTGACTGTGTTGCATTCGATTCGCATTTTCCATTAGACACACTGCCGCTCCCCTCCCCTCACATCGATACTGGGTTCCCTCGAAAGGCCACCGTGTAATCCAGCTGCTCATACCTCACCCAAACCGCCGCTAAATTAACTTTCCAAACTCTTCCCAAACGATTAGCATTTCCCATCCCGCAGCAAAAACTAATTATCCGTCAATCTTCGGCCATCATTTGTCACAATCTGGTGCGCGTGGCTTGACAATCAAAATCCCACAACACCCGGACTGTTCTTTACACGACGATGCTGCTGCAATCCATCCACCCAATCGTTTTACTACGAATCGCAATCCGATAAACGACCATTCACCACACCCACACACACATACACACACGTACACAGGCACAACGCGCATAGCATTTACATTTTTAATTAAGCTCTCCACGGCTACGGCAACCTAGCACACAGCAAGGCTTTTGCCTGCTGCTAGGACGATATCGTCGAGATCGATTCACGGCAAGAGTTCCGGCCGAGTTCTAGCCGAGTCGGCCAGCCAACCATCCATCCAGACAGGCCCACTTTCACAAAACAATAGCTAATTAAGTTTGAATTTATCAAATTACTCCCCCAATCCGGGGGTTTCCAATCCAAAAACATACTAATCGATCATAGTGCCACCAATGAACGGTCGACCGACGACGGTAAGGAGCAAATTGTCCTCGCCCCACCTACCACCCATGCACACTAATCGTCCTTGGTGGCTCATTATGATTGCTTGCAAGCGAGCGAGACCATCAAGGTCCTGCTGAATTTCCACCGTACTGACTGCTACTGTGCTCGCTCACCCAAAAACAGAGACACGGAACGCGAAACAGAGAGCGGCGGCTTGGCTGGAAAAGGCTAAACGACAATTATCATCGTAATTATAATTGTTCCGCAAAAAAGCCCCTCGGCGCATTGATGTAATAATCCTTTTTCACGAAAATTAACTCCGGAGGCCTGATGATGGCTGACGATGCAAGCCCGAGCAGAAGGATCAGCGTTGCACACCTTTTGAGTTGCATTATCGCTGTTGTGTTTCGGTTGTGTGGCAGGCAGGCATAGCCGCATCGCATAGTCCACACGTCGGGCTAGGTTAAGCGAGAAATAAGGCTCCACGATGGCCAGGGATGGGGTTGAGGAGTGCGGTACACGACAACGACACGTATCAAATAACACCCAGAGCCTTCAATATTCATTTGCATTTTTAAGTCCAATCTGCTTTGGGAGATCGAGCGCAATCTGGCGATTGAATCGGAGCGGGTTGATGCGGCATAGCTTGCACAGTCGATTCCGCCTAGATGTTTAACTGAACTCTGGTTTACTGCTCCAAATGACGGTGATTGCGGTGAAAAATTAGGCTTATTTCATGGATATAGAATCTGAAAGAGCTTAGCTTACGGTGTATTGTATGGATCTATAGCTCTCTATGTTGATTTTTAAATTAAAGTAGAATTATTTCGGCAATTGACACTTTGCTCACAAATTGACTCAGCTCACTCCGCGTGGGGTATTTGCTAGAATTATGGGCATCGGGATGTAATTTTTTTTTAAAGATTTAACTATTTCAAACTTTTTTATAGACTATATTTTACCGTAAACTGTACACCTAAACGAGTTTGTATAAGAAATTTCACGAAATGTCGTGGAAAATTGAACTACAGGCATTTTTTGTAGATATGAATTTACATCGTTTTGTTAAGGTTCTATTTACTTTGATGCATTTTTTTTTTAAAATAAAAAGCAGTTTTTTTCGACGCATTATTTTAGATTGCAAAAAGCTCGCGTCATTTTGTGTAAAATATCAAAAGAAATCGAATAGTGCGAGCTTTTTGCACTCTGAAATAATGCGTCGGAAAAAAACTGCTTTTGAAATTTACCAAAAAGCATCAAAGTAAATTGAACCTTAAGTCTGCAGAACAATCTTAAGATTCTCTCCAAAGAAATGTTGGCATTAATGGCAATTATCTTCGATTGTTTTCCAAATTCTTGCAATAATTTAAAAAAAAAAACCTTTATTAACACAGCTTTATTTATCGTATCCTAGAATTATTAAAGTACATTTTCTTCAAAATGTTCTTTTCAATTTCCTTGGAGGTTTTATCGAAATACGTTTGCAAATATCCTTTAAATATTATCCAAGATTTTCCCTAAATATCGTTTCAAAGGAGTTTCTAATGTACCCTTAACATTTCAAGGTGTCTGAGTAAGACATATTCTTTCACGAAGCTACTTGAAGATAGAGAATTTTTGGCAGATTTATGGCATCTCAAACTCCTCCAAGCACGTCAAAATCATGAGTTAAAATCTCACCCGGATAAAGCACGAAAGATCCAAGAGTTAACACAGTGACAATATTTTTTAAAAAAATTAACAGCTGATCTCTAGAAATTTTGGAAAACCTAATATTCCAAACCAATAATATTATGGAGCTTCACGAAGTTTTACTCGTTCTACCATTACTTAAAATCATGGTATTATCTTTTTCAGCCTGCAGAACTTCAAGATCAGATATCCGGGATGATTTGGATAATCCAACAATGTTATTTTTAAACACGTGAAGTACAAAATGCTCAAAAGTTCTGAGTCTCTTTATTCCATGAGATTTTGAGCTCTAGCTCATCAACATGTTAATGTAAATCTCATCTCATATTTTTTGCTACAAAGTCAGGGCTGGTAGCAGGTCACTTTTTAGCGGCTAGGTCACTATTTTCGTGTCAAAAAAGGTATATTTAAAAAATAAAATTGAGAGCGTTGTACGTAAGTTCTTATTACGAATATTCTAGGAGAAGAGATCAAGGATCAAGCATCAGGGATCAGGGCTATCCAAATTTTGGAG
Organism: Ochlerotatus camptorhynchus; assembly: GCF_037179485.1. NCBI lineage: Eukaryota > Metazoa > Arthropoda > Insecta > Diptera > Culicidae > Ochlerotatus > Ochlerotatus camptorhynchus. Next base: position 567,425 of record NW_027040627.1, on the reverse strand, counting down.
ATATGTGCTTCATTCAGTCCTGCATGAAGCACATATCGCCAAAATCATGATATCCTGATTCAGTGTTGGAAAAATATCAAAAAACCAAATCTCACCAATGCTCAATATCACGCTTGATTTTCATAGACAAAAATCAACAAGCAAACATCTGTGGTTGACTTAGCAAGCTGTGATATCGCAGCTCGGAATATCAAGCTATTAAAACTCACCAACTGCAAATCTCACCAAACATTTTTTTGTTTTACACTCGAATGCAACCGAAACTTCCATAACGGCTGGCAGCAGCCCCTTCGTGTCTGCCATCGGTGAAGAATAAAAAGAGATAGCAAATTATACTTTCTCTTTCTGACATAACGATGTGGAACGGAATCATTTTTGTGTCGAGTCAGCTCTCAGCTTGATTTTTGCACGTTGTGAATAGTCTCGCAATATCAAAGGAGCTTGTAAAATCAATATCGAGCATGATATTTTATTCCAATACCACACACATATGAACACTGTCCTGATTTATGAACCATGAAAATTTCTTTAAATTAAGACAGTTTCCATACAGAGCTTTCCAGCTCTCCATCAAGGTGTAAACATGCCAAAAACGATATGAAGAGTTCGTATATTCAGAAAATATTATCACAAACAACTTTGCAGAGTACGCTATTTTTATATTTGCAAAGCCATGGTTAGCTTTCTACACAGAGGAGAGAAAATGTTGGGACTCTGAGAGAATTCGCTTCTAATTCTCTTTAAACTCTCTATTATTCTGGTAAGAAGCCGCATACATTTCTCTCCATAATTCTGAATGAAATATATTATTGAGTTCTGCCGGTCTCTTAGAGTTGACATAACATTCACTTCATAATGGTCCTGAAATCTTTCTCTGAGTCAGAATTGACTTCAACATCACCTGTAAAATTCCTGGAAATATGACAAAAAATCCATTGAATTCCCTTCAGAATTTGCTTCGAATGCTCTTCCAAGTTCTCTTGGAGCTCTTTTTGGAATTTCCTTGAAGCTGTTGTTAGAATGAGTTTAGAATTTATTTTCAATTATCCTTTCAGTTCCCTTAGAATGCTTCTTCTGAATTGTCTCCTGAACTTCCTTGAAACTCTCATAAAAATTTCATTCCTCTCCAGAATTTGATTCTTTTGGATTATTGCAAAAATCCATTTAATTAATCCCCAGAGTTGAATATATAGTTGCTCAATACAATTATGTTCGATAAAATAGCAGCGCATGCCGATTTTCATACAAAATGGTATTGACATGATGTAACTTTGTTAGCTTATGATCAATTGAGTTTATCATCCATTATGCTAAAATAATGGAGAAAATAATAGACGAGCGTATAAAATCTACTATCTTACAATTTTTTAATCAATGTGCATTAGACTGATGCAAAATATGACATTTTTCGCTCCACAATGCTCAAACGGTTCCAAATTGGGTCCTGATTAGTATTCCAAAATTTGAAATCGTTTGGTAAGAAACTGACTTGGCACAAACCATTTGAAGTGTACTATTACTATGGGAAATCAAAACTTTGTAGTTTTTAGGCCAAACGTCAATTAAAGTAGTTATTAATTGTTTAAGAGATTGATAATCTAATGGCATGATTAAGCAACTGTTTTGTTGACAACACTGTATTCTACAGTGTGACATAGTAGTCATGATTTTTAAACACTTTTCTTCGTGCCACAAACACCAATGTTACCTGATGAAAATTTGATTGAGCATAATCATAAGTGGCTTGGACCATTAATAACTTTTGATGCTTACATTCTATCGAAAAGTGATCTTCAACAAAATTGTAGATGAGAAAATTTCCTACGAGCACATTTATCATTATTTAAAGCAAAGTGATATGGTGAATTGTTAGACGGATAAGAACAAAAAAAAATGGTTTTTCCATAGTAATTTCTATGTAAACTTGAAATAGTTTGTGCCATGTCATTTTTTTACCAAATGAGTTCAAATTTTGGGAGACTATTCAAGACCCAATTTGGAACCGTTTGAGCACTGTGGAGCGAAAATGTCAATTTTCGCATCAGTCTTATGTGCATATCAAGCTGGTAAGTCAACAGTAACAGCCCATATGCTTGTTACAAAACTAGAAACATATTTTGAATGAAATTAAATTTCACTAACAGCGTTGATTAAATTAGGAGGAGCATTTGATAATACACCTTATAACTCAATGAAAAACCCTATGTAGAATCATGTATTCGACCAAAGCATCGTAACAGTGAGTGATAATAGTGACATCAATCGCAGTAACATTGGACTGAATCGCGCCCACTCACTTCCGTCTGATAGAGAGCTTCTTGCAGTAGCGAAAGATCGCTTCTCCAGGCCACCGACTAATTATCGACCAACGATGCAATTTCATCGAGGTGAAATTCTAAGCCCATATCCGGCGAGCGAATTTCCATGTACCGTTCCTGCGCCTTACCGGATGATTTCAGCTGCTGCATGTGAGGCATGTTCAAGTTCATGCAGGCATTCGTGTTTTCGACTAAACTGACGAGTCATCTAGAGGAAAGTCCCAACGATGACAATGTTTTTGAAGAGCTGGACAAATTTCACGATTTGACGACCTCTCGACAGCAGGAAGGAGAGATAATTGATTTAAACAGTATTAGTTTGCCGCCCAGTACTGAAGCACAAACTTTGGAATTGCGTCGTATTGATGAAAGTAAGGAGTTGGTCATTTATTGCCAGAATTTTAATAGAATGAGATGCGCCGCCAAAGTGAATGAAATTTATAAAAAAAAAGCAAATGCTTGCACTTTTCCTGTGATTTTACACACTCAGAATTTTTTACAGAAATCTGTAAAATTTTACCGAAATCTCAAAAGCTGAACGTTCGGTAAACAGTTTTGCAGATTTCCTGTAATTTTTCACAAATATCTGTGAATTTTTCGCAGATATCTGTAAATAATTAGAGGAAATTTGCTGTTGAGAATTTGGTAAAATTTTACAGAAATCTGTAAAATAATCTTAATGTGTAGGAACATAAATAAGTTGGGATTCTAGTATTAATAACGAAGAAGTTTTTGGTGATCGTTTTCATGCTTATGGAGATAATTTGTGATCCAACAAAAAATGCGGTGGAGGTGTATTAATAGCAGTTAGTATGGAGTATGAATCTGTGCGAGTTTGACCATGTATGGGTCATATTAATTATTGGTGATCGAGTTCATATTTTCGCGGTTGTGTATTTTCCACCAGAACATGTCAAAAAGAAGCATTTGAAAATTTTTTGGTCTTGCTAGCAGTATTATATCGGAATTCGAGGCTGAAGCAAACGTTCACATATACGAAGCTTTTAATCAACGGGCAGCTAATTTTATTGTAGATGACAAAAATGAATCTATTTTGATTCCGATTATGGGGGAAAATGAAACCCTTAATACTTTGTTTGACAAATGTGCAGAAATTGGATTAAATCAAGTAAATCATATAAAAAATCAAAATAATTGCTATTTAGATTTGCTATTTACTACCATGACTGATTATTTTTGCGTTTCAGAGTCACCTTCTCCTCTTTGGAAATAAATGAAGTGTTCCACACTGCTATTGAATACTTCATAATGATACTTGAAAAAACCGCAATGGTGGATAATAATTTGTCAGACCTCTATTTTGATTTCAGTAGGGCAGTCTATGGAGCTATCAAAAATATAGATTGGCAAGTTGTAATCCGTAGTCATGATGCAGAACATGCAGTTGATGTATTCTATCAGATTAGTTATTCTATTCTAGAACAGACAGTGCCCATGAAGCAAAAGAAAAAAGCCAATGCTACACACGAATATGGTACATTAGACAGATAATATATCTTACACAGCAAAAAATAAATTTTAATATTTCATCCAGTGTTGGCAAAATCATCAGTCAAATGTTTATTTTCCGCTCTCATACGCTCTCAATGTCACGCGTGATATTGGAACAAAATATCATGCTTGATATTCATTTTACAAGCTCCTTTGATATTGCGAGACTATTCACAACGTGAAAAATCAAGCGGAGAGTTGACTAGATACAAAAATCATTCCGTTGCACATCGTTTTCTTAGAAAGAGAAAGTATAGTATGCTATCTCTTTTTACTGTTCACCGATGGCAGACACGAAGTGACTGCTGCCAACCGTTTGGAAGTTTCGGTTGCCTTCGGGTTTAAAGCAAAAATCATTAAACTCAATCTCACCACAGTTTGTTGTGATTTGCAGCTGGTGAGTTTCGTTAGCTTGATATTCCGAGCTGCGATATCACAGCTTGCAAAATCAACCGCAGCTGTATGCTTGTTGATTTTTGTTTACGAAAATCAAGCGGGATCTTGGGCATTGGTGAGATTTGATTTTTTTGATATTTTCCCAACACTGATTACATCCAAGAGGATGCACTTCAATCATGTCGCAAATCTCATGTAATTTTTATGGCCACACAAATAAACAAATGCAGTAAAAGCAACGTAATGTCAGCACATGCACTGAATTAATGATAATTTTCCCCTTTTTGCCAAGTAATATTACACCATATTTTCGACACGATTGAAGTGCATCCACTTTGATGTGATATTAAAATTAATGGTTGGCTGTGTAGAAATAGAAAGCAGAAAGCTCATAAAGCGTACAAGAGAAACAAATTTTACCTATTGTGACCAACTTAGTTTAGAAATTGAAAATGCATGTGAAGAACGCAATGGAAAGATTGAAACTAACATTAAGTAAGACTCAAAATCCTTTTTTAACTATGTTGAAGTAAGGCAAAAATCCAAAAGCTTTCCATCAAAAATGCAATTAGACAGTAATTCTCCTTGTCAGATTAGTAAATTATTTGCTGACTTCTTTCAGAACGCTTATGCAATTCACGATAAGAATGAGAGAGATTATTAATATTTTTCGTATCTCCCCGAGCCAATGAAGAACATCGCAGTTGATAATTTAGCTCTCAAGGAAATTATACGTGGTTCCAAGGTTTCAAGGATGCTTCACCCGATGGTTTGCTGGACCCGATGGTTTAACACCTATTACCTTTGTTACTAGCAAAACAAAGGTATTAGAATCGATTTTCACACGTCTTGCCGTCTGCGACCGATAGCCATCCACACAAGCTATCTCACCTGTATAAAACATTCCCAGTCGATAGAACTCGGCTCGATTCCCAATTTCATCTAGGCAAGATTTTTCGAGATGGCTTATTCGATCAATAGGGTTGATACGTGCTTGTCGTTTAACCCCGTTCCCTCTTGCTCGCACTCGTTGTATTTAAATGGCACAGTAGTTTGCGCCGATTATTCGTCGAGAAGCTCTATAAGACCAGTCAGATGTTCTCCCTTCAAATTTGTGCACGGCCGATGAGATCAACCCAAATAAAAACCTCAATAATCTGCTGGAAAATGAGGAAAATTTACGTAAATTTTACACAGTCTAGTAGTAGTACTGAATTCCTGCACTTTCTGCGATTTATGAGTAAAGTAAAAACAAATTTAGGTTGATCTCGTTGGCCGTGTGCAGCGAGTTTTTCCACCTTTCTGCACACGTTATTTCTAAACAATCCAAATTTCAAACTAATTTCCATTGGAAGTGGGGCTAAACAATACAGAGCAAACTAGATTGTAACTGACAAATTAACATTCAGATTTGGGTCGATGTTTTTCATTCGCCATCTTGTCAGTCCCAACTTTGTTTACTCAATTTTGGTGGATATGAGTAGATCCTACTCAAATTTCGGTGGTTTAGAAATAGCTTGCATCCTGCTGTTTTTGCCTATTGACCTTTTTGACGTTTAATTGTCTTCTCTATCTAGCACACATGGAGAACGGACGGTTTGTTTTCCCACTAATTTGTTTCCCATTGTTTCCCTGATCCCTGATCCGAATTTTACTCTGTATTCTTGCGGAACATTTGAAAAGGGCCTATCCTCGGCCTCTCTCTCTTTTATTTACCATGGCAACATAAACAAATTTCTCGTTAAGCTCACAGGACAGTTCGACATAATATGATGTTAGCTGTATAGTCGCTATATTCATAGCCTGGCGGAGAGAATCTCGGGAACCAATTGAGCTGTCAAATAGCGGAACCAATCGAGCAAATCACGACGAACAACAGAAAAGAGCACATCAGCTAATGCAAACAAAACTTCCGGAACCCGTTTTCTCGTGACTTAAGGCACGCCTACGCAAACTAACACCATCTTTGGGCTGGTCCGATGATGCCGGTAATTTGCGTTCGATTGGCATCGAAAGCTCTCAATTAATAACTGTGGAAGTGCATTTAGAACACTAAGTTGAGAGCACGCAATAAGCTAATATGCGCTAAGCAATAAGCTTGAAATGCGAATAAGCAGAAAGCAGCAGCAGCGAGGAATGAATAATCAACGTTTTGTTTATAAAACTTGATAGTACGTTTTCAATGTTTGGTCTACAATACATTGAATTGGTTCCGATTTTTGATAGATCGACATTCTATCCGCCAGACTATAAATATAGCGACTATAGTTAGCTTGTGCCTGAATCAACACACTGAATGGGAAATTCAATTGCAGTCGGGTTATTTGTTAGAACTAAAAAATTATGTTATGTTGGTAATTTTTTCATTAGGATTGTGAAAGATGAATATTTTCTAGAATTATAAAAAAAAAATCAATCAATGTTTTGGCTTGCGTTCTTCAGAAATACCATAAGTAAACCAAATAGCAGGAGCTAAGCATCTTGAAATTGTCCATACAAAATTTACTTGAATGAGAAGATTTCCAGAAACGATCCCCGAAGAGATCAAGCCAGAATCCTAAGTTTCTCGGACATTCAAATACCTTTCGGTACTTCAAAAATAAGTTCGAAATCCAAAATAAAGTCCCGTATGTATTTTGAACAAAATCTCATCAGGTAATAAGTTCCATGAACTCCACCACCTTCTGCACGGAGAGCAATCACTTGAATTCCCCTCTTAAACCGCCTTTCCAACAGGATCAAAAACGACCTACTTCCACCCCAGTCGAACTCCAAAAATTCAATTGGCTAATTCACCTTCAAAAGACGACATCGAGAACGCCCTACTAGATGCCGATGCTGATCTAGCAAAGAAATCCACCCCATTCCATACTCTCTGCTACACCATCGACGACGATGACGACGACGACCGGACGCCAGCCCCAGGGCCTATCATTTCATCATAATTTTATTATTGCGAATTCGAAAATCATTCTCCGGCAGGGAGACCGCCGGAGATGCACCCCGGCAGCAAAAACAGCAAGATCGGAAAATTTTGTCGCATATGCCGTGTGCACTGTCACACACGTGTGTCACTGCTGCTGCTGCTGCTGCTGAGCTGGTGCATTGGGATTCGATTGACTGTCTCCTCCGACCGGAACCGGATATCACCAAAGCGGCACTTTTCGAAAGAAGAGGGTGCAATTGCTCACTCTCTATCTCTCTTCCTCTATCTCTCTTTCTCTAGGGGTGTAATTGCAGTCAGTTCTTCTTTTGGTCCCTTGGTCTTGTACCCTTCGCTTATAGCTAGTTTGAATGGGGGTTGTGAAGATGAAGGAAAAGTGGAAAATTTTCCCGAACAAATTTTGTAAATTGCCTTTTCTCTGTGACGGCACACGATGCGGTGGCTATTTGGAAGACGGTCGGAGTGGAAGCGGGGGGTAGGGATGCCATCAGAAAGGATACGAATCATATTGCGCGCGACTGCCTCTTACTATTATTAGCATATAATCGGTATCCAGTCCACCCTCCCCGCCCCCCTCGGTGTGTGGTAGCTAGAGGAGGTTGGTGACGGACGGTTTCGGATCGTGTGGTGGTGTGGATGACGACGGTGGTCATTGGCGAACGAGTTGGAAAATGAGGAATGATTGCAGCAAACATGATGCAAACGTTTGGGATTCGTTCCTGGCCAGGGAGTCGGACAACACGGTATGGCAAGAGTTTCAAATAATGTAATTTCGATTGTTTGTTTATGGATTGAGTTATGCATTTATAATGATGTCGACAGGGAGAGCCAGGGAAGTCGTGTGGTGGTCGCGCGATAGTGTGCAATCACGTTCGGTATTATTCACCGTTACCACTCTTCAGGGTGTTACGGGGCTTGGACCGTGTTGGTTGTTGGCTATCTGGGCCCAGAGGCCGATGTGTCGCTCTGTTTTGGTAGAACCTAGATGATAGTTTACTCGCAGTCACGTTAGTTGGATTTAAAGAATGGAATATGATATTTGAGGGAGGATTATGGGACACTCATAGCTTCTAGAGTTACTGACGCAGTTAAAGTCGGTGGTCAGCCTGTACTGGTGAAGGGTTTGCTCTGGGAAAACTTTAATTTGAGTGAACGTTAATAGACATTCATTAAAAAAAAAACTATGGATATCAGGCTTTTCGAAAGCTTCGTGAGATTATGGCACCAGCTGGCATCGTAGCTCACTGGAGTAAGCATTGAGTCACGAGAAATTGACGATTGAAGCTATTATTTACAAAAGCAGATTCGCCCCAATTGAATGTTGACACTTAATTGTTAACTATTGCAGATTTGGATCCAAGCAAAAGATAAAATAATGTAGAGAAGAGTAGATCCTGAGGAAAAGAATCTTCCTGGACACATGATGCCTTGGTTAGGATCTAAACGCAAAATAAGTTTAGTTCATACAAAAAGTGTCCGATATAATAGTAAACATGAGCGGCGGAAATTTAGGTTCCACTCGGTTGTTCCATTTTAGAAATGTTCTGTATTATCCAGAAGAGATCTGCATTTTTCAAATGAACTTCATGCCTTCATTCAGAAAAATTTTAATACGCTGGGGAAGTCTTGTTTCGTGAAGAGTTGTTTCAATCCTCAATTTCTCAGATGGGTGGGAGATTGGGGAGGAAATAACCTGCTTTCTTATGAAGTCCGCTTATAGGCATATTTGAGTTGAAAACCTGTCAGAGTGTTTCTGACCACGCATTAATACTTAAGTTTGGTGATACTATGAAAACATTTTGGTTTGGTTATTGGTCAAGAAAATTAGCACAAGTTTGCTGTCCATCTCCGGGAATTTTCCTGAAATTCTGTAAATTTCTTACACAACTTCTTTAATTCTTGAAAACCTCCATGAACATCTCATAACTTCCCTGAAGTAATTCTGTTATTTTCTCTGTAGATTTTCTTGGTTCGATAAATTTGCAATTATCTCCGTACATTTACACAATTCACTAGAGTATTAAAAAATGATTTATAAAATGTTTTTTTTTTTTTTTGTTAAAAAATGTATTTGATAAGGCTTAAACGAATTAACTTTACAGAGCCGAGGATTCTTGGTCACTATACAATACATCTTAAAACTATAGTCAAAATGTACAACACAATAAACACTTTATCTTCTGCTATCCAATAAACCTCCTCCATCATAACTGGAGCCGCTTCCAGTGGTTTCATTGTATGGCAGTTACGCCAACGGAGGTCAGAGCGCTTCCATTGCAGAAATTGTTGCTGCCGAGAAAACAGACAATCGCGTGGCACACATCGGCTGTCGACAGCCGAGTAAACACTGATCTATAAAATGTTGAGCTTCCCCGAAGTTTTCGGAAATTCCCTGAAGGTCAGCGAACTTCCCTGAAGTTCTGTAAATTTCTCTTAAAATCCAAGAACCGCAATAAAATTCTGAAAATTTAATTAACCATTTGCAGATTTTTCAGTAGATTTACGATCTTCCCTCTAAACTTTTCTGAACTTCCTAAAATTTCTTTAAAAGTCTGCAAAGTTTTCTAAAGTACTGTATTTCTGCTCTGAAGATCTACGAACTGCCTTGAAGTTCAATAAATTTCTCAGTAGATCTCTGAAAGTTCTGTAAATTTCTTTGTGGAATCTTGAACTTCCATAAAGCTCTGCAGATTTATCTGAAATTATTTGAAATTCCCCAAAGCTCTAAAATATTTGAAATTTGTTTAACTTCGCTGAAGTTTAAAAAATTTCTCTGAAAATTTACGAATTTTTCTGAAGTTGGGTTCCGTTTTGAGGTTTAGAAGTTCCGAATTTCTAAAGACCAGCAAACTTTCCCGAAATTCTGTGAGAAGTTTTGCAATTTTGTCTAAAAATGTACGAACTTCCTGAAGTTCTACAGACTTTTCTTAAGGTCTACGAACTTCTCTGTTCAGATCAATCCATATTTCCAATTTCCATAGAGTTTTGCAAAATCTTGGACTTTCGTACTTCGCTGAGTTTTTTTTTTTTTAATTGAAGTACTTTTCTGAAATTTTTAGCATTTTTCTGAAGATCTCACACTTTTCTGAAACTGTGAAGCTTTCTGAACCTCTGAATGTCTCTGAAAATCTGAAAAATTCCTTGCAGTTCTGACAATTTCTCTTAATATCTACTCTTCTGAAGTTCTAAAAATACTACTAAAATTCTGTAAAGTTACCTGATGCTTCGTAGTTCTATTCTCAAGATCTACGAATCACCTTGAGGCTCAATAAATTTCTCAGTAGATCTGCAAACTTCTCTGAAGTTTTGCAAATTCCTCTGTAGGCAGTCGGGCTTCCCTGAAAATTTCCCTGAAGATCATCTAAATTACCTAAAGTTCTGAAAATTTATCTGAAAATATTTGAGCTTCTTTTAACTGTTTCTCTTAAGATCTAGAAATTTCCCTTAAATCGTATAAATATTTTTTTAAAAACCGCCAAACTTCCCTGAAGCTCTGCCAATTTCACTGAAGATCCAGTAAAATTTCTGTGATTTTAAAAATGTATCAGAAAATTTGCATGCTCTCTTGAATGTCTTCCAATTTCTGTTTTTTTTTCAAAGTTCTGTAGCTCTGTTCTGAAGATCTACGAAATTTTCTGATGTTCAATAATTTTTCAGTAGATCTAAAAACTTCTATGAAATTCTTTAAATTCTACTGTAGATTCTTGGACTTGTCTAAAGTTCTGTGAATTTCCCTGAAGATTTGTAAAATTTCCCTTATAGTTTTACAAATTGATCTGAAAATATATTAACTTGCTTGAAGTTTTGATAATTTCTTTGAATAGTTTTTCAGGAGATCTACGATTTTTCTTGTGAATTTTTCTGAATTTCTGAAAATTTCTTTTAATTTCTGAAAATTTTTCTGAAGTTTTGAAGTTCTGTGCTCAAGATCTACGAACTACCCTGAAGCTCAACAAATTTCTTAGTAGATCTCCGAACCTCTCTGAAGCTCCAAAAAATTCTTAGTAGGCTCTCAGACTTTCCGGAAGGTCTGAAAAGTTCCCTGAAGCTGTTCTAAATTCCCTTAAGTTCTAAAAATGTATCTGAACATGTTTTAGCTTCTTTGAAGTTTGAAAGATTTCTCTGAAGATCTACGAAGTTCCCAGAAGTTGTCCCCCCCCCCCATATTTCAAAAAAAAAAATGGTGAATTCCTCTAAAGTTCTGAAAGTTTGTGTGAAAATCCAGTAACATGCCTGAGATCCTGAAAACTAATTCGTGGGGGTTAGGAGGAAAGGGGTGTAAATGACTTTGATCGATTCTCTTCTTCGACTTGCTCTTTTGATAACCACAGCTTTATAAACCGATTTTGCGCTATTTCTTGTACATAGTTTGATAAAGGAGGTTCTCATCATCCAGAATGGCACACGAATCAAGGAATGTGTTTGCAGCTGAATTGACCACTTTGTCAAGCAGTTTGGGCGTGACTTTCTACCAGCGATTTCACAAAACTGGACTAACTAAATTCTATTTTTTATGAAACGCACAAATTGTGGCTACTTTTCTCTTAAAATAATGTTTCATTTCAAAGTTCGAGTGGTAGTAAACGTCATTTTATCTGCTCGAATGAAGTGGTTAATTATGAACGAAAGAGAAAGTCGATGAAGAGAATCAATCAAAATCACTTACACCCCTTTCCTTTTAACCCGCTCATTTGAAAATCTGTAAACTTTCTTGAAGGTCTCCAAATTTGACTAAAGTTCTATGATCCTCTGAAGCTCAACAAATGTCTCAGTTAATCTGCAAACTTCTCTGAAGTTTTACAAATTTCTGTAAGCTGTGAAACTTGGTCATTCTCTAAACCAGGCTTGATAGGACTAGGAACTTTAAATATTAATTAAAAAATTTATATGAACTAAAGTTGGAAAGAAGCATTCGCACAAATTCAAGAAATATTCATCATTTTAAGTCAAAATAAATCCATGCCATGATCAAAGCCATTACGGCATCTTTCGGCCAATAACACTGAAAAATAAAAAAATCAGTCAAATCATACACAGGACAATATTGAATAGTAAAATCGGTTTATCTTACTGCTGGATGCCATCAAAACACAAATCAAGCGTTCTTTTGCCGTTCAGAAGCTATTTGGCTGAATGAGTCGAATGAAAATTAAACACAAACCTATTTCATTCGACAAATCAAATGTCAAATCTTATCATCATATCGAAAAGTGTGAACGCATCCGAAAAAAAATATCGAGCAGTCCAGTCGAATCAAGCCAACAAACCATCTCGCGCAACACGAGAAAAGGGCCTATCATTATTGATCGATTCTCTTCATCGATTTTCTCTTTCGCGAATAACCCGACTGCAAAGGAATTTCCCATTGAGTGTGCTGTTTCAGGCGCAAGCTAAGATCATCTTCTGTCAAACTGTGCTGCGAGTTTAGTGAGAAATTCGTTTATGCTGCCGTGGTAATCCAAAGAGAAAGTCGATGAAGAGAATCTATCAACGAGGATAGGCCCTTTTCAAATGTTACGCGAGAGATAGTATTACCATTATTTTATAAAAACATACAACTTTTTAGAAGGCAGCAATAAGGTGATCCGAGAGACGTTTCTCAGTGGAACTGACAGCTAGAAATCTAGAGTGTGTGAGTGATCTGGTGTTAATGGTGCTGAATGTAAACATAAACAAATTCATATGAGAATAAAGTGTCAGTTCTACTGTGATCTGTCAAAATTTCTTGGTAATCAAAAAAAGTCAGCTGATCGCAACTGTCTCGTGGACAGCCTTATAGACGCGTGTACACGGAACCGAAAAATTACCCAAAATTAAGTTCTTTTCACTCATCTCCCATGTTCCGTTCAATTAGGTTTTGCACCGTCGGGGTTAACCTCAATCTGATGACAGTTTAGTGGTACTGTTTACGTGGACTTAGCCGATTTTTTCTTGGGTGGATTTTCTCGATAATTTTTCAGACTGCAGTGAGATGTAAACCACATTTCTGCAATGTTCACGAGCAACATCCTTGCAATGCGCTGTTCCTCGACAATTTTCAAGTTAAAATTAGGAAATTTTAGAATTTTTTTTTTCGAAAAAACGACTAAGTGCTTGTAAACAGTACCACTGAACTGTCAAAAAGGTTCAGCCTATTAACACTGAGTTCATTTGTGACGTCACGCTGCAGAACCTAATTAGCTAATTTTCAGTAAGCCGTTTACATTTGACTACGGCAAAAATAATTACTTACTCGTGAGTATTTTCTACCCAAAAATAAGTTAATTAACTCAAATTTGAGAATATCTCATATACTGACTAGGGCCCATGCATTAATTATGTAACGCTAAATCGAGCAAAAACTTACCCCCCCTATCGTAACGTTTTTCCTATACCTAATGCATTTCTTGTCACAAAATCTTAGAACCCCCCCCCCCTCCCCCTTAAAGCGTGACATAATATATGCATCAACCCCTTGTAGCTTATTGAACTATAATCATGATAAAATCGAATCTCTCATTCCATTTTTGACAACATCAAAAAGTAAGAGTGGGATGCAAAAGTCAAAATTACCCAAAATTAAGTAAAAAAAACTTAAATTTAGGGTATTTTGAACTACTGAAAAAAAAAAATTACACAACAGCAGGGCCCTGTTTACTAAAAATGAACACACCACTCGCTTAACATATGAAAAGGGCCTCAGAGCTCAGACATCATGTAAAAGTTGACCATTTTCTATGGAAATCCTCTTCCACAGGTATGAAGCATTTTTTTTTTGTTGCTTCTCGGCTCTTGCAGTCTTGAATAGGTAGCTGCAAGACTGCAAGAGCCCAAAACCAACCCCAAAGTTCTCAATACAACAGTCCAGAAAGCATCACAATGAAGCATTATTGAATATTCACCGGCACTGCTCAATGAACATTTCCAGCTTTCGGCTTCTTAACTCTAACAGGAACAGTTCACTTTTAGGGAGAGGTCCATCTGCTGACAACAAATGAACCAAACCACGAAGCCATTAGGTACTGCAGCGTGACGTCATAAATGAACTCAGTGTTAATCGGCTGAACCTTTTTGACAGTTCAGTGGTACTGTTTACTAGAGTCGGTGTATAATGAGTCACGCCAAGAGTGAAGCCAAGTCTACCTATTGAACTGTCAAACCGACTACCTATCGTGCAAAGTAAACAAATATTACGATGCTATAAAAAGTCCACGATAGGTATTGCAATAAAATATAAAATAAAATTGAAGAAAGGACCATACACACGCAATGAACATTAAATTGTCATGGGATACGTTTGGTAATGATCAGTAATGAAAATTTCTATTATTCTTTGATAAAATAATTTGATAAAATCACTGATATATTGATTCACTACAGCCGCTATTTTTTGTTCTCGCTAGAACTCATTTGAAGTTGATGTAGAAGTCCTCTGTTGCCTAGTGAAAAGAAAGGGAATCTTTCGAAAACCGTTTACATCTCACTGCAGTCTGAAAAATTATCGAGAAAATCCACCCAAGAAAAAATCGACTAAGTCCACGTAAATAGTACCACTGAACTGTCATCAGATTGAGGTTAACCCCGACGGTGCAAAACCTAATTCCCTCGTTTTAATTCACCATGATCGTCTTCCGCTTTCAAGTCTCCTGCTACACAAAGGAAGTTCGATCCATCCACAGTGGCATATTATCTACTAGCCTATGATAATAAGACTTTATGTTTACCATGTGTGCATATTCCAGCATGTCTCCTAGTTTCCAAGATTCGTTTCCATGCAAACTGAATTTCTCAATTTAAGGTAACAATGCTTCTAAATTTAGAAAGCTCGACAATAGAACTGCATGCATCAATCTCTACACTGTCACGAAATCCCACCAACCGCTCAACTGAGATTGATTTAGAATGTACTTTTCCACCCAGATTACAATCCTGAATCAATTCCGCCGAACTCGTGTACCATACACACAAATCGCACTGCCTGGTAGCGCCAACTATCTCATCAATCCCGACATTGATAAACGTCTCCATTTTGTTTGAGTAATTCGCTTCTACAGCAACCGATTCTGCGATTTTTCCCACCGAAAGGATTTAAATCCCGGCGACAAAAAAGAAACATAAACAACCAAACACACCAGAGAATGTCTATTGTTTCGCTACACCTTCCCGGGATAATCCTTCGCTTCCGGCGGAGCTCCGATCTATCGAAACAGCGAAAGTACGAACCCCGTCCACCCGTCCGTCCGTTAGTCCACACTTTCATCCAAAGCGAAGGACGCCGTGCTTTGCGTTGCTTTTGTTTTTAATTAGTTTTTCTCCCACGGAACCAGACGGCACTCCTCGGAAATCTAGCGCCGCCGCGACAATACGCTGTTACTTACCCGGAATGAAGAAGCACCCGGGCACTTGACAGCAGCCGCTTGACTTCTTCCCGCCGAGCGCCGTTCGTTAGACTTGCATTTTTTACACTCCCCCTTGCATTTCCCAAGTCGAGAGACTTAATTCCGGCGACATCGTCATCGTCCTCGTCGGGCATTGTAAGACACGTTTTACGCTAGTTTCAAGTTCTCATAACATAAATTCTGCAAATCCACCCCCGGGGAAGCGAAGCAACCACCGCAGCTCTCTCGGAGGTTCTGGGAATAGCAACATCAACAGCAGCAGGAGTCATGTCATAGCCACACGACTCGTGGCGCTTTCGCCGGTGCTTCGTTTGCTGTTTGCCTTTCGTCGCGGCCGGACAACCATCCTGGTGGCATGGCATGCTGGGTAGTTGGTCGCTGGTGGTGGAAATTTTATATTTAAAACAATCCACGTCCACTTCCTCCGCGGCGATATTTAGATGGCTGGTTGGATGGGGTAGCATCGTGGAAGGATTCGCGTGTTTTTTCATGTTTGACTTTTTTCTCCTAGCACGCGAAAGTAAGGGAACATAGCGGGAACAATCGCGTGGAGTTCTGGTTGATGCCTCTTCACTTGGTAATAATATTTATGGTGTGTTCCGTTATTGTTCAATAGTGGGTGAGGTGGTTGCCGAATGGGTCATAATTTGAAGCGAGCAAAGTTTTGTCCAAAAATGATTAAGAATCTTAGGTGGACATGACGTTCGAAACATCCCTAAAGCAATCGTCCATGACTAGGGGCTTTGGGACAAAAACTTGAATGACAAAAAGTCGAAAGGAACGAAAGGACAAAAGGTCTAAAGGATAAAAGCTGGTATCATGACTTCATACTAATTAAGAATAGAAAAATATTTACACTTCTTTGGATGCTGCTAGATCTATGAAATTTGATTTTCAGATTCAAACCTCTTAGCAGTATCCTTCATGGACAGAGTTTGAAGTGGATTGACAAATTTCTTTTCAATTCCATTACATTTTATGTGCATGGTTATGATATTGGTGATTATCTAGTCATTTTTGGCGTTTCGTGTATCATCCTGACTTTTCAATGCTATTTCGGGCTATTTCAGGCCTTTTGGCAAAAACAGACCTAAAGAACCCGAAATTTTCCTTAAGTTCTCGGAATTATTCTAAAGTTCACGTAATTCCCTTAACAATCTCTAAACTTTCGAGAATTTCTCTGGACTTCCCAGAAATTCTATTCTCAAAGTTTCCTCAATTTTCCTGGAGATACTAGAACTGCCTGAAAGTTCTTTTGAAGTTTTCAAAACCACCATGATACTCACGGAACTTTCCTTAAAATCTATATACATTCCTGAACTTCATTGAACTTCCATAAAGCTCCCTCAATTTTCCTCATAGGTCTTCTCTGAAGCCCCCATTTTTTTCTGAAATTCTAGGAAATTCCTGAAGCTTCACCAATTTCCCAAAAGTTCTCGAAACTTATTTTGTATCTTCCTTGAAGTTGATGGAGCTGCTCTGGAGTTTCCTGGTGTCGCATTGCGCATCTCAAAACGAGAAACTTGTTCATACAAGCGTTCGTACAAAAAGTCTTTTATTTCGAAATGCGCAATGTGCCACCTGATCTTTCCTGAAGCACTCGTTACTTCTCTAATATGTTTCCAATTCTTCTAAAACTCTTGGTACTGACCTGAATATAATTGAACCAACCTAAGAATCCCTTATTTCTAGAACTTCTGTGGTGTTCTAAAAATATTTCTGAACTTTTCTAAACATCTCTGAAGCTCACTGGATTTCTTAAAAATTGAACTGCATTGATATTTCCTGAGGATCCCCCAATTGCTGGAACTGCCCTGTAGCTTATAGCACTTCATTTAAAATGATCCCGCATTTTCCAAATGGTCATAAAACATTCCCGAAGTTCCTTGAGTTCTCTAAAGTTCTCGGATATTCAATAACGGTTTCTGAAATTCTATGAAGTTCCCGGAGTTTTCTTGAAGATCTCTGAGCTTCTGTGAAGTTTTACGGACATCTATGAAGTTCTCGAAGTTTTCATGAAACTTCTTAACTTTCCTGGATTATTTTGAAGTTCCCATAAATTTCCGGAACTTTCTGAAGGTTCCCACTAACGGTGCCAGTGGTAAGCGTGACTGCCTCTCACCCCAAAGGGCCTGGGCTCAATCCCAGTCGGCGCCAGGAAAGAATAGCCGTTGGTTCCCGGTTCATCAGTTGATGGGTTTATAGGTAGGGTCCAGGTGTGATAGCTGCCTCTCTGGCGTAGCATTGGTACTCAGTATGGAAAACAAACCGCGGATAACAAATCAAGGAAAAAAAAGGTTCCCATTATTATCCTGAAATTAAAACGAAATTTTTCAGAAGCCCATGCTCCTAAATTATCGAAACTAATTCTTCCTTATCTTCCCTAACATTCCAGATGTTTAACGTGCTTTCTAAAGTTATTCGAACTACCCAAACAATCTCTGAAATTCGTTAGGTTCTCAGTGAATATCTTTTAATTTTTGTAAGCTATTAAAGGTTTCTGCTATTTTCCTGGAATTAATGGAACTGCTGTTAAGTTCTCAAAATTTAGCTAAAGTTCTCGGAACTTTCCTAAAGTTCCCGAAATTTTCTTGATATTGATGGAACTGCCCTGAAGATCGGGGGTCTTCACTGGAGTGAATTTTCCCAAAATCTTTTGGACCCTATTAAAGCTATAGGAAGTTTTAGCGCATATGCATAAGGCGGCCCAAACAAACCGAAACTCTTTGTACCTAATGGGCGCATTACATGTTAGCTCACATATTTTAGGGCACATTTGTATGCAGTTTCGTTTGTTTGAACGTAAAACCGAATGACTATCAGGGGAGGAGCTTGCAGATGGGGTTTCGTTGTCGCTTGGGAGAGTTGTCGCCAGCAAGATAACGATGAGAAATTTTAGTCAGGTTTCGTATCTGAAGTTCAACTAGCTTTCGGTGCTTGGTGACATTGATACTCATCGTTTGAGCCTGTGGGCGAAGTTAAGACTCACTCCGTCCTTTGTAAAACAATGCAAAAATTTAAGAACTCCATTTCGTTTTTCATGAAATTTCGAATGATTACTTCGATAACCCCCAAGTAAGCATTTCGAGTTCTATGGAAACCATTAGGGTCGATGCATATATTATGTCACGCTCTAGGTGGGGGGGTCTAAGATTTTAAGACAAGCAATGCATTAGGCATAGGAAAAACGTCACGATAGGGGGGGGGGGGGGTAAATTTCTCCTCGATTTAGCGTGACATAATTAATGCATGGGCCCATATGGAATTTAAGAAGATTTTGGGCGTTTGTCTCGAATTTGAACTGCCAACGAGCAGTTCCACGCCAAACGACGAATCAGACTCGACCTTCTCCGATGCGTAAGAAACTTTGTATCAGGGCTGTCATCTGATCACTATCACAATGTGCACAATGTACTGATTTCCTGAAATAAACAATGTGAGAATTACACGCTAACTTGAAAGTACTCATTAATGAGTAAAAAAGACCCATTTTGGAGAAAAGTGGCTTAACTCATTAATGATTAAACAATTTTACCCATTAATGAGTATCTGTTACCCATTAATGATTAACAATTACTCATTAATGGGTAACAGATACTCATTAATGGGTAAAAAATTTACTCATTTAATGAGTTAAGCCACTTTTCTTCAAAATGGGTCTTTTTCAACCATTAATGGGTACTTTCAAGTTAGCGTGTAATCAAACAGAAAGTTTGATTGTCTTTCACCCTGCGCAAGTGTAAAGCAGCGGAGAAGAGCAGATGAGAAGAGACAGACACCCAGAAACAACGAAAGTTCAATGTGTAGCCATCGCTCTGACGGCTCCGACGAAAAGAGTGCCACTCAGTGTAGGGTTGCAAATGGGAAACCCAGCAAAAAGACAAAAATTCTGCTTCGTTATGCTCTTCTTCATCTCCTATGCATGCAGTCGTGGTAAGCAAAGTCTGCAAATAATTCAAAGAAGACATTAGCGCTTGTTGTATTATATTCGCTCCCTGTGCAGCACGGAGTGTACCGCTCATTGTGTGGATCGCATTCTCACGGATTAGTTGGAAAAGAGTGTGAGAAGTAAATGGGAGAACCACACACTCTTTGTCGAGTGTTGTGAAATGAATGCACAAAGTTGCTTTGCTAACGCTATGAGGTGCTTTCCAGCCCTGCTTTGCATATATTTTTTTGGCAATAATTCACATTTCTGCTAAAATTCGGCTATTTTTTGTTCACATGGGTTATATGACATTGCTAGATAAATCGTAGCATGAAAATCTCACTTATCAAAATGACTTGAGCAGGTCCACGCTAAGCTCACGAAAAATGCCAACTTTTGAAACATTTAAAACTATGCACACTTGAAAATTTTCAAAAATCGTAGAACAAGAACTGTTGTTTTAATTATCAAAGAAAAAAAACACACACACAAACAGTGGAAAAAATAATGAATGCTTATAATACTCGCTCATATGCATGTGTCATCAAAATTTTAAGAGTAGCTTGTGTGAACCACCTTGATTTCTTTTGTAATTCTATGTCAAACACAAAACCGAGCAAAAACTGACAGCTGAACGAACGGCTTATGAAGTATTTTAGTATTGTGGATAATTTTCGTAATTGATTTGTCTTTCAAATCTGATTTCATTTCGAGGGCTTTCATGAGTCTTGTTGACCATATAGATGGCAAATTATCACATTGTATGACAGAGTTGCTAAGCATGATTTAACCAATTCTTCAACTGCGTTATTAAACAACTTTCTCACTTGATACTCATTCAATTCAAATACCATTAACTTGGTGCGCATTCAATCGCAACCGCACATGGGTAGGGACTGTTCTTCACATTGGCGTTGACGGCGACTCTGTAGCTCTTTACTCCTATGAGAAAATCCATAAGCAAACGTCAGACTGTGCGTGAAACATGGCGGACTTTGTAATATCCTTTCACTCCACCGAAAATTCCCATAAGAAACTGTCTATATTTGCTGGAAGAGCAATTTTTTCGACGGTGCCGTCAACGCCAATTCTTTCAGTTTCTCGCCCGATTCGCACTGATGCTGTCGTCATCATATAGCGTCGCTACACTGAACTAAAATGACATTTTCGTGTTGTCTGGAAATCTAATAAAATTGTGCTGTTTCTTAACTGCTAGCGTCTATTAAAAACGTTCATTAAATGTCTGATACATTAAATTATCATAAGGCGATAACATCTAAATGACAGTAATATGAAGTATGTTGAACGGTTGAATTATTATAATTAACTATAAGCAATTTGAAAACCATAAGCTCGATCTATAGTTTGCATTGACTTTGACATCTTATACATGTCATGTGTCAATCTTGTAAATTTTATATGAAAGTCACATGAAATCAAACGTAATCTTGTAATTTCATAACCTGTCAGTCAAAATTGACAATAGAATGGAAACAAGTATATTGTATTAACAGTATGGTCCACTCTTTCGTTTTCTCAGAGACATAACTTTCAGGCAACACTAGCGCCCTTGCATCAAGAAAGACATCTTAAAACCATTACGAAGGATGCTTCATAGCTTCATCAAAGGAGTGAATTCAAACTTGTTTTAAACATTATTAGCATGTTCCAATGGCGGTCTAAAAATTTTGTCAACATACAAAATTGTTTATCCGTTTGAAATAAATGGTTTTTATGTGTAATAATTGCTATTCACATACCCCTGGGCGGTAATCAAACCCTTGCTGTCAACTTTTCCTGACGCTAAATGGTGTTACTCTTGTCCACAACGTGTTGTATGGAAAAGTGAAGATTGGACTTTATTGTTACTTGATGGAAATGTTCTCGATCTTGAAATCATTCGGATGAATTTTAATATCTCCCCAACTTGCAATTGGTTTGGCGACGGATATCGCTACTTCATTCGGACCCATCACACATACCTGGTTGACTTTTAGCAGATCATAATCTCAGCGTAATCCTGTTACCACAAGTCACGCACGTCGTCCACTTTTAGGCTACTTCCAGCGAGTGGTAGATTTGCGTTATCATTTGGCAGCGGTGACGTATAGATCTGGTATCCAAAATGAAGAATAGGAAGCTTTTGAGTGAGTACTTTGAAAAAGGTCGTTAAATTGGAGCAAGTTTGAGATCGTCTGTCGAGCTCTTCCCACAAATGCTCGATTCAAATCAAGACTTTGACTTGGCCACTCCATAACATTGATTTTTTTCCTTTTCAAAAAATTCCTGGATCAGCTTCGAACTATGTTTTGGGTCATTTTCCTGTTGGAAGATCCATTTCTTCGACATTCCTTTTCGGGCGAACGGCAACATGTTGTTTTTCAAAATATCTCGATACACAAGTTTGTCCATCATGCCGTCGATACGTACCAATGGGCCAACGCCTTTGGTGGAGAAACAACCCAATACCATCAAATTCCCTCACCATGCTTTATAGTCAGGACTTGGTACCGAACATCGTTTCTGCGGTTGATAGGTCTGGGAACATACTTTATTCCGTCCGAGGAAAACAACTTAAATTTGCTTTCGTCGCTCCAGAGCACTTAGGACCAATTTTCCGGAGTTCAATGTTGGTGGGCTAGAGCAAATGCAACCCGAGCCTTTCTATTCTTCGCAGAAATAAATGGTTTCTTACTTGGCCGGTGACCATGTAATCCAGCATCAGCCGAGCGACGCTTAGCGGTTGATGTATGAATTTTTAAATTATGATATTCGGCCATTTACTTGTTGATATCCGTGGCAGATTTTCTGGGATCTGCCTTTGAAATCATTGTTATCATGCGATGTTGCCTCTCAGTGGTAACCTTTGGTCGATTTGGTCTCGGGGAGTTTCAAACATTGCCTGTATCTCACTAGTTGACGAGAAATGTGACAATCCCGCTGCTTGTGATCGTCCAGACCGACACTTGCAAGCGGCCCTAATGACATATCGAGTTGTGGATGTTTCGGTTTCGATACATTTCATTTTACATGACAAGTTTGTTTACGTTCCATGATTTACGTCAAATATGAATTACGTCACGTGTAAACATAGGAATTTTTCAGTGTGTGGGAAAATCAATTTTTGTGTTCATATCTCCGGAGTGATTTGAGATTTGGGCGTAATTGCATTTGTAAACAAACACGTCAATCGTCGATTTCTCGCAAATAAAATCTCAATTTCGAAAACTAAGAACACTATGAGGTAGAAGAATGATTCCTCTATCAATTGGTATAGTTTGTTTACAAAATTGAGCTTTTATTGACGAGAAATCGGCGATTGACGTGTTTGTTTACAAAAGCAATTACACCCAAATCTCAAATCACTCCGGATCTGTCTAACAATATGGTGATTGCTCTGCTTTAAAAAATGATAAATGTGCTCCTAGCAAATTTCCCAAGCTACAACTTTGTTGAAGACTACTTTTCGATAAAATGAAAGGAACAAGCTACAAGATTCAAGTTACTGATGTCTTATGATAATACTCAATCAACTGTTCAGCCGGTAACACTGATGTTTTTGGCGCATACACGGCCAATGAGATCAACTCAAATTTCAGTTCAGTTTACTCATAATCGCATAAAGTGCAGGAACTCAACGAAAAAAAAAGTATCACACTCGTACGCACAATAGCACATTCAATCAACCTCACTGCACAATAGATGACTACGTGCGGATGGGAGGAGAAACTTAAAAACACGTGTGCACTGATCGACTACCATGTCACAGTGCAGAATACAGTGTTGCCCACAAATCACCTACTTGATCAAGCCATAAGATTATCAACTTCTTGAACAATTAATAACTATTTAAATTAACTTTTGGCTGAAAACGATCTTCTGCAAAGTTGTAGCTGAGATAGTTTCCCATAAGAATAGCTATAGAACTTTTTATCAGTACAAATCAGTGTCTGTGTTTATCATTTACCATCACAACTTATGATTCACAAGTAGGAGGTAGCACTTCAACCCAGTGTAGATGAATTGCGGTTTGTTTTGAAAGTTTTCGCTGTTACGTACAGCTGGGTGACATGCCGCCATGTTATTGAAACCAACATCTGAAACGTCACAATTCCAGTGTGAACTGCAAAAATGGCGTGACTGAATTGTCTTATTTTTATCAAATGAAATTATTTTCCCTTTTATGCCATATAAATGGTTGACTTCGTGGTAGAAAATCAGATAATAATATTTTATGAGTCCTAAGTTTATTTTTCACAAAATGTAAGCAAAAATATTAAGAATATCCATAATATCAGTCACGCCTTTTTTGAAATTCTGGCTTGAATCTACTATTTGTTTTCAAATTATGAGCTGTCAGTGGGACCCACAATTCGCGGGCCCGCAGCGATGTTAGCTCGCAAGGCAAACAAGATAGGGATGCCACCCAGCTGGTTACGTACGAGCGAAATGAACAAATTAGTTCATTATACATCAAGGAATACGCGTTTGTTTATATTCACCAGTTCTTGAACCCGAAGCGATCCCCAAAAACAAAATAATCAAATTCATTTTAGGCAAAATTATTATTTTGAATATGGTCGACCCCAGAGCCTGAAACCTAGATATTGTCATCAATTCATGAGGCAATAATTTGCCATCGGCTTGTATGTAAAAACGTACACGACACGTTATTCAGCGTTATATTTGTGTAAATGAAAATAATAATTTTGCGAATATTGATATTGACAACAGAGGCGATAACGAACATCCAGCCACGAATGAAGAAAAACAAATGTTGACTTCGATACTCAGAGGTTGCCTTGATCAAGAGAATGCTGTTATGTCAAAATTCAAATTCATGCAGGTAGTTGGTCTATCTGTTAACGTTGCCTTCATTTTCAGCTAAGTTGAGTGCTGGTAAAAAATGATTTTTACCAGCACTGGTGCAAATATTTCAAGTTCTGCATCAGTCTAGTGGACACCTAGAGCTATGATCCAGATTTCAAGGATGTTCGTGTGGCTTTCAAATGGCCATTCTCAAATTGATTACGTCTCGTAAGTGTCCATTTCAAATGCAATGGTTTTCAAGAATAATGAAATATCTTCCCATCAGTCTAAAAAACATTCCTTTTTCCCCCACCGTGATGTTTGCGTCCGTAGAGCCATAGATAAACAGCAAACAACGAGGAGCACAGTTAACTGTTATCATGGTTCATGAACAATTTTTCCAACGACGACGTCTCTCTCACAACACTGGCTGTTGTAGTGGCAGGTCCTGATTCATTTTTTTTTCTGCACTCACTCCAAACGGCGAGGCAGTAGAACCACGTTTACACGGGAGCGCTTTCTTCCGCCCGCCGCTGCTGGTTGTTCTTCTCGAACCAACCGGGGAAACGGCCTTGGCACGTGCTCCCTTTACACGTTCGCTTACTAAAACATTTGCTCTATGTTGCATGCATTCTGTATGTGTTTGGGGCAGCACAGAACTAAATGTGTGGAAAATTAACTTTTTAATTTAGCTGTCAGAGAATCCCGAGGGGCGATTTGTTTACATCTGAGACGCGTATATGACAGTCGGTCGGGAGTTGTGCGAATGCAACAGAGCTGAAACTATCTCGATACCTCTGACAGTACGAATTCAAGCAATCTCCTTCCGCAAAACACCGTTTAATTGGCAAATCCACTTTGGCAAACGATAGAGAAAAGCACCGTATTATGTACTTTAAATCCCTTTCCACCTTGCTCGTAAATACAGAGCATTTGAGCTTCATAATCCTTCCTTGATACCGAGAGGAAGTGGAGTCAACTCTTTTCTTTTTTATCCACTCAATGTTTGCACAGCGCTCCACCTCGCACCCGGATTCCCCTTCCGGAAAGTTTTCCTGTAAGAAAAATTCTTACAACACCTCTCACAGGTGCGCACTATATCAAAGGCACACATACGGCGCACTTCGAATGTACGTGTGTTCAAACCGAGAGGAAGTGAAAGTCGTAAAAGCTCATCATCGTCATGGTCCTCGTCGTCGTCGTCGTCGTCTGCTGCTGCTGCACTTCTACCTGTCGGTCGGTGTTCTTGTCAGGATGGTTTCTCCTTGGATCCTCTACCTATAGAAGAAATCCGTCTCCCACGCGCTGATCATCTTCTTTCCCTGCATGTGTCCAGCAAACCGCAAAATCTCTTAAATGCTGCTGTGTCCGGTCCAGCTCGGCGTGAGCGGTGGCGCCTCTGTCCAATTTAATGCTCAACCTGCCGATTCGTTCATGGTCAGCCAATTCTTGGCTGTGGTTGAATGTGTCTAGCTACCGTTCTACTATCCATTACCACCAGGTGTCCGCCGTAATTTGTTGGAATGTCGGGAACCTGGTAGAGGAAATTGGAGCAAAATGATGGAGTAGATCCCGTAGGAAAGATGAAGTGCACCCTCGCACACTCTCGAGAAGGAGGTGTGCAAACACATTTCTTTCATGTTAATTATAATAAATTACACTTTTCAATAGTTTAAACGGCTTACAGTAGGGTGCTGTTTCCGCTCCTAGTTGAAGGTACCAACGAACGGGAACAGGTTGATGAGACAGGGCAAAGTGCGGAAAGGGTGAGTTGGTTTCAAAATTCCTGAACAAACGAGAGGAACATTTTTGTTCTCACTTTCATCTCGACATTTTCCCCATCATCGCCAACCTGATGACGACAACGACGACGACGACGTTACCTCGAGGAAGGGACATTACATTCTCTTCTCGAGGTTTTTTTTTTTCGAGCGGCACGAATGAACGGAAAAACAAACGGGAGTTGGTTGGGGCAAAAACGAGCAAATAGTTTGGTGATGTATAATGAATAAACTCGATGGAACGCGGTGCATTTCTAATGAACATGAATAAGTAATTACGCTGCGAGGAAATTGATTATGGTTGGGAAATTTAAAGCGACTTTCATTTGGGCCCTTACCGATGCGGTCTCTTTAGTAGAAGTTTCGGAAATATGATTCCGCCGAATAACTATTTTGGTGTATAGCATCAGCATGTTGCTTAATTTTGAAAAAAAAAAAGTGTTAAATTTCTTATAGGCCACCATCCACTTCGTTTCATAACCCCAAAATATGAACCTGTGCAAACAATGGTAAAGATTGATGAAGGCTTAGAGGTCGCGCAAATGATTCGAAATTTGTATGGGAATTACTATGAAAGAATTTAAAAATCCCTTATATCGCCTTAGCTTAAGTTCTATTGGTCATATCAAGAAAGATAGAAATTCTAGAAAATGGCAAAATAGGAAAGATTGGCAGATAAAAATGTTTAAGAAAACTGCACCAATTTTGTCACAACAAAAACAGGCTTGAAAAGCATTGTCTCGTGACAATCATTAGCTCAGAGAGAGCTGGGAATTGCTGGTCTGCGACATCCGTTCAGACGAGCAAAGAAATCTCTGGCGAGACACAGAAACTCCGAAATAGTGAACAAATCGCTTGGATTACTTTGTGTGTTGTTTTCATCTCGTAGAACATCGGAAAAATTACGTGCTGAATTGCCTGATACTAGTCCAGGTGGCGTAGCTCCATTGTTTGGACAATTACAACCAAAGTTAGAGCAACGTAAGTGTAACACCGAAATCTCCATACATACTTCAATCCATTGGCTTGCATACTCATGTGTTGGGGTATTCCTGGAGCTACGGATAGGATCAGGTAATTCATCACGTAGACAGCAAAAACACACAAAGTATTCCAAGTGATTTTTTCACTATCTCGAAGTTTCTGTGTTCACTCGGTTGTCGACATAAGCAGGTCACTCTCGATGTGTGTCACGCGATCGTCTGTTTACTTGGCAGCAACCATTGTGTGGTCCTCCTCATTGTTCTCCATCAGCAGTTCTTTCGGTCGATGCGTCGTCGACTTTGGGAAGCAACTTTTTCGTGATGAGTGTGTGAGTGCTGACCACGTTTTGCATTCATTGCTGCAATGGAAGCAATCTGCCCCCCATTGGCGATACTGCCATACAATGCAACAACTGGAAGTGGATCCCGTTCTGATGGAGGAGGTTTATTGGATAGCAGAAAATAAATTGTTTATTGTGTTGTACCTTTTGGCTATAGTTTTACGTTAATTGGATCGAGCCTTATCTAATAAATTGATAAACAAAAAAGTAGAAGAGTCTGTGCCTAAGGCACGAACGGAAGGTTGACATAGGACTGCGATTGGTCGGTACAATTGATTTTGCCCTTAGTTCTTTTAGTTAATTAAAATCTATAAAATCAATTGACCCTAATATCAGAGCGTGATTATGACTGACAGACAAAAGGTAGATTTTAACAACCATGCACGAAAATTGGTCGATTGATAACACAGGGATTTTATAACATGACAAAATTCATTCAAATGTCTCTTTTAGCTTCGAGTTAAATTTAACATGCCATTGGGTCATAGCAGGAGATTGCATTCTGTTGAAAAAAAATTAGCTGTTTCAACATGATTAAAAGTTTTGCGAGATATTCACAATTGCAAAAAATCGACAAAAACCCCAACTTACACAATACAGCACAAAATTAAACAAATTCTATTCGACTACAGCATGGGTTCGATTTTGGCAACACACAAATTTTGACTTCTTAACTTTCCACAGGTTGTAATAATTGCTAAGCTGATTAGTGATTATCTGATCTTCAAAATTATCCGAAAAATATTAAATAGCGTTGCAGAGCACAAGCAAATTAAAGATATTAGAAACATAATCAGACCCTTACTGTACTGAGAATTTATCGTGTAAAATTAACTAATTTGATTAAGTTTCTTCAGCGGGATCAGTAGATAATGATTATTATTTTTGGATAAATGCGTGTTATGATCAGATCGAACACTTTGACATATGGTTTCGTGCATGAAAATAATAAACGAACTGGCTACACCAGCAAGTTTGTATTAGTGACAACTTGGTGATTCGCTGGTCACACTGAGTGATGCCTCATTACAGAGATGCCAGGTTTTTTTCTATGCAATTCCGTAGACTTATTCAAATCTACGAATTTCTACGGATTTTTTTTTTAGTCGAAGGTGATTTTTTTTTAGTTCTATGGTGTTATTTTACGTTAAATGATAAATCGATGAAAGAACTTTTGAAAAACTACTAGGGACAGCCCTCTGGGGTTGTACGCAATGGTGACGTCAGACTACGTGGTCTTATATAATAAATGTTATTAGTTAACTGCAGTAGGACTTGTGTTTTGGGTAGGAATAGGAATTTCAGTGGGGTTCTCTCTGTTTATACTCTTTAGAATGACTATGATTGCCCTGAAAAGAAGCTTTTGATATGAATTTTAGTTAGGACATGTTCAGAAATTTAACTCTTTTGGGAAATCTTGGTGGCCCTGAAAAGGGCCGATGGTAGAACAGGCATGAATACCATGATACTGTTGCACCTGTAGTTTTTGGCTTACTTTCACTGATTGCTTCCCGGGGATCCTTGTTAAGCCATAGCAAGATGTGGGCGTGAGGACTTCCACGGTGCTGAAATTCAATCGTGTCAACCAGCTTGATGAAGTACACACAGCACGTGACTGGATCATCATTCACCAGAGTTGCTCTTTGTAGTGCAGTCAATTCCTGGATTGGGCCTGTTAAGTCATTGCCATTGTGTTCTTCTGACAATCGATGTAGGAGATTCAACAAATGGGGCCACTTCATCTCATTTGCACTGAGTGTGAGAAACATCGTAGGCTTTCCCAATTGTCGCATCATGGTGAACAAATTTCTCTTCTTGGCAACAATACTGTACTGAATTCGGTATTGATTTGAGGAACGATAGATTTCGCTCAATGCACTGCTCCATGAATAAGGCGGTCCTTAAGGTTGACACGTGTGATGTTTACGGTCCCCGGGAACTTGAAAATGCATTGCAAGCCTTCGGAAACTCTAAGGCGAAGAATTTTCATTGTCATATACAAAAAATGTTGTGGTTTGGCCACACGCCTGTCTTGACGTTGAGTTTCACTGGATGCAATCATGAAATATGTCACCCGAACCCCTGGCTTGAATTTCCGTAGATGGCCGAAACAAATGGCAGGAAAGCTATCTATTCGCCGTGCTCGTCATATATTAATTACAGATGAACCCTGTTTTGCGCGGGAGCGATCTCCAGGCATTTGTCCTCATTCCCATTGTTTCCTGTTGCCCAAGCAGCAATTTTGTCTCATTATCCAATTCTAGCTCAATTTGAGGATCCACTGCAGGGGTTTCAAGACCATCTTTGGTGATCTGATCAATTGTGATCGGTAATACAGTGGTGTCGTAATCTAATAAGAAAGCCACGCTTTAACCGTAGTTTCCTTTATAAAGCCGGACAAGTACGACGACTGATGGATTACGTGCTTTTTGATGAATACGTTGAAGGCCTGATCATCATCGAGCTGACGGGGAAGAGAGCGTCGTCTCTCTTACATAACGCAAACCGTTGAACAACATTCGAGCAAAAAAGAAAATTATCAAATAACTATCATATGACATATGTGATTTCGTTCTAATTCCTCAATTTGGTGTAAATTAAACCATTTCTGATCTGACCATAATAACTAGGACATCGTTGCTTGCTATTTTCAGAATTTACACAAGCACAACATTAGCAGCTCTTATTATGAAAAAAACTAAAATACATACGGCGACAGTGTCGTATGACAGAGCCTGTCGTATGACATTTTAGTTTTGTACTGTAATTTGAAAGCTTGTTTTGTAAGTCTCGGAAGCAAAGGCAGTCGATTATCACAGAAAATGTGTCGACTACGGTGACCGCTTACAAGACTGGTCTCGACACGACTTTTATTCGCCTTCACACGGAACCGTCGAAAACTTTTCTCTTCAAGCAAAGATTGACAGTATATTATGGGAACTTTCGGCGGAGTGAAGAGATGCCATGTTTCACGCACAGTCTGACGTTTGCTTACGGGATATTTCATAGGAGGGAAGAGCTACAGAGTCGCCGTCAACGCCAAATTATTCTATCAAAAAGCGCATAAGTGAGCAAGAAAACGGTTGACAAGTTGCAGGGGTATATTTTACTTTATGCTTCTTTCCCTTCAGAATCAGATTATACTCTAGATTTCGATTCTGAAGGGAGACTGAAGAAAAAAATCCGTAGAAACTGTACCGAATTCCGTAGATTTTGCCTACGGATCCGTATTTCCGCAAAAAATAGTAAAATCCGTAGATCTACGGAGGTTTCCGTAGATCTGGCATCTCTAAACATGAGTCATAGCTTCGACCAGCGCTCAACTGCCTGGCTGAACAAGCGATTTGACAGGCGGGGTTGTATTAAAGTCCTACCGTAAAAGTATGGACGACTGTCACCACAAAACTGAAAAAAAAAACCGTTACAATCGAGCAAAGCGGAGCATTTTGACGGTTCGATTGGAACAACTTTTGACAGACGTCCATACTTTTACTGTAGGGCTTTAGGTTGTATGGATGAAGATTTCCTCCTCTCTCCCTCTGTTAAGCGTTATCACCGAGCTCCGACTTGCTCCACTGTCGGGGGCTGGGACTGATGGTGGGGGTGGTGGATGCGATTTTGCAGTAGAATTTTGGAACGACGAAGAGTTCATCTCACGATACCGTGCAGTGTCTGAGTCGCACGGTATTTGCGGTGATATGAGAGAGTAAACTAGCTATAAGTTTTCTCTTTCTTACCAACGCAAATACCACGCTGCACGGTGTAGCATGCTGTAGCTTTTCGCTGCTCCGCGACTATATGGCAGCAACTGATTCTTCTTCTTCTTCTTCGCATTTCAAGCATATTGCTTATCGCATATTTGCTTATTCCGTGCTCTCAACTTAGTGTTCTAGATGCACTTCCACAGTTTTTAATTAAGAGCTTGCGATGCGTGTTCCATTTATGCATTAGTATAATTGTGTGGCAAGTACAATCATACTCTATGCTCAGGGAAGTCGAAAAATTTTCCAATCCGGAAAATTCCTAGACCGGACCGGGAATCGAACCCAGCCACCTCCAGCATGATGATCTTGCTTTGTAGCTGCCCTTTTGCCGACTGAGCTAAGGGAGGTCCTACTGATGGCAGAAGCGATTTCGCAGACCCTTTTGTAGACGAACATTTCAGCTGCTCTTCCTTGTCCACTATTCTTGCGTAATCAGTTTTCACCGAGCTCCAATCAGATCGACTGTCTTGCCAAAAAGCGCTGTGGAAGGCAAATTTGCGCAAAAGCTGGAAAGTGATGTCCGTGCGAGAGAATATAAATTCATTCCATTCGTCCGCTCTTCTGATTAGTTCGCGAAATATTCCTGTTTTGTTCGTTAAACTTCATAACTGTTGAACTATTTTAATTGTTTGTACTATACACCAAAACATTTTTGCATAATGTCTCCGTCGAACGACATATTACATGACATATTTCCCATTAATGGTTTTGAAAAATATGCGTTTGAAAACACCTCCCATTTTCGTTTCATACCTCATTTTCAATTTCGTAATGTAACCCCCAGTATAGTAAAGAAAGGCGTAGTCCTACGTAAAAAAAAACAATTTCGGAGTTTCTGTGTCTCGCCAGAGATTTGTTAGCTCATCTGAATGGATGTCGCAATAAACACCAGCAATTCCTAGCTCTTTCAGAGCTAATGATAAAGTACATCTATAATGTCTAACTTGCGCGTTCTTCACGAGGCAAACTGGAACAGTCGGTCTGTTTTCGATTTCTTAGATCGTTGCCACATCGATGTTGGTATTGTCACTGAAACCTGGCTACGTAGCACGCTATCTTTTATCCACCCAAACTACAGCTGTGTGCGTTTTGATCAGCAATCTAGTGAAAATGCGAGAGGAGGAGGAGTGCTAATAGCTGTCACACGCGGAATAAAATTTACCCCATTGGATGGTGACACTAGGTGGATGGAAACCAATGGTATCACCATTCAATTTAACGGTTACGACATTCATTACATTGCTGCGTACTTCGCGGGGGAGAGCCGTTCTTTGAATTGGAGCCAATATCGTAACGGCTTACGAGAAGCACCTTGCCGTTTTTTGTGATGTGATTTCAACGCAAGAATGAAAATGTGTGAAGGCAAACAAAGCTGGTACAATGCTATTCGACGTTGCATCTCAATGTAACTTTCATGTTCATTATCCATATTCCTTCACTTTTCACCCATCTGGTAGTGGTAGCCCATCTACGCTTGATTTGGTGCTTTCAAACAATCTAATTGGCATGACCAAACCAATAACACATAATGAATTATCGTCCGACCATCTCCCCGGGACGGTTGACATCCAACTGGACACCGAAGTGACAAGTCCAGTGTCCAGTTATCTCTGCTAAGCTCGTGCTGACTGGAGACGGTTCCAGCGTGAAGTGAACTCCAAATTGTATTTACTGGACCCGTCACTTACAGTCTTTAATAGAACGTCGATAGGGCCATCGATACCTTCACAAAAGTCCTTTTGGAAGCCGAAAATGCTGCAGTCCCGATGCTAGTTCGTAGATAATACGAAGTTGCTACCGTTCCCGAAAACACTCGTTTGTTAATCGCTCTCCGTAACCGGTGTCGACGTCAATGGATCCGGACGATGAACCTTATTTACAAGGATATAGTGCAGTCACTCAACACCAGAATCATAGAAGAATGCAACCATGCTCGCTTCCAAAAGTGCAGAAATACACTTCAGTCAATGGAACCTTCCCTGGACAAAGTATGGAAAATTCTAAGGCGCTAAAGCCAAATTGTAAGTCTAGTCCTCCTCTGTGAGATGGAAATACTTTAGTCGCTTCACCCGCAGTTAAAGCCCAACTGCTTACTCAAAGTTTGGCTAATTCACACAACAACACTATGGCAAGCGACTTATCCACCATTGAATCAGCCAATCGTACAGTTGAGTATCTGGACCAGACAGTCCCTGAACCAGACAGCTCGTGGCTAGTTCGACTCAAAAAAGTGAAGAAACTGGTTCGGAAATTGAGAAGTAATAAATCTCCGGGACAGGAACAGATACGTAATTGCATCTTGAAACACCTCCCACATGTCTGAAGCTCTGTTATTACTCTGCTGTCGTAATAGCTATCCCAAAGTCGAATAAAGATGTTACCATTCCTTCGAACTACAGACCGATTTGCTTGCTCCCCACCATCAGTAAGCTTCACTAACGTGCACAGGAATCTTGTTAAGGAGGGGCATTTTTTTTCTATGGTGCATTTAATCTAGGGATGGGGAGTACTCCAAAGTGCGTAGGAGATGGTGCTGTCTACCCACCACTGTTTCCCTACTGTTTAATTTAGCTAATATTATTTATTTTTTGCTCCGGTGCTGGTTCATCTTCTTCAATGCAAACTGCTTTCAGACAACCAATGGAATTTGGCAATTTAATCCCATCCGTCGTGAACCGTCTCAAAGTACCGCCAGTCGGGGTGACAGAAAATGATTCCGAGCATTCAACATGTTTTAAAGATGATATAAAGGACAAGGGGCTTCCCTTAGCTCAGTCGGTAAAGGCGCAGATACAAAGCAAGACCATGCTGGAGGCGGCTGGGTTCGATTCCCGGTCCGGTCTAGGAATTTTTCGGGTTGGAAAATTTCTCGACTTCCCTGGGCATAGAAGTATGATTGGACTTGCCACACAATCATATCAATGCAAAAATGGTACAGGCATCGAAAGCTCTCAATTAATAACTGTGGAAGTGCATTTAGAACACTAAGTTGAGAGCACGCAATAAGCTAATATGCGATATGCAATAAGCTTGAAATGCGAAGAAGAAGAAGAAGAATAAAGGACAAACCCGAATTTATTGCAACGCACATAAACAGCTGCAACTTTTTAAACACGGTAAAAAATTACTTGAAATTTTCAGAGAAGATTCTTAGACGATTTTTTTAGTAAGACCACGGTTCAATGGCAAACTAATACCCACTTTTCAAGGGTGTTTCAAGGAAATCCGACAGCTGTCTTTAAACTTTGTACAGTTGCGAAAAAGTCCATCCTCAGAATTCCTTGAGGTTCTTTTCGAAATTTTTAGAACTCTGTGAGCTCTTTTGAAATTCTTCTCAGAAGTCCTCTCGAATTATTTTTAGAACTCTTCTTGACTTTTAATCAGAACACCTTGCAACTGAAATTCCCTTAGAATTTCAGAAGAATTTCCTAATAAAAAATATTCCCGGCTAGAGCTAGAAATTATCGGTACGCCCTTGAAATTTTCCTAAAAATCCCTTTGGAATTTCACTCAAAATTTAATTTTCTATGTATTCTTTTCGGAATCATCTTGGAACTATCTGCAGGATTCACTAGAAATTATACGCAGAATTTTCTTCGAATACTCCTTAGAAATCTTTTGGAACTGTCCACAAGATTCAGTATCCTTGAGGTTCTTCTCGGATTTTTTTTAGAACTCTCCTAAGAGCTCTTTTGAAATTCTTCTCAGAAGTCCACTGGAATTATATTAAAAAAACTTCATGATTTTATCTCAGAACACATTGAAACTGAACGAGCTAAAAATTATCCTCGTAATTTGTTTGAAATTTTGCTTAAAATCCCTTTGGAATTTCACTCAAAATTTGATTTTCTCGGTATTCTTTTCGAAATAATCTTGGAGCTATCTGCAAGATGCACTAAAAATTATCCGCAGAATTTTATTTAAATTCTCCCCAGAATTATTTTGGAGCTGTCATAAGAATTCAATATCCTTAAGGTTCTTCTCGGAATATTTTTGAACTTTTTTTCAGAACACCTTGGGGTTGAAATTGCCCTAAAGTTTCAGAAAAATTTCCTCTGTATTCTCCAGAAATTCTTCTCAAAATGCGCTTGAAGTTATCCTCGGAACTCCCTCGAAATTTTTCTCAACATCCCTTTGGAATTTCATTTAAAAATTTGATTCTCTCGGTATTCTTATCTTGGAATTATCTACAGGATTCACTAGAAATTATTCGCAGATTTGCATGGAATCATCCCCAGAAATCTTTTCATTTAGAACTGTCGTCAGAATTCAATACCCTTGAGGTTCTTCTCGGAAGTCAAGTTTAAGTTGTCCGTCCATTCGCCAAAATGTTGTAGTTTTTCTCCCAGAAATGTTCAATAAAGCTTGCCCCTCCATTCACCAGCACTGTGCAATTTTTACATCAGGAATTTTTAGTTCAGCTTGTCTCCCATGCAGCAGATTGTTGCAAATCTTACACCAGAAATTTTCAACACAAACTTGCCTCCATAAAATTTTACACCAGAAAATTTCAATAGATCAGAACCAGAGACAGAAATTCTCAGTCCGACAGATTTTTTTTATTATTTGCTTTTTATATCTTCTGTCAAATCATCAGGGTCATCCATAAATGGCGATTCAATTTTCTTACCAATTTTAGACCTTCTCCTCCCCCTTCGTGGCGTTTTTTTCTATACCTTATGCATGGTCCGTAACAAATGTTGAAACCGCCTCTCTATTACTCCTCAGATTCTACGTAATTTATGGATGTGCCCTAACTGTTGTTTTGGTTCTCATGCTCTCCGAAAAAATAAATCGCTGTTGCTTTTCTCGCGAAAACTGCTGTAAGCGTATAATATTCTCTCGCTTCTCACATTCTCATCCATTCCTCCTAGCAGGTGAAAAAAATTTCTCCACAAGTAGGCGAAAATGTCGAACTCTGATCAGAACGATGCAATTTTTTCACAGTTAATGTTCAATAAAAATTGCTTCTCCAATCTTCTGTGCAGATTTCCTTATAGCTTGCTTCTCCTATCATTAGAATGTTGCAGGTTTTCCACCAAAAAAGCTTGCCCCTATTTTCAGACTTTTCATCATAAATTGTCAGTAAAACAGCTTCTCTCCAATCATCAGAGTGGTGCAAATTTTACACCAGAAATTATTATTAAGGATGCAAATTTAAGAACAATAATTTTCCAAAAAGCTTGCCCATCCGTTCACCACAACGGTGCAGATTTTCCACCAAAAATTTTCAATATAGCTTAATTTTAAATAAAGCTTGTGCCATCATTTATCAGACCAGTGCAAGTTTCCACCAGAAATATTCCGTTCATTTCATTTTTCAGAGCAATGCAAATTTTGCACCTAAAATTTTCAATAAAGCATGCTTCTTCATTCACCAGAGCGGTGCACCAAAAATTGTCAGTGCAAATACATTCACCACAGTGATGCGAACTTTCCACCAGAAATTTTCAGTAAAATGTGCTTCTCCAAATATTTAGCGTGATGCAATTTTTACACCAGAGTTATTCATTTTGATAAGTCCCTCGATGCCCCACTTCGATGATATTTTAACACCGGAAATATTCAATAAAATGCTTTTACGTCGATTTACCACCACGAAGGTGAATTTTTTCAACCTTAAATTTACCCTCTTTTTTAACCCTCCATGAACCACCCTGAAAAAAAATTACACCAGAATTTTTTTTGTATGCAGGGGTGCAATTTTTTGACCCAAAAATTTAATTGAAGTTTGTCATTTTATGCACCTTTTGGTGCAATTTTCAGGCACCATCTCAAAGAAATTGACGCAATAAAAAGATTTCAGTGGCCTTATTATATTAAATGAAGTTATATTACCTTCAATTCAAGTTATCAAGAAATCAAGTTATTTTATATCATAATTTTGTAAATGTGAAAATAAAAATCTTATTTATAAAAGGAGGGGCAATTGCACCCACCTTGCCCAACCCTGTGCACGCCAGTGGTAAGCTTTTCGAACGAATCATACTGGAATGCATTAAAGTGCATTTGGACACCCAGGATCATCCCGGATGAACAATTTGGCTTCAAAAGAGGATACTGCTAGCCAGCAACTAGCTCGGTTAGTGAAACAAGTTCGCTCGAATTTCTCTCAAGAAAAATCATCTGGAATGATTTTACTTGACGTTGAAAAAGCGTACGATTCTGTTTGGCAAGAAGCAACTCTGTATAAAATGATGCAGGGCAACTTTCCAATTGCTATTGTGAAGATTGTTCGTTGCTTTCTAAAAAAACCGCTCTTTCCACGTGTCAGTTAACGGCCATGAATTGGTTCCATTTGGTGTACCTCAAGGTGCAGTACTCAGTCTTTCACTATACAACATATCCTCGACTGACGTGGTGATGATCGCTGACGACACGGGATTCGTAGCATCACAAACTATATTCTTCACAAATAACCGCAGCCGTCGCAATCTTCCTCAGCTCGAAATAATTACCAACGGGAAGGCGATACCCTGGTCTGCTTGTCACATATCTCGGCTTAACTCTTGACCGGAAACAGAACTTATCTAAACACATCTCAAACAGTTTGAAGAAGTGCGATAAACTGATAAGATCACTATATCCATTTGTTAATCGTCGTTCTCGCCTTGATATCCGCAAAAAACTACTACTGTACAAAATCGTCTTTCGACCAATACAGGTCTATGGATTCCGAGAGTGGCATACATGTGCCCAGTCTCATCGAAACAAAAAAAAGGAAACAAAACCGGTTGCTAAAAATGATGATTGACCTGAACTTCCTACACCCTACTGATCACCTTCACGAACAATATGGAATTGAATTTATCGACGAATGGTTCCAACGACTTCTCCCAAAATTCCACCTTGGATGCAGAATATCGGATAATCCTTTGCTGTAAAGTCTGGTTTCGTAGACGTGTGATACTAGATGAGGTCCCTTTTTTATTAAAAACACTCAAAATTTCCTCAAAAACACTCCAACAACTATTACAATTTCTAAGGTTTTTTTCTTTTGAAAATGTTTCCTTAACTCAGACACAACATTAACTTGAACTAAATTACTTCTTTCACGAAGAATACAGAATAACTCACTGTTGTAAGGTTAGTCCGTCTCAGTTTAGTACCAGCTAAGAACAAATACTGTACATACTGAATCAGTATTATCAAGATAACGACGATGCCGTCTTTACGGTCATTGGGGAAGGTAAGGATTATTGATGAGACGTCGTTACTAGAGACCAAGAAGACCTCTGAATGTCTACATCTATCATGGGAAGGGAATTTATGTTCCAACGGATCCAACAAAACTTGGCGAATCTGTAGAATTGATATGTTTAACCAGAGTTGCGACCTATCACAATCACGATCGTCAAACAGCTGATGGTAGTAACGCTTTGTACATTCCTATCAATGTGCTCGTCGAAGCTCTCTACATGACCATCCATCAAGTTGACGAAAGAAGTAAAAAGCAACTGGTGAATATTGAGACCAAGAAGACCTCTGAATGTCTACATCTATCATGGGAAGGGAATTTATGTTAGTGTAATCACTAACGTGAGTAGTGAGTGAGATAGCATCACGACACTAACACTTCTTGCGATAGGGTTGCGATGGGAAACATCTTCTGCTCAATGAGCAAAAATTGTCGCTCCTAAGCCACCGAGCTCCATAAACATCTCTAATGATCGCGTAGCTGCTGTAATTATTCAAACCCTACAAAATTGGTTATCGATTTATTATAAAACCGCAAATTCAAACATTTCGTTGGTTTATAAAATTTGGTCGATCTGCATCAGGCATGTACATGTAATGACTAAATAAGTACTGATTATTCCGGGATTCGCTTTTTCCTTAATGTTTCAGGATTTAATCAACCAACTCCGAATGCACTCAACATGGGTTTTCGACGGGGATGGGGATGCAATTTTAGACTGAGATTTAGATTGAGAATCCCCTCCAGCTTGACAACTGACAAAATACAGGGTTGGGAATCACGTACGCTTTTCTATTGACGTTAAAAATTCAGAATCCAATGCAACAGGTAGCCAATTGCATCCCCACTCAAAAATAACCATCTATGCTTCTACGATGCCTTTACAATGTTTCTGGCTGTCCCCGCGGAGACTAGTTCGAAAATTCCACGTGCTTTCCCGTTTGACGTTGATGACCGTCTCGTGCGAACCGTATGGCCGTCTATCTGTCCAGCCACGTGGACACAGCCGGAGCACATCAGTCCTTAATTGCTTACATAGTTTTATGACTCGAAGGCAACAACGGCTTCACTACACTACACGATGCCATTGCAGCTTCCATCAGCGTTAAATTAAGATGGATACGACAGCTGGTGACGCCGCCGTGTACATCGTAAATTTACGACAAGTTACGATATGCTCAAGGACGACAGCGAACCGACCACTCACCCACCTACCGTACCGTATTCAGGTAGCAAAGTGGTTTTGTAAATTTAACGACCACCCAGACCCGCTTCCCGTACGGGAACGGGAAATTGTAACTTTACTGGCAGGCTGGAACGAACAGCCCCCGAACCCTCCTTTTCCCAGACCATATCGTTACGAGAAAGATTGATGGTGCCCACATTGATTTATATGGAAAACAAGTTGATCGTAATAAATTTAAATGGTGGAAAATTAAAATAAAGTGAACAAGAGCTAATTAATGGCCGTCAAGGCTGGACCGTTCCATAGCGAAACTTTTTTCCCTCCACATCTCAGGCCATGTCGAACCCCATCTTTTTTTTTTTTTTTGTACCATATTATTTGCAAAATCAACCACGCGCCTCCATCTAAACCAAAATGTTTGATCAGATCCACCCAAATAAAAAGGAACGTTCATTTCATTATCTTCTTCGTCTCTTTTTCTATCTCCCTCTCTCTTTCTCTCTCCGTCTAGCCCCTTAAGATGCCAATGTATCCGGAGGAGATGTCCAGCTTGCTGACACCCTCCAGTCCGGGAAACGATCACCCACCACCACCGACACACTCATCACACCCGCATCTGAACCATATCCGTTACAAGTCGAAGCATGTAAATACCACTTTGCGCTCGTCAGCGGGCGGCCGTTTCCGGGTGTCAGGGAGCGGTTGCTTCTTTCTCTTATCTTTTGTTTGCTGTTGCTAGTGTTTTTTTGTCGTTGTCGTTTTTGTTGTTTTTTCGAAATCTTTGTTTTACTCTTTCGTTTCAAGTTCTTGAAGGTTTTTCCGTCTTTTTGATTGTTTGTGGAGTTTTCATTTGACTTGTCTTTAGTGCAAGCCTTTGTGCACTATTTACTTATGTGTTTACGTCGCTGCTAAAATTTGTTCACAAATATCTTTAAAATTTTAAAATTATAAATTCAATATTTAACAAGTTTAGAAAACTAGTTGGAACATTCTAATTCATGACTGACTCAATTTTCAATATGAATTAAACGGATCCAACAAAACTTGGCGAATCTGTAGAATTGATATGTTTAACCAGAGTTGCGACCTATCACAATAACGATCGTCAAACAGCTGATGGTAGTAACGCTTTGTACATTCCTATCAATGTGCTCGTCGAAGCTCTCTACATGACCATCCATCAAGTTGACGAAAGAAGTAAAAAGCAACTGGTGAATATAGGCTTCGGTTGTGATCCATCACCGATCTGGTCATTCCCGACAATCACGACACTCATCTGTGCTCGTTTTGAAGCAGTTGCTGCTTTGATTGTGTATGTGAGTGAGCCCAACAGCTTCCGTTTAATGTTGCCTGCTTTGTTTGTAACTCACACAGTCGCGCCTGCTGGGACGAACTTGGAATGCGTAGGCATTGTTTTCATTTTCTTCTGTCGTTTCGCTTTTTCTCATCATCGTACTGCAGAAGTCTTCACTGTTTTCGTGTGAGCAGCGACCATTACTGGTGATTGTTGTTTGCCATGGCTCTACCTCTCACTGCGTGACAAAACGTTCTATCAGGGATAGTTGGTTGATGAGTAGACGAGTGTCACGTGAGTGTCATGATATTTAACATCACTGTGTTTAACAATCTTATATCCTTAAGGTGATTCCCTGTAGCGTCCTTTTTTGTGTTAAATTTCGCAATTTCACATGTAAAAATAATAAGGCTTCCGTGAAAGGACGTACCTGAAACTACTACTTGTTGTTTGCTGCGGAGAAGCAAGCAATGTCTAAAATTTGCAGAGATATAAACCTCGTAGATCTTGAGTTCTGTGCTCTGTGCGATGTGTGATGGAAAAATGGACTCTACAAGGAAACCTAGAAGTATGTTTAAAGTTGACTTATAGCCCTAGAGTCAATCACTGGAGCAAAAGTGACAGAATAAAGGCCTTACACTCATCCTATTGAGTTTTCCGAGCAGAATCCCACGAACACTAATGCAGCGTGTAAATTCATAGGATTTTGACTGTTCTCACAGCAACAGTGGTTAGAGGGGCATAGTGAGCATCCCGTGCACCAGCTTGGACTTCCGGCCATTCGGAACAAATTGGTTGGCTGTAGGATCAATATCATAATGATATTGAACCTACTAACAGTTGATTTGTTTCATGCAGATGGAGATCCAGAGCCAAAGTGCGGGATGCTCACTATGCCTCACCTGTTCGCTATGCCCCTCCTTCCCCTACATATGCAATTATAATACAATACATATGCAGCTGGAGAGGGCTGTAAATGGCACAGTATGTTGGATTAGTGTGAATCAGTGCTGAAATCTGTCATTGCGATTGAAAGGTTCCAGGATAAATAAGCCAACTGATGCCGCTGGTATTTAGATTTCCTTAATTAAGGGGTCAATTACGGGGCTAATGGGGCCAAGTTTCCAACCACTCTTCGACACATTGTCCAACGTGTACTATAGACACTATAGTAAAATTGATGTAAAATCCATTGAACTGGCAACCACTGCTTATTAGTAATAAAGTTTAGCATTGTATGGCAACATAATGCAACATTTTTTTTTAAACCTAATCGAGGGTAAAAATTCACTTCTTCATTGACGGCTATAGAGATTAAAATGTTGAAAAAAAGCGTTTTAGTACAATGTCGCTTTTGCCGCAACGCGCTCATTGTGGGTTGTCAAACGGATTTCAGTGTATTGGAAAATTTGCGATTGCCGCTATGCCGCTATCATTGTGTTCAGCCCTTTAGGCAATAGGTTTAGCTGTCACTTTGCCGCAACGCGTCAGATCTGGCTCTAATGTAGATTGCCCTATAAAGGCCACGCACAATGGATCCGGTTGCGTTACGTTTGCGTTCATTTGACAGTTAATCCATGACAAATTTACGTCAACGCAACGCAAACGGATCCATTCATTGACAGCTAGACAGTAGATTTAGCTGTCACTTTTCAGCAACGGATCAGATCCGGATGCATTTTGTGCGGCTCTTCACACAATCGAAATGAACTATCCTCTCCGATACTGTGACATCTGGTTATTAGTAAACAAAAGGACGCATCCTTTGAAAACTTCCAATCAGTTCGAAATGGCGGTTAAAATTAAGTGTTCATGTAAGATCTGCAACAGTCTGTATTTTTCGATAGCAGACATATTACGAATCGCCAGTTGCACGTGGATGCCTCCAAAAATAGCTTACAATTAGAACTATTAAAGTAATAGTTGTACCCAGTGTTGAAAATATCGCCAAAAGTTCATTATCGCAAGCGAGATGATTTCGCAAGAGAACATTGGAAGAGAACTGGAAGCTGCCGAAAATCGATGTCCGACGCCATTTTGGAATCCAAGATGGCGGCCATTGTTTTAAGATAATCTGTCAAATACCCTAAAATATGGGAATTTTCAGAACGGGACGACGCATACATTTCGAAAATCGATGTCCGACGCCATTTTGTAATCCACCATGCTGGCTCTCAGATTCTGAAAAAACTGTCAAATACCCTACAATATGGGTATTTTCGGAACGGGTTCGACGTGTACATCCCGAAACTATATGTCTGACACCATTTTGTAATCCCAAATGGCGGCTCTCAGATTCAGGAAAACTATCAAATTTGGGTATTTGCGGAACAAATACTACGCGTACGTCCCGAAAATCAAGGTCTGACGCTATTTTTTGAATCCAAGAGGTGGCCAGTGACTTCAGAACAACTATCAAATACCCCATTATATGGATATTTTCGGAACTAGTTCAACGTGTACATCCCGAAAAATGATGTCTGACGCCATTTTGGAATCCAAGATGGCGGCCGTTTTTTTCTGAAATGCTGTCAAATCCTACGATATGGATATTTTCGGTACAGGACGCGTGTAGATGCCGAAAATCGATGTCCGATACCATTTTTGAAATCCAAGTGGGGCGGCTCTCTGATTCGGAAAAACTGTCAAATACTCTACAATATGGGTATTTTTGGAACGTGTACTATAATTTATGTCTGACGCCATTTTGTAATGCAAGATGGTGGCCATTGACTTCAGAAAGACTGTCAAATACCCAATAATATGGATTTATTGAGATGTAGATGCCGAATATCAATGTCCAAAGCCATTTTGAAAGCCAAGATGGCGGCTTCCGGTTTCAGAAAAAGAGGGAAATACTGCCAAATATCCTTGAATATGGATATTTTCGGAATCGGGATGATCTCTAGAGACCGAAAATGATGTCCAGCGCCATCTTGAAATCAAATATGGCGGCTGCTGATATCAGAAAAAGTGGCCAAATACCCTTCAATATGGATATTTCCAGAATCGAGCTGACTTCTTGAAATATCGATTCCGGAAATACCTATTTTGAAGGAATTAACATTATTTCCGGCCTTTTTTGAAATCTAACCTCCGTATTAGAATGGATGATTTCTTGTCGTGCTGCTCCTTTTTACATGACCTATAGTACTTTGTCATAGGGAACTGTATGAGTGACATTCGACTAGAATATATAGTCACAACTGGATGGATTCTAGATTTTGTCGTGGTGATCTTCTCGTGCGACAAGAAATTCTTGTTTGACGAGAATTTTCCAGGATGACCATTTTTGCATCCTAAATGAA
This sequence comes from Ochlerotatus camptorhynchus, assembly GCF_037179485.1. NCBI lineage: Eukaryota > Metazoa > Arthropoda > Insecta > Diptera > Culicidae > Ochlerotatus > Ochlerotatus camptorhynchus. Next base: position 523,285 of record NW_027040627.1, on the reverse strand, counting down.
TACTTCCACCAATAATAACGCACGGGTTACTCCTACATGTACGAAACTTCATTATCATCATGTATAAAGCAAAACACCTAATCTAGAAACAGAAAACATCAACAGAGTAGCAGAAGTTCAGCGAGAGGATTTCATACTGCTCTCCGACGACATAAGAGACAAGAAACTCAACTACACTGAACGAAAACATCCGCAATACTTCGAATGATTATTGCATTGTTCGAGCCCTTTAACAATCTTCTACTTCTTCTTCGCAGTTCAAGCTTATTGCGTGCTCTCAACACGGTTTGAAAAAGTAGTGTAAATTTCTGTTCAATGTGATGCACATAAATGGAGCGTCGTATATCACATAAATTTACACGATTTATGTAAAGTCCAGAGACATTTCATGAAATGTTGCACATATTGTATACAAAAGTCCATCTTTGTAAACAACATTGCATACAAGTTGCTCGTTTGCGTTAAGTGAAACAAAAGTTTACGTGTATGAATGTTTACATCACAATTAAAATTCAGAATTTTTTGCTGTGAACTTAGTTTTTTAGATGCACTTCCACAGTTGTCCACATTGAAATCTTACGATGTCTCTACCATTTTTGCATCAGTATAGTTGTGTGGCAAGTAGAATCATACTCTTATGCCCAGGGAAGTCGAGAAATTTTCCAACCCGAAAAATCGAACCCAGCCACCTCCTCTTGATTTGTAGCTGCGCCTTTACCGACTGAGCTAAGGGAGCTCCCAATAATATGCTTACGAATTTCGGATGATGGTTGATTTCGTCATCCGCATCCATATGACTGTCATCCAAATAAAGGATGATAGGGGAACCGGCTCTTATGATGGCCTATGGATCTAAGATTGGGCCCATTGCTAAAAATCTGCTATTTATCAATTTATCTTTATCTAGATGAACGCGTCATTGGGACGGTACTAATGGATATTTTTGGTCGTTAATGAAAATTTAGTCGATTGCTGAATTTATGTGTGGGCCCAAATTAGGGGCATTTAGGCCGACATCCATTTCCCCTATATGTTTGCAAATTGGCTGTAAAACATACAGCGCTCAGAGGACAACAAAGTATGAATAGGATGTTTTGGAGATGCTTTAAGATAGATTTATAATTCGATTGTTTACATTTCCATAATGAATAGCCATGATCAGCCATTATATCGTTGATACAAAACCGTATGTTGGTAGAGGAAACTTCCTCCACCACGAAATCAACCAATGTTTGTACCATCGCTGATAGCGATGACTATGTTTCCACCTCGTTTGTCAGCTCAGATCAGCAAATGACGTTCCATAAAATTATTTACATCATCATTTTGGATGATTTGCTGAACCAATACCATATGCATTTCAATTTGAGATGCCAATCATTACGTATTTCAACTGAGGTTCGCTCGCTTCTCGTATCAATGTTCATCCTGTATTCGAGAGGAGCATCATCTGATTGCAAAACAACCGTCATCCGGTTGCAGCTATCATCCGGCCAAAAACGATTTCAATGTTTCGATTTGTATGGTCTGAGGTTTCATTCGAACAGAGGATGATGTTTTGGTACAGTGTAGCAACATTGGCAGATCAGTGTTGCCAACGAAAATTGTCGCTTTGATTTTCAGTCCGATGCACAATATTTCTCGGTGCAAATAGTCAAATCGACTCAAGTGCTTTTGCAAACAATGGCATCAAACGTAAATTTATTGAAACTGATAGCTCGCCCACGCAAACTAGCACCACCATCAGGAAGGTGAAATCTAGATAGAGCTGGAATTAGGGCGAAACAGCTTTTGTAAACAATGACTTCTATCGATGATTTCTAGGTACTCAAGGCACGCCCACGCAGACCGACATATCCATCGGATAGGGGAAGTCTTTCCCCACCTGATGAGGATGTTGGCTTGCGTGGGTGAGCCTTGAATTTCTAAGAATCATCGATAGAAGTCATTGTTTACAAAAGCTGTTAGGCCCTAATTCCAGCTCTATCTAGAAATGTCCTTCTACCTGATGTTGATGTTAAATTACGTGGGCGGGCTATCAGTTTCGAAAAAATTGACGTTTGACATCATTATTTACAATCGATTTGACTATTTACTCGAGATTTGCTGATTTTTCAATGCGTGGCATTCATCTTCAAATCAAATCAAATCAAGCACAACTATATCCACGGCCGTTGAATCTGACTCAAATTTGAGCTCCGTTGTTTACTTTGATTCATTAAAAACACGGTCGCTCATAGACTAATTAGAATTTTACTAAAATTTGCGTAAATATTACTCATATTCGAGTAATATTTTCTCAAATTTGAATTTAATTTTACTCAGTATATGAGAAACCCTGGTTTTTGCGAATTCGAGTAAATTGAACTAAATGTGAGTCAGATTCAATGGTCGTGTATGTTCCTTAGATTCTAGCCAAATTCTTCTTGATAAGATGTCTTCGATACAGTATTGGCAAAATCAGAAACCAATTGATATTTTTCCGCTCACATGCGCTCGCAATATCACGCGTGATATTAGAACAAAATATCATGCTTGATATTGATTTTACAAGCTCCTTTGATATTGCGAGACTATTCACAACGTGCAAAAATCAAGCTGACAGTTGATTCGACACAAAAATGATGACATCGTTTTCTCACAAAGAGAAAGTGTAGTTTGCTATCTCTTTTTACTCTTCACCGATGGCAGACACGAATTGACTGCTGCCAGCCATTATGGAAGTTTCGGTTGCATTCGGGTGAAAAGCAAAAATCATGAAACTCAATCTCACCACAGTTTGTTGAGATTTGCAGCTGGTGAGTTTTGCTAGTTTGATATTCCGAGCTGCGATATCACAGCTTGCAAAATAAACCGCAGTTGTTTGCTTGTTGATTTTTGTCTACGAAAATCAAGCGTGATCTTGGGCGTTGGTGAGATTTGATTTTTCGATATTTTCCCAACACTGCCATCACTATTTAGTCAGTGTTGAACCCAAAAAACATAAATATTGATGAAAATTTTATCAGAAGCTTATTTTGACTTGAGAAACAGGAATCATGCATGAGAAGAGTCCTGATCAGCTATGAAATCATGTGAAGGTCTTGTGAATATAACTTCCAATTAATTATTATTAACTCATTATTATTATACGTATTGTTTGGTCTTTGTTCAGCATATTATCCGTTCTTTGAAATACTTACGTTACAATTTTTACACTACTAATTATGTACATTCACAAATTACACCCTGCCTAAATATATATGGATGCAGAATCACCTTCCTAATCATCGCATTCCTCCATTATTTCAGCCCATGCAAATGAACCTCAATCCGGAGGAGATGAGCAGCATGCTATCGTCGGGCAACATGCCTCCGATGAATGAGAGCGGTGACAACGATGGCTCCCTCTCGCATCCAGACCACCCGGACAACATTGACGGTGAGCGAAAACGATCCATCCTTACTTTTATCTACTCTTATTAGTACTGTTTACTTTCACCTTCTGCTACAATTTCTATCTATTTCTCTCTGTACTACGACCCTTGATAAAAGAAAACCCCCCGACCCCAATATATCTTTCCCTCCTATATTTTCGAGCACATACCTGTTCTTATCTGGTCCCCCTTTCCCCTTCTGCTAGGAGTGATCCCCCAAACACAGTTCTAGCTTTCCTAATACCACCATTTTTTTCTGTTTCGTTCATCTTCAGTTGAGTTACCATTCTTCTTTTCCGTTATCATTTTCATTTTGTCATGATTTTTGTTTTCATCCCAAAACTATACAAAATTATGGATTTAGGTTGAATTATTAGCCATTTTGTTTAAAAAAAAACCTGTACAAATATCTCTCAGTTATTTGTTTACTTTAATTTCCTAACCCCGTCTCAGTTTCGATGGGAAAGTGACTCAAACTCACAACTAAAAATGAATTAATCGATGCCGCGCGCCAGTCGCTTTCCCACACGTGTACAAATATTGTTTTTATTACTGTATAAATTGTCTAATTTAAACAATCACCCACCTAACCCCCCCTTCCTAAACCACAAAACCCCCCTTCCAGAACAATTCTCGCCCCAAAACCTTGCTACTGTACAGCCTAAGCCGAACCAAAACAAGCAAACCAAACTAACTCTTATTTCTCCAGCTCCAAGTAAAAAAAAATCTGATACGCCTCGCCACGCACATTTTTGAATTTATTTCCTTCCAAAAAAAAAACAAAAACCATTTTGTTCCGAATGCAATCCAATTTTCGGTTCAGCTACACACGATGAGACACAATCGTTCGAGTGAACCAACAATCTCTAGGTTTCTTACCACCCCCGCCTTCCCCCACCTGCGTTTTCAGTTTTCGAATCCTCATCCCTTCGTTGTTTCCAAATTCTACCACCTTTGGTACCGAAATAAATAGTGTTGTATATAAATCAAGACCTAGAGAAAAATAATCAAATCCAACGAACGACAAACGCTGTAGTGTAGACACACACTCACATTAATCGACGAGAGTCAAAATTTTCGCGATTCAAACTCTGTAAATTATCTCCCCTCTCAATTCCCTTTAAAAATGATGAACATTAAATGTGGGTAATTTGGTGTTTTTATACGAAGTAATATCTCACATCGTCTTTATACATAGTCTTATGCATGCTTTTCTAGATGAATCACAGAAAATTATTAAATAGTCCTAGCGTACTCGAATTGGTTGTCCATTAGAGAAAGTATCGCTTCCACGTCACACAGAAAGCCGCCGATACAGTGCTGCCAACCGAACAAAAGCGGATCATCAGGCAAGCGATGAGCCGCAGTCCGCTTCCCAGTCTTCGCTTCCATACCCACCCTCCACCCCACCCATTATCTTGACTGAAATAGTGTCCTGTTAGTTGTATACTCTTTTTGCACGTGCTACCCGTAGTTTTGTTCGCTGCATTTTTGAGCCACGCTTGTCTCGCTTCCTAGCCGTCCCCCGGATCAGTAGTGTATGCGTATGTGAATGTGTGTGTTAGTTGCTGTTAGTGTTGTTGCCTCTCTACTCTAGTCTATTATACGTTCTGTGCAAGTTCTTTCGTTTTCCTTCGATTCTAGCCCCTGCCATTTTTATCTTCTCATTTCCTTGTTTTGTTTCGTTTCGTACTCCACTTTCGTTACGAATTCACGTACTGTATCATCTCTTCGGTTTTCCAATGGATTGTTTTATTTTTTCTTTTCTTTTCTTTTTCGGTTGGTAGAATCGTTTTCGTTTTCTCAACATTACTTTCCAGATAAAATTCTAAGATAGATCAAATCTCGAATGGGGGAGACTGTGTTTCAACTTATTTTCTCTCGTACGCGTCCGCGTCTTTATTATATGTGCATCCTCCGGCGATTGTTTTCTCTCGAGACCGAGGAAACTTGTGTGACAAGTTAATCGACTTGTCAAATAGTTTTTTTTTTTAAGACGAAAACAATTCTGGCGCCTGTTACTGAACGGGGATGAACTTTATACAGATAAAAGTCAAACGCGTGCCAAAGCAGGTATTCGGAATAACTTTTCTGAGCTACGTTATTGAAAAAAAAAAATTCAAGGAAGGAAATCGTTTAATTTTGAACTGTTCAACGAAGAACGAGATTTATATTTAATCTGATGTGTAGGTAAATGAGAATTTCCCGTCTACCTTCAACAGGGTGCAGGAAAATCTACCCTATTGTGTCAACGAGGAGGGAAGCCTTAGCTCCAGTACAGAGTATAGGTGTCGTTTCTCCTTGATATGGGTGGGCGTCAGACGCTAGCTAGAGCTGCTAGACTCGCAATGTGACACGAAAGTGATTTGTGGTCGGTGTGCGGTGCAATTTTCTTCACACATTCTCACTCTTTTCCAAGGTCACACACTTCCGCCCGGAATGAAATGTGCCTTTAAATTGCTATTTACAATGACGGCTGGAACCAACGTTACTGAGTTCCATTTCTCGTGCTTCGCCATCCTGCTCTCTGGTTCATATTGCAGCACATTATGTACTGCACAAAGGGGTTCTCAACGACCCACGCAAAGTATGTGTAGAACCTCGGAGAAATGATTAATGGCTTTTCTTCGCAAATGTCATCACATATACGGCTTTTCCTCTGTAATGAAATTCAACCTACCAACGCTCGGGGTGTCTCTCTTCCGGATTTAACTACACAGACTAAGCTTGATTATATGTAAAGCAAGTGCACTTTTTTATGATTGCTGCCTTCGAATTTTCTAAAAGCCGAGGTTTAATCAATATTGCACCTACCAGAAGCATGGGGACGGATAGGTGACCACCAATCAGATCAATCCACTTGTTCCCGGTAATTACGTTAAGTGAAATCGACACGAATCAGGGAACTACTCGACGTTGTGGCAGTCGCGTTTAGTATCCTACATGAGCTGTGGAACCACAGACGGCAATTAAAAATTCCTTGCGGAAAGGATTGCAAATCCAGGAAAACGGACAAATAGGAACACGTTGCCTGGCACAGATGTAGAGCGGGCATTCTGTTTCATCATCGTGATGGATGGGGAAATGAGCAATTGAATTCGAAGCCCTCCCGAAGGAAGAGAGCTGTTTAATTAATCGTTCAATTACTGAAGATTACAGCAATCAAAACACACACAGATTGGAAGTGATGAAGTGGTTTTCAGCTATAATAGACTGGTTAGAAAACTGATTGTTTGTTGCTACTGAAAATGCAGACATGGTATTCCCTCTCACGTTGTGCACTAAGATTTCATTTAACGAGCATACACCAAGAGAAACGCAGCTTGTGCCCTCCCGTACACATTGAGACACCGTAGATTCGTAGTTTGAGAGAGTAAAGGTAAAACAAGAGAAGGCTGAGTGCACTCTTCCAGTTGCCAGTGATGTCACATCTGCAGATTTATTTTTTCGACACAAAAACCTGTATATACCGAATTTTGGAAAAAAAAAATATAGATACTTTTAACAGGTTGTTGAGAATTTACAGATGAAAAAGATTTGTACAGATTTGTACAGATGAAGACGTGAAAAAATGGGGCTTAACCGGCAGGTTCTCTCTCTTCTTTGATGACAAGTAAAACAGAGCGTTGTTCAGTCATCTTTTTGTTCTTCTAGCAAACAATAGGTTCGCTTATGTACTCAACCATAAGTCAGTAAAATGGCACTATTTCTCCACTGGGGAATGCATAGTGTGTTTTTACGCTTCCTCACTTGCTCCCGCTTTTGAGGTGTTTACATCTGTGCGGATTGGTCAGCGCTAGTGTACTAGCCAACTAGCACGAATTTCAGTTGCTCCTGAAATCTCATGTTGGTAGCCGCTGATGCTCTGTTTACATTATGCTGGGGTGCTTTTTTGCTAGCAGCTGGCTCATTAGCGCTAGTGAAATCAAGACCAACAATTGAAATGGCCTCAACTCCATTTTGTAAACAAACCTTGTAAGGCCATTTTCTTGCGAACCGAAACCTACATTCGCAAACCTAAACCACAATCAGGTAGAGGAGAATTTCTCCTACCTGTTCATTCTGTTGGTTTTCCTTGGCGGACTTCGATTCGCGAGAAAATGGCCGCACAAGGTTTGTTTACAAAATGGAGTTGAGGACTTTTCAATTGTTGGTCTCGAAATAGCATAAAGCTGGGTTTAGACAGGGCAAGTCAAATCAACTGACTTGAACGCGAATTGAACGTGTAAACCATGTCATTCAACTGACTTGATCAACTCACTTGAATTGAAAAAAAAATTGAACCAGGCTCAACTTTTCAAGCCAATTTAATTCAACTGAGTTGCCTAGTCTAAACCCAGCTTACAAAGAAAATGAACAGCGGAATTGCAAAAGCAAACATAAAAGAGCTCTTGCTGTATCTGATGGTGTTCGCACGCTAACTTGAAAGAACCCATTAATTAGTAAGATTTTACCCATTTCAAAGGGAAAGTGGCTTAGCTCATTAATAAAGTAAAACCGACTAAAATAAGAGTTCGACAAATTCTTTAAAATTATGGGCATTTAGAATGTTTCTGCACATGGGTAAAAAGTACATTTTTAATTTTAAATGTTATTAAACGTATTAAACTAATAAAAAAGCCATCCATATTATTTATGCAATATACCAGATCCAGATATCGGTTAACATTTTGAAAGTAGCTTTGTCGACTAAATTCGTTAACCAATCGAGGCATTAAGTAGTGCTACGTTTTTCTCATTTGAGCACTGCAGGAATCAATCCCTGATGGATGCTGCTTATCTTATCTTAACTTCGTTTCCCTTCTCGAAGATCTCCGCTAACCTGGAACGGGAACACTTTTTTGAATACCTCTGTTAATTTTGACCATGGTTTAATTTATTTTCCTTACCCCGCAACAATCGGAACCTGGTCGTTCCCGGGAAGACTTTTCTTCCTATAGACTCGATTGCGGTTTGACTGTAAAGGAAATAATGAAACTGCCACCCAAAGCCCGTTTTTAGCCTAAATTAACATCGGTCGAAAGGAATCCGCGGGTTCAATCACATCTGCGTTGTGTAATCTTATAACTGCAGCAATAGTCGGAGCCAGGGCTGGCAAACGTCATTTTCAATGAAAGAACTCACGCGATATTTACAGAGATACTTCTGTCACTATCATCGGATGAGGAAACGATGATGGAGATTTTCTTCAAAATCTCATCGAATTTTTCGTCATGACAAAACGTGACAGTGTTGTGATCATCGTAATTACTAGCTCATTGCTTTAAAAGTTACTTGTACCGAGAAAATCGTAATAATATATTAAAACTACCGATTACATAGGGCTGCTTGCTTGAATTAATCTAAATCAGTTAGAAATGTAGATGTAAAAACCGCATAAGAATTATTCTCATGAGTGCTTGATCATTGGAAAATGACAAGAAAGCTAATGATAGGTAGTTTCGTCTCGTGATAGTGAGAGAACCAGTTTTCTCATTGTCACATGACAGCACTTTTACCAAGTACTTCATCGGGAATGTCGACCGATTTGCAAGAATAGCAAGGCATTTCGCAATCTGAAAATTCTGCGCTTTCACGTTTTCACTTCATCAACTGTAAAAAATTGGTATTTTTATAAAAATTAAAAAGTGTATTTTTTCCTAATTTTTGAACATATCTTACTTGACGCATTAATGGGTAAAAAAAAACCATTTTGAAAACAAATTGGCTTAACTCATTGATGAGTAAAAAATCTACTCATTAATGAGTATCTTTTACCCATTAATGAGTAACTGTTACGGGTTGGGGTTGGAAATTTTCTCGACTTCCCTGGGCATAGAGTATCATTGTGCTTGCCACACAATATACAAATTCATGCAAGTTGCAGAAAAATCCAAACAGCCGGTTTGCCATCAGCCTTGCATGTCCAAATGTCAGATTGTGAGCAATCACGGGACAGGCGAGCTCTAGCCACCAGGAAAATCATCTTCCACGATTGGTCCTTCATTATGAACAACATCGCAAACTGCGTTATCACCATGGCACCAGCCACAAACTTGAACCGCGGATCATTACCGAAAAACTTCTTGATCTGCGGATACTTTTGCAGGATAATCTTCCTTTGACTGGCGTGCGGTTCTTTACTGTAACACCACTGGAAATCCGTCCTGGACTCCCAAATTGAAAAAAAAAAATCCGAATTTAAAACACTGCTTCACGTAGAATAGTGAAGACGCTCAAAAGTAAAAGTACACCGCCCCAGCTGCAGTATCGATGATACCGACCTGGAATTATCCTTAGCTCGGCCATAAAAGTATGCACTCGCGAGTTTCTCTAGGAAATTAAAAACATAGACGAACAATTTGACAACCAGAAAATTTTCACGTCCGTGTAGAAGCAGGGCACACTTCGATCCTACTTATTTTTTCTGCCTTAGGATATTTTCAAAAATTAAGAAAAAATAAACTTTTTTCTCTTATGAAATTTTACAGAAACAAGATACGTATTAAATGGGTACTTTCGAATAAGCGTGCATAGCTTAATTTCGTACCTCTTTGCATCATCTGAGAAGCATTCTATCGCTCGCATGGAGCATTGGAAATTTACTAATCTAAGGATTCACTAAAATAATAATAATAATTTGGGAAATTTTTGTCTGAAGGCCACAATGTTATTAGAACCAAAATATCATATATAATTAAATTGAGGCACAAAACAATCCATAACCTGAAAGTTCTATTACACCCAACCCATTTAGTATGCAGTCCTAATTTCTGTTTTCATGTAAAACACAGCTTGATGCAACTAGTGTCAACAAATCAAAATATAAATTAAAGATAAATATGGAACCTACAGAAAGTTTCCAACTTCACCGCAGAAAATTAAAATTGGAAAATTTACCCGTAAAAAAGGGTTTGATGTACTTCTAAAATCAACCATTTCGTGATATTGGTTATTGAAAAATTATAGCTTAATTGCATAAAATCTTATAAGAAATCAAAATTACTCAGTTGAGGTGCAATTTACTTAACCAGTTTTCTAACAATTCATACCCATTTTGTCCACGCAAACAAATTGTCGTCATCTAATTTAAAATGGCAAGAGGTTTAAAATACCGTCGACTATTTTCAATGTCGAAACTAAGTTTGAATTTTTAGAGAACGCACACATTTAATAAATTATGTAAATCTATCTTTCTAGTCACGAAGAAATAAAATTCCACCACTTAACTATTAAATTCCCAACCAACCACAGAGCGTAAATTATTGACTGCTTAGGCTGAGTGTGAATGCACTGTTGAATTCAATTCATTGCTCTATCCAGACCATATGTACTAGTAATCCTATATATAGAGATTCGCGGAAGTGGCCATCTTGAGCCAATCGAGCAGCGATAACTGTCAAAATGTGAGCCAAACGAGCATCCTGATTAGAAAATATTCAGAGGATTTCTTATTGGATTGAACAGTATTGTAATCGGGGTGAAATAAGTTCAAACAAGACGTTTATAAATTTGAAAAACACTGCACTATACGCCATATTCCAGTTTTTCCCAGCATTATATCTTAATTCTTTAGCAAAATACAAGTGCGTGTTTGAAGTGGTACTGAAAGAAGCTTTAAGTTTTAAGTGAATAGATACCACTCACTAATTATCATTGAAACATACTCTGCACAAACGCATATGATCCTCTAGGGAAAAATCTGATGGTAGTCCGCAAAACTCCGCCATTTTTGGTGAAGTTCAATGTATTTCGGAAACCGGAAAAAAGCTCACATTTTTGCACTTCGTTGCATTTCCACGACCGCGGTTCACCATTTCACTAAGAATTCAAATAACGTAAACAAACAAACTCATACCGTAGACAACGGCAAAGTCACGGACAAAGCTGGAACATTTTGTTCTGTGGCAAGTGTTGGCAGCTTATGTGAACAAAACGTATCACGTTTCCAAATCGTCTGATGATATTTCCGCGAATCTCTGTATATAGGATTACTAATATGTACCAAACGGTAAAGAGTGAGGCAATGAAAGAGCCAACAAAAACATTCAGTCACTCAAGACCAGGTGACTCACGCCGCTTGCTCACACAACATGTAACTGAGGCATTTTTCCGTAGAAAATGTACGCTCAGTCGTTCAAAACAAGAATTGGGTTGGGGAAACAGTCCTATTGTTCTGTATATGAAGGTCTCCTTACACAACAATAGGTTTCTATCGCTTCTAACGAATCGCAATAATAGGACTGTTTCCCGTACCATCACGAAAGAATAAACGTGCTGACTGAGTGCTCGGCTGTCAGTGACTCGTTTACTTCCCAACCATTCAGACTCTCACGAGGCAGTGATTGATGAGGTGGATGGCTGTTCATATTCATATGAAAATGATTCAAGGAACTTGAATGTTTGCGCACTGGCCATTCAGTACCGTAAAGCATCAAAATGTAGCTATTTAGCCCACAATTCTGGACACTTTCAAACGTCAAAAATTAATGCTCACCATGCTCAGAATATCAGAAGATCAAATCCCTCAATGAGCATAGGGGAAGACGGGGTAAGACCGCCACTCTAAGCAATGAATTTAGTAACTCAAAATGAACAAGAAATTTTACATTTTGCTATGCTACATTACAAAAACGCTCAATCACTCAATTTTTGGAACATACAAAAAATACTCGTTCTTTTATAGGCCACCATCGCAGTGAGAGGGTTTTTCGGCAACCACTGTATAAAAATGGACACAACAAGCGCCAAATGAAAAGTACTATGAGCATAGAGGTAACTCTAAGACTAGAAGGTCCCAAAGAAATGTGCTCAAATTTTTGGCTCAGCTCTGGTCCTCTCTTCGGTTCCAAGCTAATCGATGCACCCCTCGAAACATAGGAAAATACACGAACCCCTCGTTATATCTGTCAAACTTTCATAGCGAATCAAAACAAACATTGTGTAGTACTAGAATTTCGAGTAGAATGGGGTAGGTTAATCGATTTGCTTGGGACCAATAGGCTATTCAAGTAGTGAGCCAATTTAAAATCGTTAGTTTCCACTGGTTGCTATGATGATATCTAAGGTCTTGTGAGCACAGGTCGAGTAATTATCAAAAACGTTACACACCCATAAAATCGCGATTGAGAGTACTATTGAGTGTCCAAGACCACTCCTGGACTTATTCCGAGTACCCGCGTTGTCAAAATCATATTGAATCAAAACCCATCATACAACGCATCAAATCAAATGAGAAATTCAAAAACATAGCCATTGCACACTGGGCCAGAAATGCAATCTAGCGGAGCAAAATTAATTACTCCGAAACGAAGCATTTCCGCGACTTGGTGTCTTGGGTAATGTTTCTCATCAAAATAAGGACCATCTATCATTGACATAAACAAATAGTTCCAAACTCTTCCGCAAAGATGGTGCCACCATCTAACTTTTTTCTCTGACGTTTTGTACACTTGATGTCTTGGGCAAAGTTGTTTATCTTCAGAAGAGTTGTTAAATTTATCATAAACAACTTTGCGTAAGTCTTCAAGTCTTCAAATCGCCATTATAGAAAAAAAAAACTTGTTCCACTAAAATGATAAAATCTCAAAAACACCAAAATATACCTCTCTGAAAATTTAATATTTTGTTTATCAAGTGAGGCTTAATTTTTGCTGGAAATGCCAGGTTACTATTTTTTGCGCTTTGGGAGATATTACAGTGCAAAAATTGTTGTTTTTTCATTTTTTTTTTCAACAATATTTTTAAAATTTGAAGCTTGAACCAGTATTTTTCTTCACAAAAGTTATTTTTTTTATGCATTTGCATAAGAGAAAAAAATAACATTATATGATTATCAGTAAAAAAATAACCGAAACAGAAATAGAAAACCATATTTTCGAGTTTTTTTTTCTTTAACTTCATATAACTTGAAACCAGTAGGCTATGGAAATTTTACGTCTTGGGTTGTTTATTTTGTAAAGATTAACAACTTTGCCCAAGACATCAAGTCTACAAAACGTCAGAGAAAGAAGTTAGATTGTGGTGCCATCTTTGCGAAAGGTTTTGGAACTATTTGTTTATGTAATTAGATGGTCATTATTACGATGAGCAACTTTACCGAAGACTGCAAGTCGCGGAAATGCTTCGTTTCGAAGTTATTAATTTTGCTCCGCTAAATTGCATTCTTGGCCCAGTGTGCATTGGTGGTTATATTATGTACGGTCATTTACCATCGCATACTAGGAGTAGCGCGTCAACCCAGTGTAGGTGAATTGCGTTTGTTTTGAAAATCTTCGCTGTCACGAACGAGCGAAATAAACAAAAGAGTTCATCATACATCAACGAATACGCGTTTGTTGATATTCACCAGTGCTTGATTATACAACCCAAAATTTTCAAAATCAGAAGCGATCCTCAAGAGCAAAATAATCAATTTCGTTTTGGGCAAATGATTATTTTGATTATTGTCGACCCAGAGTCTTAAACCTCGATATTATCATCAATTCAGCATGAGGCAATAATTTACCATCAATCCGTGTGTAAAACCAACACGACACGTTCCGCAGCGCTATATTTGTGTAAATGAAGATAATGGTTTTGCAATTGATCCTCAAAATCATCCCCACCAGGATGAAAACGAATATTAATATTGACAACAACACAGGCGATAATGAACATTCAGCCACGAGGCCATGTTAAGGTTGTCTTCATTTTCTAAGTTGAGTGTAGAAGAAATGATTTTTATCAGCCTGCAGTATAAGGAGACACCCAAACAATTTTCTCTACCGAAGGAGAACCAGACTGAATGCGTAAAAACCGAATGCCAACGATTTAAATAGGCGAGTGAGATATTTTTGGCTCAGTAATTTAAATCAGTTTAATTGACAACAGCAGTTTTATAGTATTTGCGAGAAGATTCACGTTTATTTGTTACAATATAATACTTTTCTCTTTGTTAATACCAATTGACATGTGTCAATTTATGTCTAATACTCGCTTTAAACCCAACTCAAAGTAACGTTGGTGCCTTCCTAAGAGATAACGATGCACGGTTGCTTCCACTCACTTGCTATAAAAAAATGTTTTTCGGAATTATAAAATCATTAGATGTTATTATGATATTGTGTACTTGTAAGTTAAAAGAAGAGGTTGCAAAGTGTGTATTTGACACATGAAACCTGTCAATTTCGCTTTCAGAGTGTCACAAACAGCGATTTTATTACTCGTGAGCGTTCACTCAGAGTGAGCGCTCGCTAGCCGTAAAACCGCTGATTGTGACTATCTGAAAGCGAATGTGACAGGTTTTATGTGTCAAACACTTGCATTTCAACCTCTTCTTGCATCTAACAAGTACAAAATATCATTATAACATCTAATGATTGGAAAATTCCGAAAACCATTTTTTATAGAAAGTGAGTGGAAACAAGCCTGCATATGCGTACAGATTTGGATACAGTTTATGATCCAGTTTCTGATTGGTTTATTTTGACTTTTACAAGCGTGGGAAAAATTACCATCGGGACTGTTTGTTTTGATTTTGATAGGCTAATTTTGAACAATGGTGAAAGATCGACATAAAAGAAACTAGTTGTCTGATCTTCGGTGAATTTGACCCGCTAAGGCATATCTGTAGATCGAAGTAGGCGGCACTATATAAATAACGTTTTTGTATTTTGTTCCACCGGTTTGTTGTGAAAATATTAAAAATTTGCATTTATAACAGATTGTCAAGAATGTGGAGTGAAGTCATTAAAATGGCGATAAACCGGGAATTTTGGACGTTGCTTCTGCACAGCAAAAAATTAATTTTAATATTATACTTCAATCATGTCGAAAATCTCATGTAATTTTTATGACCAAAAACATAAACAAATGCAGCAAATGCAGCGTAATTTCAGTTCATGCAATGTATTAACGCTGTAACCATAATTTTGTCCTTTTTGGCAAGTAATATTACATCATATTTTTGACACGATTGATGTGCATCCACTTTGATGTGATATCAAAATTAGTTTTATGCTGTGTACTCACTGAAATGATTTTCCTGAAGGAGGTGCTAGTTGCTCAAAGTACTGCCCACGTGGTAAAACACCAGAGTTTGTGCTAATTCTTATTCACTACACGACAGCACATTCTTTTGTAATCATTTCAATCATGCGCATCGCTTTCGGATATTTCCTACCTACCGAGCTCACCGAAGACTGGAAACGTTCTGTTGTAAAACATATTTATCTTCATGAATAAAGGTCTAGTCGGAATGCATTGTTTGGCCCGAAATTTCATTTTCAATACCAATGAAAAAGAGCCAACTGTTGCAATATTATTAACTAAGTAACCGGTTCCTTTATGTCTCTTTCAAATTTCAGTATTGTTTGATTCATTGAATAATTCAGTACATTACAGTTACAGTACTTGTTCGCTAACTGGGCGTGCTTTAACTGGGTTGCTTTTTAACTGGGCGTTCGTTAACTGGTCTGTAGCCCAGTTAAAAAGCAGTCATACACACCAAAAAAAATCTGAATTTTACTGGCGATGTAAACATCCATGCATGCAAACATTTATACATGTAAACTTCCTTTTCACGTAAACTAGCAGCTTGCAAGAAATGTTGCAAACAAAAGTGGACAGTTGCATACAATATATAGAATATTGCATGACATGTCTCATAAATTTACACGATCTATAATCTAAACTTGTATGATATATGACGCTCCATTTATGTGCATCATAGTAACGGAAATTTACACTACTTTTTTTTAGCTGTGTACGTCAAAAATAGACGTCACATTTAGGTTGACATTTCGTTGTGAAAATTAGTGAGGGGCATTCGAATGGAATATTTCAGTGTTAATAAATAAACTTGATTTTTTTTTTCATTTCACGCTGAAATCAAGACTTTAATGCGTTTTTGGCGAAAGCGTTAAGCCTTTCTAAACTCGCGAAATTGAATGCTGTGAAAATAACAATAACAAACTTTACACTGCTTTTTTTTAACATCGATCAAACAATTCATCGAAGTTCCCCTCAGTGTTTTTTGACATTTGATAAGTCAGCCTAGTTAGCGAGTGGAATTCGCTAACTGGACTGCGCTTTTAGCCCAGTTAGCGAACAGGTACTGTATCAGTAAAGTACTAGCACCGGTAATGTATTGAGGCTAACCGTATGTGAAAATTTCTTCGGAATGTAAATAAGTCGGAAACGACGTCACGTCTATTGGACCACTGCAGCATCGATAGCCTACTGCGGTTGTCTATTGCAATGTCAAAAACTAATTTCAAGTTAACAAACTGACAAATGGTCCGATATGATTAAGTTTCTATAACCTGACTCTTACGCATAATTTAAGTAGAACTAGACAAGACGTCACGCTGTTGAAACTTGTGATTGATTTTCAAGATTACAAGACTGCTTGCATCTAATCCTTTGAAGGTTCACTAATCTCAACTTCCATCGCCGTGTGGAAAGTAGAACCTTTCGACCGGAAAATTTCCAAACAAAGCAAATCCTGACGCCATTTGAAACAACCAAGGCGGCACTCAAGATCCCGCATCAAGTGCAACCGGAAATTATCGTATCGTCACCTGACGACGCCGATTACGAAGACTTAGACTGGTGCTAGCCGAAAGAAGCATGTTATTGCATCTCTCTCCCAATTGCAGTTCCCCTTCCCGGAGCAAGTGAGGGAGGGAATTAATTATTCATATCTTAATCAATTAGGGCGACCTTTGCCAAGTACAGCACCACCCCCACGGCTGTTCTTCTTGACTACCAGTTCTCGCAGATTTTAAGTAATCCGTCTTTACAAACTCCTATACAATAGACGAGTGAAGTAAAACCCGTGTCTCGGTGGATTACCGCTATTGCCGTTCTTATTGGTACTGTCGGCAAAGCACCACCCTTGGAACCGGCATCCGTTGATCTCAGGTGTTATGGTGGTGTATTCACATCGTACTCCAACCCTTGAAACCATCATAAGCACGACACGTGTGTGGGGTGATTTCGGTTCAGGGTTGTGTCTCACCTTGGATTTATTAGGAACATATAAAGTTTGTCTTTACATTAAATTTTGATGTAAAACTCATCACAGATACTTCAACCAATCTCCGAGATTGGAAGTTTTTCATTCCCTTAATTAGTGCCAACCCTGATCCGAGTTCATTTCCAGTCGAGATTAGTTTGTTATTTGCGTTGTTGATTCCACGTTTCGCATCGGAAGGTGGATGAAAGTACGGAGGGGAGTGCCAAAGTGAGCAGCAATCCCTAAATGCGACCTCGACGACGACGACAGCAACGACGAATGTCGTCGAGTGTGTGAGTGTAAATAATCAAATCATCATTAACTGCATCTTGATGTTGTTGATGTTGTTGTTGCTAAGCTCCCAGCAGCGAAACGGATTCTGAGGGTACGTCATTCTTCCTCACATTGGCACTGGAGTCGGTCGGAGTGGGTTTGGTGGTTACCAAAGATGAAAGAGACCACACCAACCCCCTTCTTGATTCGCGATGCGATTACCAAGAGTCCTGAGGATGCATGGATGGATGGATGGATGGGTGGCGGCGATGTAATTATATAATTGAAATTGTCTCGCCTCGGGAGGGCATGATGCCGTATGCCAGCATGGCGACAAACGGTGAACGACTGTGACGAAGAAGGATGGTATAGCGGGTTGGCAAACGGTGGGAATTCCCGTTCCAAAGGAAGCGGAAGAACAAATCGCTAAAGGGAGTTTGATAAAGTTAGCTTGGTTTATGCATTTAATGAATAATTTAGTGATTATCTGTGCCGGGATGCTGGAGAACGACATCTTCCTTCTTGATTGTCGTTGCTTGCTCGTCCTGGGTGCACAATGCGCGGGTTCTCGAGAAGGATCATAGTTTTCGGTAGTGGCAGAAGTTGAGCGTTGAACTGGCCGGGGAATTGTTTTGTTTACTTCCAAGATGTAAGCAAACAGAAAGTTGAACTGCATTGAGAGATATGATTTCAACTGCGTTTGATAAATGAGAGGTGAATGTGGTAACCACTCAGAAAGTATGCTCTGTGATGTTGATAAAAATTATTTTTTTCTACACGCAGGCTGCGTTCCATTTGGTAAATTTTCACTTAAAGTGGACAGTTCGAAAATAAATTATAATGTTCGAAAATCTCTGTTTTTGATCGTCCAATTTTCTAGAATTGGTTCCTTGTCTGTCAGAAATAAGTCTGCTGTTCCAGGCAGGTTTATTTGAACATTTTCCATCAGTCAAATTTAAGTGAAAATTCACCAACTAGAACACAGCCTCAATCTAGCTGAAAACGAAGACAACCTTAACAGATAGACCAACTGGCTGCATGGATTTTTGACATAACAACATTCTCTTGATCAAGGCAACCTCTGAGTATCGAAGTCAACATTTGTTTTTCTTCATTCGTGGTTAGATGTTCATTATCGCCTCTGTTGTTGTCAATATTAATATTCGTCATCATCTTGGTGGGGATGATTTTGAGGATCAAATGCAAAATGATTTTTTTCATTGTACACAAATATAGCGCAGAAGAACGTGTCGTGTTGGTTTTAACACATAAATTATTGCCACTTGCTGATTTTGACCATTATGGGTTTGATAATCAAGCACTGGAGAATATCAACAAACGCGTATTCATTGATGTATGATGAACTCATTTGTTCATTTCGAACATAACATAACATCGAATATTTTCAAAACAAACGCAATTTAGCCATAGAGGTAACTCTAAGACTAGAAGGTGCCGAAGAAACGTGCTCAACTTTTTGGCTCAGCTCTGGTACTCTCTTCGGTCCCAAGCTAATCGGTGCACCCCTCGAAACATAGGAAAATCCACGAACCCCTCATTTTATCTGGAATTGCCGAAAAGTAGTTTTAATCCTATCAAATTCAAGTTCCGGAAGCATTTTCTGGAATCTTCACAAATAATCCTCAGAATCCTCCAAAATCAAGTTCAGAGATCTTCTAACGGCAAGATCTTGGATCCTACAAATGCAACTTCCGAAGACACGTTTGTAGATCAAAGCACAAGTTTGAATACCTCAATGTAGTTTGTTCTATAAAATTCCGGAGGCAAATTTTGAGAACTTGCTGTTACGTTTTCTAGGAACATCCCAAGACAAGTTCTGGGATATTCCGAAGTCAAGATGTGTTAATTCCTGAATGAAAATTCTGATATCTTCTGATAGCAATTTGGATCCACTTCCAAAGGCAAGTTCAGTGATTTTCCAAAGGAAAGTTGTGAAATATTCTGAATTCAAGTTCTGTGAGCCAAAGTCATGTTTTGGGAATTTCCGAAGAGCGTAAATTTTAGGAGCTTTCGGAAAGTAGTTTTTCAACTTTCTTATTCAGAAGTTTCTGGAGGAATTTTCTGGAATCTTCCGAAATAAAGTTCAAAGATCTTCAGAAATCTGAAGGCAAATTTAGAGATCATACAAAGGCATGCTCAGAGATCATCCAATTTCAAGTTCCGGGAAGTCGATGTTTTAAACCTAAACCCTACCAAAGGCTGTGCTCTATGAGTTTTCTATGAGCTTCCAAAGGCAAGCTATGGAATATTCTGAAGGCAATTTCGAGGATCTTCCCAAAACAAATTATAATACATACCTTCTGAAGGCAAATTGAAATATATTGTTCTGTGAGCCAAAGTCATGTTTTGGGACTTTCCGAAGAAAAGTTGAGACATCTTCCGAGTGTAAATTTCAGGAACTTCCGGAAGGTAGTTTTTCATCTTTCTAATTCAAGTTGAATCTTTTGAAATAAAGTTCAAAGATCTTCAGAAATGTGAGATCTTTCGAAAGCAAATTTAAATATCATTCGAATGCATGCTCAGAGATCTTCCAAATTCAAGTACACGGAACTTCCTAAGACACGTTTTTAGATCTCTCAGAGGTAAATCTTCGATTGTATGTTTTAAACCTAAACCCTTCCAAAGGTTGCGTCCTATGAGTTTTCTATGAGCCTCCGAAGGCAAGTTATGGAATATTCTGAAGGCAATTTCGAGGATCTTCCCAAGACAAATTATAATACATAACTTCTGAAGGCAAACTGCAATATATTGTAAGGAAATTTCGAGATCTTTCAAAGGAAACTTCGAAGATCTTCCGAGGGCAAGTTTTAGAAACATACGAAGAGTAGTTTTAGACCTTTCAAATCTAAATTCTATCTGGAAGCATAAGTCCGGAGGTATTTTCTGAAATCTTCCTAAATCAATCCAAAGGCAAGTTTTGAGATCCTCTAAAACCAAGCTCAAAGAAGTTCCGAAATCAGGCTTAAATATTTTTTTTTTTCAAAACTCAAGTTTGAGCACATTAGCCGCATATTTTGCAGCCTTCCGGTGGAACATTTTAAGAGCATGCAGGGGCGTGTTCTGTGAACCTCCGACGACAAACTGGGGAATCCTCCGAAGTCAAGATCCGGAAATTTCCGATTGATTTGCTTGTGAAATCTTCTGAAGTTATTTTTTAAAAGCAAATTGTGATATCTTCTGAAAGCAAGTTCTGTGAGCCAAAGCCATGTTTTGGGAGTTTCCGAACGAAAGTTGTGAGATCTTCGGAGTGCGAATTCTAGGAACTTGCATAAGTTGTTTTAGGCCTTTAAAATGCAAGTTCAGAAGCTTCCAGGGACATTTTCTTGAATCTTCCAAAATCAATTTTAAAGATCTTCCTAAGGCAAGATCGGAGATCCTCCAAATGCAGCTCCGAAGACACGTTTGAAGACTTGCAAAGCTTGTTTGAGCTCCTCAGCAGCATGTTTTTGCAAACTTCCGGAGGCAAATTTTGATAGCATGCTCCACTGCATTCAATGATGTTCCTAAGACAAATTCTGGTATCAACCGAAGTCAACATCTGAAAACTTCTGAAGGCAAATTCTGATATCTTCTGAAAGCAATTTCAATGAACTTACAAATGAAAGTTCATAGAGCATATTTTAGAAACTTCCGAAAAATAGTTTTCAACCTTTAAATTCAAGTTCAGAAGCATCCGGAGGCATTTTCTGGAATCACCCGAAAAACAAGCTCAGAGATCTTACAAAGGCAAGCTATGAGATCTTTCGAAGACGAGTTCTGAGCAGAGCGTAAAATTATTGACTACCTAGGCTGAGTGTAAAAGCACTGCACTATTCAATCCATTGCTCAGTGCAGGCCGTTTGTATCAAACGGTAAAGGACGAGGCAATGAATGAGCCGACAAAAACATTCAGTCACTCACGAGCAGGCGACGCACACCGCTTGCCTTCGCTCACATAGCATGTAATTGACTCATTTTTCCATAGAAAATGTACGCTCAGTCTTTCAAAACAAATATTGAATATTGGGTACCATCACGGCAGAATAAACGTGTTGACTGAGCTACTGACTGAGTGCTCGGCTGTCAGTGACTCGTTTACTTCTGAATCATTCAGACTCTCACGAGACAGTGAATGATGAGGCAGTAGGCAGTTCATATTCATACCAAAATGACTCGATGACCTGACTGTTTTGCGCACTGGTTCTGAGTGAGATTCTGTTTTTAAAAGCTTCCGGAGGCAAATTTTGGGAAACTTCAATGGCGTGTTTTATGAACTTACGGATGGCAAGTTTTGGGATCTTTTCTGGAAACTTCCAAAGGTGCATTCTAATATCTTCTGCAGGCAATTTAGAGCAACGTTCAATGGAAACTTCAGAGATTTTAAAAAGGCCAGTTGTAAAATCTACCGATAGTTTCCTAACGTCAACGTTTTTAAAATCTTGGAGAAAAGTTCTGATGTTTTCCGAGTGTATATTCTATGAACATTTGAATACTAGTGAGCGATATTTTTCTAATTACTTTCTGGATGCAAATTCAGATATCCAAAAAAGAAGCATTTCTGGAGTCTTTCGAATGAAAGTTCTGGGATCTTAGAAAGGTCCTTATTTAAGTTCTGAGTTCTAATACAGATATCCAGAAGAGAGAATTTCCGGATTCTTTCTGAGGAAAATTCTGAGATCTTCGGAAAGAAAGCTCTGAAATCCACCGAAGGCATGTTCATGAAATGTCCAAGCTAACTCCAATCTATAACTTTCTGGAGGCAAATTTTTAGATTGTGTTAACGATTGTTCCATAGAAGCAACTCACTACAACATTTATGACTACTGAACAATACTGACTAAAGGCTTTTAAAGATTAGCTGCGCTGATTAAAAGCTTTTTAGGCATTGCAGTGCTGAATTGAAACATATTCAAGCTGTTGGACTGCAACAAATCTGTTAATTGTCAACTAACAGCCTTTTTGCAATAGGGCTTCTGAAGATTGTGTTAATTGCATGTCAGCCTTATATTGAGAAAATGACTTGTAAGAGCTCTTGTTGGTTACTTCGGTAATGCCTGTATAAGTACAAATCGATTTTTTCGGAATTTGTCACAGAACTTTGAATAGTCTTGGAACATAGTCCATTCACTTATAGTCGTTGAAAATATTACCAATTATCATCTTCATTCATCCATTTTTAAAACGTTGTTAACTACGTTCGTGTTTCAGATGTAATATCATGGTGATACTAGAAGCAAAAGATGTTAACCGTTTAAACTTATCTCAGCAAATTTATTCAAAAATATGATGAATGAGATTCTGAGAAACGATGGGCCTTAACATGCATAGGCGTAGCATATTTGAGAAAGTGGGGGTCTACAGAAATTGTGACCGGCAGTATATAAAATATAGAAAAATATACGCCACAAGCGAGAGCGGATGGTGGGTGCGTCAATAATATTCTATGTCATTAAGGTATGGCCTCTAAAAACATAAAAGTTGACAGGTTCTTAAATTTAAAAAAATGTCGGTTTTTGTACATGACATTAAATATTTTATTCCATCGACCTTCATTTTGATTAATGAATCATAAATCATAGTTTAATGCTAGATTGAACACATCAAAAGGTCTAATGTGCATTGATCGATTATTTTGAAATTGACACTTCTAGCTTTTAAGTTGAAAGGCCTTCCCATACTACTGCCAAGGGGCGCTTAGATTGCGATTTTTTAAAAATTTAATCGCTCCTGTTTAAACTACGTCCCATGTCCAAAATTTGCATAATTTTGGACTTCATGTGTACTTTTGTAATGAACAAAGTTTAACATTTATGCTGAATTGAGTATTTTACAACATCAAATCCATAGAACATTTCAACAAATGTTCTGATCATTTCTCCCTAAAAATTTGATCATTTCAAAAGTCAAGATATGTTTGAGTCATCGGTTTATGATCATATTATGATGAATGTCCGACGTTTTGACCTTATAACTTGAACTTCTCCCTCGGACACAAAGTTCCCTGAAATGCACCAATATTCATCAAAACTAGAAGATTAGACCAAGGAAATTTGGAGATTTAATGCCTTAATATGGAATTTCCTACTGATCTTGACGTACTTAATATTAAATTTGATTCAAAAGCTATTATCAATAGAAGTTGACCAATATTTCTAAGCTTTATAATTTAAAAGTGTTCCCGTGAGAGCTGGTCTGTATAATTTGCACCTAAACTACCACAATTTCCAAATTAATAGGATAAAACTTATTAATCAATTTGTCACGTCTCTTTACTGTCTCCAAGTTACTGAGAAAAGCAATAGCATTGTTGCTTTCACCAATCCGATCTTATTTCCGACGTGTTTTTATCAAAGTTTATTAAACATCGGATGACATCCAACACCCTGCATCAAGTAGCCGTAATTGTGCCGACAGACGATAACCATCAAACAAAGAGCCACATCTTTATTAACTTTCGCTTCTAGAACGTTTCTGTTGATTATCAAAACTTGTATTGTTTCCCTTTTCGGTTCCTTTCATACATTGTTTACATATATATCTTCAAGCTTGTGTTAGTTGATGAAACAAAGACCAGAAACAAACTTAGATTCCTTAGTGTTGTATTATAACATTAGAGCCTATATACCGACAACGGATTAGTAACCAGTATGAATATACATATTTATTTGTATTAAACCGAAATTAGCCAAGCAAACCAATACTGAAAACCACCCCTGGTCACATCTTGTTAAACCCAAGAACAAAGTGCATATGTCGTTAACAAGTTAGATTACATTAGCTGCAATTTCACACGTCCCTCGCTCTATCCTGTTCCGAAAAAAATACCCAATCCCAAACCTCCTTCTCCCTCACCATAAACGCTTTCAATAGTTTCACGAAAAATAAACGCCTACACCCGCGCCTTAGCCCACCCTTAAATATCACTTGAGTGTAAACCTTCCGACCCTTCCACAACTAGCGAAAAATCCTATCCTTCCCTTCACTTAGTATGACAATCACCGCCGCGTTGTAAATCAACCACCAAAATGCGATATGTACTATTTAACTTAAACCAAATGCCACCTCCCACCCCCCCCCCCCTCAAATTACCCAAAACAAGCCAATGTAAACAAATAGAACTTTATGAGTTACTAGTTGGGTTCAGAATTTGTGTTCGATTTTGACATTTCATTTTTGGTTTCAAATTATTGGAAACATTTACTGAGTGTTAGTGCATCCGAATCCACCAAATACTACATATATGCAACAACCCAAGTAATAACGCCAACAAAAAAAACAATCAATCAAGAAGCAATTTGATCCCAAGCAAAATCCAAAACTACAATCCAATAAAACCAACCAAGCAAGCATTCAACTTAGTATAGTGATCGTTCTATCCACCATACCATACATACTTAACTAAGCTAAGCAAACTAGTTGACGCCTGAACAACCGTATATCAAAATTAGTAGTTGGAAAGCCCACAAAAACCAAACCAAAAAAAAAAGCAACCGCATATTTCTGTTTGTCTATGTTTGTGTGTGTGGTGAGGCGCGCCGGTGACGCCAATTCTTGTGTGCCTGTGTGCTTTACAGGTGACCGAATGTTGCGTCTGGCCATGGCGTCCCGCCACCATCATCCCGTGCTCCTACATCACGATCCAAGCGGTGGAATCCCTGGAAGCGGAGGATGCCCCGGTGGCGGGGGAGCACCAAACAACTCGGCGGGAAGCCTAATGGATCATCACCGCCTGAACGGGATCAGCCATCAGCAGTCATCTTCCTCGTCACTAATGTCCAGCACCCCACCGGGTACCAGCTCCACCGGTGGCTGTGGCAGTCTGTCTATGCCGACGAATGGTTCCGGTGGTAATGGCGGCGCTGGTTGTTCTGGCAGTGACGGCAGCAGTCGCTCGTCCAGTTCCACCAGGCGCGATCACAACATTGACTACTCTTCCCTGTTCATCCAGCTGACTGGCACCTTCCCGACACTGTACAGTTGCGTCAGTTGTCACAAAACCGTTTCGAATCGCTGGCACCATGCCAACATACACCGACCGCAGAGCCACGAGTGCCCCGTGTGCGGTCAGAAGTTTACCCGTCGCGATAACATGAAAGCCCACTGCAAGGTCAAACATCCGGAACTTAGGGATCGTTTCTACAATCACATCGTACACATGTGATTAAACGCTGCCAGAAACAAACAGCGGCTCAAATTTAAGAAAAATGCTTTCATCTAAAGCGACCCAGCCTTCTGCGCTGCGCAGAGATAATACTCTACCTAGTCTTCTGTTTCGAAATGCCATTTGCGGGCCCCTCGCTGGGAGGGGACCGGCACATTATATTATAAAAGTCAGTAAGTTATTGAAGGCAACGGGACCGCTTAGCGGTCGGCGGTTACCTTCCACCCCCTGGTAGTGCAAGGGTAGATTTGTTTGAAGCAAACCGTAGAAAATAGTTCAAAGTAGATCTCTCTATAATTATAATTATGACGATGTTTGTTTTGTCTTAAATTTGTTTTTTTTTTTATTCGATTCTACTATATACTTTGCCTCTAGTCTGAAACTTCTTGGTTACATGAAAGAATACCTTCTTTTACGTATAAAATTATGCAATATAACAGTAACCTAGGAATAGAATGAAAACAGCCATATACACAGTAGAATAACAAAAGTAGAATAATATACATAGATATATTTTTATATAGAAAACTATATTTATATAACAACAATACCAAACCGAAAAAAAACGATAAAAACCGCAAGATATTGATTTAACAACAAGAACTACAAAAAAAAAACATGGATAGCAAAACTAGCATGATAACATGAACATGAAGCATAAGATGTGAATAGAATATACTGCAAACAAAAAAAAATATGGAAGCAAAAATAGGTGCAGTAGAAATAACTTTTACGATATTATAGTGTGTGAAAACAAGAGTGCACACAAACAAAAACACACACAAACACAAAATGGACGGACAGGTCGTTCAGTTGTTATCAGTTTGTGATGATGAGTTTGATACTGATGAAGGTGAAGAATAGAGATACTCGGAAAACAGTACCATCCAACCATTGCAACCCCATTGGGCATTCAACAACATTGGAAAGTGCTGCACAGGATGTTTGGTTTTGGACTGTGTTCGTTTCGAATGGAAGCATTGACATTAGGTTTTGTTTACAAATGATCAGAGGCATTTCAGAGAAAAATTAGCTTGGAGTCCATGGTTTGAGGATTTCCAATTTTTGTTTTTACATCAGTCTGAAACCGAACGTCTTAGTGTGTGGCAAACTAAAACTGTTCACACTGTGGCACAGTGAAGCATCGATTTTGGAATGTTATTGGCTGCAAATTTCAAACGCCTACTATTTATTGTTTACTTTTGACCTGACATCGTGAAGTCCTTCTTCCAACCGAAAAGTCTGCCACTTTAACGAACTGCACATATGCACGGCAATTCCTGAAATTTGCGCACACTAAAGCAGCATATCCTTTTGGGGTGTTGCGGCGAGCATTCAGCCCGCAAGAAGCCCACGATTCTGCACTGCTGGGAAAAAGCACCCCTTGCCGCCATTAATCATATTTACAAAACGGTTTTTATCGCATCTAGATTTCTGCCTCAGAGTCCTAGATGCGCGCCATAGCCCGTATATGGGTGGTCATGGATTTCCAGTCAGTTGACCAGCTTTTCCGCTGGAATGAAAAATTATAATCGATATAAATCTCACTCTGCCGAGACGGCAATAACAATAAAATGTATGCATTGCCATTTATCGTTTTGTCGTTTGGCATAACTAAATTCTTGGCGATGTTTACACTAGTGCTCTTTTCCGTTCTCTTGTTTAAATACCCCTTTGTTTGTGTTTTGTTCCGTTTACAATTTTTTTTTTGTCATCATGGGTTACTTTGTTTTCCGACAAATTGGAACGGATCGAAAACCAATAGCATGGCTGTATCAATCTCATTTTTCAGCAATCAACACTTCGATGTTGTCATTTTCCTTGGCGATGATGTTATAATAATTGATTGATGGCGAATGAAGGCAGTGTGCCGCCGCGAATGTTGTAAAATCGCATTTACCATACGGAAATTAAAACACCTGTCAAACAATTATTATATCTACTCATGGCACAGAACCGAACACGAAAACAATCTGTATGTGAAATTTTAATCAATCGTAAACTGATTTATCGCTGTTGATTTGTTTTTATTTTTTCTCTTAAACCACCCGGATTTATACTGTTCTGTTTGTCTCTCTTGCTGGTATCTCTTTTGTCAAAAGAAAACAAAACAAAAAAAAAACCATCGCTCATTCACTCTACTGTATGACTGTCTTAAAAAACTCTCGCTGTCTCTCACTTAAAAATCTCTTTCGCTATTTGTGATTTTGCTGGTAAGTTCTCTATATGTTTGCGAGAAGATAAAAAACAACAAAGGAACCACTGCAAATACAGCCGCCGCCAGCCTGCTGAGTTCGATATGCAACAGCACTACTTCTCTTCGCTCTCTCTCTCTCTCTCTCTCTCCCCCCCTAAATCCGTCTCTATGAATCCTTTTTTGCTACGCCGCTGCCCCAGCATTCTACTGCAACCGAGAGTTTTCCCCCGTTCGTCCTTCGGTCCGTTTTTGTTTTTCCGAACTCTGGAGCACAATCCCATACGCTTTTGCGGCTTGTTCCGGGGACAAACCTTACGGGAAATTCTTATTTCTCATCGAAATCCATCTCTACCATTTCGAATCGTTTACCACACAGTTTTAACTGTTGTTTCTATATGGTCAATTGGATTTCTAAGTGTTTCTCTGCTAGCCTATAATTATATTTCTCTGTGTAAATAATATTTTTACCACTAATCCTATAAATGTGTACTTTGCTTTTAACACGTTGTAATCAAGTGTTTTTGTTTCGGTTTCCGTTTCTCTTTATCGTCATCTGTTTACATATACACTTTTTTTTTAAGTTTCCTTTCAATACAGAAATAAGAAACCAAAATTCCACGCGAGCCTGTGTCTCGAAATTTTTGATTGTAGTTATATATTTTCCGAATTATTTATAGTTGATTGAACATCGTTACGTTGGTGCTGGTTGGTGATTCTTTTATTTTCCTCCATTTAAAAGCAAAACAAGTTATTCACCATTTTTACACACTCACACACACACACACACACACACACACGGTCACCAAAACAAAACAAAAAAGTTTTATCCGCCAAGCAGTTTTTGATGCCAATCGTGTCAAAGTGTTCTTGTTTTTTTCTATGCGTCCAGTTTTCTTTGTACTTTCATTGGAGTTACGTTGTTTTCCAGAGATAAGTGTGTTGCTAAAAATAAATACAATTTCATTCTTGCAAAAACTGCAAAAGCCAAATAAAAAAAATCTTCTTTTACTTCCTCTCTTCTCTCTAAGTGTATTTGTATTTAATTGGATTCCTCTTCTCACTATCTCTAATCACTCTAAGAACCAAACAAACCATCGCGAAAAACAAAACCTACTTTTAACCTCCGCCTCAGCTGCAAATAAAACCCCAATAAACCACCGAGTCCAACGAATTAATCATTGAACTAAAACCTGTAATTAAAACCGATACGCTGAACAAAACAAACGAAAACAACAACAACAAAAACCGATGACCGTGAAGACTATTTTTGATGTTTACATATTTTTGTACAGTTTTGGTTATTTTCATTTTCTTCGTTTATGTTTCCACTTTTTCTTTTGTTTATTTTTTTTTGAACTGTCATTTTCAACGTCTCTACTCGTTGTCTTTGGTTGTGTCTTTTGTTTGTATTTTTATTTTGTTTTTTTGTTAAATTGTGTGTACTTTTTTGTTTTATTTACTTCCAATATCTGTTCTCTCAGTTCCAATTACATTACACAACACAGGTGCTCAAAACAATAAAATCTTAAACTGACAACCAGCTTCAAAAATAAAAAAAAAAAACAATACCAAAAACCAGCAATCGAACTGCGTGTGACATTCTCTCTCTCTTTGTTTTGCTGTCCCCGTCTCTTTGTGTGTTATTTTCCCACAGGCTCCAAGGCCTGGCATATGCGGCTAACCTTTGAACGTCTATCGGGCGGCTGTAATCTTCATCGCTGTAAACTCTGCGGTAAAGTAGTGACGCACATACGCAACCACTATCATGTGCACTTTCCCGGCCGCTTCGAGTGCCCACTGTGTCGGGCCACCTATACCAGGAGCGATAACCTGCGGACGCACTGCAAGTTTAAGCACCCGATGTTCAATCCGGACACGCGTAAATTTGATAACATGATGTCTCCGGCGATGGTTTCCCAGGCGGCGGCAGCAGCTGCCGCGATATCGGCAGCCACGGCTGCGGCCAACAGTTTCAAGCCAGATTTCTCGGCCGTGGCCAACAGTTTCAAGTCGGAGCTGAATGCGGCGGCTGCTGCGGCGGCCGTCAATGCCAACTACGGGCTCAACCCTTTCAAGGCAGACTTTCCCATTCCAAATGCAACGGCTGCGGCCGCTGCAGCGGCGGCGGCAGCTGCGTCAGCCGCATCCGCGTCGCCTGGTGTGTACTCGCAGAGTGGAACGTCCGACTGATATAGGAAATACCACTGGCCACAACCGTATGGCCAGCCTAGCAGCAGTGCTAACGAAGGAAGTAGTACCGACTATGGCTACTACCAAGCGCGGCAGCAGCAGCAGCAGCAGCATCACCAATTACAGTACGGCAGACGTCACAGTAGTAACAGCATTCAGTACCCTAGCGATAACGGCGTTAAACTAGATAGTTCCTCAACGGTAGTCACCAATAGCATTCATGGCAACCAATATACCGACATGGTAGCAACAACCAATGTACCTGTTAGCGAACGGACCGTCGTCGCCCGGTCGGCACCCACAACGCTGGCGGCTAGTATTTCGCCGACGTACTTAGACAACCTTCACGGCGGCGGAAACCACGGCGGATTCAGTGGTGGCAATTGGAAGAATCTCGAAAACGGTCATAGTCTGTACAGCAGACGTAGTAGTAGCGTTGGAAATCTGTATACTAGCAACACTGGCGGCGGCAGCGACGACGACGGCGACCTTGGAAACCGTTCGTGCGATCGCGGCGACGACCATCGGGAGAAACTTATCGGTCATGTTGACGGCAGCTGTTCGGAACCGATGGCTCCTACTCAGCCTTCGACACCTCCAACTCAGCCCGCTTCGCCGCCAGGAGTGGCGGAACGGGGCGATCAGCTACGATAGCTAGTTAAATATCCAAATCTACCGGCCATCATCTAAGCATCTAAGCGAACTCTGCTGTTTTGTTTTCTACTAGTTTTCTGTTTTTTTTTTATATATGGGATGAAAATCTGATACAGCCACACTAAAAGAACGAAAAGTTACACAAGTATAAGTTATTATTTTCTTTTTTTTTTCTGAACAGAGGCCTTGCTTGTTTTTTTTTTTTTTGTAATTTTACACAAATGATTATAATTTCGTTTATGTTTTAACAGATTTTATACTGACACCATTGATGCTATTATTTATGTTATGTTAGACCGAATTTTATTTTGTTGTCAAAAAATTATGATATCGTTTACCCATCGCCAAGGTTCCAGCGAAGAAATTCGTTTAGATTGTACCCAAAATTGCGCGCTCTCAATCCAACCCCAAAGTGAAACTGTGCCACATTGTGTTGTTGAAACCCGACGACATCCGCCGTAAGATCCATGCTTAATAGATAGCAGCAAATTTTGAAATTTTTCGCTCCACACAAAGTTCCAAATCAGATCCTGAACAGCCTCCTGGAACTTGAACTCTTTTGGTAAAGAAACTGACTGTTTTTGAATGGAAATTACTATGGGAAAAGGAAACGTTTTGATCATTGCACTCTCTCTTTCTAGCCGTTTAGCCGTTTAGTTGGATAGCCAGTTTTGTGGGAAATAAATAGTCAGCTAGAACTTTGCGGAACAACAGTTTTCAGCCAAACGTCAAATGAAATAGTTGTGCAATAATCGGTTGGTAATCTAAGGCGTGATCAAAAAGCACTTGCCATAGTAGCATTTTTGTGCCAGCTTGGTACTTAGTTAATTAAGCTTAGCGACATATTTTCCTTGCCTTTAAAACGATCGTGAGCCTTTTGTTGTTTCACGAAAATAACACAATTGACACATATTTTTTTCCATAATGTCTGTTCTTACCAGGCGCCGATGGTGTAGTGTTAAGCGTGACTGCTTCTCACCCCAGTGTGTCTGGGTGCAATCCCAGTCGAGGTCGGTGGGGGTTTTCAGAGGTTTAAAAATATCTGGTCACGTCTTCCTTTGGAAGGGAAGTAAAACCGTTCGTCGGTTTCTTATGGCTTGTTTACGATTGGAACCAGTTATACGTGGGTAGGCGACGATTGTTCGTATTTGACAGCTTCATCCTACCGCTGGTGATTGGCACTCGATTGTGCAACAGAGAGAGACGTTAAATAAAGGCATCAATAAGAAATACCATACCAAATTACTACATGCTATTCTAAAACTACCCTAAAATTGGGTAGAATATTCCCAGTTCCGTCAAAACCGGAACTGCACCCAAATCCTTCATTTACTCAAATTTGAGTAAACGTGCCTGCCAAGAAAATTGGGTAAAATTCCCACAGATGTGTTGAAATTTTCTATCTGGTTAAACTTTACCTACTTTAGGAAAAAAACATAAAAATAAGTTGCTTTACAAGATGAATTTGAAAAAGCATGGTTACAATCAATTAGTATTTGCACAAATGTTGATGGTTTCTAACTAAAAATAGCAATAGAATATTCAACGATCTTGAGACCCTACGAAATCGCTTCACTATCGCTACGGGGTCGCAGAAATACATGGAGTTAACAATATCACCAATGACGTCTGGTTCTGCGTGGATTATTGGTGGATGTCAAATTGAACAGGACTGCACTGGGATGCCCTTGCAGTTGCTCCATCAGATATAATCTCACCACGTGCACTGACTGCAGGAATAATGAAGAGTTAAGAACAAGTTCATAGTTCAAAAACGCTTGTAAACCAGCTGCAGGGATCTTTCGTCATCCAAAGAATTGCGCGGTTGTTCCATTTTTAGAAGAAATATGTAATAAATGATCAAAATTTCCACTAACAGCGCAAAGGTCGCCTTTTCATAACAGCGCCATTTTGAACTTTGTGAAAGTTAATATTAAAAACATTTATCCACAATTTGGGTAGGTTCTACTCATCGGAACTGAACTGGTTTACTTACACGCGAAATTCTAGGTACCAATTTGTCTGTTTGTTGTATGGAAAAGTGGAAATCCTCAGAAAGAGAGAGATCTTCAGAATTTGTTGTGCCAAATGAACTGTCTAAATCTGAGCCAAGCTAATATTCCCATTACAACTACTCAGAAGATTTCTAATTCTTACTAGATTAAACTTGAGAGTATTGTAATCGAAGAGGATTTCAATCGCCTTTATTTTTCATAAACTTCTTGTCAAATTCAACTAGTTTCTGGAATCAAATATGATATCCTAACTCTTATGATTAATTGAGCTTTGCTGATTAATTAATGGCCCTAAGAAACATGCTACCTTCTGGCAAGGGTTGCAAGATACTTGGCATACAAAATCCTGCTGCCACATTGTATTTTGTTTTCTCCGCCTATCTTTCCCTCTGAGGTTTTCTGAGGAAAAGTACCCATCTCTTTCAAATGGACTCATATCCTGTTTATGGGTTAATTTTTTATCTCACAAATTAGTAAAAGTTAACCACAAACATAAAAGATTCCCTAACAAAAAAAACCTAAATATAGCTAAGTGACGTGTTCGGCGTATCATCCAAACCATTTGTGGGATAATTTACCCATCCGGGATGCAGTTCGTTTATGGTATTTGTTTATTAGGGTTCTCATTTAAGGTTTTAACCTTTCCGGCTTAAATATTTGCCCCTAAGGTGAACGTGGGCCCCTTTCAATAGACGAGAAGTTATCCATTCAACAAGCAGAAAGTGGATAAATACAATTTTTACTTACAAATGATTATCTCGCTCTTTAGCGTGTAAAGTTTGACAACTGCACATGAAAAAAATAACGCCCCCCCGTTAAAAAAAGAACGGTAGAGGTACAATGAAATGTATTCTAAGCATACAATATAATGCATTGTACTTAACATAAATTGTATTGTTCACAACGCATAAGTAACCATAGAATTTATTGTTTCCACAATAGAATCTATGGTAACAGAACAAGGGGATGTTATGTGTCTTAACCGTACAAAAAATCAGTTTTTCCCGAACAAACTTGAGCCATTTACCATTAATTTTATTGTTTTTCTACTGTAGAAAATTCATACTATACGGAATGTATTGTAGATCTATTGTAATAGCAATATTTTAAATTTAATTGTATGATAAACATACAATAAGATCGATGGTTGGCAATAGATTTTGTTGTGATTTTATATAATTATATGGTAATTATATGGTTATTTTTTCCAGGCCATTATTTCTACTTGTTTTATTAAAATCTACCCAACTTTCACACACAAATGAAAAACGCTTTCTTGTTTGTGGGATAAGGCTTTCTAGTAAAAGTAGACTACTATCACCAACAAAATGAAAAAAGCTGTTTGCCAAACTGATTTATCTACATCTGTCGGATTTTAGGGTGGACTCAATTAGAGTTGAAGACATCTTTAAAAAATCGTCTGTTCTAATAAGGATTGACAGTTTCTTAAGGGAATTTTCGATGGAGTGAAAGTATATTACGAAGTGCGCCATGATTCGTGCGCAGATTGACGTTTGCTTATAAGATTTTACTAAAGGAGTAAAGAGTTAACCGGTGGAAACTAACGATATTAAATTGGCTCACTACTTGACTAGCCTATTGGTCACAAGCAAATCTATTAGCGTACCCCATTCTTGTCGAAATTCTAGTACACGCTACACAATGTACTACACAATGTTTGTTTTGATTTGCTATGAAAGTTCGACAGATAAAATGAGGGGTTCATGGATTTTCCTATGTTTCGAGGGGTGCATCGATTAGATTGGGACCAGAGCTGAGCCAAAAAGTTGAGCACGTTTCTTTGGAACCCACTTAAGTTACCTCTATGGTTATACCATAGAGGTAACTCTAAGACCACTGGGTCCCGAAGAAAGTCATTATTATTTTTGGCTCACTCAGTACCAGAACAACGGTCCCAAGCAGTCCCAAGCTATTTCACTCACCCCTGCATGTTCTGCATGAATCCACACACCCCTGATGTTATCTGTCAAACTTTCATAGCGAATCAAAACAAACATAGTGTAGTAATAGAATTTCAACTAGAATAGGGTACGTTAATCGTTTGCTTGGGACCAATAGGCTACTAAAGTGGTGAGCCAATTTAAAATCGTTAGTTTCGTATTGATTGTTGGTTATACCCCGTACAGACTATGGCTTATATCATGTAATATAGGCTGTCTTGCAGTGAACACTCATACATCTAGTTTTCACTGAAAATCCTAAGTATGAATGCTCATTGCCAGACAGCCTTTATTACAAAATATAAGCCATAGTCTGTACGTGGAAACGTGCTCTACTGTTTGGTTCAGCTCTGGTACTATCTTCGGTCTCAAGCTAATCGATGCACCCCTCGAAACATAGGAAAATCCACAAACCCCTCAATTTATCTGTCAAACTTTCATAGCGAATCAAAAGAAACATAGTGTAGTACTAGAGTGTCAACTAGAATGGGGTACGCTTATAGATGTACTTGGGACCAATAGGCTAGTCAAGTAGTGAGCCAATTTAAAATCGTTAGTTTCCACCGGTTAGTATTACGGAGTCGCCGTCAACGTCAATGGATTAAAAGCATGGCTGATTTTTGCAACAGCTGTTGCTAGTAAAAGTAGCAAGTGAAAAGATACGGCGATTTATTTTGTATGCAGAAAACCATAAAATGACCTTTTTCTGAAAAATATACTGGAATCAATTCTTTACGCAACACCCCAACCAAATATTTTTGTGGAAAAATGTTCGAATCTCCATACGTACAATCTCCATAGGAAGATGGTGTCATACTGTCAGTAGTGGTGAGATCAAATATGACAGCATACAGTGTTCCATTGGTGGTTAATAGCCGACGGCAATTGAGTGCCAAAGAGGCGACACCCACACCTGGAACCTATCGAACCCATCAACACATGGACCGGGAGCAACCAGAGATTTTATCGCTTCTGAAAAATGCCAAGCCCCTCGGCTGTTGAAAACAATGATAATCAACATTTTTTTCAGAATATTAGCATGAAGTTTAACTATTTATCTTCTTTTATTTAAAAAGAAAAGAAAAATCTAGTGATAGTAAACGACATTATCTGGTTGAATGAAATTAATGATTAATTAATCATATAAAACATCATTTGGAGTTAATTTTTTTCAAAAACCACGATAAAAGTAGCCAATATTTGTAAGATTCTCAGAAATAGCAATTTTTCAAAAATCGTTAAGAGAAAGCCAGCTTTGGCTTGACATGTACCACCTACGTGCAACTTGCTGAATGCGATGCGATGCCAGCTTTAGCTTGTCAAAGTGGTCAATTTTTTCAAACGATCTGCATCTCAAATTTATGTCATTTCATTTTAGCTCCCAACTCCGTCCGCCTTCATAAAAAAAGATGATCGAAGCGACAAAAGGAGACATGATGAATAATCTAAAATTCATTACACGGCTGTTGAATACCGTATATCAGTCTTAAACCACCGACAAACCGACATGAATGACCATAGCAAAAACAATAACATTTCTGACCAAAGCGCACTACTGACATCTGGCTCCATGTTAGCGGAAAATATTTAGCTAAGCCATGAACCTGCATGCAAAAGTTATGAATTGGTTCGTGTCTGATCTATTCTGGACAAATTATTTTTATCTAGATCAAAAAATCGTATGGTTTTGACAGTTCGGATCACTGCACATTTAAATCGGCCGTTTACGATTTTCGGACATAAGTCAGAATTAAGTGTCATGTCGGCATGCTTGGCATGCACAGTTGTACACACCAACTGCTCATTTGTTAATAACTTTTCACTCAGTTGTTGACATTTGTTTTTTTTTTTAAGTAATTGATATATTAGGATCATAGTTTACTATAGATATGCAAAGAGCAGGTAAATCTTAACATTTGAATCAACACCAATGAATGTATGCACTTAAAGTCCGAGATGTGCAGCGAGCATTTCTCACTTCATTTTTACAACGCATAAACAAATACAGTTTATTACTAGAATTAAAATCTACCTTTTTTCACGTATCTAGAACAAGCTTAAACTCTATTCTATCTACTGCTTCAAAAAGCACTATGTTTCGTCAACTGTGTGCAAAGTTATTAGCAAATGAGCAGTTCGTGACCAAAACTGTGTATGCCAGGCATGCATGTCGGTTTGTCGGTGCTTATACTTCACAAAGGGCCCTTATCGTGTTATTAACGGGCTTGATGGTTACGCCGATTGATGCACTCGGATGCGGTGCTGTAAAGTCTCAAAATCAATTGAACATATTTGATGAAAATGAGAAAAACAGCTATCCGCTATAAAAAGGATCTCCTTCGAATGGGTGAAATCAGTTTGCTTAGTCATTTAACGAAGGCATGGCATCGACAAACCGACATGAATGACCATAGCAAAAACAACAAATTTTCTTACCAAAGCACACTACTGACATCTGGCTCCTTGTTCGCGGGAAATATTTAGCTAAGCCATGAACGAGCGTTCATAAGTTATGATTTGGTTCGTGTCTGATCTATTCTGGACAAATTATTTTGATCTAGATAAAAAAATCGTATGTTTTTGACAGTTTGGATCACTGCATATTTAAATCGACCGTTTACGATTTTCGGGCACAAGTCAGAATTAAGTGTCATGTCGGTTTGTCGGTGGGCATGGATCATTCTCATTTTAGAAACGCTTGATATCATTCAATTGACATTCCAGCGAAAAATCTAAGTCAACCCGACACCAATCTGACTTCTCCCAACCCGATATTGACCAGAAATTAACCCGACGGAAACCTAAATTTGACTCGATGTCAGCCCCACATTGGATCGACGTCGACCATAAAATTACCTGGCATTTATCCGGGTCGACATGTCTGTTCAGGACCACTTTTCTGGGAATTGTCCATACTCCACTGCCGTATATCAGTTGATAGTGAGTGACTCAATTGACAGTGACGATGAGGTACGTTTGAGAAAGCGGCTCTTCAAATGATGGGCATGAGACAATTCATTGAACAGAATTGAACAGCACTCTGCTTGGACGTACATTCTGACTCAAATTTCAGTTCCATTTTAACGTTTCCGCTAAAATCACTCTACTGAGTAACAATCTGCTCGGATTTGCGTTGCATTTTCTCAAATTCGAACAGATTTCAGTCTTTGAGAAGCGAATTCTACGGCCATATGGTGGAATTGTGTCAAGTTGCTTGAATGGATTAACGTAAGCTGTCAGTTTTAATCTTACAATTACTGACAGCATGGCGTCATGAGCAAAAAGTTTTTCAAAAAATTTAAGTATGGAGATTTGAACATTATTTCCAGAAATATACTTTTTAGAAGTGAAAACAGACAAATATTTGTTCGTAAAAATCATTTTTTTTTTTGATTTTCTGCAAGCAAAATAAAATTCCATAACTGTTTTAAACTAGCTACATCTGATGCGAACATCAACCATGCTTTTATACTATTCAGTAACGTGAACTCCCTATTAATTTGAACGACACTTCGTGCATATCAATGGGGTTCATTTTTAATTTGAACTTCTAGTAACCCTAAGAGCAACACAAAAGTGTGCTTCTGGTTGCTTTGTTTTCACTTTTGTTTTGATTCTGCGTTTCGTTTCGGATCATTCCGTTTCACTTTACTCTATC
This sequence comes from Ochlerotatus camptorhynchus, assembly GCF_037179485.1. Lineage (NCBI taxonomy): Eukaryota > Metazoa > Arthropoda > Insecta > Diptera > Culicidae > Ochlerotatus > Ochlerotatus camptorhynchus. The sequence goes on along the minus strand of NW_027040627.1, from coordinate 484,782 downwards.
CCATCTGCTAAATGACGTTTGAGTCATTTTCAGTTTGCACGACGTGCTGATTAACGGGGTTCAAATTAAAAAGTGTTCATATTAAAAACGGTCAGATTACCGGGGGTTCACGAGGGTATAGTAAAAAAAAGGCTAGATGGGCGTTCAAAAACCAAAAATTAATAAATTTAACAATTTTCGGAAAAGTGCGGTTTATTATCAATGTTTAATGATTTTCTAATTATTGTTAGAACGGTGATGAGAAACCACACTTTTCGAAAATTCTTCAACGCATGACGATTGTAGCGGGGTTGTTTGCTTAGAACATGTCCTACAAAAATAGTCATAAACAAAAAGTTTGGGTTTTCCGTAGTATTCCGTAAAAAGTTCAAATGTCATCAGTTCTCGACCAACTGAGTTCAAATTATGTGCGAATGATCAGGACGCAATTCGGAACCGTTAGAGCACTGTGGAGCGAAAATTTAAGTATCATTCAGAACCAAAAATTCACAATGCATCACCAAAGTCTACAACCTGTCTCTCGTATATTTCCGTTTCGGCATTGTGTACACTCAAGCCCCTGTTCCACCCTGGTAAAGGGGGCGGATATATTATTACAACAACTTAAACATGTTATCGGTAGCGAACCCACCTAGAACGTTAGAATTGAGCCCCTCCGTTGTCCCAGATCCCCGTAGAGAGGATTTCTGTAGTGTACTAGTCCCATATCAGTTTATTGAACTTCCCAACTATATTCATAACCACAAAAAAAAAACACTAGTGAGATTATAGACTGTAGACCTTAAGGTAAACCGAGCAGAGCTTACAATGTCTATTGCTAATATTCCATGCAATAATGAGATCGTTTCATTTTTCGTTATCCGGGAGGTCCGAAGCGATCCTGTCCGGGTCTTTAAGTTTGACAAACATCATAGAGTTCGTAGAACCGGGCGGAGTGACAAACCCACATCGAAACCCAATGATTTGCGCCATAATCTAACCAACCACACATCTAACCCCGGCGATGCGAGTGTTAACACGTAGTGAATTTAAAAACCCCTTCCCCATCAACGTTCTGCTGCTAGCCCAGTACACATAAATATAACCAGTGCATTGTGAATTTACTACTCCCCCCAAACACTCCTCCTTCTGCTAACCTATTGTAATACAGAGGAAAAAAAAACGAAAACTAGTTGAGCTTCCAGCAAATACCTAGACATGCCTGAATCTTCGTTTGAGTTTCCTTCAGCAATTTGGTCAAATTTTGCTTTGAGCATAAATGTTGAAAAACAAGCAATGTAACCAGCCACTATAAAAGCTACAACAGGGTCATCAGCGTGAGAGCAACCGAGGTCATACGAGAAATCGAATACACAAACATTAACCTGTTTGTTCTTTTTAGTAGAAGTTTAAAAACAAACAACTATTGTAGCATGTTATAAGTAATAATACAAAAAGTGGTACAAGCTGACGAATGTTGATTCGCTGGCAACTCAGTAGGCTTGCCTGAACTGTCATCAAAATTTAACGAAAGATAGAGCACAAAGCGTAGGTGAATTTGAGTTGTTTTGGAATGCTATTCACTATATACATAATATAACGAAACCATAGAGGTCAACTTTGCTCAATGAATGATGATGTGAAGGAATAACTCAAAACTTAACCTTAGCTGACTTTGTTTGTTCGGTACGGTATTGATTGTTTCGACTTTGTTTGCAAGTAAACGGTGTCACAGTTTTTTGAAACGAAATATACACACTGGTTGAAACACGGTTTAAGCAAAAACGGAAAAGTTCAATAAATCCAACCACCTTATTTCCGGCAAACTAACGGTCATTGTAAAACACGGGCATATTAATTAATTAATTGAGTCAAATGATGCAACAAATACAAGTGTAACATGTAGGGAGCCTAATTGTAATAATTTATTCATTATTTATAAACTAAAGCAAGTAATTCAATCCTAGAATAATTAATGAAGGTTATTTTGTTTCATTTAGAGAAAAAAAAAAAATTTTCGCTAAAAGTTAGCTGTTTACTTTTGAGGAGAAAACAATACGAAAACGGAAGAAAAAGTTAAAAAAAAAAGTTATGAACTTCAGTTTAGTAGCTGGACAACAGACGCGGAAATCGTAAAGGTAAAATATTTATATTTATAACAATGGAAAACAAAAACTATGGAAAAGCAAATATTTATAAAAATAGAAAAAAATATTTACTAAAATCGAACTGCGGTTCAGAGGAAAAAAAATCAAAGAAAAAACGAAACTTGGCGTAACAGAAAGCGTTTGTAAATAAAAACTCAATGGATCAACTATGCGAAGAGTCATGCAAGCATAGATATGAAATACATTCTACTGCCGTAAGGAAAACACGACAACAACTAAAAAAACAGTGAAACCATTCCTTCGTTTGCTAACCACAATATACATATAACTATATCGAAACGGAACAAAACCAGTCATGAAATGGCCAGCTAAGACAAGAAAAGAAGGCATTTATACAACTACATACTCAAAATAGACAACAACAAAAACACACACACACACATACAACTCACTCACTCAACATTCAAGTCGGCAAGGCTTCAACTTGTATGTAAAGAATAGATATGTAAAGGCATTGCAACCTGATTATTTTTACTAACAACGTGCAATATGATATAATTACCATTTTTAGCTTAGTTTTTAGACGAAAGAAAAAAAAAGAAAAGCGTTAGTGTTGTGTTGTATAATTATTTGTTAAGTTTGCTTAAGTTTGTTTTAGGTTGTTTGAAAATAGAAACACACCCACACACACACACACACACTTACAAATACAACGCCCCTAGTTTCCTTAACTTATTTGACAACAACTTTGTGTGAATACTACCTCATTTAAACGGCTGTCACAACAACGTGCTATTGTAAATAGTTGTATTCCTATTAGGTTTACCGTATTATTGTTTTTCTGTTTCGTTTTTTTTTTATTTATCTCTTTCCGTTCGTCACCGATCTACTTCCTTGAGTTAAGGCAGTTATAAGGTAAATCACTTCGTCACTGAGCTGCATTAGAGAGTTCAAGCAATTTACTTTCAAGCACAAAACAAAAAACAAATAAGCCATCTCAGCCCAGTCCCACAAGAGAGAGAGTCTGAGGGCAGTAAAATGTATTTCATTAAAAACCATCCAAATACACACTTAACAATTAAGAACAGAGCAGATAACCAGCAAAAATAAAGGGGAAAAAGAATCACTCACGCAGAAATCAGACTTGTAAAAGCACTAGAAACAGCCAACAACAGTGAATGCAAAACGGAAAGTAAATCCGATGACCTTTAGGTGTTTTGATAGGAAAGGGAAGAAGCAGGAGACTGTAGGTGATAGGGCGAAACAGCAATGGTTCCAGGTATGGCGCTTCCATTGGAACATTGACGGCCTGCCTGCCTGCCTGAAGGGGGGCAGTGTAGATGTTGATTTTTACGGGATTGACAGGGGAATTCGAGCAGTTTTGAAAATTATGTTTTCCGACTGACTGTATAGATCATTGCACGATGACGTCATCATCGCAGATTTGACAGTTCAAAGAAAATTAGCATGATTGAAATATTACAGCCTGAGGACATCCAAAAGTGAGATTTTACAAAATAGCTTCGATCACAATCCGAGAATCGACGACGAAAAATTTCGTTACAGATTGTAACATCTCGTTAACTCCCTGAACTGACAAAGAAGTGAGGTTAATCGTTTCGTTCAAAAAAAAAAATTGAATATTACATCGAGAATAGTTCAATAATTACTCAAGTTATGATCTATACAGATTTTGCGAACAAATTTACATCCACCGATGTTTTGCATCAGATTTTTGCAATTAAATCAATATTTGATACATCGGCATCAATTACGTCCGACCAGAGCACACCTTTTTTGTTGTGTATAGCATATGGTACGAAGAAGCTTCTTCTGGACGTAAATCTGGACGTAAATAGGATGCTTATGTTTCAAGTTTTCAGTGAAAATGTGGACAAGAGAAAAATCCTCCTCCGGATCTGCCCGGATATTTTAAATAAAGCTTCTACCAAATAATGGAATCGTACAGGAATAGGCGTACTTTGGTTCAGTTTACTAGAGTTCATAAACTTAATCAGTGCTGAAATATGCCATTAACGTTGAAAGATTTCTCGCAATGTTGACAAACAAATAAACCATCATCATGATCTTATCCATTTTTTGATTTCGCATTCGATCAGTTTCGAACTTTATATTTCACGGGCTTCCTTACACGTAGAATCTGACGCAAATTTCAGTACCTTTCACTGATTTCGTTTAAGCTACAGCTACTCATCGATTGAGTTAAAATCTTTTTGAATTTTAGAAACTGCCACTCATATTCGAGCAAAATTTGGTCCAACATAAGTAACATTTACTCTAATTCGAGCAGATTTTTACACAGTCTATTGTGGACCATACACGATTGCTTTTATTGACAATAATCGTATTGTCAATACATTCAATATTGACGTCAATACATCGGTATTGACAATATTTCTGTATTCACATCATCATTATTAATGTCAATAATTCGCCTTCGCGTCAATATATTGATACGTGTGGGGTTTGCTTATGAGTAACCGTCAGTTTTGGTGAAGCTGAGTGTGTTCAGATTTGGGACGGTATTCAAATTTGGGCCAGATATCAAGGCCGTGCACAACATCAAAGCATCTTAACTGCAGGCACAAGTGCTCTTTCTTTCACTAGGTTCGCTAGTGTTTGCCAATGCAAATGCTTTCTGGATATGGAGATCCATTTCTACTCCGTACATGAGTGCATGATTGTTGGACAAATGGTATGAAGAAGCATCTTCTTCGCCAGATAATTGGTAGACCTATTGCCATTCTTTGGTCAACAGTTGGTCCAGTGGAAAACGAAGGATCTAGAAAATGTGAACCAGAAAAGTCAGTCTGCAGAATTGGAAGGATGTTTTGTATTCAAAGACCACATTTACATTGTCACTGGAGGAATTTAGAACCCAACAGGAACCTTTGTCATAATCTCATTGATTGTTTCGTTCAAATTGTGATAAAATCTAGTGTTCAGAATCATAAGGGCCTAGCTGCGATGGTCGATTGTATTCATCGATTTTCTCTTTGCATTACTACAGTTCAGTGAAGCAATTTTCCGAAATTATCGCAATACAATGCAGTGAAAGGTTGTATTAGCTAGAAAATAATGTCCATTCAGACGAGTTATTGAAAAAGAGAAAATTGATGAAGAGAATCGATCATCGCAGATTCAGAACGCAAATTTTCATGCGGTTCAAAACCTTTAAATCTGAAAAAAAAATCCATGGATATCTTTCGGCTAACTTATCCCATTTTTATATGATTTCAAAAGATCCTAATCTGATTAGATCGACTTTCTCTTTCGTTAATATCTCCGCTGCAAAAACATTCCCTGTTGAATTTAACGTTCTGAGCGCTAGATAAGAACTTCTTTTAGCAAATTGTGTAACGAAAATAGCACAAAATGTGTCTGCATAGCCGTGTTTATCACAAGAGATAGTCGATTAAGAGAATCGATCAAAGCAGATAGGACCTTTTGTAAAATTCATATTAATAGATTTCATTAGAAATTATGCCAGCATAGCATGCAAATGATTTGACATTCCCTGATGATTACCGAACAGGCAGCGAATTTTTCATGTGAGAAACCTGTGATCAAGATTGATTTCTCGGAATATCGTTCCAAAAATATTCAGAGTGTGTACCGCAGAACCCCGCTAGTTTGAATAGCTAAAATGGGAATTACACGGCGCTCATTTAGAATTTGTTTAACTGGTACCCCTACACAGGTGCGTAAAGGTGTGTAGGGGTACCAGTTGAGCAAATTATAAATGAGCGTCGTTTCAATTCCATTTTAGCTATTCAAACTAACGGGTTTCTACGGTAACCTAAACTCTAAAGAGCTACGCACAAAGCATCACGATCGGATACATTGCGGCAAATCTGACAATTCGACAATAGATTTAGCTGTCACTTTACCGCAACGGATCAGATCCGGCGGCTCTTAAGCGTAACAACCTTAAGGTAACAACTTAACTTAAGGTAACAAAGTATGAAAATTACATTTGCGATCGTCATGGTCAAACTGCTCTAATAGAGTTGTGCTTTATTTAAAACGCCACATGAAAGGTAAGTAAGATATATCATCCTTCCCGATCGGTTGCTTCTTTTCTGCTGCAAAATTAACCACTTCATTCGAGCAGTTAAAATGACGTTTAAGTGGTAGAAACTTTGAGATTTTTTTTCTAGAACAACGAGAAAAGTAGCGTGCGTTTCATAAAAAATAGAAATTAGTTGGTCCAGTTTTGTGAAATCGCTGGTAGAAAGTTATGCCAAAACTGCTTGACAAAGTGGTCAATTATTTGTAATGATAACTACGAGAATTGAGCCTGAACTTTTCGATTTCTTATGCTATTTTGAACTGATCAAATTATGTGATCGATAGATCTATCATCAACCAGATAGTTTTAGTCATAAATAAAACCCCCATTTCTCGAAGTTCTAGAAAAAACACTCATATTATTGCTCTATGATCAAGTTCGAGTGGTAGGAAACGTCATTTGAAACTGCTCGAATGATATGATCCATTGGCCATTTGAATTCCAAGAAAGTAACACGGAAGTTGATGGAGAACTGATCTCCAACCGATCTCGGTTGGGTGTACATTTCTTGAAATGTACAGCTCTTGATCTCAGCGTTGTTTCTAAAAGTCACTCTTTTAAGCAGTTTCAGAGTGACTTTCTACCATCGATAAGAAATTAAGTGTTTGTGAACCACTCAAATTATGACTGCTTTTGTGGATGATACAGCAGAAGACAAAATCCAAACACGATTTTACTCCGATGGCAGTAAACTGCTCGAATCAACCGGAGATTTAATCCACGAGCGAGCATACTGAGCTTGAGTGGCTCTTGATCACTGTAGTCACTCTTCTCGACTAATCAGTTCAATGTTAAAAGAACAGTTGAGCTACAAGCACTATGAAGCTTTCCTTTAGATATCTTCATGCTATATAATGTAGAATATTCAAATGGATCTTATCGTTCGAGCAGTTTAAAATGACGTTTACCACTCGTTGCCGTGGGAACGTCGTCTCAAAACTGCTCGAAAATGTCATTGTCACTCCCGATCATAAGCTTAAGAACACCCCCAAAAAACATGACAAATTTGTTATGTTCATATCTCTGTCATGTTACGTTCAATTTTCGGTCTCTTTAGATCATTTGAAAGGTATTGAATGGAACTTTTTTCGTAGGTAAATTGTTCAATATAATTTTCAAATTTTGTGTGCTTAAAGTTCACCCAAAGCTACAATATTTTTCAAAATTTACTCTGAAGAATCGTGACTGATTTTCTCAGAATTGGGATGGCCAAATTTTGTAATAAAAGTAGTAGTAGAACACTTATGCTATACCATTCATACCAGTCAAATAACCTTTGGAGATCGAAAATTGAACGTAAAATGAGAGATCATTGAACTAAACATATTTGCATGGTTTTTGGGGGTGTCCTTAAACTTATGATCGGTAGTGTAGACATAGCCAATCCATCGAAATTCAGTTTCATCTTACGAGGGCTACGTAACTTGATAAAATTAACATAAAATTGAACCAGATTTTCTCATATGTGGATATGATTAAACTTTAGTCAAAAATTTTCCCGATTCTCTTTAAAATATTCCCACATTTGTGATCACCTATTTTATACCTTGTACAGACATACAAAGTTCACTGTTGTACTACCGTTGTACTGCTTTAAGCTAGTACCACAAATTGTACATTTTGAGGTACTAGATTAAAGGAGTACAACGGTACTAATTTGTATGTCTGTCTGTGGTATTACCGTCTACACGCAAAACAACTGGCTTGAACATCAATTGCTTTGGTGACAGTCAGATGTAGTTGGACAACCACCTTGAAATAGTAGTTATGAATCCGAAAATGATTGGAGATTCTACGTTTCAGATCGATTATTGAAAGCTATGAAAGCTATCTCTATAACAAAAGTGGACAATATTTGCGCATCTTCTGGTAGTAACCGTTCTGCAGATAGATCATGATTTGAATTCTATCCGATAGGGATTAGTGCATACTATTGGATGCATCACGGCGTGTGTTAAGCTGTTTACTATTTTCCTCGGGTACTAACCTCAAAATGAATGGAATTTGATATGTGAAAATGAGCTTGACAGCGGTTTGTTATGTATTATCTTCGTATTTTCACTACCAAACTCTCACACACCAATACAACTGAAGGTAATAAACTCTATGCTGGAAAAATAAATGCTTGACTAACACCACAGAACAGAAGTGGAACATCGGTTCCAAAAGTGGCTCCATATTAATTTTGTGGACACTAGTGCACCTAGCGGTAGAAGGGAACCTTTGCCCGCAGTTTATATGGGCAGCATGCTTTGATGGTATGAGTGCCCATAGAAAATCCATGTGAAACGCATCCACAAGCATCGCCTGGTGAACAAAACTGTTCTCCCACTTTTTGATACACTGATTCTTTCACACTTCCACTTCTGTTCTGTGCTAGCACGTTGTCAAAAAAGCTAGCAATAGCTAATTCCGGAGAATTTCGAGATTAGGGTGTAATTGCTTTTGTAAACAGACACTTCATTAGACGATTTCGCGCGAATTAACTACTTCATTCGAGCAGATAAAATGACGTTTACTACCACTCGAACTTTGAAATGAAACATTATTTAGAGATTTTTTCTTCCAGAACCTCGAGAAAAGTAGCCCACATTTGTGCGTTTCACAAAAAATAGAAATTAGTTGGCCCAGTTTTGGAAAATTGCTGGTAGAAAGTCACGCCAAAACTGCTTGACAAAGTGGTCAATTAAAGCTCAATATCAAAAACTAACAACACAAACATGTAGATGAATGGTTCCTCTATATTTTGGTATAGTTTGTGAACAATTCGACAGTGAGCATTCATAAGGGCGTATACGCGATGATCGATTCTCTTCATCGAATTTCTCTTTGCATTGCTACAGCTAAGCGAAACAATTTTCTATAATTTGTTCAATGCAGAGTGGTAACAAGTTGTATTAGCTATCAAAAGCAATAGCAAACGTACCGAGAAACGTTAAATCTAGCGAGTTATTAACAAAAGAGAAAATCGATGAAGAGAATCGATCATCGCGTATTGGCCCTTATGCATGCTCACTGTCGAATTGTTCTTTTATTCGCGAGAAATCAGCGATTGACATGTTTGTTTACAAAAACAATTACGCCCAAATCTCAAAGTTCTCCGGAATTGCAACATCGGTTTATTAATCATATCATTCGAGTAGTTTTAACTGACGATTCCTTAAACTCGAACTTTACCATTTTACCATACAATAAAAATGGAGGATTTATTTAGGTTTTTCCTAAAGAACTGAAATGTAATACATCATTTTATTAAAATCTCTGATGACAGACCGTCATAAACCTTCTCGGTTGAGTGATGGCAGAGTGAGTAAGTGGCTGAGTCAGAAACCTTCTCGGTAACTTGTGTTAGTGCTAGTGTTACGACATCATAAAGCTCGACAGACTCATGACTGTCAGCGTGAAAGTTATGGATGCACTAACGGCAGTCCCGTCCCCGAGTGTATGCTTGTTGAAAATTCTCAAAGATCAGTAAACGATAATATAAGGATTTTCAAAGAATTCTTGTATCGAAAAACAGATTTTTGCGTATATCAATGGAGGAACTGCGAAAAATCATCGAATGAACCCTAATAATTTCAGGTTACTGTAAATGAGAGTATTATGAAATATTTACGGCAAAATCCTTAACCACTCCAAAATTATTTTGAAAACTTCTTTTGAATCGTTACAATGATAAATTAGTAACGATTCAAAGCAATTAAAAATGACGTTTCCACCATTTGAACATTACCATGGAGCAGTAATCAATCACTTAGATTTTGGACGTCCTTCAAAAAGAGATTTTAAGATAATAAGGCAATAAATATCTGATTTTTTAAGCCTTATTTAAGTTGAACACTCTTTTATCGAAATTCTAGAAGAAATAATATCATATTATTGCTCCACGGTAAAGTTCGTGAGGTAGAAGTGGATTCTTGAGTTCCTAACTAACAGTATTAACACTTGCCTTAAAATTCAGGACTTATTTTCATAAAATGTCTGGTACACACTAAGATTTGATTTTCATCTCAGTCATTTTCTGCCGACATCAAATTTCACAAATTTACTGAGATCTTAGTAAAATTTGTTTTCTGGGTGTTATTACCGAGATTCGGCAATCAAAAGTAACTGCTGGAATTATGCGATCCATTCACGGCCTCTGACTCAAGATCCGCTTTCGCCAAAATCGTGGTTACTCATAGACTTATAGAGGCTCTGAACCATTTGGCGGATTTTTTTAAACTTTAGGTTAAAATTTGACAGCTGGAACGTTATCGATTAACCCTGCTATCCGAGGATGGCTATTTCTGACTGTAAAGAAGTTAGATTTTGACAACTTTGGCTGAGTTCTGCTCGAAAATCGGTCCATCGTTAACACAGCTATTTTCGAACTAACTGCTCGATTTTGGGTAAATCTCACTTTGTCAAATATGAGTGACCTTCACTCAAAATAAATCAACGGAACTCAAATTTTAGTCAGCTTCGTCCTATTTTAACGTCATTGACGGCCGTCAAAACTGAGTGACAACATGAATATTACAAACAAGAGTGCTTACTTGTATTTACACATGATGTAATAAAATAGGTTATGACAATGCCTAAGCCGGCGCCGCTGGTGTAGTGGTAAGCGTGACTGCTTTCTAACACCCCAATGGGTCTGGGTTCAATCCCAGCTGAGGCATAAAAATCTCTGGTCACGTCTTCCTTCGGAAGGGAAGTAAAGCACATTCAGCACATTCGATTGCCGTTAATGGATGGCAATCGATGTCCGTCGGTGATTGGCACTAGATTGCGGAACAGAGACCGACGTTAAATAAAGGAAAAGAAGAAGAAGAAGAAGAAGAAGAAGAAGAAGAAGACAATGCCTAAAATTTACATCAATTCAGGCATAACATTTGATAACGGCACAAAAGCATTTGTAAACAAACTTTCTAATGCCCTTTACACGGGAACCGAAGTACGCCCGCGCAAACCAACAACATCATCGGATAGGTGCAACTATCACCTTCCCGAAAGGAGTATTGGTTTGCGTGGGCGTACTTTGGTTCGGGTGTAAAGGGCCTTAGAAAGTTTGTTTACAAATGCTTTTGTGCCGTTATCAAATGTTATGCCTGAATTGACGATGAACTGATCGAAAGTGATCGGTTTTTGACACATCCGCTTCACGATTTCGATGCGACGAAAGGGAGATGAAGTATTGAAAGCTGCTCGCTTTTGACAGAAAAGGGAGGCTATCTGTTTTTTCGCCACGCGCCTTCATCGATTGAGTGTGTGACGTTGATGAGCCTTGAAACTCGTATGGATTGCGAATTGAATTTCAGATTAACTTTTCCCCATAATCCTGGAGAAATTTCAAAACGAAATTAAGATGAAACCTTTAAGAACCAGCTGTTAAATGAGTTCTATATTCAAACCGCAAGCCTGCCCACCAGCTCAAACTTCAACTTATCTCAAACAGCAGCCACGTAATTTCCCATGCTCCCCGTTTTACCACACGGGTAACAATTAAATTATATCTGCAAAATCTCCTCACATACACCCGATGTCGACAACTATAACAACTGCCAACACGAGCGCAATCAAAGCAAGAGAAAGAATCATCGTCGCAATGAACTTTTTTTATTTGGTTGTCTCTCGGCTAAGCACCACACAAAATTGTTAAACGAAGCGAAAGCGAGAAAAGAACTCACGTTCCTCAGCAGTGGTGTCCTGCTCTCTTCAGCGATTGCCAGAAGAAGAAAAAAAAAGCGACAAAACAAAACAATTAAGTCCCCGAGAAAATCCGCAAAGCTCAATCATAGCCGGGCAGCCAAGCAAAACCCGGATCGCACGGCTAGCCAGAAGAAAACGATAATTATTGAAGCGGGGCGGAGAAGTCGGAAAAGTTTTTATAACCTCAAACTTCCCGCTGGGAAACTATTGCTCATCCACTTGTCAGTGCTGCCGATGACAATAGTCCTTGCGGCTTGCGGCGGCACCGGAATCGAATTAGTATTCCAAAGTTGTAATTGTGCATTGGGTCGGAAATCAACTGTTAAAAGTCGTTTGAATTTTAATTGAAATGGATTACCCCCCGTCTCATCATCAATGGAACCAATGGAAGCCAACCGGAAAGAATAGAAGAAGAAGTAGAAGAAGATAGGGAGTTTAACCAAAATTTTCTTCCAGTAACTGCATATTATCCAACAACATTTTTAAGCAAAAACATTATGTGATACTATTGAATTAACAATGTTTTTTTTTTTGAGTTTTAAATCTAAACAGAAGGCACACTGATTCGGTTTGAAAGGTCTTAGAGAGAAATGCGAGGTTCAATGCAAATCGTGAAACATCACCTTGCGTAGGTCAAATGTGCGAAAAATGAGGATGGGAGATAAGATGGTGCTAAAAGGAACGATTGAAAGTTTGATTTGTAAATTTCTGTGTGTTAAAATTGAAAACTAGTTTGAATTAAAAAAAAAGAAGGTAAAACAAAGAAGTGACATTGTGCAAGCGGAAAAGGTGTCGTGTGAGTAGCAAGTGTCGCAAGATTTGAAGCTGTGAGTGTACTAAGCAAACGATGGGAAAACTGTGTAAACGTAATTTTAATAGAAGAAGTAAATAAAAACCCATTTGAGGAAACCGTACGTGCAATATTGACTAGTTATGATTATTTATAATGGAGGTAACAAGCACATACAAGCAGAATTAGGGACAAAATACTTGGCTGAGAGCCATGCTGGTCTACTCGTTCTACAACACGGTAGGCAACTAAATGAATGAGCAGAACATCATTTATGTTACCTTTTCAATGTTTTCCTTCCAAAAAATAAAAGGGCAGTAATTGATGATGAATGTCAAAAAAAAAAAAAAATGAAAACAAACCATGTGAAAACCATTACATACTAATGAACCCAGTAAGTGAAGCAGAAGCTGCTGAACCAGAATAAGAAACAGCAACAGAGGTTTAACTAAAAGAAAATTTGCAAAAAATAAAGTAATGTTTTCTTAGTCGCTGTATTTTTACAAAGTTTATTGAATAAATTAATTGCTATTTCTTTGATATTAATCAATACTTACCTGACCTTACATTTAATTGAAATTAATGTTATCGATTTAAGGTGATTATATTGAAATTGATGATTATTTTTAATAATCATTACTAAAATTATTTATATTACAATTAACGATGGAAAAGTATATTTTTTATTTCTATAGTTTGACAAATGTCGATGAAAAATTAATAAACATAGACAAAGCATCTACAAAAAAAAAATCAAATGTATTTTGACCTATCTGATTCCGAATTTCAGGATTCCTTCCGCCAGAAAATTTCCGTTCGTCAACAGAAGTTTTGAATACGATTGCCAATCCAAGTAGCCAGCGCGTTTTAATATTGTATATAAACAAGCGCCCAGGGAAAACACAAATACAGTTGAAGCAACGCTACCGGAAGCGAGTAAACAAGCAAACAAACAAACAAACGGGGGGAAAAAGTATACCATTATGATGTGTTTATTTAAATTTAATCATCTTACGGATTGTTCCGTTCGGACACGTCACGCTTCGGCGGCGGCACCGGACGGGGAAAAGGCAGAGCAGTCAGAGAGTGGTTCAATTATTTACGTCGCGATCGAACCACCAGACGACGAAATCCGGCGGATCTTTTGTCCTCATCGAAGCGAAAGTATGAGTGCGTGAGTGTGTTTGCGTGTGTTCATCGTTGTTCCCAAATAGGTGTGCGTGTATGCGCGTATCGATGCCGTTAATTGTTTTCGATAGTGATTCGCTACTTTTGTTTGTTTTGTATTTTTTTTTTACTGTTTCCAACGCCATCTATAATAACTGTCGGATAAATTGTAGATCTTTGGAAAATTAATGCGACTTCACGAATATTTTCGATTGCCCGTTGTGAAATTAAAGTTCAAAACAACCACAAAACCCATCTAATTTTTCCATTTAAATTCGCGTATGGCTCTGCTGAACCCTCTTATTAAAGAGCGAATGGGAGTTGGAAATCTGTTGTAATATCCATATGAAAAGAAAACTCATTTGCATATGCTTGGTCTGTTGAGAGTATGGCAAAACTGATTTCGATATGCATTTTATGCACCAGCATTGGGGGCATCCTTCCGGAAACGGTTGACCCCCTCCCCCGAATCCAAAAAAAAAAACAGCACTTGTCCACTATAGTGCACGATTGTGCCAAATGTACAAGACCGGCGTGAAAACGAGAGAAATAATTTTATTATTTTTATTCAATTATTGACAATTGTATTCTCGAGAGAGGGAGCCAACGAACGGCACAGAATATGGTAGAGAACATGCTGCTGGGAGGAAAGTTTGTTTCCCCAGGAACCGGCACTTCATTTGGGGCCAATTGCAAATCTGTGCGCTGTCTTTTTACGTAAAAGACATTATGTGAAGTATTGATTGTTATGAAAATCTGAGTGTTCAATCCTTTTTACGGTAATAAACCAGTTTATTTCTTAAGTATTATTTATGGTTTTGATTTATCTCTACTTTGAGTACAGCAATAGTCGTATTTGCGCCAATATTATTCATCCTCCATTAAAACAGTATATTAAAACAGAAACAAAACTTTGCTTGGTTTGACTTTTTCTGCTTGCTCGATACTATTCATTTTGAAATTATATCAACCTCTTTCTCTATCTCTCGATGAAAATTAATACAAACTCATCAACAGTCGAGTTGAAAACAAAAACAAACGTATTCAAATCACAATTGGCGCAAAACCTACCGATCTTATTCTAAATCGAAAAGCCAGAAAAGCACGAACTTTTAAACAGTGAATTACGATTTAAAAAAAAAGCACAACGAAATTTTCCAACGTCTTCATATCTTTATATTCTCTTAATCATTCTTATCACATTTTCTCTTTTTCCTAATAAAACTTTTTAACGTTTTGCCTTTCTTTTTTCGGTTGAGAACAACGACATTAGGTTATCCAGCAAAGTATTCTTAATCTGCTAGCTACGAACAATTTTTCATTTCCTTTCAAATTTTTACCTCATCACCAACTTTCTTTCAAAGCAGAATCTTTCAGTACTTTTTACTCTAACCAGTAATTATTTATCTCACGTAATTTTTAATGCAATTCAGTAATTTTTCCGCTCGGTACTCACAATGTATAAATAAAAGTTTATCAATCTCAAAGTTTCGTTCCTTTTGGCCCTTCAGAAAAACGCTTTTCACATTAATAAGAAGAATCGCTCAAATATCAAATAACAAACGAAAAACCAAACCAAATATCGGAAAATGATCAACATTAGGATCCTTGGCTCCTCCCCCCCGTCTAACGACGACAAACTCAACAACAACAACCAAAAAAAAAAACCATCCTCAATCAACAAAAAACCAAAAACCAACCACACTGCCTTGCGTGTCTATGTGCGTGTCTCTGTCATTCTCTCCTGTTACACTTCCAGAGCTGAAGACGTACCGTATCGCGCAGATATTCGAGAAAGTGAACTCCCTGGACGAACGCAAAAGGTGTCTCCTATGCGGGAAGATAGTTTGCAACGTACGCAATCACTACTACGTGCACTTTCCCGGAAAATACGCGTGCAGTCTATGCACGGCCGTCTATACCCGCAGTGACACGCTGCTAATGCATTGCCGTTCCAAGCATCCGGAACTTAACGTGTGAAGATGGTAGCGAGACAGAGACGAACGCCTCCCTGAACGCCTATTGCCACCGCCGGTTTACGCTTGACAGAAGAAACCCAACCCCAGTAGTAGTAATAGTAGTGGACCAACCAAACGGACGACATACTGCGAAACCTCTCGGCCCGGCGGCATCCCCTATCTTGCTATCTCGTACCAACAACTTTCAAACGAAACGAAACAATCGTTGCGCCCCTCACACATTGAATTCACATCTTCCCTCCTCCAACATCAAATGTTGCCAACTTCATTCTTCGTTTTGATTTTTTCGTTAGATTTTGGTTTCGCTCATTTCCTACTTACAAAAGATTCTTGCACAGTTTATGTTTTTAACTACCAACCAATTCTATCTAAACTTGTCCTAACATTTGGTCTTGACTGTAGAAAAGTTCCAACAAAATCCAATTGAAAGCTCGTATCGAAAACCACAGTCAAGTTGAAAGGAATGCAATCAATTCGCAAAACATGCCACGGAGAAAGCGCCATCTATCTCTTATTAATGTGAACTAGCGTTTTTCTCGATCAAAAATAAAGTAGGCAACCACAAATTCAAACACGATTGGATAATTCGCGCGCACGTGGTGCACAATCGGAAAATCAAAAGCAAATCTGAAAGAAAGATGGCGCTAGACCAGTTCAGTTGCCACTCTGTATGAGTACAGTAAGTAAAAAGACGCCAACCAGTCACCATCGTCCTCAATCTCTCTAACTCTCAACCTGTAGCTGCTGCAGTCACAGCAATCGACACCCAATATGCGCCAAAGCTCATTCTACTTTTACTCTCTTTCTCACGCAACCACAAACCATTTGAGTTGATAGTTAACTCCCATTTTGATTTTCTTATTTTGTTTTTTTTTTAATTGCTCCTACCCTACCCGGGATAGCGAAAACCGTAGCATTGAATCCTAACAAGATCGTCATCTTTTGTTACCAAGCTGAAGAACAAAGTTTTTTGCTAATCTTTGACTTATCTTTCTTACTCATTCTCTCTCTCTATCTCTCTTTATGCTCTTCCTTTCGAACTAATTCTCGCTCTTTTACCTATCTTTTTAGTGAAAACGAATTTTTAGTTTGGCTAATATTTTTCTCTAGTTTCTGCTCTCCTTTCTAAAAAATTTACCAGAAAAAAAATACCAAAAAACTCACATTTTATCCAAGTATGTCAAAAAAATGTTTGTATTGAGATTGTATCGTTTACCATCTTCTCACGTATCTCTTCCCTTCCTACGTTCCCTGAAAAATAACGTATTACACATGGCGTTTACCGTAGCATCCTTTCCAAGGGTCCCAAATTTCCTGAAAAAAAACCCCTCATCAAGCATTATTTCGCTTCGTTTTAAGTTTTTAGTTCTCCCTCAATCTATAGAAACCATTCGATCCATTATAAGTCCATCAAACTGAACGAGATTTAAAAATGGCGTGGCACGTATTAGCAATCATATCCCCCTACCCCCCCTTCACACAGACACCCACACACATAAGTTTCCGAATTATTCCCCGCAAATCCCATATAATCACACCATCTCTGAACTGAAAACGTGGCGCACGCGATTGATTGTATCCTCTTTGTATCTGTATTTCACTCAATCACTCTCTCTCTCTATCTTTTTCTGTATCTGTGCAGTGCCTCACTCCAACGGGAGTGTCGCTGCGATCATTTTCATCCTACACACACGCTCATCATAAGTTTAATTTAATTTAGTTTTCTTTTTTCATTATGTTTCAATTATAATCAAACTGCGTAGTGCTAGCCCACAAAGGCTGCTAAAAAAAATCAAATTATTTCCCGTTTGTTCTAAAAAAAAAATAACCCGAACATAATGAACTTCACTAGACGAGCTAACGAATTATCGCAACGTTCAATGGAAGCTCCGAATCCGGATCACTCGCGGGACACGGAGATAAGCCTGCAATAATCAAAACCAAATTCATTACCAGTTCCGGTATTGTGGAGTAGGCAATTATGATTGAAACAAATTCGCTTGCAACTACTCTCTTCATTAGTTATTCATTTCCTTCTTTATTCGATTTTTGTGTTTCCCTGTCAATTCATTCGAATCCATCGATGCATAAAGCTAGTCGAACCAATCCTCAAACCATCTCAATCACCAATCCGCATCCTTGGACCACTCTTCTACCCCAAAACAATACTTTCTATCTGCTCTGTAACTTCATCTTCCCAAACACACACACACACACACACAAACACCATAGACACGTTCCTTTCTCTAGTAAGCTACGAGGGGCCCTACACAAGTTTCTTTGCCCAATCGGTGTGTTTTTGTTCCTCTGTTGGTTGCAGGGCCGGGGGGAGGACAGTATGAGCACCATTTGTCCCGTCACGCCAGCAGCATTCTCACGTCGTGTCTCGTAACGTCGCCCGACGGACCAGCTGGAGGTGGCGAACTGTCCCATCATCCGCACTATCCGCCGCACCATCAGATGTCCTATCACAACATGTTTACCCCCTCGCGGGAGCCGGGAACCGCCTGGCGTTGCCGTTCCTGTGGTAAGGAGGTCACAAACCGATGGCATCACTTCCATTCGCACACTCCGCAGCGATCTGTATGCCCGTACTGTCCGGCATCATACAGTAGAATAGACACGCTCCGTTCACATCTGCGGTCGAAGCACGCCGATCGGCTGAATGCACCCAAGTTTGGTACGCCAACCAATTGCAAAATGCAAATGTAAAACCTTCAGAACATCCGGATAACTACAGGGAACAAGGCGAGGCCTACTACTACTACAGATCACCGCACGACTCGATAAGAAGGATGCATGTAGACAGCAGCACCGTGTCACGCCTACTATTATCAACCTGCGAAAGCGCACTGTTCGTTGGTCCACAACACACCTACACACACACTACGTAAATGTTCGACGTCAGCTACACAAATCAAATGAAAACAAAAACAAAAACATCGTATCGTTTCAATGTCCAACCGTGGAGCCTAGCTTAACGATGCCATAAGAAATTATTATTTTCAAGTCAAGTTCCTAATTAAGGCTTTTAGTTATAAAACTAAGCGAATATCTAAGATACCCTGTGCTGTTCGGAGACCTAGCCAGAAACTGGCAAAAACCCGTTGGTTAATGTTTGATGTGTTACCAAATACCCAGAGCTGTGAGCGCGGTAAGTCATATCTGCAACCACCAAAACAGCAGATTTTTGTCAAAACAAAGCAAGAAACGTGAAATGTGACAGTGTTCAATTATAATAAATTTCATAACGCATAAGAAATCCACTCTGAATGGTATCATAAAATCACACTCACTAACTATGTAAATCAAATCAAAACATGTGCGTTTCAAATCGCAAAAAAAAACTTCTTGAATTTGTCCCCATCCACGTTATTAAATGATCGAATGTTATAGTTCTACTTCAACCACATTCTATAATTTCCAATTCATTGTTTTTTTGTGTTAATTCCGAGAGAGCTAGAGAGAGAGGCCTGTATCGACATGCGGAAAGTCTACGTCAACGGCAATGATGCACGCAATTTTACTCCTCTTCCACAGCAGACACAGAGGGGAGAGAAAAAAAAAACAATAGCCGAGTGGCATTAATAACAAAATCTGCGGATAAATGCAAATCAATGTGCGCGCACAAGCTCCCTCCTTATCCGAGTGCAACTTGATGTCAATAAATTTCAATAATATTGTAAAAATTATCGGCCCCGGCCAAACGCGTGCCCATGTGACACGCAACAATATTTATGTGAGAGAGGGCCGACTTTTTAACCCTGAAAGGGAAAACCCCAAACTGCGGGCCCTAGCAGCAGAAGCAGTAAATTAAAATTCACGAATATTAACGATGCCCTGGCCCGGGATCCGGTTTCGGGTACGGTCCCCTACCCCCCCCCCCCTTTTTCGTGCCCTTTTGGGAAGGGGTAAGTGGGGAATGACGCCCCATTTGACCTCAATGGATAAGTCCATCAGTGGTTGAGGGAGCAATGTGGCTAAATGCCTATAAGAACCTTGTTGAAAGTTTTCATAACCATACAGCAGCTTTAGTGCCACTTCCTGGTTCAAGAAGACAGCTGTTGGGGCGTTTTGAGTTCGGCTGGGACTCCTATTTAAAGCGGGTTAGTAGTGTACCAAACGCTCTTGTTCATCTGACATACCTAATCAACAACAGCAGGCGAATTAAATGCAAAACCCCTTGAACCTAATAGAAATCTTTCAACCATCCAACCTATCCAAGATTCAAAATAATTACGTAAGTTGTTTGTTTAAATTTCACTAATTGATGATCATTTCATTACGTTCATCTATCGATCTATCGACACATTGAACGATTCTCTTCATCAGTTTTCTCGTTAGAATACCAAGATAACATATTTCGTGCTATAATCACCACCCAGTTTGATAAAAGAAGATGGTATCTATCACAAAGATATATTTGTGCAGCTGAGTTAGTAACGAAAGATAAATTCGATGATGCGAATCGATCAATGCAGATAGGACCTATTGAAATTATTATCTAGACAATATTAAACGATCGCTGAGACTACCTCAGTGAGCGATTCATTTATAGAGCTGAGTGACCTGTGTTACTAGAAATTTCTCAAACAACTGAGTAAAAATTACTCTCTCAATGAGCTAGTCTCAGCTACCGTGAAAAGGGCAAGTATAGCTTAAGGACAAGGTTGACAGAATCCTTCCACTTCGCGTTTTCAGAGACACTATTTTCTACAACCAGAATTCGATCAGATCAGAAAATTAAACGCGGTGCTTGCTTTTCTGCAGCACACACCTAGATACATATTGATCTTTATACATTAATTAAATCACCAGAGGCGTGCCCGAGAAAATGCGAAGTTAACAAACAAATTGTATGGACAAGGGATTCTGTCAATCATGTGCTTAATAGCTTTCTTCATTAAAGTGAGTGCATTTATTGATAGAAATATACTAAGAAACAGACGGGATGTCAAAATTGGAACAATCTGTTACCTGCCAAATTCTTTGGAAAAGTCAGCCCAATCGAGCATACAACATGCAGATACTATAAGTGGAACTGTCTGGGGAAAACAGCTTTCAAACGACTTGAGTATTATTACGGGGAAATTCAAAGTTTTCCTCAAATATCACTTTATAACTATTGAATGTATTTTTTGAGAATTCAGGCATAACATTTGATAACGGCACAAAAGCATTTGTAAACAAACTTTCTAAGGCCCTTTACACGAGAACCAAAGTACGCCCACGCAAACCAATACCACTTTCGAAAAGGTGATAGTTGCGCCTATCCGAAGATATTGTTGGTTTGCCTGGGCGTACTTTGGTTCGCGTGTAAAGGGCCTTAGAAAGTTTGTTTACAAATGCTTTTGTGCCGTTATCAAATGTTATGCCTGAATTGCTCTCCACGTAGCTTTGAAGTACTGATTTTGGTCAGTCCTCTTCAGGAATGTGTATAACACTTTCGACCAGTTAGGTTAACATCCTCTAATGTCTTACGGTCATTTAAAATATTCCTACAATAAATCAAACTTTTTAATCACAGACAAACAGACGTAGCTCTTTAAATAAAATTATCTGCAAAACATAATACTGCTAAACATAAGATTTCAGTAACGACATCTCGCGGGCTTCTCGCGGAAAACAAGCTTGCTCGCTGATTCGCAAACAATGTTGCATGCAATAAAAACCGAATATAAAGAAACGTCAAAGTGATCCGATGCCAGCGCTGCGGCGAGTAGCTCGCGGAAACGATAACATTCAAATCAATCGTTAAATGCGCAAACGATGATCTAGAATGAAGAGATACGTCTGTTTGTCTGTGTTTTGATGGAATGCCCAAGTAACCACCAAGCCCGCTAACTACCCGATAATCACCCTTTTTGCGATATAAGGTAAATATAGGGTTTCCGAACCTTATATCAGTCGTATAGCAGTCTTATATACCAAAAAGGGCGATTAACGGGCTTGTTGGTTACTTGGGACCTTATAAATAGCTTTTTGAGCCTTTTAACTCTGTTATAATTGCTTAACAAAGATTATTATTATTATTTAACTTTATTAGGGAGGCTTTCAGCCTTGGGCTGGTTCGCCTCCACTTAACAAAGATAAATACACCTATTTAATGCACCTATTGCCGTCTTTCTCAGTGCCAGTGGACTATAAGTATGTACATGACATTGTGAAAGGCTACAATGGGTGAACAAGTTTCACGTGTATATTAGCGATAAATAATAATAACAAACATAAAATCAATAACTTCATCATACTTGAAATGCTTTCGACTGGTTTAAGGGCATTTTTGTCATTGAAATTTTTTTCTTCAACCGGTGTTGTAATGTTGGCAGCAAGAAATATCACGAAAAACAGACATGAGAATTTTAGAAATCTAGCGTTCAGAATTGCAACGGCCTAACTGTGTTGAACGATTATCGTCATCGATTTTCTCTTTTGCTAATAACTCTGCTTTCATATTTCGGAAAATTAGTTCAACTAACTATAATAATGCGAAGAGAAAATCGATTAAGAAAATTGATCATCGCAGCTAGGCCCTTTTGATTCTGAAGGGAAGAAAAAAAAACTATTGCAGTACCCCTCGTACCAAGTGAAGGTGGCATAATTTACGACACTTGCAAAAAGTTTGGAATTAAGCGTGTCATGATTTTCCTGAGCCATTAGTAAGCTTGACGGTTTGTAAACAAACACTATACACTAGACGCTCAACAACTGAAACATGATTACTTTTCACTTAGCGAACGGCATTTGTTAGCTAAAATGCATTTCAATCGGCTGTCCAAGGCATTTAAAATTCAGCGATATTCATCGTCGTGTTCAATATTGGTTAATTTTGACATTGTGAAATGCAGTATGCGGACTTTCAGTTAAAATACGTTTAAGCTAGAAGACTTTCTGTCAGCGAACGGCTAGTGTACTTTCCAAGACGAACACAGATCTCTTGTGAAAGCTTTTTTGTAGATATGAACATAAGGAAAATGGATGTAATGTCGGCCTAAATGTCCCTAATTTGGGCCCATACATAAATTCAGCAATCGACTAAATTTTCAACAGGGACCAAAAATATCCCTTAGTACCGTCCCAATGACGCGTTCATCTGGATAAAATTGATAAACAGCAGGTTTTAGCGATGGGCCGAATCTTAGATCCATAGGCCAACATTACAGCCATTTCCCCTACATTTTCAAAAAATAATACAGGCCACAATTAACCATATTGCCCAGTAGTTTTGGGACAACCTTCTACCAACGATTTTATAAAAAAAAAAGCTCCAGATTTTTCAAGCTGAGCATAAATAGGACCCTATTTTGTTGAGGTTATAGAAGAAACATATCAAAATATTGCTCCACGACAAAGTTCGAGTGGTAGGAAACGTCAGCTTAAACTGCACAGAACTAGCCAACATGGATGTATTCCTACACTGATTAACGAATCATGCCTGAAGTAATTTATTTTTATATCTTTATTAAGGAGACTTTCAGCCCTGGGCTGGTTTTTCTCCAATCTGACGTAAATGTTAACGAGACTCGTTCTCTCCCACAATCAAAATTTGATCCTTTTCGTCCGTTATTTTCTTATATCTAAAACTCACAGATAAACAGGGAGATTATTTCTTGAACAAATATTCAAATCGACGTAAGTGCTTTGGTAGACAACGGCTTCAAACATCAATTTATTGAATCATCAGCGCCAGGAAGGAGAAATGTTCCTCTACCTGATGATGGTATTAGTTTGCGTGGGTGGCTATCAGCTTCAATCCATTGACGTTTAATGCCATTGTTTTCAAACGTACTTACGCCGATTTGAATTTTATGTCTCTCGAGATTTGCACAATAGTTATTCAGAACTAGTTTGCCTGACAGCTGCTCTTGCAGACAATGAATTTCAAATTGTAGTTCAATCAATCTAGATAGAGCTGGAATTAGGGCTTAACAGCTTTTGCAAACAATGACTTCTCTCGTTGATTTCTAGGAATTCAAGGCACGCCTTCACAAGCCAATACATCCATCTTTCCTTTATTTAACGTCGGTCTCTGTTCCGCAATCTAGTGCCAATCACCGACGGACATCGATTGCCATCCATTGACGGCAACCGAATGTGCAGGAAGGCAGCTTCCACACCTGCGTAGGATATCGCACCAATTCAACACACATGGGCCGAGACCAACGGCTTTACTTCCCTTCCGAAGGAAGACGTGACCAGAGATTTTTATGCCTCAGAAAAATCCCTCCGACCTCGGCTGGGATTGAACCCAGACCCATCGGGGTGTTAGAAAGCAGTCACGCTTACCACTACACCACCGGTGCCGGCTAATACATCCATCGGGTAGGGGAAGTCTTCCTCTACTCGCAGGTGATATCGATTTGCGAGGGCGAGCCATGACTTTTGAGAAATCACCGAGAGAAGTAATTGTTTACAAAAGCTGTTACCCCCAAATTCCAGCTCAATCTAGAAAATATGTAGATTTAGCTCAGTAGTTTGATTTTAAATTTAACGTTTCGATGTCAGTTATATCAGTAGTAAGGACAATGAAATGAAAAGCATCCCAGTTCAATGTCCCACTTACACACCAAATTTAAGTTTTCAATATCAGTAAAACGGATTGCTGGATCATGACCAGCAATCCAATGCTTTACTGAAAAACAGCAAACGATATTTTTACTGAAAACATCAGCTAACATAAACTAACACCCAGTAAAAGAGCTGTCAAACTGTTAGCATCACAGTCGCAAGTATGTTTGCATTCGTACACCACCATTCAAACCGCAGGAGGAGGAAGAGTTTAAAAAAACTACAAATAGATAAAATTATGTGGACACTGGCTCGGACACTGGTTACATTTAATAAACGATACTTGGAAAGGAGTCTGGCGATTTTATCTTTATTATTCGTATATTTACAGAAGCTGCAAGCTCATATAGTGAAAACAAATTCGATTTACTGAATTTAATTGTTTAATCAGCAAAATGCTGCCAAATGTCAAAATTTTTAATTGCTGAAAGATAAGTAAAGAAATATTGCTGATTTTCAGTAAAAGGTTGTCATTTTGACAGAAGTTGGAATTGCTGAAAAAATCAGCAGCATTATTTTGCTGGAACGTTTGCTGATCTTTCATCAAGTCTAAAATCAGCAAAATTTTGCTGATGTTCAGCGATTTAAATTTGGTGTGAGCTTTGCTCTAACCTGAGCAGCAGCAAGTTGCTCCAACGAAGCTTCATTTGATGTTCTGTTCTGGCTAGTCAGCGAAAGTAGAGAGCAGTCACACATATGCTGCTGCTGAATATTCCCTGGATACACTCAGGACCCAGAGACTTCCGGAGAACTTCGAGATTTGGGCGTAATTGCTATTGTAAACAAAAATGACAATCGCTGATTTCTTGCGAATAAAAGCTCAATCTGGCGAACAATCTATTCCAAATGACAGAGGAATCATTCCTCTACATGAGTGTGTTGTTAATTTTCTAGGCTGAGTTTTTATTCGCGAGAAATCGGTGATTGAAGTGTTTGTTTACAAAAGCAATTACGCCCAAATCTCCAATCACTCCGGACTTGTCTACCGTGGAAACGACGGAAATCATAATCCAAACCGTCCAAACGATAGGTAAATTATTCGAGCAGTTGGCTACGGCAAAAGGCTACGTGATGATGAACCCCTTAACTAGGCGGAATGGGTGGCCTCTCTTTTAAAAGATTTTCTCGAGTGACCATAAAATTAGCTCCATTCTGTATTTGTCACTCATATTCGAGCAAAATGATGTCAAAATGATGAATGAATTTTATTCCTATTCGAGCAAATATTGTCTCAGTCTGTGATTAACCGCTATTGTACCAAAAAAGGATTAATAGGATCTCAAATTTAAGTCCAGATAACTGACGGAGCTCTAAAATTGAGCACGCAATAGCCGAGATCTCAATCGTCGCCCACGGGATAGTACTCACTAGATGGTCGAGCACGTGGCCAGTAAAGACAAGTGACGGCTGACGCTATCACCCCACGTTGAGTAGGGAGTCCTGTTCAACGTGCATATTAATCCTCCTGTTTTCGAAATACCAATTGAAGTCCGCTTACCTAAACCCTGGGTACTTAGGAGCCAATGTGAACCCAAGTAGAATTGAATCATGGTCTACAGAACCATCATAAATCCTCGAGAAGAGTCGAACGGGAGCCAAACATTCAGTTACTATTCTTATCTATCATCAAGTAGTATCATCTCATAGAAATGAGCATCATTTTTTTCGTAACACATTATTAATTGTAAGCTGAACGGCAAAAACCAGATGACTCAGAGAATAAATTATAAAAGCAAACATAGTATGTAAGACTCAGCTGGGTTGAATTTCATGGGAGCTCGAGCAATACTGCCACACTTGAAAAAATTCATGTAAATTTAGGTGCTCTGAGACTGACATATACGAGCGTCAATTTTGACATAAATTTGAGTCATAACAGACGCGAAATATAGCTTAATCAAACGTACTTTTCGTCGAGCAACGAACTTTTCAGTCTCGGAGCACTTAATATTACATGACATGTTTGTTTACGTCTCATCTTTTATGTCAAAGATGGATTCCGTCACTTGAAAAATTAGTTATTTCTAAGTGTGTGGCTCGGAGTTTTTGGCGGGATTCAACTGAAGAAGAGCCAATTTCAAACAATTTTCCAATGGGTTCCAAAATAAAATCGATTGAGTCCGCAATACGCAGCCTAAGCCTAATTCCTGATTTGAATCAGAATAGATTAATAACTATCGCTTAGAGAAACCACTGTCCATGGTTTAAAAGTTCAGGCAAAATACAACTAAAGGGTGGGGCAAATTATCAACCTTAGTTAAAAAAAAATCCAATATCTCAAAACTCTGAACATTTGGAATTAAACTAATGCCATGTCCCAAATCCTTAACTTAAGGTTTACACACAGACAAACAGATGTAGCACTTCATGTTGGATCATCGTTCACGCATTTAACGATTGATTTGAATATTATATTGCGTGAACTGCTCACAGCAGCGCTGGCATCGGATCACTTTGACGTTTCTATATAGTGGAAATGGCATAATTGCTCCTAATTTGGGCATAATTGCTCCTAATTTGGGCCCATACATAAATTCAGCAATCGACTAAATTTTCAATAGCAACCAAAAATATCCATTAGCACCGTCTCAGTGACGCGGTCATCTAGATCAAATTGATAAATAGCAGATTTTTAGCAAAGGGCCCAATCTTAGATCCATAGGCCAACATTAGAGCCATTTCCCCTATTCTGTTTACCTTGCATGCAACATTGTTAGTGGCTTTAGCAAGCAAGCTTGTTTTCCGTGAGAAGCTCGAGGGATGTCGTTCCGATATCCTATTTATTGCGGTACAATGTTTTCAAGAAAAACTTATTCAAAGATTTACGTCTGTTTGTCTGTGGTTTTCAAGTTTCCATCTCAGAGCATTGATGAATCTACACGGCTAAAACTATTAGCTTGCAAATGTTCTTTATCAAATCTTCTTTGCCGTTTTCTCCAAGTTGTATGCCACAAAGTTAGTGAACAAGATCCATATTTGAAGATTTAAATAGAAATTCTCAATTGAAGGGTTTGGAACTATGGGTACTACCGCGGTATCAAAAGACACTCCATTTCATCTTCCGACTTTTTCTCGTAAGGGGTGATGGACGGTCAAACCAAAACACTACATAAGTAGCACTGTAAATATATACCGGGAGAATTCCGACAACATTTTGGAGTTTCTGTCCAGACTGCGAATTGTATGGCGAAAACGTCATCGCGCGGAGGTTCCACAATATGCCAGCCTAAACTTTAAAAAAATGTGCTCTTTTAATTTGACACATAATGTACTTCTGAGTGGGAGTTGGTTCAAATTATCAATTTTACTTCACACTGCTCAATCTAGTAAAAATGTTAGCCGGCGTCGGTGGTGTAGTAGTAAGCGTGACTGCTCTCTCACCCCAATGGGTCTGGGTTCAATCACAGCCGAGGTCGGTGGGATTTTTCTGAGGCATAAAAATCTCTGGTCACGTCTTCCTTCGGAAGGGAAGTAAAGCCGTTGGTCCCGGCCCATGTGTGTTGAATGGGTGCGATATCCTACGCTGGTGTGGAAGCTGCCTTCCTGTGCCCATTCGATTGCCGTCAATGGATGGCAATCGATGTCCGTCGGTGATTGGCACTAGATTGCAGAACGGAGACCGACGTTAAATAAAGGAAAGAAGAAGAAGAAGAATAAGTAAAAATGTTTGTTTTTTATTGCCGTTATTTTTCACGCTTCCTTTCTTTCATCGTTTTGACGCTATCCGGCAGCATTTTCGTTTGAATAATTTCCAAATTTATACTCCAGTTCAGTAACCGTGCCGTGATAGCCCAAGTAACAATTTTGGTTTTATGAAGGTTCTCCAGACCATAATATAGACTTTTAGAATGCTTTAAAACCTCTATAAAGCTTGCAATGTTATTTTGAAGCGATAGGGATTAAGAACATTAAATACACGTCAATCAAATTTAGCATTGCTAATTGATTGAAAGTTTCAGTACATTATCAACATTGATAATGTATTGGGGCGGGGCTTTTCGAAAGTGAAAATAATTTCAAACTGCTAGCGTTCTTGAAATGGGCTATTTAACCTACGGCAAAGCTATCACCTGCTAACTCCCGGATTTGCTTCTTGCAGTCATAAAAAAATGGTTGCTGGTAGATTTCAACCATAATGCCACTCAAATTTGAGTTCCGTTTACTCAAATTAACAAAAACAACGGCCACTCATATACCGAGTAAAATGTTCCTCCCATAAGAGGAAAATCGAGGAAAATTTTACTCAGTCTTTATTGTTTATTGCGAGTAAACGGAACTCAAATTTAAGTGAGATTCATCGGCCGTGCTGGATGTCACCAAAGAACGATTTTCCTCAAAATGGGCGTTTTGTAGCATGTACAGCTCTACCCTACCGCACTACACAATGGAGAAACCGGAAATGTAAATTTTTCGACAACAGAATGAAACGGCCTTATTCACACACACACGCACCCGAAACCCGAAAGAAGGGCGAAGAAGAAAAACCATCAGTCACCACCCTCAACACATACACCACCAACCACCCATGCGAACCAATTTTCATCGCTAATGCACGCGGCTCGAAATGCGCATTTCGACGGGGAAGGTTAATTATCGACCGATAATTCTTTCGGAATGCAGCAGCCGCGTGGGGCTCGAGACGAATTAAAAATTCTCGGATGGCCATCATTATTATAATGGGAATGACCAGACAGACAGACCGACCGATAGAGACGAGCCCGATCCCTATGGGAGTTGACTGGCGGACGTCGCCGCAGCCGAGTATACGCATAAGCGATTCATCCGTCCGTCAGCTGGCGGGGGTGATCGGTTTCAATTTTTTGGTGAGCCGAACATCAGTTTTTTTTTTCATTTCACCCCCGGTTGCAACAACTGTCCGTTACTCTTTCAACAACAAACGGTGCAAGTAGTGTTTATTTGAACGGTAATAATGAGATTTTTGCAGCTGATTTCGTGTTAAATTAAGCGAATTAAATCAATCATTGGCTGCGGTATGCGACATGCTTGTTTTTGTGTGTCTGTTTTGGTGACCTGGGGTAGCATCGGTGGGTGAAGGAGAGGGGGAAAAGTTACAATGTTTAGGGGGGGAACAATGATATGTTTAGCGAATTTTTATTATAATTAGCATATCATTTAATGCAGAAAGAGCTGTTAAAAAGGCTGGTTACGATAGAGAGTAGAACGATACCGAGCGGGATTGAGCCTGAAATCTGATATTGAAGTTCGTGTTTTCAGCGAAATTTTGTCCAGAGAAACTCAAATTGAACATGTTGTTACATTTACTGGTTAAATTTGTCAAAATCGTCTCTAATTTTGAGATTTAAATTAGTTCCTCTTCGAGGACGAAATTCATAAACGCTTTAAAAATAATAATGAGATAAATTGGAAATTTGTAACCTGACAACTGTAACATATATGGTACGACATCAACTATACGCACAATGTTATTTCAATGTGAAGCTTGCAAAAAATGAAAACGTGACTTGTATTCCAGGTACTGTTTTCTGAAGATAAGATCCACAGGCCCCTGGCTAGTTGGTTACTTGGGACGTTCGGCCGCAACTTTGAACAGGCCTGTTCTAAGCTCGTCAGTTGACCTCTTCTGGTAACAGCTTTTGGTAACGATATGAGCGAAGACAACAAATCAAGAAGACTGGCAACTCTTCCATTTTCTCATACAAACGCTATGAGACAGCTACAATCGCGTCATCTGCCGCTCAAAGGTAAATCCTTCGAACGAATTTGATAGCAAAGATTATATCCTCAGAAGAAGGGTTTGTGTATTTGCTCATTTTTCTATGCGTTGCTTCCACCTTCACTCAAGTGCAGCGCTACTGTATCTGTCGCTTGGATTCTGGCAAAGTTGCCAGTCTTCTTGATTTGTTGCCTTCGATATGAGTCAATTAATCCCCGATTCATTGCTTCTTTCGTACGCTCAAACACGATCGTAGTGACGTCATAACGTATGTTTCAATCGGCGTTTGCATAGGAAATTTAATATAGATTATAGAATGTCTGTATAAAACCAAAATTTAAGAATGTTCTTCCACTGAATGTTGAGGTAATTTATTGAATATTTTATTACCACACTGTATACCACTGCCGGTGAGTTGTTGCCCGTTTCCAAGTAAGGAGTTATCAGAAAAATTCATAACACCAGGTAATATTTTCCGGAGACTTTACAAAGAATACAATCAAGCGCAAGCATCATGCAAACATAGCTGGGATTTGCTATAATTCATATTTCGCAAATTTGCTTTCGAGTGGTATGACGTCGTGACCATCCTCTCCCGCAATGTTTACCTTTTACCCGCTACCTACACATACGAGAGGGCTAGATCTCCGTCCACACTTTGTATGGACCAGGTTGTTATGGGACGTCCCTCTACTAGAGATTTAAATAAATAAAACTCCGCTAAAATTTCGGTTACTCATGGACCGAGTAAAAATCTGCTCACATTTGAGTAAATAATACTCATATCCCAAGTAACAATTTTGGTTTTATGAGGGTTCTGTAGACCACAATTCAGACTTGTAGAATGCTATAAAACCTCTATAAAACTAACAATGTTACTTGGGATTGGAGCGAAATTTAGTCGAATATGAGTGACATTTCAAGTATGAAATTGCAATTAGACGCATGTGCTTTTATAAACAAAGAAGTGTCAACTTGTCGAGACTCTTTACTCGTCCAGGCAAACTAACTTTACCATCATATTGAGAAAACTTTACCCCAACCTGATGGTGGTGTTAGTTTGCGTGGGTGAGCTAATAGTTTCAACCGATTGTCGTTTGAATCTTTGTTTACAAAATTAGATACGTCTATTTGAAAATTAATCCTTGATTTGCTCAAATTCGAGCAGATTTTTACTCAGTCTATGAGAAACCGCGTTTTTTATCGAAGGGAAGTAAAGGGAACTCAAAATTGAGTCAGATTCTACGCCCGTGTAAATGTAACATGCACATTTTCACTTTATAAAATGAAGTTTTTATTGGTTTAACGATTTTCTGATCGAATTCACTTTGTTTCATGTTTGCGTTTCCGCATTTTTTTCAAAAATTCATCGAATCTGCACCGTATGAAAAAAATCTTGTGAAATCCTGCGATGTATAGCGCACACGTAATTAACGCTTGATTTGGCGTAAATTTACACGATATTTCATGTTAATTTAAGCTAGTAAGAAATTTCATTGCTTGTGGCAACTATAGCTTAAAATTAAACGAGACAAGATTTTACGCAACAGTTAAAATTCAGAATGTTATTCTGTGTGTACTCTAAAAATTTATTAGAAACAATTCAAGACCAACAATTGAAAAGACCTTAACTTAATTTTATAAACAATCCTTGTAAGGCCATTTTCTTCTTTTTTCACACCTACATTCGCAAACCTAAAACACAATCGGGTAGAGGAGAATTTCCCCTACAAGTTCATTTTGTTGGTTTGCGTTGGCGGATTTCGGCTTGCAACAAAATTGCCTTACAATGTTTGTTTACAAAATGGAGTTGAGGCCTTTTAAATTGTTGTTCTTGAATTTTCCAAACGCTAACAAGAAGAATATCAATGAATTATCGGCTCCGTAAAGCTAACGCGATTGAGCCTTACAAATAAACGAACTAGATAAAAAAAGAAGAATATTCGGATATTGACTTTGCTCAGATCATTTACTGCATATTCTGTATATTTGGCCCCTAGTGTACCGAGTCCAAGTGGACGAATCCAGAATTAAGCTAAAACTGTAATGTGTCTATCAAAGATGTCTAAATTTATTTACCTTTACTTTAGATTTGATAAGGAGATGTTATTAGAAATCTAACACTGCTTCTTGACTCCAATTCCGTCATACGAGTTTTAATTCCGTCCAAACATATTCAAACATCATTGTATTGACTTCGACATACGAATGAAGGCATTCGCCAGAAGCGCTTCTTTTGTTTTTGAGAAAAATCGATGTAAATAATCGTAGGTATTATGCATTCTTATGATTCTTATAGACTTTTTTTTTTACCTTTGAACTCTCGACCAACAATAAAAAGGCCTATCAGCGTTTGTTAACAAAACATGGTGAGCCCTTACCTCGGAGCAAAATCGGTTAGACGGAACTTTCCCCTACACGATGACGGCATTGAATTGCGTGGCCGGCCTTCGGTTTGCGATACGTTAATAATGAACAGTAATGAGAATTTTTAATATGTATCTCATTTGAAAAATCACTGATATAATGCCGTTATCCCGCTAGAAGTCATTTGAAGTTAATGCAGAAGTCCTCTGTTGCCAGGTAAAAGGGAAGGGAATCTTTCCAAACCCGTGATGCGAGTTCCACTGTTTTTCTCTTGACGTGACTCTTATACACAGACTCTAGTTTGAGCTGGGTACTGCGGAGTCGATCGATGTTAATTACCAGCTAGTAGAGGACAAATTAATCTAACTGTTGGTGTCGTTACTTTGCATGCGTGAGCTTTTATTGGCGAGAAATCTACGGTTAAATCCATTCTTTACAAAAGCAATTTCACCCTTTTCAAATATTGGCACCGATTTGTTGCTTCTGAATGTTTGACTCCCATTTGACAGTTCACGCTGGATACCAAGTGACAACTCTAATAAAAATGCTATGGTTAATTTGGGGTATCACCCAAACCATTTGTGGAATAGTTCAATCATTTGGGTTATCGTTCGTCTATGATATTTTTATTATTATGGAAGCACATTAAGTGAGTCCGCAGTACCCAGCGTTAAAGTATGCGTTCCTTCTTGCACCCGATTTGCTGGGCAACGTGTACAAAGCGATGCTACATATCTAGGATGAATTTTCAAAATGACGTATCTACATTTGTAAACAACGATTCAAACGTCAAGTTTCGACCTTTCAACTAGTCTTCATAAGCTAACAGCATGGGGGAATTTTACTCTACCTGATGGAAGTGTTAATTTGCGTAGGTATGCTTAGAGTTTCGACAAATTGTCATTTGAATCTTTGACTCCAAAAGCAGATACGTCCTTTTAAAAATTCAACATTCTGCCCAAAATATCAACTTTTTTTTTGCTGCATTCAATAAGAATGGTTTGCTGCATTCAATAAGAATGGTTTTGATGATGTAGAGAATGTGTAGTTGAAGATTGAGCTCGCTACTTTGTATGCAATTTATTATCATAAACTTTCCATGCAGAAGGGACCATCATCTTTCTGTGAGTTTGCTGATAGAAAAAATGTGGTGCAGGAAGTACGGGAACATACTTTTAATCGACTGCTTTCAGGGCAACACTGCATCTTGCACTTATGACATAGGGGAAATGGCTCTAATGTTGGCCTATGGATCAAAGATTGGGCCTATCGCTAAAGATCTGCTATTTATCAATTCTATCTAGATAAACGCGTCATTGGGACGGTACAAAAGGATATTTTGGTCGCTATTGAAAATTTAGTCGGGTTATGTATGGGCCCAAATTAGAGGCATTTAGGCCGACATTACATCAATTTCTCCTAGTAGCCTGGATTTTTTGCTCTATTCTTCGCGCCAAGTACAATTGATGGAGCATATCAGAAGAACATCATCTTCGTAATCATTTAATAACTAATTATCCTGACGTTCAAATAAAATGTGATCTTCTACAACTTTGCAGCTGGGAAAATTTCACACTAGTATATATAGCAAACTTTCCGTATGTCATTACGGTGAAGGGCTAGCACGATGCGAACAAATGGTTCACTTTTCTTAGTAATTCTCATATAAACTTCAAAGGGCCAGTGCAGTATAAGTTCGCATCCAAATGAGGTCAAATTTTGGAAGAATTATCAGTATTTGAAATTGGTGGCTCAAATTTGATACTTTGAACCACTCTAATAGTCCAAATTCCGTGGTAATCACTATAGAGACTATTGATTCCATAGATAAGCGGAGGCACAAAAAGTTGTTTTGGCAACCATGAAAAATAAATGATCTTACTGGCATCCGTGAAAAAAGTTCATGCCATCATACACGGTATTTCGCGAAAACCCATCAATGGGTATAAAAACACCAATTTATTGTCCGCGAAATAAATCGGAATGTGGAGTGTGGAAAGCGTTTAGTGCTCATAATATTACAATACTTCTCCCTCAAACAACACCATGATGATGTCATGCTCGTTTGGCTACACTAACTGACAGTTCGTTTGGCTACATTATACTTTTCCTCCACTTATCTATGGAATCTATAGTATCTATAGTAATCACTGGTGCACGGGTTATGAAACACAAGATTTATTGAGCCATAATTTAGAACTTGAAATCTAGTGAGGGTCTACGATAAGAGAGAAGTGATCTCCAATCAAACTGACTTGGCAACAGGTGTCTAGGCAATTTCTAGCTACGCTGCCAATAAAAACAAGATAGCCACTACTCGATTGGCTGTAGTATTGCCAGCTCAAATGGCTCGCAAACAGACAGCCAACGTTACGGATTATTAAATTTACAACGGATCAAGTTTAAAATTCTCTACGGATCAAGTTTGAAATTCTACGGATTTTAAAAATTTCTATAGATTTTTTTCAGTAGTGCACAAGCAACTCTGTGGATTTTCTAAACATTGGTCCGCTAGCAAATTGTTGAATTTAGCAATTGCAGTGGAAATAAATTTTCTCTCTACGGATCGCACCCCATGAATAGTTAACAACACTAACAGGCAGTCCGCCCCACTCTGTGCACGGCGAATAATAATGACCAAAATTTGAGCTTAGTTGACTCATAAATCACATAAAGTGCAGGAACTCAGCAATGAGTAAATTTGCCTCACGTTTTCTCAGATATTTCCAGGTTTTTCCGGGAAAAAAATTCCCGAATATGAGAAAAGTAATGGTTGGATTCACTCAGTCTATTGGTACTACTCCTAGACTGAATAAAATTTTCGTCAATTTCCTCATTTTCTGGCTGATTTTTGAGGTTTTCCACAGAAAACCATGAGGCAAATTTACTCATCGCTGAGTTCCTGCACTTTTGGTGATTATGAGTGAACTAAACTTAATTTTGGGTCGTTCTCATTCGCCGTGTGTATTTAAAGGAAAAGATCGACATATCTCTAACGATTCCCATAAGAACTATCGTAACTAAAGTGTTGTTACGAGAACTTTAAAATTAAGTCCGTGCCAAATCCGCGTGAACTTTAAATCTAAATCGCGCCCAATTTGCGCGAAATTTAAATTAAAACCCGTTAAGTCCGCTCCAGAACGAATCTGATAAGCAAATCCGTGCAAAATTTGCGCCAGAACAAATATTATAAGCAAATCCGCGAAAATCGCAAAAGTTGCGAAATCCGCGTTGTTGTAAAAACGCTGACTGAATCATGTCAAAATACGAGACGATTAAAAAAAAAAGTCTGCATCTGAAAATAAGGTGTAAAGTTCATATGGTGGGAAACCTCATTTTAAAGTTCTCGAATTATGTGATTCATTGATCACTTCATTTGAGCAGTTTAGAATGACATTTACTAGAGTCTGTGTATAAGAGTCACGTCAACAATGGAACTCGCATCAAGGTTTTCGAAAGCTTCCCTTCCCTTTCACTTGAAGACATCAGAGAACTTCTGCATCAACTTCAAACACCGACAAACGGACATGACACTTAATTCTGACTTACGCCCGAAAATCGTTAACGGTCGATTTAAATGTGCAGTGATCCGAACTATCAAAACCATAGGATTTTTTGATCTAGATAAAAATAATTTGTCCAGAATAGATCAGACACGAACCAATTAATAAATTTTGCATGCGGGTTCATGGCATAGCTAAATATTTCCCGCGAACCCGGAGCCAGATGTCATTAGTGTGCTTTGGTCAGAAATTTTATTGTTTTTGCTATGTTCATTCATGTCGGTTTGTCGGTGCTTCAAATAACTTTAAGCACGAAAACAAATGTAGTAAATCATTACGTCAGGGTTTATGATCATTTCTTCGATTATATTTTATATTTTATTGCAATACCTTTCGTGGAGCATCGTAATGTTTGTTTACTTTGCACGATAGGTAGCCAATTTGACAGTTCAGACTAAGGGTGGGGTGTCATGTGCTGTACAAAGACGTCGTTTCCATTCTACTTGATCCATTGCTGCAAGTCGCCAACCAGTCAGAAGTTACATTTACTAGGGGAAATGGATGTAATGTCGGCCTAAATGCCCCTAACTTGGGCCCATACATAAATTCAGCAATCGACTAAATTTTCAATAGCGACCAAAAATATTCATTAGGACAATGACGCGTTCACCTAGATAAAATTGATAAATAGCAGATTTTTAGCGATGGGCCCAATCTTAGATCCATAGGCCAACATTAGAGCTATTTCCTCTACCAATCGAATTTTCAAAATTCTGATGATATTTCTTCTAGTACCAGGAGAAAAGAAGTCTACATACAGGATGCGTGACGAATTTTTGCAGTAAATGGCATATTTGAGAAAAAATACACCAGTTAGTTATTCTAGCAATGAATTTTGTGCGATTTATTTTCTTTCGCAACATATGGAAGTTGTAAGTAAATTTATTAAAAAAAAATTGCCTTCCCTTCGACTGTAGTTAGACGCTTCCGGAAACTGCAGTATGCACGTTTTAAAATGTTTCGATCCATAGATGTCATCACTGCCTTGATTTTAGCTTTTAGCGACTTAAGTGTGATGTGAGGGGTTCTATTGGTATCCCGTTGGACGACGCCCTATACAAAATAATCCAACGGATTGATATCGGGACTGCTTGGGGGCCAAATTTCTTCCTCCCAAATTTACGAAATATTTTCCGTAAGCCATTTCTGTGCTTTATTAGCAGTATGAGCAGGTGCTCCGTCTTATCACTTTCCCAAGCCTTTTTTAATATTATACACTGTTCTTTCAGACACATTTACCGACCGAATTATTTCTTTCATGCATACTCCGGCGCGCAACAAAGCGACAACGGCTGACAGATTGCTCTCTTGTTTCGACATCTTTACGTTTACTCAACATTGTTTGTTTAAATCTTACACCTAACAGTATAAGCTATCCAGTGCTGCCAAATATATCTAAATCATGATGCACAAGCATGAGAAATTATTATTTGAAATTTACTGCAAAAATTCGTCACGCACCCTGTATGTGAGATCCTAAATAATAGCAATGTCGTTGACTTAAATTTTCTAAAATCACTGGTCACGCCAAAACTTCTTGACAATGTGGGTTATTATCACCGACAAACCGACATAAATGACTCTACAAATTACGAAGAAATTTCTGATCAAAGCACAAAATCCTAGCCACGAGCACGCGTACAAAATTTATGAGTTGGTTCGTGTCTAATCTATATCGGACAAATTATTTTTATCTAGATAAAGCATTTCTATGGTTTTGACAGATGGGATCGCTGTACATTGGAATCGGCCGTTATGGATTCTCGATCAAGAATTAAGTTTAAGTTTCATGTCGGTTTGTCGGTGTTATTATCATGAATTAACCCAGTTTTTCTAGGAGCTCCAGAAGAAACACTCTCTAAATATTCCACCATGGTGAAGTTCCACCTGCTCGAATGATATGAATAATTTGTTTAAAATGCGTTTTGCTGCTTATTTGCGCCATCAATATATAGAACGGTGAAAAAGGAAGGGAAACGAAGAAACAATTTTAGCTGCAGAATAGCTAATACAAATTGGCACATCCAGCTAACTTTGCCACATGGAAGCTTCATGTTGTGCCTTGAAATTTTCAACTTTCAAATGACGATTCGCTGAAGCATTGAATTTAAGTCGAATAAAATCACGAATGGGTCATTTTGTCCAGCACTTTCAGCGGAATTTCTACCAGCGATCCCAAATGTGTTGTAAATGATCTGAATGTTGACTACTTTTCTCGTTAAACCTGACTCAAATTCTAGTTCCGTTTACTTAAATTCGCAACTGACTGAGTAAATTCTTCCACTAATATGAGTAAATGAGTAACATTCGAGCAGATATCAGATTGAATACGAGCAAAATCGAGAAAAACTTCACTTATTCTATAAGTGGCCGTGGTTTTTGTGAATTTGAGTATACAGAACTCGAATTTGAGGCAAGTTCAACGGCCGTGTGGGACGTCAATCTATCCAGCGGGACAAACTTAACGAATTTCAAAGTTGATACGCGTTTTGGAATGTACAAATAGCGTACCATAGCGTACCTTCAAGGATTTTGAACGTACCTCAAAGCTTCCCGGAAAACCCGTGTCCCGCTGGATAGACACACGATTTCAGCAATGACCAAGTCGATCGACCAGATTTCTATGGAAATGTGACGTACCAAATGCGTACTTTACGAATCTGTAATTCATTTTTACGTACTTCTTATTTTCACTTAAATGCTTATACTAAACTTTTTAAATCGGTTTATATATGAATTATGGGCACGGAAGTGGATTCCTCGTGATTTAATTAAAAATAATATTATTTTAAAAATTCCATTTTTTTTTATGAGTCATTAGAGAAAACCTCATCAAATGATCAGATATCTTTCAGAAATTATTCCGATTCCGATCAGAAAGTGTTTCAGAGATATTCAGGAATAATTTCTGAAACATGTCTGATCATTTGATCAGGTTTTCTTTAATGTATCACCGAAGAAATAGAATTTTTAAAATAATATTTTTTTTTGTAAATCGCTGGTAAATTCTATAAGAAAGTGAATTCCAGTTATGTACGTTGGTCATGACCGATCATAAATTTATCAAGGCATTTCTCATGATGGAGTTTTCCAAGCAGCACCGTGCGTCTCCATAATTATTCATGGAATTAACGGTTTTGTTCAAAATTAGTATATTTTTAGAGGATGCAAATAAAAAAACTGTTTTTGGTCCTCAAATTGGCTAGAATGCACTTAAGTATAATGTTTTTATATGAAATCAAGCTTAAATTTTACGAGGAATCCAATTCCGTGCCCACAATTCATATACAAACCGATTTAAAAAGTTTAGTATAAGCATTTAAGTGAAAATAAGAGGTACGTTAAAAATGAATTACAGATTCGTAAAGTACGCATTTGATACGTCACATTTCCGTGGAAATCTGGTCGATCGACTTGGTCATTGCTGAAATCGTATGTCTATCCAGCGGGACACGGGTTTTCCGGGAAGTTTTGAATTACGTTCAAAATCCTGGAAGGTACGCTATGGTACGCTATTGGTACATTCCAAAACACGTATCAACTTTAAAATTCGTTAAGTTTGTCCCGCTGGATAGATTGACGTCCGTGTGGGAAAGCAAATCTTAAAACATTACTTTATCATTTAACGAAGAAGCATGATTAAGATGGATGAAAAAAGTACATTTTACTCACTTTTGAGTCGTTCGTCCTAGAGAGGCTGAATTGGGTAAAAGCTGTTTAAAAACTACCCAAATTTTGGTAGAATCCACCCAGATCGATCAAAACTGAACCTACCCAAAAATGGGTAAACTGTGTTGGGAGTGACAAGTTGACAAATGAACAACATTGACATGAATCCGATCGATGTTGTTCATTTGTCAAATTGTCACTCCCAACACAGTTTACCCATTTTTGGTTAGGTTCAGTTTTGATCGATCTGGGTGGATTCTACCCAAATTTGGGTAGTTTTGAAATAGAGTGTAAAGCTCTTAAGTAAAAGTATGGACGACTGTCACCACAAAATTGAAAACAATTGACCACTTTGTCAAGCAGTTTTGGCGTGACTTTCTACCAGCGATTGCACAAAACTGGACTAACTAATTTCTATTTTTTTATGAAACGCACACATTTTGGCTACTTTTTTCGAGGTTCTAGAAGAAAAAATCTCAAAATAATGTTTTATTTCAAAGTTCGAGTGGTAGTAAACGGCATTTTAACTGCTCGAATGAAGTGGTTAATTGTTCCAATCGAGCAAAGCCGTGAATGTTGACGGTTCGATTGGAACAACTTTTGACAGACGGTCATACTTTTACTTGTAGGACTTTAGAATTGGGTCATCTATTTTACAGATTGTCTGCTCGATTTGAAAGACTTTTCCCAAATATGATGTTTTATAAAAGACGCGCGAAGGCTGAATCCAAAAGTTCCGATCGCGGTTTCAATCGAGCAGTGTAAATAACGACGAGCGCTTCACGATGAAAAGCATGGGGAGTATTGAGATCAAGTTAAAAATTTGATTTTTGAGATTAAATATTTATAATAAGGTGATCCAAGAGACATTTCTCAGTGGAACTGACAGTTAGAAATCTAGAGTGTGTGAGTGATCTGGTGTTAATGGTGCTGAATGTAAACATAAACAAAGCAGAAATTCATATGAGGATAAACTGCCAGTTCTACTGTGATCGGTCAAAAGTTCTTGGTAAACGCTAACCAATGGCGTGTAAATCTAGTTCGTAATGTAAATATAGCTGTAATATAATAAATCAGATTAAAATCGACTATCATCTTAACAACAATTCAATCTTCAATATGGTAGATACTTACGTGACAAAATCGAGAGTTTTCCATCTCGCTTTGATCGGGAGGAAGCTGACAAAAATGAAACTATTTTGTTCGACGATGCTGTCTTTGGGGAAGTCGAAAAAACTGACATTTTGTAATGTTTTCTTTGGTTTATTTTTACTACCGATACGGTCAAAAAAGAATTTATTTTACCGTAACGCTGAAGCAGACGACAGTCGCTCAAATTAAAAGTCACTTGAAGTAAGCACAAAATTGCGGGTTGCCAAACCTTGCAGACAAAATAACATAGTTGACCGTGCAACCTGATCATCTTTTATTCTCTCCACGCTTCTCATCGGCTCTGAATTTTCTCAATACTTTGGCAGATAACTGACTGCTCCGATTTTGACGTGACGCCTTTTCCTGGATTCAGTTTCTTTAGGTTATCCCCTATACTTTTTTCTAATGTTGTTAACTCGCAAAAAACGAGGTATCCAATATGTTATTTTATGAAGAAGTACATTTTACCCCACAAATAAGTAACTGCTATCCATAAAGGCCACCTTCGTCGGTTTGAAGAGGACATTTCGTGAACCGCATGAACATACATGCTCCCTCTCTCTGCTTTCAGTTGGTTGAATGAAGAACTATCCGAAATCATAAAACAAAAAATGTGAATTGAAATAAAGTCACACTGAAGCTGTGAAAAAGTTTCTTCCACAAGTGCCATATGCATAAGTGTATACAAATGGAAAATAATCAATGTGTGCGCATACTCCTGTCACAATAAAATTCAACGCACACACAATATAAAAAAAAAACACTCGCGTCAACCCACGGAAGATGTAAAGCAAGTTTACTTTTGTCAAAATTTTAACAAACTAATAGCGCAGATGCAAGACACCAATGATCTCCAGTTATTAAAACTACTTTAACATTAAACAAAAACCCCTTTCGGTAGCCACTACCCACGAGAAAATTCCTGAAAACGTGTTACCTATAATCTAAGAGTTTTTTTTTATTATTTTAACAACAACCACCAGTGAATACAATAATACGGAACGTTCTAAGCGAGCAACCAACGTACACACAAGCAAGCAAAGACCCTCACACAAAAACTTGACGTAGAGGTTTTTTTTTAGGTTTAGCTCAACTACTCACGTAAACACTCAAGAAGCAACCATTGCACTAGGGCATAAGTTTGTCAGGTTATTTTTTGTAAGCTCTGTCTTCAATCCTGATTACATATAACTATGATAGGTTTTTTTTCTGTCTCAAACTATAGTACAGATCATTTTTCCTAAGTTTTCGTGTTTCCAAGATCAGGTTTTTTTTTTACTATCGGTAAACGAACTCAAATGACAGACAGAAGCAAAGAACGATATAGGAGAAGTTTCTTTAAAACGTAAGGAATCAAACAAAACAAGAACGGGTGCGTAGCTGTAAGCTTTTTTACTATTTGTAGGCTTTAGAAGGAAACTTTTTTTTATTAGGAATTAAGTTCATGCATCGCAATTTTTTCAGGATAGTCACCTAAGTTTAGAAGTTGTAAATATGTTTGCTAGGCACACAAAACACACACATACACGCAAAATCAAAATATTTTTACTCACCTTTAGTATTTTTATCGTTTAGAGACACAAATAAAGCCACACGAGCGTCCAAGATATTACCCATTAGTTGTTTTTCTTTTTTATGTTTTCCTTAGCCGCACGGCCGACGATGACTTTAGTTTCTATTGTTTTACTGCGCCCAGACACGAGCGGTGCGATTTACGAAGGAGATTTGATCCACACTTTCCAACGACGGTTGGAGCCTTTCTGTTTCTGAATTCGCTGTTGTGTCCCCGATCAACAACAATAACAACCGATCAAGTGTGAAGTGAATCTCCTATAAATCGCACCGCTCACTTGGTTGTAGAAAGAACCTACGTTAGGAAAAGCAGGGGGCACATTAAGACGAAACGACAAGCGTTCATACGAAAAACCCTTCGTTTCGACTGTCCCAATGAGGCCTCTGTTTTCCCCTAGCAAGGAGGACGAATCGCTTATGTTCATAAACGTACGTATTATTAAGGCTTACGAAAGGATTGCGCTAAACCACTGAAGCGAGCTTATCTAGATAATTTCAAACTCAAAGGTGCAAGAATCGAACCAACGCGAAACGATAGCTTTTGTTGGAGCAGTTAATTACTTGATTGAATCGATCGACTGTCACGCGTTCCCATCATCCACGTCGCTCTCTCCACACCCGCCCCCGCACTTTATACACGTGTATATTTGTGGACAGAGATTTAGACATCTCTGGCACCGCACCATGAACTGGTATCATCAAAGCTCTGTGAAAATTCTAGAACCGATAACTCCTGCGGGCCCAAGGTTGTTGGCAGCCAACCCCCAGCGAGCGAAATGGTGAACGACCGACGATCGAAATACGTTTACGATCGAGAACTGATTTAGGTATCCGAGCGATCCGAATGTAGAGCGTTGGGTCTCAAAAGTCGATCTATTCGAATAGGAAAATTGTAGAAAGCCTTTTCCTTATGATTTGGTACGAAAATCAAGTAGCTAACTCAGTTTGACATTTGTTTAAAAGTTTTTGTTACTGTACAGAATATTACACAAAAACGTAAGTCCTTACAAAAGCAT
The DNA here is from genome assembly GCF_037179485.1 of Ochlerotatus camptorhynchus. NCBI lineage: Eukaryota > Metazoa > Arthropoda > Insecta > Diptera > Culicidae > Ochlerotatus > Ochlerotatus camptorhynchus. The sequence goes on along the minus strand of NW_027040627.1, from coordinate 441,370 downwards.
GAATCTAAAGCGTTGAGAGTAGAATCAAAAGAACTTGATCATAAACAGAAACCTCTCTGACTGTAGAAATTTGATAACATTAAAACAGAGTTATTCTATGAGCCTCTTGTAAAATATATTAGAACCTTTTACCGATACGCGTAGGAAAAATCAAGGAAAATAGTAATTCTCTTCTTTCCTTCCAAATTTTTGCTCTTGTTAGAAAACCAATAAAAATCAAAAAACGAACACAGAAACAGGACAGCCGCTAAATTTAACATAAAATAGTATTTTTATCGACACGAATACAATTATATCAAATCTTTCCTCTTTTTCATATTAACTATTTAAAGCCTAGCAACTTTATGAAAAAAAAAATATAAAAGACTCCTAAGAAAATATTAAGGATAGAAGATGAACCAAACCCCCATAGAAACCTTGTAAAAAGAATCGAATTTCCTTCCATTCCTTCCAGAATTACACAAACACTTGCCAGAAACCAGCTGGATGCATTTGAATTGTTCTGTATTCTTTGTAAGTTAAGTACCAATCACATTACAAGACCCAAACATATGCGAGATTAGTTTTCAACTTTATTTTCCTGTCCAGTTAGCGGATCAACGTAAAAGTAAACTAATATCCGAATGAATATTGAAAAACAAAGGGAAACCGTTAAAGAAAAAAAACCATAATACACGTTTTGGTGTACTGAAGAAAAATTTATGTGATATTTTTTATCGATAAGACGTACCTTACATTTCGCAAAGCTAACACAGTCAGTGGAAGAGAAAATTGAGATAGGAACACTGGAAATGGAGACCTATATACAATAAACTATCTAAAGAAGAATGCGCTAGTGTGATTGTGCTTTGTTCGCCCATCAGAGCCGGTGCGGGCAGAGCGTTGTATAGCTTAGCCGACGTGAAAGGGGGTTCAGTCCTATGACGATGAAGTCGAATTTAATTCAATGATACGAATTGCATCAGCGAGAAGCATTTAAATGTGTAAAATAATTTTTGTAATTCCCCCCTCCCCAACCCAAGCCCAACAAACCACACAAAGCAAATCCTGTAATCTAAACACACATTTCCATATAATGTCATCTACGAAGAATAGAAAACAGAAAAAAAAAACGAAGCAGATACTTCAACCCGTTATTTAGAGGTGCAACAGAGCGCGGAAGATGAATCAAATCTCTGGCTGGCAAAGATTGCAAAACCAACAGAAAACACATCCGTATACATAAACGCAAAAAAAAACAACCAATAAAAACTATTTTTGAAATTTACAATAGAGAATAACAATAAACAGATTTTAACATAATCACTTGACTTGTTTCAAGCAATTGTTGACGAACGGAAAACAGGGCAAGCAAAGTTTTGTTTCACTTCTTCAAATTACAACTGTTCAGTTAAGATTTTATCTTATTTGGGTGCGAACGATGTGAGTGTGTGTGTGTGATGATGAATGACGGAATTTTTTTCAGGTTGAGACAAAAATAAATGGGTAGGTATATTGGGACCGCTGGCTAGTAAGTACGGACCGAAATACGTTCAGTTGAAGATTTTATAACTTAAAGTACTTTACAATACATCTTCTGCGTACCGATCGATGACATTGTCCATGATTTTCTTATACCCCGTCCGTACAGACTATGGCTTATATCATGTAATATAGGCTGTCTTGCAATGAGCAGTCATACATAGGATTTCCAGTGAAAACTCGATGTATGCAAGACAGCCTATATTTCATGATATAAGCCATAGTCTGTACGGGGTATTAAGTGTGCATGATGACCATAAACTTCCAGGCAGACATCAAATTGTTTCCGAAAATTCCTTTGTTCCCTTGTCAACTAAAAACAAAACTTACCACCCTATGAAAATTAAAATCAGTGAGCAATGCCAATCAATGACGAAATAAAGTAAATAATACAAATTCTTTGACATCGTTCTATCTTGATTGAATATCACAATCCCTAAGCCCACGGTTCTAGGTGGACAATTGATGACAAAACAAAACTGATGACACTTCAATTACAACAAAAGACTGCTAAATCCTCGAAATGATCCGTTTTATGAACACGTACATTAAGTTAATTTTTATTTTAATAAATAAATATATTTGTTCCAAATAAAGATATTTGTTCCAAATTACAAAATAAATTACATTGCATTTTAACCTAGATGCTCCAGTTACTACAGTAACTTACCAGACTTAATTGTTATGATATATATCTAAGTGTTTTAACATTGTTCCTGCTTTGGCAATTCAGTATTTTAAACAGGCTTTTCAAACCTGTATGTCAGTATAACAATTGAAATCTTAAAACTAAAACTAAATCTTATAAGTATACAGGGAATGAATCGTTGCAATTGAGGATTGCAACGATTTTTGCCTGAAATTATTGTTGGCGCGCTGCTTGGCACCAAGGCGGTGAATTCTCCTCGTCAAGGCGGAAAAAGCAGAATCGAGTCAGTTGGTTGACCAGTCCAGCGAAAGCGGTTTCGAAAGCGGCAGAATAAAAGGAGGACAAGTTTTTACTTTTAATCTTTTATTCTCCGATATTAACCGTGTGCGATACAAAAATTAACTCAGCTCATTCACGAATGGGCTGCTTTATTTATACTCATTCACCGATCCGACAACGTATAATGGGCGGAGCGTTTCGCGCTATTCTACGTTTTCTTCTTGTAGGTTGCCTTTGTTGGTGTGCGTCGCTTCTACTGCTGCCGCTGTTTCTGTTGGTGTGCGTCGTTTGGTTTCATTTGGCAGTCTTTCCGGAGCGAACGGTTCGGTCGCGAACATATTCCCCCCAGGCTGGGAAGAATTCACTGAATCGATGTTTTGGTCGTCATTGTCAGCAATCGGAAGGACGGATAATTTGGATACCGCTCGTCTATAGATGGAACCTTCGACGTTGATGTCTACCGCTCGCACCAAATTGTCAGAACCTGGGTAAATCTGGACGACCTTTCCCATCTTCCAACATTGCGGTGGGATATCCTTCTGCTCAAGCAGCACGATCATACCAGGGCGAATGTTTGGTTGTCTTTGGCGGTTTTTTCCCCTCAGTTGCAGGTTCAACAAGTAGTCCCGGCTCCATTGTCTCCAGAACTGCTCACGGAGGTACTGTAGATACTGCCATCTTGATAGGCGATTGGTTGGTATTTCATTGTAGCTAGGCTCCGGCGTGGCTATCAGAGGACGGCCAATCAAAAAAATGGCCAGGTGTCAAAATTTCGTCGTCTGGATCTGGTGTTGAACAGAGAGGCCGGGAATTCATTATAGCCTCCACTTGGCTAAGAACTGTAGCATACTCTTCAAAAGTCAATTTGGCGTTTTTTAGAGTCCTCTTCAGGTGATACTTAGCGGTCTTCACTGCGCTCTCCCAGAGGCCGCCAAAGTTAGGAGCTTCCGGTGGGATAAATTTCCAGGAGATCTCTTTTGGCTGGCAGAAGGATGCTATCTCGTCAACGGCATTGCGGCTGCGAAAGAGGAGATATAGATCATGTAATTCGGATTTGGCTCCCTTAAAGTTGGAGCCATTATCTGAAAAGACCTCTCGGCAAATGCCCCGTCGGCTGACGAAGCGCTGAAGTGCAGCTAGGAACGCGGCGGTAGAGATGTCGGAAATTCCAAATGGACAGCTTTCGTTGACATGCAGATAAACACCGCGATGTAGGCCTTGACAATTTTCGGTTTGTGACGACCTTCCTTGACAAATACTGGTCCGGCATAGTCAATGCCAGTTTTCAAAAACGGTTCAGCGGGTGTTACTCGGCAGGGCGGCAGATTTCCCATCAGTTGAATAGAACCTTTAGGCTTCGACCGAAAACATGTGATGCAGCTCCTGGTAATCTTCCTGACGGACGACCTTCCATCCAGCAACCAAAAACGTGATCGGAGAGCGGCCAATAGGGCAGTTGGACCAACATGCAGGTTCTCTTCGTGGTACGTACGGATGATTTGATCGGTGATCGGATGTTTAGGAAGTAGTAGTGGATGCTTGGTTTCAAAAGGTAGCAGGGAATGTTGAAGCCTTCCTCCAACGCGCAGCACTCCATCGTTGTAAATCGGATTCAGAGCAGCAATTTTCTTACACGGTTCGTTGGATGTCACATGATGAATCTCGTCACCCAGAGCTTCAAGCTGAATGACCCTTACAATTAGCTGTAAAGCCGTGCGTAGTTCTTGGATTGTAGGATGACGTTGGAGGACTCGTTCGTTGCGAGATTTCAGTCGACAGTTACGGATAAATCGCTGGACCTACGCGATTACCGTTGAAGCTTTCTGAACGAGCTGAACTTAGAAAATACTTCCATCTTCTCCTCGTTAACGACTGGAATGGCGGTTACATTTACCTTTTTCAACTCCGGAAGATCTTCATCTGCGATGTCATCGGGAAGTTCCGACTGGTACTGGGCGGTGCTTAGAAATGTCGGCCCATTCCACCAAAGTTCATTGGTGCTCAGGGCGTGTGGAAATTGACCTCTGGATACTTAATCTGCTGGGTTTTGTTTCGATTTGATGTACTTCCACGTGTAGCCTTCGGTGCTCTTCAAAATCTCTGCTACGCGGTTGCGCACAAACACTTCAAGGGATGATAACGGCTTCCGCAACCAGGCAAGTACCACCTGACTGTCGCACCACAGAACAACTTGTGATACATCTAGTTGAAGGGAGTCCAGCACTTTTACGAGTAGCCGGACACCGAGTAATTCTTTGCGTGGAATGCTCAATTCAGCTATCGGGGTGACCTTGGACTTGCTGCACAGCATGTTGAGTCGAGCCTTACCATCCGGTAGGATACAGCGAATATAAATGACCGCTCCGTAAGCAGCCGCCGAAGCATCGGAGAAGCCATGGATTTCGATGGTGGTGGCATCAGAAGAGATGGTGCAACGAGGAATCTTGATTTCGCTTACCAGGAGTAGGGCTTCACGGAATTGTTTCCAGGATTGTAGAAGTTCTCCTTCCAACGGGGTATCCCACGGGAGACCGGATCTCCAAATCCTCTGCATGATCATTTTGGCGATAATGGTTACCGGCGTCACAAGACCCAGTGGATCGAACAGTCTGCCAATTTCGGATAACACCGTTCGCTTCGTAGGATGGCTTGCTTCTCGATCGGTTTGATTGGTGCTGAACACAAATTCATCTCGTTGGGGGCTCCAGATCAATCCCAATGTCTTCATAACGTCGATTGAGGTGTTGTCCAGACGTACTAATTTCTCACGGTCGGCTTCTGGAACGTTTTCCAGAACTTCTGTTGTGTTAGAACTCCATTTGTGGACCGGGAATCCACCTCGTTCAAGTAGCTGTTGAATTTGGGTTTGACTTGCAATGGCTTCCTCTACGGTGTTCGCACCTGATATGACATCATCGACGTAACAATCTAGGCGGATGATTCGTGCAGCGAGTGGAAATGAGTCGCCTTCATCGTCACAGAGCTGCATCAAACATCTGGTCGCCAAGAATGGGGCTGCAGCTGTCCCGTAAGTAACGGTTATGAGTTCCAGGACACGGAGGGGTTTTTCCGGGCTTGACCGCCAGAAAATTCGTTGGAAACACGCGTGAAGTAGTGCCATGCGTATCTGTCGAAACATTTTTGAAACGTCAGCAGTGAATACTAGCCTATATTTCCGAAAACGTAACAGGATACTGAAGATGTCGCTTTGCAGTGTTGCTCCAACTAGAAGAACGTCGTTCAATGACTTCTCGGACCGGGATGCCTTGGCAGAGGCGTCGAAAACAACTCGAATTTTAGTTATCGAGCTCGATGGACGTAGGATGGCTTGATGCGGGAGATAATACACTCGTTGATTGGGAGTATCATCGGCTTCGTTCACCTCTTGACAATGCCCCAATGCTTCATACTCATCGATGAATCGACAATACTGTTGCTTCAGCTCGGGATTTTTCTTGAATCTTCGCTCTAACGAAAGGAACCGATGCATGGCCAAGTTTCGGTTGTCTCCTAGCTCGTGCACCGATTCGCGGAATGGCAAACTCACCTCATATCTGCCGGTCTCATCTCGACGATGGGTAGACTGGAATACTTTTTCGCACTCATCTTGCTCGCTGGGTTGTGTTACTGACTCAGAGATCTCTTCCAGCTCCCAAAATTGGTGAAGGACTTCAGAAATAGGATGCGTCAGGGCAGCTAGACGGGAGGTTGACACGTCGTCGATGTCTCCTGCAACTACCCATCCTAAATGGGTTACTTGTAGTTCAGGTAACTTATCACTCAGTTGAATACGGCCCGTCTTTAGCAATTGCAAAAAATGGGAGATACCGATTAGCATATCGATATCGGAAGGAGTGTGGAAGTTGGGGTCTGCCATAAGTAGATCGGTGTCGATTGGCCACGCCGAAACGTTGATTTTCGTTGCTGGAATCGCTCCCGTTATCTCAGGAACTACGAGGCATTCGATAGTAGTACAGAAATCGGAATGCCTGGACTCCACTTCCACCATCATCTTCTCCTTGGCGTAGGTTTTGGACCCACCTATTCCAGCGATGGGTACATGTGCAGGTCGTCTTTCGGTGGCCAAGCGGTCAGCCATTGCCTTGGATAGGAAGTTGACTTGCGAGCCGCTATCCAACAGAACACGGCAGGGGGTTGTCCATCCACGAGAATCCTTGATTCGCACCACAGCGGTCATGAGCATAACGGTTTTGGCAGCTTTAGAATGGTTACATGACGCAACAGTTTCGGTGGCTCGTTGAGACTCCGAGTGGTTCTCGGAAGAGGTTTGGCAAGCTGGTTCTTCATTTTGGATGGTTGGTGCCACCTCCACTGCATTCGAATCTGCTTCTTCATGCAACAGAGTGTGGTGTCTTCTCTGGCAGCGAGAGCACGTCTTTTTGGATGAACAATCAATGGCTCGATGACCAGGGCGAAGGCAGTTGAAACAGATTCTCAACTCCTTCACTTTTTCATTCCGTTGAGCCGGTGACATTTGATGGAACTTGGGGCATTCGAAATGGCGATGGTAGCCACTACATACCTGGCAGGAACTGCTGGAGGTCACAGTCGTTGCAGCGTGGCTTTCTGGTTAGTTGGTTTCGAACCCTGTTGTTGCCTTGGCAATGGCTCTTTTGCCGTCATCTGGTGCCGGTTTTGGAACCTTTCCAACACCTGGCATTCGCTTCGAAGAAAGGCCACAGTTTCTTGGTACTGGGGCAGCTTGGCATGCTGCTGTGTCCTCTCCCATAACTGGAGTGTTTGATCGTCCAATCGTGAAGTGAGGATCTTCGTGAGGATGAGACCAGATAGTACATCAACTTCCAGTCCCTGCCCAACTAACATTTTCAGCTTTGTAAGCCAACTTTTCCAGCATTGTGCTGTAAAGTTGCTGAAAAGAAGCTGCAGATACAGCTACCAGCAAAAGCTATCAAAATAGTTTTGGAGAGCGTTTACTCAATTTTCTCACAACCATTATTCAATTTGTCAGTCGCACTGAATAACATCAGCCAATAAACGCTAATGTCACTTCTATACACACACTACCCAACTTTCAACTTGTAGCTGCAAAACAAAGCTAACAAAATGAATATATTACTCATTTGATGGCTTCTACACAACCAACCACTCTTGCTGAATAACATAAACATCAAAAGTGCTTTTTCAACAACTAAACAACCTGTACTCAGCTTATAAACTGTGTTAGAGCAAATTCGGAAGCATTTTCACAGTCAACTAGGTTTATTTTTAGACGTGTGCAGTTTAACAGCTTTTACTCTGCTCTTTTATAACTAGTCGAGAAAATTTATTCATGTGTACTATTATAAAGTTTCTACTCAGCGATTTTGTTGTAGAAGGGAATGTTGATTTGTTTACATAAGTTCAAAGTGTTGGTGTAGCACAGTTGGTAGTGTCAACGTTTGCCAATGAGGTCGTCTGGAGTTCGATTCTAGGTTCCGGTGCAGGGTAAATAATTTGGTGATGATTTGTAACTAATTTCGATTAATTTGATTCACAGCAAAATAAACTAAATAAATTCATAAAAAAGCGTAATCAGTATTTAACTCGGTTTCAAGAGAAAGCTGTGTAGTGATTATTGGATAACCGGGAAAAGGTTGAATAAGCGCCTTTCAAGTTCACACACAACTAAACAGCAGGATAACAGCTGTATAGAAACGTTAATGGATATGCGATAAGAGCTTCTCCCGACCGTTCCAACAGCCATAAGTAGCTGACTAAGTTCGTTAGATTTGCATGTATAAAGGTTGAGTAAAGGTTTTCTCATATCGTATAACGTTTGAATACAGCTTGAGACTGTATAAATGAAATGAGTAAAGTGTTTACATTATGAAAATTGTTAGTTGGGTGGTACTCGAGACCGCCAACATGACGGATGAATGCCTTCACTAGCTCGAGTAAATCTTTATGGTTGCCGGTGGTCATCGATTTCATCTCGAGCAAACCTTCGAGATGCGTATCGACGATTACTCGGGGGTTTTCGTACTGGTCACTGAGCTGTTGCCAGGTTTGTTTGAAGTTGTTGTCAACGATCATTTTTGCCGTAATCCAACCGGAGGCATCACCCGTTAGCGCCTTATCGAGATGATGCAGCTTAACTGCATCGGAATCGGCGCTCCGTCCGACAATATCCTCAAACATCATCCGAAATTTCGGCCAATTCTCTACCTTCCCGTCGAATGTGGGAACTGGAGCTCGCAGTGATTGCTGCTGGATGATCACGGATTGATTTACACCTCTAGCACCGGAAGGGGAAATGGTTTCGGTGAGCAGTTCAAGCAAGGCAAGCGTGTTGGTATGGAGAGCGTCGAAAATATCCAAAGCATCATCTTCCAGTTCAATCTCATTGGAGGGTGTGGAAGCAACTATTGCTTGGTGAATTGAAATGAACTCGTTGTAATGTAGTTCGAGCTTTTTCGAAAACACTTTCAAGAGCGATGCACAAATTTTACTTGGAGTATCCTCGGCTTCTTCCGAGGGGGGCGACACATCTAAATCTCAATTCTAGATGCTCAAAAAATCTCACACTAGCGAATCAATCTTCGAAAAATCATCTTTCATTTCTCGCATCTAATTGCATCGCACTTCATCTTTTTGCAGGAAATCTTCAAAATCGACATAAATCTTCCTTATATCTACTCAGCGGGCGTGCAGCTAGCTACAGCAAAACACAATCTTTTCTGCATCGTAGATAGAGTCGTCCCCCTCGGCTTCTTCAAGTGTGCGACTTATCGTTGTCACCTTTGCCTGAATTTGGCGACGCTGGTGAACTAATGCTACCTTGGCATCATCTTCTGCCTCCTGCTTGGTAGACTTTCTCGTTTTCGGCATTTTGATCCACTTTTTCCACACTGGAATTCAATGTCGACACGACACTGGTTGGTTATCCGGTTCGAAGGACCATATGTTGGCGCGCTCCTTGGCACCAAGGCGGTGAATTCTCCTCTTCAAGGCGGAAAAAGCAGAATCGAGTCAGTTGGTCGACCAGTCCAGCGAAAGCGGTTTCGAATAAAAGGAGGACAAGTTTTTACTTTTAATCTTTTATTCTCCGATATTAACCGTGTGCGATACAAAAATTAACTCAGCTCATTCACGAATGGGCTGCTTTATTTATACTCATTCACCGATCCGACAACGTATAATGGGCGGAGCGTTGCGCGCTATTCTACGTTTTCTTCTTGTAATCAGTGATTTTATGCCTCAAAAATTCAATTGCAATTCTGTTTGTTGCAAAAAGAAAACAAAACACAAAAAAAATCGACATTATTTTTGAATCAATAAACATATTGTTATTTCTACTGCGTGAATTGTCAGCCTTCATAAAATAAATTTGATTGAATCAACAAGAAATCTCTTTTAAAAACAAACATATTTTTCTTGTTGACCCAGTTGCCAAATTTGACAGCTTACGTCAAAACCATGAAAGCTCTTGTAAATTCGAAAAGATTTTCTTTTTGATTTGACAATCCATGGGTTTTAAGGGACAACAATACTGGATTGTTGAAACAATAATGATTTCTTTTTGCAGCCAAAACAAAATGAAATTCTTATTGCATTTACGTCAAAAATTATTACGTTTAAAATATTTTTTTCTGCGTGTAGGTTGCCTTTGTTGGTGTGCGTCGAGGTGTGCGTCGCTTCTACTGTTGCCGCTGCTTCTGTTGGTGTGCGTCGTTTGGTTTCATTTGGCAGTCTTTCCGGAGCGAAACAATTATTAATTATTTTGTTGGACATTTGTTCTAAAGCCTCAACATTCGAAATTCTATGTACTTCGGTAGTACTGTACCAGGGAGGCAACTTCAAAATCATCTTCAGAATTTTGTTCTGAATCCTTTGAAGTGCTTTTTTCCTGGTAGTGCAACAACAAGACCATATTGGCACAGCGTAAAGCATGGCCGGTCTAAAAACTTGTTTAAATATTAGAAGTTTATTCGTCAGGTAAAGTTTGGATTTCCTGTTTATAAGAGGATACAAACATTATATATATTTGTTACATTTGGCTTGAATGCCCTCAATGTGATCTTTAAAAGATAATTTTTGGTCGAGTACTAATCCAAGATATTTCACTTGGTTTGACCAGGAAATTGGAACTCCGTTCATACTGACTATGTGACTACTACTAGGTTTCAAAAAGGAAGCTCTATATAGGCTTATGTGGAAATATTATAAGTTGAGTTTTGGAAGCGTTGGGAGAAATCTTCCATTTTTGTAAATAAGAAGAGAAAATATCTAAACTTTTCTGCAGTCTGCTGCAAATAACACGAAGACTTCTTCCTTTAGCGGACAAAGATTTGTGGCAACCCTGAGGCAAATCAGGGAGGTCCGAAGTGAAAATGTTATACAAGAATGGCCCAAGAATGCTACCCCGAGGAACTCCTGCTCTAACAGGTAGTCGATTGGATTTGGAATTTTGGTAATTTACCTGCAGAGTTCTGTCAGTTAAATAATTTTAAACTAATTTCATAATATAAAGCGGAAAATTCAACTTTTTCAATTTAGCAATCAAACCTTCATGCCAAACACTGTCGAATGCTTTTTCTATGTCTATAAGAGCAACTCCAGTTGAGTGGCCTTCAGATTTGTTTGAACGAATTAAATTTGTAACTCTTTAGAGTTGATGAGTAGTTGAATGCCCATGGCAAAATTTAAACTGCTCATCTGCAAAAATTGAGTTCATATTGATGTGAAGCATCATTCTATTTAAATTTATCTTTTCAAAAAGTTTACTTATTGAAGAAAGCAAACTTATTGGACGGTAGCTAGAAGCTTCAGCTGGATTTTTATCTGGCTTCGAAATTGGAACAACTTTTGCATTTTTCTATTTATCAGGAAAGTATGCCAAATGAAAACATCTGTTAAATAATTTTACCAAGAAAGACAAGGTACTCTCTAGGAGTTTTTTGATGGAGGATATAGAAAATTCCATAATCACCTGGAGCTTTCATATTATGAAACTTTTTAGTTATAGACCTTACTTCGTCCAAATCAGTCCCCCAGGAATCATCAAAAATATTTTCCCGAGAGAAAATATTCCGATAATCCCGAGCAACCTGATTCTCAATAGGACTGAAATTATGGGAACTCTCGAATTGCTTAGCAAGTTTCTGAGCTTTTTCCAAATTTGTGATCAAAATTTTATCACCTTCTTTAAGCGCTGGATCAGGCTTTTGAGGTTTTTTCAACATTTTTGTGAGTTTCCAAAAGGGTTTGGAGCTCGGGTCTAATTTAGAAACATTATTTTCCATAAATGTTGCTCCTAATCAGCTCTATGGTAATTGAAAGTAGAGCTGTTGGGATTAGAAATTATTTCTTGGGATATTTCAAAGTTACTGGAAGGTGATCAGAACCGAAGTCAGCATGGGTAACCAATTGGCTACAAAGTTGACATGAATCAGTTAAGACCAAATCAATAGTTGATGGATTTCTTGCTGAAGAAAAGCATGTTGGGCTGTTTGGATATTGAATAGTGTAATAACCTGCAGAACAATCATCAAACAGAATATTACCATTGGAATTGCTTTGAGCATTATTCCATGAGCGGTGTTTTGCATTAAAATTACCAATGATGAAGAATTTAGACCTATGACGGGTAAGTTTCTGAAGGTCACCCTTGAGAAAATTCTTTAGCTGGCCTACGCATTGAAATGGCAAATAGGCAGCTATAAACGTAAGTTGTCCAAATCTTGTTTCCACAGAAACTCCCAAAGTTTCAAAAACTTTGGTCTCAAATGAAGAAACAATTTTATGTTTGATTCGTCTATGAACAATGATGGCAACGTCACCACATGCTCCATCAAGACGATCATTTCTATAAATGAAATAATTTGCGTCCCTTTTAACCTTATAGTCAGGTTTAAGGAACGTTTCAGTTATAACGGTAATATGCACGTTATGAACTCTCAAAAAGTTAAATAGTTCGTCTTCATTATCTTTAATAGATCTAGCATTCCAATTTAAAATATTTAATGCTTTAAAATCCATTACTGAATTTTAAAGTCATGATAATATTATTAGCAAATTTTACTCCAGTTTGAATAGCATCAAACATGGAGTTAGAATTAAGCATATCAGAAATCATGTCAATTAATGAATTCTGTAAAAATTCCATTTTAGGGGCAGTAATGCTTCCTAAGTCAAAATTGTCAAAATTTCCGTTAGAATTACGTTGGTTAGTATTTTGATTTCTACCCGCTGCAATAGCTGCATAGGTAGCTCCATTTACTCGCTGAACATTGTTAGCAGCGAGGGGAGTATGGGTGATATTTATACCTACGGGTACGAATGTAGAATTTGTTCCTCGCTGACCGTTGTTAACAGCAGAGGAATTTGTACCTTTGCGTGAGAGAAATCCCGACAATTCATGGCATGTAGCAATTTTTAGTTCCGTGACCCCATCCCTGGCACTTACGGCACTGGGTGAAGTTTTGGAAATTTCCTCCAGTCTTCCTGAAGTGTTCCCACTTCACTCGGACATGGAGCATAAGGCTAGCTTTTTCTAAGGCCTTAAGGTTGTTTAGTTCACTAGACTTGAAGTGAACTAAATAGAAATCATTAGAAATACCGTTGCGCGAATCGCCAGGACGGGATTTCATTTTCATTTTGGTTACTTGGAGTGGCACAACTCCTAGTAATTTTGCCAGTTCATCTTTGATCTGATCCAGGGATTCACCACTGGGCAGTCCTTTCATGACAACCTTGAACACACGTTCAGTTTTGGTGTCGTAAGTAAAAAATTTGTGCTTCTTCTCAGTAAGATACTTGAGAAGACATTTAAATCCGTCCAAGGTTTCAGCCAATACATGGCATTCACCCCGACGTCCAATTTGTAGTGAAAATTTAACTTTCACGAAGTTCAAAAGTTCCATGCAAAGTGTATGGAAATGGGAAGTGGTTATCACAATAGGGGGAATCTTTTCCTTCTTGACATTAAGCCGGTAAAGTTTACTAGAATTTTTCTTGGATGATGGATCATTCTCATCATCCGTGAGCAAATCAAATTGATTACTCAAATTAATTTCATCAGAAGGGGGATCAAGAGTTTGCCCCTTTCTTTTGCATTGAGGCGCCATGGCAGCAGTAAATTTTTTATTCAAATCGATTTCCAAGCAGATTACTATAAGAATCTGAAGGATCGAAGAGGAATTTTCCAAATCGATATCCAAGAAGGATTACCTCGGGTAGGGTCCAAACAAGGATCGAAGAGGAATAAGAGTTGAACAAGGTAGACATTTTTTTACAGGTTGAGCACTGAAAAGTGCTGTTTAAATTTGTTGTAGATTTAGTAGTAACACTTCCTTAAGCAAAAAGCAAGTAGATCCGCACGGCAAGAGAGCACGATGCGGACTGGACCGAAAAGTTGATGTTTTTTGTTTTTTTTTAGTCCAACTTTATGCCATGATAGATTTCAAAAAATATTTTTGCACGTGAATTTTCTTTAAAAAATACGGAAAAATTTAATTTTTTAGATTTTTGATATCTTTTCCCAATAATTTTAGAAAAATCGAAACTCAATTTTTTTTCGGGGCGGTATGCTTCCCTTTAATAATACTTGTATTATTTTTAATAATAGCTTCTGTTCACGCTTTGTTCGCAAAAATCACAACCACAACACATTGAACTATTGGTGTTGTATAAGGTAGCTTTTATTCGACTAATATGAGTTTTAACAGAGCTTTTATTCGATAACATTTTTGATTATTCAGCGTTTATTAGACATCACTGCTTCCGCTTAAAATAGTGATGCTCTGTATACGGCTTTATTCTCATGTGAAGTAACGTTTTTTTTTTTTCCTTTGGTTTGTTTTTTCCGTCGATCTTGTTTTCCGTGCTGAGCACCAATGCTACCGACGTGCCAGGAAGGCAGCTCCCACACCTGGACCCTACCCCTATCGACCCATCAACTCATGAACCGGGGACCAACGGCTTTACTTCCCATCCGAAGGAAGGCGTGATCAGAGATGTTATACCTCAGAACATCCCGGCGGCGCCGACTGGGATTGAACCAGGCCTCCTGGGGTGAGAGGTAATCACGCTTACCACTACATCACCGGCGCCGGTACTCGTAAATCGTTGACTTCACGTAGAAGTAATACTAAAACATATAGGGGAATTTACGTATTCTCGGTAACCTAAGCAGCGACCGTCTTTCTATAGCCTTTTTCTCTAAGGAACGCACACAAACAATAGTGAGGGATAGGATACTCGTTCCACTCCAACAAAGTTGAACACTCGAAATAGTGGGCTCAGCCAAATTTCGGTGATCCTCAACGGTATGTGAATCACCTTACCACTGCAGAAGGTACCGGTGTGAAACGTACACACTTAGATTTTTTTGCCAAAACGGGCATCACCGAGCAGCTCGGCATTTTATTTTGCTGGATCTCAGTGCAAAAATTGCCGAGATTCAGCAAAATTTGTGCTTGTTAGCAGAGATCTCGGCAAAATTCACGTTTGTTAGCTGAATCTCGGCAAAATGCCAAGCTGCTTGGTGGTGCCCATCTCGGTAAAACAAATCTAAGTGTGTAGGAAAATAAAACCTTAAGCACAATCGCGTGTTAATGCAAATAATATTTAAGGTGCACTGAGAGCAGTTCCGGAGTTGAAAATACTATATTGAAGGGTTGTTTTAACAAAATGCCGAGCTGCTCGGTGGTGCCCATCTCGGCAAAACAAATCTAAGTGTGTAGGCCTAGGGGCAAGCCAGCTGTACTCCGAGTTAATATTTTTGCATCGAGTAAATTTGACAACTGAAAACAGTTTGAATAAACATCATCTGTCATCAGTTTGAATAAACATCGACTGAAATCCAACGAACGCTTGTGATGAGGTTTCGGACCCGATTCCAATGATGGCGGATGAAACTGTGCTTATCGTATCAGCAAGATGGTGGTACGGCTACTTGAGCACCGTTGTTTTGCGAGATGGCAGTTTGGTAGTGGGCTGATATCTAGATGGATTAGTACAGATGCCACAGAAGGAAGAAGTGTTAGTTTGTTTACTAAAATGAACATGACGGTTGTATATGGCAAGTTTAGCTATAATCAGTCCTCTCCGTGTTTATTAGCGAAATTCACATCAAAGATTGACCACTTCCGTAGGAAATCAATTGGAAAGGCATTCAATTTGGTCGTATGAAACAGGTCAAAATCCGAGGGGTGCGACACATTTAAATCTCGATTATAAATGGTCGAAAAATCTCACACTATCGAATCAATCTACGAAAAATCTTTTTTCATCTCTTGCATCTAAACCCATCTACTCGCATCGCTGTTCACCTTTTTACAGGAAATCTTCAAAATCATTATCAATCGTGTTTCTATCTATTAAACACGAGTGCATCTCACAACAGCAAAGCGGAAATTTTGCTGCAGTCGCCCCCCTCGTCAAAATCCGTCCGTATATTTTTTTTTGCACGGTCTATAGCATAATAGTAAACTTTTGATGAACATTAATGGCAAATAACTAGCCAACACTAGCGTACCATGAGTACTGTGCCACCTATACATCCCTCAATTTTTGGCTGGTATGGTAGTTTCGTGGCTATGTGGAACTGATTCCGATGCTGAGGTGCTTCGTTCTGACTATGTCGGTCATTGACAACAAGGCCACGCTTTGTCGAACCGATAAGGGATTCCTCCTAGGGGAAGTACAACTTGATTTTCAGTAATATTTGATGTAAAAAATGCTCAAATTGGTAATTATTATGATTTTTAGTATAAATATTAATGATATTAACTGTCAAGCGGACAGCTTCAAAGTAAAAAAAAATAACAGTGTAACTTTAACGCATACACTCAATGACGTTTCACCGTTGTTGTTTATGTTTACTGCAGCTTTCATTTTTGCCTAGATTTTCGTTTTCGATAGCTCTGATCGATTTCGACTTCGACTTTGCATGATAAAAACGGTACTGGACGTTCCCCCAGCAGCAAATTTTGCCATTTGCAGGCTCATGGCAAATCGAGTGTAATATGACCACGGAACCATCACTCTGGGACTCCGTTTACAGGGGAGGCGTAGTCAGTCGATTCCCGTTCCATCGGAGGACAGCACATTGGTTCGCAGACGATGAAGAATTCGTGGAAATTAATGACTATTGTGTGTGGCAGGATAATTTCTCAAAAAGGGATTATAACCATCTGTTTTCTGTTTATGGCCGTACGACTGCACCCATTGATTTAACACACGACGGCTCTTTATCCAGGATTTGCTCCTCAAGCCGCTGCCATAAAATACTATCTAACCCAACTAACATTTTCAGCATTGTAAGCCAACTTTTCCAGCGTTGTACTGTAAAGTAGCTGAAAAGAAGCTGCCGATACAGCTACAAGCAAAAGCTAGCAAAATAGTTTTGGAGAGCGTTTAAAGGGTGATACGGTCAAAATTTGGTCAATATCAACTTGACGTATTTCTTTCAATTTTGCATTTAAAAAACCTGAACACCCCTCATTTTGAAGGTGTGTGTGTGTAGAATGTTGCTCCTATTTTGATTTTGGAATTCACTCTTCAGTTGTCAAAATGCCGTCCAAGCAAGAAGAGCAGCGTATCAAAATTTTGCTCGCGCATCGCGAAAATCCGAGCTACTCGCACGCAAAGTTGGCAAAATCGATAAAAGTTGCCAAATCAACCGTTACAAATGTAATTAAAGTGTTTGGGGAACGTTTGTCGACAGCCAGGAAGTCTGGATCGGGGGGAAATCGAAAACCGGAAGCCGCTGAGACGACAAACAGAGTTGCCGGTAGTTTCAAGCGAAACCCTAACCTCTCTCTCCGAGATGCCGCATATAAGCTGGGTGTATCGTCTACAACCGTGCATCGAGCCAAAAAACGAGCCGGACTATCGACTTACAAGAAGGTAGTGACTCCAAATCGCGATGATAAACAAAATACGACGGCCAAAGCGCGATCCCGGAGGCTGTACACGACGATGCTGACGAAGTTTGACTGCGTGGTAATGGACGACGAAACCTACGTCAAAGCCGACTACAAGCAGCTTCCGGGACAGGAGTTTTATACGGCAAAAGGAAGGGGAAAGGTAGCAGATGTTTTCAAGCACATGAAACTGTCAAAGTTCGCAAAGAAATATCTGGTTTGGCAAGCCATCTGTACCTGTGGCTTGAAAAGCAGCATTTTCATAGCTTCCGGGACTGTCAACCAAGAAATTTACTTGAAAGAGTGTTTGAATAAACGTCTGCTGCCTTTCCTGAAGAAACACGGTTGTTCCGTACTGTTTTGGCCGGATTTGGCATCTTGCCATTACGGTAAAAAGGCCATGGAGTGGTACGCCGCCAACAACGTGCAGGTGGTTCCCAAGGACAAGAACCCTCCCAACACGCCAGAGCTCCGCCCAATTGAGAAATACTGGGCTATTGTCAAGCGGAACCTAAAGAAGACCAAAAAAACTGCTAAGGGCGAGCAGCAGTTCAAGGCAAACTGGCTTTCTGCGGCGAAGAAGGTGGACAAGGTGGCTGTACAAAATCTGATGGCAGGGGTCAAGCGTAAGGCCCGGCAATTCGGATTTGGAAAAGCGGAAGCCTAACTGAATATTTTTCCTGAATTTTATACTAATTGAACTTGAAAAAGAAATTTAATTTGATTTTTTAAATAAACGATTTCACCGATTTACACGCGTTTTCCCTTGACCAAATTTTGACCGTATCACCCTTTACTCAATTTTCTCACAACCATTATTCAATTTGTCAGTCGCACTGAATAACATCAGCCAATAAACGCTAATGTCACTTCTATACACACACTACCCAACTTTCAACTTGTAGCTGCAAAACAAAGCTAACAAAGTGAATATATTACTCATTTGATGGCTTCTACACAACCAACCACTCTTGCTGAATAACATAAACATCAAAAGTGCTTTTTCAACAACTAAACAATCTGTACTCAGCTTATAAACTGTGTTAGAGCAACTTCGGAAGCATTTTCACAGTCAACTAGGTTTATTTTTAGACGTGTATAGTTTTACAGCTTTTACTCTGCTCTTTTATAACTAGTCGAGAAAAGTGATTCATGTGCACTATTATAAAGCCTCTACTCAGTGATTTTGTTGTAGAAGGGAATGTTGATTTGTTTACATAAGTTCAAAGCGTTGGCGTTGCACAGTTGGTAGTGTCAAGGTTTGCCAATGAGGTCGTCTCGAGTTCGATTCCAGGTTCCTCCGGTGCAGGGTAAATAATTTGGTGATAATTTGTAACTAATTTCGATTAATTTGATTCACGGCATAATAAACTCAATAAATTCCTTCATAAGAAAGCGTAAACAGTATTTAACCCGGCTTCAAGAGGAAGCTGTGTAGTGATTATTGGATAACCGGGAAAAGGTTGAATAAGCGCCTTTCAAGTTCATACACAACTAAACAGCAGGATAACAGCTGTATAGAAGCGTTAATGGATATGCAATAAGAGCTTCTCCCGACCGTTCCAACAGCCATAAGTAGCTGAGTAAGTTCGCCAGATTTGCTTGTATAGAGGTTGAGTAAAGGTTTCTTCTAATCGTATAACGTTTGAATACAGCTTGAGGCTGTATAAATGAAATGAGTAAAGCGTTTACGTTGTGAAAATTGTTAGTTGGGAAGTTACACACCTGTGTATAATCCTTATGGGCGGCGTTGCAGCGCGCTTATGAGCGGCGCGTTTCGACCGTCACCAAATGAGAATTTAACATAAGCGCGACAATATTTTCTGGGACAGAAGTGCGACCGATTATTTGCACTGAGATCAGCTAACAAATAATGTAGAATTTTTTAGAACAAGGAGCGGATTTTGGTGGTGGTGGCCAGCAAGATCATCAAAGAATGACTTGCATCTGGTGTGAAATCTATTTTTTATTTAACGAATGTCAAATGTACACTTCAAACCAAAAATAGTCAAAAAACAAAAAAAACAACTGTCAGACTAAGTATAAGATTCGCAAATATCACACATATTAATATATTTAATATTTCCCCATCGATATTGATGCTGATACTTGGACCTGTCTGTAGTAAATAATTGCTAGGAAGTTTGGGAATCGGAAAAAAAGCTTCATTCAGAAAACTAATTTTGGTGTGGAAGGAAGTTTTTATAAGCACTCCTCAAAAAGCTAAAAAATAAAACAAAATGGACACTGAAAACAACGTCAGTCACCACACTGTCCTTCCCCTAGGATTCCTCCTTACTGATTAGGGACGTCGGATAAGTATCGCAGAACCTTTCAATCCAACACCTGTGACTCCGTGGAGTGTACCCCATTAGGCATAAATACGTTAGGCATACGGACGTTAGGCATACGGACGTTAGGCATAATGGACGTTAGGCATAAAGTCATTAGGCATAATGGACGTTAGGCATAATATACGTTAGGCATAATGGACGTTAGGCATAAAATACCTTGCTGCTGTGCAACTCTAGAAACCTGCTTAACCTGTAAACCTGTAAACAATGCTTAAATTAGGCTTAGCGTTGAATAAAAAATGATACAAGTTAAACAAACATAGTTTATTTAATAAGCACAGTTTGGAATCCATTATTTATCATATCATAAGTGACGTATCTACATATTTACTTAGATCCATGATTAGTAGCGATAGTGGTTAAGTAATCTTACAATGAAAACTCAGCTTAGTTTTGAACTATATCTTGAAATCAATCGCATCTAGAAATAAAAAAATCACACATTTGTTGTAATATATTCTTACACACATATTGCAAAAGTCAAAGAACAAAAGGTTTTCCTCAAAGAACAGCTCATGAAATAAAGAATGGTGAATTCTGTGATTTTTCATTCAATAACAAAAAAACAGCCAAGGTTGAATAAAATATGATGCCAAAGAACAGCTCATGAAATCAAGAATGGTTAATTCTGTGGTTTTTCATTCAATAACAAAAAAACATACCTGCTGCTTCCAGGATTTCCTGCCATACTTTTCGATACAACGATTCTGATTTTGTTGTCATCAGAATGAAAACTAGCGGAACCGTCTGCTGATGTGAGGGAGCGATACTTCCATGGAAAGTGACGAGTTGCCGAAACAAACAAGGAACTGTGGCAAACGTACCATCTGTAACCCAATACTTTGCCTGTCCAAGACGTCGTTCATGAGTTCCAAAATTTAAGGCTCTTTCATTATTGTCACCGAAGTCAGCAATCAATAGACGGTCTCCATTATCATCCTTCTGGAATTCATCCGGTAGATTATGCCTAACGTCCATTGTGCCTAACGTCCTTTTTGCCCAACGTCCATTATGCCTATCGTACATTATGCATAACGTCCGTATGCCTAACGTACGTATGCCTAACGTCCGTATGCCTAACGACCGTATGCTTAACGTCGTGCACCCCATCAAGGAGAGGATAAGTTACCTCTTCAAGAAGGATGGGAACTTTTTCTTTGAATAATCGAGTAATAAAATGATAAATATGAATAAATGAATTCCAATTTCCAATTTTCATAAAATCCCAGCCAATGGCATTTTGGAAATATCAACAATAGAAAATTTCTTACTGCAATTTCATTGATGTATAATGTTGGAATAATAAAAAATAATTGAAAATAACCTGTAACCCTGAAACTGCATATTTTTAATTCAAGGGCCAGCTAAACCAAATGTCTTCTAGTAAATATTCATAGAAGTCCAACTAGAAGGCTTACGGAAAACGGTATGAAACAATTTGACGTTCAAAGTCTGGAACGCGCAAAAATTGGTCAACTTCAAATTCGTGTATTTCTGTTTAAAATGCATAAAAACCTGAATTGCTGCATTTGGAAATTGAGTGTATGTACACTGGTTGCTATGATGAGTTTTCAACGTTTGCTCTCCAGTTAACGTCCAAGCAAGAGGAGTAGCGTGTCAAAATTTTGCTCGCGCAGCAAGAGAATCCGACGTTCTCACACATGGCGTTGTCAAAATTGCTGGATGTGACCAAATCGACCGTCACAAACGTTTTAAAAGTGTTCGGGAAACGTCTGTAGACCACCAGGAAGCCTGGAAGCGGCAGCAATCGTAATCTTAACGTGGCAGCAACGACGAAGAAGGTGGCGGTGAAATATAAGCGGAATCCTAAGCTGTATACGAATCTGCTCACAATGTTTGACTGTGTCTACATGGACGACGAAACTTATGTGAAGGCGGATTTCAAGCAGCTTTCAGGACAGGAGTTTTACACCGCATCAGGAAAAGGGAGAGGGCTGAAATTTGCAAAACCAAACTATCGAAGTTCCCAAAAAAAAAAAAATATCTCGTCTGGCAGGCCATATGCACGTGTGGTCTAAAAAGCGGCATTTTCATTACTACGGGAACCATCAATCAAGAGATCTACGTCCATGAGTGCCTGGAAAAGCGACGGCTACCATTCCTAAAGCAACATAATAGACCTGTGCTGTTCTGGCCGGACTTGGCGAGCTGCCACTATGGGAAAAAGGCAATCGAGAGGTACGATGCGAACAACGTGGGTGTGGTACATAAAGACCACAACCCTCCCAACAGCCCAGAACTCCGCCCTATCAATAGGTATTGGGCCTTGGTCAAACGGAATCTCAAAAAAACTAATAAATCCATAGAAAACGAGCAGCAGTTTAAATCTAACTGGCGTTAGGCGGCGAATAAGGACCACTGTGCAAAATGTAATGGAAGAGGTTAAGCGGAAGGCACGGCAGTTCGGATTTGGCAAACCAAAAAAATAAACGAACATTTTTTTTTTCCTTTAAATATATGAATTGAACTACCAAAAGAAAAATAAGAAGATTTTTGTGATATGAATTTTGACTGAAAGAAACTATTTTTTTGTCGACCAATTTTCGCGTGTTCCAGTCTTTAGAATCGATTGGTGATGGGCTGGACTAGAGTCGGTGTATAATGAGTCACGCCAAGAGAAAAACAATTTAACTCGCATCACGGTTTTCGAAAGATTCCCTTTCTTTTCACTTGGCAACAGAGGACTTCTACATCAACTTCAAATGACTTCTAGTCATAAATAAAAATAGCGGCTGTAGTAAATCATTATATAAGTGATTTTGTCAAATTATCTTAACAAAAAATAGTAGAAATTCTCATTACTGGTCATTACTAAACGTATCCCATAGCAAGTTAATGCTCACTGCGTATTTATGATAATTTCTTCGATTATATTTTATATTTTATTGCAATACCTTTCGTGGACCTTTCATAGCATCGTAATGAATGTTTACTTTGCTCGATAGGTAGCCGGTTTGACAGTTCAATAGGTAGACTTGGCTTCACTCTTGGCGTGACTCCGACTCTAGGCTAGACTACATTTTGGAGGATGAACAGTATTTACTTTCCCGTATAAACAATAACTACAAGAAACGCATAACAAATAATGCAGGATATCATCTCAAATCTATATGGTCACACTAGAGTCGGTGTATAATGAGTCACGTCAAGAGTGAAGCCCAGGGTGGCCAGATTATCTTTTTCGTTCACGCAGAAAAAACTATCATCGTAACAAAAATATTTGAGGTAAATTTAAACGTAAACTCAGTTTGTTCTGGCCACTAGGTTGATTTCAAACGTATTCCATGTTTGAAGTCATGTGAAATCAATGTTTAAAATAAAAATAATGTTACGTTTATTTCAAAAATATTCGTGTTGAAAATAAACGTATTTATTTTTGTTTGGTTTAACAGTTATGCGAACAATAATAAATATGTTTATTTTAAACATACTTTTCATGTTTAAAATAAACATACATATTTTGGAATTATTTTAGTAGTTGAGTGCAGGGTAAAGCAAAATAAAACGGTTTGCAAAGAAATGAAAACAAAAAAAGATCTTCGGGCAGGGCATCTTAATTCCTACTCTTTTTCGGGTGTGATTAAGGGTGACCTGTGGGTATTGGGGTCCTGGTCCGGGATGCGAAGACCCGTCGGGGTGGGTGTCCGGGGGTTCCAGTTCAGTGGAACCGGTGCAAATTTGTGTTATTAGCGTCGTTTTGCCCCGGTTTCTGCCACTGGTCCTCATACCGGTTTCTTTCCATGTTCGGTATCGGAGGAGGAACCGGAATGGATGGCCGTTTTCTGTTGAGGTTGAGCAAAGCTGGGGCAACTTTTTCCGAATGTAACAAGAAGGAAATAAAAAGGCATGACACGCTAAAAACCGTTTACTCAAATCCTATATTGTTGAAATAAACATGCTTTTGAATTTAATTCAAACATAAATATTTTAGTTTTAAACATTCTTTCAATTTACTTTGAATAATTCATATGTTTAGAGTATAAACATTTATATTTTTGTTTTAAATGAAAAAAATTTGTATCCGTGTTATCGGTACACACTTAGAAAATATTACCGAACTCGGTTTGATGTCAACCGAGTTTTTATTTGCTGAACGCTCGGTAGTATGTTTGGTTCAAAGAGGAATAACCGAGCTGTCGTTAGTTCTTTTTGTTACCCACAATCTGTCAAAGTTACCGAAAATCTCGGTTGACAAAAAATAAATTTACGCAGAAATAACCGAACGTCGGTTTACTCAAGAATTACCGAACGCTGTCAAACGAACCGACCCATCTGTTCTAATTACGGAATTCGGTTCTCTTGGGTAGCACTCGGTTTTTACTTCAAATCCTGCTTTAAATTTGGATTAAAGATACGTTGCTTAGAATTTTCATAAAAATAAAACCAGTTTTGTAAAAGAAATGTATGAAATATATTTATTTAATTTGTTTTGGGATGAAAATTCACAGTTTCTGTCTCAAGGTACCCTGATACATGCCGTACTATTTCGTCAGAAAACTTAATAAAATCATTGATGTAATGCGGCAGATGCTAATATTTATTATTTTTATTAACTCTTCCAAATCTATACTTGATTCGAGTTTAGGACTGTTCTGTAAATCAGCATATGTTGCTTCCCGAATAGAAATTCCCAAGTAACTAAAAGTTCTGATAAAAGGCCATTTGTGGATTAAGCAGCTTAGTTAGTGATGGTCTTTAGAATTCTAAGCAGCCTCATTTTTAAGTCGTTATAAGAACTTGAAAGTTCCGGTATCATAATTGAAGAGAATTCTAAGCAGCTTCTGGCGGAACTTGAACGGAACTTTTAGAAAATAAATTAAAAAAGGTTTTTGCCCTCTACACCAATTCTATGTTTAGTTCGCACTTTTATGAAAGTTATTTCTAAAGGCAGGTATTAATGTGTATTGATTTATCAGCATTAGTAGTTTTGGAGCCGTTTGAAGAATTAAACCCAGTCCTTCTGCGTGAGAGCCCCAGCACGAACCGCTGCGTCATCTGAAATATATTAAAGCGAGCTGTTGTCCCGCCTACTGTTGGAGTTTTCAGTGCCAGCTGACTGACTTGCATACGAAACACAATACCTTGATGAATTTGAAATTGGTATTTGCCCGCATGGTATTCCAACATATTTGTGGCGCAGTGGTTAGCGTTAGTAGATCGCATCCCGAATACACGGGTTCGAATCCAGGAAATTACTTTTTAATTTTTTTTTTATGTTTTAATAGAATGTTGATGCACTGCATAAATATAAGAATTATGATTTATTCGGACCACTGATCATTTAATATTTACGTACATTAAATTTTGTTACTAATAAAGACTTGTGCGGATTGCTTCATGTGGCTTGAAAGTTCTGTCGGAACTTTATTTGAACTTTATGGAACTTGAAAGTTCTGTCGGAACTTTATTTGAACTTTATGGAACTGGAAGGTTTGGTTGGAACTTTATTTGAACTTAATGAAACTTGAAAGTTCTGTCGGAACTTTATTTGAACTTTATGAAACTTGAAAGTTCTGTCGGAACTTTATTTGAACTTTATGGAACTTGAAAGTTCTGTTGGAACTATATGTGAACTTTATGGAACTTGAAAATTCGGTTGGAACTTTATTTGAACTTTATGGAACTTGAAAGTTCTGTCGGAACTTTATTTGAACTTTATGGAACTTGAAGGTTCGGTCGGAACTTTATTTGAACTTTACGGAACTTGAAAGTGATTTTAATCGTTGAATGCGGAACTTTTGGTTACTTGGGTTGTAATGTAGGAAACATCAGCAGACATCTTCAATACATTAAATTTTAACGTATATTGCTGTACCCTTAATGTATTCAGACTTCAGTGTGACGTCCAAGTACATAAAAATACATTAGCCTCAAACGTTACATCAGAATCAAACGTCTTGACGATGTAAAATGTGACATCAGAATACATCCAATGACAACAGAACCTAACGTTACATTAGAATCAAACTTAATCACGATGTAATTTGTTGCACGCATAAAACATCAGAATACATCCAATGACAACAGAACCTAACGTTACATTAGAATCAAACTTCATCACGATGTAATTTGTTGCACTCATAAAACATCAGAATACATCATATGACACAACAATAAAAAGTTGCTTGTAGTGCAGTGATGCCTTTTATGCATAGTTTTGTGACAATATCAATTGCAAATAAAATTGAACTCTTTAGAAGAGTGGAAACGCTAATAAAAGTGCACTTAGACGTTGTATCGTATTGACGCCTTCTGCGCACTTATTCTTCATGCACCAAGGAATAAGCATAGAGGTAACTCTAAGACCACTGGGTCCCGAAGAAAATCATTATTATTTTTGGCTCACTCAGTACCAGAACAACGGTCCCAAGCAGTCCCAAGCTATTTCACTCACCCCTGCATGTTCTGCATGAATCCACACACCCCTGATGTTATCTGTCAAACTTTCATAGCGAATCAAAACAAACATAGTGTAGTAATAGAATTTCAACTAGAATAGGGTACGTTAATCGTTTGCTTGGGACCAATAGGCTACTAAAGTGGTGAGCCAATTTAAAATCGTTAGTTTTGTATTGATTGTTGGAATAAGTGCGATGAAGACACAACAACAATTTAACGTAAAACCGCACTTTTATTAGTGTTTCCGCATTCATAATATCATAAATGTGCCCAAATCGCAATCCTCGACGCAATCATATAAAATAGCACATTGCGATTACAAGGTAGAGCTTACCACCATTAACTCTTGCACGGCTGACATAGCCTCAAATCACTGAAAGAAATTTTGGCATGCCCTGTGGGCAATGTTTATTTGTATGTAAAACAAATGCCCTGGTGACGTTACAGTGCAAGAGTTAATTAATTGATTATTATCGTTTCAATTGAAAACCGATTTTACTCTTCTTCTGTACGTTAAACATAACGTTGGCCATAGTGTGCTGTATACCGCATCCGTGTACGAATACAGCACACTATGTCCGACGTTATGTTTAACGTATATACAGAACGTTTTCAACGAGGTTTTCACGATAATATTAATTCCAAGGCAAACGAAGAAAACCATCTGGCCACCCTGCATGCATATGGTTATAGTCCATTCTATGCGGTCGAGTATTGATGGTCCGAATGTGAGGATAACAATAACAAACCAGCATATCTGGCTGAAGCGAAAGTGAGGATAACAAACTTCGCACTTGAAACTATTATGTACGCATTTTTATGATGTTATCTAACAATAATGGTGTGTAGTGTTTACACGATCATGTTTCTAATTCTAATGTGTTGTAAATATAATTGAAAGCATTTGAAATGTAAGATTCTAGTGTTTTGTATATCTAAAAACATTAGTAAACGTCTACATTTGAAAACATTCAAACAACGTTTACTTTAAACGTTTTGTACGTCTGAAAACATCAGAGAACAACAAACACGAAGTACAATTGAAAACATCCGAACAACGTTTAGTTCTAACGTTGTGTACATCCGAAAACATCCAAAAAACGTTTGGTTCTAGCATCGGGAAACATCTACGTTAGAAAACATCAGAATACATTTACATGTAAAAACATCCGAACAACGTTTAGTTCTAACGTTTTTTACATCCGAAAACAACCGAAAAACGTATGATTCTAACATCAGGAAACATCTACATTAGAAAACATCAGAAAACATTTACATATAAAAACATCCGATCAACGTTTAGTTCTAACGTTTTCTACATCCGAAAACATCCTTAAAACGTTTGGTTCTAATGTCAATAGATTGAAATTTTTGACGTCAGACCGACATTAGAATGGCAAAATTTTGTTCCAAAATTTCTGATGTATACACCATGTTACGTTGCTTAAATACAACTAAATCATAATGTTTTCTAATGTTTGACATCAGGCATACATTTGATTTCGATGCTGATGTAGACATCAGAATCAAACGTTGGGCTAATGTAAATTTCTATTCGGGTGTTCTGCCACAGGACAATCATCAAAAAATTCTTCCACGGTAGAACTTCGAGAGTTTTCCGGATGCTTTTCCTCAATATGCCGTTTCAGCGATAAAAACTTCCGTAACGCGAGTTACAGCGTGGAAAAGTACAGTCAAATTTATTTATTTATTTATTTATTTATTTATTTATTTATTTATTTATTTATTTATTTGTCGTCAATCAGTGTAGACCGTTTTACAATTGTTGTCTTAAGAGCTATGTTTACAATTTTGTCTTTGTTTATATTTTTTTTATAATATGGCTTGAGAACAAGTTAAAACATTACTTCTAGCTGACGTTATGCGAGGAATTAAAATATTGCTTTAATTTGGTTTTTGTCATTGTAAAGTCAATGTTATCGCAGTGCTTATTATATGTATCCATCATTTGGTTCAAGGGTCCAAATTTGGCATAATTCGTACGGTGACGATTTGTAGCAAATATATTTCTATTTCGTAAATGCCTAAACGGTAAGAAAAAATACTCAAAATTAAGTTAAAAAAACTCAACGTTGGGTTCTATCATTTGAGGTCCGCCGTTGAGTGAATCAGAAAAGCAGCGTTGGTTAAAATTTACTCAACTATTGAGTAATAATAAATGAACTCAAACATAAGTTTATTTTCATTGAGGTTGCTCTTATGCGCCTTTAACAATTTCAGTGGTCGTGCCAGTGGATAGACAAGTGGTCAACACACGGGCCCCGTAATCTCAACGTCCATGGTTCGGTTCCAGTCTGCTCCGTTTTATTATTTTTTTGTCAACTTGGTCAACGTGGATTCATGATCAGGATTACTCAAAATTGAGTTTTCTTCTTTAACTTAATTTTACCTAGCCCCACGGAAGCCACGTGATGAGTAAAAGGAACTCAATTTTGGGTAATTTTTTCTTACCGTGACAATGTTTTTATCGTATACGGATCGTGAAAGTTATAGCAGAAACGTTTTATGAAACCAAGCATGTTGTTAGCTCTGTTAATAATTGTGTTATAATGATCGGTGAAAGTAAGTTTTGAGTCCAAAATAACACCTAGATCCCTGACTCTATCACACTTTTCTACGATATGGTTTCCTAAAGTGATTGTTATATCGGGTAGGGTTCGTTTTCTACAAATGATAATTGAGTTACATTTTTTTATATTTAATTGTAGCAGGCTTTTTTGGCACCAAGTATGAAATATCTGTATTTCCTCTTTGAATGTGATGATGTCTTTGGCATCTTTTATTTTCAAAAAAATTTTAATGTCGTCAGCATAGATTAAAACTTTCAATTTCTTAATAATGAAAGATATGTCATTGACGAAGAGAATAAATAAAAGCGGTCCTAAATGGGAGCCTTGAGAAACTCCAGAAGTGACATCAACAGGATTTGATGTCTTTCCTTTGTATTTTACTATTTGATGGCGGTCAGTTAAATATGATTCAAGCCACTTGAGGAGTGCGTAATGAATTCCCATTTTTTGAAGTTTAAAAAGAAGCATGGGTATGTCAATTCGATCAAACGCTTTGCTGAAATCTGTATACAACACTTCTACATGGTTCCCGTTATCCATTGCATTCAAGGAATAATTAATTAATTCGAGCAAGTTCGTAGTTGTTGAAGAAGCCATGTTGCATAGTCGTTATTCTGTTTTTAATTTGAAGAAAGAGTTTTTCATTCACAATTGCCTCGAAAAGTTTCGGAATGCAAGAGATTATAGCTATACCACGATAATTACGTATGTCGGATTTTTTGCCCGATTTAAAGATAGGCACTGAAAACGAGTTTTTCCATATTTTAGGGAAGTTTCCGGATTCCAGTGACATATTGAAAATCCAAAACAATGGACCAGTAAGTTCAGTTGCTAAAGCTTTCATAAAAACTGGCGGAACACCGTCAGGGCCAGGACCTTTAGATGCATCTAAACTGTTTAAACCCTTTAAGATATCATGAACCTTGATTTGACTTACGCTGATGTCACTTGAAAATTCTGGATAAGATTCAAAATATTCACGGTCACGGTCCTCTTCTGAAAACGAAGTATAGATTTCTTGGAAGAAATTTGCAAACAAATTGCATATATCATCCGAGTTCTCACCTACCCTATCGTCCAAATGCATCTTTGATGGAAAATTATCAGATTTTAATTTGGTTTTCACATAATTGAAGAATTTCCTAGGACAAGATTTTATATCAAGTTCAGTTTTTAAATTGTACTCCTCAAATGCCATATTCACGGCTAAATTTAACTGATCGCAAATGTCTAAATAGTATGCCAAAGTTTCTTCACTATTATATTTTTTATAAAATTTGTGCGCTTTTTGCTTTTGATTTTTTAAATTTTTCAGTTCCCTGTTGTACCAAACCGGATGTTTTGCATGACTCTGACGTCTTCTTCTTTTAGTTGGCACTTCTTCAAGTATTATTTCAAGCAACACATTGTAGAATACGTCAACTGCACATTCAACATTTCCTGCAGTTCTTAATATTGCTTGCCAATCGACAATGTTCAATCTATTTCTAATGTTATCATAATTTGCTGAATTGTAATTAAAGATTTCATGAAATTCGCAGTCGTTGGTTCTTTCATTTATGTGAACGAATAAAGAATATTCTATTGCTGTGTGAAACATTTTATTTCTCCATATGGGACTTAACGATTCAGTCACGCACAGAAATCTTCATAAGTATTTGTTAATAAAAGGTCTAAATAACAATTTTGTTGATTTTTCACATGGTTAATTTGATTAAGTCCTAAATTTGCAATTTTGTCAAAAATGAAATGGAGTGTTTCATTTTCCCCAACGACTGGAAGTAAGATGCTTTCATTGTCCATATCAGAAATAAAGTCAACATTGCGTTGGTTAAAGTCCCCATATAAATAACGCTTTTAGAATCTAGACTGATTTCTCTCAGTGTATGCAAACTAGTTATCGGACGTTTTTAAACGTTTCGCCCTTTCGATACAAAAGTACGTCAAAACGTCAAACTCTGCCACATGGGACCGGCTTTAATTTCCAATCAGATTATCTTCCGCCCTGTTCATTCTGGCTAAATTTATATCTTCCATCACGCTCCCGCTCCTGTTTGTGTACACCCGCAGTGTGGATGCGCAACATCAACACAACACCGACAGAAGCATCGGTCTGAAAAATCGCTTTTTTCGCGATTATTTTGTGTATACGCGAATCGAGGGAAATCTGTGCGCGTAAATTTTCCATCGAAATTTCATTCAATTTCTGACGAAAATGATCGCTTCCTATAGCGCAAAGTGAGTGCTAGTGAAACTCGGTGTGCAATAAGTGGATTTCTAGTGAGAGAGCGGATAAATTGGATCGTAAATTTCGGAACCCGGATCTGAGCTTGTGAGTAGAAAATCTTCGTTTGATTTTTCGTGTGTGGAGGTGGAAAAATTCTAACCTCAAAAAGCGTACAAGCCATCTTTGTTGTGTGTTAGGTACGGCGCCCGAAGCAGACAAAAACAGAAAGCATAAGAAGCCAAAACAAAATAAGAGACGGAGAATGTTTGTAAATATTAATGCAGGTTCGCAGAAGCTGTGCAAAATGTCGCGTCCTGAGCATTAACTTATCGAAAGCCATGGATCAAGGACGAATTGATACACCCAAGTCCCGTTACTAATGGTCGGGATGGTGTGGATGCGGGTGGCGAGGGAAGATGGATGCAAAAAAGTGTATTGGACCACCGCGGCGAAGACTGCTGGCCCTCGCTGCAGCTAAAGTTGGGTCGCGCAAGATCCGCGATTCACTGTTGAGATGGCAGTGCGGCCAGGATAAATGTGTTTAGCAGTGGTATTTTATGAAACGCAATTTTATGTATTTGCCTTAAAATATTGAAACAAGCTAACGTTCTGCCGTTTTTTTTTTAATTTTGTTTTGCAGGGATAATATTTTGGAATGGAAAAAAAAACACAAGGGCAAAATTAATGCTGTTATCGAAGTCGTGAGTGAGCTGCGATGCGAAATTGCACTTGCTATAAGCAAGCGAAAAAGTGCTGCCAGCCTAAACATTACTTCGTATTTTTCAGTCGAACGGGCCAATATATACGAAACTGCATTTCTATCAAAATTGAGTAAATGATATCTTGCATAATAATCATATTCTCAAGCTCTTTTTGTTTGTATAATTTTTCAAAACTATTAATTTTACGAAGTCATGATATTCTCCTCATATTAAGTTGTAAAATTGAGTATGAATTAACCAAATATTTAAACTCATTCAAACAAGACTTAGTTGCAGAATAGGCACCTCTTGACAGGTAGCATAGACCAAGTTCCACAAATGTATAGGTTGTACGAGCTCCAAACAGTTGTTAAAAAGAAAACTCACCTCCATCCGTTAATGTTAGATAGAAATGTGGGATTAACCACTACCTCTTAAGATAATGTATGTGCCCTCTTCCAACAGCCTAGAGCTGTCCTGGTCGCGTCCTTGCTCCGAAATAGTTTACTAAAGAGAGATGCAAAGAAGTCGACGACCCCTCATAAATGTCACGGTAAAAGCTCAGTCAACGCCAGCATTATTGATCGCCAGTGGTTGCTACTCCGTTATTGCTCCGTTAATGGATGCTATTTGTGTGAAGCAAGGATTATATGCGACAGAAACTGCATTAAAATGCCAAATTAGAAGAAATTAATTTTAGGTTGGACTGCTATTTCCATAAAGAAAAGAGCGTAGTTTAAGTACTGTTCAAGTTTTGAGGAATGAAAGGAAATGCTGAGAATTTCAGTGAAGCTTCATAAACAAACTGCGGGAACATAAATGATCCTCATATGGAGCCTTAAGGACCTCAAAGCGATTCTATTTGCTTCCGAAGAAGTATAGGAACTTTTAAGAAGTTCCTAGAATTTCCTCTCTTAGCTCAGTCGGTGAAGGCGCAGCTACAAAGCTAGACCATGCTGGAGGTGCTGGGTTCGATTCTCGGTTCGGTCTAGGCATTTTTCGCATTGGAAAATTTCTCGGCTTCCCTGGGCCAAAATATGATAGTACACTCAAGTCATTCTTTACACGGTTAGTGTCGCTGAGTCGCAATTTACGCGGTACGTTTTTAACGATTTCTCGATAACGATACAACCAATCGACTTGATTCAAATAACATTACCCGTTTTAAGGCATAGGTAATCGACTTCTTCTTCTTCTTCCTATTTCAAGCTTATTGCATATCGCATATTAGCTTATTGCGTGCTCTCAACTTAGTGTTCTAGATGCACTTCCACAGTTATTAATTGAGAGCTTTCGATACCTGTACCATTTTTGTATTGGTATAATCCAATTGCAAGTCCAATCATACTTCTATGCCCAGGTTCGTGTCCTTGGGTACGAAAATGACCCCGTTGGCTTCGTACCACTCCAGGACAACATTTGAATAGTGGCACGAAGCTAGATGCGGCCCGAAGATCTTGAGGCCCTCGTGTTGCTTCAACAGAGGAAGCAGACGCTGCTGTCGACACTCCTTGATGTAGATCTCCCCGTTTACAGTCCTGGTTGTCACGAACGGCGCACTCCGTTTGCCACATGAGCAGATCGCTTGCCAAATCATGTATTTTTTGGCCCGTGACTTTCCCACCGTATTTTGCCGTTCGTCACGATTTGGAGTCTTCTGCACTCTGTACGTATGCAGTCCCTCTCGCTCCTTGGCTCTCTGAACAAAATACTTGGACAGATTCAACTTTTTGGCCACATCCCTGACCGAAGCATTGGGATTCCACTTAAACGTTTTCACGACACGCTTGTGATCCTGATCACTAATAGAACATCCTTTCTGACCGCATTTATCCTTCCGTCCGATGCTCAGAGTTTCGTAGTAACGTTTAATCACACGACTCACCGTTGACTGCACGATTTCGAGTTGTTTTCCGATGTCCCGATGAGACAGTTGAGGATTTTCCAGGTGCTTGCGCAAAATCAATTCTCGACGTTGCTTTTCGGGTGACGCCCTTTTTTCAACTTTCGAAAAACTGACAGCTATAAAAAATACAGTGTAAACAATACACTCTAAACTACTTCTACTCATATTTTCAAGAGAAAATACCCAATGGGTAATTTTCTACAGCGTTTTTTCCGTGATGCAATTTGATGTGGGACACCCTTTATTCAAGAAATTCCTGAGAACTTTTAAGTAATTTTTTAGGCAGTTTCAACGATGTTCCGAATACTGGGAAAAGATTGTGAATTTTGATGACAAATTGGGAATATTATTATTATTATTTAGCTTTATTAAGGAGGATTTCAGCCTTGGGCTGGTTCGCCTCCAAAAATTGGGAATAAATATACTTCGTCTCTCTTCGGAAGAATAAGATTCTGGACCTTGAAAAAATGTCAAGAAGTAGACTTTCAGGATACAGTCACTTTGACGAACTTCGAAGAGAATTTTGAAGAGATTTTAGAATGAATTTTAGGGATAACAAGAAGGTATTTCTGCGAAAAATACCGAGGGAGTTTTGGAGAGAACTATTAGAAAGTGTTGATTATAATTCCAAGTCAATTGTTGATTGTGAAGAAGATTCCAGGTACAGTTCTAACGAATATTCTTACTACGTTCTGACAAATTTTAGAGAGTTCTGATGAGATTTCGAGAGTATTGTATTCTGAGTGGTGTTTCCATTTTCCGGCTTTTTTGGGCTACCCAGGAATCGGGAAACAGCAGGTGGCTCTCGGCAGAATTCAATTTGTGTTGAACGATACTTGAAGGGTTCTGGCTTTTCCTGAAATTGTCGTCCGACCTTTCAAGAGGTTTCCTTTCCTTCCTTTCTCAGATGTTTCTTATGGCATTGCCCGGAAGTTTTTCCTTTTTTCCCGAAATTACTCCTGGAACCACCCAAAATTATTTTTTTGCATCGCCTGGGAGTATCTGTCTTCTGGATTTTTTTTTAAGATTCAGGCTTCACCAAAAAGTTTTCTATTTCACCAACTGCCAATTAAAACTTTTATGGCTTACTTTGGAATTTTTCCAAAATTCACCAGAAGCATTCTCTGATCTATCCCACGAGATTCCTTTTTCCAGTTTCCTTCTTCTCCAGTAAGCTTTTTTAATTTTTGGAAATCTAGCAGATTTCTTTTTTTTGAATTCATCTGGAAGGTCCTCCAAACTTCCTCGAAAATATTTTCAAACTAAAACTGATAGGTTCTCTCGAGGCTTCCGACTTCGCTGGAACTTGTAACTGACTGCTTCCGGAAGTTTATTTCCACATCCCTTAGAAAATTGTTGTGCTCTAGCCTGAAACTGTGTTCAAAATTCCTTCAGAAGTCTTTCCAACTTTTTCCTGAAGCTTTTCTAAACATCGTCCAGAAATTTGTTCCGACATCTTTCGAAAGTTTCCTTCAATTTCTCACGGAAGTTTTTTCCACCATCCTCTAACATAATTTTATTTCAGTCTGTTTCTCCCGGAACCTTATCGTTAGGGCCTGTTCATAAACTACGTAGACAGTTTTTTTGGGATTCTTGACCCCATCCCCTCCCCCTGCGTAGACAATTGTCCATACAAAAAATTAAAATTTGTATGGGCCGTGGATAATTGTCAACCAGCCCCCCCCCCCTCCTTAAACTGTCTAGGTAGTTTATGGACAGCCCCTTACCGACTTCCACCATATGATTCTTCCGATTAGCTACAGAAGTTTCTTTCTGTTTCCTCCGGATATTTCTTTCAACTTCTCTCATAAGCTTCTAACAAAATCTAATGAGCAGGGTGGCCAGCAAACCGGGAAATATCCGGGAATTTGAAAAGTAACCGGGAAAAACCTGGGAAATCGGCGAAAGAACCGGGAAAAATAAATTAACCATACCATAGGAACAAATTTTTACACTAATATTTCAGAATAAACTATTAAAACAAAGTAATCCTTTAACAAATGAATGTTTTGCTCTATTTGCTGCATAATCTTCTTCAGTTTCCCATATTGTTTTTAGAATTAAATCACTCAGCAAATTGATTTTTGTCGTTTCAATTTCAGATGTAAAGTGCATGGCCATTAGAAAAAAAAAATATTGAAGATGCTGGACTTTGGAAACAAATATTTGTAAAAACCGAAACTGAATTATTCTTTTCTGGGGTTTTAATTTTTCGTTGTTCAAAATTATCATGATTTGAATTCCAGAATTAAATTGGATTTCTGTTCTGTATTATCTTGAAATTGTTCTGAAATAATCCAGAAAACACGTAATAATTACCGTTGAATTATTTTTGGAATTTCCTTGCAACCCCTTCTAAGAATTTAATTGGAATCTTTCCCTTGAGCCTATCCGGAGACTTTGATTCCTTTGAAAATCTTTTCAAAAATTTCTTTTAATTCTATTCAAAACAGCAGCAATCTTTCGAAATTTTATTTAGGAACCTATTTGAGTATTTTAAAGAATTTCTTTCTAATTATCAGCAAATTTTTTGCAATCAATTTTGTTGAAGTTCTGTGATGAATCTTTCGCACTAGGGTTGATATTATTGCCAGAACACTCTAAGAACTCTGTTTCTTGTTTAATTATGATCATAATTCTCTTTGAATTCTTCTTAAAATTCCGCAAAATTTTGTTTTCACAACTCCTTTTTGAATCTTCTAAAATTACCTAAAAATTTAATTTAGAACTTGCATTCTTTTCCACAGAAATCCCTCCAAATTTATCTAACAATTTGTAAGGATTTCATGTCAGAATAACTATGTAATACTGCTCAGAACTTCTTCTTCAAAACTGTGTGATACTTCTCAATATTAGTTTGAAATCAGCACTTTGAATTCTTTTAAATTTTCCTAAAAAATCCAGGGTTTGTCCGCTAGATTCTATAAATTGTTCAGTAATTTGTTATAACCCTTAAAATGTTTCCAAGTTCCAGAGCATGACTCATAAAGTATGAAAGTTTTTTTTTCTTCAAATCTGTGATCTTGAAAAATTGTCAAAATCTCTCATTTTAATTATTTTTTCTCCAAATCTTGCATCACAAAGATTGTTATTAATCACAAATTTTGAAAAAAAAGCTCTAGTTTCAGACTCTACACAAATTTAAAGCTCCAAAATCTTGGAAATCTTCTTAAATCACTTTTTTTTATCCCTTCTGTGAATTACTTTCAGCACGTTCTTAAAAATGCGCTCAATTTCTTTTTTTGTTTTGAATATTAACAACCAGGATTTTTTTAAGGGAAAAAACCGGGAATTTAAAATGAAAATTCACAGGCCACCCTGAACGAGACTTTCCCAAGAAAACACAAAGTAAATTTCCCAGAAATGATTTCCTGGTTGATTTTTAGTGGAAATTTATATTTAGCATAACTTCTAAAAAAATAGTATTTTCCCGAATCGGTAAACGTGATTTTTGGTAAATTTCCCGAGATATCGAAGGGTAGTAAATACTAATTCTGAGGAAATTCGTGTGCGACAAATTGGAATGTTTTTTTTCTTTGGCCATATTTAACTTTATTGTGTTCCCATGAGTAAAAGTCTAGAATATACTTATGTCCTAAGCCGTTACGTTGTTCAGCTACCACCCACTTTATGCATTGGGATACTACCACAGTCAAACAGACGAAACTCTTTGTTACAATTATCTGCAAAACATAGTACCGCTAAACATAGGACTCCAGTAACGACATCTCTCAGAAAACAAGCTTGCTCGCTGATTCGCAAACAATGATGCAAGAAAATCCGAATATATTGAAACGTCAAAGTGATCCGATGCCAGCGCTGCGGCGAGTAGTTCGCGGAAACGATAACATTCAAACCAATCGTTAAATGCGCAAACGATGATCTAGAATGAAGAGTTACGTTTGTTTGTCTGTGATACTACCTACGATTGATTATTATTATTTAGCTTTATTAAGGAGGCTTTCAGCCTTGGGCTGGTTCGCCTCCAATTTACCTACGATTGATCATTTGCTTCTAATCTAAGATTACGACATTATCATTTCGATGATATTTCGAATACTTATGCGGTGTCTTTAACATCTCAAAGGGGCGGTTCAACTC
Organism: Ochlerotatus camptorhynchus; assembly: GCF_037179485.1. Lineage (NCBI taxonomy): Eukaryota > Metazoa > Arthropoda > Insecta > Diptera > Culicidae > Ochlerotatus > Ochlerotatus camptorhynchus. The sequence goes on along the minus strand of NW_027040627.1, from coordinate 403,733 downwards.
CATAAAAACAGTGCGGTACCCTAAATCCGTGACGTTTTAGGGTAAAAGTATATTCTAGACTTTAACTCAGTAGGCCATAAAATAGTCAATGGTAAAATGTTCCTGCCCTACACTCAAAAAATAGATCACATTTCCAATGGAAAATATCCATTAGAATTTCACATAACTTTCATGTGATCCCATAATTGGGAATCGCACCACAAAATCACATGAGCCTTATGTGTCCAATGAAGTTTACGTGATTTATCACATACAATTCATGTGATCATATGAACATTATGTGAATTTCAGGTAAAAATCATTTATTTTGTTATTGGAAAAATATCATGTGCATTCGTAATGAAAACTTTTTTTAATGTAGAAAGTCGTGTTCGTGTTGCACTGTGTGGAATTCCGCGATTAATACCAAGGGTATCGAATTTCGACGAGACAATCCAAAAGGTATTCTGAGCAGGGCTCTACATTTTCGAAGCTCTAAAATGAACTCGTGTTTTTTTTCTCTCATACATACGTGTTCGACGCTTCATTTCTATAACGCCTAGCTAGACTATCAGCAAGAAATGATAGTGAAAAAGAAGCACGCTTAGAAGGAAACGCTGGCTGTGGAACTTAGCAAAGCAACGACGTTTGCTCATTGCTTTCAATGTAACTAACGTCGATTTTCTAGTTAAACGAACCTCATTATGGCTTTCAATCCCCTTTCACGAACACTCTATCACCGATCTTTCAATTTGTTTAAAATGCGTTATGTTTCGTTTTTGATCATTTTTTTTAGATAAATATATGGATGGAAGATAAATTAAAAATATTACGTGTAATCTTCACGTGTTTTCACGTGAGAAATGCTTTAAATCTGTTATTTCATTTTCCGTCATATACGTCATGAAACCTCTGTTGATGTGTTTCATGAAAGAGAAAACTATCAATGTCGAGCGCTATTTCGCTCATCCATTTCACCGAAGCTTGAAAGGAAGACCAATGGAGCGACGGGAGAAAGAGAGACAAGCGATTGAACATTTGTTTGTGCACGCCGACTGAGGTTCTAGAATGCTGCGAAGCTGTTCGACTTTAACAGAAAAAGAAAGCCAGCAGTCTCTTCGTCGCATCGATTTGGTCGATTGAAGCTGATATTGTGACGCCCTGATTCTGAGAAGCAGTGATGGCATAATCATTAGCAAAATTATATTTTTTCGCTCTCATACGCTCTCAATATCACGTGTGCTATTGGAGCAAAATATCATGCTTGATATTGATTTTACAAGAGCGGTGCCGGTGGTGTAGTGGTAAGCGTGATTACCTCTCACCCCAGCAGGCCTGGGTTCAATCCCAGTCGGCGCCGCCGGGATGTTCTGAGGCATAACATCTCTGATCATGCCTTCCTTCGGAAGGGAAGTAAAGCCGTTGGTCCCCGGTTCATGAGTTGATGGGTCGATAGGTAGGGTCCAGGTGTGGGAGCTGCCTTCCTGGCGTCGGTAGCATTGGTGCTCAGCACGGAAAACAAGATCGACGAAAAACAAACCAAAGGAAAAAAAAAAAATTGATTTTACAAGCTCCTTTGATATTCACACATGTTATGTTGAAGCTGTGAGTTGAATAGACGCAAAAATGATTCCGTTGCCCCTCGTTTTCGAGGTATAATACCTAATGCTATATCTATTTTCTCTTCACCGATGGCAGACACGAAGCGACTGAGGCCAGCCGTGATGAAAGTTTCGGTTGCGTTCGGGTGTAAAGCAAAAATCGTGAAACTCAATCTCATCATAGTTTGGTGATATTTGCAGCTGGTGAGTTTTGTTAGCTCGATATTCTGAGCTGCGATATTACGGCCTTGCAATATCAGCCGTAGTTGTTTGCTTGTTGATGTTTGTCTACGAAAATCAAGCGCGATCTTGTTCTTTGGTGAGATTTGATTGTTTGATATTTTTCCAACAGAACGGTTCTATGGAAATTGCGCGGATAGTTCTAATTGCATCTCGAGAAGAGATAATTCTGAGCAGAATTTCAAGTTTCATGGGAATTATCAGGAGAATTAAATCAAATATTTAAAATAATTAGCAAGATTCACTACATTTTTGGAAGAATAATTATAATTATAATTTTGAAAGGAATCTTCGGATGAATTCCAAGAGTCTTGGGAGTGTTCTGTAGAGAATTTCTGGATTGTTATAAAGAAGTGATTTCCAGAGAGAAGCTCGAGTTTGTAGTTTGATCTTATTTAGTTGAGGGTATTTCTGAAGAGAACTCTGTGAGGGAAAATGACTCCAAAGAAAAAAATTGAGAACATTCCAAATAAATCCTAAAAGTTCAGAGCAAAATTTTCATTGTTTACCCAACCGGGGGATGTTAGATTTGCTTACAATTATGTGGTTGTGATTGTTATTCATCATCGCAGGATGATAGTGGAGATCGCATGAATGGAGGATGAGATAACATGAAGAAGATGTTCGAAATGCTGGTCAGTCAGACTTCCGCTTTACCTCGTGCGGAATGAATTCTGATGTTCACGACTACCACCTACACAGAAAAAAATCTGAATTTTAACTATCGCGTAAAACCTCCCTTCGTTTAACTTTGAACTATACTATGTATATTGCTAATTTATGCTGTATTGCGCTTAAATTTACACGAAATATCGCGTAAATGTATGCCAAATCTAGCGTTAATTTTATGTTCGCTATATCTCGCAGAAATTTACATGAATTTTTCGAACGGTGTAGCTGTATCGGACCGGTGCTACGATATCATCGTTCTTGTCGAGACTTGGCTCGATTCTCGAACGCTTTCCAGCCAGTCGTTCGGATCCGAATACGCGGTTTCCCGCTGTGACAGAAATCCGAACCACAATCTCGTGGCAGTTCGTTCCGGGTTAAAGGCAAGAGCTATTGAAAACGTCTTGTGGAATTGTGTGGAACAAATTTGGGTGACCGTAGAACTGAGCGATCGCACACAGTACCTATGAGCTGTGTATATCGCACCTGACTGGGTTCGTGACAACGATCTTATCGATACCCATTGCCGGTCCGTCTTCACCATAATAGAGAGTGCTACACCAATTGATAAGATAATCGTTCTGGGTAACTTCAGTCTAGCTAGTGTCTCCTGGAAACCATCTCACAGCGGCTTTCTCTACCCTGTACGCTCTGTATTTCATACAGGATCAGTTAGTCTTGTCGACTGCTATAGTACAGCAACACTATCTCAAATAAACCACGTAGTCACCATCCCTTGCTTGTCACTGTTGATGACAATCACGATCGGGTCTTTGACGACATTTCCACGACCGTGTCATACGATTTCCGGAAAGTCGATCACCGTAGTATCGTCAACGTGCTATCTAGTATAGATTGGGAGAGCATTCTCGATCCTGATAACGTTGAAACCGCTGCGTAAACATTTTCACATGTCTTGGCTTATGTCATTGACAGACGCGTTCCGAAAAGATTTCACCGTTAAATTTCTCATCCTCCCTGGCAGACGAGTGAACTGCGTAGGTTGAAGTCGACCAAGAGAGCCGCATTAAGAAAATACATTAAGTATCGTACGCTTTCGCTGAAACGTCACAACGTTAGGCTCAATTATGAGTTCAAGCGAGTTAGCCGTCGATGCTATTCGCGATATCAATGAGGGATTCAGAGGAAACTCAAGTCGCACCCGAAGTCATTCTGGATTCATTGGTCTTGAATGGAGCAGTTGCTTACACTCCTCAGCAGATCTTCCGCTTGTTTTTTGAGAAGTTCGCCAGCGTTTTCTCGCATGAGAGATTAACCGACGAACACGTTACCCTAGCAGCTGGTAATGTTCCACTCTACGGTCAAACACTGGGTGCAATGGATGTCAACGTTGAGATGATTTCCACTTCCGCATCACAACTCAAGTCGTCCTTCAATCCAGGACCCGATGGCGTTCCGTCCGTATTCCTGAAAAAGCACATCGCCAGCAGTTTCGAAGTCATTCGAGTTAGTCATCGTGGAGCCTCTGCAATGTAATTGTAAGCAGTATCTAAGTAATGATGAAGACTAGTTTGACATCGTATCTTACGGAAAGCACGGCAGAGATGACTCGAACAGACGTCAAGTATACCGACTTGTCAGCTGCCTTCGATAAGCTAAACCATGCCATAGCGATTGCCAAGTTGCATAGACTTGGGGCCACCGGTAACCTCTTGCGATGGTTTCGTTCATATCTCACTGATCGACAACTGATGGTTGTCATTGTTGACAACTGGTTCGATATCTATCTAGCTACGTCAGGAATACCTCAAGGAAGTCACCTGGGACCTTTGATTTTCTTAGGCTGTGTTCCATTTGCTGAATTTTCACTTAAATTTGACACTTCGAAAATAAATTATAATGTTCGAAAATCCCCCTGTTGTTGATCTTCCGATTTTCGAAAAGGTGTTTCAAATAGATACCTTGTCTATCAGAAATAAGTCTGGGACAATAGCAGGTTTATTTTAATTCAAAGCCTTTGCCAGCTGGTGTAATTTAAACAGAATGGTTTTAAATCCCACTAAGTGTTCAGTGACCATTTTTACTCGAAAGAAAGAACCAATCACATTTGACTACAAACTTATGGGCACTGTAATCGAACGTGTGAACCATGTGAAAGATCTGGATATTATTCTGGATTCTCAACTTACATACAAACAGCACATCTCGTTGTCGACAAGGCGTCTAGGACATGGAGCAAAGATTTTCTCCGACATCTACTGTCTGAAGTCACTGTACTGTTTCTTGGTGCGATCCATTCTGGAATACTGTTCTGTGGTCTGGAGTCAAAACTATAACAATGGTGCTGAGACAGTTGAGTCCGTTCAACGCCGTTTTCTTCGGTTCGCTCTGCGGAAGCTGCTTTCGAGAGATTAATTTCATCTACCCAGCTATGAAATTCGTTGCCAGCTGATTGATCTGGAACCTCTCCGAACTAGACGAGATATCTCTATGGTCCTGTTCATCGCAGACACTTTACAAGATAGAATTGATTGCATTGAAATCTTGGAGCAAATCAACATTAACGTCCAACCCCGTGCGCTACGTAACAACGTTATGCTGAGATAACCACTTCAGCGCACAAACTATGGCATTAATGGTGCAATAGGTGGGCTACAACGAGTGTTCAATCGAGTCTCATCAACATTTAAACGGTGTCTAATTATGGACAGTTCGATGTTTGCCTGATTTACTCTTTGAATCAGGGGACTACACAGATAAGCACAAAAATACAGTTGAATAAACATCAAACTGTCCTGACCTACAGGATATTTGCTACTAGTTACGTATGTAATGTTTCAATAGAGCTTCTCTCAACTTCTCGCTATTGATAAAACTAAATGTACCTATCATCTTTCTGCTCAAATCGAACGCGTGGTACATTTTCCAATTAGAAAGTAAAAACACTAGCCTAATTACACGCCTGTTTTCTGCTAGCACGATGAGTAAGAAAGTCCTTCACTGTACTGTAACAAACCAATAATTAAAAGTTAATCACCAGTCGCCCGTGAAGTGTGCCAGCTTGGATGGCATCTCACCGGCAAGCTACTTCATCCTTCTCATTAATTCATGTTTTTACTTCTTGGTTTTTACGCGTCAATTGGAACTCAATGTTTGCACTCAACATGGTGTTCTTCGAGCACTTCCACAGATGTTAATTGGGAGCTTCCTTATAATGTAGCATTTGTGCGCACTTGTATTGAGTGACAAGCACCGACATGGTATAATGCACCTTTACTGACTGGGTTATCAGGAGGTCCCATTAGTTCACTGTTTATTACACACTAATCAACAAGACTTTGTCGTTGAGCAGCGATGATCGACACTATTATCACAAGGGTGGGTCCGTACATTTTGTATACTTTGTTCGTTTGGTGCTAGTTTTTTACGCTGTAACTGGAAGTTGAAAAAAAAAGTCCTTCGCGGCAATCCTCTAGCTAGGACATGCTTCTTGTAGTCAAGACATGGTAGTTGCATGGTGTTAAATAACGACAACCTTGTTTACATAATTCACCATAATGACGGACGTCATGCCTTTTTCAGTGTGAATATGATCTTAGTATTTTAGTATAGGTACAGTTTTCTAACTACAATGGTGGTCTACTGAGCAGGGGTGCAAGATAAAAATCTAACTTGTTAGCCAATTTCCTTCGATTCGGTGGGTTGTACATGCAGAGCTAGTGTTCTCGCTGTTTTACTTAATAGTTACTTTGTTGGTTAGGGCTTTAAGTATGGATCCTTATTTGGCGTTCTCACGTTTATACGAACTGAACAAGCTAATCACAGTACACAGTGTAATAATTATTCTGCTTCATAGTCACTAAATTTTGAAGAAGTACTGGCATGCTTGTGCTTTAATCTCCTGGCATTTAATGTTCATTATGGGTCATTCCAGCTAAAGTGTATACAATGTTTTCGAAAATTGTGGTCAATGTCACCGATTCCAACCAAACCCAACGGGAACAGCAAGCTTTGAGGACGAGAGCCGAAAAAGCCGGAAAGGAGCTGAAGGAGAAGACAGCAAAGTTAGCTGAAACGAAGGAGACGCCGAAGGGATCCCCGAATCCATGTACGGGTAAAATAGATCGCAAAATGCCAGGACAAGAAGAAAAATTGTCCAAAAAATAAAAGGAAAACAAGGATGAGTAAGAAAAAGGTCAAGTGTCATTGGGGTGAACATTTTACCTGTTGACAAACAATAAACGCTATCATCAAAAGTAGGAAAAGGCAGTGGATGGCGGACAGTCGATAATAATACCGACATGAAGACTGGCAAAAGAAGACAGAAGAGAAGGAGAAGGAGGAGACAAAGAGAAGGGATAGCCCAGGCCTCGTAGCCAGAGAAGTAAAGGTGTCGTAATGGAAGGAACGGCGTACGCTGCACTTCTCTAGAAAGTGAAAGAGGATTCAAAGTTGAAGAAATTAGGACAGAACGTGGTGAAAACCAGGCGAGGAGGCGAGCCAGTGGTCCAGTGGTCAAGTGCAGGGTTCTAAGAAATGTGCTGAAGGTACATTGCGAAATGGGACAATCCAGATAAGGATGGCGTACGGTGGCACGCAGACCGCGGTGATACGACTTTCGACGACTGCAGCTAACAAGCTGTTTGAGACATGCAAAGTAAAAGTTAGTTGGTCAGTCTGCTCGCTGAAAGCAGGTTATGAAACAACTGTAGAGATGCTTTAAGTGTATAGGCTTCGGTCTCCAGGCGAGAAACTGAAATGGCCTAGACAGCTTTAAGATGTGCAGAAGATGCAGGAAGAAGAGTCACTTTGCAAGAGATTGCCTTATGGGTGAACGTCATCAGCTGATGAGCATGCATATGACTGTCATCTAAATAAAGGAAGATATCTACTTGAAAATTGGCTGCAAAACACACAGATTTATATTTCGATTGTTTACATTTCCATATTGAATAGTCATGGACCGCCAATCATGATGAATACCAAAATGTAGTGTTGGTAGAGGAAACTTCTCCCACCACGAGATATACAATCTTCGGTTTCCACGCTTTACCAATGTTCGTACCACCTCGGATAGCGATGACTATGTTTTCACCTTCGTCAGCTCAGATCAGCAAATAACGTTCTATAGAATTATTTACATCATCGTTTTGTATGATTTGCGTAATGGGGCTGAACCAATACCATATGCATTTTAATTTGAGATAACACTCATTCCTCAGAGAGCATTACGTATTTTAACTAAGGTCCGTTCGCTTATCGTATCAATGTTCATTGTGTATTCGAGAGAAGTATCATCTGATTACAAAACAACCGGCATCCGGTTGCAGCTATCATTCGAAAAAGTGATTTCAATGCTTCGGTTTGAATGGTCTGAGGATTCATTCGAACAGAGGATGATGTTTTGGTACAGTGTGTGCACTGTGTGCACGAATCAGCCGAGGAACATGCTCTGCAATAAGGAGGATGGAAACGACCATATGACGGAAGAGTTCAAACGCTGGGTTTTTAAAAGAGAAATCTATATTTTCAGTACGCGTAATCTGCTCCACGATGCCAAATCTGCGCCATAGAAAAAATATTGGATTTACATCTCGAATACCCGCAAGCCAATAATACCCACTCAGCAATTTTTAAAACTGCTTCAAACTTTAATTATTTCGAACCTGTAAGACTTTGAGTCCAAGTTGTAATGCTTGAGTAATTGGCCCTGACGAAGTCTACAGTAGTGGACGAAAATAAACGTTCTGTCAAAAGATAGACAATAGTAATTTAATTAAAAGAAAATGTTACACAACCCACAGCTCTTCAGCCTTAAACTGTGAAAAGAATTCTAAGCAGTTTTTCAAAGTCTGTGAATTACATATGTGCTTTTTTTAAAGTACGAAATTACGAAAAAATTTATGTCCACCCCGAATACAGTCTCGAAGATATTCCCAAGTACGGGATGATTAAATGATTTCATATATTGGATCCTGAAATTTATTCAAAGCCTTAGATTTAAAATTTAAAAAATCTTAGTTTTTTTCTTAGCAGCAAAATCTCAAACCATATTCTAAATTTGAGATTTTCCTAATTTTGTCAAGAAACCTTTCCCTTAAAAACCTTGTGATTTCGACCAATTTGGATCTCGTAAAACTTTCAAAATGGCTTCTGATTTTTTTTAAAGCACATTTTGTTTAAACAACTTTTTGTTAAAACGTTTTTTGATGTAAGTTACAACCAGCATACAATGTTTCAAATAATTTTCTGTGAAAAAATAAACTAGAAAGTTTACTAATAAAAAGTTCAATTTTTTTTACCAAAAGTTCTTGTTCTACGATTTATCTCAGGTTTCAAGTGTCCATGGTTGAAAGACTCTATAATAAAGACAAAAAAAGACCCTAATGTCAACAATATTCACTGCCTCTTAACGATTTTTTTTTAATTCCAGGATCATAAAAACGTTTCTAAGAATGTCCAGGACCTCGTGAAAAATATATTTTTGAATCCTTTTGATACCCTTGAAACTCTTCAGAGGATATCTCAAAAGTTCCTTAGAGTTCATGACACATTTCGCGCCAAATCGTATTCGGAGCTGGCAGCACCCTCAGATTTCAATGAAAGTTTCTGGATGTGTAGATTTTGACTAAATAAGCCTCTATGCATATGGCTAGTTGCTTTAAAATTTCGAGAATTCCACATGAAAAGGGCTTATACGTTAGAAAATTATATTCAATTGTCTACTACTGAGGCAAAATCCGGCACTACTATAGCTAATTAGCATTCTTAGCTAAAAGTATACATAAAGAATTAGGTATGAATAAAATTTAAATGGAGACCTTTCTTCGTAATAACAATAATGTGGGAAATCAACTTATCGCATCATAATTCTATATGTCCTTCTGTTATTTATACCTAAATCATTTACATTACATACCTACTACTTCATTCTACCTATGAGGACTATAAAACTAAGGTTGTTTTCATCGTCAGCGAGGAATAAATTTTACATTCGTACCCGTAGGTACAAATATAACCCATGTTTCAAATTCTTCATCTATAGCTCCCCTCGCTGCAAACAATGTTTAGCGAGTAAATGGAGCTACCAATGCTGCTATTGCTGCGGGTAGAAATCAAAATACTGGGGATTCAGTTATAATAGACGACGATTTTCAGCTCTTGATCCGTCTGAAAAATGTCCGCAGGAGACAAAACACGCTATCCTGCCATGAAAGTTATCTGGCGGGATTTGCAAAAACAAGTTAAAAAGCGATTCTCTGCCCTGAGGAACAAAACTTTTGAAAATAATGTGTCTAAATTTGACCCGAGTTCCAAACCCTTTTGAAAACTCACAAAAAGTTTGTAAAACCCTCAAAAGCCTATTCCAGCGCTTAAAGAAGGTGGTAAAATTTTGATCACAAATTCGAAAAAAAACTCAGAAACTTGCTAAGAAATTCGAGAGTTCCCATAATTTCAGCTTGGGTCTCACAAGTCCTATTGATAATCAGGTTGCTCGGGATAATCTGAATATTTTCTCTCGGGAAAATATTTTTGATGATTCCTGGGGGACTGATTTGGACGAAGTAAGGTCTATAACTAAAAAGTTTCATAAAATGAAAGCGCCCGCTGATGATGGAAGTTTCTATATCCTCATTAAAAAAACTCCCAGAGAGTACCTTGTCTTTCGTGGTAAAATTATTTAACAAATGTTTCCATTTGGCATACTTTCCTGATAAATGGAAAAATGCAAAAGTTGTTTTAATTTTGAAGCCGGATAAAAATCTAGCTGAAGCTTCTAGCTACCGTCCAAAAAGTTTGCTTTTTTCAATAAGTAAACTTGTTGGAAAAGATAATTTTAAATAGAATGATGCTTCACATCAATACGAACTCAATTTTTGCAGATGAGCAGTTTGGATTTTACAATGGGCATTAAACTACTCATCAACTCTTTAAGAGCTACCAATTTAATTCGATCAAACAAAACTAAAGGCTGCTCAACGGGAGTTGCTCTTCTAGACAAAGAAAAAGCATTCGACAGTGTTTGGCATGAAGGTTTGATTGCTAAATTGAAAAAAAGTTTAATTTTCCACTCTATATTATGAAATTAGTTCAAAATTATTTAACTGACAGAACTCTGCAGGTAAATTATCCAAATTCCAAATCTGAACGACTATCTGTTAGAGCAGAAGTTCCTAAGGGTAGCATTTTTGGGCCTCTATTTTTACTAACATTTTCACTTCGGAATCCGGCTCGAAGGACCAAAATGTACAAGCCAGTTGGTTGTAATTTTCTTCGCCATCGAAACGGCTGCCAAAAGGGCCAATGAATAGCTACAGTAACTTGCACTTATTTTTGTTATCTTCGCTGTCTCACTAGAGCGCAAGACTAGCACACATCGATAAGGCCTCAACAAAGAGCTATCAAAATTCTCTGTATGCCATTTTTGGAATCCCCCCTAGGAAATTATTAGAATTCAATCTAAAATTATCTTATTATTCTTAAAAAATTCTCCCGATGATTCCCTCAAATTTATCTTAATAATTCCCTTTAAAAGTTACCTTGTGGAAATTAATCCTTTGAATATTGCTAAGAATTGGAGTTCACCTCAGAATATATTCGAGCAGTTTAAAATGACGTTTCCTACCACTCGAACTTGGCCGTGAGATAATATTTTGAAAAAATTTCTTTTAGAACCTTGCAAAAATAACTTAAGGGAGTGTTACCAATCTTTTTTTTTTCAAAAAATCGATTTTTTTACATTTTGTTTGTACTTTATACTATCTAGTTTCATTACCCAAGGCATTTTTAGATACGCGAAATCGGTATCCTATTTTTCGCGTATTGAAGCAAAGGGTACCGTGGTGGTTTTAAGTACAGTAAAATCTTTAAGCGCATTTTTCTCAGAACCACTTTTTTCGCTGGCCGATAAGTTTTCTCAGAAACTATACAACTTATCGACTTGAGCTTTTTAATTTTGGTTCTTCATACTTGTCTTCTGCTAATCTCCTATTTTTATGTCAATATATTAATATTTAACCATTTTTTTCAAGTGCCCGAAAACAGTAAAACATGGGTCAAAATCGACCACTTTTTTCGTATGGTCGCCATTTTGTTAAATAACAATTTTTTTATGTGAGTGGGAGATTAGCCGAAGAACCTTGTTCAGATTACTAATTGCATGCGTTTATGTGTCACAGATTAGCCGTTTCAGATAAAACTAATCGGCCAGCCAGTAGAGCACAACGGACACGGGTATTTTCGGTCGCCATTTTTAATAATATGAAAAACTTTTTTTTAACACAAAATTTTACTGAAATCTGTTTTTTTGTTAATAAACATGTTTAAATCATTTTTCATCATTGATGGAGTTAAAAGTATTCATTTTACCTAAAAAAAATATTGAAAAATTGTTTGAAAATGGCCGAAAGATTGGTAACACCCCCTTAACTCCCTTGAAATTTTGCTAACCATTCTAAAATCATCCTCTTGGAATTCCGTAAAGATTCTCTGAAGATTATTTCAAAAATCCTCATTGGAATTTAATTGCATTTCTCAGGGCTGGTAGTGAGTCACTTTTTAGTGACTTGGTCACTTTTTTCAAGTCAGTCACTAAAAAGTCTCTTTTTTAAGGCCAAGTCACTAAAGTCACTTTTTTTAAGGCCAAGTCTTTATTTTCAACTATTTTAGCGTGAATTTATTTCAAGATTGATTATTCTTTTTGCGTTGTGACGTCAAATCGTCTTTCTCTATATACAGAATGTCTACTCATTTTTCTGGATAAAATTACCTAAGTTTTCAAAGTAAGTAATTCCAAGATCTAGAAATATTTAATATCTTGAAGTTTCGTATTCCTTGTACAAGTTCAAGATATTGAGAATATATTCAAAGGGTCAGAATCACGTAAACAAATAAATGATTTATTTCAAGTTCGTAATTAACTTTATGAAAGATTAGATATCTCATTAACAATTGTAAGAACTTTGGAGAAGTTCTAACTTTACAAAAATTGTAGGAACTTTGGAGAAGTTCTGAAGAATGAAAATAAATGCTGAGAATTTCAGTTAAGCTCTATGAACAAACTGCAGGAACATAAGGGAAGTTAGCACGCTGAAAATATGGGAAACTTACTGGAAGCTGTAAGAACCTCAAAGCGGTTCTTTTAGCATCCGAGACTTTTCAGGAACTTTTATGAGGTTCCTAGACTTTCAGAGAACTTTACAGGTGTCAAGCAAATTTGAGAAATTTAAAAAACTTTAGGCGAACATTTGCCAATTTTTAAGAAGTTTTAAGCACCTCAGAAAAGCTAGATAGATTAAAAATCTATAACCGTAAATTTTGATAAATTCAAGATAGTTCCATGATGTGCTGAAAAACAAATCGAGAGCCGTTAAGATGTTCCGCGAATTTCAGGGAAGTACAGAGACCTTCAGAGAATTTATGAAAACTTCAGAAATATTTCAAAAACTTCACAGAAGTCCAGAGAATTTCAGGGAAATTTAAAGGTGTTTACGGGAATTCTATTTATTTCCGAGCAGAACCGAGATTTTCAATAGAACTAAGAGCTTTATGAAGCTTCGAAAACATCAAGACAGGTCTGAGAATCAAAGGGCAGTTCAAATAATTTCAAGAAAGTATTAGAAACCTTAAAAAGTTTCGAGAAACTCAGTGAATTTCCGAAAACTTCAGCAAAGCTCCGAGAGAATTCCTGGAAATTTTATGAACATCCGGAAAACGTGAGAGTATTTTAAGGGTTTTATATCATGGAGATTTCAGGAACTTAAAAAAATGTAAAAATTTAGCTAAGTTGATTAGAGAACTTCAATGAAGTTCCATTAATAAAAAAGCACTTTTAGCAGGCAGCGATATCTACAAGAAATTCCAGTGAACTTAATTTAGATATTTTTATATAGATATTCAGCGAAGTTCCGAGTACTTCGAGGACGATCAGATAGCTTCAGAAGAATCTCATTAACTTAAGCAAATTTGCAGCGACTTACAAGGAGTTCCTTGGAATTATAGGGTATTCCAAGAATTCTATGATTGATCATTAAACGTGAGAAGCGTCAGGGAATTGTGAATATATTTCAGAAAATTTGCATTCAGAGAACTTCAGGTAAGCATAGATAAGTTCAGGGAAAAGCGAGTGTTAATAATAGTTATAATACTTAAGGAATATTTTATAAACTTCAAGGCAAATTTATTAATTAGCTGGTTCTTAAAATGAACTGATAAATTTAGGGCAGTCTATAGAACTTTAAAGAAATCCATTTATCGTTTAGGCACCAGGAAATTCTAGACTATTGAAGAAGTTTTAAATTACTGTCGATAATTTAAGGGAAGTTTTATGAACTTTAAAAAAATCTTGAGAACTTCAGTAAAAATCATGAAACTATATTAATTATTTCGTTCTAATTCCATGAACATTGAGGGAGCATAAAAGTTCCATAAATTTAGAAAAACTTCAGAAACTTCAACGAAGGACAGTGCCCAAGCAACAATTTTTGTTTTATTTAAGTTTTATAGCAGTTGATATAACCAAATTATAAAACCTTCACTGACGACCACATTGCTTTAACAATCTCCTGAGAACCGCAATACAGCCATGTCATGGCCAATTGGCCCAGTTTTAATGCAGTCATTAAAACTTGATATGCGAACTACTTTAGGAGCATAGGATTTATGTCAGTTTTATCACACTCTAGACGTGATTGTTAAAAATAAAAACATAAAACCTCCTCCAGGTCAGAAAGTTTTAACAGCCTTCTAATGACTACCATAAAACTATATTACAACCGCATAAATCGCTCCTGAAGAAGTTGATAAAACATGATACGCAAAATATTTTGACAACTTTGAAGGTGCTATGATAAAACAATGATAAAATAAGAATAAATCTTCCAAGCATTTAGATTGTTACTTGGGTGGTCTTCAGAAAAAAAAATTATTTAGTTTTTTAAATTTATTTCTTACTGAAGATTAATCCATTGTGAATCTTTAATGTTCAAAGTGTGAATGAAAATAACGAAAAAAATCAAATGGTTGTATTTTAAAATTCATTATTTTCTTTAAAACATTCTTAGTAAGAATTTTTTTTTAATTCTTTGAGACTTCCATGTATTTTAAGGAAACAAAACTTTTCCTGAGTATACCCGGTTTTCCAGCTTGTTTAAGTTAGTAGACATCGTGACTAATGCCTTGGGTTTGGTTATAAACTTTCTATTGAATCTTTCGTTTTAAAGTTTCATATCGCACATCAGTGTTTATGAGATAATAATTGAATAAGTCTAAAACATCAAACATTTATTTGATGCACCTTCTTTAAAGTCACTATTTTTACAACTATAAGTCACTATTTGCTCACTTATTTATTCAACATGGTCACTAAAATCACTATTTCTGACATCAGTGATCGCTACCAGCCCTGATTTCTCTTCTCAATTCCAATATTCAATTGAGAATAACATATTTTGACCTTACTACATACTGTATTATTTAGGGTCAAAAGTTAAGCGAAATAATAATCTATGCTTCTAGTAAGGATTTGTGTTATATTATGCGATAAAACTTGTGATGGTACTTGGGGTATTTTACCATATTCAGTTGTTTCAATTAAACCGTGAAAACTAGGTTAGACAACTGAACAAACCAGGAATTTAAATTCTTAAATAGAATGGTCAGAGTGTATTTGTTTCAATTCCGTTATCTTCAAAACAAAAAATTAGATTACACATTTTTTTCTATTGTCTATGATCTCGAGACATCACACATTTTCTGAGGTTTCGAAGAAAATAAACTCTGGTTCCTATTTACTACTATTTACTTTGTCATCTTGAAAGTTTTCCAAGCCTAAGATGTTGAAAAATGGTCTAGAAAGGCTGGAGATTTTTTCAAAGACCTGAATTTTGATAAATCTTTAAAGGCCGGTAGCTTTAGTGTCTGTCCAAATATCGATAAATCATGTAGTAGAACCATCTTTTTTCAAAAGTTTCATGTCCAATATCCCTAAAATGTATACCAGATTATTACAACTTTTTTCAAGATCGAGATTTCAAATCATAAACGCATGTAGTGTGACGTAGTAGCCATTATTTTTGTCCTCTTATCTACGCGCCAGAAACACCAATGTTGCCTGCTGAACAGTTGATGGAGCATAATCATAAGACATTAGTGACTTGAATCATTAATAGCGTTTGTTCCTTATATTTGATCGAAAAGTGGTCTTCAACAAAGTTGTAGCTGAGAAATTTTTCAACAAGCGCAGTTATCATTTTCTTAAACACAGACGAGTTAACTGGTGAATTTTGAGATAGTATGAACCAAAGTTTTGGTTTTCCCATAGTAATTTCTACACAAACTTCAAATGGTTTGTGCCAAGTCAGTTTCTTACTAAGTAAGTTCAAATTTTGGGAGGCTAACCAGGACCCAATTTGGAACCGTTTGAGCACTGTGGAGTGAAAATTTCAAATTTTGAATCAGTCTAATGACCAGTTTATTCGAGATTTGACCCACTTCTGTTTCAAAACATAGCTACGCCCATGATCATGTAGAGGATCTATACAGCATGCAAGTGATTCGTTCACCGATTACAATTTTAATTGATAAATGGCTTTCGTTTTCCATTACAATTGTGAATTGTTGCTGCTTAAATGATTTATTTGCTTGATATGTCGAAATGAAGAACAAATTGCAACCCTTAACCCTGTTTTTGGAATACTTGATATTAAACTGCCAAACTTACATAACAAAATATTTTTAAACTTCTTAGTCGAAATAAAAAATAATAAATATCTTTGTATTAATTTGGTCTTTATTGCAATATTCTTATGTCGCTCTCAATCAATCAATGAGATTAAAAAGGTTTTTACGATAGATAGCGATTATAAAATCGCTCGAAAGCTTTCGGCGAAGCTTATGGGCTGCTCCATATCAAAAGTAGCAAAGTAAGATAATTAAGTACCGGATAGTCGTCACGCAGTCTAGAGTCAACGGGTTTAAATCCATATAATTGATTTGTGTACGGTGAAATCATGGATATTATTTATGATTTCTGATCGATAGAACGGAAATGAGCGATAACGACGAAGTAGCGCTCTACCCTCATTGCTTTTGTAAACAATAATTTTAACAGTCGATTTCCCGCAAATGAAAACTCTTACCTTACCTTACCTTACCAATCAGGCTAAGGCCTTGTTGTCCTCTGCTGTCCGAAGAAGTCGTCTCCACTCTACTCGATCCATGGCCACAGTTCGCCAGCCTCGTAGTCTGCGAAGGGTCCGCAGGTCACCTTCTACTTGGTCGATCCACCTTGCTCCTCCTCAACTTCTTGAAGATCAGGGGCCGGTAGCCTGTCGTCTTCTGCGCGTGCTCCAAGGTCTGTTGCCGTGCCACCTTCGTTTTCTGCTGCTTCACCGTTGAGGTGCTCGTCATAGTACTGCTTCCACCTCTCAATCACCTCACACTCGTTCGTGAGAAGGTTACCGTCCAAGTCCTTGCACATATCGGCTTGCGGCACGTAGCCTTTGCGCGAACTATTTAGCTTCTCGTAGAACTTCCGTGTGTCGTTTACGCGGTACAGATTTTCCATCGCCTCGCGATCTCGATCTTCCTGCTGACGCTTCTTCCTTCGGAAAACCGAGTTTTGTCTGTTCCGCGCTTGTCTGTATCGCTCCACATTCAATCTCGTGCGGTGTTGCAGCATTCTCGCCCGTGCTGCATTCTTCTCCTCTACTAACAGTTTGCATTCGCCGTCAAACCAGTCATTTCTTTGGTCCGGGATTGCAGTACCTAGTGCCGCTACAGCAGTACTACCTATGGCTGAACGGATGTCCCTCCAGCCATCTTCAAGAGAAGCTGCGCCAAGCTGCTCTTCCGTGGGTAGTGCAACTTCCAGCTGCTGCGCGTAGTCCTGGGCAACTCCGGTGTCCCGTAGTTGCTCAATGTTGGGTCGTGGCGTTCGACTTCGACGTGTGTTATGCACCGTCGAGAGTTTTGAGCGCATGCATACTGCAACTAGGTAGTGGTCCGAATCTATGTTCGCACTGCGGTACGTGCGGACGTTGATAATGTCGGAGAAGAATTTCCCGTCGATTAGAACGTGATCGATTTGGTTTTCTGTGTGTTGGTCAGGTGATCTCCAGGTGGCTTTGTGGATATCCTTGCGGGGGAAAAAGGTACTTCGAACTACCATACCCCGGGAGGCTGCAAAGTTCACGCATCGTTGGCCGTTGTCGTTCGATACGGCATGCAGGCTGTTTGGCCCGATTGCCGGTCTATACATTGCCTCCCGTCCTACCTGAGCGTTCATGTCGCCGATGACGATTTTGACGTCCCGTTGCGAACAGCCGTCGTACACCTGCTCCAGCTGCGCATAGAACGCTTCTTTCTCGTCGTCGGGTCTCCCTTCGTGTGGGCAGTGCACGTTGATGATGCTGTAGTTGAAGAAACGGCCCTTAATCCTCAACTTGCACATCCTCGCGTTGATCGGCTGCCAACCAATCACGCGTTGGCGCATCTTACCCAGCACTACAAAGCCGGTTCCCAGCTCGTTGGTGGTGCCACAGCTCTGGTAGAAAGTAGCCGCTCGATGCCCGCTTTTCCATACCTTTTGTCCCGTCCAGCAAAGTTCCTGCAGTGCTACGACTTCGAAGTTGCGTGGTTGAAGTTCGTCATAGATTAACCTATCGCAACCCGGGAAGCCGAGCGATTTGCAGTTCCATGTTCCGAGTTTCCAATCGTAGTCCTTATTTCGTCGCGTAGGTCTGTGCCGATTGTTCCGATCCGTATTTCTTTCTTCGGTATTTGCAACTTTGTTTTTTTCCAGGGCGGCTTGTTGGGCCTGCCCCAACCCCCTGTCTCGCCGGGGGACCATCGTGCACAGCTCTGTTTAGAGTCCCACGCTGGCACTAGGACGGTGATCAGCCGCTCCTAACATGGAGAACAGACGCCGTTTTGAGCCGCACCTCCATGGTGAGCAGACGCTCAGGTTTGGTGAAGCATTTCCTCTATCACCGTACTATGGTTACCGCGCCAGTGTTCGCGTCGCACCTCTTCACTTTGCTATTGCCGGACTGGCAACATTGCCCAGGCTACGCCAACCAGCTGTGTCCATGTTTCAGCTGGTAGTCTTTTGTTATCATATGACTCGAGGAGGCGTGAAGTAGGAACTTGTGAGGAGAACTCACACCTCCACATTACACAATGCTAGCTGGAAAAGGGAACATTCCTCTACTTGTTAGTGTTATTAATGTTCATGAGTGAGCTTTTATTCGCGAGAAATCGACGGCTAAAGCCATTGCTTACAAATGCAATTACGCCCCTTTGAAATGTTGGAACTGATTTGTGTTTTCCGTTCCATCTTCAGCATAACTCAAACGCGATTCACATACATTGACTGTAGAAAGTACTGAAGCATGTTTCTTCATTTGCTGCATTAAGCGTGAAACGGTCCCCAAAAACTATAGCAAAGGTGTTTGGCATCATTCATTGATACAATTTGTTTTTCCTTTTACTACAGAGACTTTCAGATTTCGGCTAGATAGTCTATCCGCTGATACAGTAGTGAAAGTACTAGTGGAATTGAAATTTAACTTAAACTCTTCAAATCGGGAAAAATCACCAACAACTGCTACCATATGGCGCCGTGGCTTAGTTGGTTAAAGCGCCTGTCTAGTAAACAGGAGATCGTGAGTTCGAATCTCGCCGGAGCCTAATGTGGGTTTTTATTTATTAAATATGTTTTCCTACTAGACCGTCATAAACATGAAATATAACATTTTAGGAGGACCAGAGCTTACAAAATAAAGATATCCCTCCGTGACAATGACCAACGGAGCTAGTCATTGCCGTGACCTGGATTCGAACCTGGGTTACTACGGCCACAACGTAGGGTCCTAACCACTAGACGATCACGGCTATCGGGAGTTGTTAGCTTTAAGCTGTTGAAACTAGATTAACTGAAAGCCTTTTACTAACAGCAAAGATACAAGGCAGGTAATTTTAAAACGCATTCGACCATATCAAAAAATGGTAACAGAAATTCTGATTCCCAAAATTTTTGTCGCTCTACTTGAACAAACTTAAATTTTAATTCGTTCGGTGCAATTTGTTTTGAAATTTAATCGATGCACCCTTCCAAATAAAGGACCACAGTTCAAGAGGTGAACCAGCCTCTGGTTGAAAGACTCTATAATAAAGCAAAAAAAGCTGCACAGTTGGTTGAATTAGAGTCGGTGTATAATGAGTCACGCCAAGAGAAAAAAAAAGTTGAACTCGCATCACGGTTTTCGAAAGATTCCATTTATTTTCACTTGGCAACAGAGGACTTCTGCATCAACTTCAAATGACTTCTAGCGAGGAAAAAATTAACGGCTGTAGTAAATCATTATATCAGGGATTTTGTCGAATTATCTTAAAGAAAAATAGTAGAAATTGTCATTACTGATCATTACAAAACGTATCGCATGACAAATGTAATGCTCACTGCGTGTATATGATCATTTCTTCGATTATATTTTATATTTAATTGCAATACCTTTCGTGGACTTTCATAGCATCGTAATGCTTGTTTACTTTGCACGATAGGTAGCCGGTTTGACAGTGCATTAGGTAGACTTGGCTTCACTCTTGGCGTGACTCATTATACACCGACTCTAGGTTGAATGAGCTTTGTAAGTGTTTGTTCAACCATTCTGTTTGAGCTGTAAAAGCAGTTAACAGATATGAAAATTGATACTTTTAACAGCTAGATTTTGGTTTTCGTGAAGGCGTTTTCTCTGGCGAGATTGAAATTAATAGTGTCGTATGGGGTAAATGTCGGCTGCGACAACCAAAATGTATACGGTAATTTCAGTGCATTTTTTCAACAAACACTTTGGTGAATGTTTTCCAACGATTCCTTAATCTGTCAGCTTCAATCTGATTAGGTTTTTACGACTGAGCAAACGTATTTTTCTAGGTTACTCTTGAAATCAAGATTAAACAACAGTTCAAATGGAAAGGTTTCCGAAGAAAATTAGGTTGCTGACAATAGTTACACTCACCTGAGAAGTTTGGAGCGTTGTAAATGAGTTTTAAAACATTTGTTGACAATTCTATTAATTGGAATGGATAGAGCAACAGGCAGCAGCTGAAAGTAAACAAACAAACACTGCATATGTATGCGTTACGTCGAGGAGAAAAACCCCATAGAAGCGCGGACGCTGCTTGGATTACCGAGAATACGTAAATTCCCCTACCTAATATTTTCGAGGGTAATATAAATTCAAATCGATCATTGGTGTGCATGCATCTATATTTTGTAAACATGATTAAATTTAAGGAATAACTAACATTTAATGATATCTGAAGCAAAGTTTTACAAATAATATAGCTTCTTTTCCAACGCACTATTCGGAGCTTGATGCAAATACTGCCCAGCCAGGGAAGCCAGCTTGTGGGCGTACTGACACACTGCCGGAACACCAACCGTGCCGGACCAGTTGTAGTACATGTGGGTCTGCTTGAAGGTATACTGCTGCAGCTTATCGGCATTCAATCCGGATTCGTCCTTAAGAATGTTGTACGAAGTCGGGGAGACCGTACCCTGCCGAACGCTTTGAGATACCAGGTAGAAGTCATTTCTGAAAGATTGTAAAATGATCAGTAAATCATCACCTGTTTTTTTTCTGCAAAAAAACTTACCTTTCCGGTAGTGTGATGACATCATCCACGATCGTTCCCGGAAGTGGATTTCTCTTCTGCAGGAACAGTCTAGTGTTGATTCTTTTGTTCACCACAAAGAATGTCAATCTGGAAGGTGCTCGTTGCTCCTTGCAAGCTAGTTGCAACTTTTCCTTGATCGCGTTCACTTCGTGATCGTAGACGTACTTCAGCTGTCCTTCTCCTACTCCGTCGCGATAGACAATAATTCGATCCGGTAGCGAATTGCCAAAGTCAGCTCTGTAAGCATGAACGGCTTTAATGATGTTCAGTGCCATGAAGTTCGACAGCTCCTCTCCATTCGAATGATGATTTACGGTCGAAAAATACTTTGGATGTCTGCAGCCTGCTCCGTACATAGACGCCACTAGAGCTCCGTATGATTTCGACTTATCCCTGGTATCGTGGCAAACGTCGAAACCAATTACCATAATAGAAGTCAGGGGGTTCTTCAGAACCCAAGGAATGCCTCCCAATTTACAATTGACCTGAATCGCAACCTTCGTAGCCACAGACATCAACGTACGAATATTTCCACCCTTTGGCGTAATCGTGCGCGTCTTAAGGACTTGTGTTGCCACAGCTCGATCGACACAGCACTTCTTCTTGATTGCAGCATACCGATCGGCCTTGTCATTCGTTACCAAGCACATGATCAGCTGGGGATCTTTTTGAACAATCGAATTCAGACTGTCGATGTAAACCGTCGGTGAGTCGTTGGGAATGACAATGAGCTGGGGATCTTCGATTTGGAAGTGCATTCCTCGAGCTGCCTGCCTTAGGCATTGCATGAAATCGGTAATGAGCCTTTCCGATCCTCTTGGAACAATCGCGAACCATTTGGTCAGTGGAATTGAATAATACATGGGATTGTTGCGGAACGCCATCTGCCAGTCGGCCATATCTCCAGCTGCTACCGAACTGTAAAAGGAAGGATGGTCGATTAGTTGCAGATTCATTCAAGGAAATTTGTGATACTTACTAATTGGGCTGCTCCGGATGGAAGAATATCGTTTCCGGTAGAAAAACACGTCCTGGTACTTCGACCAACCGACGATCGAGTTCAGTTTTCCAGAATTGGAACACCTCTGCGCTTTCCTTGGAATTCTGTAGCCGTCGGTTGAATACCTCCAGACGTTCGATACGTTTATCTGGAGTCAGACGGGTATGATCGGCCAGGGTTCGCATTAAACTGAAAGCGATAAAACGAATTAGCATAAATCATAATATGCCTATTGGGATTCACATGGAATACTCACTTGAAATTTCGTCTCATATCGTCGGTGATACCGGTTGCCCGGACTAACTCCGGCACCAAGTAGATCAGCTCAGGCAATCCGGCTCGTATGTCTCTTGACTTCGATCGAGAAACCAACATCGGTTGTCTCGGGTCTCGGATGATGATGTTGTATCGATCTCTGAAGTATTGTACAAACGTGACTCGTCCATTGGAAGTCTCGAAGCTGCTTTCTGCAGTAGTGTTGTATTCTACGTCGTTGACCGTGTAAGTACGATTGCTGCCATAGTTCGTCATAACAACCGATCCTAGCACCATTCGCTTGAAGATATCCTGCCAATTACCGCCTTGATTCATGCATTGCCTCAGAAGCATGTAGCATGTATCCGTTCGCATAACTCGATGCGTCAATTCGGCGCACATTAAAACGTCGTTCTCGTGCTGCCTGATGCTAGTCACATAACCGGGATACAGTTCAATGCCGTATTGACTGACGGAAACCTTCGCGGCCGGATCGAAGAAGTTTCGTCCGATCAGTTGCAACTTCAGTCCGCTCATTGCCTTACGGTTGATCAAGTTAAAGATCACCAATGCCATTTCGTTAGTTCCGTCAATCGCACCGACACGTCGCAACTTAATGATGTACTGCTGATCCGAATTGGTGTCTCTTGTGGTAATTTCCACCTCATCGTTTCGCAACTTGTGCCGAGTGAAGAGTTGGGTTCCATCAAAAATGTATCCACCGATAGTTGGTTTTAAAGTATATACCAGCGAACTCATCAGCTTGCTACTTTCAACTGGAGGATTGAAATCGACTCGATACTGGAAGATGCTTTCATCATCCTTCCTGACCACGCGGAAGTAATTTGTCTGTAACATAATTCGTCTTCCACAAATTCCTTGCTTGGATGCCGTTTCTCCGATAGGGCGAGTACGAACGATATCCGAAACCGCTCGATTGCCACGCATCCCTCCTCTGCCAGCTCCAGGCGTCACTTGCCGAGGCTCCGTATCTTGGGCCGGCTGCTCAATGGGATTGGATCCTGAACTAGCACCGGCGTGTTGCTTCCCATTTTGTGCCTGGTCATTGCGATCATTCGGCTTTAGCCGCTGGTTACCGTTCGATTGTTTCCAGTTCGTGTTAGCGTTACCTCGTGCTCCTTCCGTTTGTTTCCAATCATGTCCTCCTCCGTTGTTAGATTGCTTCAAGTTTCCATTCTTTCCGCCATTTGATTCTTTCCAATAATTATTGCCTCCACCGTTTTCATTTTTCTGCCTCCATCCAGCGCCGTTCGAGTGCTTATCATTTCCTTGGTGAGAATTGCCGCCATTGAGTGGTGGAAAAGCACTGCCGCCACCGACGTTACCACGAGCACGGTTTTTGCCTGCACGACCGCTCTGTTGTTGATATTCCGCCATTATACACCACTCACGAAACACGCGATCCGATTTCCGGGTAGAAGTAAACAGTAACAGATACGAGAAAGTACTGAATTCAAGAATAGATTACTCGCAAAGTTTTATAAGGGTAAACCCGACTGGTAGCAAACTGCAGGTACCAGACGCAGTGCAGCGATCACTAATACTCAGCTAGATCTCAGTTTGTACCTACTTGGGTAGAAGTAGTATGTAACAGACAAACAGAAAGTGAAAAAGGATATTTTATTGCTGTTTTTTTTTGTCTGACCAACATGTACAATTGTTCCGTCATCTGGTTCGCAGATTTTCGTGTCCCTTGTCTTATGACCCGAACACAATAAGAGCGGTTGTAGCGCAACGAGGCGGTAGCATATTACTCGAGAAAGCTTACTACAGTATATATTAAGTAAACACTATATGCAGTGTTGAACCGACGACCATCCTTAAAGAGAATTTGTTTTTGATTCAGTTCCAAACTAGATCGGGTATCAAGATTGGGTAGGCTTGTTGTCCGTCAAACGTCAGTGTAAACGTTTGTTTTTGTAACCTGGCTCAGATTGACGTTCGCATTGACAATAAGCTCGGGTTCGCCCGGAATGGAACTGGTTTAATCTGGATAATAAACAAAATCGCTATTAAAGAATAAGCAAATGCGTTTGTAATCTACATTGCTAACATAACTTCAGGCGTAACATTTGAAAACGACACTAAAAGCTTTTGTAAATAAAAGTTGTAAAACCCTTTAAACGCCCACGCAAACCAATACCACTATCGGAAAGGGGAGAATGCTGTTGTTGGTTTGCGTGGGTGTACTTCGGTTCGCGTGTAAAAGGGCTTACAACTTTTGTTTACAAAAGCTTTTGTGCCGTTTTCAAATGTCACGCCTGACTTTAGTATTTCCCCCATTTAATAACAAATATCGGAACGCAAAGCAGATATAGATTCCAATGCCATCCATAGCTTCTTCTGCACTGGATATCAGTCGCTTATATGCCGAGACAAATTTTTGCAACTCAGCGAAAACTTATTTATTTTGAAATTCTCATAACCGTAGGGGAGGTGTACCAGTTATGGCACAACTGAAACAAACGTTTTAGTTACGGCATAAACCATGTATGGCATATGGAGTTAATATGGTGTAGTGCATGAATCGTATCACTACGTACAGTTATGAGATAGTGTCGTAACTGGAACACCTACCCTATGTCTACAGTGTCTAGAAGATATCATCCGATACCTTCATTCATGTTTGAACTTTTCCAACCCAAGGTTGCTTCCACTAACTTCGTTATAAAAAAAATGTTTTTCGGAATTATGAAATCATTAGTAGAGCAGTTCCACGCCAAATGACGAATCTGAAAAACAACCTTTTTGTAAACACGTAATGTAAAACCATTTTAGCTTGTGTTATATTTACATAATTGATTATTCCACATGAATAACAAAGAACAAAAAAGAAGTAATTCTATGTGTAAACACTTGTCAGTGCTGCTTGTACTGAATGCAAACTTATCGATATAGGGTTACGGTATGTAATGTGGGTCTAGTCCTTTCATTCGGCCTATCACGCAAATAAATAATTAATTAAGGAATATTACACAAAAAATAAGGAAAATATTGATCACTGATGATTGATAAATGTGTACCACACACAAATCAATTTATATCACAACATTTCAATACATTTTCAGCTCTCGTAAGTAATAAAACTGGTTGAGAATATCACTCTGTTCGGAGTTTTTAGCCGCCATGACTTCTAAGGTTAAGATGGGAAGGTTGCACTGACGATCATCAAATGGCCTGATTATGGCATTTATTGAATGGAATTACCTGATAATACACACTAGACGTAAAACTCACAGTTACTGTTTGAATATTTTATGTTTATTTTAATTGTTTAACAACGTTTTCACAAGTAAATCATGGACCCAACTTTAGGGACACATTTCTTTTCTATGTTCCTAACTTTGGCCCATGAAATTCATTTGACAGCATATAGCAATAAGAGTAACGTCAACAATGTGGTTTGCATTTGGATGATAAGGAACGAACAGGAAAGAAGATTTTTTCTGCCAAATCTGTATAATGAACATCACAATGTTTTGATTTAGATATTCTGCGGTCGAAAGACGATAAGCGAAATTTTTAATTTTTAATTTTTAACTTGAGTGATTTAATGTAGTTTTCGTAAAATTTTCTCTAAGAAATGTTTTGAGGAATGAAGAGTATTAAGTTAACAGTGATAGTGATAAAAAAAAATACATAAGAAAACGTTACCAAGAGCGTTTTTTTTTGAGAATCAAACAGGATAGGACGAAGTTGCATCCATAAATAGACCCAATTTGGGGACAATAGACCGATATTACATACATTTCCCTGGTGAGTTTTTGTCTTAAAAAAAGTAAGTTTTTCAACTTTTTGCGGTTCCTGATAGCAAACGACATGATAAGCATATCTAAGCATACCATTTAGCAGTAGAATATCGTTTGCAGGTAAATTAATTGATGAGTTATGATTAAAAACGTAATCTATGGCTGCATATTAGACCGAGGTTAGGGACGTATACCCTATATATCTTTTAATGTTCTAGCAGAACGATGTGTTTCCAAGTGGTACTCGATAATGGCGACTCGGTTTGAAGAAAACGTTTATGCAATGAAAACAGTGATAAAATTAACATTTTTACATTTTTCCAAATTTTTGTTTTATCGAAAATTGGAAAATGAATCTTTTCAGCAGATTCGTAGAGTTATTTCCTATCGATTGGCGTATTTCTTTAAGCATTTTTTTTTTATTTGCACCCAGTATAGTCCACAAAGACGTACTTATACGTCAAAAAAAAAAGGACCAAAATGTGTTCATTTGATTACTGAAAAATCCGGAAATTTTTTGAGTGATAGATTCCTACGATAAAAATAATCCCACATTTTTTTTTCATCAGGTCAGAGAAAATTAAAAATTAATTATTTTCAAAGTTCTATCACCGTTACTATGTCTCACTGGCGCAGTGAAGGGTAGGAGGTGTCAAGGGCTCAACCCCTCTCCGCCCCAGAGCCTTGGGACAGATGTATAAAATTGTATACTTATCCTAAATGGAAGCAGGCCTGAACATACTCATTGCAGCTAAAATTCTACTTTTCGAAATTATGAAGCTATGAGATATTATAATAATAATTTTTATATGTAAGCTGCATGTATTTGACACATACAGTTAGAGATGGGCGATTCGCTCCCGAGCTGTTCTATAGACCCGATTCTCTAAAGTGAGTTGATGTAAGTCTAAACCATTCAATCCATCACTCATAGCGGAACTTTTCAAAAAAGGACACCACTTACGCATTGAACAGTCACCGCCGCGTAAACCAAAACGCGCGCGTAATACAACATGTGCCTACTGATCGACGGCACCAACGGTAAAAGCAAACTTCCAAGCGGCTGTTTATGTGCTACACGATGTTAATTTTCTACTGGTATTATCCAATTTATTTATTTACCCGGCTCTTATTGCTGATGTTATTCCTTCAGCATGTGTGCTCTCACCTCTCCTCCCGTCATTCTCTGAGGGAGCGGAAGATCCGCACAAAAGCAAATAACCAAAAAGCGAAATGCAGCTCTCCAACTTATCAGCTCAGCTCTGGATCCGAATCATCGACTCGAATGATTCACTGAGAGCTGTTTAGGATGACAACTCTCGGACCCGTACAGCTCTTCAGATCTTTTTCTCTCTTTCTCTCGATTCTTCACGTTTCAGCTCCGGATTTAAGCTGATGATCTGAGCTGATGCCGAGAATAGTGAGAGAAATTCTGTTGGAGAATCAACATCAAAAATAAAATCAGAATGTAGACTGGATTGCATAGCTTGAGAAACGTGTATTGCATAGCTTGAGTGTCACGATGTCAATCATATCATCGCGTGTGACATAGGTGTAGCTCTCTCGCATACATTTTTTTTTGTTTTACTGTTATGTTGTTGGCACATTTTGCACGCATTTTGGTTTACGCGGTGGTTGATCAGTTGTTGCGTTAGTAGCGTTTTCCATTGAAAAGTAAAGTCATGTTGTAAGGTACGAATTTATTGGTTTAGACTACTTTTACGATCTTATGCAGTTTTAAGCACTAAAACCACTAATTAATTTTCAAATTTTCAATTTGTGTCATAATTTCTATAATTTCGATGTGAGCTGTTCAAAAGAATCGACTCCCTTTAGTGAGCTGAATGGGTTTTATCCACTCTGCTAGATGAGCTGATTTGCCCACCTCTTCATAAAATCTGTCAATTTCGCTTCCAGAGTGTCACAATTAGCGATTAGGTAAAACGAATAGTACCTAGTTATTCATGACGATTACTCATTTTAGCTAAAATAGCTAATTGTAACCCTCTGAAAACAAAATTGACTGGTTTTATGTGTCATACACAAGCTTTACCTCTTCTTATTGCATCTTACATATAAAAATTATTTTTTTGTAATAATATCTCATAGTTTCCTTATTTCATATTTCCCTTATTTCAAAATCATCCTCGTGGACAAAGCCGAGTCTTGTGATTATCAACAAGGCATAAAAAGTAAAAAGGACTAAGGTGTGTTCCCCTAGTTTGAAGTAGTTCGGACTAGGCTTCAGTGGTAGATCTTAATGCCAGTAACGCACCACGAAAAAGTAATCTACCAGGCGTTACTGGGTAACTGTTATGTCTATATGACATTCTATTGTAAAATTTAGCACTATGTTACATTCAAAGTGATCAATTTTTTAAACTTTAAAAAGGTTTACATGAACTAGATTAAAAGGAACTTTTAATAATTTATTCAGGAATCTGTTTAAATAAATTCATGCTGGAGTATCAAACTTTAACAAAGCTCAATAAATTGCAGTGGTTTTAAAAACTTATTAGACTAGCTATTGATTGATTTAATTCCACTTAATTAATTTTGGTATCCATGACAGATACGTATTTCGACTACAATGTGCAGTCTTCATCAGTGTCATTCCCACTAAAGAACTATTCAAAATCTAACCCCCGCTGATGAAGACTGCACATTGTAGTCGAAATACGTATCTGTCATGGATACCAAAATTAATTAAGTGGAATTAAATGGAAGATAACCTTTTTGCTGTTTTATTGAAGCATTCCGCTAACAACCCAATTTCATTACTTCATTTAATTCAGTGTTTTTTTGTGAAGTAATTACATGGAAGTTTACGTTTTTCAGAGTTGATTGGAAATGCTAAACTAATATTAACATGAAGCTTTAGTGTGATGATTGATTAGCTAGAAAAAGTTCTGAAGACGATAGGTTGATAGTTCCGCTAGGGCACGGCAGTGTGAAAATTAAATAGAAGTTGAATTTGAGCGAAGGGTGTTGTTGCGTGCTGTACTAGACTGGCCCACAAAAATAAAAGTTCTAATTTTCCACGGGTCAACCTCTATAAATATGCCATTAGGCGAGAAAACCATTCTATGAAAGTTTAAGCTCATTTGGTTGTAGGATGAGCTGGCGCTTTTAGTTTGAATTTTGTATGGGGATTTTTGATAAAATACATGAAAAAATGACACTCCTACACTGTATCGATCATAAAAAAGTTTCATTATTCTCGATTTGATTCAGATTTTCAAAACTTTTAGTTCAAACAATGAGTAACAACTTTGCTCAAGACTACATTATGAATCCGGTTAGTTTTATTGAGATATTCGCTTTTGA
Organism: Ochlerotatus camptorhynchus; assembly: GCF_037179485.1. Taxonomy (NCBI): domain Eukaryota; kingdom Metazoa; phylum Arthropoda; class Insecta; order Diptera; family Culicidae; genus Ochlerotatus; species Ochlerotatus camptorhynchus. The sequence continues at coordinate 374,250 of NW_027040627.1, read as the reverse complement.
ATGTGTATGAGCATTGTGTATATGAAAATTTCAACCAAATCCCCTATATAAACATTAAACCAAAAGCGCCAGCCCGTGTTACGTCAAAAATAGTTGAAACATTCAGAGAGTAGTTATCTCACCTACTAGCACGAGTCTGGATTTTGGCCTGTGGAAAATATCAACTTTTATTTTTTAGTGGTAATCTAGTTGATATGTTGTATAAACTTCCTGCATTATAAATATTGCAACAAAATACACATATAAATTCAAGAATTAATATCTCCGTAATACTAACTTGAATCAAGATGCTGTCTTCAGCAAATTTGTGTATTAAGCTACATGTTCTGAAATTCTGAGCTTAAAAGAGTTAGCAGAACCAGTTTTATGTACGAAAGAGTGAAGGGATAGTATTTCTCCATACATACATCTATGGTACATACATCTCCATACATTTCAACCAAATCCCCAAAAGCGCCAGCTCGTGTTACATCCGAATGTGCTGAAATTTTCAGAGAGTTTTTTCTCACCTAATGGCACAAATCTGGGGGTGGCCCGTTGAAAAAAATGTTAAATTTTCCATATCCCCCAGTCTAGGGCTGTACCATCATAAGCATTGTTGACGGTTACTCCCGCCTTGAGTTGTTACATTCAAAGCGTTTTTGTTTTGTTACTTCATACAGAAGTTTACGATTTTCAGAGTTGGTTGGAAATGCTATACTAATATCAACACGATGTTTAGTGTGACGCGCACTCTTTTGCCTGTGGAATTGAAGAAAAACTTCAAGTCCCCTCATTCATTAATGTATTCAACTTTCACAATGCCATACTCTAGTGGAACTATCAACCTGCCCTTCAGAACTATCTGTAGCTAATAAATGAGTGCTCACGAATCATAAAATCCCTGATTGTGACTCTCTGCAGGTGAAATTGAAAAATTTTGTCAAACATATAGTCTACAACCTCTTCTTGTAACTTACAAACAGTACAACATATCATTGTAACATCTAATGATATCATAATTCCTGTAAATATTTTTATAGCGAAGTGAGTCGATGCAACCTTGGCGTCCCACTAACTCGCGATTGCAATGCAGTTGTGTTTTGGATTCAATTTGATGCCAGCCGACTAGCTGATTCTGATGGTTCTTTTTTTCTGTTGCTTCGTTTACAAAATTGCGCTTTTATCGTTTACACAGACAGGTTAATGTATTGGATTGATGCTGACATATGAGTGGTGCAGAACAATAATGCAGCAAGAAAAAGCATCAGTGATCGGTGTTTATTCAACGATTGCTGTCTCACTTTCCTTGTCCTTTCATTGGAAAGTGTAAAAAACTAAAATCTGCTCCAGAAATGGGTGAGACGTTTATGGCCTTGAACGCGCTCTTGGTTTCATCCAGACTTTGAAGCATCCTTTGGTTCCAAAGAGGTCAAACCAGGTGAACGTCTCTTGAACTTGGAGGAAATTCTGAAGAGCGTTCAAGGAATCACGATGGTGTAGGGCTGTTTCGCATGGTCAGGGATTGCAAATTTTAAAAAAAAACGTATGAATATTGACATCTTTTCAGAGGCGTCTCGTGACCAAAAGGTCTACCTGTTCGACAAGCTCCATGTTTAAAAACCTGCGCTGTAAATTCAATTAAATTATTCTTTTTTGTTTAATCGTAGGGCGAAAACAAGGCAGTATAATTAAGACGACTAATTTATGAGGTTGTGAAATGGGGGCTGTGTCATTTCGCTGAAGAACTTTTCGCTGAAAGACATTTCTCCGAAAGCGTCATTTCACCTAATTTCAATCATGAATCAATAATTAAAATTAATTTGGAACGCATTTAAATAATAGATATAGGGGAGATGGCTCTAATGTTGGCCTATGGATCTAAGATTGGGCTCATCGCTAAAAATCTGCTATTTATAAATTTTATGTAGATGAACGCGTCATTGGGACGGTACTGATGGATATTTTTGGTCGCTATTGAAAATTTAGTCGATTGCTGAATTTATGTATGGGCCCAAATTAGGGGCCGACATTACATCCATTTCCCCTATGTTGATTATTTAGAAAATTCGAAGTCAGTACAATTCTAAAGAACTGGTCATGTTCAAAAGAAGGAAGCATTCCTATAAATCAAAAATACATATTAGGGTGGGTGAGCCAGTAGTGGAGGTACTAAGCCATTTTATTAATTAAGCAATAAATATACGGTGTACACACCATTGTTATACGTCAATCTATAGCTTTCAACCTCTATTTTGATAGAAAAATATTTCACTGTAATAAAATTGCATACAATTTTAGAAAACTCATCCTCCATTGATAGGAGCACTGTTCCAGTAGTTGTGATAGTTGCAAACTTTGGTTCCTATAGTAGTGGAATGCGTTGGTTTCTTATGGGTTTCACTATTATAGGAACACTACCGCAACTATAGGTGCGAAGGAGTGAAAATCTTAAGGAAAATCAATGAGCGAAGGCAAACGGTGTGCGTCGCCTGCTCGTGAGTGACTGAATGTTTTTGTTGGCTCTTTCATTGCCTCGTCCTTTACCGTTTGGTACAAACGGTCTGCACATAGCAATGTACAGTGGGGAAAAATCGACCAAAAATCCCACTTAATTAGACGGCGCACGGTAGGAGTCCTGCAAAATAGCCTATCTTATGTGAAAAAAAATCGGAGAATCGATTGGTGACAGTCTCGTTTAGGGTTGACTTCGGGAAGTGGTCCGTTTTGCCCGATTTACCCCTAATTATGGAAGAAAAATATAATTATCATACAGAAACTGAACTTTGCCCGCTTAGATTGAGCCAACGTGAACTTTATCCTTGTAAAAAGAGCTGGGGAGTTGAATGGAGCTAGTTTTACTTTGATCAGACGTCAATAAGTGGTCCATTTTACACGATTTCCCCTTGGCCTATAAAAACAAGATTAAACACTCGGAAAGCAGAATTTTACGGACAAAATATTGAACTTTATGCACTTAATTATTGTACAATTATCCAAGGAATCGAATTCTGCAAAGTTCGCCATGTGACGACCACTGTAAAACCCCATTCCACCCTATATTCTTCTCAAACTTAAACAAACTCATATATCATGTGGTTTTATAGATTAGCGTCATTAATATTACACGGACTTGCACTGTACTTATGTAAAAATGTCCGGAAAATCGAATGGTGATGGTCCCGTCTTGGTCAGACTTCAGGAAACGGTCTATTTTGCGCGATCTCCCCTCAAATTAACAAAAATCTTTATATATCAAGTGGAAATTTAATTTGGTACTGCAAAACCCCATTTCACCCTATAGTTATGAACCGGAATACCCAAGCTTTTCCTCTTTGCGTGTCTGCTGATTCTCGTGTTGGAGCATCTCTGTCCAATGCCAGACTTAATACAATTGAGTGGATGATTCGGGTTTCAGCCCAAAAGCAAACCAATGGCAGTCTCTGTCAGGCTCATCCCATTTTTAAGCAAAAAGCTCGGGAAATTGCAGACCAACTTGAGAACGCATTTAAGTTGAGCGTCAATCGACCAAAAATTGGTGGCAGCGGTAGTAGCAGCAACGGCAACATGGCGCGACGTCTTCTAGCGGATCCAGTAAAGTTCTCCGAAATACTCGGTATCTCGGAAGAACTGGCCAATAATGTGCGACTAATTAGCAGCTTAGCGGTTTCTTCAAAGCAGCTCGATGCCGAAAAAGTAAAGAAGCTGTACAACAAAATGGAGGAACTAATCATGACAGAATTTGATTTCTTGAAACGACTGCCTCCATCCGTACACAAGTAAGATAAGACGGGGCTCGAATCATTGGATTCCTTGGATAATTCTACGATAATTTAGTGCATATAGGTTTGCATTATAGTACCAATTTGAATTTCTTCTTGATTTATAAAGATTTTTTTTAATTTGAGGGGAGATCGGGCAAAATAGACCATTTCCTGAAGTCTGACCAAGACGGGACCATCACCATTTAATTTTCCGGACATTTTTACCTAAGTACAGTGCAAGTCCGTGTAATATTAATGACGCTAATCTATAAAACCACATGATATATGAGTTTGTTGAAGTTTGAGGGGAATATAGGGTGAAATGGGGTTTTACAGTGGTCGTCACATGGCGAACTTCGCAGAATTCGATTCCTTGGATAATTGTACAATAGTTAAGTGCATAAAGTTCAATATTTTGTCCGTGAAATTCTGCTTCCCGAGTGTTTAATCTAGGGAAAATCGGGTAAAATGGATCACTTATTGACGTATGATCAAAGTAAAACTAGCTCCATTCAACTCCCCAGCTCTTTTTACAAGGATGAAGTTCACGCTGGCTCAATCTAAGCGCGCCAAGTTCAGTTTCTGTATGATAATTATATTTTTCTTCCATAATTAGGGATAAATCGGGCAAAACGGACCACTTCCTGAAGTCAACCATAAACGAGACCATCACCAATCGATTCTCCGATTTTTTTTTCACATAAGATAGGCTATTTTGCAGGACTCCTACCGTGCGCCGTCTAATTAAGTGGAATTTTGGGTCGATTTTTCCCCACTGTGCAATGGATTGAATAGTGCAGTGCTTTCACAGTCAGCCTAGACAGTCAATAATTTTACGCTCTGACTGGAACACCTACTCTATTTGAAAATTTCTGAAATCACTACAACTCAAAATAACTGCTCATGTTCAAAAGAAGAATTTAAATAGCCTGCAAAAAAAATGAAAAAATGGAACCTTCTGATTCTTTTTTCTAGACTGATTTCAAAATTTACTGATCTTTGAAAAAAGTTCAAAACCATAGAAAATGCTTTCCTCTTCGGCGATATTACCCATTCGGCGGATTGTCCTGCTCCCGTGAAATGAATTGATTTCCTATATAGTATCTAGGCGTACTGCAACATACTAAAAATGTATTTGTGCATGATGAAGATAAAAATTAAGTGCACATACCATTTTATGTGACGTTGCTTGTAAGTTACAAGAAGAGGATTCAGAGATTATGAAATAAAATACTTACATTTAGGCGCAACTGTGCATTTTAAGAAACCTTTTTTTTTGTAATGATTTCTGATAATGTACTTCGCACAAGGATTTTAGCATTTAATAAGAACATAAACTAGAATTGTACTCGAAAGCCATTTTATTGGTTGATAAATTTCACCTTATATAGATGTTTTCAATTTTGATATTTCAAATAAATAATAAAAATAAACATAACACTCAAAATGATACGTAATCATGCAAGACGATAGAGTCCTCAAGTCATAGCTATTAATTTTAATTCCATTAATTTTTCAATTTCGTTTTATGCAGAAATATATTTTTATATTAACTTTATTAAGTGATCAATTAGTCCCCGGATTACGGTACTTATAAATTTGATTCTGAAGCAGAATTTCTGACACTTAGATTTTTTTTAAATCTTGGTCTTAAATGTTTGAAACTCTAGACTGTTGAAACAATTGTGTGTGACATTTTTTTTATTATAGTCACTTTACACTCTTGGGTCATTCGTGACTTGTCCGGGGGTGAGATTTGAACTCGTGACTTTGACGTGAGAGGTATGGATGTTAACCACTACGCCGGGGTCGCCCCGTTATGTGTGACATTGAAATCCAAGACTTAAAGCAAATATCTGTGTCTTGTAAACATTTAAAACCCCAGGCTTGAAGTTTTTGACGTACGATTACGTCATTCGGCAACATATTAGGGGTGAAATTTAAAAAAAAAAAACCAAAATTGATCGCGTTACGAAAAGTGGTCAGGTTTTGACTACTTACACCTCTGTCAATATCGAATGGATTTTAATTCTAAACAAGCCAATCGTTTGAAAAATTTTCTACAATCTGCTAAAATGAACACTTTATTAATTTGCAATAGGTCATTATTGAAAAATACACAAATGTCCAACTGTTGCAATGTTGATCAAAATTATCACCGATTGCCCGCAAAAAGCACTTTCCCTAACACAGATTTCAAAATCTAATTCCATCCGGTCTCGCCGAACGGTGCTCATTCGAAGAAGGAGGCTCGCCAACCTCACCTGTGTTGAACATCCTAATAGCTCAGCATTACTCAACCATCACGACAAAACGGTTCTTTTCAGGACCACCATAAATAATTGTTGTATAAGAGTTAATTTTCATCGTACGTTCGCTCGCCTTGTTTTCAGCCACATCACCCCCAAAGTCCTTTGATAATATACCCAGCAACCAAAAGTTTATGGCGAAATGCGTTACAGTATTGAAGTGGTACATACAAATTCTCGCAATGACCGAATACCTAATAAACTAAAAATTCCGTGCGATTTGTATGTATGTATGTATGTAAGTAGCCACCATCGTAGCTTGGGTCTTGCCCTGCATGCGGCTCCACTCAACAGCAAGATCAAATTCCGTAATCATTCTGAATTCAACATACTGCTGTATGAAGGGCCAAAAAGGGTTGGACGGGCCCGTAAGCAGAGGCACTTACGTGAAACCCGCGGGAATAAGAGAATCTCCTTCCAACAATATGATCCAACAAAATGAATAACGAAATTCGCAATACATGTTAAGCTTTCCTCGGGATGATTTGTTTAAGAAGAGCGCGTCAAATTCATTGCAACTGTTGCAGTGAAATGTAACTATCTAAAATGACAGTACACATTCCCTCCTAGACTCCGGTTGGCACTCCACTCCATTGTCCAGTTACAACTTCAATGATGCCCTGATCAGGGCTTGAAAGGGGATCGCATATCGACTGTGACTGCGTGATCGCGTACGTTTTCTGCATTCAATGTGCGAAGCAAGCACGTCGCTTTGACTGGCAAAATGGCGCAGTCGTTCTGCCTTTTGTCGATTGCTTGTGTGGTGTTTGCCGCAGCAGCTCGGTGGAAGCCGATTTTTCAATTCATTCATTCTCCCGCTTATCGTGCATGTTGAAAGTTGAAGCTGCAGAATGACCGGGAGTACGCTGCGTATTTTGTTTTCATTTCTCTTTTCCAATGGTGCTGTACGAGTCTCCCGATAAACGCAGTAGGAAATATGTTATATTCACCGCTATAACTCGGCTGTTTTCAAACCAATCGATCTAATTTTTAATATTTGAAGTCTCTGGTTAATACTTTTTACGTACAAAAATGACATCGACTTCTTTCTACCTACCAAGCTGAACGATGAATCAGATCCTTTGTAACATTGACAGATTCTCTTTGTCGATTTTATCTTTGCATGGCCATAAATATTAATTCCCAGCTATTTTCAAATCACAGTTTGATAAAAGAAGGTATTATCAGCAACGGTTTTGTAGCCACGTAATTAACCGTTATGTGATCGACAAAAAAACACCTTTAGGAGCTCGACAAGGTACTTCCACAAATTGAAATACTTGCTACTACGGCCAAATTTGATCGATTTTGAATCTTTTGGCACCAAAGGATTCAGAAATTTGTCTTCTTTCTGGACATTGTCAACAATGTTCATTCGGAATAGTCTGGTTCCCATAAATCCGGATTTCTTGTATAATGTTCCAGAACTAAGCATTTTCTTGCCTTTCGCTAGAATTTTGAAGGAATCGATATCAAAGTAGAATCTCCTTCAAGAAACAATTTCAGCTTACTTGAGGACCAGTTTAAAATTTCTCCCCGGAACGGCCATTCCGGCGCAGGTTCTCGTAGGGCCTCTAGTGGCCATAGAAGTGTTTTGGAAGAAACCCCTACAATATGGGTATCAAAATTCATGAACTTACAGCAGGAGACTGTTTATCATAATTTTGTGATCATCCGATGGATTGTCTCCGGGATGGCCATTCCGGAGTAGATTCCCGTATGACCTCTAGTGGCCATAAAAGTGTTTGAGAAGAAACCCCTGCAATATGGGTATCTAAATTCATGAATTTATAGCAGGAATTTAATTTTACAGCAGGAGACTGTTTATCATAATTTTGTGATCTTCCATAGTGGCCATAGAAGAGTTTGGAAAGAAACCCCTGCAATGATTTTGCAGATTTTAATCCACCTCCACCAAAGCAGGTCCGTCCGGATTATTCTTTTGCGTTTGAGTTGTAATTTGTTTGTAATTTCATACTACAATAGCCCTTCGAGGTTTATATGGCAATTACAAGGGAAAAAAAAAGATTTTGTTTTATTTTCTTCGTTTTAGCCTTTTTCCAAAAAGATTTACGGATATGCCTACTATCTTTTCTTATGTAAAATTTGGAGACTACTTTTTGCGAGGGGGACGACTCTATCTACGATGCAAGTAGATGTGACAAATGAAAGACATTTTTCGAAGATTGATTAGCTAGTGTGAGATTTGTTGAGTATCTAAACTTAAGATTTAGATGTGTCGCCCCCCTCGACTTTTTAATAGAACTTTCTCAAATTTTCTCGTAATAATTTCCTTATAAAAATCAAAGAGCAATATGAGATTGCAACCAAATGGGTTCAAATTTCTGAAAAATAGTCAGAAATTATAATCGATTGAGCAGGGTAGAGCAAAATCTATATTTTTAAACACCCTTGTATAGAGGTTAGTCATGGATTTTCTAAATATAATTTATGAACATTTTCAGCCTGTTGTTTTAGCAACCTAGCAATCTCTAGCGTAAAAAATGTATCGAATTTGAGGGAAAAAACGGTGAAGCATTCGAACTGGGGTCATTTCCTCATTATCTTACAGGTTTGTCCAAATGAAGGGTGGTTAGGGAAATGTTACGTTTATTTTATTTGCGAGTGGGCTAAAGGGTATCAGAGTATCAAAATTTGATAAAATGTTGCCCTTGGTTAAAGTTTATATTAGATGGAAGGAAAAAAATAGAGTTTATCTCAGCGAATTCCAGTTCAACTTTTCGAGGTTTTCAGAACATCAGTTGCTATAAGAGTACATAGCTTGAGAACGAATGCTCTTAGAAACAAAGTTGTAGCAACAATCAATACGAAACTAACGATTTTAAATTGGCTCACCACTTTAGTAGCCTATTGGTCCCAAGCAAACGATTAACGTACCCTATTCTAGTTGAAATTCTATTACTACACTATGTTTGTTTTGATTCGCTATGAATGTTTGACAGATAACATCAGGGGTGTGTGGATTCATGCAGAACATGCAGGGGTGAGTGAAATAGCTTGGGACTGCTTGGGACCGTTGTTCTGGTACTGAGTGAGCCAAAAATAATAATGATTTTCTTCGGGACCCAGTGGTCTTAGAGTTACCTCTATGGTTGTAGGGTGAAGCACTACTTCGGAATATTGGAAAAGTTTCCGTTATACGCTCAAAAAATAATGAAGACAAACAGCGATATCCAAAATATGTAAAGGTAAGAAATGATTTGCTCAGAAATTCAATTAAAAAAGCTGTATGTATGGCGCTGTCGGAAGACTGATTTTTGGGAGTTTGCCGAAGTGAAGTGAGGTATGCTGCAATGGAACCGCACCTTAGATTGAAATGATGAATAAATTAAGAGTGATACTATCTGCTCTCCGCTTTTTCTGCGCTTTCCTTCAATCAATTGAAAAACAGCGATGAAATAGTGGTGACCACTAGCACAACACCATCCAATTGGTTGAGGCACTACGGTTGAACAAAAATATATATCTTACCAAGGGTTCTTATGACGATTTGGTCTTCATTCTCAAATTGCACGTTAATGGCGATGCAGAGTCGATCTTCAGTGAAATTAACTTTCCTCTCATCTCATGTGGAATGTTTTTCTGAATTTTCTCAGCATCGATGTTAATGTATTTCTTGGTTTTCCCCGATGAAAAACTAGTACCTAACGAACTAGCTAGCGTGTCAAGAATCGCACGCATTTCGGGCCAGTCAATCGAAGACAAAGGCATATTCCTCAATGAATCGACAATGATTTGTTCATTAATAGCCACGGACGTTTTTTTCATTTTCTTCGAATTTGCTTCCCTTTCCTTGGCCAACGCAAAATGTGTACTGCGAAAATTACGCACAACATTTCCCGCATCAAAATTCTATTCTGGAAATATTTACAACTTTCATCACCACTCAACCTACACCACACACCCACGTAATTTTGAACAACGAAATCCTTCGCCAAATCACGAAACTTCCTCTTGCCTGCGATTTTTTCTTTCCAATTTCAACCAGTTTCTTATTAAAAACAACACTGCTAAGTTTGCAAACACCCCAGCAAGCTTGGGTTCAATCCCAGTCGGCGCCGCCGGGATGTTCTGAGGCATAACATCTCTGATTACGCCTTCCTTCGGATGGGAAGTAAAGCCGTTGGTCCCCGGTTCATGAGTTGATGGGTCGATAGGTAGGGTCCAGGTGTGGGAGCTGCCTTCCTGGCACGTCGGTAGCATTGGTGCTCAGCACGGAAACCAAGATCGACGGAAAAAAAACAAACCAAAAGGAAGTTTGCAAACACTACCTGCGCTAGAGGTGACTGCCGTAGAACTGATTTTTTTTTGCAGTCATTCACTGCAGCAAACGACAAAGGGAACTTGACCGAAATGAAAATGTGAAAAAAATCAAAACGAAGCAGAGTGACTAAACGAGAGAGGATTTTTTACGAGAGGGAGGAAAAACTGATTTTTCTACCTATTCGTTAAGCTGTGCATTTGGAAGTATGAATGCGAAAAGCAGCGTGGAGCAACGGATGGTATACGAAGTACCGCACACAAAAGACTACATGAAATTGAATGAATGGTTATGTTGACTGCTCATGAAAAAAAGGACAGACAGAAGCCCTGGCCCTGATTCTCCCTCCCCTCCCAGTATTTATTGGAATTTACATTATGAATTTATATATAATCATGTAATATATAATGAATATAAAATATGTAGTAATATGAAAAATATAATAAAAAATAAAGATGTTTTACAAAATACAAATAACCTAGATTATTGGGTTCTATACACACACTTTTTGTTTTATGTGCCATGAAATGACATAATGCATCATTGTATGTTTTGAAAATATAATACTAAAGTATTGAATCAATAGACCGAAAATCGAGGTTATTTGGACATGAGACATTATATTTAAAAGGATACTACCAAACCGACCATCAAACGCACTGCCCACAAGAGCAGACACGTCCCCTCGAAAATGTACAAGAACAATCCTCAACTGGAACGTACTCACCAAATCAATATATCCCGGAGCGCATTCCCGATGTCGTCGAACGGCAAAAAAAGGGAACTCGGTGAGAAAATTTGTGATACGGAATTTTTTGCTAAAAATTCCGTGCGATTTGTGCACGAAAATGCGTAATTTTACCATAAAAAAGAGGCGTTTCCGTGATGGGAAAAATATGTTTCCCTAACACAGTCGCCGAATATTGATACCGAGCACATAATCCTACGTCAAAGCCACGGTCGTGTCAAGGATACAAACTTTTATGAATTTGGGACAAGGGAATGATTTTTTTAAATAAATTTCTCAATTGTCGAAATATGAGCTATTATTTTCATACCTACCTGGTGACAGGAGAACAAATTTTAAATATAATCTAGCGAAAAATATTGTCCGCATTCAGTTTCAATTTTTTTCACCATCCTGCAACTACTCGCGCTCACTGATGGAAGAAACAGTCATTCAACAAATAACCTTTTCCCTCATTCTAGCTGTCTCTTTGTTTGATCACCCCACTAAAAACTTCATTCATTTCCACTTGACTTCTCGTTCCCTACTGGATGCGTATACCTACTATCTGTTGGCGCCAAGGAATCCCCATAAACTGGCCGACTGATGGAAATAAAAGCTTTCCCATTTTCTTTTATACGACTAAGTTTATAAGAGATCTAAAATGATAAATTAAGCATCGCCACTAGCTCTTAGCGATGAAACAATGAAAAATTGTAAAAATTTGCGATCCTCCACTCTGTCGGCACGTCTGGAGCAAATAGAATAATTATTACTTCTTTGAAATGGTACGGGCAGCGCTCCTTGGGCCTTCTGACATGTACCTTAGGAAAATGAGAAATGACTCCAGCGTTCATCGAGCAAAAGGCTTATTAAATAGAACAAATTGTTCGTTCGGGAAGAACTTCAAATGCGTTTTCGTGCAAGGTTTACTCGCTGAGAGCATAATGTTTTCCGAAATTATCATAATTAATGCAAATGACTTTTGCTCACTTCCTCCGAAAACTGTCGTCTGTCATTGGGGCTGCTTGCTGCTGCTGCTGCTGCTGCTGCCACTTGACGAAGGGTAACAACTTTTTCCTTACTCATCCTCGCGGCAGGCTGCAGAAGAACTCCTCAGCCGACTGTCACTTTCAGTTTGTTTGAAACTATATTTAAAACCTTTTACGCGCGCATTTTGAGGAATGTGCCTTTTATCCAACTAGTTAGCTTTCCGGGCGATTGCGGTGGGAGAAGGCGAAGAGGAGGCGTTTGCCCGGGGTAGATAAATATTTATATGTCACACAACAAGCGAACAACGGTGCACAAATTCGTTTCATATTACATCATTTCGCTCCAGAGGAAGATGTCTCCCACTGATGGAGCAAATGCAAAATGTCTAATTAGTTGTTTTCGAATAAAGTTTTTTCGCTTTCTGGGTTGCTGCAACGCAACGAAATGAATTTCATTACGCATAAAAGTTGATCTTTCTGGGCTGCTGTTGTGCTTGGCTTTGAGTATTTACACTTTGCACGCTTTTCGTGTTTCTAAATTGACATAGGGTAAATGTTGGCTTCGGCACCCATTGACTGTTTTCGGCAACCAAAATTTAAACGTTGATTTCACTATGTTTTTCCATCAACGCACTTCCCTGAATGTGTCCAAACGATTGTTTAGCCTTTCAGCTTCAATCTGATTATATTTGAACGATCGAGCAATCCAGTAATGCTACATTTTTCTTCAAATAAAGCATACGCACTACAAAATGGGGTTGATTTCGAGTTGCCGATAATAGAACAGCTGGTTAACACGCAGTTCTAATGGGAAGGTTGCCGAAGAAAAAGAGGCTGCCGACAATAGTCACACTCACCTGAGAAGTTTGGAGCGTTGTAAAAACGCTTTCAAAACGTTTTGAAAAATTCTGTCGATTGGAATGGATAGAGAAGCAAGCAGCAGATGAATGTAAACAAACAGACACATCATATATGTGCGTGACGCTGAGAAAATGCTAGTAGAAGTGCAGACGCTGCTTAGATTGACGAGAATACGTAAATTCCCCTATGTTTGAAGGCAAAGTTTGCAATAATCTTTCTTTTCGTTTCAGGGTAAGTCATCAACATTTATTATCAGTAAGCTCAACTAGACTAGGAGGGACGGATTATTAGGACTACAATCGTATAATCTCTTTGTAAGTACCGTATTGTATCATTGTATTTGGTATAATTCGTCAAGCTATTGTACTTTGTATGATTTTTTTTCATTAGGCTCAAATATCGTGTAACGTATTCTATGGAGCCGTGTAAGATCGATAATTTTATGATGAAAGAAAAAATCAGGAAGGTCATGATGAATTCATTTATTCCTGGGAAAAACTTGCTCCCTCCGCGTCCTCTTCTGCAGCGATTTTTTTTTTTCCAGATAACACTCTTAACTTTAAGTAGCACCAACGCTAGATTGCGGTCAGGAACATCTGGTAGGAGATCGTACTCTCAAACATATTAAAAGTTGCTCGCCGCAGTAGAATGCTTGTCGAAATACGTATGTCATAAATACAAAAATGTTAATTTTTGCAGAAAGACTTAATTTACAGAAATTACGTTTTCGTGGTACAATTTATTGAAAAATGACAAAGACGCCATTTTGAAAACAAAATGCAAAATCCAAAATGGTCAAATTTTTGCAAAAATGTGAATGATTGATGCTCTATTTTTTTATTCAACACTCATCGCGAAGTTTTTGATTTCAACGGCAACGACAAAATCGACCGAGCAGCAGGTAATTAACAAAGCGCTCCCGCAGTTTTTTCACCATACATAGGCAAAAGTGCGATCTTTCAATTGTAAAAAACAACATAAAAATCCGCTCACTCCGTTTGCAGAAATAAACATTAAAAACTAGCGTATTTTCCAAAGAAAACCATTTAGTACGAATCAACTAAAAAAACATACAAAAAAGTGTGCCATCAACAGTACATAAATCATTTGCGAAAATCAATGTGTGAAACATTAATTATTAAAAATTGAATTTTCAGGGGCCACCCTAACTTGCTATAACGCAAAATCCATTAGAGATATGGGTCATTCCAGCTCAAGTGGGTACAGAATTTAAAAAAAAGTTGTGGTCGATGTTACCGATTTGAGCCAAACTTGGCCAAAACGCCTATTTTGGCATTCTGAGCAAACGCCTGCTCTGAAGTGCCTAGATCCCTCTCGGCTACAACCCTGGATTTAAAAAAAATATCTTTCAGAAGAGATTACTCCACAACCAAATAAGCTATTTGTGATCTTAGAAAGTCAATTTAAATATGTTTTTATGTTGATTCACATAAGTGTACCCACACTTTGTTTTTGTTATAGTAACTACAGTAAACAGATTGATTACCGGCGTCTCCCTGGCGTTGGTAGCATTGGTACTCAGTACAAAGAACAAGATCGATGGAAAACAAAGCAAGGAAAAAAATCAATTAGAATTTCACATAACTTTCATGTGATCACTCAATTGAACCATCTCAAATCATATGAACCTTGATGTGTATGTGACACCCTAATTCAATTCTGAAACATTTCTCTAAAATTATAACGTTAAGACGTGGAATAAATATTTCTTTCACATAGTTGCTTGAAATTCACTCAGCTACAACTTTGCTTAACAACATAGGTCTGTACTTTTAAAAATAAAAAAGTTTGTTCTTCTTGAATATAAATTATTCTTAATGCCATCCTATTGTTTGCAAACACACAAAGAAGCGACTTTTCAAGCATAAAAACTTCACCATGAACACCAAACGCCTAAATATCACATTAAAAGCTATAGGACTACTATTCTGGCTAAGCTCCCACCTCTGGACCCCTGTGCAATAATAACAGGTTTAAAAAGGAAAACCATAATTGGGCTTGCATTAATCCTGTTGATTTAGGCAAACACGTTTGTTAATAAACGTACTAGCTGATTATCTTGCCCCGTGACCCATCTTGCCCACATTACCCTATACTAGAGAGGGTCTAGTATTAGAGAGGAGTGGACTGGCTGGTTTTGAGCCAAACGAACTGTCAAAGCTAGAGCCAATCGAGCAGCGCCTATCTTGATTGCATTGGCAGTGTTGCTAGAAAACACCCAGGTATAGATATCACTTGAAAAACCGACTATCGATCCGAGGCCCGGAGGGCCGAGTTTCATATACCATTCGACTCAGCTCGACGAGATCGGAACATGTCTGTGTGTGTGTGTATGTACGTGTGTATGTGTGTATGTGTGTGTGTATGTAACGGAATGAATTTGCTCACGTTTCTCAGCATCCGCTCAACCGATTTGGACAAACTCGGCGCCAAATGATAGGTCTTGGGGTCCCATTGAACGCTATTGAACGGTTTTGGAATCGGTGAACCGGTTCCGGAGATATGGCCGGAATAAGATCCGGTGAATATGGACCTTCACGCTGGATTTAACGGAAAACGTATCAAAACCATCATGCGACACATCAAATTACTACAGAATTCAAAAATAAGATCAATGCAAGTCGTGTTAAGTGTTCCAGACCACATTGGACACACTTGGACATGTTCCGGGTACCCCGGGGAAGTTGCTTGAATATGAATTGAATTAAAACCCATTAAATCACATTAAAATACGATGATAAGGTGATTGGTAGCCTCACCAAATAGACTACACCCGGATATATTCCGGGTACCCCCAGGCAGTGGCGTAGCGTCACTGGATGACACGGGGGTGGGGGGCTTGGTCACTGATAATGACAATAAAATAAATAAACTTGAATAAGTAAGAAGGGTCTGAACACACCATAGGTGGATAAATTCGGGTTTTTAATTGTTTATTGCCCACTTTTTTAATTTTTATTTGAACTTTTTTTACTGCTCATTCCGACTTTTGTATTGGTTTTTATTTGGTTTGGTTTGGTTTGGTTTATTTGGATGAAAAAAATATTTTCTATTGCATATTTTTAATTTTCAATTGCTTCTTTCCACCAGTCTATAGCTCATTTTCAATAGTTTATTGCTCAAGAGCAAGCAGGTTTAAAGATAATTTCGCATTAAACTGTGGTAGTATTCCCTTATTTTAGTGAGCATTTTTTATGCTGCCATTTATAATCGGTGTAATCGGGAAACGCGAAAAAACATAGGAATCCGTAATGACCGGAAAAAAGACCCATGAATTTTGATCACAAGTAGGGAAAAACATACTTTATCTATCTTATCAGAAAAATGCCTATACTTATCGGAAAAATAAAATTCTGGACTTAAAACGAAATTCAAGATCCTTCAACTGGTCTAGATTTTCAGGCTACAGTCACTTTAAAAAACTGTTTATCAAGAAATTATCTAATTTTGACGAAAATTACAAAGAAATTTGAAAAGATTTTAGAATGAATACTAGGGCTAACAACAAGGTATTTCTGCAAAAAAAAAATGCCAGGAGGTTAGATCAGAATTCCAAGTCAATTCAGAGTAGAGTTTTAGGTAGTTTTGTGATAAATTCTATAACGATTGTGAAGAGGATTGCAGGTCCTTTTCTAAATAATATTCTAATAAGTTCTGAGAAGAATTTCAAAAGAGTTCTGATGGGAATTGGGTTCTTTAAGGATATTGAGGTAAATACATATTCGTTATCTGCATTAAAAATGGAACTGAAATCCAAAATTTCATCAATTTTGATACACCGCAACTACCTAAAATAAGTGTTCTTCATTAGACTGATGCAAAATTTCAAATTTTGTCTTTTTAAGAACGGCAAAAAGTTATATTTAAAATTCACCATCCTAATTTCACTCACATTAAAACAGGGTGGCCACTGTACCGGGACATAAGAGGGAAATTGAAAAGTAACCAACATTATCGCCATGGGTTCCCTAGAATTGAATTAACTTTAATATGTGGTCACTTAAATTATAAGTTGTATTTTTATTTTTTATTAATGTACAAGTTAAGCATACCTGATTTTGTGTTTATTTTTGCACCAACAACTTATGTGTTACTTTAGCAAATGGTTTAATATTAACCTAATTGAAATCAAAAACTTGTTTTTCCATAATTACCTAGGGATTCTGCTTAGAATTAGCATGAAATTCTCCTTAAACTCACAAGAAAAAAAAACCTTTAGAACTTTTCTCGCACAGTGGAATTCGTTTGAAACTACCCTTGATAATTTCTTTTAAATTCCCAGTAGAATTCATTTAATATTCTAAGAATTTAATTCATTTGAAAATATTCTCAAAATGTGAAACAACTCCTCAGGAATCCTCCTGAGTCTGTTCCTTTTGAAATCATACTCAGAGTGCCCTTTAAATTTTGTTTATAATGCTCTTTGAATTCTCGTTAAAATTCTCGGCGATTTCTCTTCAAATATTACTTCTTTCGATGTGAAATTTTCTACATTTTGTTCTTTGTAGTAATATCGATATTATGTAGAAATAATATAACAGACAAAGTGCAAAATAATTTTATTATTATCGATATATTCAATTCAAAGTGAATTTATCCATACATTCTGTAGTCGATTTTTCACCGACTGTGGCTCGCTCTCTGGTGATGAGTGCTGTCAGAAGCAGTACGAATTACCTAATTATCCTTAATGCTCACTTGATATCCTCCTCACAATCCTTATAAAATTCTCCTCAGAATTACCTAGCAATTCAATTCAGAACATCCTTTCTTCTCCTCAGAAATGTCTAGGAATTCATTTTTAAGACATTATCTCAGAACTATCTTGGAACCCTCGTCAGAACTCCGTTAGGATGTTTACCAGAGTTTTGTAGTAATTAACTTCGATTTCTCTTTTGAATTATTCTAATAATTACATAGGTGTTCTCCTCAGCATTCCAGCGATGCTTTTTTTTCAAGTTGCAGAGCGTTAAAAACTTCCAGGACGATTGAAATGTATGTAATGTCAGCCTAAATGCCCCTAATTTGGGTCCATACATAAATTCAGTAATCGACTAAATTTTCAATAGCAGCCAAAAATATCCATTAGTATCGTCCCAATGGCGCGTTCATCTAGATAAAATTGATAAATAGCAGATTTTAAGCGATGAGTCCAATCTTAGATCTATAGGCCAACATTAGAGCCATTGCTACAGACAGCAGGACGGTGGAAATGGAAGTCGTCATCCGCTAAGGAGTGTGTAACAACTCACCTGCCGAAAAAATTAGCCCTTAAAATGGATGGCACTTAAGTCGTTTGCCTATACATTACCACTGGCGTACAAGTACTTTCCTGAAGACACCATTCACCTAAAACTTACGGCTTAGGCACAATCATTGTTGTCTTCCTAAATACGACTTTGGAACCATTATGCACTGGTGTTACTTTTCCATACCTTCTTGAGTTATTAATTTATCGAAAGTAAACTAAAAGGCAATATGATTGTTATGGAATAGACAACATAATTTTACGAAAACATCAAACATGTAAATGTCATCAAAAGTAACTAATTTAATGTCACAGTAGATGAGATTTGTTTTACTGAAGATTTTTAATCGAAAACCAGTTGCATGGCTGTTACAACAGGCGCGGATTTCGCGAATTTCACGGATTTCGCGATTTTCGCGGATTTGTCGCGGATTTGAAGTTTCAGTCGCGAAAATCGCGGAAACATTAAATGATGTCGCGAAAATCTCGAATGGTACTGATATGCTGTGGAATTCATTGTAACCTTCCCGCCCGGATCATCTTGCTGTCATCAGTTTTGTTGTTCATTTGGCTCTCAATTTTTAACCGTTTCGAACCAAACACGCTGCAAATAATCGAAAAATGATCTCAATTCCATAAGTCACACCGGATTTACACGGAAATTTCCTGAGTTGTGTCCAATGTGAGACATTTTCCTTTTTTTACAATATTATTTTATATTACATAGCATTTTTCGTTGTCAAATCACAAACGAATCGTATATATGCGATTATTTTTCTACTAGATCACCCAAGACTAATTCAATATCTGGAGTATCGAAATATGCCCAAACAAATTTGCATATGTCGATCATGCCAATCTATTTCCGTGTATGCCAAATGTTCTAGGATTTCCAAGTCGATATTTCGATAACGCAGATATTATCCTAGTCTTTGTTGATCTAGTAAAACCAATCATCTGATCTGCTGGACGATTAGGAGAACCTAGATCATCTGGTATACGTGGAAATAACTAAACATTATCTTTATAGACACCATGAATCTGTTTGGACATATTTCGATACTACAGACTTTATCCCAGTCATTGTTGATCTAGTAGAATAAATCATCTGAACTCCAGAACGATTTGGAGAACTTAAAACATCTGGTATACATAACAATAGTTCATGCATGATCCGCATAGACACTGTGCATCATCATCATCAACTCCAGGACGATTTGAAGAACCTTGAACATCTGGATTACTCGAAAATAGGTCATGCATGATCCACATAGGCACTTTGAATCTGATTGGACATTTTTCGATATTACAGACATTATTGCAGTCTTGGTTGATCTAGTAGAACAAAATGTCCTGGACGATTTGGAAAACCTATAATTTCGTGACCAACAAGTGTGACTTATGAAACTCTGGTAATTTCTCGATTATGTGCAGGGTGTTTAGTTTGAATCGGTAAAAAGTGAGAAAACTAGAGCCAAATTAACTGCAACATTTAGGACAGAAAAATACGTCAGAGACGTAAAGGTAAATTTTCAAGAAAATTTGCATTTCAAATGAAAATGAATTATTTATTTTTTTAAATCTTGGCCGGTATTATCCAATAGAATCTCATAATGTAAGGGTGTTTTATTATATTCACTAATTACTCAAAATGTATGCTGTACATAAATAACTGAAGATGGTACAATGTTATTTTTTTTAATTTCAAAGGTTACAAACGATACTCCTTTAGCTCAGTCGGTAAAGGCGCAGCTACAAAGCAAGTCCATGCTGGAGGCGTCTGAGTTTGATTCCCGTCCGGTCTATTAGTTTTTCGAGTTGGAAAATTTCTCTACTTTCTAGGGGATAGGATGGTACAGGCATAGGAAGCTCTCAATTAAAATGTGATAGTACTTCAAAGTTGAGAGCAGGCAATAATCTAATATGCTATAAGCAATAAGCTTGAAATGCCATGTAGTAGTATGCAAATGCTATTTTTAGACAATGAAAACTGTTTTTTTTTTTTTTTGTCGCGAATTAGTATTTGAAGTCGCGGATTTCTTTTGAGAAATCGCGGATTTCGCGGATCAAATTTAGAAAATCTTGTAACAGCCATGCAGTTGTAAATTTGAGCCTGGAGAAATAGTTCCTAGGTACTTGAAAAACTTAGAATTCAGATTGAACCAGAAACATTCCAAATAGAGCTCAATGGCCCAAATGAACTCGTAATTGGACAATTTTGAAAACTGCGAACTTAGACGAATATTCTAAATTCTGGGACGCAAAAATGGTTGGATACCGCACTTTTAAAATGCTTAAGATCGTGGACTTTGAAAATTATCTTAGTTCTGGGTTTGTGAGCTACAAGGCTCTCTGCAATTATGTTTGTGTAATCCATGTATGTCATAATTTGCTAAAAATTTTCACTTTGTAATATAAATTGTTAATTAATTTGGCAGTTAAAAATGTAATCCTAAATCTAAAACCAGGTTCAATCATCGAGGCCAGTGCTGAGTTATGTCATTGTCACTGAAAGATTTCACACGATATTGACTAAATTATGCTTGATACTGTCACTGGAAGAATTGACTCTAAAATAAACCTTCATCAAAATCTCATTCATTTTTCGTCATGATTCACCTGGTAAACAAAAAGTATAATTTTGTGCATTCTTATTCACATTATTCAGATGAGGACGTAGATGCATGTTTATTTCGACAGCACTATGGATTTTCTTATTGTCACTGACAAATGACATGGCATCCTTTGAAGATCATTTTCATGTCGTGCTTGTGACGAAAGTTGTTTTGACAATATCGTCGTGTACGGTCGAGATTTTGCAGCACTACGAGGCATAATTCTAGTATAAAAAACGCTCAACAGCTCTGTTACATTCCAAATCCTCGGCATTGTTCGGCATCAGGGACACTTCCACTATCTAAAATATGTAGCTCCCGTCAAAGACTTTAATTTAAAAGTTTTTTTTTACGTACTTTCCTCAATATCTAAGTGGACTGTATTTTCCGTTTAATGCGCCCACCAGTAGCGCCAAGGCACATTTATAAAATTCCATCATAACACTTTGAAAGACTTGAATGGCAGACAGCGGTTGGTGGAGGCATAATTTGGACTTCCATCCATCCGCTGCAGCCTGAGTTGGGAAAATGTACCATGTGCTGCACTATTGTTTTGCATATTTGTATCCCGCCAATATACACACACACACAAAACGGTAGTCTCCTGGACTTTACGACGACGATGCGGACACGTTGTGTGCAGCAACAACGGGACAACTTGGTCGGTTGATTGTAAGATTTAATATTTCCTACAAAAGAGAGGCTGCTCAAATAAATATGTACCTACCGTGGAGCAGCGTTATAATCCTGTCATTGTCCTTGTTCTAGCGTTGTACCGGCTGCGAAATGGTTATTTTGCTCTATTGAGGGTGGAGTGAGTGGCTTTTTAAAGAACCTAAATTGATGAAACTGTTCCTATGCGCTGTTAACGTACGCATTTATGAATGTATCATTCATTTGTTTACTAAGCTTTATTTCGTTTACATTAGATTCTTTGCAGGTATATATTTTTTTCTTATTTACGGCAGCCCCTAAATTTAGTGTTCTTTGAGCACTTTTACAATTTTTAGAATCCATCTCTTATTCAAAGTGTCAATACCGTCACCCTGTTTATGTGTATGTGCGGTTTGCCTCTTCGTTATAATACGAAAAATTTACATAAAAATATGATTCCATCTTGTGAAGCTTTTTAACTACTGCTAGTTCCCCTTCCTATATCTGCGAATCGTTCGTATGTATGTCCTCCGTTAGTCCTCGTACCTATTAGTGTTGTGACTAAGTTTGAAAGCGGATGATGATGAGCTCAAGTTTTTCCGTCGTATACTACCGCGATTATGAATAAATTTCCATTTCACTAAACAACCACCCAGTCATCAGTGGTGGCCAGCCAGTAAGCGGACGGACAGCTACAACACCCTTTATGTAGATGATGATGGTATACAAAGTCCAGCTTCCAGAAGAATGCAGGCTGGCAAATAATAAATAGACATCGCTGTCATTCTCCATAAACCCATTGCATTTTGTTGTCTTCGCTCAGCTGAGCCACAGCTTCGTAGTGTGTACCGATCCGAGCTTGAGTAATCGCATTTTAGTTTTTATTCAAGTGCGTCCCATGGCATGTAGGTTTAAATAGGCGGAAATAATAAAAAAAAGTCTTATCAGATTTCTCCCCGACTCATTATATGTTAACTTATTATAGCTAGTAACGTATATTTTATGATTTCATTCATTTAAGTAGATATTCGTTTTTGTGTAGATGATAGCGATTAAAACTCTGCTAAATTGGAAATGATCAGTCCGGATCGATTTGCGAGCCTTCGTGGAATGCCTTAGCTTTGAAATTGTAAAAATGCTTTAAATTATGTGAATATGTGCTTTAATTGTGTATGGATTCAAGGACTACTGACATAATTAAAAGCTTCATTCGTGTGATGTCTCGCCTCATGTCCAATCACTATTCACTAAGCGCTCACTTATTCCGTGTTAGGCTGGGGACAGTAATCTCTGTGAATGTGGACAAGGTTACCAGGACGCAGATCACATTATTTGGTCATGTGCTGAGCACCGTGGAGTCAGATCCGAGTTGTACGATTCCCTTCGGGCTCGAGGTAGACAACCTTATGTTCCAGTTCGGGATATTTTGGCTAGACGCGATCTGGAGTTTATGCAACTCATATATGTTTTCTTGAAGAATATTAACCATACATTGTAAGTTTGATTAACCTTGTGTTTAGTTTGTATTTTGTATGTGTGTTTTTTTTCTGTAATAATTGTATAATTACAGAGTTGATATAACGTCGATAGGATTAAGTATATGTTTTAGAAATAGTGAAATTTTTTAATCATAAATCATATTCCAAATCTCCTTTTCCCTCTCCCGATCCAAACAATTGTCATCCACTAACCTCTAGAAGACCGCGAGTAATCGGTTCAAATCCTTTAATTTTAGATTTAAGACATTTATAATGTATAAAGAAAATGATAACTTGGCTCTGTAAAGTTTATTCGATTGAGCCTGTACAAATAAAGTAATTAAAAAAAAAATTAAAAGCTCTTATTTTTTTAAGATCAAAGTGTTGGATGGAAACTTCTCACGACCTTATCAGTTCCCAGAACACCTATTAGGATGTATTTAGCTCGTTCGGACCATATTTGAAGCCCTCTGAACCTCTCCAAATTCTGAAGTTCGTCGCTCTTAAGAACTTTTAAAATATTCGAAGTTCGCTGAACCTATCTTTAGTTCGTCGAACCTATCAGAACCTTTACAAGCTTCACATTTTTGCATTAGCTCACTGAGAAGCTTAGTAATTTCCTGAGAAGTTTTAAAAATTTTAGAAAAACAGTCTGAAATTCAAAGCAGATCAACGGATATTTTAGGTATTCAGCCAAATTCAGAGAAACACAGGAAATATTATTGTAGGTTAGGGCATATCAATAGAACACACTGGGAGAACTTCAGAGTCTTTTGAAACTCCAGGAAGACTGTTCGAAGACGATTAAGGGAACCTCATGGAAGCTAAGAGTATGTTTAGACAACATCAAATGAACCACAGCGTAGTTAACATTTCTTTAATTTTGGAAATGCATTGAAATCATTTATTAAGATTGGGGAACCCCAAAAAATAAGAAATTTTTAAGAAATTTAGGGAACCTCCGAAAAGTTCAGGGGACCTAAACAAAAGTTAAGAAACCACTAAACAAAAGTTAAAATGCCTTTGAAACATTAAAGAAGTTCAGGAAATTCTGGAGAAGTTCAAAATAAACTCATCTCCAAAATTTATAGTTGGACATCTCTACAGGGTGATGCAGAACAACTGTCACCAATATCACATATATGCAATATTCAATAGGTAAAATGGGTATATTTTAAAGTATTTTTGTTTTAAAGTGTGTACAATAGTGTACAGCTGGTATTGATAGTAGGATTTGAAATTTCATTCGTTTTCGATTTCAAGCAGCCATGGACGTGAAAATGGAACATGTCATAAATCTGTATAGATTCGTGTGCTGTCGTTTAGAAACTGAAATCTCTTCGAAAGAATGAAACATTTATTTTTCATATCATTATAGACGTAAAAAGGAATCATTCGTTGTAAATCCGTTCAATATCAGAGCTTAGACGCATCGCCAGGATATGGCGGGTAATTGAAGGTAAAGGAGGAGAGAGAGATTTGAACTAAAGTATGCTAAATTGAAGGTTATATATGTTGTATATCTGGAATATACTGATATCCCAAAAATCATGCAAGCGTTCAATCGTTATGACCATTTTTAAAAGTGGCAGTTATTCCGAATCACCCTGTATTCATAAAAATTGGTCCAAAGACGCGATCTGCTACTAACAGCCAGGTATACTAAAATAAGCTACTTTCAATTCACACGACTCAGTGTGACATTTCGGCTCTCTCCAGTTGCAGTTACGATATAGTTTGATTTGAATGAAAAAAGTTCGAACGGTCGCGTGGATGTAGTGCGATTTTGGTACTAATTTTATCACAAATTTCTCGTAGCAACCCTGGATTTATGATTTTAAAAAAATCAATGGAAAAAAACAGTGAACCGCCTCAAAACGCCTGCGGCTTTACTGTATTTCAACCGACCAATCTCCTCCTCAATTTCCTGGAGGTGTGGAGTCGAGACCTGTCGTCTTCTGTTGCTTGCTCCTACCGAACTTACCAAGCTTATTTCAAGCTAAACATTGTATTAGGTCCTAAGTAACATTGACAGATTCTCTTCATCGACTTTCTCTTTGCATCCTCACGGCCATGTTAAGACATTCCCAGCTATTTTCAGCTCACATAATGAAAAAAAGCTATTATCTATCTTCTAATACAACAAACATCTCGAGAAACAGTTCTATACCCAAGTTATTAACGAAAGAGAAAGTCGATGAAGATGATCGATCAATGTTACTTAGGACATAATGCATTGTTCAGCTTGATTTATTTATACATCTAGATCAACATTTCGAAAGGTCCTATCTGCATTAATCGATCCTCTTGGTTCGGTTGGGGCACCAGCTAGAAACTTCGTTTATCCGACTGTGTGGTAGAAATAGCACGAAATGAGTTTGCATAGTAGCAAAGTCATCATATCAAGAAGACTGGCAACTTTGCCATGATCCAAGCGACAGATACAGTAGCGCTGCATTTGAGCGAAGGTGGAAGCAACGCATAGCAAAAATGAGCAAACACACAAACCTTTCTTCTGAGGATGTAATCTTTGCTATCAAATTCGTTCGAAGCATTTACCTTTGAGCGGCAGATGACGCAATTGTAGCTGTCTCATAGCGATCGTACGAGAAAATGGAAGAGTTGCCAGTCTTTTTTGATATGTTGTCTTTGATAGTAGTGAGTGGTTATGATGATGATGATGATGATGATGGTCCCACCTCTTACCCCTACAAAGGTTTGAGCTGGACGATTTATCTTTAAGATAATTAAATATGACATTTTTTTTTAGAGATGAACTAGCCTAAGGCTAAAAATCTATTTAATAAAGAATTAAAAAAAAAAAATATGACATTTTAACCAGGTTAGCAGACAAAATTGAACTGGTTACAGTTACAGATATAAATTCCCTCTAGAGTTCACAGTTGCGTTATCAAAAGAGAAAGTGTATGAAGAGAATCGCTCAAATCAGATAAGATCTTTTGAAATGTTTATCTACAAATATTTCTAATACTATACATACCTTGTTAACCCTTTGTCAGTACCTTAGGGTCAATTTGACCCCAGGCCACTTTGAAAGGCTGTAACTTTTTTGTATTTGTTAATGGGTTTTACTCATTCTTTCGTGACTAGATGCGTCCAGCAGAACTCTGTAATACTAGATGAAATCTGCTCCAAAAATCTTGAAAAAATATTTATTGGAAAATTTTTATTGAAATACTTACTTGTCGGTACCCTGGGGTAAATTTGTATGTATGTATATACAATCCAACTTCCACTGTCCGGCAGTGTTTGCACTGTACAAAAATGTTTGCAATATAATCTATTATTATCTTATACTGATCCCATTGCAAAAAATTTTAGCCCAGAAGTTGAAAGGTGATAGCTCTGTTGAGATTCAGTAACCCATTTCAGAATGCCTGGTCACTCACGTCCATTCCGAGGTTACTTTCACTTATAACAAGCCCCGCATACACGTAGTACACGTAGGATTTTTTATAATAGTTTACAATATTACAACACTGATATATTAATCATGATAAATCTTCATTTATACACATGATAATAATGCAAACGAATTTCTTTTTGCCTTGGTACAAAGGCCAAATCACGCGGAAAACACGAAATTTGTGACAGCGAAATTGAAACCAACCGTTCGCGGGCAGAGCTTACTGCGCAATCCGTCTGTACCCTGGAGTTGACCCCAAATTCAAATTGCCGTATCTTAAATAAAATTCAATGGATTTCTTAAATTTAAAATAATTTAAAGTAACTTTAGTGATTTGTTTTTGAAGGGTGGATCTCTCAGATGTTGCTTCCTTCTGCAAAGACATTTAAAAATAGAAGGTCTTCGAAACTATGGATAGTTTATGATATAATATACTCACTAGATGACGCTAATACGAAAATGATCAAGTTGTGCCTTCTTATATACACATTATATAATGATATCTATATATATGATATAATCATATGCTGCTCATATAAATGGTTCCCGTCTCGAGCTAACTTGACTAGATGGACAAGACCTATCCTGAGGTAAAGAATTTAGTTCAGAATTCCCTCACAAGGCAGCGCTAGTGTGACATTCATATTGAATTGTTTGCCCTAACCTAACATAAAGGGTGATACGGTCAAAATTTGGTCAAGGGAAAACGCGTGTAAATCGGTGAAATCGTTTATTTAAAAAATCAAATTAAATTTCTTTTTCAAGTTCAATTAGTATAAAATTCAGGAAAAATATTCAGTTAGGCTTCCGCTTTTCCAAATCCGAATTGCCGGGCCTTACGCTTGACCCCTGCCATCAGATTTTGTACAGCCACCTTGTCCACCTTCTTCGCCGCAGAAAGCCAGTTTGCCTTGAACTGCTGCTCGCCCTTAGCAGTTTTTTTGGTCTTCTTTAGGTTCCGCTTGACAATAGCCCAGTATTTCTCAATTGGGCGGAGCTCTGGCGTGTTGGGAGGGTTCTTGTCCTTGGGAACCACCTGCACGTTGTTGGCGGCGTACCACTCCATGGCCTTTTTACCGTAATGGCAAGATGCCAAATCCGGCCAAAACAGTACGGAACAACCGTGTTTCTTCAGGAAAGGCAGCAGACGTTTATTCAAACACTCTTTCACGTAAATTTCTTGGTTGACAGTCCCGGAAGCTATGAAAATGCTGCTTTTCAAGCCACAGGTACAGATGGCTTGCCAAACCTATTTCTTTGCGAACTTTGACAGTTTCATGTGCTTGAAAACATCTGCTACCTTTCCACTTCCTTTTGCCGTATAAAACTCCTGTCCCGGAAGCTGCTTGTAGTCGGCTTTGACGTAGGTTTCGTCGTCCATTACCACGCAGTCAAACTTCGTCAGCATCGTCGTGTACAGCCTCCGGGATCGCGCTTTGGCCGTCGTATTTTGTTTATCATCGCGATTTGGAGTCACTACCTTCTTGTAAGTCGATAGTCCGGCTCGTTTTTTGGCTCGATGCACGGTTGTAGACGATACACCCAGCTTATTTGCGGCATCTCGGAGAGAGAGGTTAGGGTTTCGCTTGAAACTACCGGCAACTCTCTTTGTCGTCTCAGCGGCTTCCGGTTTTCGATTTCCCCCCGATCCAGACTTCCTGGCTGTCGACAAACGTTCCCCAAACACTTTAATTACATTTGTAACGGTTGATTTGGCAACTTTTAGCGATTTTGCCAACTTTGCGTGCGAGTAGCTCGGATTTTCGCGATGCGCGAGCAAAATTTTGATACGCTGCTCTTCTTGCTTGGACGGCATTTTAACAACTGAAGAGTGAATTCCAAAATCAAAATAGGAGCAACATTCTACACACACACACCTTCAAAATGAGGGGTGTTCAGGTTTTTTAAATGCAAAATTGAAAGAAATACGTCAAGTTGATATTGACCAAATTTTGACCGTATCACCCTTTATGTACTAGATAGAAGGTTACCATCTTGAGTAAAGTTATTGAGATGGACAATAGGGTAAACTACCCCATTTCCGGCCTATCAAGCACAACCCTCACTTAGTCTTTCTTAATCTAGCACAGTTTAGCACCAAACGGAATGTTATTATTACGGATGGTTTCCACATGTATTTACCTTTCCGTATGTACCGTAAGATTTGATAAAGAGAAACCAGTCGTTGAGATATCGGCCTATCGGATGAAGATAAAAATTGATTCGGTCGGAGCGCTTCTTTTGTTTTTGGGAATAATGGGTGCAAACCTTCATATCACGCGTTCTCAGTGACTTCGTTCCGTAGCTTATAAATTAAAGTATCGCACTAAACGCATAATTGACTTGTTAACTCTGAAATCATGGATTTATTTGAAGTTTTCTGCTCGATAGGCCCAAAATGGGCGATTAGGCCGAAGTAGTTCTCTACCCTACCTAACCTAAGACAATGAGTTTAGTTCATAATTCACCTATCCTAAGGTAAAGAGTTTAGTTCAGAATTCACTCACAAGGCAGCGCTAGTGTGAGATTCATTTTGCATTGTTTGACCTTTCTTAACATCTTGATTAGTTAGAAGGTTCCCGCCTTGGGCAATGTTTTTCTGATGAACAAAAACTATTTTATGGTAAGGAGTTCAGCTCATTCAGTTTGATTGTTTGTCCTAACTTAACATACACAGTTCGAAAAAGTAGTGTAAATTTCTGTTCAGTATGATGCTAATAAATGGAGCGTCACATATCATATAAGTTTACATTATAAATCATGTGAAGTTCTCAGACATTTCATGCAATGTAGCAAATATTGTATACAAAAGTCCATTGTTGTAAACAACATTGTTTACAAGTTGCTCGGTTGCGTAAAATTAAATACAAGTTTACGTGAATGAATGTTTACATCACTATTAAAATTCAGAATTTTTATCTGTGTATGTACAAGATAGAAGGTTTCCGTTTTCGTTAAAGTTTTTCAGATGGACAAGACCTATTCTAAGGTAATGAGTTTAGTTCAGAATTCACTCACCAAGCAGCGTTCGTGTGACATTCATTTTTCCTTGTTTGTCCTCACTTAATATATGGACTAGATAAATGGTTTCGTCAAAGTTGTTCAGATGTACAACATTTACCCTAAGGTAAAGAGTTTAGCTCAGAATTCACTCGCCAGGCACCGCTAGTGTGGCATTTATTATGAATTGTTTGCCCTCAGATGGACTAGATAGAAGGTTTCCGTCTTCAGCATCTAGTCAAGATGTTAAATTAGGGCAAACAATTCAAAATGAAAAGTAACACTGGAGAGTGAGTTCTGAACTAAACTCTTTACCCCAGGACAGGTCTTGTCCATCTGAACAACTTTTCTCAAGACAAGAACCATCAATATAAGCAAGATCTGTAGAAATAGTCATATAGTGTGTATTTGGAAGGCGCAACTTGATCATTTTCGTTTTGTCATAAACCATTCATAGTTTCTGAACATATTTCCGGAGAACTTCGAGATTAGGGCGTAATTTATTTTGTAAACAAACAATTCATTTGACGATTTCTAGCGAATTAAAGCTCAATCTAAAAATCTAACAACACAAACAGGTAGAAGAATGGTTCCTCTCTGGTATAGTTTGTTTCCGAGATTGTTCTTTTATTCGCGAGAAATCAGCGATTGGCATGTTTGTTTACAAAAGCAACTACGCCCAAATCACAAAATTCCCCGGATTTGCGGAATAAAGCAACATCCTATATAATTGGGATCTCGTGATATAAACATCTCTAAC
Source organism: Ochlerotatus camptorhynchus (assembly GCF_037179485.1). Taxonomy (NCBI): domain Eukaryota; kingdom Metazoa; phylum Arthropoda; class Insecta; order Diptera; family Culicidae; genus Ochlerotatus; species Ochlerotatus camptorhynchus. The sequence goes on along the minus strand of NW_027040627.1, from coordinate 344,133 downwards.
ACGAAATATGTCACTTCATGGGTATACTTTTACAATGACCCCTTCCTCCGAGTGTCCATCCCTCAAAAAAAAGTCAGATTTTCACTGAATTTCAAAACATTTGAAATTTCAATAATCCGTTGAACCTTCGGTGAGATATGACAATTTGAATTTGGGGTCAAATTGTCCCCAAGATACAGAGGTTATCATCGATCGACCGATTTTCGTGCAAAGCTCAGCCACGGTTGTTAGATGTGAAGACCGCAGTAGACCGCGCTTGAATGCTGACGTGTTTTTCTTTTGCTACGTATTTTTCGTCAGCGAATTAAACATTTTTTGCTTTAAATTTGTTAAATTGCGTGCTGGAATTTAGTTTCAAGTGTTCATAAAGTTATCATTTAGTGATATATCGTGTTTTGCCTGTGTTTGCCTTGAATGACTCGGTTGACCTTGAATCTAACCTCCAAAATCTACGACGCAACTTCAGTTCCATTTTTCGGTGTCGGTTATCATTGCCGCCCGTTTCTTCTAGTTCGGATGCCACACTTTCGGCGTGTAGTTCTATTGAGAGATTCGTCATCGTGGGCGTGTTTGAAACCGATCCGGTTGGTGAATTAGCCCGAAAACGTGCTGATAATGTGTCCGTCGCGAGGTTTGGTGGCCGACGTTGCCGTGATTCAGCAAGTTTTCCGGTTGCAAAAGTGCTCGGTTGCTGGTTTCTTGCCGGTGTCAGAGATTGCGAGCAATCTGAAAGATGCCTTGCTGGATACGCCCAAGACTGGACGCTTTCTCCATTGACTTTCTCTTTTGGTAACCACGACTATTCAAATAGATTTCTTGGTATTTTCGCCACATAGTTTGATAAATGAGGTTGTTATCTAGCGTCCAAAACATCAAACATGACAACGAATGTTTTTGCAGCTGAGTTACTAACGAAAGAGAAAATCTATTGCTTTTTCATACTGAAAACGCCAAAACTTCATTCCAACTTTTAAAAAAAGCATTCAAACGTCATACAATTAAATGTTAAGTGGTATATATGAAGCCTAATCCTAAATAATTTAAATCATGCACAACACAAATGCTTTCACAGGTATTTTTTTTTTTAATTTTGTAATACTACCGACGGCGTTGAGCTACATTGAAAATTGCAACTATTTTTGCCTATTTTTTATTAATTATTTTGTCGGACATTTGTTCTAAAGTTTCACCATTCGAAATTCTATGTAATTCGGCAGACTGTACCAGGGCAGCAGCTTCAAACTTTGTTCTGAATCCTTTGAAGTGCTTTTTCCCTGGTAGTGAAACAACTAAACTATATTGGCACAGCGTAAAGCATGGCCGGTCAAAAAAATTGTTTAAATATAAGAAGTTTGGTCTTCAGGCATAGTTTAGATTTTTTGTTTATAAGAGGATACAAACATTTTATATATTTGTTACATTTGGCTTACCATGTGGTTTCTTTATGTACTTTACACCATCATGGGGCATTTAAATATGTGTAGTGGAAAACTTTTCATAAACTGCCATTAAGTTTGTGAACTTTTGCCCAACCGGTGAAGCAAAAGTTCGTTTTGAACACTCCCCGGAAAAATCGTTCTAGTTAATAATAAACTGAAAACTAATCAAAGCACAGTAAAGGAAAATTGAATTAGGGTTCCTGTTAGGGTTGGAATTTTGAGATATTTAACTTACTCTATATCTTGACTAACCCTCGTTTAAACAACAACGAATCGAATTAGTTTTAAAGACTAATTCTTAATTCAATTGGTCAGTTTACCATTGAATTCCGTAACTGTTGGCCATAAAACACACACTTGCGCCAATCCAAATTATATAAAAGCTGTTTCGTCCGCCATTGTAAAATTGAAAAAAAAATACTGTTTCCGCCCGGGATCGAACCGGGGGCCTTCCGCGTGTTAGGCGGATGTGATAACCACTACACCACGGAAACGATTCTTTTTTAATGCTATTCGAAGTTCAACGTTCCCAACACGTCCAAGTTTTCTATGAATTTCTCACCCTCCTCTCTTTGTGTAGCACTTTGAAAATCTTCCGGAAAACGGCAAACAACCGCCTAATGGAACAAAAGAGCCATAAGCATCACAAAACCGGCAGCCAGTACCAGATTTACATAAACATTTCCATCTCTTGAAAGTGATTTCAGTGTCGTTGCCTGTTGGAAAAATTTCCCTCATCTCAACAGCGGCTGCGGCTGGTTTGCCCAAAAATGCATTCTCCGTATATTTATTCGACGGATGAAAGCGTTCTATGAAGTTGCGTTATTCTGTTGCTGTTTTGTAGAGAAGAGAAACTTCACTACTTGTTCCATCACTTCTCCGACTGTGCTTTTGTACTGCGGAAGAAAAGCGTTTATTTTAAATTCTAATCCGCTTTTTCTTTGGAGAGTTGTACATTGTGCATGCATGATTGTGTGGACCGGTAGTACTTGGTTTCTGATAATGGATGCAGAAACAAATTGACGATGTTGATTTTGTTTGAAATCTTGTCAAATTGTGTAAGAAGCGTGACTAATAGCTAAGGTTTTTCTTTGTTTGGCGTGTAGCTCATGAATCGACCCAGAGCAAGTAAGAAACGCGCTAATGATATGCGATGTACAATCACTCAAGTCTTAGGGGTCACCCACAATTATGGGTCACTTCCATTTGATTACCACGCATAATTGACTGACCCATAATAATGACTAGCTGGGCCATAATATTGGGGTGACTGTACCTATCATTTATTAATTTAAAGATCAACATCAAGCAGCGTGACCTTATACTGAAGATCTGAATCCAGTCACAAAGCGTACTGTGTTGGTGCTGTTCCTGGTTCGATAAAGAATCCCTTTAATGCTCGGGAGAGTGTTAAAATTACCATGGCTTTTAAAGCTTTCAAAATAGCTATGGAAATGATCGAATTACACTTCTGATGAAAAATAATATCTTATCTTGCGTACGTGCTACTTTTTTTCCTTCATTATGTTCAATTCACCCGTGTCCAATGCTCTAATGCTCTAAGCTCTGGCTAACCCTCATTCCTTCCAGTAAACAGCGCGCCTTAAAAATGAGACTGACACATTGCAAATAGAAGAACCGAAACAGAATAAAAATGAACTGTAAAGCAAACAACTTGCTGCAAACAAATCAACAAAACAAAAGGAAAAATACACCGGATGAGCAAAAGTACAACAATGGGGATTTAGACTTGGTAATCGAGCAAGAGGAATTCGTCAGCTTCTTCGTGTGAATCCTGAAAATCCTCGCCACGCTCGCTCCGGACGCAGAGCGCATAGCCGGCCAGGTGCCACTGAACCGTTTTCACCCGTTGTTGCTACCATCAGCATAGAGCACTTTCGAGCCGGTGACAGTGGCGGAAGCATCTTCGACAGACTGCTGCTGCTGGTTGCCATCCACTCCCCCATAGGAAAGATGCGAAACGCGAAATTGTATTTACACAACCAGTACTTGTCTCTTGCCTCTGAAACACACCACACAGCACCGGAAATAGATGCTTTCTCTCCCATCCAGCAGGCAGAAGAACGTACTTATACCGAAAAGACACTAAACTGCTTGGAGCTCCAGAGCAGTGCACTACCAGTTGGTTGGTTGGCTAATTTATGCCATTTACGGTGCAGCAACCGACCGCGAGGGGATTAATCTCTCGCTCCCGCTCCTCCTTCTTTTGCTCTATCTCAACCCGACGAGCTCAGAGTCCTTTGATTTGTATACTCAGCTGGTGTGGCTGAGACCGAAATCCGGAGCATAACAAAACATTCGCCAGAAATGACGGCAAAAAAGCATCCACCGGCATCAAGGCAACGCGCAAATGTTTATTTAAATTTTAATTTGTAAAAACGAAGGTAGTTAATTTTTTATAATGACTATTTGCCTTTCTCGGTGCAGTTCTGTTGGGAGGGAGGGAAATATTTCTTCGGGATGGAATCTTCGCACAGGATAAGAGTTACCTGTTATTAGTTGTGTTTGAATAGTAAATCCCTGGTCGCACAACGTGTCGAATTGTCTTCTGCTCAGGAAGAACTGTGGAATGGGATGGGAACATTAAAGTTATGATTATGTGTTAACTGTGTGGAACTATTTTACTGGGCGTTTGTTGAGCAGCAACAATGTTCCACATTATCTTAATTGCTAGTCTTGTACTGCTTGGGTTTGGAAATTAAATCTATCGTGGTATTCACTTGTCGCCATAGTGGATTATAAACGTAAGCATAGGGGGTGGCACTGCAAACCGCCCCCTAACTCAACAACAACATTTGTTTACAGATATTTTAATAAAAAATATTGCAAGAATCTTGTAATGTCTTTAAGCTTTAAGTTCGAATGTTCTTTTTTTTTATAAATCTCAGAATATGGTTGTTTGCTTGAGTTGCAGAATCGTGATATTTTTTCGAAGGGCTACTAGATCGAACGTTATTGGGCTGCATTGATCATTAGCTCGAATATTCGAAAGATTAAACTTAGATTCGAATTTGAAAAAAAAAAAAAGCATTTTGAGATCTCCTCCCCTTGGCTAGTTTTTGGACCTTGCTGTTGGTGGGCGGGCTTAATTTGATGCTTTATAGTGGAGTGTTGGCGACGGTAGGTTTATGGCCGGCGTTGCTGGTTCATGCCGCGATAGAATGGCGCCATGGGCAGGCGATGGGGATTACTAAGCTTCCCCTCAATGATGACCCACTGCATGATAAAACCAAAGATCTGCATAGTTGAAGATGCTAATTTCAAATAACAGACTAGAGTGGTAATTTTTATACGATAGATGAGGAGATAGCATTGATAGTTCCGTTAGACTACGGCAGTGTGAAATTGTATATAAAGAGAGTAGAAAGCGAGCTAGGACAACTTTTATGAATGAAGGTATAAATCGGTTTGATCATCTCTCTTTACCAAACTACCCCATTGGAGAAGGATGGTGAGGGGATCTCCCCCCGCCACTACTGGCAAAAAAAGATGATCACCGACACGCTCAAGTACCGACGATGTGTTTGAAACAGTTCTACCGATTTTTACCGCACTCAAGCTGTTATCTGAAGGAAGGCATCCAGTCGTACGATGGGATGCCTTCCTTCAGATAACAGCTTGTGTGCGGTAAAAATCGGTGGAACTGTTGAACTAAACCCTACGTGACTGTAAATTCGATCTTTTCTTATGTGGTATTGACGCATCGATCGATGTTTAAGTTTTCGCGGCTTTCGGATTCAACGTGCCTACGTCTACGGAGTTCACGCAGAAGTGATTCGCAATTCGGTAGAGCTTGCCAAAAGTGTTTTGCGCTTATGTAGTTTAGAATTTGTTCGGTACGGTCGTGAAATTTTGAAATGATTTAGTGATAATAAGCTGTTTTTTCTCTACGGTTGTCTCGCGCGGCGTTCGTAATTTGCGCGATTTTCGTATCTTAGATGTTTAGCTCTAAACGGTTTTACTGACTCGAGGTCATTCCTTAAGCGGCGGCTGTCGGAATCAACGCGCCTACGTCTGCGGAGCTTACGCAGAAATGATACGCAATTCGGTAGAGCTTGTCAAACGCTTTTGAGCTTATGTAGTATAGAATTTGTTCGGTACGGTAGCGAAATTTTGAAATGATTGATTCGTTCTTTAAATTAACTAATTTGATACAAAGCTCAGTAGTAAATAAATAGAATATCTAGGGAGGAAACCAAAATTAATCAACTTGCTAACATAGACCATCACCTTTATTTTGGTGGCACTCTTTATATTATAATAAGCCTTTTTTCTCGCTTTCAGAACTCACGTGGTTTTCGTAACTTACATAATTAAGATATTTCGTTCGAAACGGATTTACTTATTAAATCGGTTTACTACGCGGATATATCTACGCGCACACGTCACAGCATTTTTTCCATAACTATCTTGAAACAATACACACGGAATCCAGTGTTAAAGCTGCCAACAAAGGCTAGTCGTTCTGCTGTATTGTCAAAGATAGAAGCAACATTTATTCAAATGGATCAAGTCTTGAAAACTAAGCTGTCACGGAGCTCCAGCTTGATATAAGAAAAAAAAGTTGCTGCTATTGGCTATTTAGATGGAATTAACTTACAAATTTCAAAGCGCTGTTTTAACGATTTCTCACCGGAGGAATCCGCCAGTGTATTAGCTTTTTATACGGAATAATTTTCTTGCGGAGCTGGGTCTCAAAATGTGCTCAAGGGGAAAAGAAATAATAATATTGAAAACAAGTGTTTCATATGTAATTGCAGGGTGACCAGTAAACCGGAAAAAACTGGGAATTTAAAGTTACTGGAAAAATATACCCCGTGACTCAGAACTGACAGCAGTAGAAGCAAAGAAGGATAAACTGAAAGGCAGCCGAACAATTTTCTCTACCGAGGGAGAACCAGATTGAATGCGTAAAATCCGAATGCTAACGATTTAGATGGCTGGCAAAATTCTCATTCAGCTTATCTCATCAACAAATATCTGTGAAAAATCACAGAAAATCTGTGAAAAATCACCGAACTGTTTACCGAACGTTCAGCTGTTGAGATTTCGGTAAAATTTCACAGATTTCGGTAAAATAATCTTAGTGTGTACACAACAATAGGCTTCTAACGCTGCTAACGTACCGCAACAATAGGGCTGTTTCCCCTACAGAGGTGAGGAAATGATCGTAGAATGGTTTTCGTGTAGTGCAAAATATGTTACAGTGTTTGTGAAGTGTACCTTCCGTGACGTCAAACTCCACTTTTTCATGTCAATTTATTAGGAGTTTTTCGTCATCACCGATTGTCTACCTCTTTTTTGCTATTAATACCAACAATTACCCTCTTGTGCCACACCTGTATTTACCTCATTGCGCAAAAGCTGCTGTTCGTTTCTGATGTTGCATGCGTGTGAGTGAGTAGTAATTCATGCTTGCTCGTCCTCTCTTCGAAAACAACAGGATTTCAAGACCCTTGGACGGGACTAGATTTACATGATGCAGTACAATGGAAGAACTACTAATAGAATCATAGATTTTTTTTTCCAAAACAAAACCCCCAGTGAATAGAATTCCAGGATTCGTGAAAAATACCAAGGAAAGCTAGTTTTGAGAGTTTAATTCAAGATAATTTTGCGAAGAGCTATAAGGAAAGTCCGAGGAAAATTTCCAGCACATTTCGAACGGAATTTCTGGAGAATTTTAACCATCCTAGTGCATTAGGGTCTTTTTTGGCCTGGCGTCATTTTAAATAAGCTGAAATTTCCTCACTTTTCCTATCTTCTTCCTATATCTTCTGAAAGGCAAGGACGAGGCAGCGCGGAAAATAAAAGATTACGTTCGTTGGGTTGAGAACATTTTCGGGAGAAAGCCACGCTTGATTCGCTCGGACGGCGGTGGCGAGTTTGTCAACCGGGAGTTGAGTGATTTCTACAAGTTGGAGGGCATCAAAGCGCAGTACACCATACCCTACTCACCCCAACAGAACGGGATAGCTGAGCGAAAGAATCGCTCGCTGCAAGAAATGGCGATTTGCATGCTGGCTGACGGCGGTATGGACAAGCTGTACTGGGGGGAGGCAGTAATGACAGCTGCATACCTCCAGAATCGGTTGCCTTCGAGAGTGATTAGGAAGCCTGATATTGCCCACTTGAAGGTGTTTGGGTGCGACGCATATGTGCAGATTCCGGAAACCAAGCATTTGAAGTTGGACCAGAAGTCAGTAAAGTTAACGTTTGTTGGCTACTGTGAGGATCGTAAAGGCTACCGATTCCTCGATCGTTCCACCAACCGAGTGACAGTCAGCCGGGATGCCAAGTTTATCGAGCTTGGCAATGGATCAGAGCAAGTTGCACAACCGGAGAAGCCTGACGGTGTAGAAGGCGCATTCGACGAGATCGATGTTGTTTTCAAGGATGATGAAGACCTGGGGCAGGTGCAGGGTGAAGCTGCTGGTGTCGACGATTTGTGTTCGGTCGATTCAGACCCTGATTCGGACGGATGGGACGATGCGTTGGAGAATTTCTCCGGGGATGAAGAGGCGGTAGCCGATCAGGAGGAGCCAGAGCTGCAGCGGCAGCAAAGGATTTCGACAGGAATCCATCCGAAGAAGCTCGACGATTATGTCGTTGGCTTGGTGCAGACAATGGCAGAGGAGCCATCGGACTACCGTAGTGCGCTGAAGGTTCCGGCGTGGAAGGAAGCTATGGACGCCGAGATAGATTCACACGAAAGGAATGCCACTTGGGAACTGGTTCGACTGCCGGAGGGGAAGAAAACCATCGGTTCGTTTTCAAGTTGAAACGGGATGAGCACGGAGACGTTGTAAAGCATAAGGTGCGCCTGGTGACGCAGGGGTTCAACGGGGTTGATTACCTAGACGTTTTTGCACCGGTTACCCGACATGAAACCCTTCGAGCGTTGCTAGCAGTGGCGGAAAAACATGGATTTGGTCTTCGACACCTGGATGTCCGTACGACATATTTGCATGGTACTGTTCAGGAGGAAATATATATGCGCCAACCTCCAGCATACGTCGACAGGGGAAATGAACTGGTTTGCAGAATCAGAAAGAGCATTTACGGGCTTAAGCAGTCTGCACGCTGCTGGAACCGCGCTTGTTTGAACGAAGCAACTGCGAAGAACGTGTACGAAGCGCTGCGGAAGGATTTGGATATCACTGACCTAGGAACAGCAAGCATTTTTTGGGGTATGAGATTATCTACGATGGAGGAGTATACAGTCTACGATTGACCTGTTTCATCGAGTCGCTGATCGAGAAGTTTGGCCTTAATGAATGTAATCCTTCTAAGACGCCAATGGAGCTTGGATACCCAAAGTCAAACGGCGACAGCAAGCCGTTGAAGGATGTTAGCAGATACAGAAGCCTGGTAGGATCTCTTCTCTACATCGCGGTCAACGCTCGGCCTGACGTAGCCGCGAGTGTGTCGTTGCTTGGTCGCCGAGTCAGTGGCCCAAGTGAGATGGGTTGGACGGCTGCAAAGCGAGTCGTCAGGTACCTTAATAAGGGTACGAAGGAGCTTATGCTATCATTCGGACCTTGTGATGGATGGTCATTGGTTACCTTTTCGGATGCGGACTGGGCAGGTGACCAAGAGAGCAGGAAGTCGACTACGGGTTTTGTGTTCTTCTTCGGCCGAGGTCCTATTGCCTGGGTTAGTCCTCGACAGACCAGTGTGAGTTTGTCGTCCATGGAAGCCGAGTACCTCGCATTGAGTGAGAATTGCCAGGAGTTGATCTGACTTCGTCGATTGATGGCGGATCTCGGTGAACCTCAACAGGAAGCAACGATAGTTTACGAAGACAATCAAAGTTGCCTAAGCTTCGTGAACCTGGAGAAAACTAACAAGCGGTCCAAACACATTGACACTAAGCAGCATTTTATCAAGGACCTATGCGGTCAAGGTTTAGTGAAGCTGATGTACTGCCCTTCCGAGAAGATGACTGCAGACACGCTCACGAAGCCCTTGGGCACTTCGAAGTTCCGGGGTTTCTTGGGAAGCTTGGGTTTATCGAGCAAATAATGACTCGGTATACATTTAGGAGGAGTGTGGGGAGTTAGAAATGACTACCTCGCACACACACACCTTCTACCGAAACGCAACCATCGAACTGCTGCCAACATTACCGAACTAGAACGAGCAGCGGTCGTGCAAGTGTCTACTTCCTTTTCTCATTCGAACTGTGTACTTTAACCGAAATACACGTGTTTTGTTTTTGCTACGCCTAAATCTTTTTATTCAGTTCTCCGATTCCTTTTTCGCTCCGATTATTCGTTTCGGTCGTTGTGGTTCCTGCGCGGTTGCTGCCCACAATGAATAGGTATCATGCCACAAACAAACATATGGATTTTGCCATATCCGGAAACCCAGAACCGGCAGGGCCCAAAAAGGACACTTCCAAAACCTCATGTAGTGGCACCGTCCGACGACTCAACGACGACCGGCCATAAATTTTGAGTCGTCGGACGATACCAGTACTTGAGCTTTCAGAAGTATTTTTTTTGAGCTCTGTCGGAACCGGTGCCGGGTATCCGGATGTGGCCAGATTCACCTCACGGTCCATGGTATGATGTCTATTTACTTCTGGGTGAAAAATCATAAATTTTGAGCCGTCGGGCGGTACCAGTACTTGAAGACCCGGTGCTAGGTAGCCATCAGTAATTTGATCTATTGTAGTATATCCCGTATCCTTAGTTTAGTGCATGTCGTATTACTCCATCACTATTGAGAAATGATGAAGTATTCGATTTTTTAACAGCTGTTATTCTTGCATTTATCGCAAGGATCCGACCTAATTGAAAGGTCCCGCTATCTATACCCTTCGGAGTGTTGAAACACCCTCCAAAGGCGCGCCCCTTTGTGAGTCAAAATTGGATTCCTTAGCAACAATAACAAGCTATGACACCGATAATGACTATGCAGCAGAACCCTAGTCTTAATCACTTCAAACTAGGGAACAAAGAATAGAAGATTAGGAATCACATAGATGAAGACTAACTAACTAGTTTTTTACTTGTTTCAAGATCGTCTTCGGTGGACAAAGTCGAGTCTTGTCAATATCAACAAGGCATTAAAAGTAACAAGGACTAAGCTGTGTTCCTCGGATTACTGAAAAATCCTGTTCCTCTAGTTTGAAGTAGTCAGGACTAGGAATCGGTGGTAGATCTTACATCCCGTAACGTACCACGAAAAGGTGATCTACCCACGTTACGGGGCAATCTTTATCTTTCTTTTGAGGCCAATTGATCAAGAATCGGTTCAATTGATTTTTGGGAGCGAGTTGCAGTCTGAGTCTTTTTTGACCCATTAATGAACAATGTGTAACTTTTTGCTAATGCATTAGGAAGGTTAAAGAGAATTCCATGGAATTTCCAGAAGAATTTAGAGATAAAGATAATTCTGAGCAAAATTTGAAGACAATTGTCGGCGGGAGAATTCTCCCTGCTCGATGATGTTGGCAAGGAAGGGGGATTACAAGTTTTGCTCACAAAAAATAATAGGCTCTTTTCAATTGTTGGTCAAGAATCTGAGGTGAGTTGCATGGGAACTCTACGGAGAATCTAAAGACAATTAAAAAAAAAATAAGCTCCAGTTAATTCTAAGGGTTTAAAATTCGAAGAGTGTTCTACAGAGAATTTATCAAGACATTTTCAAGGGACTTCCAGAAAGAATTTCAAATTTATTTTAGAAGAGTTCTGAAAAGAATTCTCAATCAAATGCGTGTAAAGTTTTGAGCGAAGGCTTCGAACGTGTCGCAAAACCAAATTCAAGATCCAGCAAAAGTGCTGCTGTCTTTGAAATGACACATTTAACCTTCGGCTCAATCACATTCAGTTTTATGCTTAATTCAAATGTATATAGCTAACCGGGAAAATTTCCAAAATTCCGGGAGAAAACCGGCAAATTGTTAATCGAGATTTGCTGGTCACCATGAAGATGGAGGAGATCTGGATGAATTTATGCCCCTAGGGTTGAGTTCGGAAGCAGTCAGAAAAGAACTTAGCTGATGGGGTTGTCTTACCAAAAACGGGGAGGCACTGCACCTGGATTTTTTTAGAAAATTACTGGAAAATCAGGGAATATCAGAAAATTTTATTTTCGTCTTTGAGTCGGCACCTTGTTCTATAACCTCGCAACCGGTCGTCTCTCTTTCTGTTCTCTCGATAGTCATAGCAGACGAGCACGTGATTGGTTGATGGTAGCCTAAATGTTTGATAAATTTTCAATAGTTTACTAATTATAAATTACTATAATAGGGGAAATGACGGCTTCGGCATGACAGACTATTTTCGGCAACCCAAATTGAAACACTATTTTCACTGGATTTTCTTACGAAAACACTTCGCTGAATGCATGCAAACGATTCTTTATGCTTTCAGCTTCAATTTGACTATATTTTTACCACTGAGAAAAAGCAATCTACCAGGGTTTTCTTGAAATGAAACACACGCTCTACAAATTGTAGCTGATTTCGAGTTGCCGATAATAGAACAGCAGATTTACATGCAGTTCAAATGGAACGGTTGCCGAAGAAAAACTGGTTGCCGACAATACTCGCTCTCACTAGAGAAGATTGGAGCTTTGTAAAAGCGTTTCAAAACAGTTTTTGACAATTCTTTCGACTGAAATTGTTAGAGCAGCTGGCAGCAAAAGATTGTAAACAAACCAATACTGCATATGTGTGCGTTCCATAGAGAAAAAGGCTATAGAAAGAAGGTCGCTGCTTAGGTTGCCGAGAATACGTAAATTCCCCTATTTACGCCAAACAAATCTTACATCAATTCTGAATCAAATGGTGTAAAACGAATTTAAATCCATCAATAAATGACCAAGTTATAAGCGTTCAAAACCTAACACTATTTCCCAGTATAGTCCACAAAGACGTAGTCATACGTTAAAAAACAGGAGCTCTGAGAGTGGTAAAAACGGCCCTGGTTGGAATCGGAGTTCTCCTTTTAAAGGGGATGATGAGCTGCTATGTACATTGAGACTACATTAGGGTAATATTTCTGTTAGGAGATTCCTAATTGTTAAGGTGATTCCTTAAACAGTTCAAAAATGGTCGTCATGATAGCTGATGTGCCCTATCAGTTCGTGTTTTCTAGAGCACAAAACTCAGACACTGTTGCAATATCGCTCAGTGCTGCGAACATGAAGTTTCAGTTTCATTGTTGTATGTTTTGTGATAGGTGATATGAGCGGTTCCATATCATTAAAGCAACGAGTAATTTTCATCTTTTTTGATTTGCATGAAACCTTGCATACAAGTTTTTGGGAAAGAAAAACGCCGTTTTGCATACTTGGTTCGCCATTTTGAATCTAGCCTTACTTATGAGAAGGGCCTATGAAAAATGCACATGATATCTTCAAAAAATTGTATCTCGGAAACGGTTTGTCCGATTGGTTTGGTGTATTGGGCGAAGTTTTAGACAATTGTTGGTGTTATATGGAAAAAATATGCACGGCAAAAAAAAAAGTTTGGTATTTGTGTTTTGAACTAAAATATAATTTTTCCCTCTAAAGTGACATGTCAATATTTTTTTTATTATCCTTATGTTATAGCTGACTGAAAATGCTATCTAGTGCACAGTAGGTTGTTCTGGAGAAAAATAGGTTACGATGAAAAAAATTGTTTTTTAAAAAAATACAATTTTCAAAAAAGCTATTAAAAAAAAGTCAAAAAAGTTTGTCACCCTAATTTTATGAAAGTACATCAAATTTGCAAACAAAAAGTACTTCGGTAACATTTTTCTAAGATGCACCGTTTAGAAGATATTACTGATTTAATATTGTTTAACTTAATAAGTTTTGGCCCTTTTCGGATGTACTCCGTGTTTTTCCAGTTTCAAAAGTATTTTTTTCGGAAAGATTGGAAAATTTTGAGTTAAAATGACACTGACAGCATCCTTGAGCCGCCGGCTACGCTTTGTTCCTCGTTTTGGGTGAGGTGAGCTCTTGAATCAATATGTAGACGGCAAGACGAACAAACACGAAAATCCTTGGTGTTCAGTGTGGATACCTTGGAAAATCCAATTGATTTTAGTTTTTGGATGATACCATCCGTGAGATATCGCAGCTCTTTCGAACACTGAATGCCTTTGAATGGGCGAATACATCTTATTTTACTCATTTTGTAATCTGTAACATAGAAAATATTTTCCAATTGTTAGTTTTGTATGAAAATATCACAAAACATATAATTAAAATGTGTATTTAAAACTTACCTTTGCACCAAAACGTGTTACACTTTCCTTTACAATTATTATGTTATCAAACAACACTGGATCTCGTTCAAAAACACAGGATTATGAGCTGAAATTACTATAATCACTATGCTACTAGCAACCTTTCTGCATTTACTGTTTGGTTTTCCCTAGTAGATACTGGATGAATTCAGAACCGAGTCAGACATTATTATACAGCTCACGGGTAGAAATCATAGAATGCTGGGTAAAGACTGTTGGAAGATAGGTAGAGTTGAACGCTCAGGTATCGTCGAACCTTCAGGTACGAGTTTGGAGAGTTGGAGCGAGGTAGATTTGCTGGCGTTAGTATATTGTTATTGAAGAAGATTGTAAATTGTATATACCTGCAATGAATAAAGAGTGCGGCGGTTGTTGATTGAGGTATCAGTCGGCAGCCCTCTAGTTTGATGGAAGGTGACTACTGCGTTCTTTTTATTTATTATTAAGGAACGGTCAACGACGGAGCTAGCCTCGTTATGGCCAGCGTGGCCATGGTGGACTAGTTCCAACAAAGACCATGTTTACAATCACCGTAGATACCAGTTAGCTGTACGTAGTACAGCTAACTGGTATCTGATTACCTGTATCTAATACTTGTTAGCACGTTTTCAGCACAACGCACCAAAAATCATTTGAAGAAATCATTGTTCCTGATAGTGGGATTTTGTAACTTGTTTTTCAAAATACTTTTAAGGCAGAGAATTTCACTCGAATCTTTAAGCTGTCAGTGTCATTTTAACTCAAAATTTTCCAATCTTTCCGAAAAAAATACTTTTGAAACTGGAAAAACACGGAGTACATCCGAAAAGGGCCAAAACTTATTAAGTTATCAAAAAAAAAACAATATTAAATCAGTAATATCTTCTAAACGGTGCATCTTAGAAAAATGTTACCGAAGTACTTTTTGTTTGCAAATTTGATGTACTTTCATAAAATTAGGGTGACAAACTTTTTTGACTTTTTTTAATAGCTTTTTTGAAAATTGTATTTTAAAAAAAAAACTATTTTTTTCATCGTAACCTATTTTTCTCCAGAACAACCTACTGTGATAGCATTTTCAGTCAGCTATAACATAAGGATAATAAAAAAATTATTAGCATGTCACTTTAAAGGGAAAATTTATATTTTAGTTCAAAACACAAATACCAAACTTTTTTTTTACCGTGCATATTTTCTCACCAACAATTGTCTAACAATTGTCTAACAATTGTCTAAAACTTCGCCCAAGACACCAAACCAATCAGACAAACCGTTTCCGAGATACAATTTTTTGAAGATAGCATGTGCATTTTTCATAGGCCCTTCTCATAAGTAAGGCTAGATTCAAAATGGCGAACCAAGTATGCAAAACGGCGTTTTTCTTCCCCAAAAACTTGTATGCAAGGTTTCATGCAAATCAAAAAATACAAAAAATAAAAACTGGAAAAATTTCCCACTTGTTCGTGGAACCGCTCATATTTATGCTCTTAAAATTTTCAGGTGATTTGTGAGGTTATTAAAAAAAAAGGTCTCCACAATGATTAACCTTAAGTATAGCTTAAATAATATTCAAGAAAAATAAAAATAAAATATTTGTTTCCGCCCGGGATCGAACCGGGGGCCTTCCGCGTGTTAGGCGGATGTGATAACCACTACACCACGGAAACAGCGTTGCTTGATTCCTAATTTAATTTGTAATTATTTCCACCTTCCACTACTTGCTCAGCTTATGTTCTCAATTATCCGCATTCGAAGGCGCTTGTGTAGTGCAATAGTGCAACAGGCAAGAAGCGGAAAGTATAAATACTTACCATCACTAAATCACGCTCTCGGAGGTGTGAAAATCGAATGCGAAACGGGTATTTAATGTACCAAAACAAATTTAATTTATCCTGTTTCACCGCTCTGCGCTCTGCTGCCGTGCTTTGCTGCTCTTTCTACGGCCAGTTGAAAGAGATTGAGTGGCAACCAAACGGCAAACGAAGCTCTTCGATAGCAACACGGCATGTGTCCATGATTCGGTTCTGACTCATTAAGATTACGACTTCCGGTGGCGACGTTTTCCTGAGATTTCAAGACTGCACTCGTATGGGACGTTTTTGCAACTCTCGAGGTTTGATAATTAATTTCAACCGTGTCAGCCAGATTTTTTCATCGGACATTTCCATCAAGACGTCCGGAGAGTAAAATTATCTTTACCATGCACTCTGGTAAAAATCAACAGATCCACAGAGAATGATTGTATTTACCAAAACGTCCAAATTAACGAATGCTAATTACGCGTGCTGTCGATCGATGGGAGAATTTCTCGCCCCTTGCTTGGATGGTCGGATATAAACAATTCATAACTCATCTCGCACCTCACAGAGGCAGGCACTCTGCGGTAGGCATTTCATTTATTTCCGATATCTTTATTGGCTCTGTCTTAAAATTTTAAACAAAAATGGATGCAAAAAAAAATGTGTCGAAACGTGTAAATTCTTAAAAAGATACAATGATCAAATTCAAAACAATGTTTGTTCTACTGATGGAATATCAATCGTAGTACTGGGACTCCTTACTGCTACCGAAGCATTTCGCAAATTTGCCACTCATATCTTCCAAACACAGCCGAGTATCCTCTTTGATTTCCTGCATTTTGATGCGAACTTCTTCGCGCATCAGAATGTAACACATGGCGACCAGGCCCATTCCAAGCAGCATGTACACGAAATTGATCACTAACTTGGTGGGTTTTCCGCTCTGAGAATCGAGAATGTTTGCTCCAGGCACGAGATCTCCGATTCCGATTTTGCACAAACTGGTCACGCAAAAGTAGGCAGAATCCAGATAGGTCCACTTCTCCCACTCGGCAAACATGATCGTTCCGGTGGCTATGTAGATCGAGATCACCCAAAGACACGCCGTTGTTGGTACTATGATCCGTTTCCGCTGAGGAACACCACTTC
This sequence comes from Ochlerotatus camptorhynchus, assembly GCF_037179485.1. Taxonomy (NCBI): domain Eukaryota; kingdom Metazoa; phylum Arthropoda; class Insecta; order Diptera; family Culicidae; genus Ochlerotatus; species Ochlerotatus camptorhynchus. The sequence goes on along the minus strand of NW_027040627.1, from coordinate 327,498 downwards.
CATCTTCGATGTTCAACTCATCATCTTGGTTGTGACTGCATTCGTGGAGCCATGTATATAGCCACTTGAAAGTAGACGCCAGCACTTTCCCCATATTCATGAAATACAGGATGTACAGCGGTATGCCAAAGGTAGCATAGATGACAGTAGCTCCCTTACCCCAAGCTGTGCGAGGGACCATGTTTCCGTAGCCAATCATGGTAAACACTGCCAAGCAGAACATCAGAGCCGCCGGGAAGTTCCAAACTTCCTCCGGAGTTCGTCCATCGTATCCCTTGCGAATGGCATCCGCAAAGTCATCCTGATATCGTTTCAGTACTAAATCAGCTTCGAAATGCCAGATCGAGCTGTTGAATAAGTTATGCTGCTCCGTAACATCCCACAGCTCTGCCGCACAATTTCGCCTTAAGTTTGCCACATACTCGATCAATGGATTCGGTTCCTGGGTCTCGATCGACATAAAACTTGCTGCTCCAACCAAGGCGTACACCACAATCAGCCCGCCGACACCGACTTGGGTGCACATAAATGCGATAAACTTCCGACAGCAATCTTTCACCTTCTCGCGCGGATCACTAGTCGTTGTCGAGGAGGATCCTCGACTTCGCACTGACGATCTCTGCCGATTCATCTTCACTTTTCGGTCCCACACACGCTCGTTTGACTAATATGTTTTTATTTTGCGGCTTCTCTCACCGCGCTAATCAATAAATACTACGCGATCTTCTTGTCGCCACTTATTTTAGATGCCAACAAGAAGCAACTTTCAAAGATCCATTTTCATAATCGTCTCCTCTCTTTCCTGACCAGCAGTTTTCCTCCAAAATTGTTACGCTTCACCCGAAGGCACTGTTAGTCACAACATATTTTCCCTCTCACTCTCCGGGCAACCGACGTTATACAAACAAGTTTCTTCTCACGAGTTTTCCTCTCTATCTACAAGCACGTGGATCTGTTTGTATTGGTTTGAGATTTTCCCATCTCACGTAATTCCAACTTTTCTCACTCTCTAGGAATTTTCCTTATTGATGAATCTGTCACTTGCCAAGAGGCCTCAAATTTGTTCCATTTTCGGACATCTTTCCTGCGGTTTACACGATCGAGGAATACAATCAATCACTTTCAACGATCGGAAAAACACCTAACGCCTCGTTTTCGCACTAACTTGAGGTTTTCTTGTATCGATTTGCGTCGTTTTGAGCCTCTCTGCTGCACAGGGATGGGTTGAGCTTGATCGCTGGGGATCAGACCAGATTTCTGACAAAAACGCGTTTTCACAGATGTAAGTCTCGTTCCGAACTGCGATGGGGGAGAAGAAATATGGGAAAATTTTCACAGTGTGGATTTTCCACTCGACTTGAATCTGTGTGTGTGTGTCAGAATTTGCGTGTTTTCAAATTAAACGAAGAGAAATAAAGCTGATAATTAAGTGGCGTCCTGCAATCGATCAAGGCGTCCGAACTACGATCAAGAAGAGGTGCAAAAGTTGAACTCCAAAGCTTGTCTATTTGTATTGGCAGTTATGCGTTCAAATAAACATGATTATTTACGACACTCATGTCGTTTATTACGATGCATGCGGTGCTTCTGTGGGGTTAAACTTGGCTAAACAGTAGTTCGCTTGTTTGGGTATCTGTTTTTGGTTATTCTCACGATACCACCTAGGGGAAGATGGGGTTATTAGGCACATGTTAGTTTAATGGAAATTTATCTCAAAATTGTGTGTTATGCTGGAAAACAATATATGACGTTTGCATGAAAAATAGTACACTTTTTCACCAATTGTTTCACTTAACGGAAAATACTGAAATGTGATTTAAAGCTGGCATAGGGTTCAAGGATGTAAATTTGGCCCAGTGTTCGAAAAACTCATAAACCTCAATCTCATGCGTGAGTTTATTCGCCTTTCAGTTTTGCCTTGCGAAATTCAACTACACAAAAATCACCGATGAGTTTTCAAGTTAAAAAATTCATTGTTTCATATTTTGACGTTATTCTTTTTTTTTTTTTTTGTAAATTCATTTATGTATCAAGCAGGGCTGGTAGCCAGTCACTTTTTAGTGACTTGGTTACTTTTTTCAAGTCAGTTACTAAAAAGTCTCTTTTTTTAAGCCCAAGTCACTAAAGTCACTTTTTCTTGTAATACGTCATTATTTTCAACTTTTTTAGCGTGAATTTATTTCTCGATTGATTATTCTTTGCGTTGTGACGTTTAATCGTCATGTCTACTCATTTTTCTCGATAAAATTACCTGAGCTTTCCAAGTAAGTAAGTCTAATAATATTCAATGTCTTGAATTTTCGTATTCCATGTACAAGTTCAAGATATTGAAAATATTCAAAGTGCCAGAATTAAGTAAACAAATAAATAATCTTCAATGCAGTCCCATTAACTTTACAACAATTGTAGGAACTTTGGAGAAGTTCTGAGGAATGAAAGGAAATGCTGAGAATGTCAGTGAAGCTCTATAAACAAACTGCAGGAACATGAGGGAAGTTAACACGCTGAAAATATGGGAAACTTACTTAGCGTCCGAAACTTTTCAGGAACTTTTATGACGTTCCTAGAATATCAGAGAACTACATAGGTGTCAAGCAAACTTAAAAAATTTAGAAAACTTGAGGAGTAATGTGCAAATTTTTAAGAAGTTCTATGCACCTCAGAAAAGCTAGATTGATTAAAAATATATAATCGTAAATTTAGATAAATTCATGATAGTGCTGAAAAACAAACAGAGAATCCTTAAGATGTTCCGTGCATTGCTGGGAAGTACAGAGACCTTCAGAGAATTTATGAAAACTTCAGAAACATCACAGAAGTCCAATGAACTTAAGGGGAATTTGAAGCTGTTAAGAAATAAGAGCTTTATGGAAGCCTCGAGAACATCCAGATAGGTCAGAGAATCAAAGGGTAGTTCAAATAATTTCAAGGAAATATTAGAAACCTTAAAGAAGTTTCGAGACACTCAGTGCATTTCCAAAAAACTTCAGCAAAGTTCCGAGAGAATTCCTGGAAATTTTATGAATATCCGGAAAACGTGAGAGTATTTTAAGGTTGTGTAGATTTCAAGAACTTAAAAAAATGCGAAAACAGAGAACATCAACGAAGAACTTTTAGCTAGCAGCGATATCTTTAAGAGATTCCAGAGATCTGTATTAAGTTCTTTAGATATTTTTAGATTGTTTTATGATATTCAGCGAAGTTCCGAGTACTTCGACGACAATCGAGCTTCAGAATAATTCCATTACCTTAAGCAAATTTGCAGAGACGTACAAGGAGTTCCGTGGAATCATAGGGTCTTCCAAGAATTCTATAATTAATTCTAAAATGTCAGAAGCGTCAGGGAGTTATGAATATATATTAGAAAATTTGCTGGATTATTGAACAAATTTAGAAACCTTCAGGTAAGCATAGATAAATTCAGGAAAAAGTGATAGAATAGTTAAGGAACATTTTTGACACGTCATGGCTAATTAATTGATTTCAGTAAAGTTGCTGGTTCTTAAAAAATACTGATAAATTTAGGGCAGTCTAGAGAACTTGGAATTCAGTTATCGTTTATGAATCAGGAAATCTAGGCTATTGATGAAGTTTTAAATTAGTGTCGACAATTAAAGGGAATTTTTAAGAACTTCAAAAAAAATCTGGAGAACTTCAGTGAAAATCATAAAACTATATTAACTATTTCGTTCTAATTCCATGAAAATTGCGGGAGCATAAAAGTTCCATAAATTTAAAAAACTTCGGAAACTTCACAGACGGACAGTGGTCTTCCGAAAACCAAAAAAAAAATTATTTATTTTTTTAAGTTAACCATCCACTGTGAATCTTTAAAGTTCAAAGTGTGAATGAAAATAAGGAGAAATAATTATTTTCTTTAAAATATCCTTAGTATTTTTTTTTTTAATTCTTTAAGACTTCCAGGTATTCTAAGGAAAAAAAAAACTGAGGATTCCCAGCATTCCAGATTTTTGAAGTTAGTAGACACCGTGACTAATACCGTGGCTTTGGTTATAAACTTTCTATTGAATCTTTCGCTTTAAAGGTTCATAGCGTACATAAATGTTTATGAGATAATAATTGAATGAGTCTAAAACATCAAACATTTATTTGATGCGCCTTCTCTTACGTCACTTTTTAGTCACTATTTTTACAAATTTAAGACATTATTTGGTCACTTATTTATTCAGCATGGTCACTAAAATCACTATTTCTGACAGCAGTGATCGCTACCAGCCCTGCTATTGAATTAGTTTAAAAATCTATAAGCGTGAGTTTAAGACAAATTCAGGATAGTTCCATGAGGTGCTGAAATAAAACCCATAAGATGTTCCGAAAGATTAAGTACAGAGACTTTCAGAAAATTTATGAAAACTTCAGAAATATTTCAGGAACTTCACAGAAATCCAGGGAATCCCAGGGAAGTTTAAAGCTGTTTACGGGGATTTCTTTTATTTTAAAGCAGAACCGAGATCTTCATTAGAGTTGAGAGAGTTAAGTAAGTTCCGAGAACATCAAGACAGATCAGAGAATTAAAGGGCTGTTAAAAAAAATTCAAGAAAATAGCAAAGACCGAAATTTCCGGAAAATTTGGTTTGCTCTGAGAAAATTTCTGGAACGCGATAAAAATTGTTTGTTTGAACATCCGGAAAATGTGAGAGTATTTCAAGGGTGTAATATCATAGGGGCCTCATAGCCTAGTCAGTAAAGGCACGGTATTACCAAGCCGGAGGCGGCGGGTTCGATTCCCGGTCCGTTCGAGGGAATCTCTCGGGTTGGAAATTTTCTCGACTTCCATGGGCATAGAGTATCATTGTGCTTGCCACACAATATACAAAATCATGCATTGGGTACTGGCATCGAAAGCTCTCAATTAATAACTGTGGAAGTGCATTTAGAACGCTAAGTTGAGGGCACGCAATATGCTAATATGCGCTAAGCAAAAAACTTGAAATGCGAACAAGAAGAAGAATATCATTAAAATTTCAAGATCTAAAAAAATCGAAAATTTAGCTAAGTTGATTAGAGAACATCAACGAATCAACGAATTAATTAAAAAAAAAATGCGAAAACTTAGAGCATTCGCCGATATTTTCAAGAAATTCCAGAGAACTTCTAAGAAATTTAGATATTTTTAGATTATTCATTATATTCAGTGAAGTTCCGAATACTTCGAGTACGATCGGATAACATCAGAAAAATCACATTAACTTAAAGAAATTTGCAGCGACTTTCAAGGAGTGTCTTGGATTATGGGATATTCCGAGAATTCTATGATTGATCCGAAAACTTTTGAAGCTTGAACATTTGATTAATTTAGAGGAATTAAGGTTAGCATAGAAAACTTATTGCAGGGAAAATAAGTGATTTACGGAAAAGTTCCGTGAGCGTTTATAAACTTTATAAAACTTAAGGAAAATTGTAGAATTTAAAGGCAATTAAATCAATTCCAGTAAAATTGTGCGTTCTTTTAAAAAAATACTAACCCGCATAAACAATAACCATAAGAAGCGCCTAACCACCAATTCGGGATATCATCCTAACTTTATGTGGTATGGTCGTACCATCTATGATAGCGTTAGTGTATGCTACATGATTATTAGGGAAGGCATGGCATTTTAGAGAATTTTAAGGAAATTGAGAAATATTTTGGGCAGTTTTAAAAACATCAGGAAACTCTAGACTATTGAAGAAGCTATGAATTAGTTCCAATAATTTGAACTTCAGATAAATCTTGATAATTTCAGTGAAAATCCTAGAACTATATTATTTATTTCACTGCGGAAGCCTAAAGAAGTTCCTGAAATTTCAGAATAACTTCGAAATTTTCACTGAAGTACAGAGATCTTCAGAAACATTTCGAGAACTTCACCGAAGTACACAGATCTTCAGAAACATTTCGAGAACTTCATAAAAGTCTATGGAACTTGAGGAAAGATCCGAGAACTTCAGAAACTTTTATGGGCATTTCGGGAGCATCTCAAATAAGTTTAGTAAAGCCCCAAAAACAAAGGGAAATTCAGGGGAGTTCAGTTCCATTAGTTTCACTAAATTAGCGGGAAATTTCAAGAAGTTCCCAGATTTTCAGAGAACTTAAGAGATGTTAAGAAAATTATTGAGGTTTTCACATAAGTCCAGAAGTTCACGCAAGCTTAAACATTTTTAGAACAGCTCAATTAAATTCATGGCAGTATAACAAGCTTCATAAGAACTGCAAACACTTTAGAGAAATTTCGATAACTTCGAAAAAGATATTGATCTCGCTAATAAAGCTCTAAAAAAATCAAAAAAGAACAGATATCCTCAGAGCAGAGATATTCCAGAGCAGGAAAATTTCATAAATTAAACAAAAAATTCGAGAAATTCAGTGAATTGTTAACACTTTAGAAAAGATTCATGATCGTTCGGAAAATTGTGGAAACTTTAGAAAGTCCGAAAAAGTTTAGAGAAGTTGCGAGCATCTGGTTGAGATTCTCAAACTACAAAAAAAAACTTCAATGCAGTTGTTTAACTAACTTTAGGATTATTTTGGGAACTTTCAAGTAGTTATGAAGACCTCAGAATAGTCCATTCCATATTCAACGGAGATTTCTCGTGAAAATTCGCTTGTATTTTACTATCTTAAGTCTAAAATTCCAGATTGCAGTTGATGTTTTTCTCGTGAATTTTTCCCCCAAAACTCCCGTGGAATGAGGTCCTTAGAAATTATAATAAAATTCCATGAGCCTTAAAACTGGGCAAGGAATTTGACTCCAGATTCTTGAAAATTTCTTGAAGTATTATAACTTTTCAGTTTAGAATTTATAAAATTTGTGGGAAATATCCATATTCTAAAACTAAAACTCCATAATTTGAAGCATCTGAATTTTAAAAATGTATATATATACACCTTTTTGCATAACCCGTACGATGTACGCGGAGATTTGAAGTATGTTTTCACATACAAAAGTTAGACGTTTGACTTTGTACTGTCGCATTAATAATGGCCCTTCGCTCATTTTCAACTTCTAATCAATTTTCATACTGGCGTACTCTAACGGAACTATCCACCTACCCTCTTCTAAAGATCATTCTCTAGCTAATAAATTATCACACTAAAGCTTCATGTTGGCATTTCCAACTAACTCACAAACTTCGCGTATGAAGTAACATAAAAAAGCTTTGAATGTTAAATTCTGATACACGAAATTATTAAAACATGACCATGTAATTGTAAAAAAAAAAAATGATGATGGTGCAAGTTTGAAGACCTACAAACCTTAAAGGTGATATTTGTGTTCATTTCCTGGGTGCCAAATCAATGTTTCTACTGTTTTATAGTAGGAGGAGAGGCTTTTTTTTATCTAGTTCGTTTATTTGGAAGGCTCAATCGTGTTAGCTTTACGGAGTCGATAATTCATTATTATTGTTATTATTATTGTAACAAAATTCACTTATTTATATGTCTAGTAGGAGTTGAGCCGAATTTTCGCGGCTTACCCGAGGTTAGAGGGGTACATTGTCGAAAGATAGGATGAAGGGAGGAGATTGGGAGTGAGGTTTCGTTGTCTCTTCAGAGCATTGTCGCCAGTTTGAATGGTAGTACGGTTCTAGATTCATATCCTCTTGCGGAACCCAAACTGTGTATTTGATGGCAAGTTATTTGATTCAAGTGATCGAGTCTCCGAAGCATCATTTTCTCCAACAATTGCCTAATGCACGAAATCATAGCAATCGGATGGTATAAATTACACTAGTTTACAAAACAACATAAAAAGTGTGAACTTTAGTGGTTGACCAACGTTTCTAATGCAAAATCCTACGCTGAATTCAATGCCGTGGTCAGAAAAAAATAAAGTAGAGCCATTTTTGAGATATACAAAAATTTTGATTTTTTGAATTTTGGACAAAAGTACGATTACTAAAATGTCAATATCTTTGGAACTAGTGCACCAATTTTGAATCTTTTTTTATGAAAATGAAGCTAAATAAATTTGCTATCGTTCACTAGAATATTATGTCTTGATTAAAAATTTAATTTTGAAGTCATTTAAAAATTTACAGCATTTTTTTTTTTTTTTTCCTGCGAATTTTCCATAAAAATCTTGTTTTAATCAACATTTTTAATGGGATAAAAAGATTCAAAAAAACATTCTATAATTTATTCTTAAAGTCCATTAAAAACTGGAGAAAATGAGCCTTTAATGGGTGAAATCGGTTGGAAATTGTCGAAGTTATGAAAATGTTATGTTATGTTATGTTATTTTTTGTAAAATCATGGAAATTGAATGTTCCAAGATTGGCCGTTGTCCCGCTCCTAGGTTCATGCACCACTTCCAGTAAGCCTTTCTGCGGACGTGTACGCATACGGTGCATTTCACTAACACTACCAGCTGTCACGCAAAATTAAATGGGATATTTTCAACAATATAATTTACGCTAGTGTTTGTGAGACCGCTCGGCGAGAACCTAACGCAACCAACTCAATTTGACAGCTTTCTTTCTTTAACATTGCTTAACGATGTATACGACAAAACGTGAATTCAAGTGTAAAAATGATCCTCAAAAGTTTTGTTACGCGTGTGGCAACTATATATTTACAAAATCGGTCAATTTAACTGCTTCGTTGCAAACTGCATACAGGCTTTATTTTAAAATTGATCCTGGAGACTTTGACGAACCGTGGATTCCAAAAGTATTATGTAGTTCGTGCAAAACGTGCTTGGCTAGGTGGATGTCAGGCGCAAGGTAAATTGATTTTTTGAATAACTTTCATATAAACAATTTATTTACAGCATGGTAGTGCTTTGTTCTTTCCTGATCGACATTATCTTACTTCATCTATTTTTGATAAGTGTTAATGTCTTACTTACTAACTCACTTATTTGTTATCTGTCAGTCGCTATTTGTCCTTTGACATGCCCACCATATGGCGTCGACCGTTTTGTCATGCAACGGATTGTTATTTCTGCTTGACAAAAGTTAAGCAACAAGGACGTCACAAAACAGTTGAGTATCCACAAGTGGCTTCTATGACAAAACCTGTTCCACATTCAAGTTCGGTCCCGTATCCTGTTTATCCAAAGCGGAAACGAGCGCCCTCTGTTGAATCGACCGTTACAAAAAGTGAGGAGGAATTCAAGGAGGAATGCGAGGAAGACTTCGAGGTGGAATTGGAAAGAAACCCAAAACTGTTTACACAATCCGAATTTAATGATTTGGTGCGAGATCTCGACTTATCGAAGGAGAAATCCGAATTGCTGGCATCACGCTTGAAAGAACACAACATGCTGAGCAAAGAGGTCAAAATTTCTTGTCACAGGAATCGTCACAAGAAATTTGACAAATATTATTCTACAAAGGACAAGGCATGTTTTTGCCATGACGTAAACGGCTTGTTTGAAGAGTTTGGTGAGCCATATGATCCAGCTGAATGGCGTTTATTCATCGATAGCAGCAAGTTGAGCTTGAAAGCCGTTTTACTGCATCAAGGGAATGAGAAACCTTCTATTCCATTAGCTCATGCCGTTAATATGAAGGAAACGTATGAATCAATGGCTCTATTGCTCAATTTGATAAATTACAATCAACACAATTGGAAAATTTGTTCCGATCTTAAAATGGTTGCCATGTTGACTGGATTGCAACAGGGATACACAAAATATATGTGTTTTTTGTGTAAATGGGACAGTCGAGCTCGTAAGGAACACTACGTCCGAAAAGATTGGCCAAAACGGGATAATTTCACAATTGGTAAAGACAACGTTAAAAATGATCCTCTTGTGGTAAAAGAACGCATAATACTTCCACCACTACATATAAAACTTGGGCTATTCAAAAATTTCGTCAAAGCGTTGCAAAAAGAAGGGCCGGCATTCCAGTACTTGAAATCAGTATTTCCAAATTTATCTGACGCAAAGATAAAGGAAGGTGTATTTGTTGGCCCACAGATCAAAAAACTGCTCAATGATTCCGCATTCAATACAGTTTTGACACCAGATGAGGAAGAAGCGTGGAAATCGTTCCAGCGTGTTGTCACAACCTTCTTAGGAAATTTCAGAAGCCCAGATTATGAGGAAGTCGTCGATGAATTGCTCAAAAATTATGAGAAAATAGGTATAAATCACAAATATTGTGTTTGTTACATATAATTAATTTCAAATCCTTTTATTTCACTGAACACAGGTGTGAATATGTCTTTGAAGATACATTTCCTACATTCTCACATGGATTTTTTCCCGGAAAATCTTGGTGACGAGAGTGATGAGCACGGCGAACGTTTTCACCAACAAATGAAGATGATGGAACGTCGTTACCAAGGGTTTTGGGATGAAGCAATGATGGGTGACTATTGTTGGTTTCTGATTCGAGAAACAAGTTCAAAACATCGAAGACAAAGTCATTCGATTCTCAATCATTTTTAATAAAACCTAAATAAATTTCTTTTGTATCAACTCGGTTTTAAATCCTGATATGCCTTAATCAAATTGATATGTAGAGAAAAGAATCTCCCATGAAAACTTTACATGCGATTTGGATGCTTACAACGACACCTAGAAAAGGAACTCTAAAGCTGTTGTATTTCAGCAACATTTTTAAGTGTTTTACAAAAATGCTCATAACTTCGACAATTTCCAACCGATTGCATCCATTAAAGGCTCATTTTCTCCGGTTTTGAATGGACTTTAAGAATAAATTATGGAATGATTTTTTGAATCTTTTATCCCATTAAAAATGTTGATTAAAACAAGATTTTTATGGAAAATTCACAGGAAAAATAAAAAAAATGCTGTAAATTTTTAAATGACTTCAAAATTAAATTTTTAATTAAGACATAATATTAAAGTAAACGATAGCAAATTTATTTAGCTCCATTTTCATAAAAAAAAAGATTTAAAATTGGTGCACTAGTTCCAAAGATATTGACATTTTAGTAATCGTGCTTTTGTCCAAAATTCAAAAAATCAAAATTTTTGTATATCTCAAAAATGGCTCTACTTTAATTTTTTCTGACCACGGCATTGAATTCAGCGTGGGATTTTGCATTGGAAATGATCATCACCTTACCGAGTTCAAAAGTGCTGTAAACTAGTGTTATTGGATGTATCAATCCTGCAAAAAAAATGTATAAAAAGGCGTGCATCCTTTTATGTATTATTTCTATAAACTACGGGAATATGAAATTTCCCTGTTCTGAAAGTACAGTACGAAATCGAATTTTTTGTCTGTGCGAACCTCAACCTGCGATTAGTTTAAAAAAAAAAACGATCAAGAGGACGTTAGTCAGAAACAGGCAGTCACACTCTTGATACCCGGTCCAGATTGGAAGTGAATAATAAACGAATTCATTATAAAAATCTTGGTCAAAACAACTAACTGTTTCATATGACCTTGAAAGTGCAGAATATCTAGACGAATCGATTACTCTTCGATCACCAATCCTCTATAGCCGTGATCGTCTAGTGGTTAGGACCCTACGTTGTGGCCGTAGTAACCCAGGTTCGAATCCTGGTCACGGCAATGACTCCAGCAGTCATTGTCACGGAGAGGTTATACTTTTTTAACAAAATTGCTCAGTTGCCATACGTTAGAAGCGTTCACGAAACGAAAATCAATTATTTCATTCATGTATTTCACTTATACATTTTTGCCAAGACATCCGCCTTATACATTCCATAAGACAAACCACATAGGTCCTATAAGAATGCGTAAAAGGTATGTGTGACCGCTTATACATTTCACTTGACACATGATCTTCATTAACTTTCTGCAAGACGTCTGCTTATTAGTTGACTTATACATTTTATGAATAATCAGCAATAGAGATTTGCCAAAAGGTATAAGGAGATTTCTATCCGTGTTAGGTTCCTATAGTTGTCTATGGAGTACACAACTATAGGAACCTAACGCTTCTAACGTACCGCAACTGTAGGAGCGTTTACCCTACGGGTTGTATTTCACAACTGAACGCAACACGATGAAATGGAAATCAAAAGCTCGTTAAATGGTGCGCCAATGAGCTTTCGTAATATCAAATGCAATGCTCTTGTATAGCAATGTCACAGACAAGCAGACATAATTCTTCTACTTCTGCTGCCCTGCTAATCGGCACCCAAATTATACCACCGCTCATCACTTTAATGTGTACACAGCAAATAAATATAATATGTATATGTTATTCATAATGATGTATTGAACATCAATACTGGTAAAAGTGGATACAATATTATACTCATCAAAATTATTTGTTTTAAAATTCAGTGTACATCGTACAGTGCAAAATTACACAACAAGCGAAACAACCAATGTGCTGCTTTTTTGGATGTAATATTCAACAACTTTTTATCTGTATTCGTCAGATTTTTATGTGTTATGTTTCTCCAGCGAAATGCCTTGGCCCCGTTATAATTTTCAAGAGATGAATCTACAAAATTGCCCTGAAAGAGAACTGGCATCACTGATAAGATCGAAATATGGTGGGTTGCCGAACGCTCCAGTGGCGCTACCATGAAAAATGCGAGCAAATTTCCAATTAAAACCTTATTTGCAAAGAATGTGATTGTAAGAGTTATGTCTGTTTGTCTGTGGCAATGTTAAAAATAGACTTCGTGAAAAAAGAAATAACAAACCAAAAGGTTATCAAAATAGGAAAGTTTCATATCCTAAATATATCATCAGTCAGTAATGACATACAACTTATGTAGGCATTGTCAACTCTATAATCTCTCATAAATAGCATGTAATTGCCTAAAAGCCATCTTTGTTTCGTTAGTAGGTTAGTCCTTTTGTATCCATATATCAGTCCAAAAAAAATGGACTGTGACCAGTTCCATATGACCTTGAAAGTGCAGAATATCTATGCGAATCGATTACTCTTTCATCACCAATCTTCTATTGCCGTGATCGTCTAGTGGTCCAGGACCCTATGTTGTGAACGTAGAAACCCAGGTTCGAATCCTGGTCACGGTAATGTCTCCAGCAGTCTTTGCACGGAGAGGTTATACTTTTTTTTAACAATAAACGGCGATTGCATCGGTCCTTACCTAAGAGAAGAGGTGACAATACGGGGGCGAAAATCAACCACTTTTCTGTTAAACGTGAACCAGCTCCTGATTGGCCGATTTCATGTGCGTAAGATAGAGATAGAGATAGAGATAGAAATAGAAATAGAAGAGGAAGAAGCCAATTGTCACCTCTTCCTCTTAGGTCCATACCTACTGTGACTTGTATTTCGCAATCTAACGCAACATATGGTTATAGCAAAAATCAAATTTACCGTTAAATCACAGACAAACATACATAACACATTGTATATTTCTCACTGTTAAACATCGTGGCTAAAACATTACCGCCATCTGTTGAGCACACTGTGGTGGGCAGTACGCGAACAGATGGCGGTAGTGTGTGGGAATTGCGCAAGGGACTATGTGCGCAACAGGTGGCGGAACTACCTACTACGATACTTTTAAATTGACCGTTAAATGCTTGTTCAAGCGTTTTTACATTTCTGTCAAATATTTGGCTAAAACGTCCTCCCAACTGTAACTTTATATTCACAACTGACTGTGGCAATACATTATGCCCAGATTAATATACAAATAAAACTTGAACGGATCGGGATTTGATCCCACTACTGCATACGATTAGCAATGTTAAAAATGGACATGATAAAAATAAACGAAATGCATCTAAGAGTGTTTGTCAACGTAATTGTTTGACCTTGAAAGTGCAGCATACCTACACGATTCGATTGCTATTCAATTACTAATCCTCTATAGCCGTGATCGTCTAGTGGTTAGGACCCTACGTTGTGGCCGTAGTAACCCAGGTTCGAATCCTGGTCACGGCAATGGCTCGAACAGTCATTGTCACGGAGAGGCTAGATTTTTTTGTCTGAATCCAGGAACTATAACAGCCAATTAATATGTATAATGTGATTATCTCACAATCGAAAACAACGTAGCAAACCCACTGATTGTATATTTCACAACTTGTGCCGCCATATTGCGTAGGTATAATATTGCGCATTGCGCACATTATAAGTCAGGTTATAAGTGCGAAAACGCTAATAAAAGTACACTTTTACGTTCAATCGTGTTGGTGTCTTCGGCGCACTTATTGGCTCATAACGAAAATATGCACAGAAGACACCAAGACGATACAACGTCGAAGTGCACTGATATTAGCGATTCCGCACTTTTGAGGGCTCCAGTTTTAGCTGCAAAATACAATATGAAAACTGAATTTCACAATATAACGCAACGACCAGTTTCAAGCCTAGAGCACGTTATTATTAGTATAAGCTTGCATACAAGTCGTTGCATGCAGTGGCCGGTGAAATAATTCATCAAGATTGGTCAATGTATGTTCGGTTGAAATATTTCTCTCTGAATTTATCGTAAGCACAGGTGAACTGTGGCAGGAAGGAAATTCACAAGAAGTCTTTCAATGTAAAAATAATTCATTTAGGTATTTGAATAAAATATGCTTGTTTGGACTTGAAACAATGTCAATCTTCAATTGAACCTCCATCCGCAACGTGCGCCAGGTTCTTATTTTACCATTCAGGTGCATATTCCTTCAGGTGTGGGACAAATTTAGTCTGAGGTCAGCTGTGCTCAAACGGCGGTCACAGATAACCTTGAAATTGCATAATATCTACTCGATGTGATTGTCCATCCATTACCATTATTCTGTAGCCATGATGGTTTAGTGGTTATGACGCTACGTTGTGGTCGTAGTAACCCAGTTTCAAATCCTGGTCATGGCACTGGCTCCCGCTGTAAGCCATTTTCACGAAGAAGTTGAAAGTACGATTAGGTTATAAGAAAGTCAAATCAAAGCTATACCCTTGAATGGTGTGATTAAATAAGGTACACCGGGGCAAATGGGAATACGGGGTAAGTGGGAACGGTGGATATTAACTCATTCTAAAAGAAATTTCTAGGGTCATAACCCCTCCTGACAATAGTTCCAACGCTTACATTGTATATCATAGTACCATTTGAATTCGCTGGTTAACATACGAGTTATGCAAGTCTTGTAAACTATATAAACCATTGTAAATAACATGTAAATGCAAACGATGACGAACTTCATAACTATCATATATACACTGGGGTCGGTTTTTACGCGGCTATACGTTCTGCGTAAAAAAAACGCGAGAAAAAACGGTGTAAATTCTAAAATCCGTGCAACCAAAAAAAAGGCGTAAATCTGCTTAAAAAACCTGAAAAAAAATAATTAAAGTTTAAACGTGTTTTAGGTAGAATATAACCGAATAAAGACACCCACTTAAATTCCGAAAACCGCTCGAATAAAATCGTGTAAATTTCGGAATCCGAATAAATCCCAAAAATCGCATAAAAAAGCTGCGTTAAAACCGACTCCAGCGTATTTGTCAAATTATTGCGAGCCCCAACAAACAATTTGAGCTGATTAAAGGCTGAATAAGCGATTTTTTACTCGAAGAAGTATATTTTTTGCCTGAATAAGCTCTTATTCCGCTTCCAATGTTTGTTGGGGGATTAAGTTTTCCTTTTTCAAAAAAGCAGAAGTCCTTGCATCTATGAATTTAGATCAAAATAATTGACTGTTTCATATGACCTTGAAAGTGCAGAATATCTACACCATTCGATTGCTATCCAATTACTAATCCTCTATAGCCGTGATCGTCTAGTGGTTAGGACCCTACGTTGTGGCCGTAGTAACCCAGGTTCGAATCCTGGTCACGGCAATGTCTCCAGCAGTCATTGTCACGGAGAGGTTATCTTTTTTTAACTCCCGAGAAGAGAAACCCTTATCGTATCGGTCTTATACCTACTGTGACTTGTATTTCACAACCTAATGCAACATATTGATAAAATAAAATCAAAGCTACCGTAGAATGGTGCTCCGATGTGTTTTCACATTTGTGTCAAATATTCTTCTTTTTATTTTTTAGTCAAATATCCTCCCAAGTAGAATTTTACATTGCCAACTGACTGTGACAATACATTATGTCCAGATTATTTTATTAAAAAAATAGAATGGACCGGGATTTGATCTCACTACTCTCGGCATTCTCTTAACAATGTTAAAAATGGACATGATAAAAATAAACGAAATGCATCTAAGAGTGTTTGTCAACGTAATTGTTTGACCTTGAAAGTGCAGAATATCTACACCATTCGATTGCTATTCAATTACTAATCCTCTATAGCCGTGATCGTCTAGTGGTTAGGACCCTACGTTGTGGCCGTAGTAACCCAGGTTCGAATCCTGGTCACGGCAATGGCTCGAACAGTCATTGTCACGGAGAGGTTAGATTTTTTAACAAAATTCCGCAGTTGACATACGTTAGAAGCGTTAGGTTCCTATAGTTTGTCTATGGAGTACACAACTATAGGAACCTAACGCTTCTAACGTACCGCAACTGTAGGAGCGTTTACCCTACGGTTTTTATTTCACAACTGAACGCAACACGATGAAATGGAAATAAAATGCTACCGTTAAATGGTGCTCCAATGAGCTTTTGTAATTTCAAATGCAATGCTCTTGCATAGCAATATCACAGACAAGCAGACATAATTCTTCTGCTTCTGCTTGTGCTGCCCTGCTAATTAGCACCCAAATTATACCACCGCTCACCACTTTAATGTGTACACAGCAAATAAATATAATATGTATATGTTATTCATAATGATGTTTTGAACATCAATACTGGTAAAAGTGGATACAATATTATACTCAACAAAATTATTTGTTTTAAAATTAAGTTTACATCGTACAGCGTAATATTACAGAACAAGCAAATCAACCAATGTGCTGCTTTTTTGGATGTAATATTCAACATCTTTTTATCTGTATTCGTCAGATTTTTATGTGTTATGTTTCTCCAGTGGGATGCCTTGGCCCCGTTATAATTTTCAAGAGATGAATCTACAAAATTGCCCGGAAAGAGAACTGGCATCACTGATAAGATCGAAATATGGTGGGTTGCCGAACGCTCCAGTGGTTTCCAATTAAAACCTTATTTGCAAAGAATGTGATTGTGAGAGCTATGTCTGTTTGTCTGTGGCAATGTTAAAAATAGACTTCATGAAAAAAAAATAACAAACCAAAAGGTTATCAAAATAGGAAAGTTTCATATCCTAAATATATCATCAGTCAGTAATGACATACAACTTATGTAGGAATTGTCAACTCTATAATCTCTCATAAATAGCATGTAATTTCCTAAAAGCCATCTTTGTTTCGTTAGTAGGTTAGTCCTTTTGTATCCATATATCAGTCCAAAAAAAATGGACTGTGACCAGTTCCATATGACCTTGAAAGTGCAGAATATCTATGCGAATCGATTACTCTTTCATCACCAATCTTCTATTGCCGTGATCGTCTAGTGGTCCAGGACCCTATGTTGTGAACGTAGAAACCCAGGTTCGAATCCTGGTCACGGTAATGTCTCCAGCAGTCTTTGTCACGGAGAGGTTATACTTTTTTAACAATAAACGGCGATTGCATCGGTCCATACCTAAGAGAAGAGGTGACAATACGGGGGCGAAAATGAACCACTTTTCTGTTAAACGTGAACCAGCTCCTGATTGTCCGATTTCATGTGCGTAAGATAGAGATAGAGATAGATAAAGATAGAGATAGAGATAGAAAAAGAAGAGGAAGAAGCCAATTGTCACCTCTTCCTCTTAGGTCCATACCTACTGTGACTTGTATTTCGCAATCTAACGCAACATATGGTTTTAACAAAAATCAAATTTACCGTTAAATCACTGACAAACATACATAACACATTGTATATTTCTCACTGCTAAACATCGTGGCTAAAACATTACCGCCATCTGTTGAGCACACTGTGGTGGGCAGTACGCGAACAGATGGCGGTAGTGTGTGGGAATTGCGCAAGGGACTATGCGCGCCACAGGTGGCGGAACTACCTACTACGATACTTTTAAATTGACCGTTAAATGCTTGTTCGAGCGTTTTTACATTTCTGTCAAATATTTGGCTAAAACGTCCTCCCAACTGTAACTTTATATTCACAACTGACTGTGGCAATACATTATGCCCAGATTAATATACAAATAAAACTTGAACGGATCGGGATTTGATCCCACTACTGCATACGATTAGCAATGTTAAAAATGGACATGATAAAAATAAACGAAATGCATCTAAGAGTGTTTGTCAACGTAATTGTTTGACCTTGAAAGTGCAGAATATCTACACGATTCGGTTGCTATTCAATTACTTATCCTCTATAGCCGTGATCGTCTAGTGGTTAGGACCCTACGTTGTGGCCGTAGTAACCCAGGTTCGAATCCTGGTCACGGCAATGACTCGAATAGTCATTGTCACGGAGAGGTTAGATTTTTTAACAAAATTGCGCAGTTGACATACGTTAGAAGCGTTAGGTTCCTATAGTTTGTCTATGGAGTACACAACTATAGGAACCTAACGCTTCTAACGTACCGCAACTGTAGGAGTGTTTACCCTACGGTTTGTATTTCACAACTGAACGCAACACGATGAAATGGAAATCAAAAGCTACCGTTAAATGGTGCGCCAATGAGCTTTCGTAATATCAGATGCAATGCTCTTGTATAGCAATGTCACAGACAAGCAGACATAATTCTTCTGCTTCTGCTGCCCTGCTAATCGGCACCCAAATTATAACACCGCTCATCACTTTAATGTGTACACAGCAAATAAATATGTTATTCATGATGATGTATTGAACATTAATATTGGTAAAATTGGATATGTACAATATTATACTCATCAAAATTATTTGTTTTAAAATTCTGTGTACATCTTACAGTGTAATATTACACAACAAGCGAAACAACCAATGTGCTGTTGTTTGGATGGAATATTCAACATCTATTTCTTTCACCCTTATAATTTTCAAGAGCTGACATCTACAAAATTGCCCTGAAAAAGAACTAGCATCACTGATAATATGGTGGGTTGAAGAACGCTCTAGTGGCGCCACCATGAAAAATGCGAGCACATTTCGAATTAAAACCTTATTTGCGAAGAATTTGATTGTGAGAGTTATGTCTGTTTGTCTGTGGCAATGTAAAAAATAGACTTCATGCAAAAAAAAACAAACGAAAAGGTAAACAGGGAAGCTTTATATCCTAAATACCATTTTAGTTTACTGGCTGAAATACAACCTATGTAGGCCTTGTAAACCCAATAAGCGCTCATAAATAGCATGCATTAGCCATCTTTCGTTAGTCGTTCCATATGACCTTGAAAGTGCAGAATATCTAGACGAATCAATTACTCTTCGATCACCAATCCTCTATAGCCGTGATCGTCTAGTGGTTAGGACCCTACGTTGTGGCCGTAGTAACCCAGGTTCGAATCCTGGTCACGGCAATGGCTCCAACAGTCATTGTCACGGAGAGGTAGCAATTTTTTTTTGTATTGCACACTCTATACCTACAGATTGTATTTCACAATCGAATGCAACATGGCAATAAATGCGAGCAGTGAACGACCAGCGAAAACGATACGAGTTCGATTGATTTCCCTTCCATTCGCATGTTACGTCGTTTACTGGCGAGTATCGTACTTCGCGTTTGTTGTTTTGCGTTTCTATATAATGGAGTGGGAAATTCGAGGTTATGTTTTACCGAAAGGTGGTGCGAGCTTGAACTTATTTCAGAAGTATAGTGTGTTCATACATTAGTGATCAGTGTCTGCCTTCATACACTTTCTACTTCCTTTTAATAATATTATCACTAATCATTATTCTTGTCAGTTTAAATGATTTTGGTGGAGAGATATTCGAAATAAAAGAAGAAACATAAATAATTAATTTCAATACCGCCCAATCTTACGGCTACGCTGCCTTATGAGAAAGAAGAGGGAATATGAATTTCACAACCGCTTGCAATGAACGGTCCAAAAATAGAATGCGATGTTGAACACAAGCTTGTATAATGCACGGCCGTTCAATCTTACTCATATAAAGAGAGAGTAACTTCTACTCAGATGAAAGCGAAATTTCTTAAAACGTACACTGGAAGGCGAAACTTCTCACTGAAAATGACCTGGGTTCAATCCCAGTCGGCGCCGTCGGGATTTTCTGAGGCATAAAATCTCTGATCACACCTTCCTTCGGAAGGGAAGTAAAGCCGTTGGTCCCCGGTTCATGAGTTGATGGATCGATAGGTAGGGTCCAGATGTGGGAGCTGCCTCACTGGCGTCGTTAGCATTGGTACTCAGTACGGAAAACAAGATCGACGGAAAACAAAGCAAGGAAAAAGAATACGAAACTAACTCAGAGAGTGAGTAACTTTTACTCATTCGTATACAGAAATTTCTAAAAGTGTACACGGCGAATGAGAACGACCCAAATTTGAGTTTAGTTCACTCATAATCGCCAAAAGTGCAGGAACTCAGACCGTGTAGGTTACTCAGCACATAAGTTACCAACGGTTTTAGAAATTTCTCCACACTAATGAGTAAAAGTGACTCACTCTTCGACTAAGATTGATATTCAGTGTTTCATTTCAATTTGCCTGTTTCGGTTCGATGGAAAGCACTGCCCTTCTAAGTTTTTATCGAAAGCTCTGGTGGCCTTGCATAGAATTTTGGCTTGGAGTACACTGAAAACGAAGCTAACTCAGAGAATGAGTCACTTTTACTCATTCGTATGGAGACACTTCTAAAAGCGTAGGTCACTCAGCGCATTACCCTTATAAATTTGGTATGGTTTTGCTTAACGACGTGTTCGGGGTATAATATATAGAATAGTTCTATCATTTGGGTTTATGGTATTTTTTTATTTGGGCAGTAACTTATGAAACTTATTCTTTTAAAAATTTCTCCATACGAATGAGTAAATCTCTGAGTAAGATTCGTTTTCAGTATATTGGAAAAGCCATTCTTGCACTACCGATGAGGCCGATT
The DNA here is from genome assembly GCF_037179485.1 of Ochlerotatus camptorhynchus. Classification (NCBI taxonomy): domain Eukaryota; kingdom Metazoa; phylum Arthropoda; class Insecta; order Diptera; family Culicidae; genus Ochlerotatus; species Ochlerotatus camptorhynchus. Next base: position 306,600 of record NW_027040627.1, on the reverse strand, counting down.
AAAATTGAGTGCTTTTTAACTCAAAATCGCAAGAAACTTAGGTTACTCAAAGACTGTGTAAAATTTTCCTTACTTTTCCAGGAAACATCTCGAATATTAGAAATATCGAGAGAGGTTTCACTCGGTCTATGAGTATTATCCTGAACTGAGTATAATTCTCGTTGATTTTCTTCAGATTCGTGCAGGTTTTTTTTTAGGAAAACGAGGATAATTTTACTCAGTCTATGTGTAACCAGTCTATGAGTTGCAATTTTGAGTGAAAAACCACTCAATTTTGAGTTGATCTCAAATTCTTGAGAACATTTTATAGAAATCCTGATTTAGATTTCTGAGCGAATACAGACGAATTTTGAAGAATTCGAACGAAGAAACAAATACAAGATGCAGGAAAAAATCTGCTGTCTTAGTAATTACCCATTTAGCATAGTGCTTCGTCCGCCTCAATCGCATTTGGTTTAATGCGTTTATATCGCATAACCGGGAAAAATACCAAGCTGGGAAAAAAAACTGGGAATTAGCTAATCGGGATTTGCTGGTCACCATGAAATTAAGTGAATATTGATCATTAGAGTACTTTCCATAACTACATTGATTTTCATGATGTTTCCTTTTCATTTGATGATTTTTTTTTATCATGAACCAAAAAATACCCTAAATAATGCAAGAAATAAATCATTAAGTAAGGGGTCGAGACGGGCACATGGAATATCACAAGAGCCGGGCCATATAGAATGTTACTGTCTTCGGCAAAGTTGTACAGTTGGTCAATGCCGATTGGTTAGAGAACGAATTTTCTCACTATGCGAGGTATCAAATATATCTTGGGATCTTACTATACCGGAACATATAGTAAGATCCACACATTCCATCGAAATAAGTTGCCGCAACTTGATTGTGACTGGAATAAGTTGCACACAAGTAACCACAATTATTCAGTGACGAGTGTGCTGCTAGGGAAGTTTCCGCCTTCGGAGAAAGTTGTTCAAGTGACCAAGGTCTTCTAAATTGTGGACAGGCTAGTTCAGAATTGTCTCACTATGCAGCACTAGTGTGCATGTAGAATTCCCGTTGACATTCTGATCATCCAAGAAATTGCCCGAGGCTGGAGATCTCATCAATAAAAAAAACGATCTAAGAACTTGTTGTCTTCGGAAAATTATTTCAGTTGATTGAAACCTTCTAGATGGGAGACAGATTAGTTCACAGTTTTCTCACTACACGGCGCTTGTCGTATGTCTATCATCATGAAATCTTAGTCACCTGACCAACCTTGCCGATGGTCAGACTTTCGAAATATAGCACACAGTTCACATTGATACTTGCACCGCATAGGGGAGATGTCTCTAATGTTGGCCTAAGATTGGGCCCATCGCTAAAAATCTGCTATTTATCAATTTTATCTAGATGAACGCGTTATTGGGACGTTACTAATGGATATTTTTGATTGCTATTGAAAATGTAGTCGTTTGCTGAATTTATGTATGGGCCCAAATTAGGGACACTTAGGCCGACATTACCTGCATTTCCCCTAGTGAGAAAATTCTGAACTAATTTGTCTATCATCCGAAAAGCTTTGATCACTTGACTGACGAGGCTCGGTAGCTCAGTGGTTACCGTTTCTGCTTACTGAGCAGAAGGTCAGGCAATCCCAGGCCCGTCCCCTTCCTTGCAATTTTTCACTTTGCCTTATTCTATACCCACTAGATTTTAATGAAAACAAATTCTTCTTTAACACCGATCGCATCACTTACCACAGTGTGGGTCCTGATCTAAAAATATGTGTGTGTGTGTGTGTGTGTGTGTGTGTGTGTGTGTGTGTGTGTGTGTGTGTGTGTGTGTGTGTGTGTGTGTGTGTGTGTGTGTGTGTGTGTGTGTGTGTGTGTGTGTGTGTGTGTGCGTTTGTGTATTATAATCGCTCTACCAAAAAACGATCCCTGCGTGTGCGTGCAACCTTTCCCCACATCCAACATCCCAGTGTTTTCTCGTGGAAGCGCAGAGGATTTCTCGGTTTCCTTCACAGCGAGTACCACGTCAACACATTCCTTCCCATTCCCTAGTTGACCTGCATTCGGACACGGCCGGCGCTGGTATTGCTAAATATTAGATCTCCAGTTCTTACACATTGAGGATGAATGTTAGTCCCAAACATCATCTGTTGGTTCTCTGTGTAATTGCAGCTGATCTGGTAATAACAGAGCAGCAACCGTGGGCGGTCAATCTGATTGATTTTTTTTTTTCGAAAAGCTTTGATCACTTGAACAGGGTGTCCATCCAACCAAGAAAGCCGGGAAATCCGGAAAAAAACCGGGAATTCGGATTTGCCGGGAAAAATGCGGGAAAACCCAATTTGCACCGGGAAAGATAATGTATACTCATCCTAAGTAACATTTTTGGTTTTATCATAGTCTTGTAGGCCATAATTTGATATTCAAGAATCATTTAAACCCTTATAAAACTGGCAATTTTACATGAATTCAATAAAAAAAATTTAATACACATAATTATATTCATTTGTTTACACTTCTGTTTACAGTTTTCATATTATGCTTTCACTGTGGTAAAGTATCAAAATCCCTCAACATTACAAAACAAATCTATTCTATTCTTTCACTTGTTGGAGCATGTGGAGCTACCAAGATAGCTTACAGAGTATTTTTTAGAATTTCTTTTGGTTGTCATTGGATGTACATTTATGGAATTATTTTGCTACAGTTTCCCGAGTAAAGTAGTGTTAATATAAAGCCTTACCGAGACATATATTGTCACGAAGCTACTTGAAGATAGAGAAGCAAATTCATGCCAATTAATAAAATGTCCGATCTCAAACTCCCGATCATGCTTGGCATGCAAATGTTCGACACCGTACACAATCAACGAACTTAAAAAAAATATGAGATGATTGGTCCAGAGATAAATTAAAAATAATTTCTGCCCTTTGTGCTTATCAGGTACACAAGATTAGTCAGGATATCGTAGAATACCTTGATAAGCCTGTAAAATATAAAGATCTGAATCTATACCTCTCACGCTGAAGTCAATGTACTTGATTATTTTAGAGATAAATCATCCAGCTCAAACCTAGGGGTAATCATCCTTATTATGAACTTAAATCTAACCGGAATAAGTCACGGATGATCAATGAGTGTTAAAGTTACTATTATACATATAAAGTATAATATATAATAATGCAATATATAATAATATAATATATAATAATAAAATATATAAATTAATAAAAAAAAAGAACCTAATATTCCAAACCACACAAGCAACATTTCCGATTTCAATGTGGTCTTTAAGTCAATTCTAAACGTATAAGGCCTCTTCAAAACCATGATAAAACCAAAACTGTTACTTGGGCAATTATATTATGGGGCTTCCCGAAGGTTTACCCATTCTATCATTAAGTCGAATAATCGTATTGATAATCTTAAATTATATTTCGACGGAGACTCAAAATGCTCAAAAGTGAAAATCTAACAAGATATGTATTAACCTGTACAATATCTCCAATACAATTTAAATATTTTGGTAACACATCTTTGTTTCCACAAAATGTTTTGGGTATAAAGAACTTCAAGATCTAAACTCCTGGAAGATTTTAAGAATTTTCAATACTGCGTATTGATTTATGCTTCTTTCAACTTACCAAAACAACATTTAGGCTAAATTTTTGCAGGAGACCCTTTGATTTTATACAAATTCATGCTTCCATAAGCTTTTGGAGATCTAGATCAACAACATATTAATGCAAATCTTATCTCATATTTTTCTAGTTTCATTAATAGACCACTATGACGGATATTCCGGATCTTCCCCGGAACCCCCGTGTTCCGAATTCATTCTGATAAGAGATATTCAAATATTTTAGAAAAAAACCTGATATATCCCATTTCATCCAGAAGTGGCCGTCTTACTCCGATACAAGTCAAGCTATAACAGCTTCTCTAAACCCTAATAATTTAAAGAAAACTTGTATTTTTCTCTATAAGAAGGTAGATCAAACAGACTTCTGTTTTTCTAATAGTTACATTACTTTTACATGATAAATGATATAGAAGATTGCCAGAGCCCAAAAAATACGGAAAACCCGGGAAAATCGCATTAGGAAGAACGAGTAAAAAAACGTGCGAATTTCCTCACCGATTATTCAATCATTTTGTATTGTTCAATTTAATACATTTGAAGTTTGTTGTAGGGAAGAGCAGACAGTCTACGTAACAAACATAAGAGAATCTTATCGATCAAAAAACTGGCAATAGTTGATACAAGGGATGCTGCAGGGGACAACTGTTCAAGTCTCAGATCTTAGTTCGAACAGATATAACAGTTCTTAAACATTAAATTCTGTAAACATAAAATAACAAGTGCCAGTCGCCGCCATACACAATATTAGATAAACGTAATTGTAATATAAACGCTCAATTATAAACGAGCAATTTAAAAAATTATTATCCCTAATATCTGTTGGCCGTTAAATCTAATAATGAATACTAAGTAAGAAATCGTGAGGATATTGTAGTGAAGAGGTGTCGGTTGGAATCAATTGTTTTCCGATAACCAGTTACCGAATTTGTAAGTAATATTGTATAATGTTTATATAAGCTAATAAATATATTATTATAACTTTGAAGCTGATTCAAAGACATCAATATCAATATCCGCAGTAGCTCCCTTTATGTACATCATATTGAATAGAAATGTTCTCCACTTTTTCCAACTGTGTAGTCCATTTCTCATGGTACAGGTATTAGCTAGATGTCTTACAATACACTAGTGCCACCGGTTTATCATTTAATACATCTGTGTCATCTGAAAAACTTTGCTGACGACAGTTACCTTCCTTCTAGTCGAGCGGTCAAGTTAAAGCAAGCAAGTAGATGACAAATGGCACTCAAGTGCCGCTTGGGGAAGGAAACTTGAAGTAAACAGTTCGCCATGCAATAGGTCTTGTTCATCTGAACAACTTTGCAGCCAACTTTTGATCTGGTCGGCATTGCGATATTGGAATGAGTCAATCAAGTCGACCACCAACAGCATTTAAAGATGTGCCCACCGCCACATCAACAGTCTAATATTGTCACAAAACACACAGGTGCCTTATTTTATTTATATCCTGCTCTCCTCATATAGTGTGTGAGAAATAAAAAAATATATAATGGAAAAAAAGTTGAACGATCCGGGACTTGAACCCAGTACTCTGGCATTCATTCATTACGCAATGTCAAAAATAAACTAATTTCTTCCAACATTTCTGGTCAAAATTATATGAGGTTTCATACGACCTTGAAAGTGCAGAATATCTAGACGAATCGATTACTCTTCGATCACCAATCCTCTTAGCCGTGATCGTCTAGTGGTTAGGACCCTACGTTGTGGCCGTAGTAACCCAGGTTCGAATCCTGGTCACGGCAATGGCTCCAGCAGTCATTGTCACGGAGAGGTTATCTTTTTTTTTTACTTCGGCGTTCAGTTGTGAAATACAAACCGTAGGGTAGACGCTCCTATAGTTGCGGAACTTTAGAAGCGTTTGGTTCCTTTAGTTGTACAGTTATACCTCGATATCGCGTAAGTGTCACTTTTGACTTCTATCGTCAATATCGCGCTAATAACAATTGAATCATACAAATTAATATTACCAATAAATGGGGGATTAGCTCATATGTCCGATGGTGATATTAGTTTGCTTGTTTGAATGATAATTTGCGGGAAATCGACGATGGAAGTCAAAAGTGACAGTTACGTTATATCTAAGTATACCTGTACGTAACATATGGAATACACAACTATAGGAACCTAACGCTTCTAACGTACCGCAACTTTAAGAGCGTTTACCCTACGGTTTGTATTTCACAACTGAACGCTGCACGATGAAATGGAAATCAAAGGCTACCGTTCAATAGTGCGCCAGTGAGCTTCTATAATTTCAAGCGCAATGCTCTTAGATAGTATTGTTAAAAAAAGACTTCATGAAAAAAAATCAAAAGGTCTTCTAAATAGGAATGTTTAATATCCTAAATACCATTTCTGCTTACTGGCTGACATACAACTTATGTGGCCTTGTAAACTCTATAAGTGCTCATAAATAGCATGTAAGTGCCTAAGAGCCATCTTTGTTTCGTTAGTCGGTTAGTCCTTTTGTATTCATACAACAATTAAAAAATGGACTGTGCACACTTAGAATACCTAATTTTACATGTGACGGAACCCATCTTTGACATAAAGAATGAGACGTAAACAAACATGTCATGTAAAATTAAGTGCTCCGAGACTGAAAAGTTCGTTACTCGACGACGAAAAGAATCTTTGATTGAGCTGAATTTTGCGTCGATTATGACTCAATTTTATGTCAAAATTGACGCTCGTATATGTCAGTCTGAGAGCACCTAAATTTACATGATTTTTTTTTTCTGAATGTGTGGCCAGTTCCATATGACCTTGAAAGTGCAGAATATCTACACCATTCGATTACTCTTCGATCACCAATCCTCTATAGCCGTGATCGTCTAGTGGTTAGGACCCTACGTTGTGGCCGTAGTAACCCAGGTTCGAATCCTGGTCACGGCAATGGCTTTAACAGTCATTGTCACGGAGAGGTTAGATTTTTTTTGTCTGAGTCCAGGCACTATAACAGCAAATTAATATGCATGACGTGATTATCTCACTACCGAAAACATCGTAGCAAACCCACTGATTGTATGTTTCACAACTTGTGCCGCCATATTGCGTAGGTATAATATTGCGGATTGCGCACATTATAAGTCCAGTTATAAGTACGAAAACGCCGTTAAATCGTATTGGTGTATTCGGCGCACTTATTCCTTGGCTCATAACGAAAATATGCACAGAAGACACCAAGACGACACAACGTCAAAGTGCGCTGATATTAGCGATTCCGCACTTTTGAGAACACCAGTTTTAGCTGCAAAATACAATATAGAAACTGAATTTCACAATATAACGCAACGACCAGTTTCAAGCCTAAAGCACGTTATTATTAGTATAAGCTTGCATACAAGTCGTTGCATGCAGTGGCCGGTGAAATAATTCATCAAGATTGGTCAATGTATGTTCGGTTGAAATATTTCCCTCTGAATTTATCGTAAGAACAGGTGAACTGTAGTAGGAAGGAAATTCACAAGAAGTCTTTCAATGTAAAAATAATTCATTTAGGTATTTGAATAAAATATGCTTGTTTGGACTTGAAACAATGTCAATCTTCAATTGAACCTCCATCCGCAACGTGCGCCAGGTTCTTATTTTACCATTCAGGTGCATATTCCTTCAGGTGTGGGACAAATTTAGTCTGAGGTCAGCTGTGCTCAAACGGCGGTCACAGATAACCTTGAAATTGCATAATATCTACTCGATGTGATTGTCCATCCATTACCATTATTCTGTAGTCATGATGGTTTAGTGGCTATGACGCTACGTTGTGGTCGTAGTAACCCAGTTTCGAATCCTGGTCATGGCACTGGCTCCCGCTGTAATCCATTTTCACGAAGAAGTTGAAAGTACGATTAGGTTATAAGAAAGTCAAATCAAAGCTATACCCTTGAATGGTGTGATAAAATAAGGTACACCGGGGCAAATGGGAATACGGGGTAAGTGGGAACGGTGGATATTAACTCATTCTAAAAGAAATTTCTAGGGTCATAACCCCTCCTGACAATTAAAGATATAGTTCCAACGCTTACATTGTATATCAAAGTACCATTTGAATTCGCTGGTTAACATACGACTTATGCTAAACTTGTAAACTATATAAACCATCGTAAATAACATGTAAATGAAAACAATTAAGTACTTCATAACTGTAATCGGATTTAAAACGGGCATACGTTCTGCGTAAAAAAACGCGAGAAAAAACGGTGTAAATTCTAAAATCCGTGCGAACCAAAAATAATCGCGTAAATCTGCTTAAATAACCTTAAAAAAACAACAATTGAAGTTTAAACTTGTTTTGAGTAAAATATAACCGAATAAGGACACCCACTTAAATTCCGAAAACCGCTCGAAAACAATCGTGTAAATTTCGGAATCCGCATAAATCCTAAAAACCGCATAAAAAAGCTGCGTTACAACCGACTCCAGCGTATTTGTCAAATCATTGCGAGCCCCAACAAACAATTTGAGCTGATTAAAGGCTGAATAAGCGATTTTTTACTCGAAGAAGTATATTTTTGCCTGAATAAGTTCTTATTCCACTTCCAATGTTTGTTGGGGGATTACGTTTTCCTTTTTCAAAAAAGCAGAACTCCTTCCATATATGAATTTAGATCAAAATAATTGACTGTTTCATATGACCTTGAAAGTGTAGAATATCTACACCATTCGATTGCTATCCAATTACTAATCCTCTATAGCCGTGATCGTCTAGTGGTTAGGACCCTACGTTGTGGCCGTAGTAACCCAGGTTCGAATCCTGGTCACGGCAATGTCTCCAGCAGTCATTGTCACGGAGAGGCGATCTTTTTTTATTTCTCCAGAAGAAACGCTTATCGTATCGGTCCTATACCTACTGTGACTTGTATTTCACAACCTTAAGCAACATGGTGATAAAAGAAAATCAAAGCTACCGTTGAATGGTGCTCCGATGTGTTTTCACATTTGTGTCAAATATTCTTCTTCTTATTTTTTTTAGCCAAATATCCCCCAAACTAGAATTTTACATTGCCAACTGACTGTGACAATACATTATGTCCAGATTATTTTATTAAAAAAATAGAATGGACCGGGATTTGATCTCACTACTCTCGGCATTCTCTTAACAATGTTAAAAATGGACATGATAAAAATAAACGAAATGCATCTAAGAGTGTTTGTCAACGTAATTGTTTGACCTTGAAAGTGCAGAATGTCTACACCATTCGATTGCTATTCAATTACTAATCCTCTATAGCCGTGATCGTCTAGTGGTTAGGACCCTACGTTGTGGCCGTAGTAACCCAGGTTCGAATCCTGGTCACGGCAATGGCTCGAACGGTCATTGTCACGGAGAGGTTAGATTTTTTAACAAAATTGCGCAGTTGCCATACGTTAGAAGCATTAGGTTCCTATAGTTGTTTATGGAGTACACAACTATAGGAACGCTTCTAACCTACCGCAACTGTAGGAGCGTTTACCCTACGGTTTGTATTTCACAACTGAACGCAACACGATGACACGGAAATCAAAGGCTACCGTTAAATGGTGCGCCAATGAGCTTCTGTAATTTCAAATGCAATGCTCTTATAAAGCAAAGTTAAAAATAGCCTTCATGAAAATAAAATCAAAAGGTTATCTAAGTAGGAATGTTTTATATCCTAAATACCATTTTAGCTTACTGACTGACATACAAACTATGTAGGCCTTGTAAACTCTGTAAGCGCTCATAAATAGCATGTAATTGCCTAAAAGCCATCCTTGTTTCGTTACACGATTAATCCTTTTTTAATTCATACATCAATCAAAAAATGGCGGCCAAAAAATGAACTGTAGCCAATTCCATATGACCTTGAAAGTGCAGAATATCTAGGCGAATCGATTACTCTTCGATCACCAATCCTCTATAGCCGTGATCGTCTAGTGGTTAGGACCCTACGTTGTGGCCGTAGTAACCCAGGTTCGAATCCTGGTCACGGCAATGACTTCAACTGGAAGCCATTGTCACGGAGAGGTAGTTTTTTGTTTATTAATTTCAAGCAGTATATCCGGGCTTGCGACGGCCAAAGCTAAATCTCATCTTCCAACGCAAGCGCGAGGCACAAGCTTCACCACACATCACTGTCGCCCGACCGAGTGGTGAGCAGGTAAGCAGGTAATGATTCTGATGGAATCCTGGGGGGCCTCATTCCGTAAGTCGAAACGAATCTTTTTTTTTTGTATGAACGCTTGTATGATAAAGTTAGTCATTTCGACTTGCGAATTTAGGCCTTTGATTTCATTCCTACATCGAACGGCAAGCGTCTCACTTATTCAACGAACAGATCGCTGGGTGGAGTTACCCTCTCTCTCTCTCTCTCGTTGTCATGTTGCTTTCCCTCGCCGTTGTGAAAACATCGTCAGCTGTTTGAGGTTAAGCATACCGTCGGACGATGGTTGATTGATATCAACAATGTAGCAGTTTTGCTTGGAAATAGGATTTCCTATCACCTTGAATAAATATTTTGAATATTAAATGCTTAGATGTGTATATCCGTCAACTACTTAACGTTTTATATTTTATTCAGAAAGGCATTGAACATGTAGTCCAACTAAAACAGTTGAATTATCAATTGCAAAGCCTCTTCAACCTACTGTGCACCTTTCGCTGGTGGGGCGCATAGACTTGAATTTCACAACAAGCTGCAACGGGTGAGCTAAAAATAAAACCTACGAAAGTTTGCAAAACTGCACTGTAGAGCGATGAAATGCTTGTGAAACAAAATTCCGGTTACTTGTTACAGTTACGTTCGAAAGCGTTTCAAATTTACTTTCTTTAGTATTCTGATCGTAAAAGGTGGATTTGGGCTTTCACTTAATTCATTTGCAACAGCTCTAAACTTACAACTCCCGGTAGCCGTGATCGTCTAGTGGTTAGGACCCTACGTTGTGGCCGTAGTAACCCAGGTTCGAATCCTGGTCACGGCAATGGCTCGAACAGTCATTGTCACGGAGGGAGTGTATCTTTTTTTTCTGTCATCACCTAAAATTAATTAACCAATATTTTTGCATGTTGATGTGGGTAATGTAGGGATTAAAAAAATATCCACATTAGGCTCCGGCGAGATTCGAACTCACGATCTCCTGTTTACTAGACAGGCGCTTTAACCAACTAAGCCACGGCGCCGTACGGTGACAATTGTTGCGTGGTGTGCGACATTTTTATTCGAATTGAAGAGTATAATTTATAATCCTATTCCACTACCTGTTATGTCAGCGAATGATACCAGACGCCTGTAAGCAAACTGTAGATTATGTGATCAGTTAACACAGCAAGTGGGGAATAATGCTTTAATACTTTCTTGGCAGTCAATTAAAATGTATACCGCATGCCGTGCTATGCTGGAGTATGCCAGACAGACACCTATGCATTCGTATATTTTTTTTTCAGTTGAGCAGTCTAGCTATAGATCGTTTCTTTAAGCGTTGCTATGGAAAAAAATGTGTTTGACAGAAAGTGGGCCTAGTGTTTACGGTTCGGACTTCACAAAATGTTCCAATGATGGTCTGATCAGCAATGATACTAATGTGCGAGCGCGTGGGAAAAATGCGCGCAAATTGAATGTGATGGATCTTATAGCGAATTTGTTTATTAGCCAGGTTGGGCTAATGGTTTATAAGAGGATACAAACATTTTATATATTTGTTGCATTTGCCCTCAATGTGATCTTTAAAAGTTAATTTTTGGTCAAGTACTAATCCATGATATTTCACTTGGTTTGACCATGAAATTGGAGCTCCGTTCATAGTGACTACTAATAGGTTGCAAAAATGGAGCTCTAGGCTTATGTGGAAATATTATAAGTTGAGTTTTGGAAGTGTTGGGAGAAATCTTCCATTTTTGTAAATAAGAAGAGAAAATATCTAAACTTTTCTGCATTGGTAACTCTTAAAAATTGATGAGTAGTTGAATGTCCATAACAAAATCCAAACTGCTCATCTGCAAAAATTGAGTTCGTATTGATGTAAAGCATCATTCTGTTTCAAATAATCTTTTCAAAAAGTTTACTTATTGAAGAAAGCAAACTTATTGGACGGTAGCTAGAAGCTTCAGTTGGATTTTTATCCGGCTTCAAAATTGGAACAACTTTTGCATTTTTCCATTTATCAGGAAAGTATACCAAACGAAAACATCTGTTAAATAATTTTACTAAGATACTCTTTGGGAGTTTTTTTTAATGAGGATATAGAAAATATCACCTGGAGCTTTCATATTATGAAACTTTTTAGTTATAGATCTTACTTCGTCCAAATCAGTCCCCCAGGGATCACGGCATGGTTCACAAATGCGCATCTGTACATTCAGTTGGTGAGTTTATCCCATAGATTGCATTTTTTGAATTAATGCAGGTGTTAACTAACGTAGTTTGTTTCGGTTGCACTTGGGATACGAAATACCAGCACTGCATTTAAAAACACTTAAGGTATCCATGAGAATAATTGTTATGAAACGTTACAGAAATTTACTTTCTCACTGTCACTGTTTCTTCACTTCATTGAATAGGGTCGTATCTACATCTTCACTTAAATAGCAAATAATGTATACCTACAGACAGGCTTAAAAACGGAAAATAATATATATTTTCTGAATAAATTTCGTGACATTGAAACTGGTTTTCTCACTCGTTAAAAATATCTTGTTTGCGTTTTATGTGATTTGATATATCGACGCCTAAATTTACTATAACATGTTCCGTCCATATCTCCGAAACTAGTTGACCTTTCCTTAATATAAAAAGCTTTATAAACGATCATTTTATTTTTCATTTGGAGTTGAACACAATCCTGTTTAGTGGGAGACGTGAAACACGTCTTTCAAACTTTGGAAATTTCTCGTTCCAAACCTGAAAAAAATCATAGATTTTATTCAGTGCGAACACGTTTTAAATAACTTTTTTCCCTTAAAAGTGCCCATCTTGAGATGTATGAAAGAGTTGTAGATAAATGGTATGTCTACCTGTAGAAAAAGTTTTAAAAGTAGAAATAAATGGTATGTCTACCTGTAGAAAAAGACTTAAATATTTCCTTATGAAAGCTCATTTATTTCTCTACAACAATTTCCTTCGGCAACATTTTTGTAGGACTTAACATTATGGAGTTATTTTTTTTTTAATATGATTACAAAAAAGATCTGCCCTTTCCAAATGTTGGTCTAGATTTTTTTTAATGAAAATAAGTATGCAAAGTTGGTTAAGTAGACATAATATATACACCTCACAAAGTTTTATTGAAATCTGAGAGGGTGCTGCCAACCATTTGTCGAGTAAGCGTGAAATTCGTCATGTTTTCGTTTCCAGTGCACACAGCTAAAAAAAAGTAGTGTAAATTTCAGTTTAAACTATAGATCGTGTAAATTTATGAGAGATTCACCAGTAAAATTCAGATTTTTTTTTCTGTTCAGCTCCGGTCGATGAATTCGTTTGCTTCGTACCAGCAAGCATCCAAACAGGTCGTCAAATCAGAATCAGATGGACAATGCACGTGTTTGAAATCTGTACACGCATGTTTGAACCAAGTTCGAAAAATGATATACAATGAGACGTCCAATTGTCCTCAGATCCGCACAATCACAACATTTAGGGCTATCGTCAAGCGGAAACTATGTGTTGGCGCGCTTACCCTACTTATACTATATGGCTGAAGATGACGACGTCTCGGTCGGGTGCGTTGGCTCTTTTTTTGGCTCATTTGCAAACAGCTGGGTGGACCCGGTTGCCAAAAGGGCAAGAAAAACTGGGCTAAAAGTGCGCCCGCTAGCACCAGTTTTCTTGTGAGAAATAACAATCTCACTCAGTGCCGCCAGAACCAAAATACCCGCAAAGTTTGGCGGTATCGGAGAGGATGGACTGCTTCGTTGGAGGCTCATCGCTGATTCGGATCTGGGAATCAAAACGGAGAAGATCAACTTCAGGTTCCCAGATAATTTCCAGCGCCTTGATGGATTCATCGGGGTTGAAGTGGACCTGTTCGTCGTTGAGACCTTGAAGCACCTCAAGCCGATTTGAAGTCCATTTTCGCAGTTCAAATCCACCTTTTTTCAGCAGTTCGTCGAGCTCTGTACGTAGACGAATCGCTTCTTCGACAGATTGGGCATCACCAACGAAGTCGTCAACGTAAAAATTCTTCTTCAACGCTGGGCCACCCTTCGGGTATGCAGCGCCTTTATTTGCTGCTAGTTGCTGGAGAGTACGTGTCGCTAAGTAGGATGACGGGCCCAAACCATACGTAACGGTCAGTAGTTCGTAGACTTGGACTGGAGATAACTTGGAGAACCGCCACAGGATACGCTGGAACGATGTGTCGTCCGGATGGACAAGTATCTGTCGATACAGCTTGGCAATGTCGGCGACTAGAGTGATCACAAAAGTACGAAACCGCAGAATGATGTCCAGAAGATCGTCCTGCACCACGGGACCCACGCAAAGAGCTTCATTGAGAGAGAAACCGGTAGAAGTGTTCGCTGAGGCGTCAAACACAACCCGGACCTTGGTCGTTGTACTTGCTTCCTTAATTACGGGGTGGTGGGGCAGATAGTAAGCGGGAGCATTTTCGTCGTCCGCTTCGACCAACCGCATGTGGCCGAGGGAGATGTACTCCTTAATGAACTGGTGGTATTCTTCTTTAAATTGAGGTTCCGTTCCAGGCATATTTCTAGGTACTCGAACCGCCGATGGGCGTTGTCTCGGGAGTCTCCGAGCATCACATCGAAATCCGGCTTTCGGGGATACCGAACTATGTATCGATGATCAGAATTTTGTGACACGGTAGACTGGTACAGGGATTCACAGCGCCGTTCTTCCACTGAGTAGTTGTCCGTGGTTGTCAACTCTTGACTCTTCCAAAATCGCTCCATGATGTCCTCCAGCGAAGTCATCGAAACCTCGACCGCATTGCACGAGATAGATGATACCGATGTCTGTGTGACTGAGCTAGCGTTCGCCGAACCAGCTACAATCCAACCGAAGACGCTGTTGTCCAGAAGTGGAAGGTTTCTGTTAAGCTGAATGCGATCGGAGCTGGGGAAGAAGGAGTGCTCTCACGTTTTAGAGAGGTGCCACTTAAAACGTAGTCGTTGAGGGCCAGTGGTCGTTTACGCCCAAAGGAAATAACAGAGCATTTAGAAGCATTTAAGACCATACGGTTCGTCTTGCACCAAGCTGTGAAGGTCTCTAGTTGTTCTTGAAGAAAGAAAGCGTCACTTGGTTTGTTGATAGCATAATATAGCTTAACACTCCGAATAGGGTGGGTTAACAACTTTACGCCGACTACGAAACCTCCGAAAAGCGTGTAACGGCAAGTTCGCAACAACATAACTTCGTCATTTCTTGATGAATTTCAAAAATTGTGGTAGCTCTAGACTTCCTAGGGTCTGTAGATTACTTTGATCTTAAAAATATTGAAAATAGGGTCGTCTAGAGAAAAAAGTCGTTACACGTTTTTTTAAGGTGTGTTTATGGGCTTTGCAAGTGGCTTAAGATCTATAATTTAGATTAATTAGCACAAATGTTCATAATTAGCCAGAATACAGTAATGGTTCCTACATATGGATCCTGAAGACAGCGGAACGGTCCTCCGAAAGATTCGGAACATCCGTAAAAGTGGTCAATTCACGAACGTGATGCTATAGCTCCGTGTTTTTTTTTTTTTTTCGAAAACATTAGGAATTGTGATATTAGAAAGAATTTGGGGTCGTGACATAAATATGGACCTGGATGGCCATGGGTCCGTCCTACGTAAGATACGGAACAGTCGTGAAAGTGGTCAATCGACAAAACTGATTCTAGAGATTCGTTTTTTTTTTTTTTTAATCATTTTTGAATTGTGATATAAGATAGAATTTGGGGTCGTTACAAAAACATGGACCCATGGCCATCGAACCATCCTCTGGAAGATCCGGAACCTCCACAAAAGTGGTCAATCTATGAATCTGATCCTGATCCAAGAACTGTAATATTAGAAAGAATTTTGGGTCGATACATAAACAGTGGCCCGAATGACCTTGGGACTGTCCTCCGCTACATCCATAAAAAGGTCCATCCATAAAACTGATCCTAGCGCTCCGCAGTTTTGTTTTGATATTAGGAACTGTGATATAATAATGAATATGTGGTCGTGACATAAACATGACCCGGATGGCTATGGGCATCAGCCAATCAACGATCTGATCTTGTTTATATGAAATTCCTCTACATTTTTGTAAACAAAGTGTTCAGCATCAGCTGGGGATTTCAAAATGGCTGAAGCTTAGCCAAAAATCTTGAATTGAACCAGTTAACTTTAACTGCGTATGTGTGTCCATGCACATTTAGCAATACAGTTGAATTCGTGCAACCTTGTGGTGTGAAGATCTAGCCCTCACGTATGTGTTGGTAGAGAGAAAAATGTAAACATTTCAGAAGAAGATTAAAAAAACACGGAGCTCTAGAATCAGTTTCATGGAATTAGTACTTTTATGGATGTTCCGAATCTCGCGAAAAATGGTCTCATAGTCATCCTGGTCCATGTTTATGTCACGATCCCAAATTATTTCTTATATCACAGTTCTTAATATTTTTTGAAAAAAAAAAAACTGTGGAGCTCTAGGATCAGTTTCATGGATTGACCACTTTTACGGATGCTCCGGATCTTCCGGAGGACGGTCTCATGGCCATCCAGGTCCATGTTTATGTCACGGCCCCAAATTCATTCTTATATCACAGTTCCACGTGTTTTCAAAAAAAAAACTGTGGAGCTCTAGGGTCAGTTTCATAGATGGACCACTTTTAGGGATGTTCCGGATCTTTCGGAGGACGGTCCTATGGCCATCTTAGTCCATGTTTATGTCAGACTCCAAATTCTATCTTATATCACAGCTCTAAATATTTAAAAAAAAAACGCATAGCTCTAGGATCAGTTTCATAGATTGACCACTTTAACAAATGTTCCGGATCTTCTGGAGGACCGTTCCGTTGTCTCCAGGATCCATATGTAGGAACCATGACTGTATTCTGGCTAATTGTGAACATTTGTGCAAATTAATCTAAATTATAGATCTTAAGCATTGTAAGGAGAGCCCATAAACACAGCTTCAAAAAAACGTGTAACGAATTTTTTCGCCTTTTAAAAAAGTAGACGACCCTATTTTTAATCTTTTTAAGATTAAAATAATCTAGAGACCCTAGGAATTCTAGATGTACCGCAATTTTTTTTTTTTAAATTCATCAAGAAATGACTAAGCTATGCTATTGCCAGTGCTGTTTATTTTCATATCATTCGATTGAAGATAATCTGATGAACCAATACCTACAACCATTCTATCAATTCTGTGAAAACGAATTCTCACATGACAATAATTTATTATTATTATTATTATATTTATTTATTAGTGACACTTTATCACTTCTGTGACATTCGTGTCGCGCCATAATTTGAACAACCCCTTTCTCATGCCAGCTCATCGTCACTGTCAATTGAGTCACTCACTATCATTTGATATACGAAAGTAGAGTATGGAAGAAACCCAGCAAAATGGTCCCGAGTAGACAAGTCCAATGTCGTATTTTGTCAGGTTAATTTTGGGTTTATGCCCTGTAAAAGGATGAGGGGCTTGTGATGATTTGTCAAGTGCCGCTATGATTTTTTTTTTGCAATTTGATAAAATTGTAGTTTTTCTCCAGTTCATTGATTTGAAAGGTTCATGCGAGTTAATTTCACGGAGCCGTAAATTGTAGTTTTATCATAATTTTAATATTAGCATAAAATAAAATAGTAATTTTAAATTCGCTTTTGTAATGCTAAGGTAAATAGTTTGCTTTGAGTGTAAAGTTAATTTATAAGAAAGTTCTAACAGTTTTTTTTTTGCACTTCGAAACTTGAAGGGTCATACCTCTAACATAGTAGCAGTGACAGTGTCGCATGTCCTAACAACAACTGCCTGCGACTAGTGTTCGAGGGGCCGACAGGGCTGAATACGGGTCAATACTAACAAAACTCTAACACTAACATGACCCCGAAACTAACGTTCATCCATTGCACTAATAGTTATAATGTAGTTGTACTTTCATAATAACCCATCTATCACAGACAAACAGACATAACACTCGGTTGGACAGGTTGTTCATCGAATACGCATTTGACGGTCAATTCGGGTGTTTTTGGTTGGTGGTGCCGCCAACTGTGGCACGCACGGTCGGTTCCCTTGCGTTTGACGTCTGCACACTAGCGCCATCTGTTAAGCGTACTATCATGATACTCAACAGATGGCGGTAGTGTTTTAGTGACTATGTTTTGTGGAGAAAAATATTAAATGTGTTATTTCTGTTTGTCTGTGCATCTATGTTTCTTTTTCGTTGTGTGTGTGTGTGTGTGTGTGTGTGTGTGTGTGTGTGTGTGTGTGTGTGTGTGTGTGTGTGTGTGTGTGGGGGGGGGGGGGGGGTTAATGTAACCAATACTAATACCTTTCTTTCTGTTCTTTTATTCGTTTTCTATATCCCTTCACCATCACCCCATATCACATCGTTTTGACGAGAGATGACTTACTTGCATGGTGCATGCCCAAGTCGTACTACAGGATAATATGTTGAGCGTGGTTCTATCACAAATCGATAGAACTGAGGAATAATGAGGTAAATTGTACACAGTATTTTAAAGGAGCCAACTCTAAGCAGGTAATAATAGCAATTAATAATCAAACAACCATAAAAAGGTAAGAATGAATTTATTTATTTTAAATACAGTAATGACCCGATTTTGTCAGCCCATCCGCGCTTCAGATTTTTTTCTTTCAATAATTTCACATAATCATAAATCTAAATTTTTCTCATTCGTCATTCGTTAAGAGGGATATTTAAAGTATACTTTGGTGCAATAGGTTCAAGAAGATTACTGAAAAAGGGCTTGGGTTTTGTAGAACATTGGAAAACATTTTCAAAAAAGGGGGTTGACAAAATCGGGACATTACTGTATTCCATTTACATTTACATGATTTATCACATATTTCCGGAGAGCTTCGAGGTTGGAGCGTAGTTGCTTTTGTAGATGGGCACGTCATTTGTCGGTTTCTCGCGGATTGGGGCTCAGTCTGGAAAAACTGATAACACAAACAGGTAGAAGAATAGTTCCTCTATGATTTGTTATAGTTTGTTTGCAGGATTGTTCTTTTGTTCGCGGGAGGCCGACGATTGACGTGTTTGTTTGCAGGGGCGATTGCGTCCAGATCTCGGGGTTCTCCGGATTTATGGTCGTAATCTAATACACACAGTTGATCACAATACGAGCCTAAAAGCTGCAGTGACCTAGTGAGCACCATAGCTCGAGTCGTCTGAAAGTATTGTGTATCGCATGGAGAGCCCAACCGAGATTCTAGCCTATTAAGACTGCAGTTGGTCAACTCTCAAAAACCAAAAAAAAAAAAATTTGGGTTTATGTCGGGTCAATATCGGGTTGTAGTTTAGTAGAAGTTATGTTGGCTAAGCTTTTTCGCCGGAATGTCGACCAGAGCTCCGTTTATGTGTAGGTTACACTCAATTGAATGATATCAAGCGTATCTCAAATGAGAATGATCCATGCCTTCGTCAAATGACTAAGCAACTGATATCACCCATTCGAAGGAGGTCCCCTTTGATAGCGGATAGCTGCTTTTCTATTTTCATCAAAAAGTAGAAGGGTCTGTGCACGAACGGAAGCTTGACGTAGGATCGCTAATGCACGGTACAAATGTGAAGAGCATTTAGTTCTTTTAATTAATCATATCGCCCGGCCATTTTCCACAGAGATGGCGCTGTTCCACTGGTAGGAAGTGATAAAAATCCCCATAATGAAATTGAGGTTCAGGTTTAAAAAATTGAACGACCTAATGTAATTAGTCAGGGACTTTATCGTTCAGTTTTCCCGGAGATTATTGTTAAACATATGCTACAATTAAATAAAAAGGGTTTTTTTTTCCATACACTTTTAAACCGCTTTACCACCAGTCCCCAGAGAGCCAAAAACATTCAAATTTGAGAGTGAACATTCTTTCTGACGAGCTCAATCTCTCGACATGCCATGTATTTTGATGACACTCGATTTGTGATTTCCCTTTCACAGATTACAAAATAGAGTACCTGACATTACAAAACATGTTATCTATAACATCCGAAGATACTTTTTGCCCCGCCCCATTCATAAAAATCGGCGGGAAATTATGTGAGGGGTGAGCTATTTTGTGTGTTGAATCTGTAAAAAAGGAGGGACTTCGAATATTAATCTAAATGCAGATATAGAGGTACCAGCACGTTTTGCACTGCACTGTCTTCTGTGAACAATTAACGGAAACAGATTGTGCGTAGTTTCCGATAGACGGCACATGAATGCAGAAGCTTGACAAAAATTTTAATTGATCGATCTCTGTCGCTTCAAAGCGTAGATGACATCCATGGCAGCTTACGCTTGGCGTGTTCAGTGTAGGTGACAGCATCACGGATCACATTTTCCAGGAACACTTTCAGCACACCTTGTAGACCGGAGATACGTTTGACACCGGCACGGCGAGCCAGACGACTGCTTTTGCTGCTTCTTCTGCCTGTTCACCATGGCGTCCGAAGCGAAAATGAGTTGAGGCTAGACAGCAGCGTTGTTTTATATCTTTTCTGGTTAAAGCAGAATGATGTGGTACTCGATAATGACGACTGGGTTTGGGAAGAACGTTTATCTCATGAAAACAATTATCACTTTTTATTTGTACATCGGACATTGCTTGAAATTACAACTTTTTCAATAGTTTCTTGTTGAAAATCATCAGTCGGAAGCATTGCGTAGAAATATTTCTGATCGATTGGTGATAAAATTAATGAAATTGGTCCAGGGGCAGCTGAGTTATTAATGTTGAAAATCTTTCATAATTTTGTTTCATGTTCCATTTTCGGTTTCCACAAAGTGTACCCTAGTATAGAAATTGAAGACGTAGTCCTACGTCAAAAATTTCAATTGATTTTGAGAACTTACAGCACTGGCTATTGCAAACTTGCCGTTACACGCTTTTCGGAGGCATCGTATTCGGAGTGTTAAGGTCGTCGTAAGATTTTTTGTGGCATTTAAGGACGTTGTTAACATCGTTCATGTATAGCAGGAAAAGGAATGGTCCAAGATGACTGCCTTGCTGTACCCCGGACTTAACAAGAAACGAAGACGAAACATGATCACCAAGCTTGACGGACATTTTCCGTCCAGTCAGGTACGAGTGCAGCCAACAGTGAGGGTTACCATCAATTCTTAATCTGTTAAACTTGGCCAGGGCAATTTCGTTATCCATTTTATCGAAAGCAGCCGACAGATCCGTATAAATCACATCTACATGCGAGCCTTTTCTCCATTTGGCGAACGACGAAAGAAGTAAATGTCACAAGGTTGGTGGTAGTCGACCGTTTGGGAACAAATCCATGTTGATCTGATGAGAAATATTGCGAGCATTTCGGTGATAAGAAGTTAATGACCAGAGCTCAACTGTCTGATTCATATGATACATGTCCAATGAGTTTTCAACTTACAACCCAATGGGCTCTTTAGCACGTTGAGAGATTTTCCAGGGCACATCTAGAATACTTCCAAGAAACCTCCAAAGAAAATTATGCGAAAATCGCAAATCTAACTGAATTGTCTTTTTTCCGGATATTTGCAGGTGGTGATCAATTAGTAGAGCTGAACTTTCGAGGCATATTCCCCTATGCAATGCATGCATTGCGGTGTAATGATACGGCAACGGCAGGTGGCGGTGGGAGCTCTACAGGCGGTGCCTTAGCCAATAGCGGAACAAGCGGAGTAGCAGGCATCGCAGGCGGAGGAGGAGGCGTGAGCGGTACCAATATGGGTGGAAGTACATCAATACTTCAGCTTCAACAACAGCAGCCATCACAACCGCTGCTTCAACCTCAGCAGCAGCAGCAACAGCAACCTCCACAATTGCCGAAAGGTGGTCCGGTGCGGATAAACGGTATCAAAGGGTACCAGAATAGAACCAACCATATCATCTACTGTCCGCCGTTATTGCGCTCCAAGGACGACTGCACGGCGGTAGTCTATTTTGGTGGAGATGTTCAGGTATGCATTCTTTAGGGAATCATTGAAGTTTTAAACGTATAGTACTTCATCTTGAATTCAGGACATCCCGGAGAAAATGGAAACGAATAGGGACAATAAGAACTACATCAAGTGGAACCTGGAGAATACGGCCCTGCTTTTGAGGGATTCATTCCCTCGGTCGCATATCGTTGTGGTGCGGCCGATGCGTATGGAATATAGCACCTTCAGTTGCTTCGACAACTTCGTACGGGGCAACAATGCTGGCATTCCTGATCACACTCCGATGCACTTCTCGTTGCAGCATTTAGAAGAGTTAGTACCACATGGGGGAAATATGTCAAATCTTATCTATTAATGTATCTGATTTTCCTACAGATTGCTAAACAATTTGACTAAAAAGCTGACAAAACCTGTACTAGAACCGGATCTTCTGCATAAGCTAATAGCGGCGACAAATTCTTCATTGTGTGGGACTGGATTAGAAGGAAGTCAGGACATGGACGTGGATGTTCTTCAGGTAAGACCGATTGTCTCATTACTTGCGCAAGGTAATTTAAACCGTGATTATTTCAGTCGGATGTTCAAAACAATACAACTTCGCCAGCTTCATCATCGGTAACGGGCACAGGTGCCAGCAATGCCGACATCAACGATCTTCTCTGGTGGCGCGAGAGTCTCAACCTGGACAAGGCAAACCTCGCCCTGATGGGTTTCAGCAAAGGCTGTGTCGTTCTCAATCAATTCATCTACGAGTTTCATTACTATAAGACCCTCACCCCCGACGATAGCACAATGATGCGGTTGGTTTCTCGGATAAAGGACATGTACTGGTTGGACGGCGGTCACGGCGGGGGTAAAAACACCTGGATCACCTCGCGAAGTCTCCTGGAGACACTGTGCCGGTTAGGAATCAACGTCCATGTGCACGTTACGCCATATCAGATCCAGGACGATCATCGGCCGTGGATTCGCAAGGAGGAGAAGTCTTTCACGGATTTGCTCAAACGTCTCGGTGCTTCCTTCGATCGACACCTCTATCCTAGTGAAGCCAATTCTACCAACTTGTTCACTCACTTTGAAGTACTCAATCGCTTCCGGCAATACCAGATCAACGTGTTCGCACAACAACACCTTCAGCAACAGCAACAACTGACCGCCACGAACTTGTCCACCACATTGGAGGAAAACGTTCAACTCCAACAGCAGCAACAGATACAACCGGAGTTGCATCCGGCGGAAGTGGAGGAGCAAACGGGCGCCAGTGGCGTCGAGCAAATGATTACCGGCAATGATACGGACGTAGAGGATGAAAAAATGGCTACCTCCGCCGCCGACGACGACGAAGAAGAAGAAAGTGGCACCAAGTGATCGAATGACTAAACCAGAAACTCAGCCAGCGAATTTACCGTATTTGCGACAAGTTCGCGAATCCAGTGATGAATGCTTTATAAAGGTAAGTGGAATGTTTCGATTTCGTTGAAAATCAAAACAGTTTTGATCCACGGAAGTATCATTGATAAGATTCCTTTTTTTGTTCGTTTCGCCCAACAGTCATGCTTATAAATCGTTTCATTTCGTTTTCGGCGAAACGTGTGTCGCCGTATTTGGATTGTGTGTATGTGTATAGGTGGAAATTGTACAGTTTTTAGCCTATATCGGTCAAACCAATCATGCCATTATTTTGCATAAAATTTATTGCATGGAAAGATAGATGAAAACACAGATTCATTATATTGCTTTGATGATAGTCTTTATTTAAAAACGAAAAATATTTTTTAATTAAAATTGTAATTTAGGATGCAGGAAAATACGAAAGTATATAATATATTTTATATGATTTTCCTTTAATCGTGTAATGTTTAAGTTTAGCTGGCTAGGCGAGGAAAGGCATTTTGTATCCGAGTTTTTTCGGATACAGGGTTCACAGGGGAAGACCTACTACTACTACTATTATTTCAGACTAGGCTAAGCGATACAAAATCGGAAAGAAAGTATTCAATTTGGATTGATATTTAGGAATGACAAAAGAGCTGTATTTTGCAACAACTACAAAAAAAACTGTAACAAAGATTACTTTGCACTAAATTATATCTGCTTCTATTTCGGCAACAAGAAAAAATTTACTTGAAAACAGAGATCATAGATTTTAACTGTGGAAAAACAATCAAAAACAAAACTTTTGCTGTTTTTGGATGAATGGTAAAAATTGATGTTTGCTATGGAAATTATGAATGAAAATTTAAAGCAAAAATGAGAAACTTTCACGTTTGAATCAAATAACGAGTGTTTTTCACGATTAGGATATGAAAGAAATCCTTAGTGAAGGCCATCATGAATAGGGGCCTATCTACAATACAGTTTTTGAGAGATTTTGAACCCGCCCCCTCCCTCTTTCCCTCGCGGGCATTTTCGTACGGATTTTTTTATTGTATGGACCTTGGACGACACTCGCCAACAACTGAGTAAGGTTAAGAACAAGGTTGATAGAATCCACAAATGGTCGTTGTCAAAGCCTTGTAAAATCAGCCATAATTGCGGCCATTTTGGATTCTACTAGTTTTGTCCTTGAAGTGATAGAGTAAGATTAAAACGGCCGTATTCGACGAACGATCTATTTACAGCGGGATCTTCTAGTGTTGATGTTTTGAATCGTCGTTAAGAGTCCCCCTCCTCCTTACGTTGGGTTTACCCATTATTACCTAGACGGATTACATTAAAAGATGCTGGACAGATCGTGTGATGTCAGCACTGCGTTTATTCCATTTAAGTAACCTGCGATGCTTGTGCGACTTCGCCAGACATTGACTCCGCCAATCTTAATTCAAAATGCTTTGATTTTTCTTCAACCGATTGACCAACTGTAAATGTTATCTTACAACCATTGCACACACGATACAACCGAGCATCAATTCAGTCTGGTTGTACCAAGCAGTGTGAATGGAGCATTATCAAGAATTCCAAAATTTAATAAACCCGTTGAGTATTGAGTTGGGAACCAATTTTATCTAGCTATACCTACATTGATCAATGTTTCATACGCTCAATTGAAGTTATTTCACTAATTCGGCATTTTAGGTTCGGAACGCACTCCATTGTCATCACATTACTAATACATGCAGCACAGGTAAAGTCCATACGTACAGGAAAATATAAGATAGAATAATTTATTTTCAACATACTAATTCACAATCACGCATAGCATTCATCCCCGTTACAACTAGAAATGCAATCCCAGTTTTTGATTCAGAAGAGTGGCGCTAGAAATATCATCAGTTTCGTTTAGTGTAACCTAATAGGAATATTTTTCCTTGCAAGCATTCCGACAATGTAAGCCGCCTCGAAGCCACTCGTCGGAACCATCACAGCAGTCGCAAACGCCATCGTTGACCCACGAGCTAGGAACCGATGCGTAACCTCCACGACCGGTTTGATGGCGCTTCTGGAAGCGACAATAAAATCGACCCTTTTCGCAAGCATTAGTGCCAGGCTCATCGCTCCCATCCTCGGGACAGTCGCAATAATCATCGTTCACCCTGCTCCAACTAATTTCCTCTTTTCCGTGCAAGCAACGGAACATACTGCGGGACCGTTCCGAATATGCGTCGATGTCACGCAATCGGATGCCTCTGAAAGGATTATGTGTCCTATATAAAGTTGATTGTATATCTATTATAAACTAAAAAAAACTCCTGCTTACCTCAGTATCCTCTTCTCGTAGTTGCCAACCTTCTCGACATACACGTACCGACTATCATCGGAAGGACCGTTGAACCCATTTATGCTGTTGCTAACATTGACACCAAACGCTTCTCCTCCGCCTTCGTCCCTGACGTTGTTGCCAGCATCATTCGATTCCGCTTCGTTTCCTATCGAATTAACACGATGATTATTATTAGCCTGGTGTTGAGCGGCTTCACCCCGGATGAGTACACCCGTCCCCGAATCCGTTTGCAACTGACTGATGTAGAAGATTTGGTATCCGAAAAAGACGATGGCCATCAGTAGCACTCCGAGCAAGGTCATCTTTAGCTTTTGCTTGTAGAAGGGTTTGTAGTAGATGTTGTCCCGTTTGACCCATGTTTTACGCATCCTAATTTTGCGGCCGGTTACACCACAAAGGTACAAAAATCACTTCTACGATTGGTGCCTGGCTATAAATAATGGAATTTTGAAGAACAGTGATTGAATTTTATGAAATTTGATTTCCACACAGAAATACGGAATGATACGTATTTACATTTTATGCTAGTGCCAAAATTTAATGTATTAAATTATTATTCGTTAGTGACGTTGACGTTCCGCATATGCCTCATCGACCAAAAATAACTCCCTGACGCTCAATGACGTTTATATATGGTCCGGGCCAACAGAGAGAGTTAGAAGCAAAAATCAAGAGCAAATTTTCATTACGTCGAAAGTAACGTTCGCACCAATCCGAGAAAAATAAAGTTTTGTTTTGATGATCGAAAAGTTATTCATATTTCCAATTAAACGCATGTAATCTCATAGTGATAGCAATGTTAAACATATTAAGTAGGGTTTTAATCATAAAAAGCATATCGGTAGCTTTCATGGTGGGCGTTGGCCAAATTTGGATTTTTCAGATATAATCCTAAATAGGACCTAGATTATTTAATACTCTAGTAACCTCAAGTCCGTGCTCTGTCACAATGTTTCATTGTGATTAATCAACACTCAAAGGGGTAAAATATCAAATTTGGGGTGAATTTGAAAGAAAGGGAACTTGGAGTGTAGAGCGCACTGCCCACTGGACGATTCTGAAGCCTGGCCAAGTGAGTGGGGTATGGGTTTATTTGATTGAACGTCATTTCCAATGTATATATTGATACATTCAAACCATTGGCATTTGAGATAAGACAGAGATACACAGCAAAAAAAGTTGTTGAATATTACATCGAAACTGCTGCAACCAGGTCAATCCATCGGTTGTGTAATATCACATTGTACGATGTACATCGATTTTGTGAACAAAATTACATCCATTGATGTAATATTGTATCTGCTTTTTGCTATTACATCATTATTTCATACATCAGCTTGAATTACGTTGATCGATATTACATTTTTTTTTGCTGTGTAGGATGCGGAGGGCCCGCTTAGGGGAAGCGTAACCCATGTTATGGTTTCCATTTATTAAATAGTTCAGATAGGCTGGAAATGACAGGTTCATGGTGAGAAAATGTACCATATGGGGCCCGTTCACTGATCAAAATCAGATTCACATCGTCAGACCCTGCCCAAAAATAAGGGGATTGACGATGTCTTGTCAAGTTTTATTTTGAATTTGCGTTTTGTATTTAATACTCTAGTAAATCTCGCGTCCGTGCTCATTCACAACAGTGTGAGGTGTCAATGCTCACTGGGTCATATGTCTTAGACCAGTTCCAGATTAGTTTGCTATTAATATCTTCTGCATCGCAGTTCGCGATAGATTCCTAAATATGGGTTCTCTTTTCCGACCATAATAGTGTGAGGGAAGGGGGTGAGTTCTGGATCAACAATGGAAGGGGGCCCATCGGTTTTTGTGGGCAGACCGTCCAGAGCCCATTCCTCACAGATCGGGGGCTGCTCGCGCGGGCCAACACCGTCTTCGTGTAGGTGGAAGTTTTCCCTATCCGATGATGGTGTTGGTTTGCGTGGGTGGCCTTCGCTTTGTGAGTGGGGGGCTTTGGAGCGGTTTGTTTACGAATGCTGATGGGCCCTTTTCTATTGTTGATCCAGCGTTAAACGTTCGATATGAGAGCGACTAGGGCAAATAAATAGGGAAGACAACACCATGACCCAAATAAGTAACCAATGCATGCGGCTCACACTTAACTTGTTCTATTTCTTTCTTTCTTCCTATCATGTACTAATATTAACTGCCTGAGGACAAATGGGAACACGACCAGAAACCAGAAACGAACAAGAAAAGAAGAATTAAACTTGCACCGGCAAGAGGAAACAGACAGTAAGGATCATGTCGGTTGGAGACAGCCAATGTATACTGGACGAAGCTTGTATCTAGGAAAAGTCGTATGTGCAGGAAACCGTAAGTAGGATAAGAATCGTAAAAGGTGTGTGCTTGCTTGATAAGATCCTAACTTTACTTTAAATACACGGTAGGAATCGAATATCCATTTATGATTAAGGTTTTGCCCATTTTTCAGTGGGAGTGGCAATACTCATTGATGAGTGATTTATCGTACCCATTTATTAGTAACTGTTAGCAGCTAATGATTAATTGATTTACCTATTTTAGAATTACCTATACTTCACATCAGAACCTCATTTCCTTCAATTACTACTCCGTCGCAGCACGCACCTTATATGGATCGCTAACCTTTATTTAGTTTCAGCATTTTCGACATTATAATCAAAAGGTGAGTTTTAAAAGTATAATTACCATGCATAAGTTAATGTATCAGAACCTGGACGGACACGAGCCTACCCAGGGGAGGACCCGGATACGACCACCCATGTGTGTCTAGAGTATCGCACGAGCTGACGAGTGCAACGGGAAGGACAGTAGGTGTATAGACTAGGGGGTTGGTCCCTAGATAAGCCTTCTTAGCGGAAGGCACAGCCTATGCACTGAACAATTACAATTACAATTACAAAAGCATATCGGTAGCTTTCATGCTAAAAAATATTTGTTTTTGAGTCGCTTACTGGCCCTTAAGTTTGGTGTTACTTAAGTCAACGTGTATTTACCAGGATATTCGGGAGAATTATCAATCACGTCTCCTTACGTGCAGCCCATTCATCATTTTAGGACAACCGAAATCATCTTAGCAACAAACAGTTCGATTTATTCACTTTAATAATGAGAAATCGAAACGAACGGAAGCTTGACGTAGGACCGCTAGTGGTCGGAACAAATATATTGAGCCTTTAGTTCTGTTAATTGATCGATAATCTATTATCTTAACTCTTTCCGTTTTTGAATTGGTGGCCCTGAAAAGCTGTGTGATGAAAAACTAGTGATTATTGATACCTGTAATTTTAAAAGTTTGTTTGTGACATTAAATTCTGAATGATACATTACCATAGAGAGGTCCCGAAGTTACGTGCTTTTTGGCTCAGCTCTGGTACTCTCTTCGGTCCCAAGCTAATCGATGCACCCCTCAAAAAATAGGAAAATCCACGAACCCCTCATTTTATCTGTCAAACTTCCATAGCGAATCAAAACAAACATAGTGTAGTACTAGAATTTCAACTAGAATGGGGTACGTTAATCGATTTGCTTGGGACCAATAGGCTAGTCAAGTAGTGAGCCAATTTAGAATCGTTAGTTTTCACCGGTTGACAATATCATCTGCCAGCCTCGTTCCAGAGAGATGCAACATCGTGCGTTCCTGCAAATAACCTAAATTGTCCTGACAACACTCCAATCTTGGTTCCCGGCATTATCCAACCAACGAGAGATACAGCAACACAATCTCTACGGTCAGGTAATATAGGACATATGTCCGGTCGGAGAGGACAACGGTACTGCACTTTCCCATCAAACCCTTCATCCGATTCTAGTTCCGTTTCTTGGAAATTCTGCTACAACAACCTCTCATGAACAAAAATCGAAAAACATCAGATAAGCCACCTGCTGTACCATATACGCCGGCTACAATGCCGTTTTGGTATTTACCACCTCCGACATCATCGATCCTGTATCCGAGCTATGTGGATTCACACGTTCCTCAGCAGGTGTTACCGCCATCGTACAATGTTTCTGTTCCTGCTACTGATTCTACGAACGGTTTGAATGCCGCATCGCATGCCAAGCCTCCTCCTATTTCTTTCTCGTCAGCTGCCACCCATTCAGACACACGTAAACACGATGTCGGGCTTGAATCTTCCTACTAATGCTAGCTCCAGTCGAAAACTAGTTGCTCCTGCGACCAACGAGTCAGCCGAGAAGTTCAAACAGTTTTATATAACACCATTCGAGCCTTCAACGACCGCTGAGCATATATCAAATTACATCTGTAGCAAAACCGGCTGGACTAAAACTTCGTTTCGATGTCAACCACTAACTCCCGCTGCTAAAAAGGGAAGTCCTTTGAGCTTTGTATCCTTCAAAGTACTTGTTTTGGATAACCTAATTTTCACTAACACCGTTACCAAAAATGGATTCTGGTCCAGTTTTGTCAGCGTTGCCCCATTCGAGCCTCGCCTTCTCAGGTAATTGCGCAAACTGAATATGTCCTGCCAAAGCAGGAAATGATCACTAAACTGCCGTAAAAAATCCTTTCGCAGTCAGAGCCGCTTCTCACCAGGATGACTCTGATTGCAATGCTCAAGTCACTGAGCTTGGTTTCTGAGGTAATTGCACGAACAGTATATGTCCTGCCGAAGCGGGAAATGATCACTACACATCTGTACATAGTCCCTCGACAATTTCAGTCATTCCCCACCATGATGACTCTAATGACAACCGTAACGCATCCAGGATTCAGGGAGCTGAAATATTGCTGTAATAACAAAACGTTGGAGGCATGAAAACAACTGTAGCTGAGTACAAATTGGCCTGCTCGGATGCTAGTTACGATATGTACGCCTTCACCGAAACTTGGTTGAACAGCAATATACTTTCTAAGCAAATATTTAGTTCGGATTTTACGGTCTATCGCACTGATCGTTCTCGAGCTACTAGCCCCAAAGCTTCCGGCGGTGGTGTCTTGCTAGCAGTACGTTCTACCATAGAGGTAACTCTAAGACCACTGGGTCCCGAAGAAAATCATTATTATTTTTGGCTCACTCAGTACCAGAACAACGGTCCCAAGCAGTCCCAAGCTATTTCACTCACCCCTGCATGTTCTGCATGAATCCACACACCCCTGATGTTATCTGTCAAACTTGCATAGCGAATCAAAACAAACATAGTGTAGTAATAGAATTTTAACTCTCGGTTACTTCATCCACCTAATAGCTGTTGCATACGACTTTTGCTTGTATGGGAAAGCTTGGGTCGGATCGGCTAGCAAAATAAACACCCCAACAAATTACAAAATCAACATAGGCAAGCTTTTATTATTGGCATGTTCCGCCACCTCATTTTCTCCTACCTGCCTCCTTGTCCCTGTCCTTGCCTCCTTTCATCGCGCTTTGCGCCTCCGCTCTTGCCCTACCTTTCTTTCTAACTAAACATAATTTTCTTCCTGTGAGTACTCACGAAATACCGGCCGGGTGCCACCTTTGCCGCCGCTCGATGTGGGTGAACCTGCGCCGCTCGATGTGGGTGAACCTGCGCCGCTCGAATTGAATGGGCACGACACACACGGCACACCGATGCTCTCGTTCACTTGGCCGCTTGGGATCCCCGCCGGATTACCACCGAACGCTTCGCATCCGCCGTGGCCCGACACGATCGATAATCGACTGCGCCGATGACCTCTCAACTTGAGACAAATCGCGAGTGGCTGCGCCTCCCTCTCGCTCTCTTCGTGGATGGTTCTCGCCGATGGTGATGACCTGTGTCCGGTCAACACTGTCTCCTGCCCTCGGCGTGCACTGCTGCTTCGAATCCGTGCGACCTGTCGCTAGGAGTCGTACGGCCAACACGTCGCTCGATGAGCCTACCGTTCTGGCACCTACCCTGTACCACCGCGAGGAGATCCGACCTGTGAATAGAGCACTCGAAACAAAAGCCCTGGGGCACCTATGGTTAGTTTCAAAGGGATGGCGGTTTCATCTGTGGCAACTCACTTCTTCGAGAAGGCTTTTGTCTCCCAACGTGGTAATGTGCCGTAATCGAACACCGCCAGGGTGATTTTGGCTCCCGCTGTCGTGGTATTGATCGGTTAATTCGATGGTGATGTGCTACCACGTTTGAAATTCTCCGTGAACCACTCCCTCAATGTGATTGACACGTACTACGTGCGTTCAGTTCGTGTGGTGCTAATATGTGACGAGAAACTTATTAGTTTTTCGTTTGTCGTCTTGTTCCACTTTACTAACCTTTTGATCGTTTTGAAATTTCAGAACCGGTGTTCCAGTTTTATTACTGCGATGCGAAGCAATCTTTGCTAAGATTCGTCGAGTTTTCGATACACTACTTCTGTGCACGATGACGGTCTACTACCAACAATCAATACGAAACTAACGATTTTAAATTGGCTCACCACTTTAGTAGCCTATTGGTCCCAAGCAAACGATTAACGTACCCTATTCTAGTCGAAATTCTAGTACTACGCAATGTTTGTTTTGATTCGCTATGAAAGTTTGACAGATAAAATGAGGGGTTATTGGTTTTTCCTATGTTTCGAGGGGTGATTCGACAAGCTTGGGACCGAAGATAGTACCAAAGGTGAGCCAAAAAGTTGAGCACGTTTCTTCGGGACCTACTTGTCTTAGAGTTACCTCTATGCTACTACTGTGCAGGTTCATGTGTGTGTGTGGCGGAAGAGTTGTCAGCAGATCTGCTGCTGAATGATGTTGGCAGTAAAATTTTCGTTGGTTGTCTTGTTTCAAGCGATGTGGCCCTTGCAGCATCAACTACGTAGATGCACGCTTCAAAGTGTTTACTCAAACGTGTGAAAAGCTTATTCTTAATACATCAGACAGTGGTAACACAGACAAACAGACGTAACTCTTCATTGTGTATCTTCGTTCACGCATTTAGCGGTTGATTTGAATATTATCAGTTTCGCGAACTACTCGCCGCAGCGCTGGCATCGGATCACTTTGACGTTTCTATACATTCTATAGAACTTTCATGCAATATTGTTTGCGAGTTAGGCAGCAAGCTTGTTTTCCGTGAGAAGCCTGAGAGATGTCGTTACTGAGGTCCTATGTTTTGAGATACTATGTTTTCAAGAAAAACTTTTTCAAAGAGTTACGTCTGTTTGTCTGTGGTGGTAACATAGTATCCAAAATTAATACGTAACATAGCTCAGGTGTCGAACAGGTGTGGGTGGCTGTTACCCTACCGTTGAAAGTGGTCTTCATTTGCGTGTTGTATTTACTGATTCTTCTGTATTCTTCTATTTATTCTGAGTTGATCGATCAACACATTGATTCACTTTTTTGGGATGTATCCAAGATGATGCGACTGACGAAATCCTTGTTGGTGATTTCAATCTTCGTTCAGTCAACTGGTCATCGAATGAAACAGGGTTCTTTCATCCTCGCTCTAATGACTCATACATTACACCTCTAGTAGCATCTCTCCTAGATTGCTACAATAGTGCTGATCTTCTGCAACGGAACGGGTTCTCCAATGAAAATCATAGACTGCTTAATCTATGTTTCCTTAGCCGTGAACTCGCCTCTAATTACTCGGTTCCCGGGCACCCGAACCACTAGTTAAACGTTGTAGACACCATTCACCTCTGCAGTTATCATTACACTTATATCAGGCTTGCACTTTTCGGGTTACCGTGGACAGCGTATCGTATGACTACCGTAGGACTGACTACGAGGGAATGGCAACCTTTTTCGAAAACATCAGCTGGGACGATGAACTCCGAGATCGTGACGCGAATGCTGCCTCTTCTATTTTCTCGAACATTGTCGTGTATGCGATCGACCAGTTTGTATCAATGACAAACTCCACCCATATCTAGTAACCCTCCTTGGACCAACCACCGACTCAAGCGACTGAAGTCATCCAAACGAGCTGCCTTGAAGACATTTTGTAAACTTCGAACGGATGCATAGAAGAGGAAGTACAACGTGGTACAACCAACCGGTGGAAAGTAACGATTTTAAATTGGCTCACTACTTGACTAGCCTATTGGTCCCAAGCAAATCGATTAACGTACCTCATTCTAGTCGAAATTCTAGTACTACGCAATGTTTGTTTTGATTCGCTATGAAAGTTTGACAGATAAAATGAGGGGTTATTGGTTTTTCCCTGTTTTTCCTATTGTTGTTTTACATCAACAGGCTGGATGAAGCCCCAATGATTTTAACCTTATCAACTATGGTAAAAAAATTACATTCAAGCATGGTCATAACATAAAAAAAAAACATTAGAAAACGTATATCTTATAGTCAATATCTTAATTCCTGCTGGCGAAAAACAGAAGAAAACTTTCGACGAAGCGCATCACGGGAGAGATGAAAGTCGAAAACAGATGCAACTCTGTTGAATGTTCTCTGCAGTCCGCAAATCGCACCGTACGCTCCATAATTTGTGCGACGTAGAGGCAGTCTTAGCATAAGGTTATTACGAAGCGGTCGGGGTTGAACATTCAGGTCAATTTGCCTCACAATCTGTCCTTACTTGTAGGATATCGGCCACGGTTAGGGCTCTGCTTGTGTCTCTTCTAGTCCGGAGAAGTTCTAGGTCGATAAGTTGACAACGGCTTTCGTAACTTGGTAATCGAAACGGATCATTCCAAGGCAATCTACGCAACGCAAAACGAAGAAAGCGACGTTGAACAGATTCAATTCTCTCGGCACCGTTGTTGTAGTTTGGGTTCCAAACCACTGAACAATACTCAAGCGTCGATCGAACAAGCGAACTATAGAGAGATTTTAGACAGTAGATATCAGTGAAGTTTTTAGCTATCCTAAAAATGAAACCTAAAGTTCTTAACACCTTATCAACAACATATGCAATGTGTTGCTTAAATGAAAGCTGCGAATCCAAGATCACACCCAAGTCTTTCACCTGATTCACGCGTTCGATTGTCGAGCCAAGCAGGTCATAGCTAAATATTATCGGTTGTTGTTTTCGTGAGAACGCAATAGCGGAGCATTTGGCTGGGTT
Source organism: Ochlerotatus camptorhynchus (assembly GCF_037179485.1). Taxonomy (NCBI): domain Eukaryota; kingdom Metazoa; phylum Arthropoda; class Insecta; order Diptera; family Culicidae; genus Ochlerotatus; species Ochlerotatus camptorhynchus. The sequence continues at coordinate 272,165 of NW_027040627.1, read as the reverse complement.
CACTACCATTCTGTTTAACCTGCACCAACTAGCGAGTACATTCAGTTGACGTTGAAGAAAGTGACAGTCAGCAATGGAGCAGATTCGTAGGAAGATTTTGAGGTCATCTGCATATGATAACCGAGGAGCTTCGATGACCAGATGCACGTCGTTGAAGTACAGTATAAAAATTAACGGTCCCATGTGGCTTCCCTGAGGTATACCTGATGTGGCGAAGAAGCTAGCTGATCTGCAATCTCCTATGGCAACTTTTAGTTGCCGACCGGTAAGATATGATCGAAACCAACTCAGAAGATTATCGCATGCACCGAGCCTGCCGAGTTTAGCAATCGCAATAGCATGGTCCAACTTGTCGAATGCTGCGGATAGGTCTGAATAAATAACGTCCGTTTGAACCCGATCCGACATGCTTTCGGTTATATACGATGTGAGACACAGCAGATTGGTAGTTGTAGAGCGGCCGACAGTAAACCCATGTTGATCAGCACTCAAATACTGCTTGCAATGGGACAGCAACGGTTCCATAATCACTAGCTCGAATAGCTTCGAAACGGCACTTAACGATGTAATTCCTCGATAGTTATCCACAGCTTTTTTCCTTCCTTTTTTGTGGACGGGAAACATGTGCGCAAACTTTCAGCAAGATGGAAAAATGCCACCTGTGAGAGACATTTGGAACAGGTGAAGAAGCGGAATTAACAAGCTAGCAATGTGTCTCTTCAAAAATACAGATGGAACTCCATCAGGTCCAGGATTGAAGAATGACTTGAGCAGAGTCGCGGCCTTAGAAATCATTTCTGCATTAACATCAATTGCGACCAGCGTTTGATCGTTTACTGGAACGTTCCTGGCAGCCAGGTTAATATGGTCGTCAGTTAGTGTCTCATTAATGAATACACTGGCAAACTTTTCGGAAAAAAGGTGGCATATATCCTGAACAGTGGCAGTAACTTCTCCGTTGAATTCCATAGACGATTTGAGGCCGGATTCCCTGCGTTGCTCGTTCACGTAGTTCCAAATTCGGGTGTAGCTTAAGTTTGCGCTGGATGCCTCGTTGGAAACTTGAAAAGCATTCACGACTGACTCGCTGGTACATGTGATTCAGCCTCACATAATGTAGTTTCAGAGGAAGCGTGCGATACTTCGTAAATCTTCTCAATGCTGCTCTCTTGATTGACTTCAACCTACGTAGCTCTCTCGTCTGCCAGGGAGGGTGAGACACTTTGTGGTGAGTTCTTTTCGGGACGTGTCTGTCAATGACAGACACCATAGAGGTAACTCTAAGACCAGAAGGTCCCGAAGAAACGTGCTCAACTTTTTGCCTCAGCTCTGGTACTCTCTTCGGTCCCAAGCTAATCGATGCACCCCTCGAAAAATATGAAAATCCACGAACCCCTCATTTTATCTGTCAAACTTCCATAGCGAATAAAAACAATAAGTGTAGTACTAGGATTTCGACTAGAATGGGATACGTTAGTCGATTTGCTTGGGCCCAATAGGCTAGTCAAGTAGTGAGCCAATTTAAAATCGTTAGTTTCCACCGGTTGGTACAACCTCGTTAACAAACAGTATAAGCAGCTCAACAAACAGCTTTACAAACTAAACTCAAAGCAAATCCCAAGAGCTTCTGAAATCATGTGAACGATCAACGGAAGGAATCGGGCTTACCTTCTACAATGTACAATAGGGATCAAGAAGAATCAGATACGTAGGGAATCGCTGACCTGTTCATGTCACAATTTAGCAGTGTCTTCGTCAGGAAAATTTCAGCACTGCCCCTGACGAAATCTCTTACGCGGTTATTAAGAACTGTATTGGAGTACTGGCCGCACCTTTAGCATCCATCTTCAACCTCTCTTTGGGTTCTAGGATCTTTCCCGACTGCCGGATTTATGCCGAAGAGGTCGACCGCTACAAATCTCGTTCAATACACATCATCAATCATACGCGAGATGGAAAGAGGTCATCAAGTGGATGCTATCTACACCGATCTTTCTGCTGCTTTTGATAAAATTAATCACGAGATTGCAGTGGCCAAACTAGAGCGACTTGGTTTTTACGGTTCCCTTCTTGATTGGCTTCGCTCATACCTCACCGGTCGACATATGTCAGTGATGATTGGAGATCATTTTTCTCAACCGTTCGCTGTTTCTTCTGGTGTACCTCAAGGCAGTTATCTGGGACCGTTCATATTTTTATTGTATCTGAATGACGTTCATTTTTCGATCCGTTGCCTGAAGCTGGCTTGTGCTGACGATTTCAAACTATACTTTGTCATCAAAGATCGAAGTGATGCATTGTTTCTTCAGCAGCAGCTGGACGTTTTTACTTTTTGGTGTGACAAGAGCAGGATGGATTCTCAAAAATAACCAAATATCATTCACCGTAATTTAAGTTCATTTATTTCAATGCGTCAAACCTACCAAGTCGATGTTTGCATTATAAACTATAAAACCTGTTTATGCAACCAAAAACAAAGAAACCACTAAATTATCAGATTTGAGCTTACATATTCAATATTTTCCGAAAAGCTACTCTCTGTTGCTTGCTGGACAATAAAACAGGATTCCACAAAACATTTCTCTTGAAGAAAATTCTATGGATTTTAACGTAATACGGTTTGTAAGATAAGAAATTTAGACTTTTCACCGGTCGTGATAATTGAAAACTGCGGGGTTCACGCAAGGCTGGTAGTCAACTAATTGTTATAACCGGAACATAGAAGACTCGAAACGAAATTGGATCCTCTGCCTGCGTTCTAAGACACGCTCCTTCCTTTTTTACTAAATTGCACCCTTTTTGGGGTTCTAACGCACATTCACGCGTTCATCCAGCCGCTCACACATCGCACACATTCCCGAACCATGAATTCGTTAGTTTAGTTTAGATAAGCTTCTTGGCGATGAAGTACCTTCTCAGGTACAGAACCTGCCACGTGGCCAAACCGAGCAGGCAGCACATACTAAAGATGCTGAAGAACAACACACGACTGTTGGTACTCTCTGCAAGGTGAAAAGAAACGGGAGTTTGAATTGTTTTTTTTTTTTTTTAGCGATAGAAAGTGCATAAATACCGTTGGTGTCACGCATCTCTTCTTCGCGCTTTCGCATCAGGGCAAAGTCCTGCACGATGGCATCGGACAGGTCCTCCAAACGCTTGAGATCAACTTCGAGGGGTTTCAGTTTTGCGGCTTCGCCAATCTGAAAATGAGTCATTGTTAAAATTTCGTAGAAGATGAAGCAAAGCTTGGCAATTTTAGCACTAACTAAAAAAAAAATCAGCATTTGTTATAGTAAAACAGATTCTACGGGGAAGTTTGCAAGCTGTGGATTTTTAGCAAGACAAACAAATCAAATGGTGTTTTTATATATTGATAAACAACTGAATGATTCGGAACATATAGTTCGTAAGCAAGCCAATGCAAAAGCACAAAGGCAATATACTGACATAATTGTAAATAAATTTTAATGATTGGATGCCCGCGATACTTCTTACGAGCCATTTCTCATGTTTATATTAAATCACATGTTCGAATGTCGAAAGCAAATTGATGAAGAGTTGGTACAAACACATAAACAACAAATTGTTCTATTATGAAAATGTGGGTGTAGGAAAAGGTAAAGGACACTGTTAAAACAAAAAAGTCACACTTCAGTATTAATCATATAAAAATCACATGTCAACTTGTGTACCTAAACTATATTTAACCAATTAACTAAGTTCAGGTAAACAAGTGGAGAGAGAGCTACAAAACAAGCAATTTTTTTTCACTACAACGGAACTGTAACTCTAACTTACGGCGCTCATGAACTGTGTAGTAACGAATACAAACGATATCAACAGCAAGACACCAATATTTATCATCAAGTTCATGTTTGATAAAAAGTAACGAACACCCGAATGGTGGTTATAATTTCGATTCCAAAGGAAAGAAAAGAAGAAACTAGATAAGCATCTCAGAACGATTGCTAGTCAATATAGTGCTGAATTGAGTAACGCGTACTTACACCTTCGTAGCTCTTAGTTTCAATACCCTTCTTGATATCTAGGGCGACGTCCTGTTCAATGCCACGATGCGCTAAAATTGAGCTTAAATTAAGCAATATCCAAAAAAAATCAAACCCAGCTTGATCAACATACTTGGCGGAACCTGGGAAATGAAGCAAATTTCAAATGTGTCGTACATCTCCGACGTGAATGTGAATTTCCCTTTACTAATGTCTTCCTTCTGAGACATTATGTGGCCTTTACTATCTCGAACCTGCAAGCAAAAGAAAAAAACCGAACATTTTTCTCATCCATAGCAGCAATCAAATCGACCCGGGAAACTTACCACATAGTTGATTTTTTGTCCCGGTGCACCGGTGACTTCGTACTCGCCGGCCACTATCTGATTGCCTTGCATATCATCCTTTAGACACTTTTGCATATTTGGTGCCAGGCGGAACATGATTGCCTCCGTCTGCAGAACGACGATCAACAGCAACAGAAAACCAAACAGAAATCGTTTCATTTTGACGATGGATGTTGATTCCTACTGTAGGACACTAAACGGGCAAACGGTGGCCGTATCCGGGACTATAAATCTTCCACAAAAGTGCGAAATTTCGTTAGCAAACCAGGAAAAAATGAAAGTTTTCCTCTTCCAGCTTACGAAGTTGCTTTCCTCTTTTGACTTGACAGACACACGAAAGCAAAGCCGAGATGAGCTGGCCATCGGAGTTTATGACGCGGCGCGTTAACTAGTGTCAAATTGCAGACTGACCGGTTACCAATGTAACTGATATAGACGTTACCAATTCTAGAGTAACATGTCAGAAGGGCCTATCTCGAAAAAAGATGTAGAAAATTTCTTTCACACAGAATCACTATCCGTTTGAGAATGCTGCGGATTTCCAAAGCAACAGCTTACCGGCTGACTTGATTGGCGAGGTTATCGATAAGACGCGTGGCTGTTGGTCATTTCAACGGCCTTGTTCAACAAGCCCCGTTCAAGAAGTTATTAGTGTTGGCTACCCTAATAAAAATTGTATGGTTAATTTGCTTAACGACGTGTTCTGGGTATCATCCAAACCATTTGTGGAATAGTTCAATGATTTGGGTTATCGTTCGTTTATGGTTATTTTTTATTAGGGTAGTGATTCGATGGAGGTGCGATGCGGCTGAACTTGATTTACTCGGTACCATGTCCGGTAGTGAACCGGATTCGAACGCGAGCGGTTTTGTACGACGCAAGGATCAGAACAATTTGCATTTAAATATCTTTATTTATTTTTATGTTGATAGGTACACAGCAAAAAAAAATGTAATATCGATCAATGTAATTCAAGCTGATGTATGAAATAATGATGTAATAGCAAAAAGCAGATACAATATAACATCAATGCAGGCATAACATTTGATAACGGCACAAAAGCATTTGTAAACAAACTTTCTAAAGCTCTTTACACGCGAACCAAAGTACGCCCACGCAAACCAACAACATCATCGGATAAGAGCAACTATCACCTTTCCGAAAGTGGTATTGGTTTGCGTGGGCGTACTTTGGTTCGCGTGTAAAGGGCCTTAGAAAGTTTGTTTACAAATGCTTTTGTGCCGTTATCAAATGTTATGCCTGAATGGATGAAATTTTGTTCGCAAAATCGATGTACATCGTACAACGTTATATTACACAACCCATGGATTGAAGCAGTTTGGATGTAATATTCAACAACTTTTTTTTTCTGTTTATAGTACCAGGAAAATAAAGTATTTTTTGCATCATTTTTGATTTGCATTAAAAAAAAACAATAGCAAACGAAACTGACAGAAAAAGCATACAAATAAAATATCGGTTATGCATCGAATAAATACATTCACTTTATTCTATCTCTGTATAAACAATGTTTGTAATAAATTCGTATTCTCTTACTTTATACCAAGCTAGGCGTCGGTTAGGAGAGTTGCGATTTAGCGTAACTTTTAATCTATTTATATTTGAAAATCTTTTGAATATACAATGGCCAGCTCCTTGCATGTTCTTTAACCACGTTCAGTTCCTTCCGCTTGTTTTTATATATGGCAAACTGAACTAGACACAAGGGCGATAGTTTTTATCACCGGAGGCTCCTTCAAATTTAACGGTTATCGAGTTCAATAAATGCGTAATGTCTTCCAATTCTTCATAACCTAAAGTACTGTTTTAGATTTGTTATCGTACATATTACGACATATTTTACAACTATTAAAACAATCCCAATTAGAATAACGCTGCTTGCGTTGACCGATGAACTCAGTCCGCTCTTTTGCTTGGTTTATCGTCTTAACACATCGTTGTTGGCTGGGCATGCTCATCACCAGCAGTTTGATTCGCTGCCACAATGTATCTACTCAACCTGTTCTTGCTAACTGTGGCTGCTAACGTTTGCTGTACTCGAATGTCACTGGTTGTTCGGCATAATCGCCATAAAAATCTTCCATCGACTTTTAAGGGACAGCTTGAATTTCGTTTTGTTCACGTGCTATACGAAAACGCATTTGCAGTTCCATCGCCGAAATGTCTTTTCGAGTGAGTATTGCTACTAGCCCTTCCAACTTCAGACTGTTTTTATGTGGGGAAAGAACACATTACGTAAGTTGATCGACAGTTTAATATTTTACACTTTTGGAATATAAAGGATAATATCTGAATTTTTTAAAATAGTACGTATAACACTGTTCTTATGTTATGTAGTTTTATAATTCGAATAGATTATTAGTTTCCTTTTTTTCACTGATTCTTAAGGCCCACGCACATTAGATCTGGATCGGACGCATTGCGGCAAAGTGACAGCTAAATCTATTGTCTAACTGTCAAATTTACGTCAACGCAAGGCAAACGGATCTAATGTGCGTGGCCCTTTACATCGAGGCTCATCAGTGAAACCCTAAGAGAAGAGGTTTACGGGGGCGAAAATGAACCACTTTTCTGTCAAACGTGAACCAGCTCCTGATTGGCCGATTTCATGTGCGTAAGATTAAGATAGAGATAGATAAAGATAAAGATAGAGATAGAAATAAAAGAGGAAGAAGCCAATTGTCACCTTCCTCTTAGGTGAAACCTGGAAAGCACGTCAACTTTACTTTAACAATCAGGTTGCTATGTGTGTGACCAGGTCACACTGGACACACTAAAGACCCAGATTTTGTGGGAATCCCAGCGCAGGTGTACACAGGTTATCCAAACCGAACTACCGGACAATAAACACCCGTCCCGGGAGTCGCGTGATAACGAAGAAAAATAACAACCGCGGACTACGTTCTAGGCGCGTCTTTATTTACAAGTTACAATGGACTAGTCAACAAACATAAATTGTACACACATCAGCAATTTATGCTTCGTCAGTCTCTCACTCTCACGCACTCATACACACTCATACTGGCAGCTGTCATCAACGTTCCCGGGAGCTGGTATAGACACGCATCCAGGGGCTTTCACTACATACTTCCAACAGATTTTACTCATGATCGCAAGCTGTCTTACCCCCAGCTGTGCCTAATTCGTAAGAATGTAAAATTTATTCTTAATATTTTAAGAATCGTACCACAGAGATAAATAATGCATAAACTGTTTTGGTGTAAAAATGCACTCGTTCCCCCCAAGAGCATCCTGGTGGCTCAGAGAGCGGCCAATGTGGTCAATGATCCATTTAAAGCCTATCGAAAACCTATTCATGAAAACCCACGAAGAATGAGCTGTCGCCAGTGCTGAGATTTGTCATTGTCATTGACAGACTTTCACGCGATATTGACAAAATTGGCTTTCTCATAGTCACTGACAGACTTGATCCTAAGAAAACCTTCGTCAAAATCTCATTTATTTTTTTTATCAATGACAAAGATTCACCCGGTAGCTAAAAGTGTAATTTCGAGCATTGTGTGTAACATTATTGTTATCCAAGCAGTTCAGGAAGTAGATGCTTGTTCACTTTAACGGCTCTATGTAGTTGTGGTGCTTAAGTCATTTAATTTCGTTACAAATTTAATTAATAAAAAACAACAAGGGACAGCCCTATGGGGTTGTACGCAATGGTGACGTAGGACTACGTGGTCTTATATAATAAATCTTATTTGTTAACTACAGCATGAGCTTCTGTTTTGTGTAGGAATAGGAATTTGAGCGGGGTTCTCTCGCTGGCAATTGGAGATAATTTTAATTATCATAGCAACAGTTGCACATTCGTGCAATTTTCAATAGTGATATTTTTAAAAATAATAAGGTCTTAAATTAGATGCGTATTTCAGCTGAGTTATTAACGTTCAAAATCTTTGATAATTTTGCTACATGTTCCAATTTCGGTTTTCACAAAGTATAGGAGGAGAAGGGGCATAGTGAGCATCCCGCAGTTTGGCTATGGATCTCCAGCTGCATGAAACAAATCAACTGGTAGTAGATTCAATATCATTATGATATTGATCCTACCACCAACCAGTTGGTTCCAAACGGCCGGAAGTCCAAGATGGTGCACGGGATGCTCACTATGCCCCACCTGTTCACTACACACTTAATCTAGCTCGGTAAAATCTCCAACAGCAGATTACCTCGGCATTTACTTTTGCTGATATCTCTACAAAATATCTTTTTGTTAGCTGATATTTCAGCAAATAGTTATTTGTTAGCTGTGCCTCGGCAATTGTTTTACTGAATCTCAGCCAAATAAATTGCAGAACTGCTCGGCTGTTGGAATCTCGGCGAAAAAATTTAAGTGTGTATGACCCTCTTTACCCCTACACACTTAGAATTTTTTGCCGAGATGGGCACCACCGAGCAGCTCGGCATTTTATTTTGCTGGAAATTCAGCAAAAAATATGTTTGTTAGCTGAGATCTCGGCAAATTTCTCGTTTGTTAGCTGAATCTCGGCAAGTTTTTCACTGAGATCCAGTAAAATAAAATGCCGAGCTGTTCGGTGGTGCCCATCTCGGCGAAAAAATCTAAGTGTGTACCCCCATATAGAAATAACAGACGTAGTCCTGTTGGGCAGAGACAGGTTTCGGATCGTTCGAAAGAAAACACGCAGTTTGTCATGAAAATACGGATTATTATAAACGTTTTGATAAAAAAAAAAACGCGAACACATTTTCATAATTTCGAGAATATAAAAGAAAATGTCAACAAAAGAAAATGCACTGAACAAAATCACTCCATGGTTTTCAAACATAAAAAACAACTGATATGATCTGTGTTGCCATACAACAACACTCCTCCTCACGCATATCATTGCTTCAGTTCATGACATCAAGGCCACACAGCTTTCTCAACGCGCCAAGCCGGATTCTTGAGAGCGGTTTCGTTAAAAGATCAGCTCGCATTATCTCACTCGGGCAGTATTGATACTCCATCACTCCAGCTTGTTTCAAATCCTTGATGAAATAATATTTGGTATCTATATGCTTAGTGCGATTGCTGAACTTGTCACATTCCAGCATCCGCAGGCAGCTTTTGTTATCGTCGTTCATCCGAATGGTTGTCACGTTCTCTCCCAAGTCAACCAGTAATCGCTTAAGCCATAGTGCTTCCAGCGAAGCTTCTGAAAGAGCTACAAACTCGGCTTCAGCTGTCGAAAGCGAAACGCAAAACTGTTTGCGGCACGCCCAAGAAATTGTTCCGTCACTGTACTAAAATACGAAGCCACTATTCGATTTTCGACCATCACGACACTCCACCCAGTCGTCATCCATGTTACTCAGACGAAGCCGCAGATTTGCGGTACCTTTAAGATAGCGTATGACCAGTTTAAGCTCATTCCAGTCTCGCTGAGAGGGATTGATTGTTCTCCGACTAAGGATAGATACAGACGCAGCTATATCTGGTCGTGAATTCACTGCTATAAACAGTAACTTTCCAACCAACCGTTGATATTCATGGTTGTCCGGTAGGAAGGTTACATCCGGCTCTTGCTTTTCATATCCTGAATCGAAAGGAATCGCCGACACTTTAGCGTTTTCCAGACCAGCTGTTTCTACGACATCGGCGATGTAACGCTGCTGACTTATGAAGTAATCTCCTCCTGCATCCTGCTTAACATCAACACCAAGATACTGTCGTACATCTCCCAAACTGCTGATGGCGAAATTCTTCTTCAGTGTCTGCTCCAAAGAATCGATGATAGTTCTGTCGTCGCTTGAAATGATCAGATCGTCAACGTAGACAAGAATTTGCTTGCGATATAGGCATGGATCCGAATCACATCTCTGGAACCCTTCGTGAACCAAAACTTCATGGAGCCGATTGTTCCAAGATCGAGCCGCTTGCTTCAATCCGAATAAGCTCTTCTTCAGACGGCACACCTTGTTTTGCGCACCATCCACAGCAAATCCGGGAGGTTGCCGGATAAAAATCTCCTCCTCAAAGTTGCCATAGAGAAAAGCTGATTTCACATCATACTGTTGCACTATCATACCTCTCTTCGCCGCAACCGATAAAAGAGCACGAAATGTGGTCAAACGTACAACTGGTGCAAAAACTTCGTCGTACTCAGTCCCGTACCGCTGGTTGAAGCCTTGAGCAACAAGTCGTGCCTTGAAACGCTTGACTTTTCCTTCCGCATCCCGCTTCAACTTGTACACTCGTTTTCCTGGTGGCAGGTCAACAATTTCCCAGGTGTCATTTTCTTGAATGGACTCCAACTCCTCTATCATAGCATGCCGCCATTCATTCTTGTGATGACTAGCTTGCGATTCTGCGTAATTCCGGGGCTCCATCCCTAGCTGTGCCGCTACACAGGCATATCTCTGCGGCAGAATACCCTTGGTTGTTCGCTCTGAACGACGAACTGCCAGCTCTAAAGGATCGTCTAACGGTTCATGAAATAATTCATCGCCATTAGGTTCATCGTCATTAACGTCATCGTTCAAAAAACAATCGGAATCGACCCACATGTCATCAGGGTCATCAACCAGCAGTGCAGTATCTTCAGATACAGCGACAGGTGAAACACTCAACGGGACAACAACATCATCTTCTCGATTCTCCATAAGGGGTCCATTAATTATGTCACACATTTAGGGGGGAGGGGGGTTTTGAAAACTATGACGAGCCATACAAAAAAAAAGGTTTATACAAAAAATGTGACAAAGGGGGGAGGGGGGTTTTAAAAATGGGCCAATTTGCGTGACATAATTAATGGACCGTCCCTAAAAGGATCGAACGTATTTAGAAATCTAACATCCCTGCTTATCGTCAATTTCCCGGTATTAGCGTCCACCAAACGGTACCCTTTGGTCTCTTCACTGTACCTCATGAACTTCAGCTTCACAGCCTTCTCGTCCAGCTTACCTCGTTTTTGTTTGGGTACATGACAGTAAACATCGATACCGAATGGTTTAATATAATTCAGATTGGGTTTTTGCCCGAACCATCGTTCATAGGGAGTACCTTCGATCGAGCGAGATGGTAAGCGATTTTGCATATGATTCGCCGTGACTACCGCCTCTCCCCAAAAACGATTTGCTGTGGTCGTGAATGAAAGTAAGAAAATACTTCCAACCGCCCAACGTCGCCGTTCGCATCGGTCCGCAAATATCTGTGTGCACCAGATCCATCACTGACTTGCACTCTGATCCTTTCGGGAAGGAACTTCTGTGCATTTTGCCTTTTATACACACTTCACAAACATCATCACACTCGCACTCTACGACTTCGCAACCGTCTGCCAACTTACACATCTTCACAACTGCGTTGCAGTTTCTGTGACCCAATCGACGATGCCAACCATGAATGCAACCACTGTCGTTCTGTACCAACGCTGCAGATTCACCATATACTCGCAAAACAAATAAATTGCGTTTCAGATCCGCGTATGCACCGACAACTTCATCACGAGCGATTCCAGCTCCTTTGCTAACAAATGTCACCACATAGCCTTTACGCACGAGCATTTTCACAGACAGAAGATTAGTATTCATCTCCGGAACGAACAAAGCTTCTTCCACTGTGATAACACGACTTCTGTTCTTGTTATCTAACACTTTCATCTTACCGTGTCCATGACCTTTTGCCATCACTCTGGCACCGTTAGCTACGTACACTACTTCCCGAACAGTTTCGTCAATTGTATCAAAAAAATCACGGTTATTCACTATGTGGCACGTAGCACCCGAATCTAAAATCCACAGTCTTTCCGCTGACTCGGAACCCGCAGAAAAGTGGACCCTACACGATTGATTTTATTGACAATAATCGTATTGTCAATACATTCTATATTGACGTCAATATATCGAGATTGACAATATTTCTGAAGTCACACCATCAATATTATTGTCAATAATTCCCTTTCGCGTCAATATATTGATGCGTGTGGGGTTTGCTAAAGAAATGCCCATTGACAATCTTCATTCTGAACGTTCACCGCACAGTGAACTTTTTCTTCGTTTTGCTTCGTTTCCCTGTTCTTCTTCCAGTCCTTGAACTTATCACACTCGACCTTCTTGTGCCCGGACGTTTTACAGAAAAAAAAACACTTTCCACTATTATTACTCGGACCGGCACGCAACGTCGCCTCTAGATCATCATCATCTTCAGAGCGATTTTTCCGCTTCTGCCATTCATCTATCAGCTTTCCTTTGGCGAAATGCAAGGTCAGATCTTCATCTGGGCGTGCCTCCAACGCAGTTACGAGTGTTTCTTACTCCTCAGGTAAGCTGCTGAACAATATCGCAACGAGCCAGTGATCATTGAGTACTTTGGCCTCCTGCAAATCATTCAGCTTCTCAAAAAGTTCCGTAAGACGACCGATATGCACTTCCATATCACCGCCTCTTTCGAGCCGGAGACGGCAGATTTTGCGCATTAGTGACACCTTTGTGGTTAGTGTACGCTTGACATGGAATTTCTCCAGGTTTTTCCATGCCTCCGACGCTAATTTGGCCTTCCTGATGTGGATCAATTGTCCATCTTCCACTGCCAAACCAATAGTGGCCATTGCTTGGTCGTTCTTATTGGTCCATTCCGCTGTTGCTGCCGCACTCGTACCCGCAGGCCTCTCCTCACGGACAATAGCCCAATTACCTTCCTTCAAGAGGAGCAGCTTCATCCGGAAGATCCAATTGTCGTAATTTGACCCATTCAGCTTGGGGAAAGACAGCATTTTCTCACCGGTAGCCATCGCAACAACAAAAATCCGAATTGAAACGACAATTCAATGAGAATACAGCTCAAAAAACAGTTCCACGCACTTTATCCATAGAGGTAACTCTAAGACCACTGGGTCCCGAAGAAAATCATTATTATTTTTGGCTCACTCAGTACCAGAACAACGGTCCCAAGCAGTCCCAAGCTATTTCACTCACCCCTGCATGTTCTGCATGAATCCACACACCCCTGATGTTATCTGTCAAACTTTCATAGCGAATCAAAACAAACATAGTGTAGTAATAGAATTTCAACTAGAATAGGGTACGTTAATCGTTTGCTTGGGACCAATAGGCTACTAAAGTGGTGAGCCAATTTAAAATCGTTAGTTTCGTATTGATTGTTGCTTTATCCGCCTGCTCCGCTGGGCCCGTAACCTGTTGGGCAGTTTATCATGAAAATACGGATTATTTTATTAGAAACGTTTTGATCAAAAATAAAACACGTGAACACATTTTGATAATTTCGAGAATATAGAAGAAAATGCACTGAAATCACTCCATGGTTTTCAAATATAAAAAACAAGTGATATGATCTGTGTTGCCATACAACAACAAGTCCTACGTCAAAAAATCTACACATGTGTGTCAGCATTGTCCCCTGCTACAGGTTCCCCCGGGGGCATCCCGGAGGTTACGAGAGTGCCTAATGTGGTCAATTTTAATCATTTAAAGCGAAGACAACAAATCAAGAAGACTGGCAACTCTTCATTTTCTTATACGAACGCTATGAGACAGGTACAATCGCGTCATCTGCCGCTCAAAGGTAAGTGCTTTGAATGAATTTGATAGCAAAGATTACATCCTCAGAAGAAAGGTTTGTGTATTTGCTCATTTTTCTATGCGTTGCTTCCACCTTCACTCAAGCGCAGCACTATTGTATCTGTCGCTTGGATTCTAAAAAAAGTTGCCAGTCTTCTTGATATGATGTCTTAGTTTAAAGTCTATCTAAAGCCTATTGATTAAAAACCACGCAGAAAAAGCTGTCGCACGGCATTTTTGAGTGATTAAAAGATCTGACCGCATTCAGGACCCTCCATCCGAATCGATTCCAGAGAAATGGTGATATCTCGATTGGTTATAGCCCGATTTTAGTTCTTAGCGTATCATTCGCTTTGGAAATGGTTCTTCTTTCTATTGGTTTCTATTTACTAAAAATATCGATTTTTAACCGGCATCCTATATAATCACAACAAATTTAGCACGTAAGACAAGGCTTCCGGAATCCCGGAGTATCTCCAGTATTCGGTGACCATGGTTATTTTCATAGCTACATCGAATGCTTTAAAAATAACTAATATTGGACCATATTTGACAAAGTAGCAAAACTCCAAAGTTGACAAAAAACATGTGCCTATCCTAGTATTTTTGAGTATCCCCTGTACATCGGTTGGTGTTTGATAATTGATGATCGATAATTACAAAATCCATCAGAATCAACCATGCCAGTAAGGTGCACATTTCTGTACATCCCATTCTGGCTAAATAGCCAATACGTGCATGCGCGTGCGTGCGTGAATTATATTCTCAGTTTTGTTTATACGATGCCCACTTATTTCAAATGGATAGAAGAGATTCAGTATCGATCGAAAAACACCACGCAATGGATCGAAGTATTTGCGATAGTTTCAGAATTCTTCTATCTCTTGTTCTTTTAATTTCAATGTCAAGATCAACGCTCTGTTGGGAAAGTGAAAAAGATGCATTGTCCGTGCAACCAAACGGTTTGAATTCAAATTGCTCCTGTTTGAGAAATACGAGCGGATGTGTACTGGAAGTAGTTGTCAATTACGGTTTCAGCGAAATGGAATTTTCAATAAACTTTGATTGTGCAAAAAAACCGATTTTCAATCATCACACCGTGAAAGTGTTTTCGAACGTAACAAGCTTTAAGCTTAATGGCTGTGGACCTTCTGGAAATGAACTGGGTTTGCGCTACATTCAATTTCCCAGAATCGTTGAACGCTTAGTGCTGAGTAACTTTTGTGTGGAAGAATTAGAAAAACTTTCCTTTGTGCGATTTATTAATTTAAAACAGTTGGATCTCCAAAGTATTACAATTTTTCGGTTAGCCGCAGATAGTTTTGTTGGATTGAATGAAGTTAAAACGATTAGAATGGAAAATATTCACGTAAAGAATAATGGTACATATGTTATGGATACGCTTTTGAATTTGCATGAAATATCGATGATCAATTGTGGTGGTATCGATTTGATTATGAATAATTCAAAACACTTGAGATATTTCAATGTAATGAACACTTTCTTTACTGATTTACAAACAGTGTTCACACATATCCCAGAAAGCTTGTGGTCAATTAAAGTAGAAGGCGTTGATAGTTTAAATGAATCTCAAATTATTGTAAACAGAAGTGATGTAAGTCAATTACGAGATATTGTTTTGAAACGTTCAAAAGTTCAGAAACTTCTTATTTGTGGCCTTGAATATCTTGTTTCATTAGATTTATCTTTAAATGAATTAAACGAATCATCCTCCTATATTTGTCAACTCTCGGTTTTGAAAACATTAGATCTAAGCCATAACAAGTTCAATACTTTAACAGAATCAAATGTTGACGCGTGTGAAAAGATAAACCAAATCAATCTAAGTTACAATCATATTAGTTATTTGAATGCCAATGTGTTTAGCGGATTCAATCATCTCATAAATTTAAATCTTACCGGTAATCGGTTGTTTAAATTACAGTTAATATTTAACTCAGTCCTGATAATGATTCAAGTGGATCTAAATCCTTGGGATTGCTTATGGCTTTATCAAATAGCAGAGCGTGAGCCAGAATATTTCGTTCGGTTTAAGTACACAGTAAAGCATGACAGATTAGCAGTGCGAGGTCTTCCGTGTAATGTTAAGCAAATATCAACAGAAATGGCACCGACTTCAACCATATCCTATCATCCATCTGGTCTCATTCAACCATACCCCACCAGAACGATTACTGAGCCTTACTACATCCCTTCAAAGTGGAAGATTCTGTTCGCAACAGTTGGCACAGGTGTATTGATGTCACATGTGATTTTTATGATCTACAACAACTACAAACGCCACCACTTTATACCATTTTATCGAAGACTGCCGAAGGAAAGAAGATTATTTAACATTCGGGAAACGATCACCACCCGAACGGATTCCTTCTTTTACGAACAACCGATACGACATTTTGAAGCCAGTACATTGCACACTAATATTTATGAAGAAATTCCCGACAGGATTACAAATGAGCCTCCGTACGATCGTTTACAATTTCATAGATTTGATATGGAAGATGAAGAAGATGTTATTGATGTATAGTTTTATCTTACGTACTTGTAATTAAATGTTGATTTTCAAATGTTATACCTTTTTTTATTTTATATTGTATGTGAATTCACCGAAATTGCAGTTTTGCGTTTTTTTTTAATTTTTATGCAGGAAATTTAGTTCACTACACAGTGAGCCAGAAATGCAATTTAGACAACAAACCCTATATATCGTAAACGAAACATTTCCGAGAATTGGTAGGAAG
Organism: Ochlerotatus camptorhynchus; assembly: GCF_037179485.1. NCBI lineage: Eukaryota > Metazoa > Arthropoda > Insecta > Diptera > Culicidae > Ochlerotatus > Ochlerotatus camptorhynchus. Next base: position 255,494 of record NW_027040627.1, on the reverse strand, counting down.
TTAAAGGCTGGTCCTTAGCCTCTTGCCCAGTAACTCCTATCCCTTCCTCCCCGCGGCGCCGGCTGGGGTACGAGCAGGGCTGGTAGCGATCACTCCTGTCAGAAATAGTGATTTTAGTGACCATGTTGAATAAATAAGTGACCAAATAGTGACTTATGGTTGTAAAAATAGTGACTAAAAAGTGACCTAAGAGAAGGCGCATCAAATAAATGTTTGATGTTTTAGACTTATTAAATTATTATCTCATAAACACTTATGTACGATATGAACCTTTGAAGCAAAAGATTCAATAGAAAGTTTATAACCAAACCCATGGTATTAGTCACGGTGTTTACTAACTTAAAAAATCTGGAAAACCGGGAATCCTCAGGAATTTATTTGTCTCCTTATAAAACCTGGAAGTCTCAAAGAATTTAAAAAACTATGGCTCTGCGTGTAAAAAATTGTTTTTACTTATATGTATTGTGGTTTGCTTAAAATTTATGTCCCGGAATCGGTGATCGTCAAAGTCCATATCATTTTCGGGTTGTTGTTAAGGGAGGTGGAGAGGTTGTTGTTAAGGGGGGGGGGGGGGGGGGGGTTTACATACATAATTTTCCAAGTCTCATTCCGACTGGCGTGCACAGGGTGGGGCAAGGTGGGGCAATTGCCCCACCTTTTATAAATAAGATTTTTATTTTCCACATTTTCAAAGTTATGATAAAAAATATCTAGAGTTCTTGATAACTTGATTTGAAGGTAAAATTGAAACCCTTTTATTGCGTCAATTCCTTTGAGATGGTGCCTGAAAATTGCACCACAAAGGTGCATGAAGGGACAAACTTCAATGAAATTTTTTGGTCAAAAAATTGCACCACATTGGTGAATACAAAAAATTTCTGGTGTATTTTTTTTTCAAGATTGTTCATGGAGGGTTAAAAGAAAAGGATAAATTTAAAGTTTAAAAAAATTCACCATCGTGCTGGTAAATCGAAGAAAAAGCTTTTGATTGAATATTTCTAGTTCTAGTTCTAAAATTGAATCGCGCTAAAAATTTGGAAGTGCACATTTAACTGAAAATTTCTGGTGGAAAGTTCGCAATACTATGGTGAATGCAAAAGCAAGGTTTCTTAATTTTTCTGGTGCATAATTTGCATCGTTCTGATGAATGTAAGCTTCATTGAAAATTGATGGTGGAAAATTTGCACCATTCTGCATGAAGAGGCAAAGCCTGAAAATTGCACAAAGGTGCATGGTGAAAAAAACTTCACTGACAATTTTTGGTGGTGCGTTCTGGTGAATGGAGGAGCATGCTCTATTGAAAATTTCTGTTGCGAAATTTGCATCACTTTGATAAATGAAATGAACAGAAAATTTCTGGTGGAAAACTTGCACTAGTCTGGCAAATGAAGGCACAAGCTTTATTTAAAATTAAGCTTAATTTTAAATTTCTGGTGGAAAACCTGCACCATTGTGGTGAACGGATGGGCAAGCTTTTCGGAAAGTTTTTGGTCTTAAATTTACTGAATAGAGAAACAAATTTTAATAATAATTTCTGGTGTACAATTTGCACCATTCTGATGATTGGAGGGAAGCTGCTTTACTGAAAATTTATGGTGAAAAATGTGAAAATAGGGGCAAGCTTTATTTGAAAAGGTCTAGTGGAAAATGGAAAAAGGAAATCGGCACCAATCAGAAGATTGGAGAAGCAATTTTAATTGAACACTAACGGTGGAAAATTTGCATCGGTCTGGTCAATTCAAATTTTCTGGTGTTAAATTTTCTGGGGGCAAGTTTGTATTGAAAATTTCTGGTGTATGATTTACAACATTCTGCTGCATGGAGGGGCAAGATGAATTGAGAATTCCTGATCTAAAAATTGCACAGTTCTGATGAATGGAGGGGCAAGTTTTATTGAACATTTCTGGTAGAAAAACTACAACGTTTTGGTGAATGGACAGACAAATTAAACTTTTCATGCCGGTTTGGTGGAGATCTGGACTTTGTCGTTTTTTGGACGGAATTCTCTAACTTCTACCAACAATCAATACGAAACTAACGATTTTAAATTGGCTCACCACTTTAGTAGCCTATTGGTCCCAAGAAAACGATTAACGTACCCTATTCTAGTTGAAATTCTATTACTACACTATGTTTGTTTTGATTCGCTATGAAAGTTTGACAGATAACATCAGGGGTGTGTGGATTCATGCAGAACATGCAGGGGTGAGTGAAATAGCTTGGGACTGCTTGGGACCGTTGTTCTGGTACTGAGTGAGCCAAAAATAATAATGATTTTCTTCGGGACCCAGTGGTCTTAGAGTTACCTCTATGCTTCTACTCCCTCTGGCCAGTAGAAAGCGTCACCGACGATAGAAGCCAAATCGTCAGATACGGAGAGCTTGAACGATACACGAATGTACATTCTTCGATGTTTTTGTTGCGGGGCACTAGCTTCACACAATTGATCCTCGAGGTATCGGTGTTCGTAACTTCACGCAGGTAATCGATGATGTCTTCCTCTGTCTGTCCATTGTGAAAAGGCGTAACGTAGAACGATTTAAGGGAGTAAATGGATTCACGTCGTATCCTCAAACGGTTTATGCAAACCACTTTCAAGCGACAGTTGTCATCAGCCGACGGATTGTCAGGAGAAGGGCGGTTGATAAGGCCAGATGTTGAAGCGACTGGAGCAGGACGAGTAGAAGTAGCAGGAGCGGTAGAAGCAACAAGAGCGGTGGAAGCAGTAGTATTAATAGTAGTGGCAGTACGAACCAGCCCAAGGCTGAAAGTCTCTTAAATAGAAAAAAAAAAAGTAGTGGCAGTAGCAGTGATAGCAGTTTCAGTAGCAGTGATAGGAGCAGCAGTAGCAGTAGCATTGATGACATTAGAAGTAGCAGGGGCAGCAGAAGTTGTTGTAGTCATGGCACTAGTAAGGGTAGCTTCAGTAATTGTAGTTGACCCCATTACATCATTCGCGCTAGTGAGAATGGATAATTCATCAGCATTTACGATTGTGTTGTTAGCCGCATTTGAAAGAAGTGAAGAATCGAGGTTGAACCGATCGATGCTGTTGTAAAACTCAGATGAATCATTCATTGCAGCTCCGCTTACCAGGAACTGTTGCAGTCTCGTAGAAATATTGGATTCGCGCCTACCAGATGTCGGCATGGAAAGAAAACCATTCAGCGTTTTGAGATTTTCGCCAAACTGACCCACTCGAAGATCCAACGAATCGACGCGCAGAAGTAGATCGCGCATTGTCTTCATGATGACGGCCTCACGATTCATGACGATAAGGTTAAAGTTTACTCTGCAGGTCTCACAGAACCACAGCAACCCAACATTTGCAGTCCATGCCTTGAAATTCGTCACATTCAGTCCGACACAACCGGGATGGAAAACTTTATCACAAATCCCACTGCACAGTACGCACTTTTCGGATCGATCAAAGATCCCACCGCAAGCCTTACATGAATTCATGATACCAATATTTTCCAAACCCAACCAGAAGTTGAATGATAAAAAAGGATTTTTCCTAAATTGAAACCACTTGAGTAGTTTACAAAAGCGAAAACTTATAGTAAACACACCCCGAGCCAGTACGACTGCAAACACTATGAATTTCCTACCACAACACTTATGGTTCTGCTGCTAACTGTACCTTCACTAAAGCCGGAATTTAACCAGGGCGTACACATCAATCGATTCCTCAATTTTAGAGACCACTGAGAGAACCGAGACGCATTTCTCTATCCAATTCAACGGCACCACCGATTAGTATGCAGACCGAAACAATGGAGCACTTCACAACTTTCGAGCCTGCTGCTTTGAGTCCTTGTTTACGATATTATATGCGATAAGAAACCGGGTGTGCAAATGCACAGAGCAAAACAAACCAACCCTAATAAAAATTGTATGGTTAATTTGCTTAACGACGTGTTCTGGGTATCATCCAAACCATTTGTGGAATAGTTCAATGATTTGGGTTATCGTTCGTTTATGGTTATTTTTTATTAGGGAAGCGATAAACAGTACTTTTCAATAGGGAGTGCAGCGCAACTGACAACCGACGGTGAGTGTACCAATGTAACGCCTCGTGAGAAACTCAACTGGATCCCTTTCACGAACAATCCAAACAATCAGTGGCTTCAGCAGGCGTGTGGAAAAACTTTGGAACACTTTTACACTCCAACCGCGACGAAATTTGATCAACCTTCTAAGTCTTACCAACAATCAATACGAAACTAACGATTTTAAATTGGCTCACCACTTTAGTAGCCTATTGGTCCCAAGCAAACGATTAACGTACCCTATTCTAGTTGAAATTCTATTACTACACTATGTTTGTTTTGATTCGCTATGAAAGTTTGACAGATAACATCAGGGGTGTGTGAATTCATGCAGAACATGCAGGGGTGAGTGAAATAGCTTGGGACTGCTTGGGACCGTTGTTCTGGTACTGAGTGAGCCAAAAATAATAATGATTTTCTTCGGGACCCAGTGGTCTTAGAGTTACCTCTATGGTCTTACTGCGAAGCAGGTGTTGCTGTATGTTTTCCACGGTAATTTACTGCGATACGACCGAGAATACGTGCGAAAAAACTTCTGAATACCGTAGACTAATCAATAGTGTCAATAGCTCGTTACTCGTTACTCAACCCTAATTTTTCTAAAGATCATGGCTCTCCTTTAAAGGTTTATCAATTCACTGAAGCTCTCTAAACTTCTTTAAAATCTATGTGACTTCTCTAATGTTGACGGAACTGCTCTGAGGTTCTCTGTTCTTTTCTGAAATTCTCAAAACTTTTCTAACGTTTTTGCAGTTTTCATGAAGCTTGTTGTACTGCGCTGAATTTAATTAAATCGTCCTAAAAATGTTTAAGCTTCAGTGAACTTCTGAACTTCACCTAAAAACATCAAATAATCTGAAAGTTATCTGGAAATCTAGGAACTACTTTAAATTCCCCACTTTTCTTAAACTAATGGAACTGACCTCCCCCTGAAATTCCTCCAATCTTCGGAGCTTACTAAACTTTTTTCAAATGCTCCCGCATTTTGCTAATGTTCATAAAATTTCCTGAAGTTCGCGGATCTCATCTTAAGCTCCATAGATTTCTATGAAGTAATGTGGTAGTTTTTCTAAATTTCTGGAACTTTTGTGGTCCCGAAATTTATATGGAATTAGGACGAAATATTTAATATAGTTCTATGATTTTCACTCAGGTTCTCAAGATTTTTCTGAAGTTCATACAACTTCCCTTAAATTATCGACATTAATTTAAAATTCAATAGTCAAGACTTTTCTGGTGCCTAAACGATTACTGGATTTCTTTTAAGTTCTCTAGACTGCCCTGAATTTATCAGTAGTTTTTAAGAACCCGCAACTTTACTGAAATTAATTGATTTGCCTTGAAGTTTCGAAAATTTTCCTTAAGTAACGGGTGTTCATTAAAAAATGAGAATTTTTTCAGTCATATAGCTAGAAAAAAAATTTTCAACGAATTAAAAACATAATGTTTATTCTTCAAAAAAACGTCAATGAATATCAGCCGTACGACGCAACTTAGTCGCGATGCTCTCTCAAAAGCGCTGGATGGCACTGAAATCATTCTCATTTTTTAATGAAGACCCGTTATTATAACCATTATTAAAACTCGCTAATTTTCCCTGAAGTTCTCTAAATTTGTTTAATAGTCCAGCAAATTTTCTGATATATATATTCATAATTCCCTGACGCTTCTGACGTTTTCGGATCAATCATAAAATTCTTGGGATACCCTATAATTCCCCGGAACTCCTTGTAAGTCGCTGTAAATTTGCTTAAGTTAATGGGATTATTCTAAAGCTATCTGATCGTCCTCGAAGTACTCGCAACTTCGCTGAATATCATTAAACTATCTAAAAATATCTAAATTTAGTTCCCTGGATTAAAAAAAAAATCAATATCTTGAACTTGTACATGGAATACAAAACTTCACGACATTGAATATTTTTAAATCTTGGACTTACTTACTTGTAAAACTTAGGTAATTTTATCCAGAAAAAATGTGTAGACACCCTATATATAGAGAAAGACGATTAAATGTCACAATGCAAAGAATAATCATAAAATAAATTCACGCTAAAAAAGTTGAAAATAGTGACTTACTACAAGAAAAAGTGGCTTTAGTGACTTGGCCTTAAAAAAAGAGACTTTTTAGTGACTGACTTGAAAAAGTGACTAAGTCACTAAAAAGTGACTCGCTACCAGCCCTGTACGAGTAACCTTAGGGAAGATCGGGTAACCAACCCCGGTGGGAACTTTGGTCGTATGCTGACCTCCATATTCTCCATATTAGGGGCCAGTGTTGGGAAAATATCAAAAAATCAAATCTCACCAACGCTCAAGATCACGCTTGATTTTTGTAGACAAAAATCAACAAGCAAATAACTGCGGTTGATTTTGCAAGCTGTGATATCGCAGCTCGGTATATCAAGCTAACAAAACTCACCAACTGCAAATCTCACCAAGTTGTGCTGGGATTGAGTTTAATGATTTTTGCTTTACACCCGAATGCAACCAAAACATCCATAACGGCTTGCAGGAGTCCCTTCGCGTCTGCCATCGGTGAAGATAAAAAAGAGATAGCAAACTATGCTTCTCTTTCTAAGAAAACGATGTGCAATGGAATCATTTTTGTGTCGAGTCAACTCTCAGCTTGATTTTTGCACGTTGTGAATAGTCTCGCAATATCAAAGGAGCTTGTAAAATCAATATCAAGCATGATATTTTGTTCCAATATCACGCGTGATATTGCGAGCCCATGAGAGCGGAAAAATATCAATTGATTTCTGATTTTGCCAACACTGTTAGGGGCGGCTCAAACAGCGTCTGACTGGCATCCAGCGGCTGAATACGAAATGCTTCTCCCCGAAAGCTATACCCAAGATGGCAGTCCCATCACGGCGGATAGGAGACCTTAGGCCAACCACCTACTATCTCCGAAATCTTCAAATTGTTACAGAAACCTATAGTGAAAGATTACGAACTGATTTTATGGCAACGACTTTTAGCGCTAAACAACGGACAAGAATTGGAACATGGAATGTACTGACGCTAGCCCAACAGGGTAAACTGGCATCACTGGCCGTATGAAGCTAAAAATCCTGGGACTTAGTGAAGTCCGCTGGCCGAACTTTGGAGAACACAAGCTGCCTTCGGGACAGGTACTTTTATATTCTGGTATGCGAGGTGAAAACGCTCCGCGACATCGTAGAGTTGGCTTTCTACTTAGCGCCCAAGCACAGGCTGCGCTCATCAAGTGGGAACCTATCAATGAGAGAATAATCGTTGCCAGATTCAGAACACGGGTCCGAAACCTTACCATAATCCAATGTTATGCGCCAACCGATGCTGCCGAATTGCTGGACAAAGAGAACTTTTACAGTCAACTGAATGCTGTCGTGGATAAGACTCCAAGAGGTGATATCAAGATCTACACAGGCGACTTCAATACGAAGATCGGCTCCGACAATTGGACTATGAGCACCGACAAACCGACATGAATGATCATACAAAGTATCATCAAATTTCTGATCAAAGCACAAAACTGACATCTGCCGCCGTGTTCGCGAAAAATGTGTATCCTAGCCACGAACACACATACTAAATGTATGAGTTGGTTCGTGTCTAATCTATTCCGGGCAAATTATGTTTATCTAGATATCAAATTTCTATGGTTTTGACAGATGGGATCGCTGCACATTTCAATCCGCCGTTATGGATTCTCGATCAAAAGTTAAGTTTTAGTTTCATGTCGGTTTGTCGGTGCTATGAGCGCATTATGAGACGCCATATGGTCTCGGAGATATGAGCGAGAACGGCGAGCTGCTTGCAGAGTTTTGTGGCAACAACGACATGGTGATCGGGGGTTTGCTCTTCCCCCATCGCCCAGTGCATAAAGTAACAGGGGTCTCCCGTGATGGATATACAGAGAAACAAATCGACCACATCTGCATCAGCCGAAAATGGAGACGGAGCCTTCTTGATGTTCGGAATAAACGAAGCGCTGACATCGCGTCTGACCATCATTTCCTGGTCGGTGAGATCCGCCTATGCATTGCGTGGGTTCAACGGCGGAAGGAGAGACTCAGGCGGAGATTCAACACACGCCGACTGGAAGACCCAGTAGTGAAGAGATCGTTCGTCGAAGAACTCGAGGCTCGCGCAGCTAATATTCCGGAAGGTGGCAGCGTAGAAGAACAGTGGACGAGCATCAAGAATGCCTTTATCGAAACAAGCGAGAACAACCTGGGTGAGCTGCGCACGAGGGGCAGGCAATACAAAGAACCGGTGCGTTGAAGTTAAAACAACCGGTGAACACTCGTGTTTATTTCAGTTACCATGGAGACGTAATTTGTGATTAGCCCCGGTGCCTTTCAAATTGTAGTGGTATCATTATTTATGAACGGCCTTATATTTGAAATGACGTTTCACATTCATCTAGTGATGTCCGATTTTCATTCGAATAATCGTTTAATCGATTAACGAACCGAAAAGTAAACTATTTATAATCGGTTAGATCATGCAGATATAAGCATTAACATCTCCACATGATCATCACCGATCGTTTCAAACATGTGCTGCACTCCCAAGTAACAAATCTAGAGCTGCTTGGCTATATTCAAAATTTATAAAGGTTTTATTGCAGCTGCAACCATTACCTACAGCTTTATCACGGTCATATACAATGCAAGTCATGAAACATTCTTATAGCTATCTACAAAACCCCTATAAAGCTAATTAAAAAACCAACTGATGCTTATGCTATTTTCACTTATGAAAGGTTTTATGCTTGCTTTGAAGTATAAAAAAAAGTAATATGAATTGCCCTTATAAAACCAAAAAATATATCCTTTCGTTGCTTTATAAGTAAGCGCAATAAAACTAGTTGGCCATGAAACAGTTATTTTAAAACAATTATAAGCATTCAGTTGCAACTTGTCAGAAATGTAAATATATGGTTTATTTTTACAACATAGAAAAGAATCACAACTTTCCGGTACTTCCAAGCGGAGCGCAAAGAAAATCAACAAAATTGTTAGCATGAAAACATTTCGTGTAAACGTATAAATAAATAAATAAAAAAATAAATAATAAACGTCAGCAATCTCCATGATTCTTCCGTTCTCGCTCGCATATACATGGGGTGACACGGTCTTGGACACGGTAACAGTCCTAGGGCAAAAAGGTTGAAATCAAGCATAACTTTTCATAAAGGTTAATGTACCATTCAAAACTTTTCTAAATGTTTGTAAAATTCATCGGTTGCACCCGTAGAATAGGAATATACATTTGCCCTCAAATAAAAAAAAAAATGAATTCAAGCTGAACATTGCATTAGGTCCTAAGTAATATTGACAGATTCGTTTCGTCAACTTTCTCTTTGCATCCTCAAGGTCATTTAAAGACATTCCCAGGTATTTTCAGCACATAAATCGATAAAAGAAGCTTTTATCTAGCATCCAATACGACATCAAGAAACGATTCTGTGAATAAGTTATTAACGGCTGTAGGCTGTGAAGTTTTAACGTATTAAGAAAAGTTGTTTATTTTATCAAGATAACCAACTTTGAAAAAGTCTTGAAGTCTTCGAAACACAAATTCAATGCATTAAAAAAAGTTATAGAAAAAAATCATGTTCCACTAAAATGAAGAAATCTAAAAAAAATCACCAAAATATACCTCTCTCAAATTTTGATATTTTGTTAATCGAGTATTGCTTAATTTTTGCTGAAAATGTCAGGTTGCGATTTTTTGCGCTTTGGGAGATATTAATGTTCAAAAATTGTATTTTTTTCTCGTTTTTTCAACAATATCTTTGAAATTTGAAGCTTAATACAGTATGTTTCTTCACAAGAGCTATTTATTTAATGTATTTGCATAAGAGAAAAATATAACATTATAAAGCTGTAAGCAAAAAAACCGAAACAGAAAAAACCATATTTTCGACATTTTTTCTTTAACTCCATATAACTTGGAACCAGTAGACAGTGGAAATTTAATGTCTTTGAAAGAGCTGTTCATTTTGTCAAGATAAACAACTTTGCCTAAGACATAAAGTCTCCAAAACGACAGAGAAAGAAGTAAGATTGTGGCACTATCTTTGCGGAAGAGTTTTGAACTATTTGTTTATGTCAATAGATGGTCCTTATTATGACGAGAAATTTTGCCGAAGACACCAAGTCGCGGAAATGCTCCGTTTCGGAGTTATTAATTTTGCTCCGCTAGGTTGCATTCCTGACCCAGTATGCAATGTAAGCATTAGACATTTTAAGAAATTGCGCTTGATGTTTTTCTTGCCTGCTGTCCTCTGTCGCCATATTGTCATTATGAAAATGCCATTAGCCTTGGAATAAAATCCAAGAAATTTCAATAAAATAATGGCTAGATAAGAGATCCGAAATGATTTCCAGTGTGCATTGGTATGAATTTGTGTATTGAGATCTATTTTCTGTAAAATTAAGGTGATTCCATCAAATTCATTTGATTTCTGAAACAATCTTTTTTGTTAAGTTGAATTATTTTGGAGGCGCATTTATTTAACGCTCATATTATCTCAATATACACGATGACATTTCAAGCGCATATGTTTTGGAACTTCTAAAAAGTAATATATTTTCTTTAAGATTTTCACTAATGTCGCCATGAAACAAAATTGATTGCATGGTGATCTTGACACCAACACTCAAACCTATTTTTACCGCTAAAGATTTCCATTTGGAAAAAAAAAGTTTCAGCAGAACAGAACAACAACAAGCTAATTTATGGCGGTTGCTTTGATGCAATAAAAATTAAATTGGCTTTATAACTGATTTTCACCAAAGCGTCATAAAACTGCTTGGATACAATATTACTCTTATAGAGGCTATGAGAACCTTTTATAGAGTATGAGGCTTCCTGACAAAAGGTTTTAAGACAGCTTTATTGTAATTCTCAAACATGCTTTATAAACCTTATCAAGGGTGGTCCACTAAGCTGTATGACGATCTTATAGCGGTTATCAAAAGGTTGTGCTGGAGCTATTAATTTTATTGGCGGTTTTATGAAATTGATCTCAATAACCGCTAATAGAGTGCAATAAAACAAGAAATGCTACTTGGGCTCTCATTGGTGGAAAAATGGCAGCACAGCGAACAAAAAATAATCGATTAGTTGTTAATCGAGTAAATAAAAAATGGGACATCTCTGATTTTGGTGTGATTGTTTTGATAAAAATGAGCGCAAAATTTCATCTCTTCCGAGGGGGCAGCAAAACCACAAAATTACCTTGAATACGGGGGGTTCTCATTGGATGAAAGGGACCGTGAAAGAAGACACTAAAATAGAAAGTTTTTCTTCCGACAGTTTCATCTTTGGTTAAAATGCAATCAAAAGTACTTAAAGTAATTAATGCGTTTTGAAGTAGTACTGAAAAGTAGTTAATGTTCAACATGGTGTAAGTAATGTAATTAAAGCAGTAGCACAAACGAAGTGACAGACGACTAACTGGCGAAGAAATCCATTAAAATAATGTGGTTCACTGTAATAGAATTTTCTTGGAAGCTTGTGCCATCATCCACCAGATGGGTTAGTTTTTTTGTTTTCATTTGAACAAAGTTGATTTTGTGTACAATGATTCTTTGACAGTGTGCAAAGAGTGCGTATCATTTTGTCATTTTTTTATGCATTTCAGTTTTGAGTAGAGTGAAAGAGATAGAACCAAAACATTCTAATACATTTGGTGAAAATGCTAATACAATCCAGTAGTAGTGTTGCCATGTGGTACAATCCAGTAGTACTGGTGTTGCCATGTGGTACACTGAAAAATTGAAATAGCAGGTTAGTCACCAAAGTTTTCGAGACGCTCCGTCTGTCACTTCGTTTGTGGCAGTAGTTAATGGAATTAATTTAATTACAGCCGTTGCCTGCGTTGGAGTTAAAGGCTTTTGCGTACCCCTAGGCTGCGCACTCAGAGGAAGGAGTGGATCACCGATGAAACCTGGAGGAAGATCGAGGAGTGGAGAGAAGCAAAAGCCGCGATAGAGCGAGCAAGGACCCGAGCAGCCAAGAACGAGGCCCGTCAGCAGTATTCGACTTTAGAGATGGAAGTTAAGCGTTCCTGTATACGGGACAAGCGAGCGTGGGTGGACTCCTTGGCTGATGAAGGGGAGAAAGCCGCAGCAACTGGCGATATCCGCCTCCTCTATGATGTTTCACGACGCCTGAGCGGGGCAACCCAAGGATGCATGTGAAAGACGCGACTGGTCAGTTGCTCACCGACCCCACTGACCAGTTGAAACGTTGGTTTGAGCACTTTGAACAACTTCTCGACATCTCGGCATGATCCGCCAAGGGTGAGGCGCGTTACTCGCGTCAACACTGAAGCTCCATCATTGCAGGAGATAGAAGCAGCCATCCGAAGTATGAAGTCCAACAAAGCCCCGGGGGTCGATCGCATATCAGCAGAGATGCTCAAAGCTGACCCCATGCTATCCTCACAAATGTTGCACCAACTATTCGTCAATATCTGGGACACCGCGACTTTTCCGGCCGGCTGGATGCAGGGCGTCTTGGTAAAAGTCCCCAAGAAGGGGGATCCAACTGTATGCGACAACTGGCGAGGCATCATGTTACTGTGTATTGTTTTCAAAGTTCTGTGTAAAGTTATCCTCAATTGGAGACAGGAGAAGATCGACGCGACTCTCCGACGACAGCAGGCAGGATTCCGTGCTGGAAGATCCTGTGTGGACCATATTGTCACGCTCCGCATCATCTTGGAGCAGGTCAATGAGTTCCAAGAGTCCCTGTACTTGGTATTCATTGACTACGAATAAGCTTGTGGGGCGCTCTGAGACGCAAGGAAGTCCCTGATAAGATCGTCAACCTAATCGAAGCGCAGTACGAGGCTTTCTCATGCACAACGGAGCTTTGTCTGACCCGATTCGGGTAATCGCGGGTGTGAGGCAAGGATGTATATTATCACCGCTACTGTTCCTCATCGTAATCGACGAGATCGTGGTTGGAGCCGTTGACCGTATACCGAACCGTGGGTTGCTGTGGCAGCCTATTACTCTGGAGCATCTCAACGACTTCGATTTGGCTGATGATGTTGCGTTATTAGCACAAAGGCGCTCTGACGTGCAGAGTAAGCTCGACGACCTTGTGGAACGCTCCTCTGAAGCAGGTCTAACCATCAACGTCAACAAGACCAAACCGTTGGATGTCAACATGGAAAACCGTTCCAATTTCACGGTACCTGGGCAGGCAGTGGAAAAAGTTGAAAGCTTCCAATATCTTGGCAGCCAAATAGCGTCGGACGGCGGTACCAAGAGCGACATAGGTGCACGGATTAAGAAGGTGAGGGCTGCTTTTGCGAAATGTATGGAGAGCGAATCAGATCAGTCGACGCACCAAAATCCGAATTTTTAACTCGAACGTGAAGTCTGTGCTATTATACGTCAGTGAAACATGCTGTGTAAAAGCGGAGAACACTCAGAAGCTGCAGGTGTTTATCAACCGATGCCTGCGGTACTTAACTCGTGCCTGGTGGCCCCACAATTGGATCTCAAATTCCGAGCTTCATCGTTTGTGCCATCAGAAGCCGATAGAGACAGAAATTCGTGAACGGAAGTGAAGGTGGGTCGGCCACACACTACGACGGAGCGAAAACGAAATCTGCAAACAAGCACTGGACTGGAATCCAGCAGGACGTCGCAGCAGAGGCAGACCCAGAGGCTCGTGGCGGCGGAGCCTAAACAATGAAATTAAGAACGTTGACCGAAATTTGGGCACAGGTCAAGGCCAAAGCTAGTAATTGCCCAGGATGGAAATCTTTCACAAAGGCCCTTTGCAGTCCTGGAGGTGCGCAGGATCGTTAAGTAAGTAGGAAGTTACAGTGCATCATCCACTTCGAAAATTCCAGGAACTTCCGGAACAAACTTTAAAATCAGTGATCAGGGTAGTACTGGAACAATCTATGTGATTTCGAAACTTGGGCATTGTAGATAGGGTGTAGTTTGAAATACTAATTATTATTCGAAACTCTACTTTGTCTGCCACAGTGGCGTTTCTGGAGCTCAAGTCTCAATAGTCAAGAATATCTTTAAGTTCCTCGGGTTTCTAAGTTTCTGAAGTTTCGATAATCCCGGATTTTCCATGAGTTTTTGAAAAGCATGATATAAGCACCGTCGGTGATATAAGTAAGATGAATTAATCTTCCTTTCGCTATTGATAGGACTTAAAGTCGTATGATTGTTTTTGCAACAAATTATCTTTTTTAAATTAACTGAGTAAGTTAGATGAGATTTATTGATAGCAATAAAAATATAGAAATTAAAATCAACTAAAACCATTTGTTGATAAGCTTCTCGCACATTCCGCGCCAGCTGTAGCAACCCTGGAGATGGCATTCTAGTGGCATCGATCGGAACTATGGCTGTCAGCATTGAAAAATAGCGCATTGTACACTCTATTGTTATAAAAAAGCAAACTTTATATTGCTTGTACCCTACACGACCTTATTCAACATACAATAAATAAAACAGTAAAATTCAGCTCAGGTTCACTGTTACTCAAGCACGTCTTCGTTAACCACGCTTGTCATTGGTTTCAGCCCAAAGATATTCATTTGCTCCTTTGTAGCCAAAAAACCTCGGATGTCATCGTACCGCTGGACGCTTCTCTGAAACTTGATTGCACTTCGTTCATCCTCCTCTCGATCGTCTTCCGAGTCACTACTATACAGTGTCCGCTTTACAGGTACGTGATCTAAGCTACCATCCTCGTCATCTTCTTCCTCTTGCTCCGAAATCTCAACGTCTATTCCTTTATCCTTTAGTGCTCGCTTCTCTCGTTCCTTGAATTCAACTCCAATTGGTTCGATCCGTTCCCGAAGCTGCTTCAGAACCGGTTTGAAGTGTCGCTTTACAATCTTTGAATTGATGTTTTCCAAATTATCCACAGAAGCAAGGGATCTTTGTTCATCATCGTCCAACCAATCTTGTTCAGTGCCATCCACTGCGAAGAACTCATCTCTGATACATGGTTTATCCTGTTCAGAGAAAATTCGTTCCACGTTTGGAACCGAATCCAGTGCCTGCTCTAAATTCTCTTTGAATCGTGGATCAATTTCTAATGGAATACTTTCGTCATCCTTGTTGAGTATCTTTTTCAATGTTATCAGCAATCGCTGACATTCTTCAGCGGAGGCATTCAGATCGTTGATAATGTCTTCAACTGGAGGTTCTAGTGCTTGAAGCTGTGAAGTCAATTTTACATCTTTGGAGTTTGCGGCAATTTCTTCCAACGATTCTTCAAGTTGATTATACCGATGAACAGTGCTGTACAGCTTAGCAGATAATCCCATAGACAAGGATCGAAGGTTGGACAACTCTGGTGGAAGTACTTTGATATCAACGCGCGGAGCACGTTCTCGATTTGAATCAAATATTAAATTGAGATGCTTCATGCATAAAGCTTTTTGATCATCCAGTTTTTCACAAAGTTCAGGAAGATTAAAAAATGCAAAATTCGAAAGGCCACTTGCAACTGAGAGCGCAAGTCTCGTTAAGTACTGAGATTGGATGTAGGCAAAGATGTTGTAATTATCCTGAAAGCAATCAATTATTGAAATGGAATCATCAAAACTTTTAATCGGACTTACCTTTATTGCTTTTGGCTCACCTAAATTTGCAACGGCTTCTTCAGAAAACATATCGCAATCTTCCAATGGCTCTATAGGTGAATATAAACCATTCCATTTTGGAGTTAGCGTAAATTGCTGTTCCAAGTGCTGTACAGCAGCATGTATCACTTTGATTGTATCAATACAACATTTTGCACAATTTGCAGCATAGAAGCCAACATCCAGTCCGGATTTATCCAGTGCGATTTGCATCGTTCGTATGTGCTGACTTTCGTTCAAAAAAAGTAGATTCTTCTTAACTGCCATCTCGAATTGTTCCAGGGATTGGATAAACCGCGTAAGTAACTTTCTTTGCTGTCGGAAACGATGTTGGTTAGCCCATTTGATGCAACAACTAGTTCCATAGGCTGCGGTCAACCCAGACAGCGGATAAACCCATTTATGACTAGATTGTCCGGTCAAAAAAGTTGTTGCTACAGGAATCGAACTCAGCAAAAGCCTGATGGCAGTAAAATTAGATTTGCGTTTAGTTTGTCCTACGGTGTCCTCCAGACACTCTTCCAGCAACTCAACATGGTCGATAAGTAAACGTTTGGAGTTTAAAACTTGCAGCAGAACATCCGTTTGGAATTCCTAAATTGTTTAGTTTATGGATTAGCATCATCTAAGCTCTTCACGACGGTCGTTACTTACCTGAAAACCTTTGATTTCTGCAGCGATAAAAGACATCCTCCAAGCCACAGAAAATTGTAATTGGAAATATTATTCAGGCAAACAATGCTGGTGAATAAACCCTTAATTGTAATTTGTTTAGTGTACGATGATACACTGCTGGTAGAACCTTTCATCAGGTCAAGGAAAAATAAATTTCAGGACAAGGCAACATATACTCGAAGCTTTGAAAAATAAAATGTTTCACACACTTTAATCAACTATAATTATATTAGTAACTAAATTACTGACAGATTAAATCTGTAAATGTTACAGATTGTAAAACTACCCCATAAAAAATTTGACAGATGGGGAATTTCACTGTCGACCGGCGAAATCGGTTGTTTACAAAAAAGGCCTATTAATAAACCGACAACGTCGGGATTAGTACACTAGTTATTATTGTCAACATATTCGTTAATGTATTAAATCGAATACCGCCGGGACCGACAGCCATAGATTTTATCTATTGTAAAATCCGGCAATTGTATGTTTTTTAATCGGTGTTTATTTTAGTGTACATATTAATATACAGACGATGTCGATTTAGCTAGTGGTTATAAAATAGTGGCATAGTTAGACTAAGTGAGTGCAACTTTATTATTAAATATCATTACAACCTGGTAAGTTGGTATTAATAGTTTTGTTTTTTTTTTTTTTGTTGAAATCTTACAATGGCAAGAATGTACTGGAGTACTTGGCGTAATAATTATGTTCTCTGAGCACAACAATATTTTTTTTCGATCCCATTTACTTCCATCTCAATTTTTAATCTTGATTGAAGCAAAATGATCACTTCACTGTTTGACACAAAACTAACAAACTGACAGCTCGTTCCATATTAAGTACCATCGAGGAACGCTAAGATGGTGATTTTTGCTAATGTAATCACACTTATTTAAAGTAGTTCCAGTGCTTCAAAATTGATGAAATTTTGAATTTCGATTCCATTTGTAATGCAGATTACGAATATGCAATTACCCCAATACCCCTAAAGAATCCAATTTAATTACCCGATTAATTAGTGTATTTCATCTGGTTTCATCAATTTCATAAGCCGATTTAACAGTTGACTTAATCTTTTCCATCATACAAACAACTGAATGAACCGATTAACCATTCTATTTCATTTGGTTTCATCAATTTCGTATGCTGATTTATTTATCGCCTTAATCTGTTTCCATCGTAGAAACAATTTAATAAACTGATCAATAAGTATATTTCGTCTGGTTTCATAGAATCCCTGCTACAATTCTGTCATCCTACTAACCGTTCAATTTGGTCGCTTCTGGTTGACTGATTTCCTATGTTTTCGACTACCGATTTAGTGTGCTGACCTGTCGGCAGCCTCCCCTTAAGCAGTCCCATAAGAGTCGATGCAACAATTTATAAATACGTCGGTTTCATAGTCGGTCGATCTTACCGACGTGAACCGATTTAGTCGAAGGGAAAATCGGGAGGATTTTTTATGGGGTATCGACCTTTTACACCGGCTCAGGAAAACAACATCATCCATCCAGCCAACTGTCAAAATCATAGGAATAGTGTGCCCAGAAACTTGCTACCAATGATTACACGCTAAATTTTGGTTTAAATATTTAAGATATGTACACGGTAATAGTACGTTCAGACTACAGAGTTATAACATGTTATAGCGCTATCTTGATGGTGCTTTCTGTGTTGCAATTATTTGACAACCGTTATAACATGTTATAACTCGCCAGTCTGGCCGGCGTTTAAGATAAAAGACCCAACGGCATTTTTCCTACACTCAAAAATATTACAAAACGAATATAGATTAAATTTTATGCATTTTATGGTTTTACAAAATTTAATCATTGGTTCGATTAAAACCTTCTTCAAAATTATACTAATGCCTTGTTCAGACTACGGAGTTATAACATGTTATAGCGCTATCTTGAGGGTGGTTTCTGTGTTGCAACTATTTGACAACCGTTATAACATGTTATAACTCTGTAGTCTGAACGTACTATAAGTCCGAATAACGGAGTGGAATTCGATCAGTATTTTCTAAAATGCCAGGAATAAGAACATCTGGATTCCCTTTGGAGCTTCGTGCTGGTGTACCCGTAAAAAAAAGTACGATACAGGTACAATGAAATGTATTGTAACCATACAATAGAATTTATTGTACTTAAAATAAATTTTATTGTCAGCAACGATAAAACAACCATAGAATTTATAATTTCCACAATAGAATCTATGGTAAATGTGGAAATCTACAATAGAACAAGGGGGTTGTTATGTATCTTAACCGTACAGAAAATCACTTTTTCCCGAATAAACTTGAGTCATTTACCATTAATTTTATTGTTTTTCTATTGTTGAAAATGCATGCTCTATGGAACGTATTGTAGATCTATTGTAATAACAATATTTTAAATTTACTTGTATGATATACATACAATAGGATCGATTGTTGGCAATAGATTGTGTTGTGATTTTATATTATTTTATGGTTATTGTATGGTTATTTTTTTCCGGGTAGGGCTTTGTCCCAGCAGATTTCTACTGCGCCTGTAATCTGCTGGGCAGCATCGAAATTGTAAGTATTTTTTTAAATATTATTAATAAAAAATAAACTTATGAAAAAAGCTTCCTGAGACAATTTTTATTTTCATTTGAAAACAATAATATTCACCATAAATGAAATAAAGAAGCGAAAAATACATTCTCTTGAATAAACCGTATCTATGTATTGTGAGTATATTTCGATTTTATACTATGACACGCATAACCCTAATAAACAAATACCATAAACGAACAATAACCTAGACAGTCGAACTTTTTCACAAATGGTTTGGATGATACCCTAAACACGTCGTTAAGCAAAATAACCATAATAAATTTATTAGGGAAACCATTTTTATACTAAGTTTGCATTCTCTCCCTTTATATCAACCTTTGCGTCGGTACGGAGAGTTGCTATTTAGCGTAACTTTTATACTATTTAGATTTCAATATTTTTTGAGCGTACTTACACCGAGACTTAAGGCCGGCGCACAATGCATACGTTTTCGGGTTTTTTGACAGATAATGCATGGGCTTACTTAGAGTCGGTGTATAATGAGTCACGCCAAGAGTGAAGCCAAGTCTACCTATTGAACTGTCAAACCGGCTACCTATCGTGCAAAGTAAACAAACATTACGATGCTATGAAGGTCCACGAAAGGTATTGCAATAAAATTTAAAACATAATTGGAGAAATGATCATAAACACGCAGCGAACATTAAATTGTCATGGGATACGTTTGGTAACGATCAGTAATGAGAATTTCTACAATTTTTTGTTAAGATGATGGGACAAAATCACTGATATAATGATTTACAACAGCTGCTATTTTTTTTTGCTCGCTAGAAGTCATTTGAAGTTGATGTAGCAGTCCTCTGTTGCCAAGTGAAAAGAAAGGGAATCTTTCGAAACCCGTGATGCGAGTTCAACTGTTTTTGTCTTGGCGTGACTCATTATAGTCCTCTCCAGGCGGGTTCGTACGAGGGTTCGTATTGGTGCGATTTGCGTGTGTTAGTGAGATGAAATTTTTTGTTAGCTGTGAGAAATTTTTTGTTTGCTGTAAGAACTGTCATTCTAAAGTAAAAATAAACAACAAAACGAAAACAAACCCTATGCTTGCACGGTAACAGTCAAGCACCCTTTTGTGAGTAAAGGTTAACCCATTTTTTATAAAGGTGGCTTTACTCATTAATGAGTCAATTATTTTAACAACAATGAGTTTCTGCTAATAGTAGCTAACAGTGAGTACTTAATTGGCATAATGAACTACTCATTAATTAATGGTGCCGCTTTTATTGACAATGGGTTCACTTTTACTCATAAATGGATGTTCGATTCTTACCGTGCACATGACAGTATACGCTAGTGTGTGTAAAATTATGTTATTAGTGTAGTGTACGTGAGATCCTGCTTGGAGAACTCAATAGAGATTGCTGACGTTTATCGTACGCACACTACGTCACGTATACGTATACGCAAAATGTTTTCATCGGGAAAAAAAACTTCATAGCAGAAAATTTTCTCGATGAAAACAAATCACTGACACAATCATACTTTAGCAATCTCTATACACCGACTCTAGGCTTACTGTTAAAAAACCTGAAAACGTACACGGAGAAACGAAACAACTCAAAATCGAGATTGAAAATACTTGAAAATAAGTATTTCTCTAACACTACTGTTTTGGATACATTTCTGTTCTCATTGATGAGCACTTTTAACTTAATCTTGCAGTATAACCAAAACAGTCACTTTTACTTTGAAAGTATCCAAAATAAAGTGTTGCGATTGTACTTCATTTTGGATGAAAAATCGCGACGAGCGCCATTTTTATTTCGGTTATGTCTCCTGCCGAAAACAAAATTTGACCCGTTCCGAATTTTAACTTCGGAGCTGCGTACCATAACTAGTTAATTCCACGTTATGGTACGTTATGTTAGTTTACTGTTCCGGAGAGGAAAAAGGTAAGTTCTACATAGTTCTACTTAACAGTACGTGAGAGATTTCCCGGAAAGTGGCCGTAATTACGAGCGTAATTATCCTCGAATTAAACATAATTCCTTTTTAGGTGCGGGCCAAAACGTATCTTGTGGGCAAAATTGCCACCACAAGCCACCGATGACTCCACTGTTAGGAATATAACCAGCATCCAAAGGCAGCGGATCAATGAAGGTAATGACATTTTATTTTTTCGATCCATTTTTCAGGATGATTAATTTTTGCTTCTTTTTTTATTTTTTCCCACAAATACTGATCAATCATGCTGAATTTATGAGTCTGCTACGTTTCCTCGAGTGTACCAGCCGGAATCGGGAGCCGTCAGTACATCCAACGAAAATGGAGAAGTTTGGAATTTTACCCGGTCAACCAACTCAACACGATGGATTTAGTACACTCAAAAAATTCAACACGCCATCATCATGTGTCTCACACTTAATTTTGTGCTTATTGTGAAACACATCCATTTCATGTGTAAATCTTATGCTATGAACCATGCCTGAACACTATGGATTTTAATTGTGACACACTTGGATTCTATGTTTCTCATATGGTGATATCAATAGCTTTGCACACCATAGCTCAATATTCTACAATATTCTACTTTATCGGCTTCTACTTTACCGACTCTAAAAATTGAAACGACAAATATATAATCAAAACTGCCAGAGGCCAGAGCTTTCACATATCTTTTTAATGGGTCTGATTTGGGATTCGATCATGGACTGTTGGGGGTGTGCTGCTGCCGGAGTCTACGTTCTATCTCACTGTGCCAGAGTTGTTCTCATATATGAGGCGGGTTAATAGGATAAAGTCACAACTCTTGTTTTCGATGTTTACCTTTCTGAGCAAGCAATTCACATCGTATTGAAATGCAAAACACTTTAAATCCATCTGTTTTGAACAGTAGCGTGATTCAATGTGCAATACACTTGAATAGAAAGTGAAAAATTTTCAACATTTCAAAGTTTGAAACACTCTTAATTAACGTGTATAACACATCGATCCAAGGTGAAATACACTTAAAATAAATGTGATTCTGCATTTAAAAAATCAAGTGTTTAAACACTTCGATCAAACGTGTGGAATTTTTTGAGTGTAGGATGCGATTTATTGCTTATTCAGGGACAATATGTGGATAGATTTTATTGTAATAAAGATAAATAAAGCCGAACATAACATTGATTTTTAGTACTCATCACAAATATAGAAAACAACTGAAAAATCCTCTTTTCAACTAAATTTTCTATAATGAAAACCCAGTTTTGTGTAGTTTTTATCCAACATTCACTCTTCCTGAAACAGTTAAATTCTACTCAAAACAAAGTCTTTGCCAAATACTCAAATTTGGATTCTTCGCAAAGAACTCAATTTTGACTGGTTTCACTTAGGTGTCAAGATGAGTACAAAAGACTTAATTTTAAGTTGTTTCGTTTCTCCGTGTATCCATTGTGCGCCGGCCTTTACACCAATAAAATTTCAAATATTGTTTTTATGTGTCCCACACGGCACTATAGTGCAGGAACCCAAAAGTAGGTAAAGCGGGTCAAAGTAATTTTCATTTACTTGTGTGCAGTTTGTATGGAATTTTCCACTGTCTCCTTTGCTCCTACTAATGTTTTCAAAAACGGAGAAGCAAAACCACCCAAAAGGGATAGTACAGTGTGGGAACCCAACGTTGAGTATAATCATATTTACCTACTTTGAGTACAACTAACTTACTTTTGGCCGGAAATAAACTAGCCAAAGCCTAAAAATCTGCTTAGTAAAAAAAAACCGATATATATATTTTTTTATTTATAGACCGTGGGGGCGACACCGGCGTAGTGGTTAGCATCCATACCTCTCACGCCAAAGTCACGAGTTCAAATCTCACCCCCGGACAATGAATGACCCAAGAGCGTTAAAGTGACTATAATAAATAATAATAAAAAAATAAGTGTGGACCGTTTTACAATTTTACTTAAACGCTAATTGTTACAATTTTACTTCAAGTACTTGCATAACATTTATATTTTATTATTGATGCCTAGCTAACCTCGTGAAGAAAGTTTTTTTAAGCGTACTTTTATTCATTGTTATGTCAATATATTCACAGTATGTATTAAAGCAAGACATCATTCTATTCAGTGGGTTGTTTTTGGCATAGTCTGTTCTTTGATTGTTGATGCTAAACAAATTTCTATTCCGCAGTGAGCAAGTGGGAGCATAAAAATTGATATTTAACAAAATCTCTGGGCTGTTAACTCTTTGCGAAATCACATCGTTTATAAAAACAATCATTGCGAACTCTCTTCGCTTTTTGAGCTCATCTAAATTAATTAGCATACAACGCGATTCATAAGATGGAAGTAGAAAACTCGTCGAACCCAACTTTCTTAGAGCAAACAACAAGAACTGCTTTTGAACTGATTCAATGCGGTTTACATGTGTATCATGATATGGAGCCCAAACTATGCTACAATGTTTGAGAAGAGGCCTCACATATGCTACGTAAAGTGTTTTGATTGGGTAGGGATCATTGACGTGCAAACTAAATCTTTTAATGCACCCAAGCATGTTGCTTTCTTTGTAGATAATGTTATTGTAGTGATCAGCAAAAGTTAATTTGGTGTCGAGGATAACACCTAAGTCTCTGACTTGATAGGATCTTTGGATTGTTTCTGGCCAAGAGTAATTGTGTTGTGTATTACAGCGAACTGCAGCATACTTACTTACCTCAAGGTTGCACTCGTATACCTTCCAGTGGAAAATTTTGAAACCATCATCACTTTCATAGTTCTTCTATTCTCCACGAGTGCCAACTTTGATTTGCCAATTGGCAATCTAACGATAGCATAAAGCGCCACTTGTGGCAAATAGGAGGACTAGAAAACTGATGATGACAGACAAACAGACATAACACTCGCAAGTTGTTCATCGAACAAGCATTTAACGGTCAATTTAAAAGTATTGTAGTTGGTAGTACCAACAATCAATACGAAACTAACGATTTTAAATTGGCTCACCACTTGACTAGCCTATTGGTCCCAAGCAAACGATTAACGTACTCTATTCTAGTCGAAATTCTAGTACTACGCAATGTTTGTTTTGATTCGCTATGAAAGTTTGACAGATAAAATGAGGGGTTATTGGTTTTCCCTATGTTTCGAGGGGTGAATCGATTAGCTTGGGACCGAAGAGAGTACCAGAGCTGAGCCAAAAAGTTGAGCACGTTATTTCGGGACCTTCTAGTCTTAGAATTACCTCTATGGTAGTACCACAAACGAAGTGACAGACGGAGCGGCTCGAAAACTTTGGTGACTAACCTGCTATTGCAATTTTTCAGTGTACCACATGGCAACACCACTACTACTGGATTGTACCACATGGCAACACTACTATTGGATTGAACTAGCATTTTCACCAAATGTACTAGAATATTTTGATTCTATCTCTTTCACTCTACTCAAAACTGAAATGCATAAAAAAATGACAAAATGATACACTCTTTGCACACTGTCAAAGAATCATTGTATACAAAATCAACTTTGTGCAAAACCAAAACAAAAATACTATCCCATCTGGTGGATGATGGCACAAGCTTCTAAGAAAATTCTATTACAGCGAACCACATTATTTTAATTGATTTCTTCGCCAGTTAGTCGTCTGTCACTTCGTTTGTGGTAGTACCATAGAGGCGAGCATAGAGGTAACTCTAAGACTAGTAGGTCCCGAAGAAACGTGCTCAACTTTTTGGCTCAGCTCTGCTACTATCTTCGGTCCCAAGCTAATCGATGCACCCTCGAAACATAGGAAAATCCACGAACCACTCATTTTATCTGTCAAACTTTCATGGCAAATCAAAACAAACATTGTGTAGTTTTAATATGGACCAACAGGTCTGTGCCATAACAAGGGAGGAAAAAAACATGGTGTACTAGTACTAGAATTTCGACTAGAATAGGGTTCGTTAATCATTTGCTTGGGACTTATAGCACAAACGAAGTGACAGACGGAGCGGCTCGAAAACTTTGGTGACTAACCTGCTATTGCAATTTTTCAGTGTACCACATGGCAACACCACTACTACTGGATTGAACCACATGGTAACACTACTACTGGATTGAACTAGCATTTTCACCAAATGTACTGGAATGTTTTGGTTCTATCTCTTTCACTCTACTCAAAACTGAAATGCATAAAAAAATGACAAAATAATACGCACTCTTTGCACACTGTCAAAGAATCATTGTACACAAAATCAACTTTGTTCAAATCAAAACAAAAAAACTAACCCATCTGGTGGATGATGGCATAAGCTTCCAAGAAAATTCTATTACAGTGAACCACATTATTTAAATGGATTTCTTCGCCAGTTAGTCGTCTGTCACTTCGTTTGTGCTTATAGGCTAGTCAAGTAGTGAGCATTTTTTTTATAATGCGTTTATTTTTCCAGGCTCATTTGCCGTAGCTTTGCGGAGCCGATATTCATTGTTTGGATTACAAAATTTCTTAAAACTAACGTTAGTAAAGCGGGGGTGGATTACTCTCGGCTATCTCGAGGTTAGAGGTAACAAATTGTAACAAATGGATGGCAGGGTAGGGATTGAGAACACAAGGTTTGGAGAGCAATGTGCTCTTGATCTCGAACTAAGCGACCAACTGATGAAAAAGACAAACATGGGGGTACACCGATGGGCAGCTAACAACTTGGGGAAACACAAGATGACACTAACTACTAAATCCTCAGATCTATCCGTTTTAAAAACACATAAATTAAATTGCAATAGTCCAGATCTCGGCTCGCCAAGATGTCTCTAACGGGCCGCATAGGTTGTTTTCCTTGGGCCCTGAGGGATGCGGATAACTCGGATCTAGCAACACAATGGAGGGTGCATGACCAAAGCACGTGGTCGAAATTGCTGCCTTCGAGCCCGATTCGGAAGAAATGCGAGTCTAACGAGTAGTGATCGGACATGACCCTTGATATGCCACGTATAAAGTCACGGCTCATGTCCAATCCTTTGAACCATGGCTTGTTCGATACCTGTGGGAGAATAGAATGTAACCATCTTCCCAGATCACTCTCATTCCATTTTTGTTGCCAGTTGGTGAGGACGTGCTGACGGGTAATTGAGAAAAATTCCGCAAAGGCGATTTGTCGATCAAAAATATCGCCTTCCATAGCGGCCACCTTAGCTAGCGAGTCCGCTTTCTCATTACCCGGAATCGAGCAATGAGATGGGACCCAAACTAAGGTGATAGTATAGGAGCAGTTAGATAAAGTACTCAATTTAGCTCGGATTTCGGTCAGGAAATACGAGGAGTGCTTCATCGGCCTCATTGATCGAATAGCCTCCAACGAGCTAAGCCTATCAGTAAAAATAAAATAGTGATCAGATGGTAGTGAGGCAATTTGCTCTACTGCGTAAAATATGGCTGCTAGTTCCGCAACGTATACGCAACAGGGTTTTTGCAGTTGATATGAGGCGGTATGAAATTCGTTGAATACTTCAAATCCAGTGGAAGCGTTTATAGTTAACCCAGCTGTGAAAAAAAAAACTCTTATTGCTACTAGCATGGTGGTAATTGTTTGCAAAAATTAAGGGAACAACCATCGACCGATGGTGATCTGGTATTCCACGGATTTTTTGTAACATGGTCAGATCAAAATTTACAGAGGAACTATAAAAGTCCTGGAGGCAAACACGAGAGGAATTGAATGAAGAAGGGTATCAGTAGTAAGCCAATTTGAAATCGATAGTTTCGTATTGATTGTTTGTAGTACCATAGAGGTAACTCTAAGACTAGAAGGTCCCGACATAACGTGCTCAACTTTTTGGCTCAGCTCTCGTGTTCTCTTCGGTCCCAAGCTAATCGATTCACCCCTCGAAACATAGGAAAATCCACTAACCTCTCATTTTATCTGTCAAACTTTCATAGCGAATCAAAACAAACATTGTGTAGTGTAGAATTTCAACTAGAATGGGGTACGTTAATCCTTTGCTTGGGACCAATAGGCTAGTCAAGTAGTGAGCCAATTTAAAATCGTTAGTTTTGTATTGATTGTTGGTAGTACTGCCACCTGTGGCGTGCATAGTCAATTCCCTTGCGTTTGACGTTTGTACAATACCGCCATATCTGTGCAGCGAACTACCTACAACAGTGTACTCAACAGATGGCGGTAATGTTTTAGCGACGATGTTTTACAGTGAGAAATATTCAATGTGTTACACTGAGGCAAATAGACCTAAGAATTTCATAAGGCTCGACTTATGAACAACATATATGAAATTCATAAGCGCGACTAATGAATGATTTTCGGGTAGCATGAGGTAGTTCTTATACGCCTTTAACCTTTTCATTTTCACAAGCGTTGAAAGACAAGTGGTCAACATACGGGCCCCCTAACCTCAACGACCATTTGCCGGTTCCAGTCTGCTCCGATTTATTATTTTTTCGTCAACATTATTTTTCATAAGGAAAATCAATGAAATACACACTCATTTCCTATGGCTAAAATTCACAAGTGTTTCTTATGGAATTCTTACGTTCTTTTGCCTACGTGTATGTCTGTTTGTCTGTGGTATCATAATTTTGCACGGAGAGGCATGGAAGAATATTTTAAAAACGTTTTTATTTAACGAATAAAGTATTTTCTATACATTTGTTTGTGCATACAAGGTAATGAAAGTTCAGATCTAAAGATCTAAACAAAAAATAATGCGTCTATCGGATACCTTTTGAGGTTTCTTCCCCCGTAGCAGCTTTAAAAAACCTGACAAATATTTTTTTTTTCAGATAATAAATGCTTTTCAAGATTTCTTTCCTATACCTCAACGTGCAAAATTTTAAGACCATAGTGTTTTTCTATTTCTCCTATTCGCCACGAGCGCTATCGCTAGATCGCCAATAGGGGGGATGACTTTGTCTAAAGCTGGGTTTAGACTAGGCAAGTCAAATGATCAACTCAGTTGAATTCAATTGGCTTGAAAAGTTGGTTCAACTTTTTTCAATTCAAGTGAGTTGATCAAGTCAGTTGAATGGCATGGTTACACGTTCAATTAGCGTTGAAGTCAGTTGAATTCAACTGACTTGATCAATTGATTTGCACTGTCTAAACCCAGCTTAAGTGTACAAATATATCAAATATTAAAAAGTTTGCAGTTTTCTGAGTTACAAAATCAAAATCAGAAACCTTCGACTGTATGCTGATGTGCATTATAGAATAAAAAAAAAAGATTTCTTAAACAATAGGAGCTGTTCATACCCGCAACAAACAGCATCGATTCGCCGAATCTGCTCGTTGTCCTTTTCTTTCAGATCGTAATAAAAACACCATTCATTACCAACTCGATAGCCACTTACGATTATTTATTTGTAGTACCATACATCAGCTAGCTGTTGATCATACAGCTTACTATTTATACATCAACATTTATCTTATAAGACATTGGTTCGAATAAATTACAGTTTTTATTTTTTTTCCTCTTTTGAATGTGTTTGCTATTTATGAGAAAGTGATGTAAGAATACAGATACGAACCGACAAGTACACATTGGTTAGTATCAACAAGGACAATATTACAAGCGCAGACAACGAATAAGAGATGAGCAACGCAAATAATTGCGGATTTTGTGTTGATAAAATTTGCTAAAAAATAATGGTCTATGAAAGTTAAAAAAATTGCATTTGAGTTCAAAAGAAGCAATTATTGTTCCTTTCAAAGTACACCCGAAACTCTAAACCCGCTTGAAATCTTCCGTTGTCTCTATGCAAATACGAAAATGAAAGGCTTGTTAAGAAACGAAACAAAATGTACAAAAATGAGACGACTGTCAAGTCGCTTACAACTTGGGCCAAGGGTAAACCGCTGGCAGCGCGGACTTATAGGACACGTCATACATCTGAGAGCGAATGAATGCTTCCTTATCACTTGGTTCCGGCTTGGTGCAGGCGAGGCCATTCTGGTACGCATGCTCCATAATACGGACGGCAATTTTAATGGAACAATCCTGAATTGTTTCCAGCGGTGGGTATAGGCTACCACGTTCAAGATCGTCGTCATTGACGATTTCAGCCAAACGTTGTGCTGAGATGAGGAAGATTTCCTCCGGAATGGTGGCCGCTCCAGCGCAGATCACACCAAGGGCTACACCTGGGAAAATGTACGAGTTGTTGCCTTGGCCTGGGTGGTACGTTTTTCCCTTGTATGTTACTGGAGCAAATGGAGATCCCGAAGCGAACACGCAGCGGCCATCAGTGTTCTCGTAGGCTTGTTCAGCGGTACATTCGGCTTTGCTGGTTGGATTCGACAGGGCAAAGATGATCGGGCGCTCGTTCAGTTCAGCCATGGTACGTAGGATCTCCGGCGTGAAGGCTCCCGCAATGGCAGCGGCGCCAATGATGACGGTAGGCTTGATATCCTTGACTGCTTCCGTCAGCGTGTCGACGGGCGTATGTTCGTGGGCAAATCGATGCTTGTGACCGGAGATACCACCCTTCGGGCGGTCCTTAACGATAAGACCTGCCGGAAAATGTTGTTGTAATATGGAATTTTGGGATTTTTAAATTTTAAATCAACCTACCTTTGCTGTCCACAAGCCAGATATTCTTGCGAGCAGCTTCCTCGCTCATTCCGTCCTGTCGCATTGCCATCACACAAAGCTCGGCGATACCAAGAGCAGCTTCACCGGCTCCTTGGAACAAGACTCTGTTTTCGCTCAGTTTGGTCTTGGTGACACGCAGCGAAGCTAGTAGCCCGGCAACGGCAACCGAAGCGGTCCCCTGGATGTCATCGTTGAAGGTACAGTAGTTATCGCGGTATTTATCCAGGAAACGGAATGCATTGGAGTTTCCAAAGTCTTCGAACTGAATCAAGCAGTTGCGACCGAAGCGTCGTACTGCAGCTTGCATGAATTCTTCGATGAATTCGTCGTATGCCTCGCCGGTAACGCGCTTATGCCGGAGTCCAACGTACAGAGGGTCATCCAGAATGCTTTGCGTGTTGGTACCAACGTCCAGGGTGATGGGTAAGCACTGATGCGGTTTGATTCCTGCCAAAGCCGTGTAGAGGGCGAGCTTACCGACAGGAATAC
Organism: Ochlerotatus camptorhynchus; assembly: GCF_037179485.1. NCBI lineage: Eukaryota > Metazoa > Arthropoda > Insecta > Diptera > Culicidae > Ochlerotatus > Ochlerotatus camptorhynchus. Next base: position 225,525 of record NW_027040627.1, on the reverse strand, counting down.
CCATACCGTTGGCACCTAAATCTCCCAGGCCCAAAATACGTTCACCATCGGTGACGCAGATGGCGCGCACGTCAGTTTCGGACCAGTTTTTCAGCACGTCATAGACATGGCCCTTGTCGTTGATCGTGATGTACATACCCTTAGGCTGCTGGAAGATCAGGCTGTACTTCTGACAAGCCAATCCTACCGTCGGTGTATAGACCAGAGGCATCATGCCGCTGATGTCCGAAGACAGCACCCGGTAGAACAATCGCTCGTTGCGATCCAGCAGTCCAACCAGATAAATGTACTTATCCAGATCATTTTCATAGCGGTTCAGCAGGGTGAGACAGTGCTTGAGCTGCTCTTCCTCGGAACGAACGGTGGCAGGCATCAGTCCGTGCAGACCCAGCGCTTGGCGCTCCTCAATGGTAAATGCCAAACCCTGTGTAGATGGAAAAGACAAAACGAAAATCGAATTAAATGGTGTGCCTCACACAGGTGTTTCATAAAATCGAATGGTTGCGAATGAGTCCAAATCTGAAACCAGAGAAAGGGGGGGGGGGTGTGCTAAAGAGAAGTTACACCACAATGACCGTGAGCATGACCAAAGGCCATTCCGGTAATCGAAGTGTTTCGGCGAACTGGTTTGTGACTGACGAATCACAGTGTGTCATAATAAGAAGAGAATCCTATGCAGGTATGTAGTATGTACTAAAATCGCTATATTGCGACTATAGGTAGGACGTTTTCACTTTCAAGTTCACCAATAATGAAAAATGTTTTTGCTGCGAACGACGGTTAAACATCGAATGACGAAGTCGCATATAATTAAACTTGCTGACACGACTTCCGTGCAAGGTGCGAACTTCGGTGACGATAATCGCTCATTGTTGGCTTAAGGTAAGCATCATTGACGTAATTGTTTTGCTGTTTTGTACAACAAACAGAAATTCTTTTTGATCTACGAGATTCATCATTGGATATGCGATTGAAGCGCTTTGAAAAGGAAGGCATCGCTTCGAAGCATATCTCTAAGGCCTTCGAACATAGACACCAGCACGATAACGATAATAAAGTTATTACCAACAGACAACTCAGTCACGTTGTACCGTTCACCGATCGGACTAAAATTACTATAATCAGATGCAAACCTACCGCAGCGGATATAGGATGGTACATTCTAAATATGCAATGTGCACAAAGTGCGGTCAATCTGAACTTACAGGTCTTAGCAAGTCTGCTTCTATCGACGAATCTCACAAACTCAAATTGATTGCGTGTAGTTAATTGTTTTATAATTTGATTGCACTTGATTAGTGGCGCATTAACGGTGATTAACAGTTTTATGCGACTGGCTAGTGTTGGCTGACAGCTCAGGATACCCACCGATAGATTCCCAGACCTTCACACTGTCGCACTAACCATTTGTTTCTTCGGTCGCCGACGACGACTTGGGAGGTCCCCGTGGTCCGGTAGCATGGTGTCTGTAATCAAAAGCAAAGTGTCGCCGAAGGGCAGGACCGCTAGCTTGATATCGATTAAAGTCAGATCGATGATCACACACGAGTGTTAATCTCGACGCGCAAGCAGAGACACCTAGAACACGCACCAGTGAGCACTGTTTGGAACTTTGAATTTAATTTTTAAGGGCAGATTGAGTATCGTAAGAATGTTCATTGAAACCTAAGTCACAAAGGTTTACGCTTTGATTTTGCCATGAGTGTTATTTCGATTTGCATTTTATTCGTCTTTAAGCCTCTTTTTATTATCTGCGCTAAAGTACATATTAGCGTAAATAGGAGATCAACAATCAACAATCAATACGAAACTATCGATTTTAAATTGGCTCACTACTTGACTAGCCTATTGGTCCCAAGAAAACGATTAACGTACCCCATTCTAGTCGAAATTCTAGTACTACACAATGTTTGTTTTGATTCGCTATGAAAGTTTGACAGATAAAATGAGGGGTGATTGGTTTTTCCTATGTTTCGAGGGGTGAATTGATTAGCTTGGGACCGAAGAAAGTACCAGAGCTGAGCCAAAAAGTTGAGCACGTTTCTTCGGGACCTTCTAGTCTTAGAGTTACCTCTATGGTTTAAGTGTATATTCTGCAACTTTCTCGAATGTAAACATTGTGTCTAGCTGTCATTTAGTGCTCTTGAAGTTTTCGTGCTCAAAATGTCAGTTTCGTGTTCAAAATTGGAAGTTATTCAATTAAACAAAATGCCCAAAAAGGCACAAATTTCGATCAGTATCCGAAATTTGATTATTGAACATCACAAAGCTGGCAAAAGCTACCGTGATATTGCCGATATTGTCCAGCTTCACAAAGATACGGTCGCTAGAATTGTGCAGATGTACAAAAAGCGTGGTTCTATCTCACCAGCTAAGTGATCGGGGCGTCCTTCAAAGACAACTGGCCGAATTGACAGAGCTATCATGAAGAAGGCGGAGCTGAAGAAGGCGGAGCTGAAGAAGGCGCAGCTGGACCGGAGACTATCAGCTCCGAAAATTGCGAAACAGATTGAAAGCGAGTTTTCCATTCAACTGACATCACAATCCGTACGAAATTCGAATTCTGAATTTTTTTAGGAGAGTTTGAAGGGAATTCCGAGATGAGCTCCTAGAGAACTTCGAAGGGTATTCTTTGAAAATCTTGAAGAGAACTTCAAGGATATTGTTTTGTACAATATTCAAAGAAAATGTGGAGCATATTTTGAAGGGAAATTTCAAGAGCATTACAAGAAAATTCTGAGTAAGATTTCAGGACCCTTCTGTAGTGAATGAAATGTTATGTCTAAGGTATAGGGAGGTTTCCATAGGGTTATAGGGTTATTTTATAGATCATTATTGATAATTTAAGAATGTAATGCTCTGCTCTGTATGAAACGCGTATGCCTTTTAAAATATATTGGTGGCGTGCTCTTTAAAGCTGCTTCTGATAATATGTTCTACAACTTTTTAGAACGTACCAACTGCTGATGCTGGGTGCTTGATTCTGTAAAAAAACTATTATGCGCTACCTGAATAGGACCTCGCGGCGTGCTCTGCGATACCCGGCTAAACACTGGCCAATAGATGAGCTCTCGAATTACTTATCAAAACGAGCGAACAGAGGAGCAGTCTCGTCCCGAGCCAAGAATTGTAGCCTTCTAACTAAAACCTCACTAACATAGCCTACCAAATCCATATTAAAACCAATTCCCGGAACGTGACCGAATCCTGGTTATCAACACAGGCAGAAACCTTCCTACAACTCTGGCTCCTTTCCAATTTGGAATACGAACCACATTATCAACGAATATACTGACATTTAACGAAACGTGGAATGGCCTTGAGCAAGCATCACACGGGCAAAAATATTGTCAATACTCAAAAGTTATATTGATGCAAATATTGACGATGAACATATTGATGAACATATTGACGCAAAATCAAAAAAAGTTTGATTTGATGTTTTAATATTTAAGCTCACCCCTTCTGTTTGACATCTTTTGTCAAGGTGGTTGTGATTCGACTCGGAATATGCCAGCGGCTACAACAATGTTATAGCGAATTTGTTAATTATAGTTAATGTGAAACCGAACTTTTTGTCAGTGCGAACCTCAGCCTGAGATAGTTTTTAAAAACAAACGATCAAACTGACTTTTGTCAGAAAACAAGCCAAGCCGTTCCAGGTTGGAACCATAGAGGCAACTCTAAGACCAGAAGGTCCCAAAGAAACGAGCTTAACTTTTTGGCTCAGCTCTGGTACTATCTTCGGTCCCAAGCTAATCGATGCACTTCTCGAAACATAGGAAAATCCACGAACCCCTAATTTTATCTGTCAAACTTTCATAGCGAATCAAAACAAACATAGTGTAGTACTGGAATTTATACTAGAATGGGGTACGTTAATCGATTTGCTTGGGACCAATAGGCTAGTCAAGTAGTGAGCCAATTTAAAATCGTTAGTTTCGAATTGATTGTTGTTGGATTTGAATAATAAAAAAAATCGCTATTAGTGAGGAGCGACTTTGTATTGATGACCCCCCGACCATATTGTTGAAAATATTGAAGAAACTCTTGTCGTGTGGGGCGCACTTTAGACCCTCTCAATCAGATTTAACTAACACATGATTTAGTTATAGTTTATAATTCCTCAAAACTCCTTAAGAGTTCTTGCAATTTTTCAGAAGACAGTGGGTCTGTTTTGAAATTTTCTGATCATCCTCGAAGTACTCCGAATTTCCCTCATTATAATGAAACTACCTGAAAATCTTCTTTGAAGGTCTCGGGACTATTTTGAAGATTTCAGAACTTCTTAAGTGCTCTCATAATTTTCTTGAAATTAATAGAACATTAGCTTTAATTTTCTTTGAACTTCCAATTTATTATAATTTTTAAAATTTCTCAAAACTGCCATTAGAAAGCACAGAACTTCCCTTAAAATGTTCTCACAATTTTCTGATGTTCATTAAACTTCCCTAACGTTCCCAAAATTGTCATGAACCTCTCGAAATTTTGCTGACGTTTTCGGAAACTCCCTGAGTTTCTCTGAACTCTTTCAACATTTCAGTAATTTCCTCGAAATCAATTGATTATGATGTTCTCAGAGCATCCTTAAAGTTCTATAAATTCTTCAGAAACAAATGTAACTGCCCTGAAAACCCGATACTTGTGAACTTTCCGAAATATTTGTGATGTTTCTGTAAGTTCACTGGAGTTCTCTGGACTTTCCTGAAATTTCCGGGTTCTCGAATTTTAACAGAAGTTAATGAAACTGTCTTTATTTTAACTTACCCTTATAGTTCTTTGAAGTTACCCAAATGTCTGAGCGTTTCTGAAGTTTCTATGTTTTGAGATACTATGTATACAAGAAAAATGTATACATCTGTGTGTCTGTGGTTATGCTAACGATGCGTTACAGTAACGAGAGTTGCGCGATAGCGGCGCCGGTAGTGTAGTGGTAAGCGTGATTGCCTCTCACCCCAGCAGGCCTGGGTTTAATCCCAGTCGCAGGGCTGATAGCAGTGTTAAGCAATAAAAATAGTGAATTAGTGACTAAAATCATTTAAAAAAGTGACCAAAATCATTCAAAAAGTTACCGAAATGTGACTTAAACATTATCAGAAAACTTTCAGAAATAGAATCATACAAATTGATTTGTCAGTCATCCAAAAAAGGTATGCATCGGATTCGTAACTGCACGCATTCGTCAAAAGTTTATATTGTAAAATCTTGCACAACTAGATTAAAAATTAACAATACTCTGTAACGCGACTTTCAATAACAGAGAACCATATTTGAAATTCTTATGGTCTCCTGAATTAAAGTCTAGAATAAATCTATTCTCTAACACGTCACGCTTTTTAGATATGAACTATCATGATCTCTATGCGGTCTACAAACTTGCATCACGAAGGTGCTCCGCGTTTGCTTAGTTACCTAATAATAAGACATTGCCTATTTATTAGAACTATTTCTGAAATGAGGAATGAAACGTCGAGATAGCGTTTTAAAATATTAAATGATATAGATACCCAGATCTAATTTTTGAATTACTGAAAAAAGCTTAATTCTTCTACAACAGGAGTTGCTATTCATTCTACTGGGCTGAACAAGACTAAATGAGTTATTAGGTCGACATGGTAAAGCGCCATTATAAAGGTTGAACACGAAAAAACCCGGGCAAGAAGATCTTGTTGGGGGTTTAAAATGCGATTTATTTTTCATAGTTCAATGTAGCAGCTATACATTTGTAAGTATTATGCTTATTGTAGGACCATTGTTTCAGTCTTCCTTCATACTATAGGCCATTTCTCGAACTTTTCTTTGTACAAGGCCAATCATCTTTTGCACGAGCCCTGTTCCCACTTGTTTGGCTGCCAAATTCCATTTCCGCTTGAAATCTTTCAGGTCAATTGCAGTTTCACCCTTTTTCTTCAGTATGTGCTTCACAATTGACCAGTACTCCTCAATTGGCCTTAGTTCCGAAGAGTATTGGTCGGATTCATCTCCTTGGGAACCACTGTGACGCTATTTTCACTGTACCACTGTTTGGTGGAATTTGAGTAGTGGCAGCTTGCCAAGTCCAGCCAGAATAGGCAATCCACCTCATGCTGCTCCAGAAAAGGCAGTATTCTTTTCCGTATGCACTCCTCCTGGTTTTGCTGGTTCATGGTTCCATTTCGCTTTTAATCCCACAACTGCAGATTGCTTGCCAGGAAAGGAACTTTTTGGGGAATTTCAATTTCTTTTGGGCTTGTTCCGGTGAAGCCATGATGTAAACAAATGAACTTATCCTGACTACCAATGCCTACTGTGATTCTATACACTCTTAGCTTGATAAAGAAATTGACTTGGAACTCTAGTCATAACCCAAAACTTCCTAGAACTTTTTGGCCGAAGTATCTTGGTGTTATATATCTCTAGAATCTATTTTAAAATCTGTTCGAAACTGCTTTGGAAAAAAGTTCTTTTAATAGTTGTTCAAAGTAACTGTATCATGAAAATCTAGTCCATTCCAAGGTTCTTGAGATTTTTTAAAGAGATGAAGAAGCACATTTTTTTTCAATTTGGCATCGAAGTTTACGAGTTTATCCCGGTGACATCGAATTTCCGGTATTTTCCGGTTATCCCGATTTTTCGGTCACCCTGATTATTTAATTTTGCAGTTGAAACTGGACTCTTCAAAGGTGCGAAACCGGAATTAAAAGAGTGCTTTGATGATTTATTGTCTTGATTTCTTCTGCGTACTTTTTCGTTCGTTAGTTTGATGAACTTCCAACTAAGAACTAAGCATACTGTAGCACTGCACAGTGGTCCAGAATGCAGATTTAGGTGGAATGATATCTTTCGAGCCTGAAATCGAAACTTTAGACTAAAAGTCTCTTCTACAAAGTTGTTCCTTATAGTTAGGCCCTAATTTTTATGACAATGAATTCTAGGGTGGTTCCTATTATCATTAAAATAAAAAATCTAACTTTTTTGTTTGAATAAATTAAGGTATACATTTTTCGGCAAAGTTATAGCTGAGCTAATTTCAAGCAACTTTGTTGAATATAACTTTTTTGTATCTCTTAAATTGGCCGATTTAGAGTTATTTTCTTAAGTTGAGTTAGGGTGGCTCTTAAAAAAAAAACAGTTATTTTGCTCTAGTTTTCTTTTTTCGAATTTCTCAGCAAAAGTGTCTTCGGATAACTTTTAGATCTTAAGTAGGCGCAAATTTTTGCGGCACAAAGCTTGTCAATATCTTTCGCCGATACAAAAAAGTTGTTTTCAACAAAGTTGCTTGAAATTAGCTCAGCTATAACTTTGCCGAAGAATTCTTATTCAAACAAAAAAGTTAGATTTTTGATTTTAATGATAATAGGAACCACCCTAGAATTCATTGCCATAAAAATGAGGGCCTAACTATAAGGAACAACTTTGTACAATAGACTTTTAGTCTAAAGTTTCAATTTCAGGCTCAAAACATATCATTCCACCTAAATCTGCATTCTGGACCACTGTGCACTGTAACAATTTTTATTTAATTTTTAACGAATTTTACATGGCAATTCAAGCGGGAATGGCGAAAAAAGTGACTTTAGTGACTTTTTGTCGAAAATAGGGACTTTTAAGTGACCACCTTAAAAAAGTGACCCACTATCAGCCCTGCAGTCGGCACCGCCGGGATGTTCTGAGGCATAACATCTCTGATCACGAGTAAGGGAAGTAAAGCCGTTGGTCCCCGGTTCATGAGTTGATGGGTCGATAGGTAGGGTCCAGGTGTGGGAGCTGCCTCCTTGGCGTCGGTAGCATTGGTGCTCAGCACGAAAAACAAGATCGACGGAAACAAATAAAGGAAAAAAGAGAGCTGCGTGACTGAAAATTAATTGTATGCGCATTATAGCTGTTCGTGTTCGTTTAATGTAGCAAATTTTCTGATTTTAATATAATTCAATTTTTTTTTAATTCAATAAATAATTTTTATCTAGCGTATTTGAACCAGTGAACAAGGATCACTTTAAAGGATATCTAAAATATCTATCTAATTATCCTCCTGTTTCTGTGCTACTTGCCCCTGCTCAGCCAGGATTTGGTCAACCGTCCGAGAGTATCTGAAGGTGGCTTCAGTTTCCTACCTAGCTCCTTCCAATCGAAATTTTTACCTATTAACCTCGAGCCCACCACGAGTAATTGGTACCCAATATTAACCTAGAACAACTGCTGTTTAAAATGTAAATTCAAACATTACTGATTTTTGGCTACGCAAAGTGTCACACACGATTGAGCCTAGTAAATAAACGAACTAGTTAAAAAAATACCTATCTAGGGTTTTTGATCTAATTTCCGTCGTACTAGGCACAACCCTCGCTTTACCTCTCTTTTTTGAACGGGTTTGAACAAAAAAAAAAAGAAAATTTTTCTCAAAGATGACTTCAAAATTTATTCATTTTTCCATACCGTTGGATTTGATGAAGAGTCACAAATTTTTGAGATATTGCTCAAAATCTAATACTACTTCTTGATTCTAAATTCGTCCTACAAATTTCAATTCCGTCCAAACACATTGAAACGCCATTAGATTTTCTTCGTCCTACGGATAAACTTAGAAAAAGGAGATTCGCTAGGAGCGCTTCTTTTGTTTTGAGAGCAATGAGCGTAAATATTCATACAATGCGCTCTTATAGGATTGATGTTGTAGCTAATGAACTAACGCATCTGAACAAACCTTTTATTGAATTGTGCATGGTGAAATCATTGGTATTATTGATCTTTTCTGATCGATAGAACGGAAATGGGCGATTACGACGAAGTAGTGCTCTACCCTACTAAGAATCAATCAATAGGATAGTGCGCTAATTCGTCGTTATAGCCCATTTCCATTCTATTAAGCTGAAAAAACAATAATCCTATCAATGTTTTCACCATCAATGTGTTATCAATCGATGCGTTAAAATGTACCCTTCTAACCTCGAGTAAGCCGCGAGTAATCGGCCCAACTCCTACTAGAAATAGAATTAAGTGAATTTTGTTACACACAGTGAACAATGAATTATCGGCTCCGTAAAGCTAACGCGGTTGAGCCTTCCAAATAAACGAACTAGATAAAAAAAAAATCGATGCGTTAGCTCATAAGCTACAAATCAAAGCCTTTACGAGCGCGTTGTATGAATATTTACGCTAATTGTTCTCAAAACAAAGGAAGCGAATCAATTTTTCTGCCTTCATCCGTAGAACGAAGAAAACCCAAAAGCACGCCATGACGTTTCAATGCGTTAGGACGGAATTGAAACCCGTAGAACGAATTTGGATTCAAGAAGCAGTGTTACACAATGTCTCAACAATTTGTGACTTTTTATCAAAGGCAGCTTGATTCAGTGACATATTGAAAAAAATACTCAAAAAATTGCCTAATATCAGCGTTTTAAATGTGTCCGGATTTTTTCGTGTTCAACTTTTATTCAATACGAATGCTGTTCTACGAAAGCTTCTCACAGCTACGTTCTCTCCGGTTACTGATCACTTTAGAATGATTTATTTCCAATCCAAAATCCTTTCTAAAATCACCCAACCGCCCGAGAAAATGTCACCTGTTGCTAATGTGGAATAAGAACCAACAGGTTCCGCCCCTAGTAACGTTGCAAGTTAGATTTAGTAATGAGCTACACAAAACGTGCATGATTTACCCATAAAACAACCTACGGAGGAGCAGAGCGAGGCAGAGGCAACAAAGTGCAAACATTCTAGTTACTAGTTAGTAGATACAACTCCGACCGCCACAGTCTCAACAATCCACCTGATTTGTAAATACGAAATATAATAATCGACTAGAATGGTGTTGCTCCACGGGCCGCGAGGGATCCACATGCGTGACTTTGAGAAACAAGGCACGGCGCAAGACAGTGGATTAAAGCGAATAGCTTGACAAAACAAAACTTATGATGGGTGAATCAGATCAAAACATGGTAGCAAGCAGGTACATTCAAGTTTAATTCACTCATGTTTTCCACGGATTCATGGAAATCAATGGGATGGTTCGTGATCCAACCGCAATCGATCACATATCGCCCGGCTAGCTCAGTCGGTAGAGCATGAGACTCTTAATCTCAGGGTCGTGGGTTCGAGCCCCACGTTGGGCGAGTTTGTCTATTTTGAACGTTTTGTATTTTTCCTGAGCTCAAGGATTAAAGATTCTCACGAAGTTATGATATTGTGACGGTTTATTAGTGTAATTTGATAAAATTAAACCTGACAAGAAAGCCGACAATTTGAGCAAATTGAATTTTGTTGGCGGTATGCGCTTGTTTATAATTGAGACATAAATACATGATATGCATCGCCCCTTAGTGCCTCATTTTTGATCGATCATACGCACACCGGCAACAAGGGCACTGGAACGGCAATCAACGTGTAATTTACGGTGGGTGTTGCGAAAATGGCTCCGATCGTTAATTTTTCATATTTGCCAACTACACTGGTAGGCAAAGTGGGCAGAAGTGTGTTAGAAGTTTAAAATTATCTTTTGAGGAATAATACTTAAGATTAGATGAATTCTCCAGTTACCCACTTGACACAAGTTGTGCAGTTATTTCGATCGTCAGTGTAGTTTCCTTGGAACGCAAACGCACCGAACCTAATTCAAGCAAACGCCTTTACAGTAATTACGTTCTGGTTATATGTGTACCTATCAAGATTAATAGAACCAATAAATTAAATTTACAGAATGGCTTAATCGCTTATCGCATTTGCAGCATACGAACGCGAACGGTTTATCATCGCAAATCTGAAAATTGTGAAAGTAAACCAGACCTCTACAGCGATCTAGACCTATCTCAAACAAATCCACCGACGCACCGTTCATAATAGCAATATCAATGGAGACCACTTGGCGCGACATGAGAAGTGGTTCGGTCCATCGACCGCCACAAAGAGACATGCACGTCTCGCCGCCAACGATCGCGGTCACCGACGCGGTGTAGCGGTTTGCCCGCGTTTTTCCCTCTGCTCAAGATCATTTAGAGGTTAAATCCGAACACCACGTCGGTTCTTGCGCTCCCTCATTGGCCAGTCACCTTGGAATATATGGGAATAATCAAATATAACCGAAACAATAAAATCACCACACTCGAAAATTGTGGCTTCGGTGACTGGCAGGGGCAGCTATGTGTGAATAAAAAACAAACGCATTATTGGATGGACGACACGTACGGGCTTAGTCAAGGGTTGAGATCACACTTGTCATGATGAAATAATCAGCGGAAGTTTGGAAATGAGATATAAGAAGCATTTGGCAAGTGCAATAAAACGGTCTCTCCTATCAGAAATCTTGCTGAAAGCGCATCTGTTTTGCTTCACAAATCTCTGCCTATGAACAGCTGATTTTAACCAAAATAGGACGTGTGTAATCACAGCCAACATGTTTATCGACCCAATATGGCATTGTCAACAAGAGATAATGAACGAGTCAGTAAACATCTGGAATCAAGGCCTGTCAGTACAATGCGGGATGATAACAGCACCACCTAGCACCTACCGGTAACTTGGGAGAGCTTACATATTGAGGAAATACGTCGATAGATGAATATCAATAGATAGCTACGTAAGAGCTATTTAGCTGATTCATTCTAGTCATGCAATACGGTATTTAAACTGTTTGAGGTAAGTTTATTACGAATGGGAAGTTTCCCGATTGGAGTGGGATTTCAAAATCGGAGTACACATTGTAGGTATAATCGAACTATGTGTCGTTTCGAAAGCTGGTCGTCTGGGCACTGTGTGCGGGAACAAAATTCATATACCTGAAAAACTATTCGAAATGTGTATGCGGTGTACGGAGTTCAATCTTGTTTTAGGTGAACTAATTTCGGTCCCGGACGGTATATCTACAGGTATATCTACATAACTCGATATTCATAATTTTTCCATCCACATTATTGTCCATAAGTCCATTGGTCGATGTTCTATGTAGTGTTGTTTTAGTTATATAATTGGATATCTTAAATACGGAGTTTCTGCATTATATGATTCCGATGATAATCAAAGGAATTTTAAAAACATGATAATTAGCGATCATCGGGTACCTATGACCCAACAGCCACATCCGAACATGGTTCAGGTGTTCTCGGGAAATGGTCCGTACCATCTTTAATTTATACCAAAACTAATCATAAGACAAATCAGTTTTATTGAATGTTCAGGGTTTTAGGGCCACATTCAGACACAAAGAACCGGTACGTTGGAGTTTAAATGCAATCAAAAGTACTTTAAGTAATTAATGCGTTTTGAAGTAGTACTGACGGTAATTAAATTTAACTATCCATAGTTAATGTAATTAAAAGTATTGAAAATGTAATTAATGTACTTTAATTACGAAATTTCGACTGTAATTAATTGACTCAAAAAGTAGTAACTGTAATTAGAGCAGTAGTTAATGGAATAAATTTAATTACAGGTTATTGCGTGCCCCTAGCATTCAGACTTGTTCCAGATTGTAGTAGGCAAAGATGATTGTAAAAACTAAGTAGGCGTTCGACAATAAATCTTCCACTTGGATCGTACCCCTTTAGCAAGACAGTGGTTCCATTAGCACTGTTACATTGGCGACGAGGAAAATCGGAGCGCGTGGAAAAACGACGGAGACGAAGCGGAACGGAACAAGGATATCAGTAATGTCGATGGTAAATATTAAATAAGTTATATAATTAGCCCAGCCAATATTGGAAACGGCTCGGCCTAAACGAAGGGAAAATTTCCAGACCGTTTGGGTATTAAATCAAAAGCAAACGAAGGGAACAATTTTCTTGTCCGTTGTGCTTACAGCAAAACCCAGCATGACACAGGGAATCTTTATTCCAGTCCGTGCACCTGGTCAATAAGCGAAGAGAACTAGCAGTTCTAGCCCGCATATGGGAAACACAGGAAATGTAGTGTCCTTCCAGTCTGTTCTCAACATGAAGCGAAGGAGATCCAAGAAAAATCCTAGTCCGCAAGTGAAAATGATAAGGGATGAAATCCCAGTCCATTTTCAATGACGTAGGGGGTGCAGAAGTGGCCCTAGTCAGGGCTGGCAAATGCCATTTTCAATGAAAGATCTCGCGCGATATTTGCAGAGATACTTCTGTCACTATCATTGGATGAGAAAACGATGATAGAGATTTTCTTCAAAATCTAATCGAATTTTTTGTTATGACATTACGTGATAGTGTTGTGATCATCGTAATTTCTAGCTCATTTAATGCTATTAAAGTTACTTGTACCTAAGAAATCTTAATAATATATTCACTCTACGGATTACATATGGTTGTTTGCTTAAATTCATCTACATCAGTTAGAAATGTTGATGTCAAAACCTTACAAGAATTATTCTCATGAGTGCTTGATCATTGGAAAATGACAAGAAAGCTAATGATAGGTAGTTTTGTCACGTGATAGTGAGAGGTTTTCTCATCGTCACATGAAGGACGTGATATTTACCAGCTCTGGCCCTAGTCCGTCAGAAGACTAAATGTAAGAGAAAAACTCTCAGTCCATTTGGCACCGGAAAAATAGGAAAAACCAAAGTGTTTGGAAATTTTCACCAGTTACCATTAACACGTTTTCAGTGTTCACTCGGCTGTCGACAGAAGCAGACCACTCTCAATGTGTGTTACGCGATCGTCTGTTTACTCGGCAGCAACCATTGTGTGGTCCTCCTCATTGTTCTTCATCAGCAGTTCTTTCAGTCGTGAGCAGGGCTCTACATTTTCGAAGCTCTAAAATGAACTCGAGTTTTGTTTCTCTCATGCAAACGTGTTCAATGCTTCATTTCTATAACGCCTAGCTTGACTATCAGCAACAAACGATAATGAACAAGAAGCACGCTTAGAAGGAAACGCTGGCTGTAGATCTTCTCGTTGTTGCTTTGCTCATCGCTTTCAATGTAAGTATCGTCGATTTTCTAGTTAAACGAAACCTCATTATGGCTTTCCTTCCCCTTTCACGAACAATCTATCACGGCTCTTTCAATTTGTTTAAAATGCGTTATGTCCCGTTTTCGTTAAATTTTTGTTAGATAAATATGTGGATGGAAGATAAATTAAACATATTACGTGTAATCTTCAAGTGTTTTCACGTGAGAAATGCTTTTAATATGTAATTTCATTTTCCGTCATATACGTCATGAAACCTCTATTGATGTGTTTCATGAAAGAGAAAACTATCAAAGTCGAGCGCTCTTTCGCTCATCCGTTTCACCAAAGCTTGAAAGGAAGACCAATGGAGCGACGGGAGAAAGAGTGACAAGCGATTGAACATTTGTTTGTGCACGCCGACTGAGGTTCTAGAATGCTACGGAGCTGTTCGACTTTAACAGAAAAAGAAAGCCAGCAGTCTCTTCGTCGCATCGATTTAGTCGATTGAAGCTGATATTGTGACGCCCTGGTCGTGAGTCGATGCGTCGTCGACTTTGGAAAGCAACCGTTTCGTGATGAATGTGTGAGTACTGATCACGTTTTGCGTCCATTGCTGCAATGGAAGCGCTCTGACCCTCGTTGGCGAATCTGCCATAGAACGAAACCACTGAATATTTCTCACTAAAAAATCGTAGCTGCTCCCTTTCTGGTGGAGGAGGCTTATTGGACAGCGGAAGATAAAATGTATATTGTGTTGTACCTTTTGACTATAGTTTTAAGATGTATTGTATAGTGAACAAGAATCCTCGGCTCTGTAAAGTTAATTCGATTAATCAAATAAATTAAAACAGATTTTTTTTTTAACACGTTTTCAAGGCAACAAGCCGCGGGATGGACCAACTTATGGTCTTAGCTTGTCGAGAAGACAAATCCAAAGGGAAAAAAAGGTAACTTGATGTGATTATTTGAAATTAAATTTCAGCTAAACTTCAACATAACGCCGTTTGTTGAAACGGGTGATTGTCCTACGTCGTCTCGTTGGGAAAGATGGAAGCACAGACAAACAGACATAGCACATTGAATATTTCTCACTGTAAAAAATCGTCGCTAAAACATTATCGCCATCTGTTGAGTACACTGTGGTGGGTAGTACGCTGAACAGATGGCGGTAGTGTGTAAACGTCAAACGCAAGGGAATTGACTGTGCGCGCCACAGGTGGCGGTACTACCAACTACGATACTTTTAAATTGACCGTTAAATGCTTGTTCGATGATCTACTTGCGAGTGTTACGTCTGTGTGTCTGTGATGGAAGGATCAGTTTGTTGCGTATCTGGCTTTAAAAGCGGTTGATGACCATGACGAGATGTATAAAGCGCTCATGTGTTTCGGTGGTCCAGACGTTAGAAAGGTTGCTCAAAACATCTGTACCACTGAGGAATGTGTTTTGGATGATTATTATTCTCCACGAATGACACTGCGATACGAGCGCTTCAAGTTTCGTCAACTCCACTTTCATCCGAATGAGAAACTCGACCAGTTTGCTATTCGATTACGATCTCAGGCGATGCTATGTAGATTTGGTGAACAAATCGAGCAGATGATAATGAACCAGATTGTGTACGCTACGAATGGAGACGACTAGCTGAGAGCTAAATACCTCGAAGCTGACACGTCACTGGAGGAGTTACTTAAAATTGGGCGAAAGTTCGAGTCTGTGAAGTCACACATTCACGAACTTAGGGAAGTACACGTGTCGAACCTACCAGAGGAATTGAATGTCGTAAGCAAGAAACAAACATGCAAGAGGTGTTCCGGAGACCATTTGCAAAATGATCGGCAATGTCTTGCCCGAGAATCGCGCTGCAACCTATGCAGGAAGGTGGGGCATTATGCGCGATGCTGCCATGGATCCAGAGATGCCATAGACAATTTGAACGAAGAGACAAGACTGCATTCAATTCCCGAGATGATCGGAAGAAATTCAACCGAAAGCTGAAATTCGTGCGTTCTTAGTGGAAAGCGAAGCGTGGTAGGTGCTGTAAAGGGTGATACGGTCAAAATTTGGTCAATATCAACTTGACGTATTTCTTTCAATTTTGCATTTAAAAAACCTGAACACATCGAATGCATCGAGCCAAAAAACGAGCCGGACTATCGACTTACAAGAAGGTAGTGACTCCAAATCGCGATGATAAACAAAATACGACGGCCAAAGCGCGATCCCGGAGGCTGTACACGACGATGCTGACGAAGTTTGACTGCGTGGTAATGGACGACGAAACCTACGTCAAAGCCGACTACAAGCAGCTTCCGGGACAGGAGTTTTTTACGGCAAAAGGAAGGGGAAAGGTAGCAGATGTTTTCAAGTACATGAAACTGTCAAAGTTCGCAAAGAAATATCTGGTTTGGCAAGCCATCTGTACCTGTGGCTTGAAAAGCAGCATTTTCATAGCTTCCGGGACTGTCAACCAAGAAATTTACGTGAAAGAGTGTTTGAATAAACGTCTGCTGCCTTTCCTGAAGAAACACGGTTGTTCCGTACTGTTTTGGCCGGATTTGGCATCTTGCCATTACGGTAAAAAGGCCATGGAGTGGTACGCCGCCAACAACGTGCAGGTGGTTCCCAAGGACAAGAACCCTCCCAACACGCCAGAGCTCCGCCCAATTGAGAAATACTGGGCTATTGTCAAGCGGAACCTAAAGAAGACCAAAAAAAACTGCTAAGGGCGAGCAGCAGTTCAAGGCAAACTGGCTTTCTGCGGCGAAGAAGGTGGACAAGGTGGTTGTACAAAATCTGATGGCAGGGGTCAAGCGTAAGGCCCGGCAATTCGGATTTGGAAAAGCGGAAGCCTAACTGAATATTTTTCCTGAATTTTATACTAATTGAACTTGAAAAAGAAATTTAATTGGTTTTTTAAATAAACGATTTCACCGATTTACACGCGTTTTCCCTTGACCAAATTTTGATCGTATCACCCTTTAGGCGGAGTAAATATCAAGTTTATTGTGGATACCGGAGCTGACGTGGACGTGCTTAGTGAAGACGATTGGAAAATGCTGAAACGGGTTGGTTTCACCGCGTATGATGTGCGTAAAGCGAACCCCACACGGTAAGAAATATTGTCAATACTTACAAGTATTGACAATAATATTGATGATGTGAATACAGAAATATTGTCAATACCGATGTATTGACGTCAATATAAAATGTATTGACAATACGATTATTGTCAATAAAAGCAATCGTGTTCGGTCCACATAAGGGCAGTGACAAGGTGTTTCAAGCTTGTGGATCGACAAAGCCTCTGACGGTACTCGGTGAAGTGGACGCAGAAATCAAAATCGGCGATGCCAGCTGTTATACAAACTTCTTCGTGATTCAAGATGGAAAATGCTCACTGCTGTGTGGAAATTCTGCAGAAAAACTTGGGGTAGTAAAGTTTCTGCATTCGTTGTCTACTGAGGAGGTGCCTCACATCAAATATACACACTAACTTTAGATTACTGGAGTCAGTAAAATTTTACTGGGTTTTTGAATTGCGGATCGCCCAGTAATCATCACAGAAATAATTTGCATTACCGAACTGTCCGTAAAGTCAATCTGTCAAAAATAACTGTTCATTCAGTAATTGGTTCTAGTTGCGTATACTGGAAAACCCAGTATTTTCTTTTTGTTTATTTCGCTGCAATTTAACTGAGAAGACAGTTATTTGGTTCATTATTATACCGAGCTACCCAGTTATATTAAAAGTAGCGAATGTGCAGTAATAAAAGCATGAATCCTGGTGCAATTCACCGTTTATAATATGCCAATTAATATGACGACTTAATCCCTTGACGTACCCCGGAATAGCGCGTCGACAGTGAAAGCAAACAATACAAACATCCATTTTGTTAATCAAAATTTGTTGGAGATCAAGGAACTGCAAAAAGAGTAAATAATTAGTGTTGGTACCAACGAAATAGGTCTTCAATTTCGCTGTCGAGCTTTCCCAGTTCCGTCATGATATAATTCATGATATTATTCAAATTTTAACAAAACTGCGCGATTCAACATTTGCTCCCGGATTTTACTGAAGCTAAAATGGCGGCGGGAATAAAATTGACAGGTTAGAGTTTACAATTCGTGGTCGGTAAAACAAGGTGGCTATTTTGCTGACCAGTCGGTAAAAAAATAAAGACTACTTTGTGCACAGTAATTATTTTTACTGACTTTTCGTGAAATCACGAAAATTTGGAAATTAACGACTTTCTCAGTAAATAAATGTTCTGTGTACAGTATTTTGCATCAAACGATACCGAAGTTCAGTTTGTGTTTTACAGAACGTCGGTTATTCACCTGATTTAAACTGAATTTTCAGTACATCTTTCGTTTTACCGTGTAAGCCCAGTACAAAAAAATACCGAACAACTAAATGCTGGATTAGTGTGTATGTGTGCATCTTTAAAAATAGGCAAGTCTGTCCCTCCACCAAGACAAGCTTATCGAAAAATTCGCATTCCTCTTGAAGAGATTACACTTCTCAAATTAAAAGAGTTGGAAAGTCAGGGTTTCGTAGAAAGAGTTAACCAAGCATCAGAATGGGTGCCTCCCATGCTTGTAAAAAGGAAAAGTTCAGATGAAGTCAGAATAATCAAAGATTTACGAGAAGCGAACAAGGCAATCGTTAGGGAGGTTCACCCGCTACCCACAATGGAGCAAATGACATGGAGGAAATGAAGAATTTGGACAACAGTAAGAAGGAGAAAGGAAAGTGTTATGGCGACCAAAGAAGGAGATCGAAATACTCTACGATTGATGTTGGCGATCATGTTGTTCTGAAGAATGTAAGCTGACAACTAATTTCAGCCATACATAGTACGGAAAAATAAAACAAGAATTACAGTGAAGAATTTAATAACGGGTGTAGAAATGGATAGACATGTCAACCATGCAAAATGTTTAATTTCTAATAATCTCTTGAAAAATAGTATTAACGCAAAATCGATCATGGAAGATACGTAGCCTGAAGCCTCAAGCGAATTTCAATCATCAAGTGCCGTCCAAGATGATACTGAGGGTCTTCCAGCTATCCCACAGGAGAAACGTAGTTGCCGTGAAAATGATTTCAATGATTTTTTTCTTTATAAGTGTTCTCGTTTAGATTAAATTGATGAATAAGAACTATTCCTTAGTTTGTTTGAAAATAACACTAAAACTTAATAAATGTTAAAATTAAAACAAGGGAGAGATGTAGTAGGCAAATATGATTGTAACAACTAAGTAGGCGTTCGACAATAAATCTTCCACAAGACAGTTGTGATTCCATTAGCACTGTTACACAGATGTCCCAACGCTTATATAAATGCGATGGATCAAATCTCCTGAGCTTTAATGATTTCAATTATTTGCGACTAAAGGCTGACTAAAAGTGAATTGGTACGCCCCTCGCGCGCCGCTAGCACGCCTCTAGTGTTGGGAATCGAAAATCTTTGACAGTGGTTTGTTTACACTACTATAGAGAACAACTGGTGCAAGTTTGATCAAAGTAGTCGATCGCGTTCAGAAATAACGTCAAATGGAACTCGAAAGAAGATAAAATATTGTGCACAAACACATGGAAAATCCGGAGTGGTCCGATTCCAAGCTGGCTAAAGTGCTGAAGATGCTGAAAACAACAGTTTGTCGATTGCTCAAAATCTACAAGGAAACCCTGAGTGTGGAAAGGAAATAGTGGACCTACGAAAAAAACTGGAACCAGGGATCTTCAGCTGCGCAGCAAGGTGTTGAGGTGCGTTAAAGCCAATCTTTCGATCTGAGATGTGGCCAGAAGGTACAACGGCAGCATTCAAACGGCGAGGAACATCCTTGCGAGGGAAGGATACGAGTCGTACAAAGCCAGTAAACATCCGAACCGGCACATGAAGCAGAATTCCGTGACCAAAATGTGTGCTAGGCTCTCGTACGACCGTGTTTTGACAAACACAAGGGCTGTACTTTGATCGATGACGAAGCATACGTCAAACTCGATTTTAAGCAGCTTCCCGGTCAAAAGTTTTACAGCGCAACTTGACGTACTGGATATGCCATGAAGATTCAAGTTCGTGTTTGCCGACAAGTTAGCGAAGAAGGCCATGATTTGGCAAGCGATTTGAAAACGGAGTCATTCGTCACATCCTCGACGATGACATCCCAAGTTTACATCGAAGAATGCCTGAAAAAGCGTGTATTGCCGTTTATCCGCAAGCATAGGGGCAGAGTCATCTTTTGGCTCGATTTGGCCAGCTGCCACTACTCCAAGGTGGAGTGGTATGCTGCCAACAAGATCGATTTTGTCCCCAAGCTAATGAATCCTCAGAATTGCCCGGAATTTCGACCAATCGAAAAATACTGGGCAACTTCAAAGCAGCGACTTCGAAGAAGCGGCGGAGCAGTCAAAGGCATCCAGTAAATGCGGGCAAAATGAAAGAAATGCGCTGATTCCGTGTCCGTTTCCACTGTGCGGGCGATGATGGGCTCCCGTCAAAAGGAAGGTTCGAGATTTCGTTCAAACTGAAGAAATGTAACCATCTAATGTTGTAACCTTGAAGTTTTAATAAGAGTGCTGTAAAGCAACCATGAATGGACTTTTAAACTTATTGAATCATGAATTACAGGTCTTTTTGTGCGTACCAATTTACTTTTAGTCAGCCTTTATATTTAACGTCTATCACAACTCTAGATAGACTTAGAATAAGGACCTAACAGCTTTTGTAAACAATGACTTCTCTCGATGGTTTATAGGAATTCAAGACACGTCCGCTCAAACCAGCATCACAATTGGGTTGGGGAAGACTTCACTAATTGTTTCAATCGTCATTGGGGTAAATGAACCACAACCTTTCATGCGAGATATCAAATTTCAAGAATTGACAGTCTTATCGTATGCCTTTGTTCATATTGGCTGCATCCGGATAGAAATCATGTGGATTAATAAACCATTGTTTTTCATATTCATATGTGTAAATAAGATCAGATAGGGAATTTCATTCTGGAATTTGGAGATAATTTATGCTTGTCCACCGATCGTGAAGCTTTTCCAAAGCCTTGATACTATGGCTGGTTTTCCTCATTGGGATACGAACTTTGACCCAAACTTGTTCTGCCGATTGAAACACCTTCCAGCAGCATTGTCGTATCGTGGAGCGAGATTGTGCGCGATGAAAAAAGAAGAGCTGCAGTACTTGTCGGTTACTCGGAAGTTTTCCACCGGTGAACCAGGTAATGGGCTGACCGATCAACCACTTCTCCGTATCACTCTTCAACTCCATGGCACTATTGTATCCAGAGATGACAGCAATGAGGTACAGAGAGAGGTGAAGCAGATCGTGAAATATGGTTGTATTAGTAATCCAAAAAATCAACGTAAACACAATTAGTGACGTCACTAATTGCATGTATCATACAGGGGTTTTACTAACACAACTTCAACTCGGTAATCCAGCTCATTGAGATGACAGCACAATATGTTTATAAACATTGAGGTAAAAATAATCTGGCAAAGCATACTATGAAATATGCTCTATCAGCATACCTGCTTTTCTGCTCAAATCAAGGTTTATCAGCAATCTGAGTTTAATGTTTTTTTGGAGCATCAAATCGACTTGCAGCCTTCAACAAAGTTGTTCATTATAGTTTTATGTATAACATATTTTATTTCATGCAAATCGGTTCGTTAGGAAAAAAGTTAGACTGATTTTAGTGGGTCATCATTGTCATTGTCGTTGGCGCGATTTCTTGTGTGTGTTGAGCTGATTTTTTGCACAGATGTTTGTTTTTTTGTTATGAACTCAACTAGGGGGTGGCCTATCAAAAATATCAAAATTTTTCAAGAATGAAACACCTTAATGATTTTTTGCTGTTGCACCGGTAAAGTGTTTTTTGTTTGTACTATAAGCAGAGAATCAATAATATCTTATGCCGCGGATACACTTGGATGACACACTATGAGCATGAGCATTATTTGTATAATAATTAGGGTTGATGGGGGTCTAAGATTTTGTGACAAGCAATGAATAAGGTATAGGAAAACCGTGACGATAGGGGGGGGGGGATTAAATTTTTTCTCGATTTAGCGTGACATAATTAATGCATGGGTCCTTATGAGCACTGTACTGCCCTGTGCGGCATAACAGTCCAATTAGCATTTTTGGCGAAAATGAGTTATACATTGGAATCGATTGTCAAGTACCATCACTTTACAATGTATATCAAAAGTTTCCTACTTTGTTCAGAAAATGTCACGAAAAATACCAAAACTGTATTGTCCAATCCATAAGAGCCCATAGAGAAGAAAAATCTTCAACAGTTTTTTTTAGCTTGCTGTTATAACGAATAAGACATCTGCTAACATACGTTCTATTTCCATTTGGCATGATTTACAACGTTATTTTCTAGTGACAATCTGCCAAAACGTTAACTTTTACTAAGGTGATCATATTGTCCCGTATGATGACCCATCATGCCCCGTAAAGTTGTTGATCGGAGCAAAAACTGTCATTTTTTAAAAATAAGCATTTAATGGGTATATCATACTTAAATAGTAATAGTTTGTTGATACCAGAACAATCGGGATATCGGGAAGGTCATTCTTGTGAAACCGCGTTAAATTTGGTGTTAGCGAAGTGGAAACATAACTTAGATTGTAAAGATACGATTGTTGCTGTTTGTTTGGATCTTAAACGTGATTTTGAAACAATTTCTAGGCCCTTATTGTTAAGATCAATCAAACGCTTTGGAATTACGAGTACTGCATATAAATGGTTTGAAAGCTATTTGTCTGACAGAACTCAACGGACTGTTTTTAAAGATTCTGTTTCCAGTCCCGTGGGGAAAAACCTTGGAGTGCCCCAGGGAAGTGTATTAGGGCCCCTTTTATTTATTATGTATATTAATGACTTGCGACGTGTTTTACGATTTTGCGACATTAATCTTTTTGCAGATGATACTGTGTTATTCATTGCAGCTAAGGATTTAGATGATGCCGTTTTACACTAAAATGAAGATTTGCGTTCTCTAAGTAGATGGTTGAAGTATGCGCAGTTGAAATTGAATACAAGTAAAACTAAATTTATGGTAATTTCGCGGAATAGAGTAAATGAGAACGTCTCTGTTGTAATTGATGATGAGACTATTGATCGCGTTTGGGAGCTTAAATATCTTGGCGTGATTATTGATAACAAACTTAAGTTCAACTCTCACATTGACAATGTCATCAAGAAAATTGCCAAGAAGTATGGAATTCTATGTCATTTGAAAAACAATTTAACTATTGCCAGTAAAATACAGCTATACAAATGAATCATCTAGACTTTTGCCCTTCCATTTTATTTCTGGCCAATGCAACACAAATATCGAGATTACAGCGTATGCAGAATAAAATAATGCGTTTGATTTTGAGATGTAATAGATTCACTTCCTTCACTTTTATGCTGGACGCCTTACAATGGTTGTCGGTGAAGCAAAGAATTGTATATTTGACTATCTGCAATCTGAGTTCCGAATGCTAATTTATGTTTTCTGGAGCATGAAATCGACTTGCAGCAGTTGTTCATTATAGTTTTAAGTATAACATGTTTTGAAATTTTGAAGCTTATTTGGAAGATAGCTTGAGTTAGTTATAAGTTTTCTGGCAAATGTTGGGGGCTCGTGAGCATTCTTGACATTGCTGAAAATTATGATTGCATCAGATTGCGGAGTTGCTAGTGTAATAGGATGCTTTGTTGATTGTTCATTAATTCTTGATTGCTTGTAATACTTATGAATATTTTAGGTGGACAAAAATGCAAACTAAGAGGTAGACGCCTAAGCTTTTCCACATTTATATCGCTGTGAAGTAACTGTAAACTCTAGAGGGAATTTATATCTGTAACTGAAACCAGTTCGATTTTGTTTGCTAACCTGGTTGAAATGTCATATTTATTTATCTTAAAGATAAGTCGTCCAGCTCAAACCTTTGTAGGGGTAAGAGGTGGGACCTTCATCATCATGATCATCGTAACATATAAACATATTCCAAAGCATTAGTTGATTGCAGGTATCATACATTTAGGAACGGTTTTCCATGTTTTATGATGTGTTTTTCTTAGGGGGACCATATGACCATATCACCCCTACTCATGTAGCATTTCAACTATTTGCAAGGGGCTTCAATTTTCCGATTCGGAAGTATTCATACCCTATTGGGTTGTCTTTCAAACCGTTTAGGATCAAAGAAGAAACTGCTAGATAAGTTTTGAAAACTTCAATTGATAGTAAATGCTTTCTACCAGAGATGTTTTACAGTGCCTTTCCGTTTTTGGCAAAACCCGATTTTTGTCTTCTTTGCTTTCTATGACATTCATCGATCGTTTTTTTTCCGATTTGTGATTGTACTAGACTTTTATATACTTGGTGGTTCATGAAAAATTATCCAGAAAGTACTAGTATAAATCTGAGGAAAGTAATAGCTTATGAATGGAAAGGAACAATTGAAAAATGCCTTATTTAGATAGGAGTTAGGTATTTGGCACTCTGAAGCTTGATAATCTTACATCCACTTGTGGCTCATCCTCTCGAGTACCTATTATAGGCACTTGACATGTAACGATACTCTATCAAATGCCGTTACTCGATAAAGACACTCACTGACTGATTGACGACGAACGACTCCACAACGAAGAATATTAATTTTTGCCCTTTTCTGTTCAATGACCGTCCGTTCTTAAGGTCACACATTAGCATTCTTCGTTTGCTATTTTTTTTTGGCATTTTCCGTCCTTTCTTCCCACCCGAGCAACACGCGGATGAATAGTTTACAAACATTCACTCACGGTGTCTTCGCGTTGTTTGGGATAAATATCAAAACATCAGACCATAGACGACGCTCTCCGACACAACAGGACTCAAAACCGAGAGAACCGAGCAGACATCAGGGAGAGACGTCGCTGGTGTTCGCTGTGCGCAAGTACCGCCAGAGAAGCAAACTAACATAAGGCGATTCAAAAACACCACCAGCCAGCGTGAAAATAAAACATTTTATCGTGAAGGTTTCTTTCATCATGATTAATCATACAAGCGCAAGTGTGAACAGCAGCGTGTACAAGGAGAATGGAAACATGACGAAATTTTAGAAACAGTCGGTCAATAGGAGATTGATTAATTTTTTGCAATAGATTTTGGGTTTGCAACTTCGAAGCCGTAGTCGTCGGGAAGTGTTGAGTCATTTTCTTATGGAAGGTGGTGATCGGTGAACTGCGGGATGGTGCTATGGGCGCTATGGCACACTTTTGGTTAGTGAATTTCTGCATTGAATGTGTTACTCGCGGTTGTTTAACCTTCTTTATGGGGCAAGGTCAAACCAAATTGAATAATAGGAAACAGGAAATAGTTGTGGTTGTTGATTTGAGAGCATAGTTACAGGAATACGCTCAGTTCAAATTTGATGTGTCATGATGATATCGATTGGGGCGGCACGCGAGTCACACAGTTGTCACAAAATGCTACCACCCAAAATGAGTCCTCAAAATTTTGGAGTTGACATTCCAGACAAGTTGTCTGGATCCCAATAAATTACTAAACGATGCATAGAACTTATCCATGAGATTCTGATAGTACTAGAAAGCAAAATAATACATCAGGAAAGTCCAATCGATATCATTGCAGTACACCCCCTTCTAACTACTCTGGTATATCACACTAGTGATGTTATAGGCCACCCCAGACACTTACCTTATTGAAACGCCCATTATGCAGCCGGGCGAACCCGGACACTCCACCGGCTACTTCACCGTCGGACTCCACTGGCCACTGGCCCAAACGATCGCGGCTGGTTTCGCTCATGTTGCTGGTGGTACTGAATTTACAGACGGCTGATCTATTCGCTGGTGCTTGTTTGCCGTTTGACAGCTCACTACAGACTGCCGCTCCGTTGTTACGGGACGAGGCACCATGACTGCTGCTGGTCATCAGGCCTGCTGTGGTGTGCGTTTTCGCGGTGGCGGCGCTCTCAGGCTGGTATCTACCACTGAAAGATTGCAGAGAAATCGAAAGACGAATCAGTTTATCGTACCGTGATAACATTTTCACTTTTTAATGCGATTCTCTTCTCCTAATAGATTGAACTTGAGATCACTTGCGATCACTTTGTAACTTATGGTCCGAAGCAGTCGGAGTTTTGCGAAAATATGAGCTATCCTAGGATGTGATATAACAGCCAGCTACGCTTTCGTCACTGCTGGACGTCATTTGGTTTCTACGCTTTTTTTTTCTCGTCTAAATCGTAAATAGGTAGCAAGAATGAAAGAAACGTTTTTCAAAAAGCTTATTTATAAGACAATATATTGTTCTCTATCCTATTTGCTCGAATCGGTATCGGTACTCTCTGGTACTGAGACCGGTCACTAGATTCTCTCTTATCACTGTGCGAAGAATTGCGCATTATATTTTGCGCATATATATATATTGGACATAATTTTGAACAGGGCTTATCTATGACTGAAAAATTACCATAAATTGTTCAAAGTTGAATTGACATCTTCCCATATCGGGTAGAACCTAGTGGGCAGGCCCTTCGGAAGCTACCTATACCTGCTATGTGATTATCGGTCATATGTTTCGGGTAGATACACAACTGGCAGCTCACGAATACAGCCAAATCACTTTTAAGCGACCACACAGATGTACGTTTGCCCCAACACTAGTGCTATGATATCTTACCCCTACAGCACAATATTTGGGCGAGTGGAAAATTGAGATACATACTCATCACTCGAGTGACTTTTTTACTGTGACAAGATACATCACTGCTATCGGTTATGTTGAGTCATTTTATGACGCACTATGGGGATAGATCAACAACAGGATCTTGGATTGGCTGAACACAAGTTAACGTTTCAATTATTAACAATAAGGGGAATGTGGGGTACAATGGACTTTTGTAAAGCGTTGGAATAATCAAAATTCTGAAAATGTAAGCGATTGAAGGGATGCAAGATTGATTTATTGATAGATATTGATATTGATTTTCATGAATAAGCATTTGAAAATGAGAAAATGGTTTTTGTAATATTAAAACGATGAAATTCTCCTTAAAACTTGGAAACTTCACTCCATAGCTACTCAGATTTACTGTCCTGCGCATGTTTTTTTTTTGTCAGAGAAGCGGAGCGACGGGCAGGCGTCTAGAATAAGCTTCTATAAAAAGATTATAATGAAGAAGATACTTAAAGGGTGATACGGTCAAAATTTGGTCAATATCAACTTGACGTATTTCTTTCAATTTTGCATTTAAAAAACCTGAACACCCCTCATTTTGAAGGTGTGTGTGTGTAGAATGTTGCTCCTATTTTGATTTTGGAATTCACTCTTCAGTTGTCAAAATGCCGTCCAAGCAAGAAGAGCAGCGTATCAAAATTTTGCTCGCGCATCGCGAAAATCCGAGCTACTCGCACGCAAAGTTGGCAAAATCGCTAAAAGTTGCCAAATCAACCGTTACAAATGTAATTAAAGTGTTTGGGGAACGTTTGTCGACAGCCAGGAAGTCTGGATCGGGGGGAAATCGAAAACCGGAAGCCGCTGAGACGACAAAGAGAGTTGCCGGTAGTTTCAAGCGAAACCCTAACCTCTCTCTCCGAGATGCCGCAAATAAGCTGGGTGTATCGTCTACAACCGTGCATCGAGCCAAAAAACGAGCCGGACTATCGACTTACAAGAAGGCAGTGACTCCAAATCGCGATGATAAACAAAATACGACGGCCAAAGCGCGAT
This sequence comes from Ochlerotatus camptorhynchus, assembly GCF_037179485.1. Classification (NCBI taxonomy): domain Eukaryota; kingdom Metazoa; phylum Arthropoda; class Insecta; order Diptera; family Culicidae; genus Ochlerotatus; species Ochlerotatus camptorhynchus. The sequence continues at coordinate 197,914 of NW_027040627.1, read as the reverse complement.
CCCGGAGGCTGTACACGACGATGCTGACGAAGTTTGACTGCGTGGTAATAGACGACGAAACCTACGTCAAAGCCGACTACAAGCAGCTTCCGGGACAGGAGTTTTATACGGCAAAAGGAAGGGGAAAGGTAGCAGATGTTTTCAAGCACATGAAACTGTCAAAGTTCGCAAAGAAATATCTGGTTTGGCAAGCCATCTGTACCTGTGGCTTGAAAAGCAGCATTTTCATAGCTTCCGGGACTGTCAACCAAGAAATTTACGTGAAAGAGTGTTTGAATAAACGTCTGCTGCCTTTCCTGAAGAAACACGGTTGTTCCGTACTGTTTTGGCCGGATTTGGCATCTTGCCATTACGGTAAAAAGGCCATGGAGTGGTACGCCGCCAACAACGTGCAGGTGGTTCCCAAGGACAAGAACCCTCCCAACACGCCAGAGCTCCGCCCAATTGAGAAATACTGGGCTATTGTCAAGCAAAACCTAAAGAAGACCAAAAAAAACTGCTAAGGGCGAGCAGCAGTTCAAGGCAAACTGGCTTTCTGCGGCGAAGAAGGTGGACAAGGTGGCTGTACAAAATCTGATGGCAGGGGTCAAGCGTAAGGCCCGGCAATTCGGATTTGTAAAAGCGGAAGCCTAACTGAATATTTTTCCTGAATTTTATACTAATTGAACTTGAAAAAGAAATTTAATTTGATTTTTTAAATAAACGATTTCACCGATTTACACGCGTTTTCCCTTGACCAAATTTTGACCGTATCACCCTTTATGCATAAGAGTCCCACGGTGCATAAGAAATGTATAGAACATGGGGCAGTTATGCGAATAATGGCAGTGGATGATATGATATAATATGATCCATTATCAATTTCATTCGAGCAGTTGAAAATGATGTTGCTTCTACTTGAACTTTTATGAAATATGCAATGTTTCGATTTATCTTCCTCATTATCACACCGAAAAAAAAATATCATCACTTACACATTCACAAAACCTCAATATATTTGTGTAATTGTCAAAAAACATTGTTAGAAAGTCATTAAAAACCCGCCTTAAGCAGAATTAAATTTAATACGCTCAGATCACGGCGATTAAACTGTCTATTGATGTCAAATTGACAAGAAGTGGTAATAGGCAAATATCACAAGAGAAGCATGCATTACGTAACGTGCATTACTCCACGAAAAATTCAGGAAAATCAAGCACCCTCTTTGGAAATTGCTCCTTTATCAAATTCATTTCTTATCACATATATCACATATGCATCTCTCCCGAGAGTGAGACGTATATTAACACAACGTGTAGATGGCCCTTTTAGGATGAAAGTCTCTTTCTCACCAATGCTTGGTAGTCATAAGTTAGAGAGAGAGACATCCGTCCTACACGCATCAGTTTATTGGCGTTAACTCTACTAGCTCTGAGCCGGGACACTAAAGGGTGTCCCACATCAAATTGCATCACGGAAAAAACGGTGTAGAAAATTATCCACTGGGTATTTTCTCTTGAAAATTTGGCAGTTCATAGTTAGTTTATTTTGATCGCTGTCAGTTTTTCGAAAGTTGGAAAAAATGGCGTCACGTGAAAATCAACGTCGCGAATTGATTTTGCGCAAGCACCTGGAAAATCCTCAACTCTCTCATCGGGACATCGGAAAACAACTCGGAATCGTGCAGTCAACGGTGAGTCGTGTGATTAAACGTTACTACGAAACTCTGAGCATAGGACGGAAGGATGAATGCGGTCAGAATGGATGTTCTATTAGTGATCAGGATCACAAGCATGTCGTGAAAGCGTTTAAGCGGAATCCCAAAGCTTCAGTCAGGGATGTGGCCAAAAAGTTGAATCTGTCCAAGTCTTTCGTTCAGAGAGCCAAGGACCGGCAGGGACTGCATACGTACAAAGTGCAGAAGACTCCAAACCGTGATGAACGACAAAATACGGTGAGAAAGTCACGGGCCCAGAAACTGTACACCCAGATGCTGACGAAGCCTCATTGTCTCATCATGGATGATGAGACTTACGTCAAGGCGGACTTCCGGCAGCTTCCGGGGATCCTAGTCTTCACCGCCCAGCACAAGTTTGATGTTCCGGAGGAAGTAAGGAAGCAGAAACTTTCAAAGTTTGCCAAGAAATACATGATTTGGCAGGCGATCTGCTCATGTGGCAAACGGAGTGCGCCGTTCGTGACTACCGGGACTGTAAACGGGGAGATCTACCTCAAGGAGTGTGTACAGAAGCATCTGCTTCCTCTGTTGAAGCAACACGAGGGCCTTACGATCTTCAAATGTTGTCCTGGAGTGGTACGAAGCCAACGGGGTAACTTTCGTACCCAAGAAAATAAACCCCCCCCCACCCCCCATCAACGCACCGGAACTAAGGCCCATCGAAAAATACTGGGCTATTATGAAGCAGGCACTACGGAAGGATCCCAAGGAGGTTAAATCTGAGGAAGACATGAAGAAAAAGTGGGTTTCCGTACAGAAGAAGCTGCAGCCAGATGTTGCACAGAACCTAATGAGTGGAGTTAAGCGTAAGGTGCGAGCGTACGGTTATGGTATTGAAGTTGAATGAAATAAAAATGCCAAAAGCTTACTAATGGGTTATATTTTAATGTCTGAAAGTTTTAAAAGGATCGATCAGCTAGGTAATTTTCTACAGCGTTTTTTTCGTGATGCAATTTGATGTGGGATACCCTTTATCTTTACTCCAAACATGTGTGTGAAAAAATGCAAACAAATATTCGCTACTTCACTTTCTCACGTAATACTGCAAACAAAATAGTCACACCCATTAACGGTAATTGATAGAAGGACGGTACGTTGGCACAGTGCCGCACGGCACGCACCGAACAACTTAAGCACGGCACCAAGCATAACAGAACGGCTCTTCGGTATAGCTTGTTCTTCGCATCGGTGGCGTGCCGGGAAGAGGTACCGAAACCAAGGGCGTGTTCGCTTCGAAAGGGAAGCAATATTTTAGCATGGCGTGCGGTGTTTTGACAAGTTTGAATTACAAACCAAACTAAATATTAGCACTAAATATATTTAACGCACGTACACTAGCGAGCATCGCCATGTAAAGTTGTTTATTATTTTCCTCTGACTAACCTGGAAAATGTACGAAATTAGATCTGTCAATATGAGTTTGACAGCGATTTGTTATGTATTTTCCTCGGATTTTCACTAACACGCTCTCACATATCGCACCAATACAACCGGACGTGAAAATCTCAATATGCCCCAGACCTTATAAAAAAGGACATTGCAAGACCAACAATTGAAATGGCCTTAACTTCATTTTGTAAATAAACCTTGAAAGGCAATTTTTTTCGCGAACCGAAGTCCGCAAAGGCAAACCAACATAATGAACAGGTAGGGGAAATTCTCCTCTACCAGATTGTTTAGGTTTGCGATTGAAGGTTTCGGTTCGCGAGAAAATGGCCTTACAAGGTTTGTTTACAGAATGGAGTTGAGGCCATTTCAATTGTTGGTCTTGATTGATGAAAAACTTCAATGACAGTTGTCCAGCAGTGCTCCCATTTTATTTAATGAACAATCCAATGCCTGCGAGATTGTACTGAAGGTGTGCCGATGAATGTGCCGAAGCTGTGCTGAATTTCGGCACACTGTGCTGAGGACTTACCCCTTGAGTTATACACTGTTATATTAAAAAAAAAAGTTGTTAAAATATATTTTTATGTGGGCCGCAGTCAGAAATATTAACATTTAAAACGGGCGTATTTCAATAAGAAAAACTTCATTAACACTGTGTTACATGGCTTGTCTACAATCTAGTCGAGAACACAATGAAATGGTTAAAAAACGGATTTTGGGTTAGTGTCTGCATACTTAAAATTTTTCAACCGATTTTCTATTTTAAACGGTTTTGGAAAGCAAACAGTCAGAGCTTTTGGAATATATGGATTTATGGTGATTTTACTGAAAATCGTTAAGATTTTTCTAATCATAAATGATTTTTATACAAACAAATCGCATTTAACTTTATACGCCAGACCAAAGCATGACCATGCTCTCGCCATAATATCACTTATTTTTTATGCAATCTTGAGGCTTCAATCTATGCAATCTTCAGGTTCAAAATTTTAGCCAACTCGGTCAACATTTACCAGATTGAAGCTATTTTTTTCCGAGTTGAAGTTTATAAAAAACACACAATTTAAAAGTTTTGTTGCTAGGTGGCGTTGCAAACGTCTCAAACATTACTGAACTCAATATCCTAATATGCAATTATATGCTTAACAAGTTTGTCGAAGACCGGAAGACGATCTTACTTGATCGTGAAAAGTTATTAGCATTTTATTGAATCAATGACTGACAGATTTAAAAGAAAAAAGAGAAAGAAAAACAAATAATAAAAATAAAAATCAGTCAGACATTGTTTCACAAAGTTGTTGAACATATAATTTCCTATTACGGTATTGGGTTTTAAATGGGTAAATTTTGAACAAACATATGTTATTATGGCGAGGAGGGAGGAACATGTTTAAGTCAGCTTAATAGCGTCTGAAGTTAGAAAATTGCGATTTTGTTTGTATAAAAATCAATGGAATGGAAGCGAAAGTGTTTGACGTTTCGTAAGCATTAGCAGCATAGAGGTAACTCTAGATCGTCCCGAAGGAACGTGCTTAACTTTTTGGCTCAGCTCTGGTACTATCTTCGGTCCCAAGCTAATTGATGCACCCCTCGAAACATAGGAAAATCTACGAACCCCTCATTTTATCTGTCAAACTTTCATAGCGAATCAAAACAATCTTAGTCAGTACTAGAATTTCGACTAGAATAGGGTACGCTTTTTTTTTCCTTGATTTGTTTTCCGTGCTGAGCACCAATGCTACCGACGCCAGGAAGGCAGCTCCAACACCTGGAACCTACCTATCGACCCATCAACTCATGAACCGGGGACCAACGGCTTTACTTCCCTGCCGAAGGAAGGCGTGATCAGAGATGTTATGCCTCAGAACATCCCAGCGGCGCCGACTGGGATTGAACCCAGGCCTGCTGGCGTGAGAGGTAATCACGCTTACCACTACACCACCGGCGCCGCTAATAGGGTACGCTTATAGATGTACTTGGGACCAATAGGCTAGTCAAGTAGTGAGCCAATTTAAAATCATTAGTTTCCACCGGTTGGTATTACGATGTTTCATCCGTCCGAGGGGGGCGACTCTATCTACAATGCAGAAAAGATTGCGTTTTGCTGTGGCTAGCTGCACGCACGCTGAGTAGATAGAAGGAAGATTTATGTCGATTTTGAAGGTTTCCTGCAAAAAGATGAAGCACGATGCAAGTAGATGCGAGAAATGTAAGATGATCTTTCGAAGATTGATTCGCTAGTGTGAGATTTTTTGAGCATCTAGAATTAAGATTTAGATGTGTCGCCCCCCTCGCATCCGTCAAGCTTTCTTCAACCATCTTTTTCAAACACTTATGTGGGTGTTTGTGAAAATGTTTGATACATTCACCTAACTAAAACTCACAAATACTGACCATGTGGTTTTCCTATAAAAAAAAATTAACAAGCATTACTAATACTCATTTAATGCTAGTTAAGGTCATTCAACATTAGCAGTGTTGAATGAAGGTTTCTAGCAATAACAATGTTGATTAAAGGCTTCTTAGCATTAGCAAGGCTGTTTAAAGGCTTTTTAGCACTAGTAATGCTGAAATAAAGCAAATTTGAGGCTTTGTACTGATAACCATAACCATTCCCAAGTAAGTTATGGTTTTAGGAGGGTTCTGGCTTAACCAACTTGGTTGAAGGTGGTCTATAGAATTCTAAGCAGCCTCATTTTTAAGTCGTTATAAGAACGTGAAAGTTCTGGTTTGAAGAGCATTCTAAGCAGCTTCTGGCGGAACTTGAACGGAACTTTAAGAAAATAAATTAAGAAAGGTTTTTGTCCACTACACCAAAATTCTATATTTAGTTCGCACTTTTATGAAAGTTATTTCTAAATCCAGGTATTAATATGTATTGATTTATCAGCATTAGTAGTAGAATTGGAGCTGTTTGAAGAATTAGAATTAAACCCCGTCCTTCTGCGTGAGAGCCCCAGAACGAACCGCTACGTCATCTGAAATATATTAAATAGAACTGTTGTCCCACCTACTGTTGGAGTTCTCAGTGCAAGCTGACTGACTTGAATACGAAACACAACACCTTGATAAATTTTGAATTGGTGTTTGCCCGCTTGGTATTCCAACACACTTGTGGCGCAGTGGTTAGCAATCGTAGATCGCATGCCGAATACACGGGTTCGAATCCAGGAAATTACTCTTTTATTTATTTTTTATGTTTGGATAGAATGTTGATGCACTGCATAAATATAAGAATTCTGAATTATTCGGGCAACTGATCATTTCATATTAACGTACATTAAATTTTGTTACTAATAAAGACTTGTGCGGATTGAGCTTGAAAGTTCTGCCGGAACTTTATTTGAACTTTATGGAACTTGAAAGTTCTGCCGGAACTTTATTCGAACTTTATGGAACATGAAAGTTCTGTCGGAACTTTATTTGAACTTTATGGAACTTGAAAGTTCGGTCGGAACTTTATTTGAACTTTATGGAACTTGGAAGTGATTCTAATCGTTGAATGCGGAACTTTTGGTTACTTGGGTACTCTCTTTTCACATGTTGCTCTAGATTTGGCTTATAGGTTAGTTGGGATGTTTAGTGATTGAGCGAGACAATTAAAAAATCTTATTGTTCAGCTCGGATGTAACTCAAAGTAGGTTGTTCACTTCCATTTAATTCCACTTAATTAATTTTGGTATCCATGACAGATACGTATTTCGACTAAAATGTGCAGTCTTCATCAGCGTCATTCCCACACTCATAAAATTCGACACATTTTTATTGGCAAATTTCCATGTAAAATTTCACATGTTTTCATGTGTCCACACATAAACAGAATCCACACAGAAGTACACATGAAATTTATGAGTCAAATGAATAATATGTGCGGTTACACATGAATTTGATGTGTACACAGAAGAACTATGTGTCCGACATATACATATATATCATTTGTTTATCACATTGCAAAAATTCATGTATGGAACAAAAATAAAAAATAAAAATTGAATTTTTATTAATGTACTAAAGAGCTTATCAAAACCTAACCCCCTTAAGTACTCATCCCCAAGGTGAAAATGTCCAGATCACAGGTATAAAAATGAAACTACAATGTTAGAATCGGAACCTACCAAACTAAAAAACAAAAGATATAAGTAAACTAAAGGAGAAAAATCGATACTAATCTATAATAAGGAAAATCCCCAAAGGCTTGGTAGCCATCATAATGAAGTAATGAAATTGGGTTGTTAGCTTTAAATAAAACAGCAAAAAGGTTATTTTCCATTTAATTAAAAAAATTTTTTTACAGGGTATGAGTACTTAAGGGGGTTAGGTTTTGATAAGTTCTTTAGTGGGAATGACACTGATGAAGAGTGCACATTGTAGTCGAAATACGTATCTGTCATGGATATGAAAATTAATTAAGTGGAATTAAATGGAAGATAACCCTTTTTGCTGTTTTATTTAAAATATTCCGCTAACAACCCAATTTCATGACTTCATTACTTCAGGTTGTTCACATTTTCTGCTATCAAGTAGAAGATATTTCGTCAATGTGAGGTGAAAGCATAAACGTGTTTCATACCTTAGAAGCGCAAACTATGGAAATTCAATACCGTAGTTAGCTGGGTTACAATACTTCCCCGTATGTTTTCACACTGTTTTGCCGCATATCACGCCACCCAAAATACACAAAAGGGTTATTTTGTATTGGTGTATGCTGCAACAGAGTGTATCATACTTCTAGATGCTGGCGATCATCGCAATACAGTGCCAAACACCAACAACATGAATGGAAAGGTACACGTGCAGTGCATAAAGCAAGCGCACCGATATGTGGCTGTTGCCAAGTGCTCGAAAGTATGCAAAAACTAAAAGAAGGAGATGAGTGCGTCTGTTTGTCTATACCCATCGGACCACTATGTTAATGATGATGATGATGATGATGATGATGATGATGATGACGATTGGCGCGATTAATTCATCCTCTAATCCGCTAATTCCAAACGATTCAGGTGATCGTCATACGATCTACAGCGGAAAAAACATCAGCCGGTTTCAAATCATGAATAGAGTCGGTCACTTTTGACTTTAAACGATTAGATATATTTTTGTAGGTATCGCTGTATTCGCACAATGATGCACTGTAATGTGTATGTACATATAACGTTTAGAACGAGAGTAAAGTCGATTCCAGTTTTCAGCTGTAACGACAATACATAAGTCCAGCTAGACTCCGTTCCAAGAATTACATTCACTTTCGCAAATAATTTGGGAAGCGTTGCTTCACATGACCAGCGCCGAACGACCTTCTTCATAGCTTCACAATCGACGCGGCGACGCGAAAACACCCAAACAAACATCAAGCCAACCGTAGAAACTTGTTTGCTGTTTCGCCTTCGAAGCGCGGCTTCGCATTTTCACTTCTTTCTTGTACACTCAATTTCATAACAATTGTGCAAAATTTATCATTCGTCTGTTCGAGTTTCATGTGCTTTTGTTCGCAACAACTGGATTCGACTAGGTCACGCCAAATTACTTTTTAAATAGACTCACGATATTCGGCTGGGTGTAGGTAAATGGTTACTTACTTCATGAAGCTTTTACTGCTTGGATAGTTGTAAACTTCAGCAGCCATTTTTGTCTTTCTGTTTGATTGATTATTAAGTACACACTATATGATTAAGCAAAGATAACAAATTACGACCCGCGTAATTGAGACACTTTTTAGAAATGAAGTTTTTTAGTTCAGAAACCTTCACGGAATCACTTCTTGAACTAAACTGGCAGACGAGCTGGTAGCCACAGTGTTTTAAAGAAGGCATCCTCGGTGAACAGCTGATTGATAAGCCAGAAGTTGTTTCGTCAACTAGGACGGCATCTTTTCCAGCGCTTCTACTGATAACAGAACTCGTGCTCACATGTCATCCGAATCGCGCAAAAAAAAACCTCAATATAATTGAGGAAGTCATGTAAAAGTCCTACGTTATAATGTGACGTAGAATGGGATAGATACTTTGTTTCCCAAGTAAGCGCTGAAACCAGTTGTGTCCAGGATTGTTTACTAACCGGTAAGTTTGACTTTTCGACATTCACCATTATCGATTCACCTACACTGTCCACCTTGCAAAGTGAGTCTTCTACGTATTCGAAATGATTAGCAAAATATAACCCCGAGCGACTCTCGATCCCAAACGTCCGTTCGTCCGGGACATCGATGAGTCTGCGTTCGTGGGAAATGATCGATTCGACTCGTGCTCCTACAGTCATCTTTGGTCGTTCTGCATCGTAAGAGATTACAGGACCACGGCAAGATCCACAACGCGATGGAAAAGCGTCCGACAAACGAACGGGGGCAGTCGGTAAATTTTACGTAATGATCGCATGGTGTAGGTAATGGCCTATCAGGAAGAGGAGGCACACGTTGCGAGATGCACACAGTCTGAGAGTCGAGTGATCGGTGCAGATCATACCATGGGCTAGTGATACAGATATGACTGCTATTTTTTGGTGTTAGGTGGATCGAGGCGGTTAGTTGCCACGGTGACTTTTAGAATTCTACGAATCAAGATTGACCATCATTCTAGTAGTGCTGCAAAAAATACAGCAGTTTCCGGTGGTGTACGAGCAAAACTACAAGCTGTGCAATGGATGTATTTCGAGATTAACTAGGGAAAGTGTACCAATTATGGCACTACTAGTTCCCTAGTAGTCCCCCACTAGTGGTCAAAAGCTCAAAGTTTTCATCAAACTCAAAATTTCTTTCACAGGATGCTAGTTTCAATGATGTTCTGCATGTCTATGTTGATATTTTTTGAAAAACATAATTTTAACTTGATTTAGACCGAATGGCTACTGAGAGTGCCATAGCTGGCGCAATTTCCCTAGTTGTTCTCAGACATTTGTAAAAAAATATTGTTACCGTTATTACTTTGGACGATGTCCTATTGAATAAGATAGCTGGAAACGACAGTTTATTATATGCAAGATTTCAATACCGCCTTGTGTATTCTTGTTCAACTGTAAGAAAAGCATCATCAAACTGCTTGGCTCCAAATGACGGTTCGTGAGAGCTTGATTTTGGCTCCTTTTGACGTTCATATTTTTCGAGTCTGCTTCTCCCTCCCAGGTTCAGCCCAATAAGGTGATCCAACAGCGTTGCCAGTTTCTTTTAATGCTTATCGGTATAAAAGGTATTAAAAAATCGGTATCTATAAGTATTTACCATTTATTTAATTTTATATTTTTGCCGTTTTTGAAAGCGAAAATTTGAGATTGAGGGGAGTTGCTTTGTTTGACGGCTTTCTGAGTCTCTCAGTTTCGCAGAGAAAGCTGGTAATCACAGCAAAATTTTAGTTTATGAACTATGATCAGAATATTCCGGAAGAAAACTCCGGGGAATGTTTGAATTAGCTTCTGAATGGAGCTGAAAAAACATCCAGAGAAAGACGAAAGAAGCTCTTCTGGATGAAGTTCGAGAAAAACTAGAAAAACCTCCGGGAAACTTCCAAGACACGAATTGAGAAACTGGTGGCGAAAATTTAAATAAACTATCGGAAAAAATTGGGTGTCACATCCAAAAGAAGCCAGAAAAGTTTCGGAAACCAGAAGTAAATTTTCAGAAGTAGCCATTTCCAGGGAAAGCCAGAAGAAGCTCGGAAAAACCTTCCAAGAGAAGTCGAACAAAAAAACCTTTGGCTTATGGTCAAACTTCCAGAAGAAGACGAAAGAAATTTCTGGGAGAATTAATTGAACTTCCTTGAGAAAACGAAATAAACTTCCTGGAGGCGCTGGCAGAAACTTCCTAAGGTAGATTGGAAGAAACATCTGAAGAAAGTCGGAAGCCAGACCGCTTACGGAACAGTCGAAAGAAAAAAGGACATAATTCCGGAAGAAACAGATTCCTGGGGGATGTTCTAATGATCCAGAAAATTTTCATGATGTATGTATGTATGTATGTAAAGTAGCCACCATCCTTTCAAGACTTGTCTTGTATGCAGCTCCACTTAATAGCAAGATCAATTTGAGCTACCGATCTGAATTCACAATATCGCTGTATGAAGGGCCAAAAACGGAAGGGCGGACCCGTAAGCAGAGACACTTACGCGAAATCCACGGGAATTTAAGAATCTCCTTCCAACGGTACGCTCCAACAAATCGAATAACACAATTCGCAATACTTATTAAGCTTTCTACTGGATGGTTTGTTAAGAAGGGCGCGTCAATCTCCCTGAAACTGTTGGAGTAGAATTCACACCACCACAATCGAATCGGTAGGATAAAGAAAATGATAGTGTTTATTCCCTCCTAGACTCCGGCTGTCAATCATACCATCGTCCAGTTTCAGTTTGAATGATACCCTGATGCTCCCTCCCAACCCAGTATTTATTTATATAATGAAAATATATATGCAATGGAGAAATGAAATATATCAGAACATTAAAATATTACATAAGATAATATAGTTGCTACTGCAATGAAAAAGTATTTTACATATAATAAGATGCAGCTTTATACCTCCTCAGCTCACAATGGTAAGTGGATGCAACACTGAAATGTATAGGATATATTAAGCAATTAAATATATTTATTTTGTATAGTGATCATGAATTTTAAGGGTCATGACGGAGAGCTTGGGATTGAACCCATGATTTTCTGCTCAGTAAGCAAATACGATCCCTCCAGGGTCATCGAGCATCTCATAATCCACTGCGCTTCGCGTCAAAGTACGATGCATTAGACTATTCTTGAATTAACCTGAACGAATGCTGAAAAAATAAATTATTACAATACAAATCTAAAGATGTTTCTCCTTTGAAGAGCTGAAAAAAGTTGAAAAAAGTTGATAAAAGGCTGAAAAACACATATCAAGATCAGTGTTTGGAAAAATTCGAAACCTCAAATCTCGTGCGTGAGTTTATTCGCCTATGAATTTTGGCTCGCAAAATTCAACTGCTGAAAAATCACCCCGATTATTTTTCTGGTACAAAAATTCATTGCTTTTTATTTCCTGCATCAACGGATGGAAAACTTACACATAATTGCATAAACATGCAATCAATTGACGTTTGAGAGGAGCAATACAATAGTTGGGTAAAGAAGAATTGCATTATAACACATCATCGACTGGAAATGCTTTTGGCACTGCTGGGCTGCAGGTAGTGATGAAACGTTGCTATAACTATTCCACAGCCGCAGACAGTATATGAGCAATAATATCAAACAAATGTATGTATCTATATATTGCAGTTATGTTAATTCTGAAATTAAAAAAAAAAATAATAAATAAAATCAGTCAGCTGTCATTGAATATCAAAATTTTAATTATTGGAATCCGATAACTAGAAAACGGAATCGCTCCTACAGATGCCCTGGATGATCTAAAATGCTTTACCATGAATTGAATATAAAAAGCTAATATCACATTATTTGAAAACTAATGCCATAAACGGATGAAATACAAATTAATATTATATAACACAATTTCATATGAAAAGAAGGAGTAAGGAATAATAGTAAAATAAATAAATAAGCATGTATAATAATATAATATAACATGAAGTCTGTAATAACATTTACACATAGTACAATACTATTAAACAATACATAATGTGATGAACGAACATAAATTGTAATTAAAAATGTAGCATAATATAATGATATGAAATAATAATAATAATAATATACAGTCTGATCGAACATATAATACCATTAAATAAAAGATGACATTGTAGCAACGATTGAAAAAGAATAATGAAATAATTAAAAACATTCTCTATTTACCCAAATTTCAATACGGAATAAAGATTGGCACTTACTTCTGAAGACTTGTAATCAATCCCATCTAAAGCCACTAGGGGTTCAATGTGCTGCTACTGTGAGAAGATCCGTTAATATAATTATGACACAATAGTGTATTAATTAGTATTTGTTTGAAATGTTTTCATGTTGATAGCAATGCATTAATGTTTTAAAATCACAAGGGTCCTTCTAAATCATTAACTTTATTCTAAAAATGAAAAAAAAAATCAGGTTTGTTGTGCTAAAAAATTATGTAAAAAAAAAAAAATAAAAAAAGAACATATCATCATTTCAGCCAATATAAAATAACATTTATTGTTAAGGAATGAAATTTCATAACAATAATTTGTTGTCTGCAACTTTAGAGAAACATTGATTTTAAACAAATTAATACATAAGTATAATTTTCAACAGACAACCTTGTAGAGACCATGGAATCCGGGATATACCTCGTACACGTTGGTGTCTTCAATTAAGGCGGGCATAAGATCACTTGACGTCCCTCGCGACTACCTAATAAAATTTAAATTAATATTTGAACGAATAATCAAGGTAATGACAAATACAATTAATTTGACAAATGTATGCAGGTATGTTGAACTGAAAAATTGTATTCAAGAAATCAACATATTTACAGCTAAGCTAGGCCAATAGAAAATAATGCTTTTTGTGTAATATTGTTCAGTAAGTTGCATAATATTAATTCAATCATTTGGCATTGTGGGCTAACGGATTTCTAATTTGACTGAAACAAAATGAGAAATATTGATGTTAAACAATGATGTATTCCATTTTATTACAATGTGAAGTACCAAAACAAAAACCTGGTCCACAACCTATAAATAATAAATAAATAATATCTGGACAAAAGTGATTTAAATAATTATTAGGGAAATGGAGAATCATTCATCTAGCTCTTATAAGCACTGTCGGTCATTCTGCTAACACTTGTTAAAAAAGCTCCCGTACACTGCAGCTCTGGAGCACCACGCACATGAAAACTCACATAAAAGTTCATGCTATGCGAAACTTATGTCAATAAGAGGAAGAATCTAATTAGTTTCAAACACTGAACAGTTCATCCACCACGTTGTACCATACAAACACGAGCAAAAGAAAGGGACGACCAGTTTCACACCGCTCGTTCTCCTCTACTAGTCATGAGTCAAAAGCAACACGAGACAACTACATTTACATCGTCATGGGGAAAAAAACATACACAAACAGGAAAAATTTCTAGCCCGAAAGGCATCAAAAGGGGCCATCCATTCAGTTCGTCACGCTTTAAGAAGAGTCGATGGGGGTTTTAGAAATCTGTGACAAACAGCCCATGTTATACGAAAAGCGTTGTGAAAATGAGAAGGGAAAGTTTATTTATAATAATCAAATTGTGACGTAATTAATGGATGCTCGGAACAATAAAGTTTAATGGTATGTAAAGCGAGCAAACAAGAGGTTGAACAAAAAATCGGGCAACCAGAAGGGAACCGTCGATACCAAATATTAAAAAAAAAACAGCAAATCAAAAACATAGTTGTAATGGAACATTCTCACCAAGTTCTCCACCATGATAAACACAGCATGCCACTTATCGCCATCGTGATGTTTTTTTTTCGCATATGAAGTTGAACGTTGCTGTCAGCATATGTCACAGCACGCCTGAGATGATAACATCGCCGTCTCGCCAGCTAACTATTGCCCGCTCTTCCAAATTTGTACGGCAGCACTACACACTCACTAATATTTTTCTTATACCAACACAATCACACCGAAGAACGTTGCTTTGTTTTGCAACACAAACGCACACAACAAGGAGGAGGAAACCGATATCAGGCGGAAAGCTTCCATGTTCGAGCTACGCCGATAAGCACTCAAAATCGCAACTAAATAAACTCTAATGCTATCAACAATCGCGGATTTTGGATTTAAATCACTTTCCACGGTTTTCATGCTTGCCAGGAACATACGCTGACTAAAATAATTTCAAAATAAAAAAGCACTACGGTTAAATACACGACACTCAAGCAGAGACACCAACGTACGTCCGACCGCCAGCATACGTCAACCTGAACTGGTGATCCAGAAAATTTTCATGATATTCAAAAAACATCCCTGAAGACTCTAAAATTTCCCTGAAGTTTTCGGAACATTTCTGAAATGCACTTAGGAATATTCCATAATTCCTCGAAATTCCTTAAAAGTTCTTGTAATTTTCCTAAAATTAGGGGCTGTTTTGGAGTTCTCTGGTCATCCTGGAAGCGCTCGGATCTTTCCTGATTATAATAAGACTACTGGAATATCTCTAATCATCTTAGAAGGTCTCTGGACTTTCTTGAAGATAACAAAACCTCTTAAGTGCTCTCACAATTTTCTTGAATTTATTGAAACATCAGCATTGAAGTTCTCTGATCTTCCCGATTTATTTTTTATTTTTTTAAAGTTATCGATACTGCCATTAAAAAGCATAGAACTTCCCATCAAATGTTTTCACAATGATCTAATGTGTTCATGTAACTTCCCTTACGTTTCCTAAATTTGCATTGACATTGCTGAAGTTTTCGGAAATTGCCTGAGTTTCTCCTTTATAATTTCAGCAAATTCATTGAAATTAATTGGTCTGTCCTGATGCTCTCTGAGCTTCACTAAAGTTCCAAAAAAACAATTAAATTTACCTGAAGTTCTTTAGACTTGTGAAGTTTCCAAAATATTTATGATGTTTCCTTAAGTTCATTGGAGTTTGCTGGACTTTTCTGAAATTTTCGGGTTTTCAAATTTTAACAGAATTGAATGAAACTGCCTTTAATTTATCGAAACTTACATAAAAGTCTGGACTTTTCTGAAGTTTCAGAACTTCTTAAATGTGCCGGCAGCTAGTGTGGATCCGCAATAAAAATCTGATAGCATCCTTGAAGTTCCGGGAAAGTAATAACAAAACTGGCGAGAGAAGATGAAAGAATCATTCGAGCGAAGGCTAAAGAAGCTTCCAAGGTAAGGTGGAAGAAAATTCCAGGAAAAGTTGGATGAAACTTCAGGAAGTTTAAAAATGCATAAAAACTTCCGGAAGTTAAATAATGTTTTAAATACATGTTTCGATTCCCTAGGAATAACCGGAAAGAGCCATCGACTATTTCTCGATTGATGGGTGAGGAAATGCAAACATTAATCGAAAGATAAGGCATCTTTAGAGATGATTGTTTAGAATTTTGAAGGCACAAAAATAAGGTGTATTCAAAAAGATACAAGTCTCTCACAAAAAAATTCTCCAAAATTCGAGCACGGGCAGGCAATAATAATTTTGATTATTTAAAAAAAACGGTATAAATCTGTATAAAATCTTAAAAATCGGTATTCTGAGGAACCTTATCTGTATATCGGTATCTATTCTGGAAATCGGTGAATCGGTATATCTGGCAACGCTGACTAAGAGATGTTTCTCATTGGAACTGACAGCTAGAAATCTAGAGTGTGTGAGTGATCTGGTGTTAATTAATTAATGGTGCTGAATGTAAACATAAACAAAGCAGAAATTCATGTGAGAATAAATTGCCAGTTCAACTGTGATCTGTCAAAAGTTCTTGGTAAACAAAAAAGTCAGCTGATCGCAACTGCCTCGTGGACAGCCATATACAGGGTGCGTGACGATTTTTTGCAGTAAATGGCATATTTGAGAAAAAATACACCAGTTAGTTATTCTTGCAATGAATTTTGTGCGATTTATTTTGTTTCGCAACATATGGAAGTTGTAAGTAAATTTATTAAAAAAAAATGCCTTCCTTTTCGACGACTGTAGTTAGACGCTTCCGGAAACTGCAGTATGCACGTTTCAAAATTTTTCGATTCATAGATGTCATCACTGCCTTGATTTTAGCTTTTAGCGACTTAAGTGTGGTGTGAGGGGTTCTATTGGTATCCCGTTTGACGACGCCCTATACAAAATAATCCAACGGATTGATATCGGGACTGCTTGGGGGCTAAATTTCTTCCTCAAATTTTACGAAATATTTTCCGTAAGCCATTTCTGTGCTATATTAGCAGTATGAGCAGGTGCTCCGTCTTATCACTTTCCCAAGCCTTTTTTGATATTATACACTGTTCTTTCAGACACATTTACCGACCGAATTATTTCTTTCATGCATACTCCGGCGCGCAACAAAGCGACAACGGCTGACAGATTGCTCTCTTGTTTCTACATCTTTACGTTTACTCAACATTGTTTGTTTAAATCTTACACCTAACAGTATAAGCTATCCAGTGCTGCCAAATATATCTAAATCATGATGCACAAGCATGAGAAATTACTATTTGAAATTTACTGCAAAAATTCGTCACGCACCCTGTAAGTTACTCTTGAGTAAATTGCATATTCTCAAATTTACGTGAATTAAACTTAATTTTAGGTAGAATATACTAAAAAGTAAGTATTTTTTTGCTGGTGCTACTATATGCTATTTACTCAAGTTTGGGTTATTGGGCTGAACCCCAAAGTACTTAATTTTGGGCAGTTTTTCGTCTCCGTGTAGACTATTATGTAATATCCGCCTACTAAGGTGTATGTATGTTGATGTTTCTTTATTAAGGTGTCTCTCACTCCAAGGCTGGTTTGTCTCCGGAGATTTATGTTGTAATACCAAGGGGTACTCCGCACACCAATCTTGGGTCAAAGTGTGCCGCAGATGTGCCGATTGTGCCGGTCATAGAGCAAGCAGCGATTTTTTGTAAAATGCGAATATTATGGTATATTTGGCACCCCGGTATTTCTGACAGCTTGAATGTTTGCAATCGCAACGGCCCCGAACATGTCGAATATCGTACTCGATAAGAATTACTTCTACCAACGAAAAAAACGCCTCTACGCCAACTGGAAGGAACCATAGTTTTCGCATGATGATTCACTGCAGAAGGGGGACTACATCCTGACGGCGATCGGCGTAGACGAGGAAACCATCTACAGAAAATCCACTTCGCTGCACTACTGGCTGCTGGGATACGAGCTGACCGATACGATTACGGTGCTGTGCGAAAAGTCCATCTTTTTTCCTGACCAGCAAGAAAAAGGTCGACTTCTTGAATCAGACCGAGAAGGCCAGTGAGGAGGCCATTCCGTCGGTGAAGCTGTTGGTTCGGGATAAGAACGACAAAGACAAGGCTAATTTTGAAAAACTACTGGAGGCTATCAAGGGATCCAAGGATGGTAAAACGTTGGGCGTCTTTGCCAAGGACAACTTCCCGGGTGAATTCTGTGAATCGTGGTGAGCCTTCGTCAAGGACAAGAGTTTCAACACGGTGGACATCAGCGTCCCAATCGGGTACATCATGTGCTCCAAGCAGGACTCCGAGGTTATCACCATCAAGAAGGCCGGCCTTGTAACGGTAGACGTGTTCGACAAGTATCTCAAGGATCACATCATGGAGATTATCGTTGCTGATAAGAAAGTAAAACATGCCAAACTGTCGTGTTATCCAGTCGGTTGGCAATTACACCTTGAAGTTCAGTTCTTTCAGGACAAGAACTATCTGCACTTCGAATCGATCATCTGTGCACTGGATGCGCATTAAAAGTCCTACTGCTCCAATGTCGTCCAAACGTTGCTGGTCAATCCGACGGAAACGATTCAGAAGCACTACACCTTTCTGATAAATCTTGAAGAGCAACTGCTGAAGGTGATGATTCCGGGCAAGAAACGCTCGGAGGTTTTCGACGTCGGAATGGATTATGCCAAGAAGGAGCATCCCAAGCTAAGACGTTCGGTTTTGCCATTGGGTTGGAGTTACGGGAGAAATCGATCTTAGTACATTAACCAGTGAAATCCGGTTAAAAAATTGTTGGTTGGGTTAGGTTGAACGGAAGTAATAAAAAGTTGGGTTAGGTTGAATGGAAGTAATAAAAACTTCATGTGATTGTGCCGTGTAGCAGCAAATCACCAGCCCTCGGTCCATTGGTCATCTACCAAACCAAACTTATTTGAACAATACCGAACTACTTTTCACGATACAATCATACGGAATTTTTATTGCTGCCACTCAACCTAATTAACATACATTTTGTTTTATCATGTTACAAAAATCGAAAACCATTTATTCTATCTCGTATAAGATGACACATATCCGAAAATAAAACTACTCTTTTACTTAATTCTAATTTAACAGAAATCTCACTTTATTTTTACATACGTCTCATTGGTGTTAAGCATAGCATATCCATCATTGCCCCAGTAGTTGGAACAGGAGTTCTTGATTAGTCAGTAATCTTCTCCTTTGAGTTTTCCGTATCCAACCACCACCACTGCATGATCCAAACCATCCAAATTGTTCTTGCATTCCGGTTTGTAGTACACTCCATTTGAGTACTACACAGCAAAAAATTAATTTTGATATCACATCAAAGTGGATGCACTACAATCATGTCGAAAATTTCATGTAATTTTTATGACCACATAAATAAACAAATGCAGTAAAAGCAGCGTAATGTCAGTTCATGCATTGTAATAATGATAATTTTGTCCTTTTTAGCAAGTAATATTACACCATATTTTCGACATGATTGTAGTGCATCCACTTTGACGTGATATCAAAATTATTTTTTTGCTGTGTAGCTGAAACATTTGTGACCAGCATCGATAGTAATCGACAGCCCTCGGAAGCATACGTTTTAAATTTAACTGTCAACCGAGAATTGAACTACTGGTCTGGGTTCCTCTAAAGTCAAACAGCAACTAATGTTGTGAACAACTTCAATGACAGCTGTTCAGCAGTGCTCCCACGTTATTTATTGAACAAACCAATGCCTACGAGATTGTATCGAAGGTGTGCCGATGGATGTGCCCAAGCTGTGTCGAATCTAATTTCGGCACACTTTGCTGAGTGGCATAACCCGTTGTGAAATACGAATGTGGTGGAACGTGTGGAACGCATATTTACAACAGTGTTGCCAGATCTAAAGATTTACCGATATTGAAAAAATGGAAAACAGCAGATTCGTTTAACGACTGTAAGTCGATATCAAACCATTTTTGAATTAAAGATTAAGACTTCCGGATTATAAAAAACCTTCACCCGGTGATTCAAAATGACAGCTTCCAGTTTTCGGAAACCATCAAATACCTTACAATATGCATACTTTTAAAATGGGGAGGACATGTAGCATGTGACCATTTAGAAATTCAAGATGGTCACTTCCGATTTTTGGAAAACCCTAAAATACCTTAAAATATGCATGTTTTCTGAATATAAATAACATGTAGAGGCCGGAAATTGTTGTCTGATTATTTATAATTCAAGGCGGCAACTTCCGGTTTACGGAAAATCCTCAAATACCTTACAACATGCATATTTTGTGAATATAAATAGCATATAGAGGCCTCAACATGTCGTTCTTATACCAGGTATTTCAGGGTTTTCCGTAAACAAAAACTCACCATCTTGGATTCCAAAATGGTCAGATAACGATTTCCGGCCTTTACACGTCATCCACATTCTGAATATATGCTTATTGTAAGGTATTTGAGGGTTCTCCGTGCATCGGGTGACGCCATCTTGGATTCCAAAATGGTCAGACAACGATTTCCGGTCTTTACACATCATCTTCATTCCAAGATATGCATATTGTAAGGTATTTGAGGGTTTTCCGTAATTTGGAAGCCGCCATTTTAGATTCCAAAAAGATGAGACAGTGGACTTCGGCCTCGTTTTCATGACGAAAATATGCATATTGTATGCTATTTAAGAGTTTTTTTTTTCAAACCGGAAGTCACCATCTTGGATTCCAAAATAGCCAGACAAAGATCTTCGGCCTCTACACGTCACCTCCATATCCAAAAATATGCAATTGTATGATATTTGAGGGTTTCCGTAAACCGGAAATAGCCTTCTTTGATTCCAAACTGGGCAGGCACTGATTTCCAGCCTCTACTCATTCTGGTCTTCATTCCGCAAATAAGCATATTGAAAGGTATTGAAGGGTTTTCCGTCAACCGGAAGTTGCCATCTTATAATCACCATCTTGCATTCCAATGTTATCAGACAACGATTGTAGAGGCTGGAATGTTGAAATGCAAGATGGTGACTTCCGGTTTACGGAAAACTCCTCAAACTCCTTACAATATGCATATTTTCGGAATGAGGACGAAAAAATTTTCCTTTCCGAAAATATGCAGTTACGTGGCAGACAATTCCCAAAAATCACTTGCTTTGATGATTCAACTTTGAGAGTTCAACTACCAGGATGTAGTGATGAGTGTGATGACTTCTCACCCCAGCAGGCCTGGGTTCAATACAAGTTTGTGCCGTCGGGATGTTCTGAGGCATAACATCTCTAATCACGCCTTCCTTCGGGGAAGTAAAGCCGTTGGTCCCCGGTTCATTAGTTGATGGGTTGATAGGTAGGGTCCAAGTGTGGGAGCTGTCTCCCTGGCGTCGGTAGCGATCGACGGAAACAAAATCAAGAAGAAGAAAAATCACCCACGTGTCTGCAGGCTGCACTAAAGCCCTACAGTATAAGTATGGACGCCTGTCAAAAGATGTTACAATCGAACCGTCAAATGCACCGCTTTGCTCGATTGAAACAGCTTTTTCAGTTTTGTGGTGACAGTCGTCCATACCTTAACTAGAGGGCTTTAGACTGCACTACTACATTGATACGTCACTCTAGGATACGCACACCAGCTTAATTTCATCTTACACTCACACACATGCGTCATTTCTCGCCAAGTGTCCGAGGCAAGTGAAATTTACCTCTTCCAGTTTAGGCCAAATTTGGAGGATATGTTTATTTTGGTCTTACTTTTAAGAATCCAAATTTTTGGGGCGATCGTAGACGATCCACTAAAAATTCATGAATGGTTTAGTTGGATAATTAAACTTATGTTTGGCAACATATTATATTCTTTTTAACTTGATTTAATGTTTCTTGCTTAAAAACATTTGAAACAGTAGGCGAGAAAAATCATATCTCTTACTTGGAAGAGCGCGCAAAAAGAAAATTGAAAACATATTTTTATCTCACTATTTCTGATTTTATTTGCTTCAAAATGCTGTATCTCAGGAAATACGTAAATTAT
Organism: Ochlerotatus camptorhynchus; assembly: GCF_037179485.1. Classification (NCBI taxonomy): domain Eukaryota; kingdom Metazoa; phylum Arthropoda; class Insecta; order Diptera; family Culicidae; genus Ochlerotatus; species Ochlerotatus camptorhynchus. The sequence continues at coordinate 175,966 of NW_027040627.1, read as the reverse complement.
TTTTTGTCAATAAGTGTTTCTGATGTAAAAAAGGATGAGGAACATGATATTGCTGTCAGATTGTAAATATAAATACATCCATTCTGAGAAAATTGCGTTTTAAGTTTTTAAACACATACATAAAATATTTGGCAACACTGTACAAAAATAGCAAATTCATATTTAGATTCTTTGTCTAATTTTCTCATAAAAACACTGTATGATTTTAATTGTACCTTTACATGTTCCGTAGATAAAAGAAAGTAGTGCTTTCTTGAAAATCACGAAAAATAGAAAATGCTCTTCTTGGACCGAAAGGTGCATCCATAGACAAACAGACATAACACATTTAATATTTTTCAATATAAAACATCGTCGCTAAAACACTACCGCCATCTGTTGAGTATACTGTGATGGGTAGTACGCTGAATAGATAACGGTAGTGTGTAAACGTCAAACGCAAGGGAATTGACTATGCGCACCACAGGTGGCGTTACTACCAACAAAAAACATTTAAATTGACCGTTAAATGCGTATTCGATGAACACCTTGCGAGTGTTGTCCGTTTGTCTGTGGTGCATCAATCGTCCTAAAAATTTGGATTCTTAAAAGTTAGACTAAAATAAACATCCCCTCCAAATTTGGTGTAATTTGTAAGAGGTCAATTACACGTTTGAATTGTTCTCTCGGTCACGTGGCGCGGAATGCATTCATATGCGTTCATGCTCAATCGCAGGCGCAGTATATTTTTTAAAGAGCTTTTTCATCGATTTTCGTTTCTGCAAATTTTGACTGAACGGCATCAATGGCTGGCACCAGAGAAAATTTTATAAAAAGAGTCCCGCCAAGAGTGAAGCCAGAAGTACCAATCGAACTGTTAAGCGAGGTACCAAACAAGCAAAGTAAATAAACATTATTTTTTCCATAGCCAGTGAACTACAAGTACTGCATTCATTACTGACAATATTTTAGTAATTTTAGATGAAAAACATTTCTTCGCTTTATTTAGTACATTGTGGTGTTTATAAGTTATACAAAGCACTTGTTTGCAGTTCTGCGATTTGTGATTGTCATTGACATACTTTCGCGCGATATTGACAAAATTGTTTTTCACATAGTCACTGACAAAAATTGATCTGGTAACAATAAGTGTAATTTCGTGCATTCTATGTCACATTATTGTTATCCAAGCAGTTCAGGACGAAGATGCTTGTTCACTTTAATGGCTCAATGTAATTGTTTTGCTCAAGTCATTTATTTTCGTTACAAACTTGACTAACAAAAAAAATCTCCACATGTTTGTCACTGACAACATTGTCACTGATAATCGACATGGTTTGCCTTGTGATGAGTGTTAGCTCAAATGAGTGACCAAAGCAGAATTTTGAATATCGCCGTTTATTTTGGATATTTTGCAGCACTGCTTGTTTGAACATTTTCCAGGTTCTATAATTGTTTTTGTCTCCCACAAGCTCCGTTTCGACATGAAATTTTTCACTTCTGAATGATACTAACGCAAAAAATCTGGTTGCCGTTTACTCTGACGGAAAATAAATCACAAACAGTGCTGCTTGTTCTTAACATTTTCTCTTGGCGGGACTCTTATTATAACAGCGACTCTGGCTGACACAGGGCAGAGTAAAACTGTCAACGAGTATTTTGAGTGCATCTTGGAACTCTCCTTTCATTTCACCTAGAGTCTGAAGTTCCTCAGAACTAATTTGGAAGGAATCCTCATTTTCAAAAAAAAAAGTCATCCTGTAATATTTTTCTTTCAATTCAAGTGAAATTATTCCTAGCTGTGCTGTAAATTCTCAAAATCAATTGAACATTTTTGATGAAAATGAGAAAAGCAGCTATCCGCTATCAAAGGGAACCTCCTTCGAATGGGTGAAAACAGTTGCTTAGTCAATTGACGACTCAATTGACAGTGACGATGAGCTTCGAATGAGAAAGGGGTTCTTAAAATTATGGTCATGTGAGAATTCGTTTTCACAGAATTGATTGAATGGTTGTATTGGTTCATCTTCAATCGAATGATATGAAAATTAACAGCACTGATTCCTGGAGAACCTTGAAAATTCACATCAAATTAATTCAGTAACGATCATAGGTTTTGCAAATTTTGCACGGCCCACAATTTATTTGAAATCTGGGTTCTTGGAATGTTTGTTATGTCCATAGCTTTGAATATATTTGTCACTCCAGTTTCTTGAAAATTTCTCCGAATTTGATTTCATTTGGTGAACATTAGGCCAAAGATTTAAATAAATAGTCTAAGTTTGCAAATTGTAAAAATTATCCATGTTCCAGAAACTTAAAAAAAACATAATTCAAACCTAAGAATTTACGATATTACTGAAGATATAAAAAATATAAAAATGTCAATTCCCTCCAGGATTATGATGTACAAAGTAAGATAAAGTAGACTGTCGATATTAAAGAATATTTAAAAATTCATGAGAAAGTTTGCTGACGTCTACAATAGATTATATTCTAAAAAAATAACTTGATAAAGGAATTGGAAAATTTTCTGAGAATTCTAGATTTTGCAGTTTTTCTCATTTTTCCCAAGTTTTTTAGGATTTAACAAATAATAGACATCCTGTTATTTTTTACCTGATGCTTCTAATAGGGTCTTGGGGGACCGAAGCCCCTCGACATTCTAGATAATCATTCGATTCTTGATTCGGCAACTGAAAAGCCACTGCAGATTTAGGTGGAATGATATGTTTTGAGACTGAAATTGAAACTTTAGACTAAAAGTCTCTTCTACAAAGTTGTTCCTTATAGTTAGGCCCTCATTTTTATGACAATGAGTTCTAGGGTGGTTCTTATTATCATTAAAATCAAAAATCTAACTTTTTTGTTTGAATAAATTAAGGTATACATTCTTTGGCAAAGTTATAGTTGAACTAATTTCAAGCAACTTTGTTGAAAACAACTTTTTTGTATCTCTTAAATTGGCCGATTTAGAGCTATTTTCTTGAATTGAGTAAGGGTGGTGCTAAAAAAAACAGTTATTTTGCTCTAGTTTTCTTATTTCAAATTTCTCAGCAAAGGTGGCTTTAAAAGACTTTTAGATCTTTAGAAGGCGCAAAATTTCTCATGAAAGTCATTTTCTATAGACTTTTAATACTCTTTAAGGCGAATGTTTTATAGCGAAATTTGTTGCCTAATAGCTCTAAATCGGCCAATTTAAGAGACACAAAAAAGTTGTTTTCAACAAAGTTGCTTGAAATTAGCTCAGCTATAACTTTGCCCAAGAATATATACCTTAATTTATTCAAACAAAAAAGTTAGATTTTTGATTTTAATGATAATAAGAACCACCCTAGAATTCAATGTCATAATAATTAGCACCTAACTATAAGGAACAACTTTGTACAAGAGTCTTTTAGTCTAAAGTTTCAATTTCAGGCTCAAAACATATCATTCCGCCTAAATCTGCATTCTGGACCACTGTGCATGTTTTATTTAATTGCGAAAATAATCTTTAAAATTAAAAAAAAAAAAATACGTTTAGCCCATAACCACCTGAATGGTCATGCAGTCTTATGAACAAAACAAAACTGGAACTAGCTGTTTTATAGAAATGCGAATAAAAAATGATAGAAAGAGAAAATTTTTATTTTTAGGAACACCCTAATTAAAAACTTTAAAATTCCTCTAACTCTGCTATACGAAGTGCTAGATGAACGATGTCTTCGGCAAAGTTACTTCCAAAACCAATATGGGCCAAACTGAGTCAAATTTGTTTATAGTTAAAAGACCTACAACAATCAACATTAAGCAGAAATTGAGGACACTAGTTGAAGAATTTGTTTGGAACTTTACCATAGAATTTCAAATTTTTCATGAAAATGTAGGCTACCTTGCTTTATATGCCCATACATCATTCATACATATTTCTCAATTGTGAAACACCTTGGGCTTTAATGAAATAAAATAATTCAGTGCAAACCGGTACAACAGGAATAACATTTTTCACCCTAAAAAATCCTCTATTAGACATATAATCGATCCCTCCGTCTCCAGCATGGTTTTGCTTTGTAGCCAAACATTCACCGACTGAACTAAGGGAGAATCCACTGAACTAGACATGGCAATTCAACCTTTAGAAAGTCAACCAAACAAAACGCTCTCATCCAACTGATCAGTCTGTAATCAGTACGATAGTGATCTCAATCTCGATCAGTAGATCTATCACGTGCTCTAACCCGTCGTGCGCTACGTGGTCCTTTATTATGGCTTGCGGTGACGTTTTTATTATACACTCTAGCGTCAGTGTCAGTATTACTTTTCTATCAAGGGCGAAGGTCGAGAGAACGTCGCAACCGTCGTTTTCCGCCGCTTAATACAATTAATGAAATAATGGTTCGATTTACGGCTGATCTTGAAACTATACTTTTATAGCAGTTACGCAACTGCCACTGGGCGTCGCCGTCTTGTCTAAAGTTCAAATGGAACAACATTCCGGTTCCAGAAAACAGACTGACATTTAAGTTGACCTGGAAATTCCTTTGCTCAACAGGCTTGAACATAGCTTACCATAATAGTGAAAACTGCATGTTACATTCAAGGAATTTTAGCACCTTAGCTGCTGCTAAAATACCTTTACTGTTATACGGTTTCCTCTAGTAGACCGTGTAGCATTCAACGCACTATGTCTCAATCTCAATAAGTCAATATATTATGCTCGATCTTTTCAAGGATAACCGAGAGTACGCAGTGCGCTGCTGACAATCGTGATCTTGTTTAATTTTCCATTGAGATACCTAGCAGGTGAAACGGCGCTTTTTATACTGTTCATGTTAAAATAATAAATTATTCGCCAGTCGATTCCAAGACCACAGGGATGTTGTGTCATAGGTCATGTGATTCTCGCACTGAATTATGAGCGGGCATGGAAGGAAAGACCCAATTTTTGGAACAGTTGAATTTTCATACAGGAGTACATGTTAGGTCATTTCTGACTTCACCATATTCATATGATGTTAAGAAAATCCAACTCTCACTGTAACTTTAAAGCAGTCTCGCGAAAGACAAAACAATCAGGGTAAGTTGTGAGTTAATAAGCCTTCAACCTTGCCTTTCAAAACAATTCACATATGGATCACAGCGGCGTGGGGGAGATCTCAACAGCCATAACACACGTATTAGTTTGAATTATTGTTCAAAATTTGATTTGTCACTTTTTCAACCCTAACCCTAACTACCTTTACGCAACTAGGAAGTAAATTTTGGCTAATGACTTTATTAAGAAGCGGTTTTACTCACCCGGGTATTGGAGATTTGGAATTGTCTGAGCATGCGTTTCCCATGGTTGCCAGTGACTGGTTGCTTCGATCGGTAGGAGTAGATGCCTGCTGGTAAAATTAATTTGATTGTTCACTTCCACTCTGTCTAGTAGGCTAATGATACACTTCCACGGTGCCGGACCTAATTGGTCGGTTTTTGTTTACTCTTGCCTCGAGTATGTCACTACCGGATGCTTGTTTGAATGACACTGTTCTAGATTTAGTAGACCGATCGCGTTGTCTCCTTTGAGCGTCAACAACTGGAAAAGGTTGCACACCGGTTGTATTAATCAAATTGGAATACGGAAGTCGGCGGGGGAACGCCAGTGGTGTGATTGTGATGTCAACTTCACATTTTGGATAGTTTGTTTATGAATTGATTTGTTGGTCATAAATGATAGGGATCCAAATTAAGGCCTTGGTAGGAAATTGTATGTATATTTTGATAAATCTATCGTTGTTGATGACAGCCTATTAATACGCAGGGCGGTTAGAAACATCCTTAAAATGATTTCTTCTAGGGATTTTTTGTATCAAAAGTTAACATGCTAGAAAAACTTTTGTGATGGGCATTTTTGAATCAAAACCTCTATTGGCATTTTTTTTATTATGCACGCTTTTTCTAATGGCCATCAAGGAAATATGAAAAAATTTGGAAGTTATTTTGATGTAGATTAAAAAAAAATGTAAATTTTATTATTTTTTTTTCAATTTTCTCTAGAATAATTGCACAATTAAAAATTTGTTAAGTTGCGATGGAATTTAATTTTTTAAATTAAGCGCATTTCAATGCAATATTTTCAACATTGAAAGCACTATAAATATGCAAATACAGGTATGATATAATTCTAAAAACACGAAATAGCGGCTCATAAGACCAACTCATGGATCATACATAAATGACTTATCATTTGACAAGGAGGTTAGGCTTGCAAAATTTGTGACCGGACATGTATTTGGTGTATGAAAATGCGCCACAAGGGGCGAAGGCGAGGTCTTAAATTCTAGCTGAACATTGCATTAGGTCCTAAGTAACATTGACAGATTCTCTTCCTCAACTTCCTCTTTGCATTCTTACGGCCATGTAAAGACTTTCCCAGGTTTTTTCAGCAGATCGATAAAAGAAGCTTTTATCTAGCATCTAATATGACTATAACATATCACGAAACGATTCTATGCTCAAGTTATTAAAGAAAGAGAAAGTCGACGAAAAGAATCGATCAATGTTACTTAGGACGTAATGCAATGTTTAGCTTGAATTGGCCATATATTTGCATATTTCATGGTCGTAAGCTCCAACTGGTAGTATCTTCGGATTAAATCCCGATCAAGGCTGTCCGGCTGCTTTGATGTCCACATCAGAGTTAATCAACACGATTCTAAGCAATCACTTTGCAGATCATCAAAACAGAAACGTTTAATTAAAAGTTAATCCAAGTTGGAGCTTATCGCCATCAAAGTATGATCGCTTAAGGGCTGTGCATTAACTACGTAGACAGTTTTTTGGGATTCTTGACCCCCCTCTCCTCCATAGACAATTGTGCATAAACAATTTTTAAAATTTGTATGGGCCGTGGATAATTGCCACCTAAAATGTCTACGTACACAGCTAAAAACAAGTAGTGTAAATTTCCGTTACTATGATGCACATAAATGGAGCGTCATAAATCATACAAATTTACATTATAAATCGTGTAGATTTATGAGACATGTCATGCAATATTCCATATATTGTATGCAACTTTCCACCTTTGTTTGCAACATTTCTTGCAAGCTGCTAGTTTACGTGAAAAGGAAGTTTACATGCATGAATGTTTGCATGAATGGATGTTTACATCACCAGTAAAATTCAGATTTTTTAGTGTGTAGTTAATGAACAGAAACGTCAAAAAATTCTCAATCCGAGATCTTCAAATATTTTCTGAGCATGAGATCTCAAATATTTGTTGGAGTGATCTAACGTTTTAAGGCCCACGCACATTAGATCCGGATCGGACGCGTTGCGGCAAAGTGACAGCTAAATCTATTGTCTAACTGTCAAATTTACGTCAACGCAACGCAAACGGATCGAATGTGGGTGGCCCTTTACTCTTGAATATTGCGTTTTACTAACGATGGAAATCGGCAAAAAAAAAGAAAAACCTGAATTAATCCACCTATGGTAAGATCTGACCCTTCTTACTAATATGAATTCCGACAAATTGCTCATACGATGTGATATAATAAACAATTCCTCATGTGAACTAAGCTATCACATTATGGATTTTGTCCCTAGTCAAAAACTGACCACTTCCCCGAGGGTATCCTGAACATATTCGAATGTGGCCAATATGGTCCTGGGCACTCAAAATAACTTCAATTGAAATAGTTATTGAATTCTCATGTGATTTCAAGTATCGATATATTTTGACCATGGTCAGAAACTGGCCACATCCCCGGAACTATCCGGAACACATCCGGATGTAGCAGATGTAGTCCTGGGCACTCAAAATGACATCCTTGGAACTGGTTTTTGAATTCTCTTGTGATTAGTAGTGTCGCATGCAGAAATTTGACTCTGGTTAGAAACTGACCATTTCTCCGGAGGTATCCGGAACATATCCGGATGTGGCCAATGTGTTCCTGTGCACTTCAAATGACTTCAATTGAACTGGTTTTTGAATTCTCATGTGATTTGAGATATCGGATTTTGACCCTAGTCAGAACCTGATCACTTCCCCGGCGGTACCCGGAACATGTTCGGATGCGGCCAGTGTGATCATGGGTACTTCATCTGGCTTGTATTGAACTAGTTTTTTTTTAATTCGAATGTGATTTTAGGTGCCACATCAAGACCAACAATTGAAAAGGCATTAACTCTATTTTGTAAACAAACCTTGTTCGGTCGATTGTGTTTTAGGTTTGCGAATGTAGATCTCGGTTCCCGAGGAAATGGCCTTAAAAGGTTTGTTTACAAAATGGAGTTAAGGTCTTTTTAATTGTTGGTCTTGACATGATAGATTTTATTCGTGAAGAGGGCAGTAGGCCGCGCTTGAAGGCAAACATGTTTATTTTTTGCTGCGTGTTTTTCATATGCAAATTTGGCCATTTGCATTAAAAGCGTTCCATTTTGTGTTGGTATTTGGTTTCAAGTATTCATAAAGCAGTCTTTGACTGAATTGTTGAGCTTTGATATATCCAGTTCGATGATTCACCGGAGAGTAGTTGGTATTTTAAGCGTTACTGGGTTTTATACTGCTTTTGGAACAATTTGAGCCAGTCGGCTCAAATTAGATAAAATTAAAATTATATTACTTAATATGACAGGTCATTGTTTGCTGGCTGTTGTCAAGGGTATTGTGGATTACCCAGGTTCTCGGTCCAAGCTTCTGTTGGCTGTGGTGGCTGTTCTTTTCCTTCTACCCCTGAATAGATAGTGCGAATAAGGGCGTATATGTGATGTTTTGCTGTACCTGTTGTGGGCATTAGTCAGGGGCCTGGCTGGCGGCCATGTTTTTGATGCTTTCATCTGCTCTTGTCTTTCTGCTTACAACACGATTTTGCGTTCCTGTCCTTCATGTATACGTCAGGCGAGCCGTATTTAGGCTCTGAACCATTTGGTGGATTATTTTAAGTTTTGGTTAAAATTTGACAGATGGAAAGTTATTGACTAACCCTGCTATCCGAGCATGGTTATTTCTGACAGACAAGAAGTTAAATTTTGACAACCATGGCTCGAAAACCGGCCGATCGACAGCACGGGGATTTTCGAACATAGAAAATAACGTTCGAAATGTCACTTTTAACCACGAGTTAAATTTAACTCGGCAAATGGTTCACAGCCTAACCCTGCTATCCGAGCGTGGTTACTTCTGACAGACAAGAAGTTAAATGTTGACAACCTTGGTTAAGTTCTTCTCGAAAACCGGTCGATCGGCAGCACAGGGATTTTCGAACATAGAAAATAACTTTCGAAATGTCACTTTTAACCACGAATTAAATTTAACTCGTCAAATGGTTCATAGCCTTAAATAAGGCCCGTGATCTTGCCTACTGTCGATCGTATAGGATTGATATGGGGTTGCCAGTCTCCTGACATTAGTACATCCTTTTCCTTAAACATGTTGAGGACGCTCTGTCTTGCCTCAAAAGTTATCCTTTTCAAAATACTAATCATCATTACAGAGCATTGGATTTTATCAAATTATTCGTAGTGCTATTTGTCCAACGCCTCCAACTGGATGAGGGGTAGAGGATGACATACACACATACATATACACTAGAGTGAGTCATCATGATCATTTTTTCAGAAAAATGTTTTTTTTTTGGTTCCATTTGAGGTCCCAAACAATTGTGCGAAATTTGGGAATGATTGCTTTTAACCCGGCTTTCCGCATTGCCTTTGAAATTTGTATGTATATTAGTATGGGAAAACCTACTTTTTTGAATTTTCATTCCTAGGAACCATGCCATTAATCACGTGAAAGTATAGTTCACAACATTGCCAAAAAATGTACGGTGCTAGAATGCCTCTAAAAAAGTTATAGCTGTTCAAAGATTGTTATTTCGAATTAAATGCAAAAAAAAAATCACTTTTCCTGCCAACACTGCCGGTGTAACAAGGGAAGTCAGATTCCAAACTGAAATAATTTCGGAGTTTCACATCTTTTCCATTTGGTATGTTCAGATGAATTATTCAAAAACAATACTTTTATCTCATATACGTAGATGGAGAGGGGGGGAGGGGATAGTGTACCCTCCCCCTCGCCCCTTCACTCATAAATATCAATGGAAGTAAAGGCTCAATCGAATTTCTAACTTCGGAGTTTCTTAACTTATTGTTTTGTTATTTTCAGATGAAATATTTAAAAACAATTGCTCAATCTTAAGTGGTGCCGGTGGTGTAGTGGTAAACGTGATTACCTCTCACCCCAGCAGGCCTGGGTCTAATCCCAGTTGGCGCCACCTCTATCTACGATGCAGAAAAAATAGTGCTTTGCTGTGTTTAGCTGTGCACGCACGCTGAGTAGATAGAAAGAAGATTGATGACGACTCTGAAGATTTCCTGCAAAAGATGATGCACGATGCAAGTAGATGCGAGAAATGAAAGATTGATTCGATAGTGTGAGATTTGTTGAGCATCTAGAATTGAGATTTAGATGTGTAACCCCCCTCGGATTGGGTGGTTATTGCGTCCAATTTTAGCGGATGCTGAAAAACACGGTTCACAATATTTTGTTACACGCGTACACACACAGCAGTACGGAGGCCGAGAACTTGTGACCGGCAGTAGAAGACGAAGGCTTTCGAAAAGGATCTTTTCGTTGAAGCACTCCGTGTGGAAAGGGGCCCCGCGGATCATAACGTGGACTAGCTGACAGAAACGTTAGTGAGAGCATGTGACACGACCATGTCGAGGAATCTGGAGCCAAATAACAGATGCCGTTCAGCTTACTACACGAAACGAAAATCAATTATTTTATGCATGTGTTTCACTTATACATTTTTGCCAAAACATCAGCCTTATACATGAATAATCAGCAATAGAAATTTGCCAAAAGATATAAGGAAATTTCTATCCACGTAGTGGAACTAGGCACTTAGCACCCTCCGCGCCAGTTGTCTCAGAGTCAGAAGACGTGTTCAGAGAGCAAGAACAGAAGCAGACAGAGAGGAACGAAAGATAAAGCAGAGCAAGTCAAACTGTTTTGAGGAGCTGTGTCGAGACGCTGATGCCAACCCCTGGGGCGACGCATACCGTGTCGTGATGGCGAAGATCAGAGGTCCGATGATTCCCGCTGTAATGTGCCCAGAGAAGCCGGAAGTCATCGTGGAACACACGTAATCTAGCTCGGTAAAAACTCCAACAGCCGATTACCTCGGGATTTAATTTTGCTGATATCTCTGCAAAATATCTGTTTGTTAGCTGATATCTCAGCAAAATGTTATTTTTTAGCTGAGTCTCGGCAATTGTTTTACAAAATCTCAGTCAAATAAATTGCAGGAATACTCGGTTGTTGGAATTTCGGCGAAAAAAATTAAGTGGAAGGACATTTCCCGAATCACGACCAAATGACCTGGCCACCTACACCGTTCGGAGAGGGAGAGGTATATAACGTTAGTTACCAACGAGAAACTCATAGCAGTGACGAAAGGATTGAAAGTGAACAAATGCCTGGATGAGGCTCCCTTCCCTGACAGGTGTAAGATACAGAAACTAGTGTTGCTGCCGAAACCATAAAAACCGCTGAGGGATCCTAGACCTATATACCTGCTGGATACACACTTTGACTAGTATAACACAGAATATAATACAAAATGGCATCACTGTTTTTACTGATGTTTTTCCAATAGTTACAAAAAGAAAAAAATAAGTGGGTCATTCTTAGGGTCATCCCATTTTGCAACCAACTTGCTTGGCGTTTCCGGTAATCATGGTTCACAGGTACAGCGTCATACAATTAAGGCAACTTCCTCCCGGGATGAGCGATCTACGGAACCACTGGTCACTCACCCTGTTTAAATAATCAGGATTCTTTCAATAAATATTACGATGCCCTATTGTGTGCCGCCTCACAGTTGTTATCGCTGTCATACTGTTTCATAATCAACGCCACGGATGTAGAGCCACGTCCAGCTGGCCAGAATCCATCAGAAACTCGAATTGTAGACTCGAACAATGTCAGAATGTACTTGTGGTTTACGTGCAATCCCGGATATACGAGGATTCGACGGAGTTGAGCTTCAGTACCGGCGTTCGCTACGGCTACAATCAGTGGTTTGTTGGTGTTAAACAAACCGAATCTTGGAACACATTTGGTTTACTTTCTTCAGTTTGCTTAGACGGGTGGAGTTTCCGGCTGCAGCAGTGATTTTAGGCAGGATACATCAATTCATCACACTATTTTTTCTTGCACAGTAACAAACTATCAAAAAAGTCATTAAAACTTCAGGGTTGCCAAACTCATGGGATACTTGATTCGTACGCTTCAGCACAGCGCTTGGCGCTGATTGAGTTGTGCGGAGTTGATTACCCCTTAGCAATATCGCATAAATCAGCAATGTTGTATGCAAACTTGTAAACAATTTCGTTGTTACTCGACAGTTAAAATTCAGATTTTTTTCACAAGGCTCCATTCTTGGTCCAACGTTCCGGAACGGGATGTACAACGACGTGCTCACGCTGAAGCTGCCCAAAGGATTTGAGATTGTTGGCTTTGCGGCCAAGTGAGACGCTGGAAGAGGTGGAAATGTTGGCGACCGAGACGATCGACATGATTGGTAACTGGATGCAAGGAGCGACGCTGCAGAACACCACAAAGCCGAAGTGCTATTGGCCAGTAACTGTAAAGCGGTGCAGCGGGTAGAATTCACCGTCGGGGGAGCACGCCATAGCCTCGATGCGCGTATTGAAATACATACCTGGGAGTGATGATCGATGACCGGCTAAACGTCAACAGCCACGTCGAATATGCCTCTGAGCAGGCTTTGAAGGCCATCACGTTAGATAGCAAAGAGGCGTCTTTTGGCCAATGTATCGTCGTTGATATGGTATGGAGGTCCAGCCTGGGTTGCAGCGCTGAAAACCAAGTAGAACCAAAGGAAACTGAGCAGTACGTTTCGGATCATGGCCATGCGAGTTGTGAGTGCATACAGAACCATCTCGTCGGAATAACTATGCGTTATCGCTGGAATGATCCCTGGCGGAGGACAGCGAGTGTTACAGTCAGAGAGAAGCCGGAAGAGTACGGAAAGTTGTGATAGCGGAGCCGTTGGCTAAGTGGCAACATGAGTGTAACAAGGCAGAGAACGTAGACTAATACCGGTTCTTTCGACCTAGGTGAACAGAAAACACGGAGAAGTTAACTTCCACCTAACGCAGTTCCTGTCTGGCCACGGCTGCTTAAGGAAATACCTGCATCAGTTCGATCACGAAGCGTCACCCCTCTGTCCGGAGTGCGACAACGTGGACGAAACACCGGAGCATGTGGTCTACGACTGTCCAAGGTTCGAGGCAGTGCGAAGGGAGATGTCCGTCCTAAACGTGGAGAATGTCGTCGATGAAATGTGTCGAAAGGAGGGCACGTCACCAGAGCAGTCACTCAGATTATGTCGGAGCTGCAGCGTAAACGGATGGAGGAGCAGTGAACTAGCAACGCCAGCAACGAGTATGAGAAGTGCATGAGCACAGCACACACAAATCACGTGAAAAATCAGAATATTCAAAAATATCATGAAGGTTTTGGGATTTCATTACAATTTCAACCATCAGAATTACCTCATATATCTTTTTCCAATAATATATTTATTGATCAGAATGATATAATTCCAATCTTTTGTTGAATGCGACCCCGGAAAATTTTAAACTCACAAACTTATCATCAGCATTTTGCATGCATTCATTTCTTCTTTAAAATAAAACATGGATATGGGTTTATGGATCCCATAAATTTGCTTTCGAAAAATAATCATTAATTGAATAAGAGCATTAGTGGGAGAATATTGGAGCACGGTCGAATTTTAACTTCCTTTAACTTTCCTCACTCTGGCCTTTTTAATGCTCCACCAACGTAGAGGGCACCAGGCGAGTTCGTCATCATGTAAAGGTTTGTTTACATCAGAAGAAGGATTTTTCTCAACGCAAATTAAAGCATTTTTCATTGAACACCTTGCCAGTTTTCATCGGTAATTGTCTTATTTTACGATTTTCCATACATCCGAACTGATTTGCACCTAAACTATTCACACACAAGGAATCCGGAAGCTCATAACCACTAAGGCACTATTGGAATATTGCCTTTTTCTCAACAAAAATATTCCTGAACACTAGCACAATCCTTGCAAAAATTAAACAGAATTAAATTTTTCAACTATAGAGCACGTTTTCGGGCATATCAGATGAATCAATTTATCAGGAAAAGTGAAAACAGTGTTCCGCTTCCAATGTCTCACGGCAAAAATTTCTGCTCACAACACCCTTTTGACGTTCTCATGTTCACCACCAGTGGTTGAATCGATCGATTAGTTTCTATTAAAAAGGCGTATTTAGCTACCTCGATTTTTTAAAACAAACAATTAACTAAGTTGATTTTATAGTACGATCGCGAATTTGTGTTAAATACGAAAAATTGCCACAGAGAAAAATACAATATCAGAAAATTTTAAGACAGTAAATTTGAAAGATCTAGGATATTATTTTTTTTGAAAAATAGAACATTTTTTAAAACACTGGGACCTAGGCAACTTTTCTAGACCGCAGTCTTAGAAAAAATCTCATTATTATGGAACTTGGAAAATTTCCAATATGGAAAGACCTGTCTAGATATGGAGATATGGAAAGAGAGTGTCTAGAGCTTAAGATCTTGATCTTTAAAACATGTTTGGATTCAGAAATTAGTTTTAGAGATTTTGGACCATTTTTTTGATGCTGGGACTTAAGATTTCGAGATTTCTAACACCATCAAATAAAAAAAAATGTACGGTCCTGGATTAATTTTCGATATGAACATGTAGAATTCTAGTTAGTTAGGAAAGAACTCTAGATTCTGCGACAATTTTTACTCAATGTTTAGACAAATAGGGGAATTTACGTATTCTCGGCAACCTAAGCAGCGACCTTCTTTATATAGCCTTTTTCTCTATAGAACGCACACATATGCAGTATTGGTTTGTTTACAATTTTTTGCTGCCAGCTGCTCTAACAATTTCAGTCGAAAGAATTGTTAAAAACTGTTTTGAAACGCTTTTACAAAGCTCCAATCTTCTCTAGTGAGAGCGAGTATTGTCGGCAACCAGTTTTTCTTCGGCAACCGTTCCATTTGAACTGCATGTAAATCTTCTGTTCTATTATCGGCAACTCGAAATCAGCTACAATTTGTAGTGCGTGTGTTGCATTTCAAGAAAACCTTGCTAGATTGCTTTTTCTCAGTGGTAAAAATATAGTCAAATTGAAGCTGAAAGCATAAAGAATCGTTTGCATGCATTCAGCGAAGTGTTTTCGTAAGAAAATCCAGTGAAAATAGTGTTTCAATTTGGGTTACCGAAAATAGTCTGTCATGCCGAAGCCGTCATTTCCCCTACCGTAATCCAGCGGACCATGGATAAACGGGGGGAAATTAATCATTGCGTTTTTAGCCATCGCGAATAAAATTTTCGAGGATAAGTATTAAGAGAAATCTTGATGGCATTTTATGATGAGACTTGAATGATTGCTGTGACGGTATTGATAAATATTCAGATGATATTTTTTATGGATTGCTGAGATAATTTCCTTATCATTTCAGTAAACAAAGTACTGGTTCAAGAGCTATGAATTTTACTTGATGTCCGGGAAAATCTGTAAACTTATCTAAAATTTTCCGGGATTTTTAACCACCTCGAATTTTTTGAAATATTGTTTTGTTCATATAACCATAAACTCTACCTGTGGCTTAAATTTCATAACATTCTGAGACCTTTCGGGCTAAACCTGTACGACAGTAAAAATAAAATGCCTTGAAAAAGGTGACCTAGCCAATACACAGAAAAAAATTCTGTATTTTAACTATCGCGTAAAATCTCTCTTTGTTTAATTTTGAGCTATACTTGGCCTAAACAGCGAAATCGTTTACAAACTTGCATACAATATTGCTAACTTATGCGATTTTGCGCTGATATTTACACGAAATATCACGTAAATTTATGCCACATCTAGCGTTAATTTTATGTGCGCTATATATCGCAGAAATTTACATGAATTTTTCGAACGGTGTACAAAGTGACCTGCTACACGCCCTGCGATTGAGTTTTTATTCATGCAAAATTGGTGATTGACGTCTTTGTTTTCAAACGTAATTACAATTACTGAATCACAAAATTCAGTGCTCTGAGATCGAAAAACACGTTAGTCGACAAAACGTAAATGTGATCTCTCATGTTTTTATGTCAAAAATGACGCTCTTAGATATATGCCAGTCTCAGAGCACCGACATTTACATGGTTTTTGTATGTGTTTAATCAGCGGAGGATGAATTAGTATCAACTGAAATTTATGAAAATATTACTAGGAGATACGCCTTTTTAATGCACCACCAACGTAGAGTGCGCCAGGCGAGTTCAAGAGGAAACGTCAACCAAACTGTTTGTTTACATCAAAATAAAGATTTTACACACGTAAATTAAAGAATTTTTTCTTTATTTAAGAGGTTTTCAGCCTAAAGGTTGGGTTGCTTCTGGGTAATTAAAGAATTTGTTTTGGAAACTTTCGTCAAATTCCATCGGTAATTGCCTTATTTAACGATTTTCCACAGATCGGAACTGATTTGCATCTAAAGTAGTCACACACAAGAAATCCGGAAGATCTTAACCACTAAAGCATTATTCCAATTTGCCATTTTTCACAACAAAAATATTCCTGAACACCAGTAGGATCCGCCAAAAACGATGAAGAATTAAATTTTTCAACTGTAGATCAGGTTTTGGAGCATCTCAGATGAATCAATTTATCAGGAATAATGACAAAGTGTTCCGCTTCGTTTGTCTCACGGCAAAAATTTCTGCCTGCATTTTTTTTTGATGTTCTATTATTAACCACCACTAGGAATATTTTAATAATAAAATCAAGTGTACTAATTGCTTTTGAGAAGATATGATAGGCTTTTGGAATAATTATTAACAAGAGTTATGGTGTTAATATAATTGTTAATATCCCAACTTACAATTATAGTTGCAGTTAAGCTTATACAAGGAAAATTAGTCTTATGCAGCAAATGTTTGCCTATATATAGTAGGCTGGTCTTCAGCTGAAATTGTTTGTTTTGATGAAAGACCAATATTGTGCAAAGTTATTGGCACCACGTACACGGTGAATGAGAACGACCCAAATTTGAGTTTAGTTTACTGATAATCGTAGAAAGTGCAGAAACTCAGAAAAATCTGAGAATTGACGAAAATAATACTCAGTCTAGGAGCTTTGGAGGCGAACCAGCCTAAGGCTGAAAGCCTCCTTAATAAAGCTAAATAATAATAATAATACTCAGTCTAGGAGTAGTACCAATAGACTGAGTGAATCCAATCTTTACTTTTCTCATATTCGGAAAGTTTTTCTTGGACAAACCTGGGAAAACATGGAGCAAATTTACTCATCGGTGAGTTGCTGAATTTTATGTGATTTATGAGTGAGCTAAACTCACATTTGGATGGTTTTCATTCGCCATGTAGCTGAATCCTTACCCCAATACCACAATAGTTAAAGGAGTTGTTTTCAAGAGATTGTCCGTTCTGTTGTTGACACCAGAATCACATCACAATGGAACCACTACTGGTACGTTTGTTTGTTTTTTTTTCAGTTGGTGCTGAGCGTTGTGCTACGAATTAGTTTTTAAACATTTAACACTTTCGTCACTTTGAACTAGCCTTTGTAACTTAATGAGTGCATCAATGTCCTCCGGTTCAACCTCTGAGGGCACCTAACTAATGAAATAACCGTGCTGAGTCGTTTCACTCGTCAAGTAACATTTCCAAATCACAGGCTTACACAAATGGCAGCTAAATTGGCCGTCGCACTGTCTAGCGGTATGACGACAAATCGGTTACGGTTCGGTTTGAAGCGGCAAACCAATAGTTGTTAAAATAATGACCGTTTAACGCACTACTGACTGCCCGTCCGAGTGAGAGAGAGAGGCCAGGCCAACTCGAAATCAACACATCAACAACTTCGGCAGGTTGAAAACAACACACTATGCACTGCAGTGACTGACTGGAGCAACGGAGAGATAGAAACACGCGTGGCACGAGTTCGCGACAGACTGAGCCGAAGGATTGTGCTTTTGGTTCAACTGAGGGGTAACTACAATACGGCACACCACAACAACGGATTGCGTGCTTGCTCCCGGCTCAAAGTAAACACAATCATGTTCTCATGCATGTGTGTCCGATATGGATCTGAGTTATTACAGGTGGATCGATCAGAGGATTGTTATGATGTGATAGCAGTTGAATGGAATGTTGAATTTGGGGGTCAATCGTTAAGCTGGTTGATCCACTTGGAAACGAATCTGTGTCTCTTGTTTTACACGAGCGCCAAAAGCGCCGTCGTTTAGTTAAATAGCCCCGAACGAGGTATTATCACATCCATCACACACTTCAACACACCCACCGTCGTACTAATCTTCCATGTGTGATCTGATAACGATCGTCTAGTCTGTTAAGCGACGGGCAACGTCAACGGATTGGTTTCCTTCCAGTGATAATTATCATTATGATGAGTGTAATTGTCTCAATTAAATAATTTTTCCTTTTAATCTGTAAATAATCGTAGACATCATTTAAAAGACGACAACAAAGGAACAAGGTTTTCATGGTTCACGATAATAGCAGGTGATTTTCCAAATAAATATTAAACTTTATTGAAATGCGTTTCTTTTGAAATAATATTTTTTTAAAGTATTTCAAGTACGCTCGAATTTTGTTGTTGTTCATGTTCACCCCTGCGATGCCAAGTAGTTTTTGCAAAATGTCTGTGCGAAAGCTTATAAAATGTCTGTACTTGCTGTATCAAGAATTTTGAAAAAGTGCAAGACAGGTGGGAGGATGAGGGGTGGGTTAGGCATTTGTTAGTTATTTCAGAGCAAGGTTGAAAATGCTCATTTCGCGTAAAGCAGCATATTTTTCATAAGAATTACATTTCATTCACATTCCATAAGAAAGAAACGAAAATCTTAAACCTGCACACTTAAACAGAGATCCTGAGTTCGGTAATTTTTTACTGAACTTTCAACAGTCGGTAAAAATAAGACAATCTTCAACAAGGAAAACTTCAAGGCAAAGGCAAGATTCGATTATTTATACAATACTGACAGTGGTATTAAATTAAAATTTAGAGAAACAGCTTTTAAAATTAGGGTCAAAGTTTTACCGAACGTTCAGTCCGAAGTCGGTAATAATCTCTAAGTGTGTGTGTTATGATAAACTAAAGGCTGGTAGCGATCAATACTGTCAAAAATAGTAATTTGTTTGACCATGTTGAAGAAATAAGCAACCAAATCGTGACTTAGTTGTGGAAAACAAGTGACTAAAAAGTAACTGAGAGAATAAAAATAGCGGATCTGATGGCACACCAAATAAATGTTTATGTGTTAGACTTATTCAATTAGTATCTCATAAACACTTATGTGTGAACCTTTAAAGCGAAATATTCCATAGACAGTTACGGCCAAACCCATTGGCGTAGTTAGATAATTTATCTGGAGGGGGCCTTTTACTATACTGCGGTTAAATAAAAACATCACAAAGATGCTATTCAATCAAATTGCGTCAAGGCAACTTGTCTTTGGGTACATTTTTTTCTGTGACCAATAATATGACACTGAGGCTTTAATCATTTATTTCCTTACAACGATTGGGACCTTAATTGGGGAGCCTTAAAAGCTTACTAATTTTGAACAAGCAATGATCGTTTGTTCATGGTTTTAATAAAACGCCTAGAGTCCGGATGTCATAAATTTAAGCATATAAAACTTAAGTAAATTCATAGACATAGACTAAGACATAGGAACCAAAATTAAATTCTAGGAGCTTGAAACATGGCAAAGTGTACACAGAATAAATTTCATACAGATTGGACTTAGGAAAATGTTCAAGATATATGTCCATGCACAATTATCAAGATTCTAAATGTTTAAGCAAAAATAGTTTTGAAATCCCAAATCCATATGTTTTCAAGAATTTGTTACTAAAAAACGATATACACCGGAACTTCCATTTACGAACCGAACCGGAGGTTCGCAAATCGAATTAGTGCGTAAAAAAACCCCGTTATTTGGGATTTAGTTCGTAAAAACTGCGAGGACCAACCTTGCCCCTCTTCTTTTTGTATCAACAGATAACATAAAATCCTACAGATACATATATACTTAAACTAATTCTGGAAAAAATAATCTTTACTTAATAAGGATGATACAACCTTATAGAATAATTACTTAAGGCTAGCACGGGAAGCATTGAAGTCAAAAAAGTTATAACATCTTTTAAAAATTTTACACATGCTGGTAATTGGTTCGTTTCCACCATAGTTTGTGCGAGAAGTCGGGATCATAAAGAAAGAGTGGGTTCGCAAATTGACTCGTCTTATATTAATGTTAAGCTGTTGCAAAAGTGGATTACAGTCAATGTCCGAACGTAAGAGATCGGCCTTGAAGACAGCCTTAGCGACGTCACGGCGAACACTGAGAAGTTATAGGCTCAGCAAGTTACATCGACTTTCATAATAAGGGAGGTTTACTGGGTCTCTCCAGGGTAGCGAACGAAGAGCGTAGCGAACAAATCTCCTCTGAATAGACTCAAGTCGATTCGTGACATTATTGTAAAACGGTACCCAAACTACTGAACAGTATTCCAGTGTCGAACGGACTAGTGAACAATAAAGGGCGAACACGAAATTATTGCGACACCGAAAATGTCATGCCAATTTTCTTATAATGTTTAGAATCAAACCAAAATTATAGGGTAGTTTTATACATATATTTACTCCAAAAATCAAAAGAAAAGTTAATCGATGGAGCCTTGAGTGTAAAATTGAACGCATTTTCGCTTGATGCCCTCCATCAAAGTCTTTACAGTGTCATTCGGTACCAGTTTCTCAGTTTTTTTTTTCATTTTCTTAACATGTCCTTCTCGTCTTTGACTGTCTTCTTGCTCTTCCGAAGTTCCCACTTCATTATTGCCCAGGCGCAGCTCCGGACAGTTTGGCGGATTCATGTCCTTTGGAACAAAATGGACAGAATTGGCCTCATACTACTCCAGGACACTTTTAGAATAGTGGCATGATGCCAAATCTGGCCAAAATAGCGGAGCTTCGTCGTGCTGCTGCAAGAACGGCAAAAGGCGCTTCTCGAGGCACTCAGATTTGTAGATCTCGCCATTTACTGTGCCCTTTGTCACGAAAGGCTCACTCCTCAGTCCGCAAGAGCAGATGGCCTGCCAAATGAGATATTTGGAGGCGAACTTCGACATTTTCTTCTTCTTAAATTTGTCGTCCACATCGAACTTGCTCTTGCCGGTGAAAAATTCCAACCCCGGAATTAGCTTAAAATCGGCTTTTATATACGTTTCGTCGTCCATCACACAGCAGCCATATTTTGTCAGCATCTTCTCGTAGAGCTTCCGTGCCCGAGTTTTAGCCGTCGATTGTTGCCGCTCATCGCGGTTTGGGAAGTTCTGTACCTTGTATGTATGTAGTCCAGCTCTCTTCTTTGCATTCCGGACGTAGCTCTGCGACATGCCTATCTTTTTAGCCAAATCACGGCTTGAGACGTTGGGATTTGCTTTAATCATCCGCTTCACCTTTCCCTCCGTCTTTTTGTTCTCCGGTCCCGGTTTTCTTCCAGCTCCTTTGCCGTGGTCCAACGTCAACCGCTCCTGGAACCGCTTCAACACTCTGGAGACAGGTGCGACAGGTCAGGAAATTCCAGGTGTTTGGAAAGAATTTGTTCTCTCAACTCGCGTTGGTTCACCTCCATTTTCGTTGAATCGAAAAACACGACTTCGAGTTTGACAGCATGTACACAATACACATCAATGAGAGAGTGTGCAAAATTTGGTTGATTTTTACCCAATGGTAAAAAAGTTATGCCCTGTTGAATGTGTCGCAATAATTTCGTGTTCGCCTTTTAAAGCGTTTTCAAGCACGAAGGGTATCTGAAATCTTTAGCAAAGTGAAAAATAAAGCCAAGCTGAGAAGACATATGACCATGCTTCTTGAAGGTTAGTTTACAATCTAACATGACTCCTGAGTCTCCCGATTCAGTGTCTGACCATGAAGGCTGTACGTTAAGCAGATGGGTGATTTTTTTTTCTGCAGCTGTTGTTGAAGGAAAACTGAATCACTATATGATCCTTTTCGACAATATACAGTTTAAAATCATCTGCATAAGATAGTTTCGGACACCTGATTGAATAGTGAATGTCATTCAAATACAGGAGAAATACAAACGGCCCAATATGACTACCTTGGGGTACACCAGAAGAAACCGGAAACGACTGAGAAATACGGTCACCTATTTTCACTGACATTTGACGACCGGTAAGGTAAGAACGAAGCCAATTAAGAAGGGGACCATGGAAGCCTTATCGCTCTAATTTAGCAACAGCAATCTTGTGGTTTATTTTATCAAACGCAGCAGAGAGATCCGTGTAGATAACGGGTGTTCAATAAAAAATGAGATTTTTTTCAGTTATATTGCAAGCAAAACAATTTTTTTTTCAACGAATTCAGTATTGTAATGTTTATTCTTCAAAAAAAAAAAAAACGTCAATGAATATTGGAGAAGGGGCCCTGGTCAGCCATACGACGCAACTTAGTCGCAATTCTCTCTTAAGAGCGCTGGACGGCACTGAATTCATGCTCATTTTTTATTGAACACCCGTTAGCATCAACTTGTTCGCCTTTTTCAAGCTCGCGAATTATAAAAGATGTGTATTGCACAAGATTTGATGCAGTGGAGCTCTTCTGCATAAATCCATGTCGTTCGGAGGCAACGGAACTAGAGCAAGTGTGTTTAAAATAATCCAGAACATCGATTTATGGTCCCTACACGTCACTCCGATTCCAAAGATACCCATATTGTGGGGTATTGAAAGTATTTTCCAGTTTTTCCAGCTATAAATAAAATCAAGATTAAACTTTAATTTTTATCGAAAGGAATGAACTCAAAACATGAATGATTGCGTCTCTGTTTGTAAATAGATAATAATTGAATTTATTTTTACAAAGCCATTGGGATTTTTTTTAAATGGAGTTAGTTTTGGTTAAACCCAGTCGGTACGAATTTATTATTTACACGAGCTATTTCAGTGTTCTACACAAATACAACAAAAATAACGGATTTCGTTATGTATCCTGCAGTTGAAGTCCGCGCATAAATTACATAGAAAATAAAGAAATTTATTCATACTAATTAACTGTAGAAATTTCCATCTCTTCGTTTAAATGTATGCGTGGAATTCAGCGGATGGAGTGCTAATCCTTGACAATATAGCTAAATCACCAAAGCACGGGTTTTCCCTATAGAGAATGTACAAACATGACCATAAAATCTAGATTCTTTTTTACCTTGATTGTTTCCCGTCGATCTTGTTTTCCGTGCTGGGCACCAAAGGCAGCTCCCACACCTGGACTCTACTTATCGACCCATCAACTCATGAACCGGGGACCAACGGCTTTACTTCCCTTCCAAAGGAAGGCATGATCAGAGATGTTATGCCTAAGAACATCCCGGCGGCACCGACTGGAATTGAACCCAGGTATGGTGGGGTGAGAGGTAATCACGCTTACCACTACACCACCGCCACCGCTATAAAATCTAGATTCATGATTCAAGATGCCATCAGATTCAATTAGCTGGAAAACTTTTGAATACTTCCTGAACAACCTACAGTCTTGAAAGAACATTGAATTATTAAACAGTTGGAGATCCTCAGAACTTGACCAACCTGAAATCTTGGAAAATATATCTAGAGAACTTGAATAATATCTTCGTCTATATGGAGATCTTTAGAATATTTCCTGCTGTCTACAAAATTCTCTGAACTGTTTCAAAATTCCATACACTTATATGAAGTTTTACGTAACTTCTCAAAATGCTACGAAATTCGCAAAACTTTTACAAAGTTTGCTGCACTTCTACGTTTTTCGTTGATTTTCCGTGAAGTTCCACGAACGAAATTTCTTGAATTTGTACGTAATTTCCACAACTATTCCAAATCCATGAGATTTCAAGAAAGTTTCCTGAAATTATATAGAGGTTCCCGATCAATTGAATAATATAGTGTTCCCTTAACTTCTACGAAGCTCCTCAAACATAAATAAATGTTCCACTTCAACGTAGTTTCAGAACATGTTCTGGAATTCGGAATTCGGAAAATAATTCCAGGAGAGTTTACGGAACAAATTACGAGGAGAAATGTATGGAATTTGTGAGCAGATATGCATGGGATGGAGTAAAAATCAAAAGGCAATCTGAAATGAATTCAATGAAAATTCTGAGAATCTGTCCAATTTGTTTCTTACTGATGAGAATTTCATGGTTTCACCGAAAAAAAAACCAATCAAAATTGAATTCGGAGGATGATTCCATCGAAATTTTGAGGAACATTTCGATAGAAATGCGAGAGGTATCCTACGTATATTCTGATGATATTTTTAAAGGATTCAGAAAAGCGTTCCAAGTGAATTTCTACAATAATTCCAAGGGAGTTTATGGAGAATACAAAGCGAATGCTGAGGAAAACTCTAAGTGAATTTCCATAATAAATCTCCTTGAATATGGAATGGACTTTTTTGAGCTCCCAATTGCCTGATGTTAATAGAACTACCTTGAAGTTCAGAGTTGGTTGGAAATGCTATCTAACATGAACCTTTAGTGTGATAATTTATTAGCTAGATAATGGTCTTAGAAAAGGGTAGGCAGATAGTTTCGTTAGAGTAAGGCAGTATGAAAATTGAATAGAAGTAGAAAGTTAGCGAAGGGCCATTAATACGACAGTGCAAGTCAAACGCACACTATTTGACTAACCCGTAGGGGAAACGCTCCTATAGTTGCGGTACATTAGAAGCGTTAGGTTCCTATAGTTGTGTATGGAGACTCAATACACAACTATAGGAACCTAACGCTTCTAACGTACCGCAACTATAGGAGCGTTTACCCTACAATGTACGCGGAGATTTGAAATATGTCTTCAGATCTACAGGCAAAAAGTGTGCGCCTGACTTTGCTCAAATACCGCCTGCGGCTGTGGAATAGTTCTAGTGACGTTTCATCTCTACCCAAAACCCCACGTTGCCGAAAGCATTTCCAGTCGATGGTGTGTTATAATGCAATTCTTCTTTACCCAACTATTGTGTTGCTCCTCTCGTTACGACCAACGTAGTCATCGCAGTGAAGTTCTTTTGTACTTGAAAAACTAGCTTGATGCCTACAATACTTCTCATAGCATTTTGAAACTTCTCTGAATTTTTTCGGTCTTCCTAAAATTTTATCAATTTTTCTAATAATCATGGATCTTCTCTAAAGTTTTAAAAATTCGTTGAAGATCTCGAAAATTCTTTAACATTTATGTTTCTCTCTTCTTTCCTGAAGTTCTAGAAACTTCTCAAAAGTTTTGCTGTTCTCATGAAGCTTGTTGTACTGCCCTGCATTTAATTGAACTGTCCTAAAAATGTTTAATCTTCCGTGAACTTCTAAACTTATGTGAATAACTCAAAAAAATTTCTTAACATCTCTGAAGTTCTCTGAAAATCTGGAAACTTCTTCAAAATTTCCCGATAGATTTCTGAAACTAACGGAACTGAGATCCCCGTGGAGTTCCCCCTATCATTGGAGCTAACGAAACTTCTTTGAAAAGCTCCCGCATTTTATTCATTTATTTATTGTTTACTGTATTTGCTGGTTGCCGGCGCCGGTGATGTAGTTGTAAGCGTGACTGCTTTCTCACCCCAATGGGTCTGGGTTCAATCCCAGCCGAGGTCGGTGGGATTTTTCTGAGGCATAAACATCTCTGGTCACGTCTTCCTTCCGAAGGGATGTAAAGGCATTTGTCCCGGCCCATGTGTGTTGAATGGGTGCGATATTCTACGCAGGTGTGAAGGCTGACTTCCTGCACATTCGCTTGCCGTCAATGGATGGCAATCGATGTCCGTCGGTGATTGGCACTAAATTAAAAGAAGTCTTCGCTGGCACGTACAGCCAAATTTTAGCTTATCCTATGTAACCTTATCCTAATATTTGGTGATATTGAAATCAGAACTGAAAGCTCTAAGGCAGGAACTATTGAACCCATAACTTGTTCTGTGTCCGGGAATGACGATGAGAGTGGGATACCGTAGTTGACGATGAGGCACGCTGAGTGTAACTTCTTGCAGCAGACCTGGACAGTCAATGTTTTTCATCTAAAGGCTGACTAAAAGTAAATTGGTACGCAAAAAAAGACCTGTAATTCGTGATTCAATAAGTTTAAAAAGTCGGTTATTGGTTGCTTTACAGTACTTTTATTAAGGCTTAAAAGTTACAGCATTAGATGGTTACATTTCTCCAGTTAGAACTAAATCTCGAACCTTCCTCTTGATGGAGCCCATCAGCGCCCGCACAGTGGAAACGAACAAGGAATCAGCGCATTTCTTCCATTTTTTCCGCATTTGCTGGATGTATTTGACTGCTTTGAAATTGCCCAGTATTTTCGATTGGTCAAAATTCCAGGAAATTCGGAGGATTCATTAGCTTGGGGACAAAATCGATCTTGTTGGCAGCATACCACTCCAGAATCACCTTGGAGTAGTGGCGATGTAAACTTGGGATGTCATCGATGTGACGAATGTTTCCGTTTTCAGGCCATAACTGCAAATCGGTTGCCAAATCATGGCCTTCTTTGCGAACTTGTCGGCAAACACGAACTTGAATCTCCCCGGGAAGCTGCTTAAAATCAAGTTTGACGCATGTTTCGTCATCGATCAAAGTGCAGCCCTTGTGTTTCGTCAAAACACGGCACTCTTTTTGGCCACGGAATTCTGCGTCATGTGCCGGTTCGGATGTTTACTGGTGACTTGTATCCTTCCCTGTCAAGGATGTTCCGCACCAAGGGGGCGACTCTATCTACGATGCAGGAAAAATTTCGCTTTGCTGTTGTGAGATGCGTGCACACTTAGTAGATAATAAAAGATTGATGAAGATTTTGAAGATTTTGATTTTGAGATCATGAAGATGGATGTAGATGCAAGAGATGAAAAAAGATTTTTCGTAGATTGATTTGCTAGCGGGAGTTCCGACCATCTAAAATTAAGATTAAGATGTGTCGCACCTCCTGTTCCGCACCGTTTGAAAGTTGGCGTTGTACCTTCTGGCCACATCTCGGATCGGAAGACCGGGGTTGGCTTTAACACACCTCCACACTTTGCTGCACAGTTGACGATCCCTGGTTCCAGTTTTTTCGTAGGTCCGCTGATTCCTTTCCACACTCAGGGTTCCCTTGTAGGTTTTGAGCACTCGACAAACTGTTGTTTTCGGCATCTTCAGCACTTTAGCCAGCTTGGAACCGGACCACTCCGGATTTTCCAGGTGTTTGTGCACAATATTTTATCTTCTTTCGAGTTTCATTTGACGTTATTTCTGAACGCGATCGACTACTTTGAACAAACTTGCACCAGTTGTTCTCTATAGAAGTTTAATCAAACCAATGCCAAAGATTTTCGATTCCCAACACTAGAGGCGTGCTAGCGGCGCGCGAGGGGCATACCAATATATTTTTAGTCAGCCTTTATGACCAGCTGTTGCAATGCCAGGCGTCTTGTCGAGAGTAGATCTTATTGATCAGTGTATCGAAACTCCGAGAACTAATCAATGTTTTATAAATATCAACAGTAAAACTTCCTGAGAGAAATTCCAAAATTATGTGATTATTGAAATTGAATTGAGATATCGGACTTAATAAATTTTAATTAAATTCCCAAATCACACAATTTTGGAATGTAAGGGAAATGGCTCTAATATTGGCCTATGGATCTAGGATTGGGCCCATCGCTAAAAATCTGCTATTTATCAATTTTATCTAGATGAACGTGTCATTGGGATGGTACTAATGGATATTTTTGGTCGCCATTGAAAATATAGTCGATTGCTGAATTAATGTATGGGCCCAAATTAGGGGTATTTAGGCCGACATTAGATCAATTTCTTCTATCTCAGGCTTTCATAGAAAATTCATATTCATGAGATGTCTATTATCCTTTCAAGTCATGAATCTTAGTATGACATCAACTTAGCATGGGATCTTGAATATTTTGCTCAAGATCGACAAATCCTCTACCTCTACTAAAGGTCCTGAAGATTATTCAAAGTCTAGAAGCTTCCACTTGTGGCACGGTTTACACTGATTTACTCTTAACCAGGATTTATATGGGTGCATCCTTTTGTCCTATTGTTCCCCCCGATCAGATATATGTTTCGAAAGATCGATGAAAAGTGATCGTGATTCCGTTTTGATCATTTTATGAGCCTAGCATAAACATTAATGTTACATACCTGGATTTGTTATTCTCCGATTTTGATACTGTTTTCCTCTGAAAAAGGATAAAATACCCAACTGTGATAGTGGCATAGGATGTATACGATGGCAT
Organism: Ochlerotatus camptorhynchus; assembly: GCF_037179485.1. Lineage (NCBI taxonomy): Eukaryota > Metazoa > Arthropoda > Insecta > Diptera > Culicidae > Ochlerotatus > Ochlerotatus camptorhynchus. Next base: position 147,565 of record NW_027040627.1, on the reverse strand, counting down.
GCAAGTGTTGAAGTTATCTTTAATTATTCAGGAAGTGCACAAATAATCCACGTGTACTTTCGTCGTGCGCACGCGTCCTCCTTCGGTACCGTGGCAACTACGCGCTCGACCGTCCACAACAAAAAAAAATGCTCGCAGTAAACATATTAACCGGCAGTTTGTTTTTCTTCCACTAACAATCGATCTCCCAGGAAAGAGAAAGTTTCTCTTATCAATCGGTTATAATCTTCAAGAAAAATTCCGTTTGACCTCGTACCGGTTCAAGGTAGGAGGTTATCTATTGCTGTTGTTTTCAAACGCTCTAACTCAAGTTCAACGTTCAGGTGAAAAATAAGCTCCAACAGTAGATAGGATAGGAAACTTTGAATTTGTCCTAAACTTTGAGAAGAGATTTTCGAGAAAGTTATGAGAAATTCACGAAAGTTTAGATTTTCAAGGAAATTAAGTTAAGAGTTCCGAAAATTTAAGAAAATTCTGGACTTTTCTATGAACAATTGAAAAATTGCAGGAACTCTAAATGCTTTGCCTTACTTTTAATATCTGACTGTAGCAAATAACAGTCAGGTTTAAAGTTACCCTGTCTACTCTATTCGTTAATTTATTTATTATATTTATTAATAAAACTCGTCTCTTGCCTAATTCTCTGTAATGCTGTGAAGAGTTTCGTTATTATCGCTTCCCAATTCTTATTTGTGAACGAAAACAGTGAAACAAGCATGTTCAGTGATTAATCAAGGCGAGTGTCTCGGTCAACTTTAATTGGAAAACATATTTTGCGTCTCAATTATCGATTGCTAACACATCGAATTGATGGCATTTTATGACTTGTGCTCTTCCCTGTAAGTATTTTTTATAATTTATTGAATGGTAATTGCAGAAAAGTTCTTCATATACCCCAGTGTCATTTAGGGGATATTAAGTACAGTTATGCACTCCCATATCATAATTATGAGCGCTCTAGAAAGGGGCGCATGGATTTGAGATGAGCGGAGCCCGCACTTCTAAAGCATTAGTGAGTAACCAGCTTTAAATTTACGATGACAGCACTGCCTAATCTATTCTGTGGTTCATTTAACCTTCTCTAAACTTACCCTTGAATTTCAACTAAACGTCTTCCTAAAGTTCCTAAAAATCTTCGAAGGTCTCCCAAACATCTCTGAGATAATCACTGACTCCTTTGGATATTTTCTACTACTACTAAAATGTTCGTTTATTTACTTAATAGCTTGTGGTTTACAATTCTTGTACATTTCAATTGATTTAGCCCGAAAGCTCTTCACCAAAGATTATGTCTGTAACCAGCAGGGGTTGAGACTGTTGACGTTTTTACGACAAACGCTTCGTTGTCTTGCGCGTCAGTCTGTTTGTATTCGCACTGTCATGCTCTACCGTCGTCTTTCTCACACACCACAACCGGTAGAATAACATTCGCGCAAAATTGAAAATTTTCAAATAACTATCATATGACATGAGTGATTTTGTACTAATTCCTCAATTTGGTGTAAATTAAACCATTTCTGATACGAAATGTTATCACTAGGACATCGTTGCTTACTATCTTCAACATTCACACAAGCACAACATCAGCAGCCCTTATTATGAGAAAAACTAAAATATATACATTCGTGACGATCTTCGGCGCCAGTGTCGTATGACAGAGCCTGTCATATGACATTTTAGTTTAGTACTGTACTATGGTTTTGCAAGTGTTGGAAGCAAAGGCAGTTGATTATCAAAGAGAATGCGTCGACTACGTTGACCGCTCACAAGATTGGTAACAAGTTACTGTTTGATTTTAGTTTTACATTGTAATAGTTTACATTTTGCTTTAAAGGAGAGCATGTTTGTTGATTTTAATTAGAACATTAGAAATTCTACCCACTTAACCTAGTTGGCTAACCTTACGTGCCAGATCCCTAATGATCTGTTGATCGGATCGCATGTAGCAATCTCTGAACCTTTCGATGACAGCAGTTCTCCGTAACGCCAAGGTCTGAAGACCAGCCAGGCGGTTGACCTCAGAATTTATAGTTCGCGGTGGACTTGTGAGGATCATCCTCAGGATCTTGTTCTGGATCCTTTGTAGTTTGAGGTGATGAGAATTTGCGCAACTCTCCCAGATAACGGGAGAGATGACGGGAGAGATGAAGGGATAGATGAAGGGAGAGATGACGGGAAGGATTATTTGCTTTTAGACAGCAAGCTTGTTTTTCAGGGATAGGGTGGATCTCCTGTTGATAAGCGGGTACAGCGACCGTATAAATATGTCGCATTTTGTTTTTATTTTGTCAACATGCTCCCTGAACATCAGTTTGCTGTCGAGTGTCCGAGGTAGACTAACTCTTTTGAAAAATCCACCACAATCAAGCAGATTTTGTTATTCTCCGACGGAACAAGTCTCGGAGATTTAGAGTGTGGAAAGATGATGGCCTGAGCTGCCTTTATACGCATCTTCCAGCTGTTGACATATTCGGACAGGACGTCCAGTCCTCTCTGAAATTTGGCAGTCAGAGACCCTTGTATACGATAGATGTGTCATCTGCAAACAGAGACACCGATCCACCATCAGGGAGAGCCGGCATATCGGAGGTGAACAAGTTGAATAGAATGGGGCCAAGGATACTTCCTTGTGGAACCCCGGCACCGATGTTGAATGCAACCGATAAAATGCCATTCAGAGATACTCGGAACGTCCTGTTCAATAGATAATTTTGGATGATCTTCCCGAGGATGATTGGAAGACCGTACTGCTGCAATCGTGCCAGACAATGTCGAATGCTTTTTCAACGTCCAACAACGCCATGGCAGAAGTTTTCGAAACATCCGTCGGAGAATGTTTGTCACTCGAGTCAGCTGGTAGACGGTAGAGCGACCTTTCCGGAAGCCAAACTGTTTCTCGAGTAACAAGTTGAGATCTTCGGCAGATGCTAGTAGCCGATGATAGACTGCCCTTTCAAACAGCTTGGATAACCCTGAGAGAAGGCTGATGGGTCGGTAACTTAAAGGAGAGGTTGGATCCTTCCCAGGTTTCCGAATGGGGATGATAGTGCCAGATGGTTGTTTGAGCTCCAAATTCAGAATGTTGTCGAAACCTGGGGCCTTCATGTTTTTGGAAGTTTTGATATAAGCCAACAGTTTGTCAGCCGTGATCTCGGATTCCTCGGGAACGATGTTAGGAGCCTGGTGGAGAATGATTTCATTTTCAGCAACCTTAGCTTCGTGAGGGCTGCTGATGTTTTGTCCGAGATTGTGGGAGCTGACGAAATGTTGACCTATCGCGGCAGCCTTCTCTTCAAGTGTTATCAGGTGAACCACTGAACCGTTGGGATAATTCAGTGGAACCAGCGGTGGAATAGGCCTCGGTTTAGTTTTGAGGACATTTGTTAGTTTCTAAAAGGATTTTGCACAATCTGGGATGGAATGGATGTTATTGGTAAAATTCTCATTTCTGAGTTCCACCATTTTGACTTTGATAAGTTTGGTTGGAATGGGTCTTTAAGGTAGGCAGTCCAGTTCTCTGGGGTACTGCCTACGCATGACGTTACGGAGTCTGATTAGGCTTTTAGTATTCTATTCAAGGTTTAGAGAATTCCTCACCTGTCCGGAAGCTGGTACGTGCTGTTGTCGGGCGCTGGAAACTGCCTCCGCGACGGCGCACAAAGATCTATCGATGTCATCAGTCGTCTCCAGTAGGACGCCGAAATCGATGGTTACCGGTTGGGATATGTTCTCCATGTTGCTGATGAAGATGTCGATGATGGAGTGCACGCTGAACCGGGTGGACCTTCCAGCGCCATGATGGTGGCCTCTTGCAGGTCGTCGTTCAGGATGTTGCCGTTTTGATTCCGATTTTGGTTACCCCAAGCTTGATGTTTGGCGTTCAGGTCGCCAGCGATGATGAATCACGGCGTCGTGTTATCTGGATAATATCTCTCCGCATAATTTTCAGCTGAAAACTGCGTAGCAGTCGGCGGCAGATTAGTTTCTGGTAACGATGGCCACTCCACCACCCCCAGAGCTTGTTCGATCCAGCCTCACGAGCCGGAATCCAGGAAGAAATACGTTTATCTCCGGTTTCAGGTGAGTTTCGGTGATGATGTCGATGCTATGTTCGTTGAGATAGTGTTGTTGGTGCTTGTTCCATATACGTGGGTTCCATTTACATGGCCTCTATTAAACGTGCTATTTGAAGTACTACTGTAATAACAAATTGGCATGTTTACTACGAAAAAAGTTTTTTTTCAGTAATACTCCTTGGTTTAACGCCCATAGGTAACATAGCAACAAAATGAATATGGATAATACAAAGCACAACAGCGCGAGTGCTCAACGGTTAAAAACAAAGGAGCGTTATATGTAAAGGTCCTACCTCCATTCTTCTTACATGGCCGATCTGACTAGCTCAAAATCGTAAAAAAGTGGGGCTACTCACTAAGTGACTATGATTTTCCTCGATTTTCGTCTTAAAAATGCTCGAATATGAGGAAAATCCAAGGGGCAAGACAACTTAGATATATTTCAAAATATCATCAAAAAATTTCATAATATCCAAGAAACTTTTTTAGTATTTTCTATAAACTAATGTATGTTAAAAGATAGACCTATTCTTTTGTTTTAAGTCTAAAAATAAAAATGACAAAACATACTTTGATGAATAAAGCCGATTTGTCCCGTCTCCTAGAGAAAATTATACTTAGTCTATGACAGAGGAAAAGAAACGTCTTCATCTATCCTCAACCCACATCCATTTTATTCTCAAATCCACATTCTCATCCACATCGACGAAGAATAATTTCAGATTTCTTTTTATTCCAGACATTCCTTTTCTATTTTCATGCATCCCTGCATATTTTTTGCAAGATATCCTGAGCATCATTGTTTATCCTTCTGTCTTTGTAGTCTTGCAATAAAATGCATGTGAATGAGTGTCATTCCCCCTGGTCTATGAGTATACTCGTAGACAGAGTAAAATTTCAATCGATTTTCCTCATATTCATGCAGATTTTTGTGGAACTTTGAGAAAAAATTTACTCACTCAATGAGTAATCCTACTTAATTTTGAGTTAGTCAGATCGGCCGTGTAACAATTTGATATAATGGGCCTTATTACGGGTGTCACTACACGGTGAAGGAAGTGATACTCTTAATAAGAGCCGTGATTGCCGTACAAATCAAATGGGAATCACTTCACCGTGACGACAAGTGACAAGTTTTCACCGTGAAGTGACATTCGTAATAAGCCCCAATATTTCAAAACACCCCACCCTTTTCGTCGTTACGTTATCATCGTTCAATATTTGAACAAGTGATGGGCAAAACACCGTTTTAGCACCGGTACGGATGTCTAAATCAATACCGATGTGCTGATCTGTTGTACCACGTGTACGGTTTGATTTTGTTGTTGAAAGCAAAACCGAACCGTGTTCACCATTTCGCTGCACACGGTGCGATTCCCTATTCCGAAAACCGTATTTCGTATTCACAAGGATGATGTTCTGAATTCAAGAACAGATCCGGTGCTGTTGTAGTGTATGTCCGTGGTGTGATTATTCAGAATTGCTAGTGATGGCAGTTATTTAAACAGAATTTGTATTTAATGAATAGATTTATGCAATTTCAAGTCGAAATGGTGGTTTGTGAATACAGAAAATCTTGAAATTCAAATGAAATATTATAAAATGTGGATATTTCCAGAATCGGGGTGACGTAACGAGACAGGAAATGATGACCAACGCCATCTTGAAATTCAACATGGCGGCTTCAATATGAGTATTTTCGGAATGGGGGTGACGCCTAGAGACCGGAAATCAAAGTCTGATGTCATCTTGAAATTCAAGATGGCAGCTTCCGGTAATGGAAATACCCTTAAATATTAGTATTTTCTGAATCGGGATGACGTCTAGAGACAGAAAATGATGACCGACGCCATCTTGAAAAGATCTAGAGACCGGAAATTGATGTCTGCTGCCATCGTGAAATTCAAGATGGCGGCTTCCGAAAATAGAAAAACCAAGAAATACTGCCAAAAAGGTTATCTTCCATTTAATTCCACTTAATTAATTTTGGTATCCATGACAGATACGTATTTCGACTAAAATGTGCAGTCTTAATCAGCGTCATTCCCACTAAAGAACTTATCAAAATCTAACCCCCCTTAAGTACTCATCCCCTAGGTATAAAAGTCAAGATCACAGGTATAAAAATGAATCTACAATGTGTTGAATCGGAACCTACCTAACTAATAAAAACCAAAGATTTAAGAAAATTAAAGGAGAAAAATCTATTCAACTCTCTAATAAGGAAAAACCCATTATGTGGAATTAAATGGAAGATAACCTTTTTTTGCTGTTGTATTTAAGCGTTCAGCTAACAACCCAATTTCATTACTTCATTAAAAAATACCCTACAATTTGGGTATTTTCGGAATTGGGGTGACGTATAAAGACCAGAAATCAACGTCTGATGTCATCTTGAAGTTCAAGATGGCGCCTTCCGAGTATAGAAAACCCGGGAAATACTATCAAATACCCTTCAATATGGGTATTGTAAGAATCGGGGTGACGTCTAGAGACCGGAAATAAATATTTGACTCTATCTTGAAATCCAAGATGGTGGCTTCCGGTAATAGAGAAGCTGGGAAACACTGTCAAATACCATTCAATATGGGTATTTTCGGAATCGGGGTGACGACAAGATACCTGAAATCGATGTCCGACGCCATCTTGAAAAAAAAAATGGTGGCTTCCGTACATGGAAAAACCGTAAATTACTGTCAAATACCGTTCAATATGGGCATTGATTGAATTGGGGTGACGTCTAAACCTTTCATTCTCTGGTGGTTGCATAGAATTTAAATAAGTGGATGCCGAAAAATTGAACTTATTTCTAAAATTCATGATTTTCGGATCCAGGCATCGATTTCCATTCTCTCCTGCGACTGAAATTCATCATTTTGGATTTCAAGGTGGCATCAGACATAGATTCCGTTCTCTATACGTCATCCCGATTCCGAAAATATCCATATTGAAGTGTATTTGACACTATTTCCCAGGTTTTCTATACTCGGAAGGCGCTATCTTGAATTTCAAGATGACATCAGACGTCGATTTCCGGTCTCTGGAGGTCATCCTGATTCCGAAAATACCCATCTTGAAGGGTATTTGACAGTATTTCCCAATTTATCTAATACCAGAATACTCCATCTAGGATTTCAAGATGGTGTCGGACATCGATTTTCGGTATCTAAACGTCATTCCGATTCCGAAAATACTAATATTGTCAGTCAAAATATGTGACAATTTTTAAGAACAACTGTTGCTATGCACAAATATTTTACTCGCTGTGTTGGGTTCACTGCTATTTAATTTATTTATTTGTTTTCCGTGCTAAGCACCAATGCTACCGACGCCAAGGAGGCAGCTTCCACACACCTGGACCTTACTTATTGACTCATCAACTCATGACCGGGGACCAACGGCTTTACCTCCCTTCCGAATGAAGGCGTGATCAGAGATGTTATGCCTCAGAACATCCCGGCGGTGCCGACTGGGATTGAACCCAGGCCTGCTGGGGTGAGAGGCAATCACGCTTACCACTACACCACCGGAGCCACTAGCTATTTAATTCTTGCCAATGGTCTGAACCAAGAACGGTATACCCGGTATTGGTTTCATAGAATTGAACCATGCACACGATTCAGATCTCGTGAACCAAAACCAAAATGCTAGCACACCGGTTGTCGATTTTCAAGCTGCGGTTCTGTACATCAACTCGAAAACCGGCGGTCGGGTTTGATTTAGAACACCGGGCTTACGAAAGCTCAACCGAATAAGGGTACACGCTTTCATAAACACAGGAGTTTTTTTTAATTTGAACCAGCACACGGTGCGCACCGGTTGGTTCAGTTGCCCATCACTGATTTGAACTGGCCCATATAACTTATGATTATGAGAGCTGAATGCAATAATATTAATAGATCAGATATATGCATGAAAATCAAGAGACCCCCTACATGCTGCAAAACTTGCATTGAATTGGAAATGAGCTACACGGGAAGATATCGAGTTGCATGCAACTTTTACATAAATGCTTACAAGTAAAGCAATGAAAGCTTACATCCTAACTGTATACTTTACTCATGTTCCTTATTGCTATGCGTAGGCGCAAAAATGTTTTAAGAGCATAACATTAGCTTTACACGGCTGCTGAGACTAACTCAGTAAGAGAGTTTTTTTTACTCAGTTGTATGAAAAATGTCTGAAAAGGCAGATTTCTCAGCGCTGAGTAACCAGCGGTTTCAGAAATTTCGCTTACATATCTGAGTAAAAAAGACTCTCTCACAGGGTTAGTCTCAATAGCCGTGTATTCGTCAGTGGTGCCATTACCCATTAGCATGGATCTGATCATATTTGTTAACATAATTTTTTTTTCGTGTAAAAGTGTACATCTTGAAATGTATGAACGACTTGTAGATAATTTGACTGTCTTTCTATATATTTTCTTAAAAAATTTCAAAAATGATATGTTTGAGAAAAATTGTTTTTAAAATTTATAACAATTTTATAAATTTGTGAAATAAACATTGTTCCAGTACCTTTCAGTACCTTTCAGTACCTTTCAGTACCTTTCAGTACCTTTCAGTACCTTTCAGTACCTTTCAGTACCTTTCAGTACCTTTCAGTACCTTTCAGTACCTTTCAGTACCTTTCAGTACCTTTCAGTACCTTTCAGTACCTTTCAGTACCTTTCAGTACCTTTCAGTACCTTTCAGTACCTTTCAGTACCTTTCAGTACCTTTCAGTACCTTTCAGTACCTTCCAGTACCTTCCAGTACCTTCCAGTACCTTCCAGTACCTTCCAGTACCTTCCAGTACCTTCCAGTACCTTCCAGTACCTTCCAGTACCTTCCAGTACCTTCCAGTACCTTCCAGTACCTTCCAGTACCTTCCAGTACCTTCCAGTACCTTCCAGTACCTTCCAGTACCTTCCAGTACCTTCCAGTACCTTCCAGTACCTTCCAGTACCTTCCAGTACCTTCCAGTACCTTCCAGTACCTTCCAGTACATTTCAGTACCTACCAGTATCTTCCATCTGAATGGAGGAACCAACTAATGATAGCTGTGCTAATAGGTTTATGAAAAACCCTCTCAAATTGTTCTTTAGCTTCGTACAGTTACAATGTTCCTTGAATATCGAGAAAATTTAGGAAAATTCGCTACAGCTGCACTAATTTTCAAAAATTTCAGCAAAACCTTAAGAAATTCAGGAAAGTTTAGAAGAAAAATCGGGAGCATCGCAGAAGTTCCAGGAAGTTCACGGAGGTCCAGAAATTGTCAGGACTCTTTTTTACAATTCCATTATCTGAGATGAACCAGCGTATGGCTGAAAATTTCCTAAATAAAGACAACCAACCAATTCCAGCAGTTTCAAGAACATCATCAGAAATATTGTGAAAACTTATGTGAGTTTCTTTAATCTCACAGGAAGCTTGTAGAACTTCAGGGCAGTCTTATTAATTTTACGAAAATTTGCAGAGAAATTCAAAAGTTTCATCGACAGACCACAGACAAACAGACGTAACACTTCATTGTGTATCTTCGTTTACGCATTTAACGGTTGATTTGAATATTTTCAGTTCCACGAACTACTCGCCGCAGCGCTGGCATCGGATCACTTTGACGTTTCTATACATTCTATAGAACTTTTATGCAATATTGTTTGCGAGTTCACGAGCAATCTTGTTTTCCGCGAGAAGCCAGAGAGATGTCGTTACTGAGGTCTTATGTTTTGAGATACTATGTTTTCAAGAAAAACTTGTTCAAAGTGTTACGTCTGTTTGTCTGTGGACAGACTATCGGAACCTCGGGAATGTTGCAAAAACGTCAGAAACAGCAGAGAAGTTTCGGAAAATTCAAGTCGGTTTCTTTAACTTCAGAGAAGATGTCGGAACTTTTAGGAAATTCTGACAATTTCAGGAGAATTTGAAGGAAGTCCATGCAACTTTACAGAAGTTCAGAGAACTTGAGGACGATTTTGGGAACCTTAAAAAAGTTTTCAAAAGCTTCACGAAGCCTACAGATCTTTAGGCAGTTCCGGTAACATTGAAGGAATTTCAGGAACATAATGAAAGTCCAGATTTTTGGGGTGGTTTAAATCTGTAAGGGTGGGTTGAGAATTTTAGAATACTTCAGAAATATATTAGAAAATCCTGAAATCTAGTGAATTACACCGATTTTGTTTCCATTGATTTGTTTTCCTTCTATCTTGTTTTCCGTACTGAGTACCAATGCTACCAACGCCAGGAAGGCAGCTCATACATCTGGACTCTACCTATCGACCCATCAACTCATGAACCGGGATCCAACGGATTTACTTCGCTTCCAAAGGAAGGCGTGATCAGAGATTTTGAACTACACGGCTAAAAAAAGTAGTATAAATGTCCGTTACTATGATGCACATAAATGGAGCGTCATATATCATACAAGTTTAGATTAAGATCGTGTAAAGTAAATGTATGCAACTGTCCACTTTTGTTTGCAACATTTCTTGAAAGCTGCTAGTTTACGTGAAAAGGAAGTTTACATGTATGCATGTTTGTATGCATGGATGTTTACATCGCCAGTAAAATTCAGAATTTTTTGGTGTGTATAGCGTTGTTTTCAGATTTTGAAGACTGTTTCATTAATTTCTGAAAAAAAAACTTTAGCTAACTTGCGGGAACAGTTTAAGAAAAGTTCCGTAAACATCAGAGCAATTTCGAAAACTTGAGGAGCTTCAGCAAAGATCAGAAAACTTCAAGGCATTTCTGTCAGTTTCATGAAACTACACGCAAACCAAAAATCTATTACAATGAATGTTAGTTCCATTTCCTATCATCCTCTGTTCATGAAAATCGCAGCGAATGTTAGAAGTTGACCTTACAGGCGATGTAATGGTTTTTTGCCTTTTTTATTTCGTGTTCTGTCTGTGCTTTCACCTACACAAGCAAGCATTTGCCTTGATTTTTATGTATAACATGGTAGAACGACGCACACCCTTGCCGCGAATCTCTCCAGCAGAAAAAGCATACGAAGTTTGCTTTTAGGCTATCGTTATTCAGAGGCATGGAGAGAGCAGTGGAGAAAGCACAGGTCTGATAACCGCAATGTTCGTTTTTCGAGTCCAGTCGGCAACCTTTTTCCTATTTTTTTTTCGACATAATTAATTAACCTCACTAATACACTCTACATTTTTCGGTCTCCAATTTTCTTGCATTGGACCGCAGCTAGGTATATCACATCCTCGGTTCATGCGGTCTCCACTTACGTCCTCTGATGATGAATCCCACATAATTGTAAGCGAATCTTACATCCACCGGTTGGATATATAAAAACCATTTAGACAATCCGAGATCTTCGGGGTAGTTCAGAAAAATCCTGGAAAGTTTAGAAAAATTAAGGGCAATTTCATTAACATGAGAGAAGTTTAGAGTACCTTGGGGGAAGGATAGCTTTAAAGCAGTTACATTGATGTCAAGAAGTTGCAAGAAGTTCTGAGGAACTATGAAAAATCCCAATAAGATGTTCCGATAAGTGGGTAATTCCTGAATAACTACGGGAACGTCAGAGAAGATTCACAGATATTAGGAAAATCACGTCAACTTAAGAGAAGTTCGGAGAACATTTAGTAAATTTTGGAAACTTCCGGAAAATCCAAAACAGTTTAAAAAATGGAGATTTCAAGGAAAATTCCGTTAGTATATTTCAGGGAAGATCAAAAAACTCCAATAAAGTTCCACTAACTTCAGGGAAATTGGGAAAATTTTTATATTCTGTTGAATTCAGGGGAGTCTAGGGGATTTCTGAAAGTCCAGAGAATTTCTGGGAAGCTCAGAGAACTTCAGAAAATTCTCACCAATTGACTTGTGATTTGATTTGTCGCATAAGGGTTTTGGACGAATCTGGACACGTCAAACAACCTTGTCAGGATAGAACACTGGTTGAGAGTATGGCTTATTATGGTTAGGATCTGGATTCAAATCAAGCTTACGAAAGTTTTTTATTTCTCAAAAATCGATAGCCTACAAAACGAATTTATTGGATTGTATGAATAACTCCCTTCACTGTAAATATTTTTAAGTTTTATGGCGATTTGATTATAAACAAACTATTTCATCGTCTATAAGAGGGAACTAAATTGTGCATGTATTCATACGTCATGTTTTTTTTTATTTCAGTTAACAACTTTTCAGACAATATTAATTTTTTTATGAGAAAGTCGATTGACAATTGTTGTGCATTGAAGAACGCTTGCGCAAAAAGTCTAGAGAGGGAAATGGATTCGAAACTCAAATGTCATTAGTGTATACGTTTTCGATGCGCTATGTCAAACCCTATTGAATTTGTAAATTAACGGAAAGCCTACCGCCCGAAAAAGAATAAACCCGATTTTGTTTTTCTAAAAATATTGGAAAAGATATCACGATTCTAAAAAAAACTGTTGTTTTCTCCAATTAAAAAAAATTTTTTTTGGACGGCAAGATTCTCGTCAAAATTTAATGAGAAACGTGCGCCTAGTCCCTTTCAGCTAGCGTTTTAATCTTTTAAACTGTGATTGACAAGCCACAGCACTTGTCATCTTCGACGTCTACCGTATGCGTGAAAATGTTTGCACCATCGTACAAATAAGGTTCCCGTTTCACCTGTGCATACAATGTCTTGGTTTTCTTTGCATGCACGTAACCTATAGCTCATACCGTAGTAGGGTGTGTATAAAAGAAAATGATTTACTTAGTTTGACAGTTGCACCCTGACGAAGTGGCAGCGTATTCGTGATTTGTCCCACGCGCAAATGTCGCAAAAAGACATTTCAATCGCCGTGGGAGTGTCCCGGTGAACCGTCAAAAGGGTTTTAAACCAAGAAAAGAAAGGACAACTATCCGTGAAGGTGGCCACAGGTCGTCCGAGGTCAGCTCGTGTTCCGAGGGTTATCGCTGCTATCAAAAGGAAGATTCGGGTGAATCCAGTGCGTTCAATAAGGAAAATGGCAAAGGAACACGGGATCAGTGACTTTACGACACGGAAGATCGTAAAGGAAGATTGCTTGGCGAAGTCGATGGCACGGAAAAAAAACTCACATGATTACCAACCGCATCCGGGAGCTACGAGTTGCTAGCGTTATGGTGTTTGGATTGGTGGCTTCCGATGGCAACAAAATTGACCCTGTGTTCATTCCAGAAGGCGACAAGGTCAACACGGAGGTCTACATCGGGATTTTAAGTAAGTATCAAAGAACAGTACGGTCCGAAGCCAGTACCAATCTTAATCCGCTGGATTACTCAATATGGCGCGTTATGAAAGCCAAGGCCTGTTCTAAACGCCACCCGAGTACAGCAAGCCTCAGACAAACATTGACCCGTACCTGGAGAGAAATGACCCGTACCAGCAAGTGGAAACTCGATCGATGCATAACATAGTTTAAGACTCTGAGAAACATCCCCCCTTTAAATAAATAAAAAAAAAAACTCGAAAACGAAATTTTTGAGGATTTTTTAATTTTGACATTGCTCAATGGTGCAAACATTATCACGCATACGGTAGTGTATTGAAGTCTTTCGTTTTGATTTGCAACATTGCTGAAAATCCAGATCCGCATTAAAAATTTAAAACGAATTGCAACAGCACTCGCAAAGGCAAATCCAATAATTTTACCAAGAACCAAGTCCAATGGATACGACTCTTGGTTCAGGAAAGATTTTGATTGGTGGTCGTGAGATGTGCCCGTGGATAGAAAGAAGTTTGATAAAGATTTTGAAAATTTTGTGCAAAAGGATCGATCACGATGAGAGTAAATTGATTTAGAAGCAAGAAATGTTAGAAGGTTTTCCGTAGATTGATTCGCTAGAGTCTGATGATTAGAGTATCTAGATTCCAGATGAAGTAACATAATATTTTCGTAATCGCAGAAAGGTATACTTTTGGGTTGAATCCAATTTGGTCAACATTTTCTACTAAGAACTTAAAGTATCATCTTATCTCAAGCACAATTCCCCCACCGCCACCCGTTTTGGATGCCCGCCAAATTCCCCCGGTTGAAAACCACTATTCTAAACAATGAACGCATTGTTTTTAAAAAATCAAGAGACACGTCGTATTGATAGATTTTATTAAAGGGTTATACGGTCAAAATTTGGTCAATATCAACTTGACGTATTTCTTTCAATTTTGCATTTAAAAAACCTGAACACCCCTCATTTTGAAGGTGTGTGTGTGTAGAATGTTGCTCCTATTTTGATTTTGGAATTCACTCTTCAGTTGTCAAAATGCCGTCCAAGCAAGAAGAGCAGCGTATCAAAATTTTGCTCGCGCATCGCAAAAATCCGAGCTACTCGCACGCAAAGTTGGCAAAATCGCTAAAAGTTGCCAAATCAACCGTTACAAATGTAATTAAAGTGTTTGGGGAACGTTTGTCGACAGCCAGGAAGTCTGGATCGAGGGGAAATCGAAAACCGGAAGCCGCTGAGACGACAAAGAGAGTTGCCGGTAGTTTCAAGCGAAACCCTAACCTCTATCTCCGAGATGCCGCAAATAAGCTGGGTGTATCGTCTACAACCGTGCATCGAGCCAAAAAACGAGCCGGACTATCGACTTACAAGAAGGTAGTGACTCCAAATCGCGATGATAAACAAAATACGACGGCCAAAGCGCGATCCCGGAGGCTGTACACGACGATGCTGACGAAGTTTGACTGCGTGGTAATGGACGACGAAACCTACGTCAAAGCCGACTACAAGCAGCTTCCGGGACAGGAGTTTTATACGGCAAAAGGAAGGGGAAAGGTAGCAGATGTTTTCAAGCACATGAAACTGTCAAAGTTCGCAAAGAAATATCTGGTTTGGCAAGCCATCTGTATCTGTGGCTTGAAAAGCAGCATTTTCATAGCTTCCGGGACTGTCAACCAAGAAGTTTACGTGAAAGAGTGTTTGAATAAACGTCTGCTGCTTTTCCTGAAGAAACACGGCTGTTCCGTACTGTTTTGGCCGGATTTGGCATCTTGCCATTACGGTAAAAAGGCCATGGAGTGGTACGCCGCCAACAACGTGCAGGTGGTTCCCAAGGACAAGAACCCTCCCAACACGCCAGAGCTCCGCCCAATTGAGAAATACTGGGCTATTGTCAAGCGGAACCTAAAGAAGACCAAAAAAACTGCTAAGGGCGAGCAGCAGTTCAAGGCAAACTGGCTTTCTGCGGCGAAGAAGGTGGACAAGGTGGCTGTACAAAATCTGATGGCAGGGGTCAAGCGTAAGGCCCGGCAATTCGGATTTGGAAAAGCGGAAGCCTAACTGAATATTTTTCCTGAATTTTATACTAATTGAACTTGAAAAAGAAATTTAATTTGATTTTTTAAATAAACGATTTCACCGATTTACACGCGTTTTCCCTTGACCAAATTTTGACCGTATCACCCTTTAAATTCAATTTTGTTCGATATTAATGCCATTTTGAAATCTTCAGGTACACAGTTCTAGATTATTCATACGGATTGTGCCTGTTTGGTAGGGACATTTGCTTTTAAAAAGTTCAATGTGAACAAATCTGGGTAGAGCTGGAATTAGGGCGTAACAGCCTTTGAAAATGATGTCTTCTATCGATGATTTCAAGGAACTCAAGGCACGCCCACGCAAACCAATATAACCGTCGGGTAGAGGAAGTCTTGCCCTACCCAAAGGTGATGTTGATTTGCGAGCCTTAACTTTCTAGACATCAACGAAAGAAGTCATTGTTTACAAAAGCTGTTACGCCCTAATTCCAGCTCTATCTAGAAATGCTCCAAATGGAATCAAATGAAATGCTCGAAATCACAAATGATTTGCAACGCTAGGCTACCGCCCTTTCAAAATAATCACAGCTCTGCTCTTAGTCGAAACTAATCAGACTTCCTCGGACTTTCCTCACTGTGTTTTTAGGTCAACGGAACATTCAAAACCGTATGTTTTGTAATTTGTTTAATGAAACGATTTCGTTTAGCTTTATTTTTTAATGCCAGTTTCCATAAACATCAAAATTACCAAAATTATTTTAAGGATAAACTGAACACTTGCCAGAACACATTTTACACTGACATAACTAAGATTCACTATTCAAAATATCTAGGTGCTTTCTGTCGCCTCATTTTCTTCTGGTTGCTCGGTAACCGGAGCCGGTTCTCTTGGCTCATCCTGATCAGCATCATTGCTAGGCTCCGTCGGTTCTTCCTCCACAGCGGTTGTTCCTGCATCTGGCGCCCCATCCGCGACTGCTTGCTGTCCTGCCGGTGCGGTCGGAGGAGATAGTAGTAGTATAGCTTGCCCATTACGAAGATACTGAAGAGATGCAGATGGAACTGCCTGAACATGGACAGCGGTTACAGGTGGTTGAAAGACATGTGCCGGAGCTAGAGCATGATATGCTTTTCCTTCAACGGTACTCAGATGATAGTTTCCTCCATGTTGCTGAATATTGACCGCAGCTGGAGTATCCTTGTCCGGTGCTCGTACCCACCATGGTGCAAAGGGTATCCACGGGTAGATGGCTGCTTGACTAACGGCAACCAGTGCCGACGAGACGATCAAAATAACCCACGAACGCATCCTTTGGCACCAATATCACAAGCGAGAACAAAAGAACCGAAACGATACCGTCCGGAGTAAAAATTGAACAAGTATCGGACGAAGGAAATGCGTTCTATTTATAAGCCCCAAGCCATAGCCGCCGATCCAGAACCACTTCCAGATTCGTGAATAATATATTCCGCATAAGTGTAACTCATATTACAGACAACTACCGCAAAACTGCGCAAATGCGATACAATCGACCACAGATTTCGCACAGATGTTGCAGCTTTGATGTAAATTGTTAAATAGCAGTTTGTATCGATAACAAACCACAAATCTTCACATCAGCTCAAAACAAATGTTTAGCAGTTTTTAAATACAATCCAAACACTAGTCTCTATCAGGCGCAAAATTTCTCCTTGGAAGCCTAATTTATCACCCAAACAGCTGAGAAAGCTCCATCAAAACAGGAACATGCCGTCGACCAACCAACGAACGCCTCCGCTGCTGCGGTGGTGGTAGACAACCTTGCGTCATACCAACCGTTGTGGCGCATTTTCCCCATATCACCGGCAATTACTCTAGATTTGTATCATTTTTCATTCAACCGATTCTGTAAGTAAAGAAACTATGCCTATAGATATAGAACCCAGAAGCGGGATTCTACGGGAACCGGTTTCGCATTCTGATTTGTCACACAATCAATCCTAGACGACTGCATCAGTGCGCCTCCACGGAAGGTCGCTTTGTGGTGTCAGTCGGTCGTCCGAGCACTAGGTTAATAGAGCCAACTTGAATTATTATCTTCATATTACAAAACAACTCGTTAATCATATTTAAATAAATGAAAATAAAAATTTACGACATTGTAAAAGCCGCAATTGCGACAGTTACTCCGATAAGGAGAGATTGTAATTAGTAGGTTAGAAGCATTCGATGCACGGTAGTTGTCCGTCCATGTTGAGGAACAAACGCAAGTTTGTGTGAAGTTGGACCACGAAGTTATTTTTCACTGTACTTGCATTACTATAACATTTGTCATTATCATCATCATAATAGGTCCAATGACACAGCTCGCTGTTCTTTCAAAAATATATGTCAAACCCAGTGTTGATAATAGAAGAGTTACGCAGAGTGAAACTTGCAACACTGATGTCGATCAATGGAATTTTATTTTTTTTTAATTTTGGCAACCTTTGTTTGTGTTTACACCTCGGATGACCTGGGTTGTGAAAGTTTCCTCTAGTTTCGATAACAATACTTCCCACGCAAAATAGTCATTTTGTCTATTATGCTCGATAGGTAGACGGTTTGAGATGGGTAGATTTTGGTTTCAGTCTGCGTAACTCTTCTATTATCAACTCTGGTCAAACCTACCTCGACCGAATAGAATGAGATGTAGATTCGTTTGTTCTTGTTTTTTTTCTCTTGATTTGTGTTCCGCCGATGATGTTTTCCGTACTGAGCACATCCAAAAAAATATTCAAATCTAAATATAGTATAAAAGTTACGGTAAATCACAACTCTCCTGACTGACGCATAGCTCGGTATACAAGAGAGAATACGGACTTCGTTTATACATGGTATAGTATAATTTGGGATTATTGGTAGAATGTATAATTTTGGAATATTCGGGAGAATGTATTTGGTTGCTGTCAGTTCTTATCAGACATATTTTTCAATTTAATTTTATTAGCAAAGTCAAAAGCAGCACATTTTTTAACCGATTGCACCATAGTCGCGCATCGGCCTGAGGGGGGAATTATTTCCATTAGGGCATATGATTTTCTTCCAGTGGTTCCGTCGAAACAGGTTCGTATAGTTTCGTTTGTAGTGGTTCCTTTTACAATGGTTAAGGCAACTGACCGATGAAGTAAGCAATTGAAGAGTGCTTTCAACTCGGTTTTCAGATTGACCTGCTCTGGATTTAGAACTGGAATGAATAGGTGAAGGGGGCCTCATAGCCTAGTCATTAAAGGCACGGTATTACCAAGCCGGAGGCGGCGGGTTCGATTTCGGGTTGGAAATTTTCTAGACTTCCCTGGGCATAGAGTATCATTGTGCTTGCCACACAATATACAAATTCATGCATTGGTATTGGCATCGAAAGCTCTCAATTAATAACTGTGGAAATGCATTTAGAACACTTAGTTGAGAGCACGCAATAAGCTAATATGAGCTAAGCAATAAGCTTGAAATGCGAACAAGAAGAAGAAGATGATGAATAGGTGAATGATTGTATTTGTTTACGTTACCTACTGGTGCTACTAAGATTAATTTTCACAGATTTTTGTTCGGTGAAGTGCTGTTTCTTTAATTTATAAGTAGCTTATAAGAAGCCTTCAGTATCGCCTACAGTGTGGATATTTTAAATTTCCCAGGGGTTAAAATTGGGGTTAATTACACTATGGACTCCGTCGTTAAAAGCTTTATTTACTTACTTACCAGCCTTAATTGTTATGATATATATCTATTTTTTTTACATTGTTCCTGCCTCGGCAATTCAGTATTTTAAAAAAGTTTTTCTAAACCTGCATGTCAGTATAACAATTGAAATCTTTAAACTAAAAACTAAAACTAAATCTTATCTAAGCATAAAGGGAATTAATCGTTGCATTTGAAAATTGCAACGATTTTGGCCTAAAATTATTAATTATTTTGTTGGACATTTGTTCTAAAGTCTCAACATTCGAAATTCAGTCTAATACCTCGGTAGTACTGTACCAGGACTACTCCATAATCATATTCTCAATTATTTTATTCATGTGTTTCACTTATACATTTTTGCCAAAACATCAGCCTTATACATTCCATAAGACAAACCACATAGGTCCTATAAGAATGCATAAAAGGTATGTGTGACCGCTTATACATTTCATTTGACACATGATCTTCATTAACTTTTTGCAAGGCGTTTGCTTATTAGTTGACTTATACATTTTATCAATAATCAGCAATAGAAATTTGCCAAAAGGTATAAGGAGATTTCTATCCGTGTAAACTTTTCTGCAGTCTGCTGCAAATAACACGAAGACTTCGACAGTGAGCATTCATTAGGGCGTATACGCGATGATCGATTCTCTTCATCGAATTTCTCTTTGCATTGCTACAGCTAAGCGAAACAGTTTTCTAGAATTTGTTGAATGCAGTGTTTTTTTTTATCCATTTCGTTTATTTGGAAGGCTCAATCGCGTTAGCTTTACGGAGCCGATAATTCATTGTTCACTGTTTGTAACAAAATTCACTTAATTCTATGTCTAGTAGGAGTTGGGTCGATTACTCGCGGCTTACTCGAGGTTAGAGGGGTACATTGTTGAAGGATAGGATCAGGGGAGTAGCTTGGGGTAGGGTTTCGTTGTCTCATCAGAGCGTTGTCGCCAGTATGAATGGTAGTGCTGTTCTAGCATCGTCTGGAGTTCGACCGGCTATGGTGACCAGTGGGCGACGATGAGACTCATCGAGACGGGGGGACAAGACAAACAAAAACTAATAAAGAGAGACAAAAGACAAAAGGAATTAAATTCTTATACTAGACATTTGAAGAAAAACATAAACGGACTGCATATAGCAGAGATCACGGGTTGCCAACACGTCTCTGATAGGAACATAGGGTTGTCTTCCTTGGGCCTCGAGGGTATTCAAAAGTCGCTCTCTGGCGGCGTCATTATCCGTACATTGCCAAACTGCGTGTTCGATGTTATCGTAACCGTTTCCACACCGACAGATGTTGCTGTCCACGAGGTTTATTCTATTGAGATGAGCATCTAGCGAGTAGTGGTTGGACATAAGTCTACTCATCACCCGAATGAAGTCACGACTTAAGCCCAAGCCTTTAAACCACGCTCTCGAAGAAACATTAGGAATAATTGAATGTAACCACCGTCCAAGATTTCCAGTGTCCCAATCGGTTTGCCAACTCGAAAGGGTACTCTGACGCACTAAATGGTAAAATTCATCGTGTGAAATTTGCCTGTCATATAATTCGCCTTCCTGCGCGCTAATGCAGAGTTGTAACAGGTTGTATTAGCTATCAAAAGAAATAGTAAATGTACCGGGAAACGTTAAATCTAGCGAGTTATTAACAAAAGAGAAAATCGATGAAGAGAATCGATCATTGCGTATAGGCCCTTATGCATGCTCACTGTCGACTTCTTCCTTTAGTGGAAATGCCTGTGTCATCGGCGAACAAAGGTTTTTGGCACACAGCAAAAAAATAAATTTTAATATTACATCCAAGAGGATGCACTTCAATCATGTTGAATGTCTCATTTAATTTTTATGGCCACAATAATAAACAAATGCAGTAAATGCAGTGTAATGTCAGTTCATGCACTGTATTAATGATAATTTTGTCCTTTTTGCAAGTAATATTACAACATATCTTCGCCACGATTGAAGTGCATCCACTTTGATGTGATATTAAAATTAATTTTTGATGTGCAACCCTGAGGCAATTCAGGGAGGTACGAAGTGAAAATGTTATACAATAAAGGGTGTCCCACATCAAATTGCATCATGGAAAAAAAAAACGCTGTTGAAAATTACCCGTTAGGTATTTTCTCTGGAAAATTTGGGTAGAAGTAGCTTACACTGTATTTTTATCGCTGTCTGTTTTTCGAATTTGGAAAAAATGGCGTCATCCGAAAAGCAACGTCCCGAATTGATTTTGCGCAAGCACCTGGGAGATTCTCAACTCTCTCATCGGGACATCGGAAAACAACTCGGAATCGCGCAGAAGGCTCCAAATCGTGACGAACGGCAAAATACGGTGGGAAAGTCAAAAAAATCTACACAGAATATCCATGTTTAAAGGGAAATTTAAAGACCTTCTGGACAGTTCCACTAATTTCTGAACAAATCCAGGAACATAATCAGGAAAACATAAGGGAAGTTCCGTAAACTTCAGGAAACAATAGAGATCTTCAGGAGAGTCTGAGGAAGAAAATAAGTACTGTGAATTTCAGGAAGTTTCATAGGCAAACTGCGGGAACAAAAGGAAAGTTCCGCAAAATTTCTGAAAATTTTTGTGAACTTCAGGCAAACTTCAGGATTTTTAAAGCGGTTCCAAAAGCTTCAGGAAACTGCAGGAACTTTTAAGAAAATTTGAGAAATTCAGGGATATCCAGAGAACTTTAGGGAAGTCAAAATAATTGCAGAGATGTGGAGATAACTTGAGGAGAATTGACATTTTAAAGAACTTCCAAGTACCTAAAAGAAGTTAAACTAGAGAGCTTTAGAGAATTTCAGAGATATTAACGGCACTTCCAATAACTTCATAGTTTCGAAAAATTCAAGAAATTCCAGGGATTATTTTACCGAAATCAAAGATTTGTATGCGTAAGCTCCGACAAATTCCGGTCAATTCAAAAAATTCAGAAAAACTTCGAGAATTTTTTTAACAGTTCTATTTAGTTCAGGGTAGTACCAAGCACTTCAAAAGAATTGAAAATACTTCTAGATAGAGCTGGAATTAGGGCGTAACAGCTTTTTTAAACAATAACTTCTCTCGATGATTTCTCGGAAGTCGTGGCTCTTCCTAGCAAATCGACATCACCATCGAGTAGAGGAAGACTTCTCCTACCCGATGGATATGTTGGTTTGTGTAGGCGTGCCTTGAATTCCGAAAAATCAACAAGAGATATCATTGTTTACAAAGTCTATTACGCCCTAATTCCAGCTCTATCTAGACTTCCGGAATGGAAAAAATAAACTAATTTCATGGGAATTGAAGAATGTTTAAGTAGTTCCAAGAAACTCAGGGAATTTCTGAAACTTCATCAAAGTACCAAGACCTTTCTTTAAATTTGAGAAACATAAGAGATCTTACAAGAGCATCAGTAAATATGAGATCATGTTAAAGAAGTTCCATGGTATTCAATGCAGTTTAAGGAACTGCAAAAAATGCAGGAACTTCAGCGACGATCAGATTATGTTCAAGAAAATCGCGAGATCGTTTAAAATGTTCAGAAATCTTCAAGAACGTCTAAAGACCTTCAGAGAAGTATATAGATTTTTTGGCAGTTTCATTATATTTTGGTTAGTTCCCGGAACTTCGTAGATGATTAGAGATTTTCATATCAGTTTAATTTATTTAGGGAGAATTGCAGGATATTTCAAGGAATTCAAATGAATTATGGGTCTATTTCAATAATTTTTATGAATTTTGCGATGCTTCAGAAACAATGCAAGGACTTCAGAAAATTTTATAAATATGATTTAAATTTCCGAAACAATAGAAAAATTAATCAACTTCAGGAAAGATTCCAAACCTCAGGGAAGCCCAAATAAAACTAGGATTTTGACGCGAATTGAAAAATTCTAGGATTTTTACGTGAATTAAGATGTTCAAAATCTTCCAGAGAACCTGATTGCAAATGCTAGTCCTAGATCCTAATTCATACATGTAGCTTCAGAATAAGTGAATCATGAAGCTCTTGAATCTTTTTTATCACTTTTACGCATGGTCCGAACCAGGACTGGCAAATGTCATTTTCAATGAAAGAACTCACGCGATATTTACAGAGATACTTCTGTCACTATCATTGGATGAGAAAACGATGATAGAGATTTTCTTCAAAATCTCATCGATTTTTTTGTTATGACAGAACGTGACAGTGTTGCGATCATCGTAATTACTAGCTCATTTAATTCTATTAAAGTTACTTGTACCGAAGAAATCTTAACAATATATTCACTCTACCGATTACATGCGGTTGTTTGCTTAAATTCATCAAAATCAGTTAGAAATATTGATGTAAAAACCACATAAGAATAATTCTCATGAGTGCTTGATCATTGAAAAATGACAAGAAAGCTAATGATAGGTAGTTTCGTCTCGTGATAGTGAGAGGACTTGTTTTCTCATCGTCACATGACGGCCGTGATATTTACCAGCTCCCGAAAGACCGGGTTGTGGCCAG
The DNA here is from genome assembly GCF_037179485.1 of Ochlerotatus camptorhynchus. Taxonomy (NCBI): domain Eukaryota; kingdom Metazoa; phylum Arthropoda; class Insecta; order Diptera; family Culicidae; genus Ochlerotatus; species Ochlerotatus camptorhynchus. Next base: position 124,075 of record NW_027040627.1, on the reverse strand, counting down.
CAAAGTTCGCATGCTGGTTCCAGATCCAAATTCATTAATATAGCATCAAAATAAGTGATTAAAAAAATACGGAGCTCTAGGATCTTTTCTACGAATTGGCCCCCTTTACGGATGTTCCGGATCTTTTGAAGGGCCGTTCCATTGCCACCAGAGTGCACATACTGGTTTCAAATCCAAATTCATTAATGCAGCATAACAACAAGTTGAATCGAAAAATCTCGATCCTTTTTTACTAATTTTCCACATTTACGGATGTTCCGGGTCTTCCAGAGGAATGCTTTGCTGTCCCTTGGGTCCACGTTTTTGTCCCAAATCCAAATTTATTCATATATCACAATGTTCAAATGAAAAACAAAACAAACACTCCATAGATTGCAACGCTTGGGCCAGTTGCTATCGCGATGCTATATTTGTCAACACGCTGTTCACCGAGAGGCAGATTGTAATTTCCCGCACTTAAATAGGAACGCCCAGTGCGGCTACTGCGCTATGGTGGAGGTTGCTAAAATAGCTTTAGCAACGCATCGGTGCGGGTGCTCTTAGAGTTGTATACCTCACCAACTTGATTCTGATAGCTTTCGCTATCCAGGCTTTTACGTTGCTGATTTATTTTCACTGCTCCACATCTAAAAACTAATGTTAGACTTTACTTTAGTAATTTTAGACTCACTGCGCAACACTCGCATGTTCACAACTTCAATGTACTTTTAAACTTAGGGGAAATTGATATCAGAACCATTTACCCAGAATCAGGGTAGATTTCACTCATCGGAGCAAAACCAGTTTACTCATTTTTTGATAACTTCATACAGCATGCAAAAATGAGTGAGATCTACCCAGTCACTGAGTAGCCTCAAAATAGCGTGTACTACACACTTAGATTATTTTACCGAAATCTGTGAAATTTTACCGAAATCTCAACAGCTGAACGTTCGGTAAACAGTTCGGTGATTTTTCACAGATTTCCTGTAATTTTTCACAGATATTTGGTGAAAAATTACAGGAAATCTGTGAAAAATCACCGAACGTTCAGCTGTTGAGATTTCGGTAAAGTTTCACAGATTTCGGTGAAATAATCTTAGTGTGTATGTTGTCAGTGACAAGTTGACAAATCAACAACATAGACATGAATCCTATCGACGTTGTTCGTGTGTCAACTTGTCACTCCCAACATAGTTTTCCCATTTTTGGGTAGGTTCAGTTTTAACCGATCTGGGTGGATTCTACCCAAATTTGGGTAGTTTTGAAATAGCGTGTAAGTGAAGTCAAGCTGAACATTGCATTAGGTCCTAAGTAACATTGATCGATTCTGTTCATCGACTTTCTCTTTCGTTAATAACTTGAACACATAACCGTTTCTTGTTGTGTTTGTCGTATTAGATGCTAGTTAAAAGCTTATTTCATCGATCTGTGAGCTGAAAAGACGTAGAAATGTTTTTACATGGCCGTGGGGATATAAAAAGAAAGTCGACGAAGAGAATCTGTCAATGTTACTTAGGACCTAATGCATTGTTCAGCTTGAAGTGCGCTAATTGGTCTTGCAATTATCAATGAAAATTTTCACAGTATACGATGGCAGAAGCTAACACTTCAAAACGTGCAGATTAGTAATCAGTAAAAGGCGATGAACCACTCAGAGATATGATGAACACCTCAATATCATACATGTGAACTGAGAACAATTTGTGTTATGTTACTTGGTATACTGCTGAGCTGTGCGATTCCAGACGAATTCGTAAATCCATTAGTTTTTGTATTTTTTTATTCGGCAGAAAAGTTTCTCGTGACCAAAAATACCATTTTGCATCCTCAGATCAACGTTTTAAATCGAGCCTTAATTTTGAAAAAGGCATATAAAAAATGTTAAGCGCATCTTCAGAAAACTGTTACTCGAATAATGTTTGTTCAATCGGTTTGGTACTGGAACTATTTGAAAAAAATAATTTCACTCAAAGAAAAATTTCACAACTTTGTTTTTAAATTTTAAATAAAAACTTGTACAAAAAAGTTATGATAAAAAAACTCGTTTATAGAAAATATCCAATTCAATTATGTGTTTGACTTCATATGTTGAAAGTACACTATATTTACAATAAAAAAGAACGTGCATACAATTTGGCTAAGTCACACCGTTTTGGAGATGTAATGGTTTGAACGTAGATTTTTTTGTTTAAATGCAGGTAGTTTTTTGCCATTTTTGAATGTATTTTGTGGTTCTCCAGTTCCAACAATATTTTTCTCAGAAAGATCATTGGTGGCTCATCGATATGATATAAATTATCCGGAATATGTATATGTTTTAAAACACTTTGATTTCATTGCTTGCAAATACATATTTCACTCGTTTGCACATACAAACAACTTATTATTGGGATTTTACGAGAATGATTTAATCTATTTTTACATTGTAAGATTGATATAGTTGCTACAGAAATCCATACTTTACTTCTTAGTAATACCAGCCATTTTATTTTCATTGTAACAGTTTGAAAACTGTCTGTTTTTTATTTGTCTTTCTTGTTTATTAGTTTTCTATTCTTCAATAGTTGCATAACAAAAGAAAATTTGAGTCAGCTGATCCTTGTTTCGCTTCTGAGCCCAATCGTATAGTTTATTTGAATTTTTGGTCGGATGTTTACGTTCTCTAGCTAGGCTAGCTCAGAGTTGATAATAGAAGAGTTACGCAGAGTGAAGTTTGCAACACTGATGTCGATCAATGGATATTTTTTTGATGTAGACTACGTCTTGCGGGAAGGTACTGGGGGTAAATCGTGAATCTAAAATTGCGACCGTCACGAAAAAGTGTAAGATTTTGAACGCTTATAACATAAAATGAAAATACACCAATCGATATGAAATAACTCTCACAATCTTCTATAATAAATGGTTGAAAAATGTGCAAATAAAAAGTGATTATTTTTTTCACTGTTTCAATGACATAAACGTTCTTCCCAAACCAAGTCGTCATTATCGAGTACCGTTTTTAGTTCGTTCCAACAAAAATTAAACCTCTTAAAATGGGTTGGAGCATTATTTCTGCTTATTCGCATTTTAAGCTTATTACGTAGCACATATTAGCTTATTGCGTGTTCTCAACTTAGTGTTCTAAATGCACTTCCACAGAGCTTTTGAAGCCAATACCAATGCATGAATTTGTTTATTGTGTGCAATGATACTCTATCTCCAGGAAAGTCGAGAAACCGAAAGATTCCCTCGACCGGAAGGGGAATCAAACCCGTCGCCTCCGGCTTGGTAATACCGTGCCTTTACTGACTATGCTATGGGGCCCCCAATGGGTTGGAGCATGCTTTGAGTAAATGCAAGATTGCCAAAATGTTAAGAGATATATTTCTGAATACTTGTAGCTCTAGTTCCTCATTATGTGTTCAAGAGGTGGATAAATTTGGACGTTATCCAGTTATCCATCCTGCTTGGATGGACGAATTTTTGAATGCTTGAAGTAGCAAATTATGATTAAATATTTAACTCAGGGTCACATGGACCAATCTTTCTAATTTTGTGAAAGCACAACTCTGAATATAAAATTTACGATTATGCTGATGGAATGAAATGCTTAATAATAATCCAACTAATAATACGCCAAAGTCCTGTATTAGTCGTATGTTAGCTTTATATAACAAAATCAATCCAAATTAGCGGGCTTATTGGTTACCTCCCAAGTAACAATTTGGTTTTTATGAGGGTACTGTAGACCTTGATTTAGATTTGTAGAGTGCTTAAAAACCTCAATAAAACTTACAATGTTACTCGAGCTGGGATGTGCTATACGTGCTTGTGAGCGATTTCCCACCGGAGGTATCTCACTGCGATCAAGCGTTTGGTTGAACGTGTTATCCATAACAAATGTTCAACGGAGATGGGATCGGCATTGAAGTGTGCACGGGGGATATATTTTATAACGGAGGATTAAACACAAGTGTTTCATATGTGGAAATATCCCTAACGGAAAGTCCAGAAAAAGTCAGAAAAATAACTGAGGGTGAGGAAATTGACATGTCAAGGAGAGGAAATGGAGTAAATTGAGGAAATAAGTTACTTCTACTGTACACAAACATCATCATCATGTACACATGATCGAATGAAACCTCAGACCATTCAAAACAAAACACCGAAATCGCTTTTTCGAATGATACCTGCGAACCGGATGACGGTTGTTTTGAAATCAGATTTTTTTTTTTAATTCTTTATTTAAGAGATTTTTATTATTATTATTATTTAGCTTTATTTAGGAGGCTTTCAGCCTTAAGAGATTTTTAGCCTTAGGCTAGTTCATCTCTAATTTGAAATCAGATGATTTTCCTCTAGAATACAGGATGAAACTTGTTATGAGAAGGGATAGGGCCTTCAGTTGAAATGCGTAATGCTCTCTGCAGAATGACTGTCATACTAAATGGAAATGCATATGGTATTGGTTCAGCCCCATAACGCAAATCATTCAAAACGATGATGTAATTAATTCTATCGAATGTCATTTGCTGATCTGAGCTGACAAACGAGGTGGAAGCGTATGCATCGCTATCAGAGCTGTTACGAACATAGGTAAAGGATGAAAACCAATGTTTGACTAATTCGTGGTGGAGGATGTATTTCATCTATAAATGACAAAGTTATAAGTGTCTAATCTAATATAATCTAACACCAACACAGCCAGTTCTTGAAAGCATCCGGGAAAATGATATGTATACCTACATCATTTTTCTTGTCTATTTGATATATGTTTCACATCGAAGATGCGTCACACATATCAAAACGGCCAGGCGTACTGTGCAGCATTTAAGGGGCAACATGATTCAGAAAACATCGGGCCTGTTTAAATCGAAGATTTAAACACGATGCTTCAGAATCCAATAAATGGATGAAACGTGGACATCTCGTACCGTACGTTCCGATTTTGGTAATTATATGATTGGTTGGTCGTTGGAAGCATCAAAGCTAGAAAGGTTAAGGAGGAGAGGTTGTTGATGAGTGGGGGGGGGGTTCGGAGAGGTTGTTGAGGGGGGGGGGGGAGATTGTTGTGAAGGGGGAGGAGGAGAGGTTGTTGTGAAAGGGGGAGGGGGTTTACATACTTTACTTTTCCTCATTGTGTTTACGCCGTGATCCACCTTGCCGCTGATTTGGTCCTGCTTACTGCAGGACCAAGTGCCACGCCGTCCGAAGCGAAAATGAGCAAACGCAGTTTTTTTTTTCTCTGCTTGAACGTCAAGCAGTACAGTTCGGTCTTTGCTCGCTCTGTCGAGTTGTTCGATTAACCTATAGTTTGTTACAAACGTTCGCAGATATACTGCACGTCGCGTCGTCAGTAGTGTCGGTCGCATCGCGTGATGGGAAGACAGCGCTCCCGGAGCAGACTTCGTGACCAAGCGGAGAAGAAAAACAGTGGTGAGGGAAGCTCGTTACCTACCTCAAATAGGTACGCTACTCTTCCCACCGATGTTGGGGATACCAACCCAGTCCCGGTGAAGCGGACGAAAAAGAGGAAGAAGAATCAAGGACAGTCCGATGGTACGAGCGGACGCGACGATATTACCGCGACGAACGCCAGCGACATCGGTGATTTCGGCGACGCCGTTGAAACCGAGAATTCTGCCGGCCCGAGTGCGGTGAAAATCAAGCTTCCTCCACTGGTGAAGCAAGTACCACTCAACACGCTGATTGGCGATCTCTCATCGCAGCTGAGTTTAAGCTCGGCAGGATCGGCACCAAGGTGATGCTGCGAACAAAAGCGGAGTACGAAGTGGCCGTGAAATATCTGAAGGATTCCAAGGCGGAATTCTTCACGCACGACATTCCCGTGAGAAGCCCTTCAAGGTAGTCATCAGGGGTCTACCAAACTTCGACCCCGAGATGGTCGAAGCTGAAATCAACCGGTACAAGCTAGCCCCAATCCCTGTATTCCGAATGACAAGGAGAGACGAAAACGTGAAGACGTACCCGGATTGCCTCTTCCTGGTGCACTTGCAGAAAGGGACGGTGACTCTCAATGCGCTGCAAGCCATCCGATTGATCTACTCCATCATCGTACCATGGGAGCCATACCGTGGCGGCCATCGTGACGTAACGCAGTGCGAGCGGTGCCTCAATTTTGGACACGGTACCCGCAAATGGAACATCAAGCCACGCTGCAGCAATTGCGCTCAAGAACACGCCACTTCCAACTGCCCGGCGGATGGAGCCGTGGCGTTAAAATGCGCCAACTGTGGTGGTGCACATCAAGGTTCCGATAGACAGTGCTCCAAACGCGAGGACTTCAAACGCATCCGAAAACAGGTGGCAACTAACAACCAACCAGGACGCAAGAAGGACAAAGTCCCGGCATTTCGGACGGAGGATTTTCCGCCTCTTCGTGCTCCTCAGCAAAGGCAAGTGAATTCGCGGGTGCATCCCGCTCAAGCAACTTCCGGTGATTCTGCTGGCCAAAGCTCTCCATCCCCCCTGGATTCTGGAGACAACCAACAGCGCAAAACAACAACCCCGATCTGTTCTCAGCGGATGAACTGATGGAAATTTTCGTCAACATGTCCGGTGATCTTCGTAAGTGCCGCAATAAGCCCGAACAGATCCAAGTGCTCGGTAAGTTCATAATCCAGTATGGCGTCTAAACCGCTAACTATCGTCACCTGGAATGCTTGCTCTGTAAGAGCAAAAAAGATTGAGCTTGCCGACTTCCTCCGCAAGCACAGCATCGACGTAGGCCTTCTAACCGAGACCCATCTAAAGTCCGGCGACAGCTTCTGGTTGCCTGACCACAACATTATCCGGCTTGATCGCACCAGCTCCAGGGGTGGGGGGGGGGGGGGTGGTCGTCGTCAAGAAAGGAATAAAATACCACACTCTGTCCCATATCCCGCACCTCTATCATCGAGGTCCTTGGTGTGGAGGTGGAGTCGTCGACTGGATACGTCCAGTTCATCGCCGTCTACTGCCCTCGACAGTGTGCCGCCAGCAGTGGACTAGCGGCTAAATTTAAGAAGGATCTGTCCACCATCACCCGTACCGGTTCCCACTTCGTAGTTGGAGGAGATCTGAATGCTCGCCATGAGGCCTGGCGGAACTACCAGCAGAACCAGAACGGTCGTCTCCTGTTCGACCACTCACAGCATGGGCTGTACACCGTTTGGTTTTCGGATGAACCAACATTCATCTCACCGGCGGGCAACCCATCGACGCTAGACCTGTTCCTGACAAATATCGACCACCGACCACCAACCGGTGGTGGCTGAACTGGGCTGCAACGTGGCTCCTGCTTCAAGCCTGCGCAAGGACTACCATCGCGTAAACTGGGCCCAGTTTGGACGCGTGATAGACAGACATATCATCGACAACCCGCCGCTTGACACCGTGGAGGACATCGACCGAGCGTTGGAGGGACTCCACCAAGCCATAACCGTGGCTGACGAGGCGTGCGTCCGACGAGTTCCTGTGAGGGGTAAGTTTATTGCCATTGATTCCCACACCCAACTCTTAATTCGCCTGAGAAATGTTCGTAGACGCCAGTTTCAGAGGACTGGAGATCTAGCGAGGAAACGTGAAATGGCCAATCTGAACAAGGAGATTGCTTCCAGAATGGTCTCACTCCGGAACGAAAGTTTCGGGCGGCTTGTCCAGAATATGGACGACCGCTCCAGACCATACTGGAAAGTTGCCAAGGTCTTAAAGACGCACCCTAAACCCATTCCACCACTCAAAGATGAAAATGATGACGATCGGCTCATAATCACCCCTCAGGAGAAAGCAAATGCGATTGGTGAGCATATTGCCAAATCGCACTTGCTTGGCTCCAACATCCAAAGTCCGCTCGAAGTTCAGGTTGAGCAATGCGTACTCAACCTTGATTCCTCCCCTTGTGCCATCCCTCCGGAGGATAGAATCACAGTGGAACAGATTTGCTCAGCGCTGAAATGCACCAAAAACATGAAGGCCCCCGGGTTTGACGGAATATTCAACCTAGTGTTGAAAAATCTCAGCATGAAGGTTCACTCTCTGCTGGCTGCTGTCTTCAACAGATGCTTGGAACTGCACTACTTTCCAAGTATCTGGAAGACAGCGAAAATCATACCAATCCACAAACCCGGGAAGGACCCAACGCTAGCTTCAAGCTACAGACCAATCAGCCTCCTTTCAGCGCTGAGCAAATTGTTCGAGAAACTCATTCTCAATCGTTTGCTCAAGTTTGTCGAGGAAAATAACATTCTCCTTCCGGAACAGTTTGGGTTCAGAAAGGGGCACTCCACCAATCACCAGCTAAGTGCGGGTGATGAATAACATCCGAAGTAACAAAACTGTACCAAGTCCACAGCCATGGCCTTGTTAGACGTTGAGAAAGCGTTTGATAATGTCAGGCACAATGGGCTTGTAACGTGCCAGTGCGGTGTTACTCCCAGCACTGATGAGACCCCCGTCTCCAAGCCTCAGGGTCGGCACACGCTCGTGATCATTCCGCGAACCAAGAAAACACTCAAAGTTCACTCAAGACAAACTCCCACTTTATTCGCTGACACTCACTCCACGGACGGTCTCCCACTTCCTTAGATGACTACTCCTACCTTGTGCTAGCACTACTCTTTGTTCGTCTTCGGGGCCCCTTCACCTGCCACTGCCGTCGTCGTCGTTCCTCTCCTTCGTCTGGTACCGCAACAGCTTCTTGGTCCAGGGGTGGACGCCTCTACCTGTCCCGTACGCCCCTCGAGTATGGTGACGGACTCGAGGCTTCAACGAACCACAAGGGTAAGTTGGCTTGCCTGGATTGGTGGCGCACACTGTAGCTGTGGGATCAGGTTCTCGAACTGCGATTCGGACACACTACCTTGGCGATTGGCGTGGTCGACTCCGGAGAAATACGTTGAGTACGCAGATATTACGGTAAAACCGCGAGGTCCTGTGGGCGCGATGGAGAATTCGAAATGGCGGTTAGTTAGGCATACGAACGGTTCTCATTAGGTGACGGTTGGGGCTGGTTCGGGGTTTTTCGGTGACGGTATTTACCTGGATGTAACAGTACGTGGCAACTTCCTCTACTCTGTTTAACTCCACAACTCCACTCCACGAAGATTACTCTCACTTGACTCTATTTATCGTTTACTTCCACTTGATTACTATATTTAGCTTTCTTGCGACTATCGTCAGCAAAGATCACCAGGCTAATGACTGTGCCTCTTGGTGAACGTTGACCCCGAACCGTGGCCGTTGAACCGTCGTACGTGCCACGAATTCTCCACGCAATGGCCCCCATTACGCCACCCCTATGGCTGTCCATTCATGACTTCACACAGCGTCCTCTGGTGGTGGCTAGTGGCATTGTCCTACAATTTATAGGGAAGTGTCTCCTACTGGCTGCGTTCGTGGGGATTCTGGGACGTTTTGCCTTTTACAAACAGTTAAACCTTTTCTTGGATTTAAATCAACAAAATATACGAAAACTACACGCGATTAATCTCACCAATCTTGGACGCAACACTTACACTTGTTACACTCTCCCCCCGCTCGGGTAAAAATATTAGGGTAGCTAATATTTTTTTAATTCCACACTCAACATTTCGACAACTTAACACGTACCTCTGAACCTGAATATTCACAAACATCGTTGACAGTCACTTATTTTTTTTACAAGGAAATTGACAATATTTTGACACGATATATCACTCCATCAGGCTCACAATTCCACTTGGGTAAGAAGAGCGTTTTATTTTAACACTGTTATGGGTCGGGGTCATAAGGTATCATCGTTGGATTTTCCAACTCCACGCAATTTAGAGGTAAAACCTGCTACTGACCATCAACATCGTAAGATTCCGGTCTCCAGCGATCCCAATAATGTTATTTTTTTGACCAACCTTGATGAGATACAATTTAAAAATATTTAAAACAAAGGGATTACATTATTGAAATACAAACAAAAAAAAATTAAAATAAATTCGCATGCTATATCTAAGACATGCAATAAAATGTACAATTAAATTCCGGAATTTCTATTTACAAACACAAAATTACAAAGTCGCACAAGAGTACGGTTTCAAACGTTTCCTTTAATACTAAGCCAAATTTCACAGTGTCGGAGTTCACTGTTGATCGGCCGATCTACTATACCTACTCGTGATAACGTTATCATTGATCTATATGTGTGCGTATTAATCGGGAAGATCGAGCTGTCAGCCATGTTCTGTCAAATGTGATGATTGTTAAAAGATGGTAAGTCTGCAATGTGGTTTTAGCTGCGAAAATTCTAGAAAATTCGCACTAAGAGCAGTATATCATTTTAATGACGTTTCGTCGACGAAAGTTTGGCCAAATGATCATTAAATTGTTGTATAACTCTTGAAGTGCTGAGTTTTCAGTGATTTCGCATCTAAAAGCTCATTGTGGTGCTATGCACGAGGAACGCATGCGATTTCAGGTAAGTACCTTTTGGGTTTCTATTGTGCACCGTTTATTGTTTGTGCAAAGATAATTGGTTTTATGTTCCTCCTATGGTGTTGTGGTTTATTTGAAGATATGGTTTCAATATCATGGCTCACTGCTGCCTAACCTTTCACGCGCGAATAATAGTTCACCCCACGCAAAGCATTCATCGACCACTTGCGAAGCAATATTAGATGATCTTGATTACAAGATTGCTTGCGAGTTGGTAGAATGCATTTTTGTGCATGTGCAAACTTTTCAAGCTACGCTCTTTATTTTCCAACACTAATTCTGGAATTTTACACTAATTTAATAAAACACATTAAAAATTACCAACAAATTATTAAAAATATTCTACGATTTCCTAGGATTTTACTGAATGCGAGCGTCATATGACGACAAGCATTTCTGAATGGCTGCATCTGCAGCTGCACTTTTGGACAAATATTTGTTCCCTCCTCGAAATGGAATTATACCAATGGTATCGGACTAGTCCTCCAAATGAAGTATTAACGGAATGACTGCCATCAACCGATTGGGCATCCCGCTTCTCAGGAACAAACTTTATCGAGAGATGTTTGCTACTCCTCCGCCTACGCTTTCAAATCTGCCGACGAAAATACTCCGAGGGACTTTCCATTCATGTCGGAAACCTCGTACGAGCTTGTCCCTTTCTTGGCGACGATGATGCAGGGAACATAGACTGGACCGAGCTTCGCGTTGTAGTCGTGACCAGCTGAAGACTGTCGGAATGACCGTTTGTATACGCGTTGCCCTACGTCGAATGTTGGTGAGTACCTTTTGTGACGCAGGTCGTATTGTTTTTTAGTACTATCGTGAGTCTTCTTTAGATTCTCCCTGACCATATCCCACACCTTCTTATTCACTCCCTTCATCCTCTCCATTCGAGCTTCCTCGGTAAGTTTCTCGTTTCTCTCTAGTCGGTGATCATACCCTCGGGTCATGATCTCATTTCCGAATACGATCCGATGTGGAGAGAATTTAGTTGACGAGTGAACTGTGTTATTAAGCACGTACTCCATCTCTGACACTTTAGTGTCCCACAGACGTTGATCTTGTCGGACGTATGATCTGATCATCGCGTTGATGGTCCTATTCAAGCGCTCCGCTGGGTTCGCCTGACTTCTGTGACGAGCATTCGCCCAATGCTGAATCTCGTACTTTTTTAGCAATTCCTGAAATTCTTTGGACAGGAACGTCGTTGCGTTGTCCGAGATCAGGTACTGTGGTACTGACAACTTTCGCAGCCACATGTCCTCCACGATTTTGCACAGACTACTAGACGAAATCTTCTTTACCGGGACAAGCAGGCAATACTTAGAAAAGAGGTCAAGAATGACCAATAAGTGTGCATTTCCCTGCTTGCTCCGCGGTAGCGACTGAATGTAGTCCATACAGATGATTTGGAACGGTTTGGATGCGATTCGTTGCTGTCCCATTTCTGGTGCTGTTGAGACTGTCGATGGTTTGTTTTCCTTACAAGATTCACAGTTTTTGACGTACTTCTTGAGATCGGCGCTCATTCTCGGCCAATAGTACCGTCTCTTGAGCTTCTCCAAGCATTTTTCAAAGCCAATGTGCAAGCTTTCGTCATGCTCTTGCCTCATCACTCGTGGACGTGAAGATTCCGGTACGCACTCCTTCCACTGAAAACTGTAGTCGAGAACGTCCGACTTAGCAGAAACTTATACAATTTTCCGCTGTCGACACGAAAATCGATGTACTTCTCCGGATCTTCTTCCACTGCTTGGTAGAGGTTTATGTACCACTCGCCTTCATCCTCTATTTCTAGAGCTTCGATGGATCGAGATAGAGCATCTGGTACTATGTTGTCCTTCCCCTTCCTGTGTTTCACCTCCATGTCGTACTGCTGTAGGGTTATACTCCATCTACTCAGTCGCGACGACGATCTCCACTTAGCCTTCATGATAAAGGTCAACGCTGATGAATCCGTTATCAACGTGAAAGGTGTACCCTCAATGTAGCACCTGAATTTATCGATGCAACGCAAGGCAGCTAAGCCTTCTTTTTCTGCGGCATGGTAATTCAGCTCCGCACCTTTCAATTTCTCGGAATGGTATGCAATGACCTTTTCCTTTCCATTTTGGACTTGCGTAAGAACTCCAGCGATTGCTGTGTCACTTGCGTCTGTTTGGACGCTGAATGGCAAATTAAAATTTGGATTGGCCATCACAGGTGCTGAAATAAGCCTCTCTTTGATGGCTTTAAAAGCTTCTTCTGCTGCGTTGTTCCACTGCACTCTCTTCGGCTTGTTTTTAAGCAAGTCGGTGAGAGGTGCAGTGAGTTCACTAAATTTGTCGATGAACCTACGGTAGTAGTTAACCATACCGAGGAATCTTCTTAATGAACGCACCGAGTTAGGAGCCTCAAATCCCAGGATCGCTTGGACTCGATCCGGGTTAGGCCTAAGACCTTCTCGGGATAAAATATAGCCTAAATATGGCAGTTCATGGCAACAGAAGTTTGACTTCTCAAGATTGATGTATAAATTTGCTTCATTGAGACGCATCGCGAGTTCACGCAGTTTTAGGATATGCTCCTCAAACGTATGACTTGCCACTACAATATCATCCAGGTAAACGAAAATAAAAGGTTCTAGGGCACCATACCCTAGTACACGGTCCATGAGTTTGCTTAAGGTCGCCGGGCTGTTTACGAGTCCAAACGGTAGACGAGTGAACTGGTATAAGCCTTTTCCTGGAACTGAGAATGCTGTTAACTTACGGGATCCTTCTTCCAGGGGCACCTGTAAAAACGCCTGGGATAAGTCAATGGTGGACAAGTATTTAAAAGGTCCTAAATGGCTTAAAATTCGGTTTTGATGAGGGAGAGGATACGCATCCCTTTTGGTACGCTCGTTGAGCTTCCTCGCATCGAGGCATAGCCTGACCTCATCGCTATCTCTCTTTTTCACTGGGACCACTGGTAGGGCCCAGTCAGAGTTAGACGGTTCGATGACGTTGTCCAGCAGCATTTTGTCCACGGAACGGTGTATCTTCTTTTGAATCTCCGGACTCCAAGGGTACGGGTTTTTCCGGACTGGTTCCGCTCCCTGGAACTCCTCCTTCAGCTCGATCCGATGCTCGATAAGGTCCGTCCTACCGAAATTTCCTGGACCAGCCACTAGAAACAACTTTGTCACCTCCTCTAACTGCTGAAGTTGATCGTCACTCAACTGATCTTCTTCTTCTAGGTTGCTGTGGATGTCTTCTTCAAGGGATTCGACGGATTGGTTAAACGTTGGACGTATTCCGAATTTTCGCCAGAAATCGTAGCCAAGAATACATCTACGACTCAGCTTTGGAGCAATCAGCACCGGTAATATTTTTGTTTCACCGTTGAAACTAATTGGAATGTCCGTCGATCCTATCACCTCTAACTCCTGACCTGCTGCTGTTCTCAGATTTATGTTCGTGGGTTTAACTTTAAGTTTTAGAGCACTAACCAATTTCTTTCCTCCTACACCTAAAATAGTCCTCGCTGCACCGCTGTCTAACAATCCGATCACAGAAATCCCTAACATCTCCACCTTCGCAAATGGTCTCGAGTCGTTGCTCAGAGTGACGATTGTAGCAATTTCTTCACTTTCTGAGTTTTCTTCAGCCACCTTCTCGTAACCGAGTTGGTTCAGTATTCCTGGAGGATTTAAAACGGATTCTTTGTGAGGACTTGTAGCATCGACTGGAAGACTGGCTCGCCTCACTGAGTAGCCTTCTGGTCGTTTTTTGTCTGACAGTACGGACAGTTGTTCGATGGGAATCCCGGAAATCCACATCGGCCACAAAATACTTTTCTCTCTTTGGGACATTCCTCAAAGCTGTGCCCATTTTCGTGACAGTTAAAGCACATTCTTCTTTTAATAGGAATGTAGGCCTTAACGATCCGTTGCAGAGCACTAGTCCCGCTCGGTCCTGGAGCTGGGCTTTTCTGCCTCTGTATTTCTGGTTTTGGTTTCGGCTTTTCGTATTTTCTATATTCTTCCTTATTTTTCTGTTGGTCAGCTGGAGGGCGTTGCTTCCAGGAACCTTGATTGTCATTTCTTGCACTGAAACCCTGCCTGAAATTACCATCTTCGTTTCTCCTATCCTGACGAAACCTATCCTGTCTACCCTGAAAATTCGGTCGCTGCGGATTCACTTCATCTATCTGAATCGGTCTTGTCGAGAATTTGTCCCTCCTTTGATATACCTGCCAGTTTATCGCATCAAATTTCTTACCAAACTCTTTCATTTTAGCGACATCGTTCACGTTGGCAGCAAGCATGGCGATACGACAGTCCTCACGCGTGTTGCGGAAGAGCACATCGAACTTGCGCTTATCATCCCAGGGACATGACATACCTCGGAAAATCCGGACCATGTCCAAGTAATAGTCCTGGAACTTTTCCTTGGTGCCCTGTTTCCGGTTGTACGCTTGTCTCTCGTACACGTAGTCGATGTCGATCGGTAAGAATTCATTCTTCAATTCTCGTACTAACTCCTTCCAAGACCCTAATTCACAATTTCCATTCACCTCCATGAACCACGCTCTGGCTTTGTGAATGAACAGATGATGTGAACTCTGGTACAATTCATCCTCAGAAAATCCTTCTGAACGAGCGTTGAACTCAACCTCCTTCAGGAACTCGTTCAGTCTCCGTCCGTTGTCCATGCCATCGTACCGGATCGTCCACTTGTGCACCGGCAAACGGTTGCTGTTTGACTTCGACCTTTCCTGCTGAGACGAACCCGGTTGACTGGTTTTAGCTGCGACCTGCTTATTTTCCGTTGATTTTCTCGAACTATCCAAAGAGCTATTCCGTTCCTTCAACCAAGCAAGAAAATCCGGTTTCTGCTGGGAGGATTTTGCTGGAATCTTCGCAACCTCCAATTGGGTGCTGTTGGTAGTTTTGGCATGCTTCTCCTGTAATTGTTCCTTCGATTGTTGCCCCTCAAGTGCCTGAACACGTTGAAGCAATTGGCTAACAACTACTAACAATCGCCGATTTTCAGCAGCCAATTTCTCCTGCTCATCCTTTCCTGTACCATCGGTATTTTTGTCACCGACTTCACCTTCTTTGTGACCTTCTACTTCCACTAATGAATTCCTTGACTCTCCCTCATTCTCGGTTCCTTGCTCCAACTCGTTCCCATTTTCAGCGTCATCAACCTCAATCTCCTCGCGTTCGTGTTCAGTTCTTTCTGACTCTTCTCTCATCATGCGACTTAAGCTCTCATTCACGATAGCCAGCTCAGCTGCTCTCACTTCTGGTAGGTGAGACGCCATTGAAAAGTACGCATTCAACAACCTCACACACTCACTCGCAACCACAGCTAAACTGTTCGCACACTCCTCATTTATTTCACGCTGTTTTAGTCTTTCCATTCTGAACAGGATGTGAATCAACCTAGTTTTGAAACATCGATCCGGGGCTTTCTTTGACCTTCTGTTTTCCAAATAGCTCTTCATCGCATTCAACTTATCATCGCATGTTTCTAACTCGTCTTCGATCTCTACGTTCCTAAACTCAAATTGCACATCTGATTGATCATCTTCTTTTTTCAGGCTGTTACGTAACGCTCGCTCGAGGCTACTGCGCGGTGCAATCTGATCCATTCCACGGATCTTCAACTCATGCTCGAGCTCATCCACGGTCAGGTGGGCAGTATTCATGCCGTGGTACTGCACAAGAAACAGTGACATCTCCATCTTTGCAGTGTAATCCAACGTAAAATTTAGGAAATCGAATATAAAAGAACAAAATTCGTTCTCTCTCAGCGAACTGCTGTATAAAATTGAAAAAAGGTGCCTAGTTTTAAATACGCTTTCGCTGAATGAAAGTAAATTGAATTAGAAAAAATGCCTAAAATGTGTTCAAGCTTCTCAAACAAAGCAATTAATTAAAATCCTATTGTATTGTTCACTTTATGAATCTGGTTTTAATTGAAATAAAGTTTCTAGGTTTGCTCGGTGTTATTACTACACTCTTCCGAAAACACACAGATCAAGATAGTCTTCCGGAACTTCTCGCGAAAACTATACTACTTCTCCGATTCTGTTTTAATTTGTATCTCACCTATATTGGTAGCTATTCTTGCCACTTGGGACTTCCAAGACCTCTCAAATAATAATACCGATTACAAAATTTTGTTAAGTTTCTAAGTAGTTCGTGACGTCAATCCCGTGAGTGATTTCTGGACGTTTTCCCAGAGACTTCTGCAAGAAAAGTTGGAAAGATGTTAAGCGTTTCCCTAGCACGGAATGTCAAAGACAATTCTCGTTGGGCGCCAAAGTGTAACGTGCCAGTGCGGTGTTACTCCCAGCACTGATGAGACCCCCGTCTCCAAGCCTCAGGGTCGGCACACGCTCGTGATCATTCCGCGAACCAAGAAAACACTCAAAGTTCACTCAAGACAAACTCCCACTTTATTCGCTGACACTCACTCCACGGACGGTCTCCCACTTCCTTAGATGACTACTCCTACCTTGTGCTAGCACTACTCTTTGTTCGTCTTCGGGGCCCCTTCACCTGCCACTGCCGTCGTCGTCGTTCCTCTCCTTCGTCTGGTACCGCAACAGCTTCTTGGTCCAGGGGTGGACGCCTCTACCTGTCCCGTACGCCCCTCGAGTATGGTGACGGACTCGAGGCTTCAACGAACCACAAGGGTAAGTTGGCTTGCCTGGATTGGTGGCGCACACTGTAGCTGTGGGATCAGGTTCTCGAACTGCGATTCGGACACACTACCTTGGCGATTGGCGTGGTCGACTCCGGAGAAATACGTTGAGTACGCAGATATTACGGTAAAACCGCGAGGTCCTGTGGGCGCGATGGAGAATTCGAAATGGCGGTTAGTTAGGCATACGAACGGTTCTCATTAGGTGACGGTTGGGGCTGGTTCGGGGTTTTTCGGTGACGGTATTTACCTGGATGTAACAGTACGTGGCAACTTCCTCTACTCTGTTTAACTCCACAACTCCACTCCACGAAGATTACTCTCACTTGACTCTATTTATCGTTTACTTCCACTTGATTACTATATTTAGCTTTCTTGCGACTATCGTCAGCAAAGATCACCAGGCTAATGACTGTGCCTCTTGGTGAACGTTGACCCCGAACCGTGGCCGTTGAACCGTCGTACGTGCCACGAATTCTCCACGCAATGGCCCCCATTACGCCACCCCTATGGCTGTCCATTCATGACTTCACACAGCGTCCTCTGGTGGTGGCTAGTGGCATTGTCCTACAATTTATAGGGAAGTGTCTCCTACTGGCTGCGTTCGTGGGGATTCTGGGACGTTTTGCCTTTTACAAACAGTTAAACCTTTTCTTGGATTTAAATCAACAAAATATACGAAAACTACACGCGATTAATCTCACCAATCTTGGACGCAACACTTACACTTGTTACAGGCTTGTATACAAGCTTTGTAACTTCAACTTTCCATTACATCTGGTTAAAATCACCCGTAGTTACCTCCAGCAAAGGTCGTTTAAGGTATCGTTGAATGGTTGTCTTTCCGACACGTTTTCCATCCCAGCTGGAATTCCGCAAGGCAGTCTGCTTGGACCCTTGCTTTACAGCATTTACACTTCCGACATTCCTCCCCTTGGAGACGGTTGCGTGTTTTTCCTGTTCGCAGATGATACCGCAATAGCCGTCAAAGGAAGGATGCCTCGCGAAATAACGAACAAACTTCAACGATGCCTTAACGCTTTTGCTGATTATGCCACCACGTGGAAAATCAAAATCAATGCCTCCAAAACACAAGCGATCATGTTCCTACATCGGCAATCGCCCAAAGTGAAACCGGCTCCATCTTGCACTGTAATCATGGATGGCACAAGGGTTGAGTGGTCCGCCAAAATAACCTATCTCGGGATGTTGTTTGACGAAAAGCTCCTCTTCCGCTCGCATGTGGATAAAACCGTAATCAAGTGTTCTGCCTTGGCTAGATGTCTGTATCCGCTGATTTGCCGCAGATCCCGCCTCCCAAAGGTTGAACAAACTTGCCGTCTACAAACAAATCATAGCACCTGCGATCCTCTGCGCAGCTCCTGTGTGGGAATCATGTGCACAGACTCACAGGAACAAAATTCAGGTCACTCAGAATAGAGTGCTGAGGATGGTTCTTGATCGTCCTTTCGACACTAGAATAACAAATTTCCACGAAGAGGCAGGAATTGCCAAAATAGATTCGAGAATTAACGAAATTAAGACTAAATTTGCAGAAAAATGTAATTTATCAGAACATGCTTTGATAAGCAATTTGTATATAGTAGGTTAGGTGTATATAGTAGTTGTAGTTGTAAATAGTAGTTATAAGTAGTCTCCTTTTTTCCAATTCAAATCAAACCAATCCCACCAAGGTGGTCATACTTTAAAATAGGCCTGATAGGACTAGTAACTGTAAATAATAATTAAAATCTCAAAAGAAACTAAAGTTGAAAAGACGCATCTGTGTCACTTGAAAAATTATTATTATTATTATTTAACTTTATTAGGGAGGCTTTCAGCCTTGGGCTGGTTCGCCTCCAAACTTGAAAAATTCATAAATGTAAACCACACAAACACAAGAAATAAAGATCACTTTAAGTAAGTTTTACAGTCAGTTGTTGGTAATTCATCGAGTGTATGTCTCCTATTAAGCAATATTTTTTTTGAAAATGTT
The DNA here is from genome assembly GCF_037179485.1 of Ochlerotatus camptorhynchus. Lineage (NCBI taxonomy): Eukaryota > Metazoa > Arthropoda > Insecta > Diptera > Culicidae > Ochlerotatus > Ochlerotatus camptorhynchus. Next base: position 104,968 of record NW_027040627.1, on the reverse strand, counting down.
GGCTCTGCATGTAAAAAATTAATTGTTCATACATTATTAGGGTTTGCTTAAAATTTATTTCCCGAAAAAAAAAAGGGTCGTCAAAGTCCATGTCTTTTTCGGGTTATTGTTAAGGGGGAGGAGGAGGGGGAGGGGGTTGTTAAGCTGGAGGGGGTTTTACATGCACGTTTTTTCAAGTATCATTACTCATTGTGGTGGACACGCCGTGATCCACCTTTAGCCGCTGACCTAGTCCTGCTTGATGCAGGACCTAGTGCCACGCCGTCCGAAGCGGTAATGAGCAGATGCAGGAGAGCAGCGCTGATTTATATCTTTTCAGGTTCAAGCAGAATGATGAGCAACCAAGTGGTATTCGTTTATGATGACTGGGTTTGGGAAAAAGGCTTATTTCATGAAAACAGTGATAAAATTATCATTTGTACATTTTCAAAAGTTTAATTACAGAAAAATTAGAAAAATATTTATTTAATCAGGTTCGTAATGTTATATCCTATCGATTGGTGTATTTGGATTTTAATTTCATCTATAAATGACAAAGTTACAAGCGTTCAAAACCTAACACTCCTTCACCACACATATTTTTTTGATTTGCACCCCAGTACAGTTGACAAATACGTAGTTCTACGTCAAAACAAATCGCGATACAGAATTGAGTGTAATACAATAAATATGTCTCATGCTGAATTTTATTTCAAAACACATTTTGATCATTTCCTTGAGAGTAACCGGTCTCGAATTTGGCCAAGTTGGTTGAACATACTAAAAATATAAAGTGTAATATTTTTAACCAAATGTTAAAGAAACACACGATAATCCGATAGTTTTGCAAATTGTGTTTGTGTTAGCTTTTTTCAAATATGGACGTTATCCAATTGTGTTTGTGTCAACTTTTTTTTTCAAATATGCGTCCTACAAATGTTCGAATCTGGGAAGTGATGAAACATCCTAAGACTAATATACACATAGAGGCAATCAAGTGTTTTTTATTTACAATTGTATGCCTCTTTTTTCGCTGACAAATCTAGCATGTGCTCTGAACTTGCACCCTCTGTTGATAGTCACAGCGAATTTAGGAATGAACAAATGTTTGGATTAATCGGAAGCCGGTCCAATCGTCTATCAGCAGTAGAGGAAGTTTTCGTTTTTCCATTCTCTAATCAGTTCTATTTGTGCGTGAAAGGGGTTCAGTTTTATGTTGGTAACCTCGTAAAGCAGATGCAAAGTGATTCACAATGCGAATGAAAGAATTTTATTTGGTGACTGGCTTAGTGGTCTGTCTAAATAACTTTCGTAAGTTTTGCCATTATTTTGCAGTATAAAATGCAATAGAGTGCAGTAGAGTTGCTCGATTTCAGAAACTTGCGTTCGAGGTGAAGATGCAGTAAGTGATGATGATGCCTCCGAGGAATTGGATGATGCTTCGAGTGTGCCGCCGTTTGTACGCAGTAGGTTCAATTTGAGAATATGGTCCACGGCGGAAGATTACAAGAGTACTGGAAAAACAGGTTCTCCGTTTGATGCAGTAGTAGCGACGAAAAAGTCCAATCGGTTTAGAATAAATACAGTAAAATCAACTACCTCCGAAGCAGCGACTGACGGAACAACGACTGACGGAACAGCGACTGAAGAATCAACGCCTACGACTACTCAGGTTCCAATGTCCAGTACGACTGACACTGAAACAACAACGTCGAAATCGATGGCCACAAAGTTATCCGCACCGGAATGTGGAAAGCTGAGCGGCGATGACGTGCCATGGATTGCAATCTTGGAGCATACAAACCCAAATGGCGGAGTCCAAAAGAAGACCTTGAGCAAAGGAGTGTTGATCGACGATCGTCATGTATTGACGACAATTTCTAGCATTCACAATTCCTATCCATTCTGGGTGGTAACCGGAATACGCCTGGGTGACACTCCAACGTGGGCTGCATCGAAGGGTAGCAAGGAGATGAATTCCAGAAAGCGAGATGTGGTGTCGATACCTGTGAGGAATGTATTTTTACACGAGAAGAAAGACATTGCGGTGATAAGACTGTCCGAACGGGTGAATATAACCGAGAAAATCCGACCAATCTGCTTACCAGCCAACGATCGTTTTAACTACACGGATATGTACTTTCACATCTGCAAAAAGGACAAGTCCGGCTTCGGTAGAATGGGCATAAGCAGTAAACTGATTGCGGTAACTTATCTGAGTCAAAAGGATTGCCAAATTTTGTTCCGAAGACACAAAGCCGAACTTGGCTTGAAGGAATTTTGCGTTTGGGACGAAACGGGAGACAATTGCACAGGTGATTTGGGAGGACCTCTGATGGTAAAACTAGACGGTCGCTATCACGTGATTGGACTGAATTCTTATGCATTATTGGCCAAGGTTTGAGATATTCTATCGGAAATATGATGCATGATACTTTAATTTTGTGATCTCTTTTTATTCAGTCAAAAATCGACAGCGAGGGTCTGCCGGGAGTTTACGTTCGGGTTGGCTCTTTCTCGAAGTGGATTCAAGCGGTACTCAAAACGGAATTCGACGATTTGCCTGCAGCAGCGTGAACAATTCATTCACATACACACGAAGGAGAAAAGCAAAACTAGATCAGTACTGCCCTCTGTATGGTGATTAGAGTTTGATAGCAGCAGTTCATGAACGAGAAGTGTGCGCAACGTCTCGAGCAGCACGCGAATGTATTTATTATTATTACTTGGTTCTATAGCGCTATAAGTGGAATACCTCCTGCTATGGGATGGAAAATAACTTTGACATTACAACCGGTTTTCAACGATGTCGAATGATAATTTCACTGTCCGAGTAATTTATCACCAGCCATATAGTGTGGGATGCAAAAGTTTGGCTACGTGATTTGAAAATGTCACTCTGACAATGTTTTACAGTAGGAGAGGTTCCGGCCGAATACTTATAAACTGTGAGAGAACTTCTCGTAAGTGAAAGAATTATAAATCTGCATTTATAGTGTATCTCAAAATTGAGCGTACAGCTGTCCTTAAATTTTAGAACAACGGCTGTAGGAGCACAACTAAAAAAATATTTCTGAATTTTCGACTATCGGTATAATTTTGAGCTTATTTTTTCTCAAAAATAAAAATTTTCTTGAAATATAATAAACCAAATTTTATTCATTTATATTCATAAAAAAGATCTTTCATGTAACACTTATTTTACTAACATCCATCCACTACGAAATCATTTGAAAATAAAGCGTTTTACTGACATTACTTAAACTTTATGTAGGAGCTGCCAACAAAGTTCAAAACTATACAGATGGATCAATAAATAGTTGATCATCCACCAGTCAAGATTTCTTCACAGTTTTTCATAAAAATTGGCCATTCAGATGCACGCTCAATATTGCGATATATTTTTTTTATAAGATTCAATAAGAAGGAAATTATTTGAAAAAAATTGAAGTTTCATTAGCGGTGCCAAAATAAGAACGAGAATATTAAACTTCCAAAAAACTGCTCATGTTTAAGAGAAATTAATTAATTTAACTCATTCAATAGTCTGAATGACAGGAGACACCGTCAAATAGGAAGCACCGCATTTTGAAAAAGTATTGAGAAAGCAGAATTTGATAATGGTAGGATGTTTTTCTATCGTATGTTATATTACGATAGAAAAATATCATAACATTATCAAATTCTGCTTTCTCAATACTTTTTCAAAATGCTGTGCTTCCTATTTGACGGTGTCTCCTGTCATTCAGACTATTGAATGAGTTAAATTTGCACTCCAGCTGGTGGAACTTTACTTAAATTGGATATTCTCCTATTGTTGGTGTGGTTCAAATTTCATCAGAAATAACTAAATCATACTTCGATGCAAAAAAGTAATGCCATGATCTTGAATCACCATGTTAATCATCAGTAAAATATAATACATCATTCTGAACATTTTCCATTCTTCAGAGTCCACGGTTTGAAAAAGGTTGGAAAAATAGTTGAAATCTTATTAAAATTAGTCCGGGTGTGGGTTGTATTCCAAGATCTACTCTTCCTCTTTCTGGCAAAGAAACATTTCGAAAAAAAAAAATAAAAAAAAAGTAGTTGAAACATCAATGTTTGGACCGTAAGGTTTGGAGTGTGTACTTAGTACACCACCCAAGTATCAATTTGACAACCTTTTGGCTTTCACACTGATTTATTGTGGTTTCATAACGGCAATAAACAATCTTTTTAGTTTAAATAAGGATTTTAATATTACAAAACATTCTTGAGAAGTAGTTCAGCTTTATGCTGTTTTAAAACCTTTTTGAAGTCTGACGATAAAGTCAGAAAGTGTCTGGTTTTAAAAATGAATTTAATGCAGCACTCTATCCCTTTATAAAACTGTTCAGTTAATGAATCATAATACATATAATTATTGATGTCACGACAAAATACTCCATAATGGTGTTTTATCATTATAAAAGCAATTATAAAACCGTTTGGTTTCAAACGGGATCAAAAAGGATATATTGTTGCTTTTTCAATTTCAATGTATCACAAAACTCTCCACTGTTTACAAATTAAACAAAAAAGATGATAGAGAAAAAATAAATCGAGTATTTCAAACACAGCATAACAAGGAAATGCCGAAGGATAGTAATAATAGCGATAGTAGGAAGGATAATTCCGGCAATGCTGTCGACGGAAGGGAAAATGAATCCAATTCCAGAACTTCATAGGAGGCCCAGCAGTTCCGAAAAAACCGATCGATAACAACTGAGCAGCCGACTGAGAAGAGTGAAGTGAATGCGGTTCACGAAGCACTGGGAACTGACAGTCAGCTGGAAATTAGCTGCCTCCATAGCAGCGGTTTCATTCAGTGAAAGGGTCAACTATTCCAAAAAATCCAAGCGCACATAAACTTCATCGTTTCATCCGGGAGAAGGGAAACTTTTCGGGAACGATTGTTCTTCCACCTGTTCCAAGCTATGTAGATTCACTTCCTGATTAACGGCTTCCAATGGATGAAAATCGCTCTTATCGAGTGTCGCCCGCAATTTGTTGATCCAACGCTAGAGTAGAACCTCGTTGAAATAATCACACAACAAAACTTTCGAAAGATAAACAAATTTTGACGTTTAACTTTTTCCAGGCAACTTTGCCATTATTAATGCCGTCATAAAACTATACGGCATAGGATCAAAAAAAATGACCTCAGATAAAATAATTCACTTTGAAAATTATCCTCTTATACCGCTCCGAAAAAAATTGAGTTTCGGTTTTTTTTCTAAAATTATTGGGAAAAGATATCAAAATTTTTTTCTTATTTTTTAAAGAAAATTCACGTGCAAAAATATTTTTTGTAACTTATCATGGCATAAAGTTGAACTCAAAAAACCACAAAACATCAACTTTTCGGTTTTGCGGAGAGTCCAAATTTTTTTCATGATGAGATAGAAAAGCTATTTTTACATGTAAATTTTCTCAAGAATCTTATGAAGAAACTGATTTTCTTGGATTTTTGACAATTTTTTCCAATGTTTTTAGAAAAATAAAAACGTGCCGAAAATATATTTTTTTTTTTTCGGGGCGGTAATCTTCCCCTTAAAGGTTAGGTTATCTTTATGAGCGAGACTTTCAGCCAGAGGCTGGGTCATCTCTTCTCCGCCACATTTTAGAACGTTTTTAATTTGTTAGCGATTTCATGAAAGCAAAACAGCTTTTACACAAATGGCTTATGGAAAATTAAGGTCTATCTATGCTCTCGCCATGTTGTTATATTCCATTTATTTTTTTACTACCTATACTCAACCGGTGGATGTAATAGCGAATTCGTTTATTATCGGGGTTGAAACCAGTTCCAACCCAGTGCGAAACCGAACTTTTTGTCAGTGCGAACCTCAACCTGAGCTAGGTTTTAAAAACAAACGAACAAGCTGACGTTTGTCAGAAAACAAGCAGACCCAATCTTGATACCCGATCCAGGTTGGAACTGAATAATAAACGAATTCGCTATAAGATTCGCTTACAATTATGTGGGATTCATCATCAGAGGATGTAAGTGGAGACCGCACGAACCGAGGATGCAATATACCTAGCTGCGGTCCAATGCAAGAGAATTGGAGACCGAAAAATGTGGAGTGTATTAGTGAGTGAAATGAATTATGTCGAAAAAAATTGGAAAAAGGTTGCCGACTGGGACTCGAACCACGAACGTTGTGATTATCAGACCTGTGCTTTCTCCACTGCTCTCTCCATGCTTCTGAATATGGATAGCCTAAAAGCAAACAAGAAACGCTCATCTCCTCTCACACTTGACTTCGTATGCTTTTTCTGCTGGAGAGATTCGAGGCAAGTGTGTGCGTCGTTCTGCCATGTTATACATAAAAATCAAGGCAAATGCTTGCTTGTGTAGATGAAAGCACAGACAGAACACGAAATAAAAAAGGCAAAAAACCATTACATCGCCTGTAAGGTCAACTTCTAACATTCGCTGCGATGTTCATGAACAGAGGATGATAGGAAGTGGAACTAACATTCATTGTAATAAAGTTTTGGTTTGCGTGTATGGTTTCCAAGATGTTTTTCCTTGAAAATAAGTTTATTCCCATCAATTCATCAATGAACAGTAATAGAGATTACGAAAATTATCAAATTATCTCGGCTAGGTGCAACGATTAATATAACAAAATAACTATATTTTGTTTCATTCATTCATTTATTTAACGTCGGTCTCTGTTCCGCAATCTAGTGCCAATCACCGACGGACATCGATTGCCATCCATTGACGGCAGTCGAATGTGCAAGGAAGGCAGCTTCCACACCTGCGTAGGATATCGCACCCATTCAAACACACATGGGCCGGGACCAACGGCTTTACTTCCCTTCCGAAGGAAGACGTAACTAGAGATTTTTATGCCTCAGAAAAATCCCACCGACCTCGGCTGGGATTGAACCCAGACCCATTGAAGTGTAAGAAAGCAGTCACGCTTACCACTACACCACCGGCGCCGGCTATATTTTGTTTCCTTAATTAAAAATAATTAGTAAAATCAACGTTTTCCGAAGGTGGACTTATTTTTTCCTATCATCTGAAACACATTTCACATTAGATTTAATCTGTCATCTAAAAATAGACCACAATATGATAACTGTTTCGATAATTTTGGTACATATATCTTTCACTTTAATGATGCTGTAATTTATGAGGATATTCGACAGATCCATTTTCAAACAATGAATTTGGCAAAATCGGGTGATATTTATGTATCCCTTTTTATCTTGATTGATGCTTTAATTTTAGTTCGCTTAGCAAGCGTCAAAGGCAAATGGCATTTATTGTAGTTTTAATAAGGATTTCAAAAGTCTCTCGTATAACCTTTTTGCAGCAAATCAATCTTGAAGTGCCTTGAAAATATGCCCTTCAAAACCTTCTCCAGGGTGGGCCAACTAGACAGTAGTCTTAATGAGGTTTTGGTGGATGTAATAAAGGCAAAACGACGTATGCCTATGAAAAAGTTTTTCTTGAAAACATAGTATCTCAAAACATAGGACCTCAGTAACAACATCTCTCGGGCTTCTCGCGGAAAACAAGCTTGCTCGTTAACTCGCAAACAATATTGCATAAAAGTTCTATAGAATGTATAGACACGTCAAAGTGATCCGATGCTAGCGCTGCGGTGAGTAGTTCGCGGAAATTATAATATGCAAATCAACCGTTAAATGCGTGAACGAAGATACACAATGAAGTGTTACGTCTGTTTGTCTGTGGCAAAGCTGTCTTGACCAGGGTTTTATGAATGTTGTTTTATAGTAGCCTTGTAGTACTTCATAAAACGCAAAATGTTACTTGGGCAGCACAACTGCTCGTGTAACTTGTTTCTTCCATGGAGCAAAAAAGTTACACAAGCAGTCGCGTCGTGTACTGATTACAACGCGAACTATTCCAGTTATAGTTCTTGCACTATACCAGATAGAATGATTCAGTCTTGCGCAAAGTTTTTCAGGTGGACAATACCCGTCTGGCAGTGGGTAGTTTAGTTCCGAACTTGTTCGTTAGGTGGCGCCAGAGAACAAATAAAGTTCTTCTATTGATAGCTTAGGATCGAGATCAGATAAAAATTTCCTTTCTTCTGCAAATTGATGATACTCGTTCAGTAGTGAACAGTTTAGTTGGGAATTGACTCAATGGATGGTGCTAGAGTAAACATAAAGTTCTTACATTGATGACTCAGGATCGAGACCAGATAGAAGTTTTCGGTCTTGAACAAAGTTGATCAAATGGATGAGACCTGTTCACTAGTGAACAGTTTAGTTGGAAATTGACTTACTCGGTGGCGTCAGAGTGGGTAGAAGTTTTCTGTCATCAGGAAAGTGTTGAGAAAAATATTTAACTTCACTGCGATATGATCACCTTATTCTTCTTCTTCTTTTTCTTAATTTCTTTATTTAACATCAGTCTCTGTTCCGCAATCTAGTGCCAATCACCGACGGACATCGATTGCCATCCATTGACGGCAATCGAATGTTAAGGAAGGCAGCTTCCACACCTGCGTAGGATATCACACCCATTCAACTCACATGGGCCGTGACCAACAGCTTTACTTCTCTTCCGAAGGGAGACGTGACCAGAGATTTTTATGCCTCATAAAAATCCCACCGACCTCGGCTGGGATTGAACTAATACTCAATGCGGTGAGAAAGCAGTCACGCTTACCACTACACCACCGGCAGCGGCGATATGATCACCATGGAAGAATTAAATGTAAACAATAACAATTTTTCAATCAACTGATAGATCAGGACACATTGGTTGACGTCTGTCAGTCTGACATCGCGAGATTAGAGCGGTTAGTAGCAAGTATTCTGCTGAATATAACATTGTATGAAATCTTGTGTGGAAATCTTTAGTGGGAAACTGTAAGCTGTACAACGTGTCTACTAGAAGTAACATGACGAATTGAGTTTCAATCAAATAATCTTAAAACCTCCAAGAGTCGTATTCCAGTGTTTATTATTCGGATTGAAAGAGTCTCTCAACAAAGGTTATGGGCCCAGTGGTTGACTGGTGACATTTCTAACAAATTGGACGGACAGACGAATACAGGCGACCGGCGGACAAGAGACAGGTGTTACTCGCAAGGATGGTCAATAACGGTGAAGTGAGCAGCGGTTCTGGTGAGAGTGGAAATGGTGTAGATCGATCGTTCCGGTGTGGAAGTGGCAAATTCAACACCATCTAGCAAAGATGAAAATGCAATATACGTTGGTCAGGACCCCCGTCGGGGAGGAATATTACAACTCTTTCGCTGGAGCCAAGGAAGAAGTGGCGCGGAAGGAAAAACTACATAAACGTATCGATGAAGACATTGAAGCTCTGGACGAGATTGTTATACTGGTCAACAATGAAGTCTTAATCAAGCTGATTGGATTAGAATATGCCACGGTGGCGATTGTCAGCATGCAAGAAAGGTTATTCTCGATCAAATATCGGGACCGAGCCACGTTGCGGAAAATATTAGACGATCTCATTGTGAGGGAGCTGGAGCTAACGCGGTCCGGCAACGCAGGAGGTGAAGAACATTCGCTAATTAGTGCGATTCCGGAGAGATTCGAGCACGTGAAAGGAGCACTCTCCAATCAGAAGCTCTGGCAAATATCTATTACCGACATAAACCTGTCCTTGAATGCGGAAGCCGGGGAAGAGATGCAGATAGAAGTTCGGAATGTTGCGTTAGCGTCGAGGAAGGAAGTAACTCGGTGCTTTGGCTGCAACGCGATTGGAACTTCAAGGCAAGTGTTCGATGATGAAGAAGTTCGTGGTCAAGTAAAAGGAGAAGAAGCAGAAACAGAACCCCAATAGAACGTTTGCGATGATGACAAGGATCAAGACTGGTGATAGGAGGAAGAACAACGCAATACGGGTGCGGTTTGTGGTGGATTCTGGTACGAGCGATCACATGGTGAACGACCAAAGTATTCTGAAGGATATCCAAGACTTGGAGCCACCGATCCTCGTTTCAACTGACAAGTCCGGTGCAAAACTTCGGGCAACGAAGAGTGGTAAGATGAAATTGAAGAGCATTGTTGGAAAGAATTTAATAAAGAAGATTGAATTGTTAAATGTTCTTCTAATTTCTGGACTTGAAGAAAATCTCCTTTCGGTTAGAAGGGTAAGCAAAGGTAGTTAAAGGATTACTTTCAGAGATGATTGTAGAATGTCAGTGATTGCTTCGGGAAACTTTTGGATGACTGTTCTACCTTGATTTAATTCGGGGAGACAAGTCTACGGAATCTGCTCAATGTTAAGCGTATGTTGGAAAATAGGTGAGTTCTGAGACTTGGCATAAGTAGATGGGGCATTTAAGCAGCACAGGATTTGAAAAGCTCGTAAAGAAGGGAATGGTTGAAGGTATCAATCTAACTTCTGACCAAATAAGCAAAGAGCAAGTATTTTATGGCTGGAAAACAAGTTGCTAATTTCAGCAAATGATAATACCAAGATCAAGACGACCTTGCTTGGTACATTCAGGCGTAGGTGGAAGCATGGAACAGGAAGCATGCCATGGCTATCGACATGATTACACGCTTTTTTGGTAGTTTATTTTATGAAAAATAAATCGGAAGAACTCGATAAATTCAAGGAATTTGAAGCCATGGCACCATCATATTTTGAAACACGTATTTCAATGCTAAGGTGTGACAATGGAGAAGAGCAAAGAAATATCCAATTTCTCTACGGATACGATGAGCAAATTTGATATTTTTCGACATGATGATGACGCTCTTGGTGAAAATAGCCCAACAGCGGCGTATCGCACAATGAACAGCCGGGTGTTGCTTTTTCATTACTTCTCTGGCTGGAGCGCTTTTGCAAGCTGCTTGCGGGGAGCCTTTCCTCCGGTCCGCATATGGTCTGTGTTGAGCTACTGCGTGTTGAACGAAACGAATGGAAATTCAGTTTCGGCTTGTTTCGTTTGGTACCAACTATGTGATGGCTCTGTTAGGAAAGACACCTTGTGGTCTAAGCAAATGTATGGGAAATTTTGTGGCTTCCAATTTAATTTAAGGGGGTATTCCCAATCTTTTGCCTTTTTTCGGCCTGTTTTTCAATTAATTTTTTTTCAAGGAAAATGAATAGTAATGCGCCTAACTCTTTGGGATTCTTGTTTATTGAACATTAAAGTTTACAAATAATTTTTTTTCGACATAAAAAAGACATTATTGACGTCACAAAATGGCGGCAAACAGACCCCTGTTCGCCGCAAACGCCTGGACGGGCGAAGACTTTTCTCTGGAACAGCTTCATCTGAAACAGATTTCGTGATGAAATTAATAATCTGCATAAGATTCTCTGGAGCTTCTCCCGTTGGCAGTAAAAAATCTTGCAAATTAACAAAATGGCGGCCATATGAAAAAACAGGCGATTTTTAGCCCGCTTTTTTGCAGCTTTAAGGTGCTTCAAACAATGTTAAATGTTAATATTTTTGGCTGAAAGTGAGAGAAGCTCCAAAGAATTTAATAAGGAACAAAATGCGCAAAGATTCAAGTCAATATCTCTTATAGTTTCTGAGAAAAATCTTCGCCCGATAAAAAAAAATGTGGTTTCGAGAAAAACGCGTTTAAAGTTTTGACTTTAGTTAAAACCATTTTGGGGGTTCTTACCATTAGTCAGCTATGCCTGGACACCGAATTCGCTGATCTGAAAATGGCTTGGGGGGATGAAAGTATATAGTCTAAAGTACAAAAAAACGTGAAAAAAAAATTTGATTTTTTGAAAAAAAAAATCGGGAATACCCCCTTAAATTCCTCAGTTTTTTTTTTTAGCTATTTTCACTTTTTGTACTATAGGCCACAAAATTGCTACTAACCACTAACTAATTGCTAACTACGCTGTAGAATGGCATATTGCATGACATATTGGAGATATTTGGAAAAATATGCGTTTGAAAACACCCATTTTTTTCGTTACATGCCCTATTTTCGATTTCTTAATGTGACCCCCAGTATAGTTAAGAACGACGTAATCCTACGTAAAAAAATGTTTTGGCACGTAAATCTTCTTTGAAATTTGCGGAAAATAACTGATTATTTTAGAATTTGAATATTGCTTTCCGTTATTTTCAGAAAAAAATAAAATGTAAATTTTTCGCCGGCAGCGGAAAGTTTCGCGTGAAGCATCATTATTGAAAAATATTTAAATTCCTCCTGGGTTTCTCTTAAACTACTATTTGAATAATACGGAACTCAACTTGGAATTCTTCTGTATCCCTTTAAGGATTCTATGGAATTTCGATACAGAAATCGACAAAGCGAAGTTTGCTTCAAATAATTGACAAAAAGTGAAATGTGTGGATAATATAATTTTTATACTTATATGTTATATTAACGTCGAATAAAAGGTGATGAAATATTTTTTTTTATTTTTTTAATATCCACGAAAGAAGTAAAGCGTTCGTTTTAGTCCTCAGACCTCGAATGTTTTGATAGTACACGGTCAATTTGATCAACCTAGGTGAAGCAAGGAAACTTCTATCTGGTCTTGATCCTAAATTTTCCAACTATACTGTTCACTACTGAACGGGTCTCATCCATTTGAACAACTTTGCCGAAGAAAGGAAATTACTATCTGGTTTCGAGACGAGGCATGGTAGCTCAATGGTTACCGTTTCTGCTTACTGAGCAGAAGGTCGGGACGGGAGTTCAATCACAGGCCCGTCCTCTTCCTTGCTATTTTTCACTTTGCCTTATTCTATCCCCACTAGATTTAAATGGAAACAAATTCTGCTTTAATCAACCGATCGCATCACTTACCACAGTGAATCCTGATGAAAAAATAATCCATCTCACTAACACAACTATATCCTCCCCGTGAAAACCGTGGAGATACTTACTTTACCAATCAGGCTAAGGCCTTGTTGTCCTCTGCTGTCCGAAGAAGTCGTCTCCACTCTACTCGATCCATGGTCACAGTTCGCCAGCCTCGTAGTCTGCGAAGGGTCCGCAGGTCACCTTCTACTTGGTCGATCCACCTTGCCCGCTGCGCGCCTCTTCTTCTTGTTCCTGTTGGGTCGCTTTCTAGAAACATTTTCACTGGGTCGTCGTGCGGCATTCTTACGACGTGCCCAGCCCACCGTAGTCGCCCAATTTTTGCACTGTGGACGATGGATGGTTATCCCAGCAGCTGGTGCAATTCGTGGTTCATTCGCCTTCTCCACGTTCCGTCATCCATCTGCACTCCACCGTAGATGGTACGCAACACCTTCCGCTCGAAAACAATAAGGGCGCGTTGGTTCTTCAACGAGCGTAGTCCAGGTCTCGTGGCCATAGAGGACCACCGGTCTAATCAGCGTCTTGTAGCGGTCAACTTCGTGCGACGGCGAATTTTATTCGGCCGGAGCGTCCCCTGGAGTCCAAAGTAGGCACGATTCCCTGCCATAATGCGTCTTTGAATTTCTCTGCTGGTATCATTTTCTGCGGTCACCAGTGAGCCCAAATACACGAACTCATCGACCACCTCGATTTCGTCACCGTCAATCTGAACTCGGGGTGGGAGGCTAACATTGTCTTCCCTAGAACATCTTCTTTCATGTATTTTGTCTTTGATGCGTTGATGGCAAGTCCAATCCGCCTAGCTTCAGCCTTCAGTCTGATGTACGTTTCCGCCATCGTCTCAAAGTTCCGTGCCATATTGTCAATGTCATCGGCAAAGCCAAGGAGCTGGATGGACTTCCTGAATATCGTGCCACTCGTGTCTATCCCAGCTCTTCTGATCACACCTTCTACCGCGATGTTGAACAGCAGACACGAAAGTCCATCACCTTGCCGTAACCCCCTTCGAGATTCAAAGGGACTCGAGAATGTCCCCGATACTCGAACAACGCACATCACTCGATCCATCGTCGCATTGACCAATCGCGTCAGTTTATCTGGAAATCCGTACTCGTGCATAATCTGCCATAGCTGATCTCGATCGATTGTGTCGTATGTGGATTTGAAATCGATGAAAAAATGATGTGTGGGCACGTTGCAGTCGCGGCATTTCTGCAGAACCTGCTGAATCGCGAAAATTTGGTCCATGGTTGCGTGGGCACCCATGAATCCCGCCTGGTATTGCCCCACGAACTTTCTTGCAAATGGTGACAGGCAGCGGCATAGAGTTTGTAGGCGGTGCTCAGCGGTGTGATCACGCGGTAGTTGCAGCAATCCAACTTGTCGTCCTTTTGTGTAGATTGGGCATACGACACCTTCCATTCACGCCTCCGGTAATATCTCCTCCTCCCAAATCTTGGCAATTACCCAGTGCAGCGCTCTAGCCAGTGCTTCACCACCGTATTTTAAAAGCTCACTTAGTAGTTGATCTACACCAGTTGCTTTGTTGTTCTTCAGCCGACAAATCTCCTTCTCAACTTCTTGAGGATCATGGGGCCAGTAGCCTGTCGTCTTCTGCGCGTCATCCAAGGTCTGTTGCCGTGACACCTTTGATTTCTGCTGCTTCACCGTTGAGGTGCTCGTCATAGTACTGCTTCCACCTCTCAATCACCTCACATTAATTCGTGAGAAGGTTACCGTTCAAGTCCTTGCACATATCGGCTTGCGGCACGTAGCCTTTGCTCGAACTAGTTAGCTTCTCATAGGACTTCCGTGTGTCGTTTATGAGGTACAGATTTTCCATTGCCTAGCGATCTCGATTTTCCGGCTGACGCTTCTTCCTTCGGAAAACCGAGTTTTGTCTGTTCCGCGCTTGTCTGTATCGCTCCACATTCAATCTCGTGCGGTGTTACAGCATTCTCGCCCGTGCTGCACTCTTCTCCTCTACTAACAGTTTCCATTCGCCGTCAAACCAATCATTTCTTCGGTCTGGGATTGCAGTACCTAGTTCCGCTGCAGCAGTACTACCTATGGCGGAACGGATGTCCCTTCAGCCATCTTCACGAGAAGCTGCGCCAAGCTGCTCTTCCGTGGGTAGTGCAACTTCCAGCTGCTGCGTGTAGTTCTGGACAACTCCGGCGTCCCGTAGTTGCTCAATGTTGGGTCGCGGCGTTAGACTTTGACGGGTGTAATGCACCGTCGAGAGTTTTGAGCGCATGCATACTGCAACTAGGTAGTGGTCCGAATTTATGTTCACTGCGGTACGTGCGGACGTTGATAATGTCGGAGAAGAATTTCCCGTCGATTAGAACGTGATCGATTTGGTTTTCTGTGTGTTGGTCAGGTGATCTCCAGGTGGCTTTGTGGATATCCTTGTGGGGGAAAAAGGTACTTCGAACTACCATACCCCGAGAGGCTGCAAGGTTCACGCATCGTTGGCCGTTGTCGTTCGATACGGAATGCAGGCTGTTTGGCCCGATTGCCGGTCTATACATTGCCTCCCGTCCTACCTGAGCGTTCATGTCGCCGATTACTATTTTGACGTCCCGTTGCGAACAGCCGTCGTACAACTGCTCCAGCTGCGCATAGAACGCTTCTTTTTCGTCGTCGGGTCTCCCTTCGTGTGGGCAGTGCACGTTGATGATGCTGTAGTTGAAGAAACGGCCCTTAATCCTCAACTTGCACATCCTCGCGTTGATCGGCTGCCAACCTATCACGCGTTGGCGCATCTTAACCAGCAATACAAAGGTGGTTCCCAGCTCGTTGGTGGTGCCACAGCTCTGGTAGAAAGTAGCCGCTCGATGCCCGCTTTTCCATACCTTTTGTCCTGTCCAGCAAAGTTCCTGTAGTGCTACGACTTCGAAGTTGCGTGGTTGAAGTTCGTATGAATAGATTAACCAATCGCAGCCCGGGGTGCCGAGCGATTTGCAGTTCCATGTTCCGAGCTTCCAATCGTAGTCCTTATTTCGTTGCGTAGGTCTGTGCCAATTGTTCCGATCCGTATTTCTTTCTTCAGTATTTGCAACTTTGTTTTTTTCAGGGCGGTTTGTTGGGCCTGCCCCAACCCCCTGTCTCTTGGGGACCATCGTGCACAGCTCTGTTTAGAGTCCCACGCTGGCACTAGGACGGTGATCAGCCGCTCTTAATATGGAGAACATACGCCGTTTTGAGCCGCACCTCTATGGTGAACAGACGCTCAGGTTTGGTGAAGCATTTCCTCTATCACCGTATAATGGTTACCGCGCCAATAATTGCGTTGCACCTGTTCAATTTGCTATTTCCAGACTGGCAACATTGCCCAGGCTACGTCACCCAGCTGTGTCCATGTTTCAGCTGGTAGTTTTTTGTTATCATATGTCTCGGGGAGGCGTGAAGTAGGAACTTGTGAGGACCAGGGCTAGGTATTCCGCTCCTTCCAGGTTGTCAACTCAACATTTTGTAGCCCTAGCCTAGCCGTGGAGATGCAGAGGTGTATTTGGTCTCTAGTAACAACGGACGTCGAACTAATCATCGTTCCCTCCCCCACAAGACCGTGAGGACATGGCCAGCGCTGTGATTGATCTACAAATAGGTTGAAATAAGTGTGCTTGTACATTGAAGATGGAAAGCCAATCCCATGCACCATCTACGTGGTTCTTTGTGCAAGTGCATTAGCTCTTATCAATCACAGAGGAGCAACTACAAAATGCGCGGTCTTTTTTAAAAAAAAGGAAAGGAAACTTCTATCTGGTCTCGATCCTGGTTTACCAATGGAATAACTTCATTTATACTATGGCACCACCAAGCGAATCAATTCTGAACTAAACCATCCACTACCATACGAGTATTGTCCAGCTGAACAACTTTGCTTAAGACAGGACGGGAGGCAATAAGTCTGTATAACGAGCTGTATAATGACACAGCTCGAACTAACTCGAACTTGCCCGTTCTTCCTCGGGTTTTTCTGTCAAAAATAGCTGCCAGCACCGAATACTATACTCGCTATATTCATAGTCTGGCGGATAGAATCTCTCTCGGGAACCGATTGAGCAGAACCAATCGAGCAAATCACGACCAACAACAGAAATAGCACATCAGCTATTGCGAATAAAATCCTTTTCTCGTGACTCAAGGCTGGTCTATGCAAATTAAGGGCCCATGCATTAATTATGTTACGATAAATCGAGCAAAAAATTACCCCCTCGCCACCAATCGTGACGTTTTTCCTATTCCTAATGCATTGCTTGTCACAAAATCTTAGAACCTCCATCCTCCTTAGAGCGTAACATAATATATGCATCAACCCTAACACCATCTTTGGGTTAGGGAAAATCCAATGATGCTGGTAATTTGCGTTCGATAGGCGAGGAAAGAATAATAAACGTTGTGTTTATAAAAATTGATAGTACCTTTTCAATTGTTGGTGTACAATACATTGAATTGGCTCCGCTTTTTGATGGATCGCAATTCTATACGCCAGACTATAAATATAGCGACTATACCGGATACGACCTTGTTCGACTTACTTGTCTCAATGACCTGATTTTTAATTTTCCTTATTTTTGAGGTGAAATTACTTTACAAAATACCAATGAGATGTAGATTAGTTTCTTCTTGTTCTTATCTAAAATCTCAACCGAGTTCAACCTGGTAAAACTACTTGCCCTAAATTGGCAAATCAAAGTTGGCACTCAAATCCATCCGTGCACTCGTATATTGCCATACAATTGAGCAATGTATAAAGGTCTTTCGATCAGCGCACTTATCTGCTCGCTTACCTTTGAAAGGAAATAAAATGAGTTCCTACCTGATTTTATCCATGGTGGGTTACATGGTGATACCACTTTATCACTATATGGGCGAGGAGATCGCGGGAGCTAAAGTGCGGTTGTAATCATACTTCGGTCGCTGTCCCATACAAAAACAAAACATGACTGAATCATGAATTTGACACATTAGAACGCCTATATGTAGTCACCTTGGTTTTATCCTAACAGGAAGAGGAGACAACTGGCTTCTTTTAGTCTATGACGTGTTATTCTTCTCTCGCGGAAACGACCGTGCTAAAACTATTTCATTATGGATGACGCAGTTGACTGTCAAAATATAAGAAAATACCCAAGCAACCTAAAGTTCAGATTTTACTTGAGAAACGAACTCAAAAGTTCAAATTTAGTTTCGTGGAACTTTCTTGCTGATTAACAAGGCACTACACGTACAAGCAGAACTTAATGCTCTTTAAAGTAAATAACCTTGAAAGTTCAACAGAAGTTTCTTGATCCAATTCATTTGAACTGTGAAGTTCACAAAAAGTGGATAAAGAACTTGTTTCGAACCTCTAACACAAAGTTCAATCTTAGTACTAACCGTACTTTTAAGCAGCGCGAAAGTTCACGATTAATCTATGTTGAACTTGTTTCAGACTTTAAAGTACACGTAAAGTTCTAGATAAGTACCAAGGAAGTTCGACTTGAACCTTGACTTGAACTTGTAAGCAACTTTAGAAATGTCAATTTCTGGCAGCTTTCTTCGTCACGGATCAATTTATCTTGTTCTGC
Organism: Ochlerotatus camptorhynchus; assembly: GCF_037179485.1. Taxonomy (NCBI): domain Eukaryota; kingdom Metazoa; phylum Arthropoda; class Insecta; order Diptera; family Culicidae; genus Ochlerotatus; species Ochlerotatus camptorhynchus. Next base: position 86,612 of record NW_027040627.1, on the reverse strand, counting down.
GAAACTGTTTGCGTTTGGTCAGAACAAAATGTGTCCACTTTTTGATTTCCACATCCATTGATCTGGGACGACCGAAAGCTCCTTACAACCTCGAGCGTTCAATGTTTCTACTACGGCGAATGGCATTTCTGTAAAAAATATATTGTATTTTAATAAATTTTATTGAGGTTTGCGTTCCACTACCATACCTTGATGGTTTTCTGAATAAAACAAGTCTCAACACAGTTAAATTTACTACAATTAAGTCAAATATTTTTCGATGTTACTGAAAACTTTTGTGGAAAACAAAACAAGCTGTCAAATGTCAAACGGTGCAAGTTCACAATAAGTTCCGTATGAACTTTCTAGCAACTTTCAAGTTCAGATAAGGTTCTACATGAACTAATCAGAGACTTTGAAGTTCAAAAATAGTTCTTACGGAACATGAAAGTAGATTTGGCTACTCTGAAAACCATATTTATGAATGAAATCAACACATCGAGTAAAATCATATGATATTCTACTTCGTTCACATGGAGCAGTGGTATGTATCTCGGTTTCAATGAGGAAGACGCGAGTTTGAGACTTGCGGTGAGTAATTTAAAAACATGTAATTTAAATTAAATATTTGACCATATTTCAAACATTTATCTTCCGACGACGCAGCAGGGCATAATAAATAAGAAGAGAACGTGGTAAGCAGCAAAATAATAGATATATTTGTTTTCTATTTTGGTTTGTTGATTTCATTCAAGTTTTCTTTTTGGGCTGAATAGCATTCCCTCCAACGGTTAAACGAACCTTTTGTGAACTTTCAAGTTCTTTTTAAAAGTGAAACAGCATTCTGTTAGAAGCTTAAACATCGAATGTGAACTTGGAAGTTCGGTTAATTACTTAAAAAGTAAGCTGAATGGAATTCTCTTCATAATCTTTCGATTAGCTGATTAAGCCAAAAAAGGGCTATTATCCGAACTTTTGGTTGCTTGGGTAGGTTCCCTGTTGTAAAAAATCTCGCGTTTCTATATGTTCGCCCGACCAATCAGGCACTGGTTCGCGTTTGAAAGAAAATTGATTCATAAAAGTCCCCCTATTGTCTCCTCTTCCTCTTAGGTTTTATCGACCGAATTGCCTCAATCGAACTGAGATTATCCGAGAAGATGAAGTAATGGTCTGCGGGCATATTGGAAATGATTCCCAGGTTCCTGAAGTTTACGGAAGGCGCTTGAGTTTCATCTAAGACGCCGAAGCCAGTGGACTACACCTAATAGTCATTAAGGGGAGAGAGAGAGATGACTGTAATTGCTTTCCCATATTTTTACATGCCAGACATAGAAATCTTACAATAACTGATGGTTGTTCAAATACTTCCAACCGTTCAAGTAATATTCAAATGAGCATTCCATATGTAGGTAGTTCACTCGGCTGGTGTTGTTGATTGTGTCGTCTGGCAGAGGTCCACATTCTATACATTCTGCGATATTCTGCGATTTTTCATTTCTTTCGCATCACTTCTTGTCAATGTATGGCCCTCTCTTTCACGCTTGTCGTGACCGTGGCCTATCTTTCCTCCTAAGTCTGTCATCATGCGAGTAAAACATAACGACATATGTATTATTACGAGACACCGACCGTATACGGACAATGTGAAATAAATTTGATTAAAAGTCATATCATTGCAGAGTGGACATTCTCTCTCCGGACGACGATGATGATAGAAATTTTCTCTCGAATCAAGGCGGTTGTTTATGCTTTTCCCCTTGGAGGAACGTTTAGTTGAGCGGATGAACTTGCACGAATTGTTTGCGATCGTCGAGGCACCGCGGTTTTGATCCATTAATGATGACGTCTCTGGGAGGATTGTGCTTGAATTTGTGCGTCATAATTTGCTTTATCCAGTGTGGTTTAGCGACGCCTGTCCCACAAGAGTCACCGATCAAGCATGTGTCCAAACGACAGGTGACGGGTGCCGGAGTTCGCCCCAAGATCAAGAACGAAGTGGCAGAATTCATCGAAAGCGGACGGATGACCAACGATTACGTGTGGGTGGATGTAACAACGAAGAAATTCGTTCCAGTTCCTGGCAATGATCTAGAGTTTGGGGACTGTTCCGAGCCCAATGAGCTGATCTATTTTGATAACACGATCATTGAAAATTCCGGGCCAAGCACACTGAATGGAACGCTTGAGGTGAGGTTAACCCACGGATGCTGATTAAATGTGTCTGATCTGGAATTTTCTTTTGTAGATTTACATCGATGCACCGGTCAACATAACTTGCGTGAGAGCGATCGATCAAATAAAGGACGGCTTTGGAGCACTTCCCACGTTTAATTCGATGGGTTCTAATTGGGCCAAAATAGATGTGGCCGGTCAGTATGGAAAGGGTTTCCATTTTCACATCTACGTCTACGGAACTCGACAAAAGAAGGGTAACTCGGAGAAAGAGAAAGAACGTAAGGACAGTCAGTCAAATCTGCTGTAGTAGACTGTTATCAAGTTGACTCATGTTTTTGTAGATAGTCTAGCCGTGTCAGTTGTGTGAATAAATAGTAAATAGATTGAAAGTTCAAAGCGAAATGTGATTGTGATATCGATTTTCCATTTGAACTATCCTACTTATACAACAAATTTTATTATCAAAACGATTGATGAACAATGAGTATCCTACAAATGTAAAACGCGTGTACGAGCCCACGTGTTCGCGTAATTAAACCTAATAATATCTGATCATTCACTGATCGGCATCCTTCGCACCGGATGGAATTGGTGGCGGTGGGACATCTGGGATATCCTTATTTTTGTTGGCATTGTTCTTGATGCTGTTGGGAATATTTTGCACAGTGGTGCTATCTTCGGTTTTCGTGGCTTCGGTAGCTTCCGCATCCGCTTCGGGTTCGGTTTCAGGCGTCGCTTCTTTGCTGTCGGTTGCGCTCTGCAGATCTTCTTTGGTAGGTTCGGGAAGATCTTGTTCACGTCCGCTGCGATTGACTTGCTGAGGATCGACGGCGTTATTCAGTGGACCGTTTGGTGGAGCATTTTGAGCGAAGTAGGGATTAGGCTGGGCTAGCTGAGGGAAGTATCCGAATGGAGGAAGGACGGACTGGTATTGAGTGGGGTTGTAATTGCCGAAGGAATCGTACAAAACAGGGAAATTATAAGGGTAGCCAGGTAGGCTATAAGGCTGGGGACTTTGAATGTTTCCATTGTAGGAGGACAGCGGAATCAAACTAGGAGGGAGACCGAATTCGTTCAGCTGCAGAGGGGTCTTTTGATCAGCTGGACGAGCTTCGTAGTTTGGTCGAAGACCTTCGGGAGCTTTGGGTGCGATGCTGTTGTTTGGTTCAGGAATGAGTTCCGGTATTGGGGCTTCTCGCAGTGGAAGGTTCGTTTCCGGGAATGGTCTGGCACCGGGGAGGGTCTCGATTGGTGCATCGTGAAGTTGTGGTTCCTGCAAATGTAAAATAAAGGTAAAATAAATAAAGGTTATGGACATTTAGTGGGGAAATTAATAAACATAATTTTGGATATCACTTCTAGCGGGATTAATCAATGATCTGTAAAAGTCTAAAGGAGATGTTTTCATATCCAAAAACTTTCCCGAAGACACCACTGATCTAAACTGCAAGATTCAGCCATGCTAATGGCTGAGTTCTTCAGCTACAACCTCGCCACCATCAACATCAACAATATTACGAACACAAAGATTGACGCTCTTCGAACCTTTGTACGAACGCTGGAGCTGGATATCGTTTTCCTCCAGGAGGTGAAGAATGAGCAACTCTCTATCCCTGGCTTCAACGTTATCTGCAATGTGGACCAAGCAATGCGGGGAACGGCAATCGCGCTGAAAGACCACATACAATTCTCGCATGTGGAGAAGAGCCTGGATGGTCGTCTCATCGTTTTGAGGGTGTAAAACACGACACCCTGCAACGTATATGCACCATCGGGGATAGTGGACCTTCGGTTCAACACTCAAAACGTCATCATCGCTGGAGATTTTAACTGCGTGCTACGTCCGAGTGACTCAACGAGTTCCAACACAAGTCCGGCTTTCCAAGCGACCGTACGGCAGCTACAGCTTCACGATCTGTGGCTGAAATTATACCCACAACCCCCGCACCTACGTACATCACACAAAATGCGGCATCCAGGCTCGACCGCATGTATGTCAGCGCTGGGCTTTGCGAGCATCTGCGGAGTGCTGCCACGCACGTATGCTTACTCACGGATCACAAAGCTCTAACAGCGTGTATTTGCCTTCCCCACCTAGGCTGCAAACAAGAACGCGGTTTCTGGTCCCTCCGCCCTCACCTCTTAACCGCCGACAACTTAGAGGAATTCCAAGTGCGATGGCAGTTTTGGACCCGCCAACGGAGAAATTTCCCCAGCTGGATGACATGGTGGCTCTCATGCGCGAAGCCACAAATAAAATCTTTCTTCCGCTGGAAGTCAAGTGAAGTTTTCAGGACTTTCAACGCTGAACAACAACGTCTCTACGAGCAATTACGACTCGCATATGATGGTTTTTACCAGAATCCCACCATGCTGGTGGCCATCAACTGCGTAAAAGCACAAATTCTCACTTTGCAGCGGCAGTTTGCGCAAAACTTCATCCGCATTAACGAGACGTTTATAGCCGGCGAGAGTATATCCAATTTCCAGTTGGGTGATAGACAGCGTAAAAAAAACAACTAGGTTTTTGATATAATTCCCGTCCTACTAAGCACAACCCGCGCTTTACCTCTCATTTTTGAATGAGTTTGAACAAAATATAGAATATTTCTGTTAAAGATGACTCCTAAATTTATTCACCTTTCCATACGTACCGTTGGATTTGATAAATTCGTCTAACGAGTTTCAATTCCAATCCGCATTGAAACGCCATTAGATTTTCTTCGTCCTACGGATAAACGTAGAAAAAAGGGATTCGATAGGAGTGCTTTTTTTGTTTTGAGAACATGAACGTAAATATTCATACAATGTGCTCTAATAGGATTTATGTTGTAGCTAACTAACGCATCGGAACAAACCTATTATTGATTTGTGCACGGTAAAATCATTGATATTATTGATCTTTTTCGATCAATGAACGGAAATGGGCGATTACGACGAAGTAGAGCTCTATCCTATAACAGGACTGCAGAACGAACGAGGAGAGCAAATACAAGACTCTCTGGAGATCGAGCAACCCATGCTTCGATACTTCAGGGACCTGTATGCGGCGGAAGAGACGAGGAGGGTGGTGGAAGAAATGTTCGAAACTGAGAGAGCCGTACCCAAGAACGACGAAGCCAACGCAGCTCTAATGGCAGAGATCAGCATTGACGAGTTAAAAAACTCCATCCGAACGTGGCAAAAACGTAGGGGAAATGTGGGTAAAATGCCCAGTCGGGGCAAAACGCTCCATTGCTATGTCTGACGAAAGAAACATTTTCAAAAGGCGTTTGATGTGCCAATCTCTTCTTTTTAACAATAAAAAGACGGTTTTGATAACATAAACACTTTATATAAGATGAATCCTTGCAAAAATGAAAAACATTTTTTTCGGCCTTCTTCATACAATTTTCACGATGCCTTGCGTAAGGTTTTACGCCATTACATTGTTCAATATCTTTAAGGCTTTACATAGCAGATGATGTTAGAATTATATCAATACGTTTAAAATATTCCACAAATTTAACAGAATTTGTTTTAAAAGTAAAAAGTTTTCCAAGATGCCACTTTAATCTGGATTTAGATTGCATCCGATAGAAAACATTCTTCATAAATCATCATTCTAGCAGCACTGCGCGTAGCAATGCAACTCAAGGCAAACGTCAAATTGTAAATATTACATCCAAACTGCTGCAACCAGGTCAATCCATCGGTTGTGTAATATAACGTTGTACGATGTACATCGGTTTTGCGAACAAAATTACATCCATTGATGTAATATTGTATCTGCTTTTTGCTATTACATCATTATTTCATACATCAGCTTGAATTACATTGATCGATATAACATTTTTTTTTTGCTGTGTACTTATGAAAAACGGACCGGCGGCTTTGGACGGAGTCAGGATGGGTCTGTCGCAGGCCGCAATCATCTATAAGATTCCGAGGAAAACACTTTCACGGTACCTAAGTATCGACTCCCGCAACGAACACGGACTGAAGTTTTTGCCGCTGGGGAGCTTTTCTCCTGTCTTCAATACGGTCCAGGAACAGGAGCTGGTGCAGTTCATCATTGAAATGAACCAGTATGGCCTTGGTGTTACAAAACAAGAATTGAGGAGCGTCGCTTGTCAATTAGCGGAAAAAAAATCTAGTGAACCATCCCTTCTGTCGTGAAACGGAGCTTTGCAGGACGTGATTGGTTGAAGGGATTCCTGAAGCGACATCCGGAGTTTTCACTGAGGTATCCAGAGCCGACGTCTCTTACTCGATTGAAGGGATTCAACCGGGTCAGTGTTGATCGGTTTTATAAGCTTCTTAAAGATATATATGACATTTTCCACCTAGCCGTATTTGGAACGCAGATAAGACAGGTTATAGTAAGTAAGTAATTGATTGATAAAACTGACGATTATTACAATTATTTACATATACCTTTGTTTTCAGGTTCCTACAAGGACTCTTAAAGTTGTAGCAGAGAAGGGGGTGCGTCAAGTAGCGGGAGCGGTCTCCGGTGAGCGAAGTGTAAACACAACAGCCATAATGGCCATGTCAGCACCTGGACAGTTCCTTCCTCCCCTGTTGATTTTTCCGTGAATACGTATGAACGAGGCTTTGAAGGTTGGAGCACCTCATGAGACTATTTTTGCGTGCAACACGAGTGGTTGGAGTACAACAAAAACATGTTCAATGTGGTTTGACCATTTTTTAGCATACACACGACCAACGGCAGATGCTCCAGTGCTCCTGGACATTCAAGCCACACAAGGAATCTGGAAATGTTTGAAAAAGCAAAGAAAAACCATGTTCGGCTTCTAGCCATATCACCTCATACCTCGTATAAGCTGCAGCCTTTAGACGTGGCCTTCATGGGGCCGCTTAAGACTAATTATATCAAGGCCATCAACAAGCTTCAAAAGCAATATCCCGGAAAAGCTGTTACCATCTACAACCTCTGCCTTGATTCGTCTGTCGCGACCGCTCAAAACGGTTTTCGAGCGACTGGAATTCTTCCAATCAACCGTCATCGTTGAACTTGCTGTTGGAAATAGCGAGGCTTGTCCTGAGGCTCAAGGCATTGTTGATTCTGCGTATTCCGTAGATTTCATCAAATCGATTGAGCAAAACATAGTTTATACCAGCGGAGACAATGATCTTCAATATGATGTGTCTGATATGCTTGTTTTGGATCCAAATGTGTACTACAGTGTAGAAGAAAACGGAAACATCGTTGTCCATTCCATAGTTACTGATGATCACATTGTTGAAAACAGCCCATGTGGATTGGAAGCGATCAATCGCACAGCTGTTTCGGAAGAAGAGAAGGAATTTACTGCTGATACTAAGCAACGGCGTTGGGATTACAATAGAGTGCCAACAAAAGGAGAGTTGAAGAGGTTTGATGTGCCACCCATCGCAACTGCACCAGTAACGACAGCTCATAGCGTTAAACGAGGCAGAAAACCTAGAAAGCAACAGAGTGAAGAATTGACATCATCTCCGTACCGCAAGAAACTGTTGAAAGATAACGCATCCAAGGAAATCAAGATCATTAAAAAGAAGGATGTGAAAAGAAAAGGCCGGCAACGCAAATCTGTAGCATGTAATACGATGGATGATATGTTGTGCTCTTTCTGTGGAAATGTTTTCAGCTCGTCCGAAGATGGGGAGGGTTGGATGATGTGCATTCAATGGAAAACATGGTTTCACACTGAGTATGCAACTAACCCTGATTCAATAACATGTGACATGTGCGTTTGAAGCAGAGGCCGGTTTTCGAACTTGTTTTTTTTTGTAGGAATTTAATATTCTGAACTTTTAAAGCACCTATACTTAATTAATTTCAAACCCCAACTAAATATGAATTTCAGCTGAAATTGTCTTATTTTAATGTATTTGTCACAATTTCCATGTCCTTTCCATATAATTACATCAAACTGCCCGCAGATGTTTGTACCTCACCAAGAAATTACATGCTGTGCATTTTGCCCCTTTATTGTGGTTCGTTTTGTACACACATATGCGCCTTTTACCCCTAAAGTATCTTAAAACGAAATTTCGAAGTCTTTTTGAAATTTTATGATTTCAACCAATTAAATTGAACTTTCTTACCTCAGCAGCAGTATATAAAACTTAAAATTGTCTTACCTTTCAGACACACGTGTCGATTCTTGACACAAATTTTCTATTTACAAGGAATAAGAGCTCCTTCTTAAGGTGGTCATTTTACCCCCTCCTCCCCTAAATCACCAGGGATCGATGGTTTTCCCGTAGAGTTCTACCTACGAACTTTCGACGTCATCTATCGAGAGCTCTACTTCGTAACTAATGGGTAGTTTACATCTGTGCGGATTTACTCGCGCTAGTGTACTCGACCCCTAGAACGAATTTCAGTTGCTCCTGAAATTTCATACTGGTAGACGCTGATGTCCTGTTTACATTATACTAAGGGGCCTTTTTTGCTAGCAGCTAGCTCATTAGCGCTAGTGAAATAGCATAAGTGTAATCACACCATAATGAAGCTATGACGAATGAGCTCCCATCTGAATTCGCCGATGGCACTATTGTGTTGGTTAAAAAGCGAGATGGGGATGGGACAGCAAGAGCATACTATTAGGTAATAAATGAGTGTAAAAGGCATATATTGTTGCCTTTTAGGCTTTCAAAAGTGTATCATAAAATCTCCTCTGTTTACCAATTGAACTTTAAGGATGGATCCTCATAGTGAATAAAAACCAAATTTATGACAAGGATATCTCGAAGGATAAACGAAGTTGGAGGAAAAATTCAAGCGATGCTAACGACCAAAGGGAAGTCGATTTCAGAAAAAAATTAGTTCTTTAGAAGATCCAGCACGTCCGGCGGAACAGGTACCATCAACGACTGTGCATCTGGTGGAGAAAAATGAAGTGAGCGTGGTCTTCATATTCATAAAACATTGTCAAAACAGCCTTAAAACAGACTAGCCTTCTCCAGACCTTGCGAATAGATGAAGATCGAAATAACTTTCGTCAGTACCGACAGCAAACCATTGAAACTGTCAGTTAGCGGACACTAGTTGGTTTCCGATCCATAGCTGCGATTTTATTCGGCGAAAGGGTCATCAGTTGGAAAAAAAATCAACCGTACATTCCTGCATCGTTTGATGGTGCACTTCCAGAACCATCCGGAAGAAGGGGATCTTTTCGGGAAGGATCGAGGTTAAAGTTGTGCGAAATGCGAATTGTTGTGAACACTTTCTGAGTAACTGCTTCCAAGCCATCGGGAGAGAATTGCCTGGAAGAACGCTGAACCGCACAGCGCAACTATCGAAAGATAAACAAACTTTGACGTTTAACATTTTGTAGGCAACATTGCCGCCATAAATGCAACCATAAATCTGAACGGGTTAAGATCAAGCAAAATGGCTTAGATAAATACAATTCAGTCTACAAGTTTTCTTCATAAAAGCCATTTCAAAACCTTATGAATTTGTTAAGGATTTCTTTAAAGCAAAATAACTTTTTCACAAATGGCTCATGAAAATCAACTTTTATGCCTCCGCCATATTACAATTATTTTGTTTTTTTTTTACAATATTCGATTTTCAATCTATATTTCCTTGGATATAACTTTATTTTAGTTAATTCAGCAATGAGAAGAATGCAAAAATCATGAGAAACAAAAATCTTGGGTAAGCTTAATGATCGATATGAAGAATATTTTTTTTTATCTTAATGTAAAATAATTAGTAAAATCGATGCTTTCCGTGGCGGGCTCAAGTTTTTCGATGTTTTCACGTACATTTCACTTCAAATTTTATATGGAACCTAAAACTAGGCCACTTCATGAGAACTATTTTATAGTTTTGGAAATTCGGCAGGATTTTTATACGATCAGGTTTTATTTTAATTATTTTGATAAGATCTGATGGTATTTATGAATCCTTTTTTATCTTGATTGTTGTTTTTCTAGTGAACTTAGCAAGCAGCTAGGGTAAATGACTCGGATAATGGTTTTAATTGTTGCCAAATAGCTTTGATTGTAGCTTAAATACGGGTTTGAAATGGATCTCAATGCGTTTATCGTACAACCATTTTGCAGTAAATCAATCTTGAAGAGCTTCGAAAATATACCCTACAGAACCTTCTCCAGGGTGGGCCAACTAGACAGATTCTAGCATCAATGAGGTTTTGGTGGATGCATCAACGGCAAAGCAGTCTTGACCAGGGTTTTATGAATGTTGTTTTATAGTAGCTTTGTAGTATTTCATAAAACTTAAAATGTTACTTGGGAATACAACATTGCTACACTGAAACAAATCGACATGTACCGTTTACTGGATCCATCTTATAACATAGCAATGTCAGCAGATTTATTCATTCTATGTGATGATTGATAGATTCCATTGTATTATCACTTTAAAACTATGACTGCGATATGGAATGACTTCTATCGTAATTTCACATACTTTGTACTTGATAATACTTTGCTTCGAACGTGGTTAGCGATAGGTAAAAAGTATATGAATATTGTCTGATTATATTTCATGGTGAAAAATTGTTGATATGTCATGTTGATATATGTGGGAACAGACATCTAGAAAGTAATGGAAAATCATATAAGTTTGCATTATTAGATAATTCAGTACAATATACCTGTTTTCATGATGAATATTGCTCACTAAAAGATATATCTTATAAGATAATCATGTATATTTTATTATTTTATTGAAGTTGCTTTTAACGATTTTTGACGTTTGTTGATATGTCGCGTGTAAACAGACATGTAGAAACTATTGGACTGTCATTTAACTCTGCAGTATAGGAAAACATGTATATCTCATATCTCATTGGAATAGCTTCCTTTGATTTTTGAGGTTTAAAGATTGTAAACAGATTTATCCCAATCATTATATAGTCATATAGATTTGCATTTTAAGAAATCCAACAGCAAACATTTGTTTTGGCATGTTTTTCTGGGATGAATATCGCTCAAAATAAAATACATCTTACATGATTGCTCTTCATAAATTATTGAAACAATTTTCAACGATGTTATCGTACACTCATTAAAATGATTAGTTGATATTGTAAATATTGCTAACAACAATGATACTGTATTGAATAATCTTTGTTTGTTATTGTTTCATAAGATAAGGGGTTCCGGAAAAGAATGTATTGAGATTGAAAAAAAAATGATTCTACTGCAATATTTACTTTGCTGTGATTCTAATTGTAAGCCTTCTACACAGCTAATTCAGATTCCAGCCCTAGTACTCGAACTTCATGAACCAGTTCCATCAACTCATATAATTTAGTCGTTGTTTTATTGCACACAGGCGCATTAAGAAAGATTTGAACAAACGACACCACCGAAACGGAACATAAACTTGTCAGTGCTATTTGTCTTCACTCTAGCAAAACGAGCATAAAGTTGCACTACATTCCATGTCGGGAGAGCTGTTCTTACTTCATGCTAATTGAACGAGCTCAATCTTGAAGTCAGCCGTGGCCCAGTGGAATCGAGCGCAGAAACCGAAAGCATCACACCTCAACATTTCTTGATCGAATCCCAAATCAGCTACAATAAAAAAAGACACAACTGTGAAAGCTCCCACTGCCTGTTGTTTATTTTTCGATTTATTTTTAGAAATCGATTAAATATATGTGTCAAAAGAAGAAGTAAATTTCATGTGATTTTCACATAAACTTTACTTCGATTGATTTATGACACATATATTATATTGGGGTGAAACGTAAAGCTTATGCTTATGGGTTTCAAATCCATTTCAGTTAATTATTATAATTTGACTGATTTTCATTTATCATATGACGATCACATAAAAGTTACCAAATTATCAGCATTGTAAATGTATCAGATATTCATATAGAATTTACCTGACACATTTTCAATCATATCATTTTCAATGGATTATCTTATAGCGCAAATTTATTAGATTTCCACATAACAGGAATATGTCAAATTGGTTCAGTGTAGTGTAGCCGTGTAAAATCGATTTGTTTAATATTTTCAACCACGAAATCAGCTGTCAAAGTGTTCGACTTGACAGCGGTTTGTTTTTTTTTAATTTTCAACCAGTAAAACGCTTGTATTAGTGAAACTGCTCACTAATACTAACGGTGGTAGAGAACTCTATTGCGCAGCTAATGGCGAGGAAGCTGAAGGGGAAGACGATCTCGTTCGATCTTGAACACGCATTCGATCGGGTCTCTCATGAGTTCCTGCATCGGACCCTGCTCTCTCTGGGCTTCGACGAGGGTGCGTCTGCTGGCTCTCTCGAGTTGCTGCTGCCTTTTCATCACGGCTGCTATTGAATGGGTGCCTCTCAGATCCGTTCCGTATAGAACGGTCCGTACCGAGACGGCTAATACATAGGTGTAACAGTCGGAAGAAGTGTTAGTTTGTTTACTTAAATGAACCATGCCCATTTTCTTATGGCATGTTTGCTATAAGAAATGCGCCTCGTGTTTATTAGCGAATTTCACATCAAAGATTGATTAATTGAGTAGAAAATCAGTTTGGCACGGCATTTGTGACCAGCATACACCTTCCGGTAGTATGAAACAGGTCAAAAACTGTTCAAATCCGCAGATAAAAAATTTTGTTTTGGATTTCTGTATAGCAAAATAGTGAACTTTTCGTGAAAATTAACGGCAAAGAACTCACCAACACTGGGAGACTGTGAGTTCCTGCCCACCTGTCATTTTCCATCGTGGGTCCGTACCCAGGCGAGAAAGAGAGGTGCCACAGTCGGAAGAAGTGTGAGTTTGTTTACTCAAATGAACCATGCCCATTTTGTTATGGCAAGTTTGCTATAAGAAATGCTCCTCGTGTTTATTAGCGAAATTCACATCAAAGATTTATTAATTGCGTAGGAAATCAGTTTAACACGGCATTTGTGACCAGTATACACCTTCCGGTCGTATGAAACAGGTCAAAAACTGACCAAATCCGCAGATAAAAATTTTTGTTTTGAATTTCTGTATGGCAAAATAGTGAACTTTTCGTGAACATTAACGGCAAAGAACTCACCAACACTGGGAGACCGTGAGTTCCTGCCCACCTGTCATTTTCCATCTCGGGTCCGTACGTCAGGGACGAGATGGAAAATGACAGGTGGGCAGGAACTCACGGTCTCCCAGTGTTGGTGAGTTCTTTGCCGTTAATGTTCACGAAAAGTTCACTATTTTGCCATACAGAAATTCAAAACAAAAATTTTTATCTGCGGATTTGGTCAGTTTTTGACCTGTTTCATACGACCGGAAGGTGTATACTGGTCACAAATGCCGTGTTAAACTGATTTCCTACGCAATTAATAAATCTATGATGTGAATTTCGCTAATAAACACGAGGAGCATTTCTTATAGCAAACTTGCCATAACAAAATGGGCATGGTTCATTTGAGTAAACAAACTCACACTTCTTCCGACTGTGGCACCTCTCTTTCTCGCCTGGCGTCAGGGAGACCCGATGTCGATGCTACTGTTCGTGCTCTGTCTTCATCCTCTTCTCACACGGGTGTCTGCGCTGGTGATCTTTACGTATGCTGATGAAATCACACTAATTGCCACCTCAAAACACACGATAGACCGTATTTATCGGCTGTTTGGTAGTTTCAGGATCGTATCTGGGACAAAGCTAAATCGGCTGAAAACAGTTGCGATCGATGTCGGTTTCATCAATGGAGATCCACTGACGATACCAGGGCTGCAGACAAAGGAGAATGTCAAGGTACTGGGCGTTATTTTCACCAACTGATGATAAAACTAAACTGGGACGCTTTAGTATCCAGGATCTCGCAACTCATATGGTTACATAACATGCGCTCCCTTTCCCTGCAGCAGAAAGTGCTACTGCTGAACATCTTCATCACAGCGAAGGTGTGGTACCTCTCGTCTGTTATTCCACCGCAATGTGCTCACACGGCGAAGCTGACATCAACCATGGGGACTTTCCTTTTTCGTGGGCTACCCGCACGAGTCCACCAAAAGCAGCAGTTGGTGCGCAGCAGAGAGCAGGGTGGATTAAAACTGCAACTGCTTGCGATCGAATGCAAAGCGCTTCTAGTCAATCGTCACCTGCAGGAGATCGTTTCCCTTCCCTACTAAAGGGTGATACGGTCAAAATTTGGTCAAGGGAAAACGCGTGTAAATCGGTGGAATCGATCAAATTAAATTTCTTTTTCAAGTTCAATTAGTATAAAATTCAGGAAAATATTCAGTTAGGCTTCCGCTTTTCCAAATCCGAATTGCCGGGCCTTACGCTTGACCCCTGCCATCAGATTTTGTACAGCCACCTTGTCCACCTTCTTCGCCGCAGAAAGCCAGTTTGCCTTGAACTGCTGCTCGCCCTTAGCAGTTTTTTGGTCTTCTTTAGGTTCCGCTTGACAATAGCCCAGTATTTCTCAATTGGGCGGAGCTCTGGCGTGTTGGGAGGGTTCTTGTCCTTGGGAACCACCTGCACGTTGTTGGCGGCGTACCACTCCATGGCCTTTTTACCGTAATGGCAAGATGCCAAATCCGGCCAAAACAGTACGGAACAACCGTGTTTCTTCAGGAAAGGCAGCAGACGTTTATTCAAACACTCTTTCACGTAAATTTCTTGGTTGACAGTCCCGGAAGCTATGAAAATGCTGCTTTTCAAGCCACAGGTACAGATGGCTTGCCAAACCAGATATTTCTTTGCGAACTTTGACAGTTTCATGTGCTTGAAAACATCTGCTACCTTTCCCCTTCCTTTTGCCGTATAAAACTCCTGTCCCGGAAGCTGCTTGTAGTCGGCTTTGACGTAGGTTTCGTCGTCCATTACCACGCAGTCAAACTTCGTCAGCATCGTCGTGTACAGCCTCCGGGATCGTGCTTTGGCCGTCGTATTTTGTTTATCATCGTGATTTGGAGTCACTACCTTCTTGTAAGTCGATAGTCCGGCTCGTTTTTTGGCTCGATGCACGGTTGTAGACGATACACCCAGCTTATTTGCGGCATCTCGGAGAGAGAGGTTAGGGTTTCGCTTGAAACTACCGGCAACTCTCTTTGTCGTCTCAGCGGCTTCCGGTTTTCGATTTCCCCCCGATCCAGACTTCCTGGCTGTCGACAAACGTTCCCCAAACACTTTAATTACATTTGTAACGGTTGATTTGGCAACTTTTAGCGATTTTGCCAACTTTGCGTGCGAGTAGCTCCGATTTTCGCGATGCGCGAGCAAAATTTTGATACGCTGCTCTTCTTGCTTGGACGGCATTTTGACAACTGAAGAGTGAATTCCAAAATCAAAATAGGAGCAACATTCTACACACACACACCTTCAAAATGAGGGGTGTTCAGGTTTTTTAAATGCAAAATTGAAAGAAATACGTCAAGTTGATATTGAACAAATTTTGAACGTATCACCCTTTATCAGTCTCTTCTCGCCCAAAATATTCCTCCTCTCACCGATCTTCCTTGCCTAAAACTTCTCTCACAGCAAATTCCTTTATTTCCACACCACATCCAACAAAACCCCTCCAGTGAACAAATCCATCGTTTCTACTTGGAACAAACTGAGCTACCCAGAGTGGAACGAAACCATACAGGCATCCATTGGAAAAAGATCTGGATGGAACATATCAGGCGTAACATTTGATAACGGCACAAAATCTTTTGTAAACAAACTTTTTAAGGCCCTTTAAACGCGAACCGAAGTACGCTCACGCAAACCAACAACATCATCGGATAGGGGCAACTCTTACCTTTCCGAAAGTGGAATTGGTTTGCGTGAGCGTACTTTGGTTCACGTGTAAAGGGCCTTAGAAAGTTTGTTTACAAATGCTTTTGTGCCGTTATCAAATGTTATGCCTGATATCATCGAGAAGGCTATCGTCGAGCCAGCATACTGATCTCTACTTGCTAGTGAACGAGAAGACGGAGCACCGTAGACTGATGAACGTCATCGGCCGTGCAAGGACCCAAACTGTCAACACTGTGCGGTAGGAATAGAGACTTTGCAACATACGTTTTGCGAGTACCCTCGAGTTGCTGCAGCTTGGGCAAACATCCAGCGAAAATTGACGACGACGCTCGGCGGCTGGCAGAGGCTGAGCTTCGACGATCTTGTACGGCCAATCTTGGGTAACATCCCTAATAACAATGTTATGGTTAATTTGCTTAACGACGTGTTCGAGGTATCATCCAAACCATTTGTGGAATAGTTCAATCATTAGGGTTATCGTTCGTTTATGGTAATTTTTTATTAGGGATGACAACAGCGATAAGAAATTATATTTTAAAAAGGTTCATTAAGTACATCAACTTTGTTAATGTGAATATTAATATTTTTTAATATCTTGAATAGGTGAAATGGATATAATGTCGGCCTAAATTCCCCTACCTAATTTGGGCCCATACATAAATTCAGCAATCGACTAAAATTTTAATAGCAACCAAAAATATCAATTCGTACCGTCTCAATGACGCGTTCATCTAGATAGATCTAGACAAATAGCAGATTTTTAGCGATGTTCCAATCTTAGATCCATAGGCCAGCCATTTCCTCTATGTTATTTATTGCAAAAAAAAATATTTTGTAGATTCCACAGTTTTGCCCAAATTCGAATAATCCTTCTCGGATATTTTATTTGTAATTCCAAGTCATCAAAATGCTAATATCAAAACATATTTTGATATGTTCAGCCAAGGTGTCCTACCCCGTCCCGTGTCATTTACCCCCTGTATTTATTTGTTTGTATATTGAAAAATTCAACTGACAATTGTTATCTAAATGAATAAAACTTAAACTAAATAGTTACGGTCAACGATACGGAAAAGGCCAAGTAACCCATGACGAAACACGCCAGCTGATACATTGGAGTCGAACATAGGGGAAATGGCTCTAATGTTGGCCTATGGATCTAAGATTAGGCTCATCGCTAAAAATCTGCTATTTATCAATTGTTTCTAGATGAACGCGTCATTGGGACGGTACTTATGGATATTTTTGCTATTGAAAATTTAGTCGATTACTGAATTTATGTATGGGCCAAAATTAGGGACACTTAGGCCAACATTACATACATTTCCCCTATAAAACAAGTTGTTGAATTGCCGGTTGATTGCTCGAATTGGCTCGTGTTGTATATAATTTCGGCGCCGTGGTTCTACTACTCATGATGAAATAAATATATTGAAATGTTTAAACAGTGTTTCAATCGCAAAATAGGCACTCAACAAATCGTTTAAGGGTGGTTTTTTTTTGCACCACCCCTAGATAGTTGTTTGTCACAATCCACAATGACTCACCGGATTCCTTTGCGCATAGTACGCATTGTTTCTGGCCTGCACCTGCTGAGCAACGCTCGCTCCGGCGGATCCAGCTGACTGCGGCTGGTAGAATCCAGGGTACGAGTTGAATGCATTGTACAGCCCGAACGGTCCGAACGCACCGAATGGATAGGGTAGGCCTGCATCATGTAGCACCGGTTGCACCACGGGATAGGCTCGGCTCGGGGTCAAATTCTCGTCAGTCGTTATGACTGCATTGTAGACCTTCGGCGTCCTCAGTAGACCACCAAGGGCCGGGCTGGCACAGAACGTTGACACCACCAGCAGTGGTACGAGCACCGTGACCTGGTCAGAGTAGAAATAAAAACAGTGAAGGTAAATAAGTGATAAATCACCCAGGTTGTGATTGGAATAGCAGCGAATGGAAAACCGGCTTTAAAATCTCAAAACTGATCGATCAACATTGTTGAGCGATGTTTAATTACACTGATTGTCGGTAACAAGCTGGTTAAGTTTGGCTTTAGCAGGGTGATCGACGAGAACTGCGTTATTAGAAGAGAGCAGGATTTTGTGATTCTAAGAGTTTGGCACGAGGCAGTCGTCGTTTGGTCCATGACTTATCGGTACCTAAATCGTAATTTACCAGCAAAGTACATTCGATCAAGGACTGCAGGTTTCGATAGATCTGCAAACGGCGTGTTTCAGAGCTGGAACTGAATAGCATTGATCAGGCAATAAACTAGCGTTATCGATTAATGAATGGCCACGTGAGGTGATTGTTGGTAGAATATCGTGATATACTGTTGGAATCCATATTCTGGTTTTAATTACTTTTCTCATAATGATCATTGTTTTATAGCTGGGATTAGTTTTGTTTTCGTTTCATGGACTGTTATTTACATTGCCACAAAAAACATTAATTAGTGCCAATTAAGATTGAAGGTAAGATTGGTAGTAGTTGCTTTGTTATTGCAATGTTGAATATCCTTCAGTAAACAATGCCTTTGTTTCGAAGTGTTGTATATTTTCAGGGCTGATTGGTCTCCCTAAGAATTAATTTCTCATTGCTTAGAGATTTAATCTTATTCAAATACTCTTTTGCTGAAGTGGATAGATTTCGTGTGTTCGAGTTTCGATTTAATTAATTTTAACCAATCAAACTCTTTAGTTTAGAGTAAATAAAAAACATTTTAGACATTTGTGAACTATTACATGGGTGTAGGACACACCTCAAACTATTGCTGCGCTAACTCGAACTTTTGCCTCACTATAGGCTATTCCAGCATCCTTGATGGCATATCAAAAGTCTGATACTCCTTTTAATCCTACTGAAGAGTAAAGTTAACAGAGTTGGGAGAAGATGGTATACCAATATCAACAAGAAGCTTTAGTGCGATACTTTATTAGCTAGAGAAAGTTCTAAAGAGGATAGATTGCTGTACCGTCGTTAGAGTACGGATGTGTGAAAATTGAACAGAAGTTGAAATTGAGTGAAGGCCATTAATGCGACAATACTTATCAAGTGTGCACTCGTTTGCCTAGCTCTGGTGAGGGGACTATTGAAATCCACAAGCAAAGAGTGCGCGTTTGACTAGCTCTTATACTGTCTTGTGGCTGCGAAATAGTTCTAGCGACGTTTATCATTACCTAAAGCCCCACGTTACCCCCATGGTATGCTATAATGCAACTCTTCTTTACCCAACTATTGTTTGCTTCTCTCACCATGATCAACGCAGTCATCTAATAGAGGAACAGTACACCACCCTACTCTACCCTTGCGTAGTCATATTAACAAATAAAACGATTTACAAATCTTGAATGTGGATGGGTTTGAGATTAGCCTCACGATGTTTTGCTCAGTAAGCAAAAACGGTCGCTCTAAGGCCACCGAGCCCTTCATATCCGAATACGACGATAAGTTTCGCAAAATACACGATAACCAAGCGATTTTACCATAAATCTCTTTAATATTAATGTTCCTGGGACCGCGTTTTTCTGCTCGGTAAACAAGCCGCTGCAAGCAACGATCTTTCAAATCCGAAAATTAAATGCTACGAAAAAGCACTTAGGCCTTCATTAAGGTCCACTTTCACGCGACGTTATTTTCGATATGATGTACACAATATAAAAAATCATAACTACCCGAGACTAGCTACTACTAACAAGGCACAAAAAAAGGTCCAAAATGCGTTCCATTGCTGAGGGAAGGTCCATTAATTATGTCACGCAAATTTGACCCATTTTGTTACCGGTCAATCACCGAGAACAATGGCTTTGAAGCTGATTGGCTTTGTACAGCTTTTGCCATAAATATAATTAAATTTATAGGAGGCTAGTTTATTAAATTTACTTGCTATAGGAAGGCTCACTCATACGTAAATATCTGTGTTTTGCATTATATACATTTTTTATTTACTATATCTTAAAACTAAATTTGTTAATATATGTTTAATCTAAAATTTATTACCTATATAAATAGTCACCCAGCCCCATACTTAATATATGTAAAGCGTCGCATGCAGCTATACGATGTTTAAAAGAAATAAAAAAAAATACCTTTGAACCAATATAAATCGCGCTTGCGTCATTTGTTCAATGATTATAATATAAATGAGAAAAAAGACGGCAAAGTTCCGCACTAAAATAATATAACAAAAAAAAACTAACTGATGGAGCAAAATGGGTATGTTTTCCCATTTCCGGAAGACAACCGGCGAAAGAGAGGAGAAAGAGAAGTGAGAAAGAGTTGGAAAAAGAGTGGATGAAGAAGAAGGAAGGTTGGAGATGACTGATGAGGGAGAATGTACGGGACCATCACGGAAGTCAGACGTGTAAGAAGTTCGTCGCGGCAACTTATTGAAGTTTTTTATATAGTTGGAGCCATCTTTAATAGAGGTGATACAGTGATACCGTACTTGCCCGCGGTTATAATTACGGATTCTAAGCCGAAATACTACGGATCGTAGATAGTGCGTTCACGTAAAAAGTTCGCGAGTGAGTGTTCGGAGATACCTGGTTTCTATCACGGACCAGTCATATTCCGTGGGTATCGTTAGAAGCGGTTTCCGATCCAAGCTCCAGGATTAGGGAGATCCCGTTAAGTTTTGCCGAGGGAATTTCGAAGGAACGGCGTACTACTGGATCAGGCAAAAAAAAAAAAGAAAAACCGTAGCCAGCAGAAGGATCCACTGGAAGGAGCTGCCTCGAAACGCCGCTGCCAAACCACGTGGGTCGTGAAAATTGGTAGGAAGCCCCGTTGGACATCAACCAGAACCACGAGGGAATTCCGAAGGAACGGCGTATTGCTGGATCAGAAAAAAAAACCGTAGCTCGTAGAAGAATTACTGCATGAAAGTAGCTGCCTCGAGACGCCACTGTCAAACCACGTGGGTCGTGGAAATTGGAACCGGTGTACATCGAGGAACCGCCAAGAATCAACCCTCAAGGAACCCAAGAAGGAACCCCAACCACCGGACAATATACCCATCCCAGGTGCAGGTAGTCACCGAGCCCCCAAGTTATTTCGGTCGGCTACACACGGCTGCGGAGCGGAGAAGCGGACGTTATGGAGGTATCAGCCTGGTAAGGTCCGGAGGGTTCGCCCCCGCTTTCCAGTGTTTGGTACTGATGTGCCTCTCCCCCTTCCGTGAGCATCTTCAGCAAAGGTATGTCGACAATGCAACTCTCTCTCTCTCTCCACCGCATGGGCCCCAACCGGAGCTGAACGGCCGCAACGTTTCCCTTTTCCTCTATCCCCTCCCATAACCCCACCCCCCCCCCCCCTCCTACCATCCCATGTGTCTATGAATAAAAAAAAAGTCAAATGAACTTGTGTGCGTCTTATAATTTCTAAAACTCGAGCCTTAGGTGCATGTCAAGTCTGTTGAAAATCAAGCGAGCATGATCCGATTTCCAGTTTGTCGTAAACTGTACAGATCGTGATCTGTACAAACTACGACCAACGATTAGTCCTCTTCCACCTTGAAAATACGTTGTTGCGTAGGCAACTCACAAATAACAAATACATTGTTAGACTGAGTCAAGCTCAGAGAAGTGAGTTTCGCTCATTATATCCACAAATCGCAACATGTGCTTTTTTCACGAGACGAGAGTGAGTGTCTCTCTGTGAGTAGCATTCTTTGGCAGTTTGGGGTTACAGAGCAATAGCGAATTTGTTTATTCCCAGGTTGGTACCAGTTCTAACCTAGTGCAAACCCGAACTTTTTTCAGCGAGAAAGTTGACCCGTGTCAGGTTATAAAAACAAACGATCAAACTGACGTTTGCTAGAGAACAAGCCGACCCTAACTTGATACCCAATCCAGGTTGGAACGGTATAATAAACAAATTCACTATAAGCAAGCATCAGCAGATAGGTGCTGACCATCGGTAGGGGAGAACAGTCTATTATGCACCCCCGGGGTAAAATGGCGCCGTGCGGGTTTTCGTTGCTTTCCCATTACTAATTCTGTAAATATCATGTGCCAGAATGTTAGTTTAAGCACTGAACTAGCAATGCTGATGGTTAAATTGACGAATTGACAATCGGAAAGCTATGAAAAACAGTGCAGGGCCATTTTACCCCAGGGGTGCGTTTTGAACCATCCTACCCTAACTTTTAACACGAAAGCTGAAACGGGGCGATGTACGGTTTCTATAGGTGAGGAGGATGCAAACAAGTCGACTCTTTCAATCTCTCGGTTTCTAATGCGCTACGTCACGTCTGTTGCTGTATTAGAACGCGATGAGAATGAAAGACTAGCTTCCTTGCACCTCCCTGTAAATAGCGCACATTTGGCTCAGTAGTTCATCGGATAGTTCTGTCAACACGGTGAACTTTTCCTTTCTTTTTTACTCCACCGAAAGGACCAATAATGCCGCCAACGCAAATACATGCATCTTTTCTAATTCACAGACTGAAAAAAAGCAAAAAAAATCACGATCATTACGGCAATGATCATGATCTGATCACGGTTGTTCATCAGTTGTACATAATCCGAACAACTTCTTGTACTCAGCTGTACGCATTGAGATCTTTTGTTTGTAGCGTGCACTCACAACAAGCCTTGCGTAGTATAAGTAATGTATCGTGAGTGCACACAGCAATGATGTTGTTATCGTCTTGCTCTCTGGAGATCTTGGTAACTCACTTTTCGAAATGCTCTCTGCGTATTTGTGTTTAGAGTCAGAGTTCATCGTTAGCTTATGATGATGCCAAAAAATCTTGTAGCAGGTGTGTGCGTATTCATTGATCGCTAGATGCGATTTTTTGACATCACTTTTGAACTTCAAAGTGATTGTTGGTCTGGTGATAGGTCCACTTTGTCCCCCGACGAGTCTGCTTGGAGTACGTGGACAATCGGCCCGAGATAAGAGTAGTGCTGAGCTAGCTAAAACTTACAATTTTCAAAACGCCCCCCCCCCCCCAAATTTGTCACATTTTTTGTATGGACCTTCCCTTACTGAAAACTCCTCTTCCCCTTCAGTTCAGGACTCGGTGAAAAATCCTATTCCAGTAACTCAATACGAAAATATGATCTACAGTTTGCTGCGCACTGTCTTCTCAAAGCATGTGTATCCTTTCCGAGAAACTTATCAATCTCACGAGATTTGTAGCGCTGTTTGAGCTCCTCCGGGCTAAACTGCAGCCGTAGTATAAAAAATATACCCACAACAGGACCGTGAACATGAAAGCTTCGATAAAACGCCATCACTGAGTGAGTGGTCTGATAAGTGTCACCACGAAGAGTCACTCCACCCATAGGGGGGCGACACATCTAAATCTCAATTCTAGATGCTCAACAAATCTCACACTAGTGAATCAATCTTCGATAAATCTTCTTTCATTTCTCGCATCTACTTGCATCGTGCATAATATTTTTGCAGGAAATCTTCAGAATCGTCATCAATCTTCTTTCTATCTACTCAGCGTGCGCGCAGCAAAGCACAGCAAAACACAATTTTCCCTGCATCGTAGATAGAGTCCCCTCCCCCCTCGCTCCACGCGGTGGTCAAGTGTGCTGTGCGCGCTGCATGCCGACGTCAACAGTAACACAACGCATGGGGTTGAATTCTTGTTTTATGCAACCGTAATTAACGACCCAACATGATGTTTTTAGAACAAAATTGCAACAAAACTAAACAATATAGAAAGTTGGTGTCAAAGAAAAAGTTGTAGAACGCTTTAAGAGACATCCGTTAGTATCACAAAACAATGCACTTTATTACGTATGTTTTTAAAAAATAAGGGAAAACACCAATTTTAAACATGTTTATCTCTTAACTATTACTAAATGCAGCTTACTTGAAATAGAAAGGGCGCTATTAAGTAGAAATTTGTCCAAACTATCCAATGGAATTGATAAGTTTGTGCTAAGTAGCATATTTTTCGTATAAGAAGCAATTTATGGCAAGCATAGACCAAAACAGACAAAGTGCAATAACTCAGTAATCCTTGAGATTTGATCATATGCGTAGAACTTTTTTTTTCATCAAATATGATCTTCTATCAACCCTCAACATATTTGCACCCTGTATAACATGTAGTTTTATTTGCTGTGAGTCGCTTCAGAGGAAATTTGAACACCCCTAAATACACAAATGTTTAGTAGGTTTCCACTAAATGAGATGGGAACTGGGTTTTAAACGACCACGCTACAATGGCTAAAATAGGTAAATTCAGATCCAAATCTACAACCACCTTTTTCGAAGTGTATTTTAAGGTGTCCAAAACATCCTGTACTGATCAGGAGATTTTAAAGGTGAAGAAATGTTAATAAAAACACATGAACCGCTCGGTTCTGACTGTAATAGTTATTTCCGCTTGCCACGCATAAGCTTGTTCGGGGTAAAACATCAAAATCCAATAAATTATATCCATTAGTTTTTTTTTTTAATTTGACGGCTTTATCGAACATTATAAGCATTTCCCGTAATTATTTCTTTTAAATAAGCGATTGAAATCAATTGATGTTTTGGGGGTAAAATAACCAGTTCACGAAGGGGGTAAATCTAACAGTACAGTACACATTTTCATTTCACCTCCAGCACTGGTTCTAAAGTCTGAAACGCGCAAAAATTGGTCAACTTCAAATTGGTGTATTTCTGTTCAAAATGCATAAAAAAACCTTAAGTGCTGCATTTGGTAGTTGAGTGTATATACAATGGTTGCTATGATGAGTTTTCACCATTTGCTCTCCAGTTTTCAAAATGACGTCTAAGCAAGAGGAGCAGCGTGTCAAAATTTTGCTCGCGCAGCAAGAGAATCGGACGTTCTCACACGCCACATTGGCAAAATTGCTGGATGTGGCCAAATCGACCGTGCCAAACGTTTTAAAAGTGTTCGGGAAGCGTTTGTGGACCACCAGGAAGCCTGGAAGCGGCGGCAATCGTAATTCGGACGTGGCAGCGACAACGAATAAGGTGGCGGTGAAATATAAGCGGAATCCTAACCTCTCCATCCGGGACGTCGCTGGCAAGCTCAATGTCTCCCATACTACTGTGTAGCGGGCCAAGAAACGAGCCGGGTTGTCGACGAAGGTGAAGGTGGTGAACCAAGGTTACAAACAAAACACGTCGGCAATGCAGCGGTGCTGTATACGAATCTGCTCACAAAGTTCGACTGTGTCGTCATGTACGACGAAACTTATGTGAAGGCGGATTTCAAGCAGCTTCCGGGACAGGAGTTATATATAACATCAGGAAAAGGGAAGGTGGCTGAAATTTTCAAAAACATCAAACTATCGAAGTTGCCGAAAAAATATCTCGTCTGGCAGGCCATATGCGTGTGGTCTAAAAAGCGGCATTTTTACTACGGGAACCATCAATAAAGGGATCTACGTTCAGGAGTGCCTGGAAAAGCGGCTGCTACCATTTCTAAAGCAACATAATAGACCTGTGCTGTTTTGGCCAGACTTGACGAGTTGCCACTATGGGAAAAAAGCAATCGAGTGGTACGATGCGAACGACGTGGTTGTGGTACTCAAAGACCACAACCCTCCCAACAGCCCAGAACTCCTCCCTATCGAACGGTATTGGGTGTTGGTCAAACGGAATCCCAAAAAAACTAATAAATCCATGGAAAACTAGCAGCAGTTTAAATCTAATTGGCGTTCGACGGCGAATAAGGTCGATGAGACCACTGTGCAAAATTTAATGGAAGGGGTTAAGCGGAAGCTACGGCAGTTCGGATTTGGCAAACCAAAAGAATAACCGAACACTTTTGACGTAGGACTACGTCCACAGTATAGAGGTCACATTAGAAAAATCAAAATTCAGACATGTAACGAAAAATCCCAAACTCGGACGTAACGATAGAGCACAAATCGAACACACGACACATTGCGCTTACTCAAATGAGCGAGCTCACCGCTCGGCTGACTGCTCCCCATTTCACCAATGAATGGAACGGAGCAGAAAAGCAGCGGGAATAAACACGCTTGCCAAATCGTTTTCTTCGTCATTTTCTTTCGAGCAACGGACGGTTAAGAGTGGAACAGCACGCATCGCACCAATTCGAAGACGACGACGAATGCACCCACATCGACCAGAGGAAAGGTTTCCCGGAATAGGCAGCACGACTGGGCCACCGTCATCCGGTGGCATCGACTTGCACTGGTGTGAAAGAGTCAAGTAGCGCTAGTTGTCACAACAACCCAATGCAATGCTTGTCGGCGCAAGTCTTGGCCTGGTGTGAATGCTGCCTTATACTTGCAACTAGGAACGCTCTGATGAAAAATACTCCAAAAGGGAGAGGCCTAATTAGTTATTCTGCAAGCATAAAACATACTGTAATTCGGTGAACGTGATCAGTTGCAATTCCGTTAGCTGTGTGGGGACAGTCGTTACAACTAATTTGAAAGACCCAGAAAGTGGACGCGAACACCGGAATGAGAAGCATTACCAACGGCATCCTTCGAACATTACACAGCTGAGACCATTGTAGTCGGTCATCTGCGTAATGCTGCTGCTAGGAAAGCCAACTGAGCACGCTTTCTCTGGAGATACCCAAATACACCAGTTAGGCCGACAACATAGTAGAAGCGATTCGAAGCGATTCGATGCGATAGCAATTGGCAAAGCGAAATGCAGCGGCAAGCGAAGCAACCTATGACATAGTGAAAGCGTTTTTGAAAACATTACAGTCGCGCGCGCAGTGCAAAATATTTGTTCAAATTTTCGGTGTCCATTTTTCCTCACTAGAATCAGTCCACTTGCGTTCGAAGGCGTCAAAACACAACACGAACAGCTCTGTCGCTTTGCTGAACGCTTTACACCTCTTCGCATCGCTTTCACTATGGCTGGTTTGGGCGATTCCCATAGAACGCTCATAGAGGGTGCTTTCACGCAAGCGCTCCGCTTATTGCCAACGAATCGAATCGCTTCGAATCGCTTCTACTATGTTGTCGGCCTTAGTTCGCTTAAAAATCGATCCAAAATGGCAGTTTCATTTGCGACGGAGATGATCACCATGATGGTAGGACCCTGAAGGACGAGGACATCGGAGGCTCTGTGAGTAGCTTCACCATCTTTCGGAAGTTTAACTGCAGTCGATCCGTTAGGCTAACTAAAGGGTGTCCACGATGAAATTGCTATACACAAAATTGATTCGCAAAATTCGAGTTTTCATCCGATTGCCATCAAATTTTCAGGGATTGAGAAATAACTATTAAACTTCATTTTACCATTTTACTCGTATTTTATTTACAGTCCATACGCAAATGCCCGCACCTTGGCCTTAACCCCGGCCATAAGATTCTGCACAACCTGTGAATCAACCGTTTTTTGCATGTAAACCCATACTTTCTTCAGTTCCTCGACTGTCTTCACTACCTTAGGTCGCTTAAGAAGGTACTGCTTCATAATCGCCCAGTACTTCTCGATGGGGCGGAGCTCCGGAGTGTTGGGAGGGTTGAACATTTTCAGCACGAAATTGACCTTATTGTCCGCATACCACTTCAGCACGTCCTTGGAGTAGTGGCATGAGGCCAAATCCGGCCAGAAGATTGTTGGGACGTTGTGGGCCTTCAGGAGAGGAAGCAGCCGCTTCTGGAGGCACTCTTTTATGTACACCTGTCCGTTCATCGTGTCCTGGGTCACGAAAGGTGCACTCCGCTGCCCGCACGTGCAGATGGCTTGCCAAACCAGGAATTTCTTCGCAAATTTGGACATCTTCTGAGTGCGGACATGTTCCGGAACGCTGAACTTATCCTTGGCCGTGAAAAACAGGTTGCCGGGGATCTGTTTGAAGTCGGCCTTCACATATGTTTCGTCGTCCATGATGCAGCATTCAACTTTCGTCAGCATGTTGAGGTACAACTTCCTGGCACGGGTTTTGGCGGACTTGTTCTGCTTCTCGTCGCGATTAGTGGCCTTTTGTACCTTGAACGTTCGAAGCCCAGCCTTAGTTTTGGCCTTCTGGACAAAACTTCGGCTTAGGTGCAGCTTCTTAGCCACATCCTTAACGGAGGCGTTCGGATTTCGGTTGAAGGCCCCAACTACGCGGTTGTGATTTTTGGTGTTGTACGGAACACTTTTTCCTTCACTTCTGGGCTTCCGATCGGTGGTCAACCGTTCCTCGAACCGCTTAATCACTCGCGACACCGTGGAATTCGCGATTCCCAACGTTTTAGCGATGGAACGATGCGAGAGATCCTTGTTCTCGTGATGAATGCACAAGATTTTATCACGCACGAGCTATTCTTTTGACTCCATTTCCGCGAGTTTTGATCACAGGACTTTAAAACTTGCAGGATGTAAATAATGCACTATGAACTAAATCCACCCAAATTTTCATTAAATTCTACCCAATGGTTAAAAAGTTAGAGCAATTTCATATTGTGGCAATTTCATCGTGGACACCCTTTACAACATTGATCACCTGCAAGATTTAAACTGCTTTTCAATGGTGTAAGCACGCCATCCCGAAAGTACCAGCATGTTAATGGCCTTTTTCAGGGCCACTATATTTCTATAGTATCTCATTTATGATCTCTAGATGGTGGGTAAAACAGGTTCGCAAAATTGAAATAATTTTGAGCCATGGAGAGAAACAACAGCAAATAATCATCAATCAGTACCAATAGCAGTGTTCGAAAAATCTCCGTCTTCGTGAGAGAATAAACTTGCGTAAATCATCCAACTCTGAACCCACCCACATACGTCAATTGGTAGCACGTTTATGCATTTCGTGTTAGTTCTCCATCTACTGAAGCAGTTACAAGAGCAATATCAAAAAACAGCGCCAAAATAAAAGGAGCGTCAAAAGGCAATAGCGATTAGTACCTATTCGTTCCGTACCCTTCAACTCCAACAACCCTTTCAATGGACACCAGGAAAAAACAACAAACGGCCCTTGTAATTTGAAAAACAAAAGGCCCTTTTCAGGGCCAAAAACCAACAAACAAACGGCCTTTTCAGGGCCACCAATTCAAATACAGAAGGAGTTAAGACAATAGATTTTCGAACGATTAAAAGAACTAAAGGCTCAACAAATATGTTCCGTCCACTAGCGGTCCTACGTCAAGCTTCGTTCGTGCTCATAGGCTCCCAGATCCTTCTACTTTTTCCTTTAAATATATGAATTGAACTACCAAAAGAAAAATAAGAAGATTTTTGTGATATGAACTTTGACTGAAAGAAACGATTTTTGGTCGACCAATTTTTGCGCGTTCCAGTCTTTAATTACCCCCACTGTATGTTCATTTTATTCCCATCTCATGTACATCGTGTCTGTACATATATCTTCAAACTTTATATTCAATTTACCCCCATTACATGTTCATTTTACCCGCATACATAAAATTCAGCCTTGTATTTGGAGTTGGTGAAAATACAGGAATTATAGTGACAACTTGTTGCTTCTGATATATTGCTCTAGTCTACTGTTTAGAATATGATTTTTTTTTCAGGTAGAGTTCGAGAATTTTTATTATTAATATTACATTGAGAGTTGAATCTGTTGCTGAATGAGGCACTCAGCGGTAATCTTCATCCAGCGTTTGTCGATGGCATCATCGTGCTGGTTAAGAAGAGAGGCGGCGACGACACAGCCCGTTCATATCGTCCGATCTTGCTGCTCAACAGCGACTAGGGTAATTGATTCTGGTTGGACCTATCCAAAAACTGATGATGGTTGGACCTATTTTTTCAATCGCTAATTTTTTTTCCAAAGATCACTTTACTATCATAACAAACTCTTTTTCTTCAATTTGCATGGGTGTTTTATCGAAAAAAATTCAAAACAATTGAGTTTCAATGTGTTTTCAAAACAGTTCACTTTCCACGCATTAGCTCGTCATCATGCCTTACTTTCAAACATACAAAAACGGAATATTTTTTACATTTATTTTTATTTTCATGCAGTAAAATACTGCTTTAAGGTGTAAACAACACGTTAGTATGCCATTTATCCATTGGTTTCACTAATATGTTTGAATAATTGACGAAATTCGAATAGATAAATATGATCATGGTTGGACCTATGTGTTTCCTTAGATGGCCGCTAGGTGCGCTTCGGTTTGTCTACATCCTTCATGCGCAGCTGATTTGAAATTCGATTCCGTTTTGGCCGAGTGATCAGTTTCTTCGATTGAAAAAATGGCTAAACAAAAGAGTTATACGGTCAAAAATCTTCAAGAGGCTGTTCTTTTAGTAAGAAATAAATCACTTACCGCGTATCAGGCACAGAAAAGATACAATATTTCGAAAACGACACTTCACGCAAAAATTAAGGGAAGTCACGGCAAGAAATATGGAAGGGAAATAGTGTTGAGTGTTGATTTGGAGAACCAGCTAGGGGATTCGGTTTGTATGTGCGCTGCTTCTGGCAGTCCCAAGACGACCAAACAGATCTTGGAAGCTGCTAAAGACCTTGCGTCACTAGTTGGGCGTAAATTTAAAGGAGGAATTCCATCGTCAGGTTGGCTGAAAGGGTAACCACCGATTTCCGAACTACCACGAAAGCGCCGAATGAATCTGTTAATATGAATATACATTAAGCACTTCTCATACACCTTCTGTGTGTGAATTAACTTGAAATAAAATGTTAACAAACCAAAAATTACTAACTGAAACTTATTTCCGAAAAAAAAAAACTCCTAGGAGAATAAAAAAACTATAAAACCGGAATTAAGTTCTGATATTCTGTAATGTTAGGCCCCTAAATTCCTCGGGGGCACCCAAAACATGCACTCAATTTTGTTATTGATCTTGTTATCGAATGATAAGTTTTATTCCTTCAATGTCAAAATTAGGTCCATGTTCCATATACCCTGGAACTTGTTCCGGCCATATCTCCGGAACCAGTTGACCGATTCCAAAAATATTCGATAGCTTTCAAAGGGACCACAATACCTATAGTTTGACGTAAAAAAAAAATCCAAATCGGGTCAATGATTTCCGAGAAAATGAGCCATGATGAATACCTAATGCGTGGAAAGTGAACTTTTTTAAAAACGAAGTTAAACTCAAATTTCTTGATTTTTTTAAATAGCAAATTCATAAAAACTGTATAAAAAGGGTTTTTTCATGATACCTTTAAGCTCTAAACAAAGTTTTTGAACAAATATGGGCTAAACTAGCATTTGCAAAAATAGGTCCAACCATCATAATTTTTTAGGTTCAACCAACATCATAATTCTTTGCTGAATAAAAACGTATTATAAAATCATTTGTGCATAAAATTTAACTTTTTATGTTATTATTAGAAACAAGAAAGGTAGATCTTTCCCCTAATCACGCTTTTTTTCATAATTATATGTTGAATTCATAAAAAAAAAATACAACATGAATGTTGACGTCGTGTGAAACCGGCCTAAATAGGTCCAACCATCATCAGTAACCCTACAAGCTCTTCTCCCGCATTCTCAAAACCAGACTCGAGCAAGTGATGAGAGAGCACCACGTCTTGAGCGACGGGCAGAAGTGCTCCAACTCAGAGCACAACATCTTTCAAGCCACTCTTGCTCTCAAGGACCGGATAGCACATCTCCGCCACCACCGCCGTGCCGGGAAGTTAATCAGCTTTGATCTCGATCACGCTTTCGATCGGGTCCGGCACTCTTTTCTCTTCGAAACCATGCGCTCGCTCGGCTTCAACCAGGATCTCATCGCTCTACTCTCGCGAATCGCCAGCCGGTCCACCTCTCGGCTGTTGAGCAATGGGCACCTTTCTCGTCCGTTCGAAATTCAACGCTCTGTACGGCAATGATCTGCTGGTGGCGTATGCGGACGACATCAGTGTGATCGTCACATCGACCAGGCAAATCGATGAGATAAATAGGCTGTTCACTCGTTTCGAGAGAGCTGCTGGCGCAAAATTAAATTTGCGGAAAACTGTTGCCGTTGATGTTGGCGTTTGCGATGGCAACAGAATCAACAGTCAGTGGCTACAAACAGTCAATGTAGTTAAAATTCTGGGTGTTGTTTTCACAAATTCAATACGACTGATGACAACGATGAACTGGAATGCGCTAGTGGGGAAGTTCGCACAACAAATGTGGCTGCATTCTCTGCGCACGCTGATGCTGCACCAAAGGGTCATCATGCTCAACACGTTCGGAACGTCCAGGATATGGTACCTCGCGTCCATACTACCGCCGTTGGGAGTGCATACGGCAAAAATAACATCAGCAATGGGTACGTTCCTCTGGAGAGGGACTGTCGCCCGTGTTCCAATGATGCAGCTGGCACGCAGCAGAGATAATGGAGGCCTGAAGCTGCAATTACCAGCTCTGAAATGTAAGTCACTCGCAATCAACCGACACCTACAAGAGATCGAATCCCTTCCTTTTTATAGATCCCTTCTTTTCCACGATAATCCCCGCCCAGCCATCTCAATAGATCTTCCCGACCTTAGACAAATCCTATCAAACTTATCCCAAATTCCCCACCAAATCCAACAGAACCCCTCCACCGATCAAATTCACCAGTACTTCGTCCAGCAAACTGAGCTACCAAGGGTGGAACGTAACAGTCCAGCAAGCTACTGGTCACGCACATGGCGAAACATTGCATCGAGGCAACTTACTTCAGCGCAGAGGACGAAGCTTTACTTGTTGGTGAACGAGAAGATAGAGCACCGCAAACTGCTATTCGTGATGCGCCGAGTAGATGAAGAAAACGGTAGGCATTGTGGCAACCGTACAGCAGAAACTCTCTCCCACAAATTTTGCGCTTGTGCTCGCGTCGGCCCGGCTTGGGCGGTTCTTTAGCAGTGAATAGCAGTCATCTTGGGTGGATGGAGGCGACTCGAGTTCGAAGACTTGCTAAGACCTGCCCTATTAGGAATAAACGGCAGACATAGAGTGGCAATTCTGAATATGTTTATTACATATATCTGCTTCGATAACGATTGTAACGGTAGAATTGATATAGCTGATTTGAACTTCCATCTTGATGTATCAAATTAACGGTAAAACAAAAAAAAACTTTGTATGCTAAACTAACAAATAAAACTTCACTTTTACAAAAAAAAACAAAAAAAAAAATAATGGAAGCTTTACTTTATGCGGTACATGCAACTTTTTATTGGTTTAAAGAAGGGAAAAAGATGAAATTGCTTCAGTCCGCATCGTGCTCTCTTGCCGTGCGGATCTATTTGCTTTTGTTGAAGGAAGTGTTACTACTACCTAAAGCTACAACAAATTTAAACAGCACTTTTCAGTGCTCAACCTGAAAAAATTTTCTACCTTGTTCAACTCTTATTCCTCTTCGATCCTTGTTTGGACCCTACCCGAGGTAATCCTTCTTGGATATCGATTTGGAAAATTCCTCTTCGATCCTTCAGATTCTTATAGTAATCTGCTTGGAAGTCGATTTGGATAAAAATTTACTGCCGCCATGGCGCCTAAACGCAAAAGAAAGGGGCAAACTCTTGACCCCCCTTCTGATGAAATTAATTTGAGTAATCAATTTGATTTGCTCACGGATGATGAGAATGATCCATCATCCAAGAAAAATTCTAGTAAACTTTCCCGGCTTAATGCCAAGAAGGAAAAGATTCCCCCTATTGTGATAACCACTACCGATTTCCATGCTCTTCGCATGGAACTTTTGAATTTCGTGAAAATTAAGTTTTCACTACAAATTGGACGTCGGGGTGAATGCCGTGTATTGGCTGAAACCTTGGACGGATTTAAATGTCTTCTCAAGTATCTTACTGAGAAGAAGCACAAATTTTTTACTTACGACACCAAAACTGAACGTGTGTTCAAGGTTGTCATGAAAGGACTGCCCAGTGGTGAATCCCTGGATCAGATCAAAGATGAACTGGCAAAATTACTTGGAGTTGTGCCACTCCAAGTAATCAAAATGAAAATGAAATCCCGTCCTGGCGATTCGCGCAACGGGATTTCTAATGATTTTTATTTAGTTCACTTCAAGTCTAGTGAACTAAACAACCTTAAGGCCTTAGAAAAAGCTAGCCTTATGCTCCATGTCCGAGTGAAGTGGGAACACTTCAGGAAGACTGGAGGAAATTTCCAAAACCTCACTCAGTGCCGTAAGTGCCAGGGATGGGGTCACGGAACTAAAAATTGCTACATGCCAGCTAAATGCATGAATTGTGGTGATTCCTCTCACGCAAAGGACGACTGTCCTGTGAAGGAAGATCCTAAGAAATTTAAATGTTCAAATTGCGGTGAAAACCACAAATCCAATTTTTGGGAATGTAAGACTCGCAAAGCGATCCTACAATCTCGTTCTAACCGTCAGGTAGGAAACGCTCCACGTTTCCGACCAGGTACAAATTCCTCTGCTGTTAACAACGGTCAGCGAGGAACAAATTCTACATTCGTACCCGTAGGTACAAATATCTCCCCTGCTTCAAATGTTTCATCTGTACCTACTCCCCTCGCTGCTAACAATGTTCAGCGAGTTAATGGAGCTACCTATGCTGCTATTGCAGCGGGTAGAAATCAAAATACTAACCAACGTTCTAACGGAAATTTTGACAATTTTGACTTAGGAAGCATTACTGCCCCCAAAATGGAATTTTTACAGAATTCATTAATTGACATGATTTCTGATATGCTTAAATCTAACTCCATGTTTGATGCTATTCAAACTGGAGTAAAATTTGCAAATAATATTGTCATGACTTTAAAATTCAGTAATGGATTTTAAAGCATTAAACATTTTAAATTGGAATGCTCGATCTCTTAAAGATAATGAAGACGAGCTATTCAACTTTTTGAGAGTTCATAACGTGCATATTGCCGTTATAACTGAAACGTTCCTTAAACCTGACCATAAGGTTAAGAAGGACGCAAATTACTTGATTTATAGAAATGATCGTCTTGATGGACCCTGTGGTGGCGTTGCCATCATTATTCATAGACGAATCAAACATAAAATTCTTTCTTCATTTGAAACCAAAGTTTTTGAAACTTTGGGAGTTTCTGTTGAAACAAAATTTGGACAACTTACGTTTATAGCTGCCTATTTGCCATTCCAATGCGTAGGCCAGCAAAAGAATTTTCTCAAGGGTGACCTCCAGAAACTTACCCGTCATAGGTCTAAATTCTTCATTATTGGTGATTTTAATGCAAAACACCGCTCATGGAATAATGCTCAAAGCAATTCCAATGGTAATATTCTGTTTGATGATTGTTCTGCAGGTTATTACACTATTCAATATCCAAACAGCCCAACATGCTTTTCTTCTGCAAGAAATCCCTCCACTATTGATTTGGTCTTAACTGATTCATGTCAACTTTGTAGCCAACTGGTTACCCATGCTGACTTCGGTTCTGATCACCTTCCAGTAACTTTTGAAATATCCCAAGAAATAATTTGTAATCCCAACAGCTCTACTTTCAATTACCATAGAGCTGATTGGGAGCAATATAGAACATTTATGGAATATAACTTCGATCCAAACATTCCTTTGCAAACCAAAGATGAAATTAATTATGCTCTTGAATCTCTGACTACTTCTATAGTTGAAGCAAGAGCTGCCTCAGTACCAAAATGCGAGGTTAAATTCGATTCAATTATAATAGACGATGATCTTCAGCTCTTGATCCGTCTTAAAAATGTCCGTAGGAGACAATATCAAAGAACACGCGATCCTGCCATGAAAGTTATCTGGCGGGATTTGCAAAAACAAATTAAAAAGCGATTCTCTGCCCTGAGGAACAAAACTTTTGAAAATAATATTTCTAAATTAGACCCGAGTTCCAAACCCTTTTGGAAACTCACAAAAATTTTGAAAAAACCTCAAAAGCCTATTCCAGCGCTTAAAGAAGGTGGTAAAATTTTGATCACAAATTTGGAAAAAGCTCAGAAACTTGCTAAGCAATTCGAGAGTTCCCATAATTTCAGTTTGGGTCTTACTAGTCCTATTGAGAATCAGGTTACTCGGGATTTTCTGAATATTTTCTCTCGGGAAAATATTTTTGATGATTCCTGGGGGACTGATTTGGACGAAGTAAGGTCTATAACTAAAAATTTTCAAAATATGAAAGCTCCAGGTGATGATGGAATTTTCTATATCCTCATCAAAAAACTCCCAGAGAGTACCTTGTCTTTCTTGGTAAAATTATTTAACAGATGTTTCCATTTGGCATACTTTCCTGATAAATGGAAAAATGCAAAAGTTGTTCCAATTTTGAAGCCGGATAAAAATCCAGCTGAAGCTTCAAGCTACCGTCCAATAAGTTTGCTTTCTTCAATAAGTAAACTTTTTGAAAAGATAATTTTGAATAGAATGATGCTTCACATCAATACGAACTCAATTTTTGCAGATGAGCAGTTTGGATTTCGCCATGGGCATTCAACTACTCATCAACTCTTAAGAGTTACCAATTTAATTCGTTCAAACAAATCTGAAGGGCACTCAACTGGAGTTGCTCTTCTAGACATAGAAAAAGCATTCGACAGTGTTTGGCATGAAGGTTTGATTGCTAAATTGAAAAAGTTTAATTTTCCACTTTATATTATGAAATTAGTTCAAAATTATTTAACTAACAGAACTCTTCAAGTAAATTATCAAAATTCCAAATCTAATCGACTACCTGTTAGGGCAGGAGTTCCTCAGGGTAGCATTCTTGGGGCTATATTGTATAACATTTTCACTTCGGACCTCCCTGATTTGCCTCAGGGTTGCCACAAATCTTTGTTCGCTGATGACACAGGCATTTCCGCTAAAGGAAGAAGTCTTCGTGTTATTTGCAGCAGACTTCAGAAAAGTTTAGATATTTTCTCTTCTTATTTACAAAAATGGAAGATTTCTCCCAACGCTTCCAAAACTCAACTTATAATATTTCCACATAAGCCTAGAGCTTCGTTTTTGAAACCTAGTAGTAGTCACATAGTCACTATGAACGGAGTTCCGATTTCCTGGTCAAACCAAGTGAAATATCTTGGATTAATACTTGACCATAAATTAACTTTTAAAGATCACATTGAGGGCATTCAAGCCAAATGTAACAAATATATAAAATTTTTGTATCCTCTTATTAACAGGAAATCCAAACTTTGCCTGACGAATAAACTTCTAATATTTAAACAAGTTTTTAGACCGGCCATGCTTTACGCTGTGCCAATATGGTCTAGTTGCTGCACTACCAGGAAAAAAGCACTTCAAAGGATTCAGAACAAAATTCTGAAAATGATTTTGAAGTTGCCTCCCTGGTACAGTACTACCGAGGTACATAGAATTTCGAATGTTGAGACTTTAGCACAAATGTCCAACAAAATAATGAATAATTTCAGGCAAAAATCGTTGCAATCCTCAATTGCAACGATTAATTCCCTTTATACTTAGATAAGATTTAGTTTTAGTTTTTAGTTTTAAGATATCAATTGTTATACTGACATGCAGGTTAAAAAACCTGTTTAAAATACTGAATTGCCAAGACATGAACAATGTAAAAACACTTAGATATATATCATAACAATTAAGGCTGGTACGTTACTGCAGTAACTGGAGCACCTAGGTTAAAATGAAATGTAATTTATTTTGAATTTGGAACATATAAAGAGTTAAAAAAAAAAAAAAAATGAAATTGCTTAGAGTGTTCATTTTACCCCCAGTTGCCCTAATACGTTGGAGACCGAAAGAAAGAAATGCTGGTTGAACATTTAGTATCGAGTGATTCGTGAACCTGGTATTTGCAGTGTTAGTACATGGATAATCGAGTTCGTAGGAATCGAATTATTCAAAGATCTCCATTCTTTCAAATTCCAAGACCACATACTAAATGAACATGCTTACAAGCACTAAAATAATCGTAGACTTGTGTTATCAATAGGATTTACCTATTTATGGGTACTATAAAAATCACATCGACGATTTTTTCCAGCCGATAAGATTAGCAATTCATCCACTTAAAAATAAGTATTTAAACCAAGCTATGTCCCAGTGAACGTGGTACTTCTAATTGAACCAGTTTTAGTAAGGGACGTTGAGATGAAATTGCTCACTGTAGCCTTACTGCTAGGGTCACTTGCCTTTTTGGAGGCTAATAAAAAAGTGTTTTGGGAAAATCTACACCGAGAGCCTCCGATTCGAGGATACTCATTGAACAGCACCAGGCAGGCTGAGACGAAATGGATTATGCAGTACGTTGACAATTTTGACCCACAAAACCCATCAACATGGAGCATGGTATGTTTAAATTACGTAATTTGTGACACGTTTATGATATAACTAGGTTTTTACTTTCTTTGACAGCGTTACATCGAAAATGGCGAACACTACCAACCAGGAGGACCCCTTTTCATATTTTTAGGAGGTGAATGGGAAGTTAACTCCGGTACCGTTCTACAGGGTCATTTTTACGACATGGCAAAAGAGTTGGGAGCTTATTTGTTTTACACCGAGCATCGATACTATGGTCAGAGCCGCCCTACCGCGTAAGTGACTATAATTATAATTATTTATAGTCGATGGTTATAACACTGTCGCGGATTTTTTAGGAGCACTCGAACCGACTTGTTGAAATTTCTGAATGTTGATCAAGCATTAGCAGATGTGGCACATTTCGTGGAGGAAATGAAGAGAACAATTCCAGGGGCCACGAATTCTAAAATAATCATGGCAGGTGGTTCTTACTCCGCTACGATGGTGGCGTGGTTCAGACAGAAGTATCCTCATTTGTTGGACGGTGGTTGGGCCTCCAGTGCTCCATTATTGGCTAAACTTGACTTTACCGGTACGCTCCTTCTAAGGTACCTGCCCGATAAGACCATAGTGAAAATGTTCATTTTGTTTCAGAGTACAAAGAAGTAGTATCGGAATCAATTCGCCTGGTTGGAGGTGAAAATTGTGCCAACAGAATTGAGCGCGCTTACAAAGAAATTGAAGATTATTTGGCCAAAAAGGAATTTGAGAGAGTACTTGAAGAGTTTAAAATATGTGATAATATCAATTTAGCAAACATTTTAGATTCTGGAATGTTTTTGAGCTCCATATCAGACTACATAGCTGGTGTTGTGCAGTACCACTGGCCAGGGGACATTGAAGGAGTTTGCGAAATTATCAACGATGAGGCTATTACGAACGATATGACCGCCTTAGCAAACTGGTTCACTAGAGGTGTTACTAGCTGCATGGATCTAACTTATGATAGCACAATACGTTACTACAGATCAACCGATTGGAATCATGGTGCCAATAGAGGAGCAAGTCGGTAAATATGAAAGTGAATCATTCGCAATCTTATGATTATGTTATTCTTACAGTGAGACCGTGGTTATATCAGACGTGTGCTGAATATGGGTGGTATCAAACATCAGGTTCGGACATGCAAATATTTGGATCCGGTTTTCCAGTTGATCTTTACATAAAAATGTGTATCGATTTGTATGATTACTTGTTAGTGTCGATTTTGTTGTTTCATTTGTCAAGGAGATCATTAAGAATTTATTTCAATTTGTTTAGATTTTACCAGACTAGAATAGAGGCAAATATTGAACGGACCAACACCATCTACGGGCATATGAACCCAGCGGTTACGAATATATTTTTCACACAAGGACAACTTGATCCTTGGCGGCCGATGGGTTTGCAAGAGGACTTGAACGAGCATTCACCAGCTGTTGTTATCCCTAGTAATTACCAATATTCATTGGAGATTAATGTAAAATAATCCCTAACCTTCATGTATTTGCATTACAGTGGCTTCTCACTGCGCGGATTTGAATTCCATCAGCGACAGGGATTCTCCAGAAATGAGAGCAGCAAAGGAACGAGTATTTGATCTTATCAAGCAGTGGGTTTTATAATCCCTCAACAGGATAACTGCTGGTTACCATATTATTGTGTGATACTTAAAAGTGTTGATTGATACTAAAAAGGAATCAATAAATCATCATAAGTAACGATTGCATTGACACTCTTCTAGCACATCTAAACTCTGAGTATAATGATGATTGGAGTATTGACCTCCTAAAAGAACTCACAGTACATATCTTGTTTTGTGTCTCAGCGACAATGCATTAAGTATGTACACTACCCGTCATAAGTGACGACTCGCGTGGAAAAGTATTGCAACACTCATTTGAATATTGTATCACCTGAAAAAGTTTAGCATCACCCAAGAAAAGTTTAAATTTTCACTAAAATTTGAACAAATTCACTGTATCACTGTTAAATTATTGTGGTAAACATTCAGAAACCCTCTTAATTAGACTAGGAAAGTTTTGCAGAAAGTGATGGCTCACGGTAGAGAAGTTAGATATCACTATGGATAGTACTGAGTCATTTCGAGCAAAAAATCATTTCAAATTTATTGATCTTAGTAGATAAGTTTGAAATCACTATGAAAAATAGTAAATCATTAAATATATTTTACCCGCCATAAGAATAATATCGCCCTACTGAGAATCAGACCTGAAAAGTAAGTTTAGAATCTCGTGAAGCTGTTGAAACAGACCTTAAAAGTTTGAAATCACTTGAATTTTATGTGAATCAGGCCTGAAAAGTTTGAAATCACTTGAATTGAATGTGAATCAGATCTGAAAAGTTTCAAATCACTTGAATTGAATGTGAATCAGACCTGAAAAGTTTGGAATCACTTGAATTTGATGTGAATCAGAGCTGAAATGTGTGAATTCTTTTGAATTGGATGTGAATCAGACCTGAAAAGTTTGAAATCACTTGAATTGGATGTGAATCAGACCTGAAAAGTTTGGAATCACTTGAATTGGATGTGAATCAACTGAAAAGTTTGAAATCACTTGAATTTGATGTGAATCAGACCTGAAAAGTTTGGAATCACTTCAATTGGATGTGAATCAGACCTGAAAAGTTTGGAATCACTTGAATTGGGTGTGAATCAGACCTGAAAAGTTTGAAATTACTTGAATTTGATGAGAATCAGACCTGAAAAGTTTGAAATCACTTGAATTGGATGTGAATCAGACCTGAAAAGTTTGGAATCACTTGAATTGGATGTGAATCAGACCTGAAAAGTTTGAAATTACTTGAATTTGATGAGAATCAGACCTGAAAAGTTTGAAATCACTTGAATTGGATGTGAATCAGACCTGAAAAGTTTGGAATCACTTGAATTGGATGTGAATCAGACCTGAAAAGTTTGAAATCACTTGAATTTGATGAGAATCAGACCTGAAAAGTTTGAAATCACTTGAATTGGATGTGAATCAGACCTGAAAAGTTTGGAATCACTTGAATTTGATGAGAATCAGACCTGAAAAGTTTTAAATCACTTGAATTTGATGTGAATCAGACCTGAAAAGTTTGAAATCACTTGAATTGAATGGGAATCAGACCTGAAAAGTTTGAAATCACTTGAATTTGATGTGAATCAGACCTGAAAAGTTTGGAATCACTTCAATTGGATGTGAATCAAACCTGAAAAGTTTGAAATCACTTGAATTGGATGTGAATCAGACCTGAAAAGTTTGAAATCACTTGAATTTGATGAGAATCAGACCTGAAAAGTTTGAAATCACTTGAATTGGATGTGAATCAGACCTGAAAAGTTTGGAATCACTTGAATTTGATGTGAATCAGACCTGAAAAGTTTGAAAAAACTTGAATTGGATGTGAATCAGACCTGAAAAGTTTGAAATCACTTGAATTGGGTGTGAATCAGACCTGAAAAGTTTGAAATCACTTGAATTGGATGTGAAACAGACCTGAAAAGTTTGGAATCACTTGAATTTGATGTGAATCAGACCTGAAAAGTTTGAAATCACTTGAATTGGAATCACTTCAAATAATCAGAGCTGAAAATTTTTAAATCACTTCAATTGGATGCGACTCAGACCTGAAAAGTTTGAAATCACTGGAATTTGATGTGAATCAGACCTGAAATGTTTTAAATCACTTGAATTGGATGTGAATCAGACCTGAAAAGTTTGGAATCACTTGAATTTGCTGCTAATCAGACCTGAAAAGTTTGAAATCACATGAATTGAATGGGAATCAGACCTGAAAAGTTTGAAATCACTTGAATTTGATGTGAATCAGACCTGAAAAGTTTGGAATCACTTGAATTTGATGTGAATCAGACCTGAAAAGTTTGAAATCACTTGAATTTGATGTGAATCAGAGCTGAAAAGTTTGAAATCACTTGAATTTGATGTGAATCAGAGCTGAAAAGTTTGAAATCACTTGAATTGGATGTGAATCAGACCTGAAAAGTTTAGAATCACATGAATTTGATGTGAATCAGACCGGAAAAGTTTGGTATTACTTGAATTGGATGTGAATCAGACCTGAAAAGTTTGGAATCACTTGAATTGGATGTGAATCAGACCTGAGAAGTTTGAAATCACTTGAATTGGATGTGAATCAGACCTGAAAAGTTTGGAATCACTTGAATTTGATGTGAATCAGACCGAAAAAGTTCGGAATTACTTGAATTGGATGTGAATCAGACCTGAAAAGTTCGGAATTACTTGAATTGGATAAGAATCAGACCTGAAAAGTTTGAAATCACTTGAATTTGATGTGAATCAGACCTGAAAAGTTAGGAATCACTTGAATTGGTGTGAATCAGACCTGAAAAGTTTGAAATCACTTGAATTTGATGTGAATCAGAGCTGAAAAGTTTGAAATCACTTGAATTGAATGTGAATCAGACCTGAAAAGTTTGGAATCACTTGAATTTGATGTGAATCAGAGCTGAAATTTTTGAATTCACATGAATTGGATGTGAATCAGACCTGAAATGTTTGGAATCACTTGAATTTGATGTGAATTAGACCTGAAAAGTTTGAAATCACTTGAATTTGATGTGAATCAGAGCTGAAAAGTTTGAAATCACTTGAATTGAATGTGAATCAGACCTGAAAAGTTTGAAATCACTTGAATTGGGTGTGAATCAGACCTGAAAAGTTTGGAATCACTTGAATTGGATGTGAATCAGACCTGAAAAGTTCGGAATTACTTGAATTGGATGTGAATCAGACCTGAAAAGTTTGAAATCACTTGAATTTGCTGTGAATCAGAGCTGAAAAGTTTGAAATCACTTGAATTTGATGTGAATCAGAGCTGAAAAGTTTGAAATCACTTGAATTGAATGTGAATCAGACCTGAAAAGTTTCAAATCACTTGAATTTGATGTTAATCAGACCTGAAAAGTTTGAAATCACTTGAATTGGGTGTGAATCAGACCTGAAAAGTTTGAAATCACTTGAATTTGATGTGAATCAGAGCTGAAAAGTTTGAAATCACTTGAATTTGATGTGAATCAGACCTGAAAAGTTTGAAATCACTTGAATTTGTTGTGAATCAGACCTGAAAAGTTCGGAATCACTTGAATTTGATGTGAATCAGACCTGAAAAGTTTGAAATCACTTGAATTGGGTGTGAATCAGACCTGAAATGTTTGGAATCACTTGAATTTGATGTGAATCAGACCTGAAAAGTTTGGAATCACTTGAATTTGATGTGAACCAGAGCTGAAAAGTTTGAAATCACTTGAATTGGATGTGAATCAGACCTGAAAAGTTTAGAATCACAAGAATTGGATGTGAATCAGAGCTGAAAAGTTTGAAATCACTTGAATTGGATGTGAATCAGACCTGAAAAGTGTGGAATCATTTGAATTGGATGTGAATCAGAGCTGAAAAGTTTGGAATCACTTGAATTTGATGTGAATCAGAGCTGAAATTTTTGAATTCACATGAATTGGATGTGAATCAGACCTGAAATGTTTGGAATCTTTTGAATTTGATGTGAATCAGAACTGACAAGTTTGGAATCACTTGAATTTGATGTGAATCAGACCTGAAAAGTTAGGAATCACTTAAATTGGATGTGAATCAAACCTGAAAAATTTGAAATCACTTGAATTTGATGTGAATCAGAGCTGAAAAGTGAAGTCACTTGAATTGAATGTGAATCAGACCTGAAAAGTTTGGAATCACTTGAATTTGATGTGAATCAGAGCTGAAATTTTTGAATTCACATGAATTGGATGTGAATCAGACCTGAAATGTTTGGAATCTTTTGAATTTGATGTGAATCAGACCTGAAAAGTTAGGAATCACTTGAATTGGTGTGAATCAGACCTGAAAAGTTTGAAATCACTTGAATTTGATGTGAATCAGAGCTGAAAAGTTTGAAATCACTTGAATTGAATGTGAATCAGACCTGAAAAGTTTGGAATCACTTGAATTTGATGTGAATCAGAGCTGAAATTTTTGAATTCACATGAATTGGATGTGAATCAGACCTGAAATGTTTGGAATCACTTGAATTTGATGTGAATCAGACCTGAAAAGTTTGAAATCACTTGAATTTGATGTGAATCAGAGCTGAAAAGTTTGAAATCACTTGAATTGAATGTGAATCAGACCTGAAAAGTTTGAAATCACTTGAATTTGATGTGAATCAGAGCTGAAAAGTTTGAAATCACTTGAATTGAATGTGAATCAGACCTGAAAAGTTTGAAATCACTTGAATTGGATGTGAATCAGAGCTGAAAAGTTTGAAATCACTTGAATTGGATGTGAATCAGACCTGAAAAGTTTGGAATCACCTAAATCGATGTGTAGAAGAGCCCAATTTCCCAATTTCTTTTTTTATTTTTATTTTGTGTGTACAGAATCACTTCAGGAATGTATGATATTGATGATGAAATATTTGAAAAACACTGAATGACTCGGGAGAAGTAATGAATCACGGTGAAATATATTGATTTTAAAACCAATATGTAAAATGGAGATTTCTTTGGGAAGTACTGATTTGGAAGTGTATAAGCGAAATAAAAAAAAAACTCTTCAGGATACTTTGAAATCACTTTTAGAAGTTTTGAAGCCACTTCACTTCAGAAAATTAGGAAATACCGAAATGCTAAATAATTCTAAAAAAGTTAAAAATTATTTCGGATTCAATCAGAATACGAGTTTCTTGTACAGCTTAAATATACTCTAGGAACGTTTAAACCATTTTTGTTTTGAACCAATCAGATTTTAGATTCCTCGAAATATGCTCCATTCACATTTATCATCGCCTTGCACACCCTGGGCATCCGCTCGATAATTTTTCTTATAGCATCATCATCTATTTGT
The DNA here is from genome assembly GCF_037179485.1 of Ochlerotatus camptorhynchus. Lineage (NCBI taxonomy): Eukaryota > Metazoa > Arthropoda > Insecta > Diptera > Culicidae > Ochlerotatus > Ochlerotatus camptorhynchus. The sequence goes on along the minus strand of NW_027040627.1, from coordinate 41,729 downwards.
TGCCAACACCGCTGTAGCCATTCCCAAAGATGTTCATGATTTTGTGGTCTAATTTTTCGAGTGGCCCGATCCAGCTCATCCCAGAGCAACTCGATGGGATTTAGATCAGGCGATTGCGCTGGCCAAACCATGTTGACCAATTCTCCTTTTTGTTCCTCTTCGTTTACAAATCCCCGACAGAGCTTTGACGAGTGTTTGGGGTCATTATCTTGTTGAGGGAAAAAGCCCCGTCCAACAAGCCGTTTCCCGCTTGGAATTGCATTTTGCTTCAGTTTGTTGATGTATCCTTCTTTATTGAGAATTTCGCTGAATCGAATTAAATCCCCAACACCGCTTCTTGCAAATGAACCCCAAACTAACACCGATCCTCCTCCGTGTTTTACGGTAGGTACTATGCAACTAGGGTTCATTCTTTCACCGACAAGACGGCGAACAAACACTCGCCGTTTATTCCGAATAGGTCGAATTTGGACTCGTCTGTAAATAGTACTCTCACCCACTGGTTTGTATCCCAGCTCTCGTGATCTTTGGCCCATTGCAGTCTTTTCATAATATTGACTTCTCGAAGCAGAGGTTTTTTTTTAGCAGCAATACGGCCTTTCAACCCTACTTCAAGGAGTCGTCGTCGCACTGTCGGAACGGATAGTGGTGTGCTTCTCATACTATTCAACTCTTCATGGATATCAGGGGCTGTCCATGTTCTTTCTCGTTTACTGAGAATGGTGACATATTTGTCCTCTCTTCTGGTTGTAATGCGTGACCTTCCACATCGCTTTCGGTTCTCATGTGAACGTGTGTCTTTGAAACGTTTCACACGCCCCGTAACGTGGGTAGATCACCTTTTCGTGGTACGTTACGGGATGTAAGATCTGCCACCGATTACTAGTCCTGACTACTTCAAACTAGGGGAACAGGATTTTTCAGTAATCCAAGGAACACATCTTAGTCCTTGTTACTTTTTATGCCCTGTTGATAGTGACAAGACTCGGCTTTGTCTACCGAGGATGATCTTGAAATGAGTTAGTTGTCTTCATCTATGTGATTCCTAATCTTCTATTCGTTGTTCCCTAGTTTGAAGTGGTTCTGATGCATGGTCATTATCGGTGTCATACCTTGATTTTGTTGCTAAGGAATCCAATTATGACTGACAAAGGGGCGCGCCTTTGGAGGGTGTTTCAACACTCCAAAGGGTATAAATAGCGGGACCTTTCAATTAGAGTCGGATCCTTGCGATAAATGCAAGAGTGGCAACTATAAAAAATCGAATAATACTTCATCATTTCTCAATAGTGATTTAGTAATACGACATGCACTAAACTAAGGACACGGGATATACTACAATAGATCAATTTACTGGTCGCAGTAGTGTTAGGTCTGTAACGTTCTCTGTGTTACGCTAAGCTGATGGCTTATGCGCCACCTTTCAAAAAAAGGACCGTCAACTCGTTCTTAATTACCCGGCAAGAAACTTCCCTTCTCAGGGCAGGTCACTCAGATGTTGACACAAACGAACTTACTTATTTTGACCCAAACGTCTATAGCCAACCAATCAGATTAGGATACTCAAATTTTAAAACGCCAATTCAAACCGCGAAAATGAGATAATTCTTTAAAATCAACCAAGGGGAAATGTGCAATAGTTATTTAAACCCAAACCAATCTAACAAATATAAACATATACAAATAACGTGACGCAAAAGATGTGTGGAGTAACTAATCTAAACTAGAAGCAATTTTTATTTTGTTCAATTTAATTGGACGAAACCCGAATATACTAAACTTAAATTTATCGAGCTAGCGATTTATTAATTAAAATTCAAGGGAAATCGAAATTTATTGAATTAAGGCAAACCTAACAGTTTCCTACTGTGACGTCACGTTTCTATTTCATGTATGTTAGCATATCCATTCAAGATCGAATAAAACTAATGTGAGCAGTTTTCGGACAGATCTGACCTGGTTCCTTCAGCGTCCGGTCCCTCGTCGGATGTCCCGCGACGTTCTAGTACGTGAACTCAAACAGGATCAGTTGGTCACCAAAAGCTTACGCACCAAGATGACTCGCGCGTGGGCAAGTAAGGGGTATAGCAGGCGTCCCCAAGCGTAGTGGAGTGATGAGCTGTAGTAGCGGTACGCAGTTTACGCCGCACGACTTGGCGAGACGAGTCGTTCCAACAAAGGCTACCAATTGCGCAGTAGCAGTGGTAGTGCGTCGTAGCTGAACGAGAAAATGCGCAGTAGCAGTAACGGGTGGGCGTAATGGCCGTCCAACTAACAGCCAGCATAAGACGGTGGATGTCCTAGCTGCTTGAAACAGCCCGCTCAAGTTTCGACGATATTAGCCAATTCTAGCACTAGCTAATACAAGCCGATACAAACCGATACAAGCCGCCCGCGTTGACTGGGCAAGGAGGGCCTGTTAACGCAGAAATCTCACATAATTTGCTCACCAATTTACTACTAACTAATTAGGCTTACCTGAATTTCAAATTTCACCAACTTCACAATATATATTCAATATCAATTTCTATTTTGATCAAAATATGATCCTGCACTCGACAAATTCAAAACTGTGGAAAATTATTTAAATGGATTTAAATCATCAAAATTCATAAACCACCCGAACTTACTTCGAGTTTAGATGTTGCGCAGTAAATTTCAATCTATTGTCTTCAACTTAAATCAGCAATTATCAACTTCTCATTATTTCAAAGCACTCCACTCAAATGATTCGATAGACGCGGAGTAGCTTGGGTTGTTCCTAAAAACTACTGCGTAATTTCTTCCTATTGGCAGATTCGAGAGAATAAACGTAGTTGTACAAGGTGTTAAGCACAATAGCCAAATCTATTGAATTCTCTACGACGCAATGGTTTGAAATTTTAAAAATGGTATCTTAACTGCCGTGTCAAAAACTAGGTGGCGTCTACAAAAGGTGTGTGTCTAAGATAGCATACAGACTGACAGCATGCTCTGAAAATTCATGGACATCCAAAGCTTTCATGAAGCTTATCTTTACTTGTATAGGTAGTACGAACGAACGGGTAAACATTAATAGAAAAATAATAGGATTCAAAACAACGTTACAGGTCCCGAACAGAGGAAAAAACGTTTCACACATCTTACTACCGTGCTTTGACTTACGCACAGTCTCTTAGCAACAAGCCGTCCTTCATTAAATAGGGCCATGCACGCTGCACGCTGTTCAATGCTTGACTCCTTTCGCCTTGAGCCGAATGAACTTCGAGTCATCGAAGAGGTGCGTTTTAATGGATTTGATCCAGTTCCTTGTTTCCGAGGTCTACCGAGGTGAACTGTTGATGTTTTTTCAACATCGCTGCGAATGATTCTAGATGCTGTTGATGCATTAATCATCGTCACAGCAGCGATTCGGCGCATGGATTAAACCATTGCAGCCATCTGCAATATCTGCGCTCGTTAATAATTGTCTACCATCTTCCATGTTGCTGTCCTTATCCGGGAAGGAGTTATTACTGCATTCACAAGCTTCTGGATTGTTCTCATTTTTGTAGTACGTCTTTGTCGGTTCAAACTATGGAAAGTAACAATATGCAGATTTGGAAATAAAACAGAAGCAAAAACACTACTTCGAAGAATGTTTTTACCTGTTGTACGGGCGATTGAAAACTGATTCCGTTTTCTTGAATAGTTTAATAATTCGGAAAATGCTGCATTGAGTAAGGTTAAGCTGTGCCGCTATCTTTCTAGTCGATAATCCAGCCTTGTGCAACGTTACGACACCTGAACGTTTCTCCGTAGGAATCCTTCTCCACTTTTGTATTGATTTACGGTTCTTCAAAATAGGACGTTTTTGCATTTTACGTACATGTTGTCGGCTAACGGAACCAACAGGCCTTCCCGAACGACCTCTGCTGGAGTGGTTTCCTGTTTGCTTGTGACGTTGAATTGCCCGCACTACAGTCGGCTGACTGACGTTCATGGTACGCGAGATGAGGTGTGTTGAAAACCCTTTAAAATGTAACGCAACAATATTGGAACGAGTCATGAGTCCTGTATCAGCTCTCGCACCCATGATGAAGCCTGTTGAGCAGAAACTAATATTCGATAAAGCCACAAGGACAACAGGAGTTTTTAAGCACCCTGAATATCAAACCATGAATGACAAAAGAATGATTCATGGAGCTTTCTGCCACACAGAAATTTTGAAAACTATTGCCACAACAGGCAAGCAAAAGATAAACAAAAGTAGATTCAATCAAAGTGGAAACACTTTTGAACGAACAGATGTGTGATCTCAAACTCAAGCGTGACCCACTCACGTTTTGTTATGTTTTAATTTTTAAGAATATTAATTTATTTGCATCTGATATGTTAGAACTCACTTCAGAAAATGGCGTCGGTGGTGAAGTGTTAAACGTGATTGCCTCTCACCCCCGCAGGCTTAGGTTCAATCCCAGTCAGCACCGCTGGTATATTCTGAAGCATAGCATCTCTGATCTGCCTTCCTTTGGAAGGAAAGTAAGCTCGTTGGTCCCCGGTCCGTGAGTTGATGGGTTCAGTTGCGGGAGCCGTCTCCCTGATGTTGGTAGCGCTGGTGCTCAGCACGGAAAACAAATCAAGGAAAAAACACTTCAGAATTATCAGGAAAATTTGAAAAATATGCAGACACCGATAAAAAATAATTTACAATGTAAACAGCCGAAATTCAAGTCATACTTTACTTTTTTGTCCTGATTTACATCGATTTCAAGCGATTCAAAGCTTTCCACTCTCATTCACATCAAATTCAAGAGATTTCAAACTTTTCAGGTCTGAATCACTTCAAATTCAAATCATACCAAACTTTTGTGTATAGAATCGGAACGACTTCAAGAGATTCAGGTCTGATTCTCCGTGGAGCGATATTTTTCTTATGGCGGGTAATATATATTTAATGGTTTACTATTTTTCATAGTGATTTCAAACTTATCTACTAGATCAATAAATTTGTAATGATTTCTAGCTCGAAATGATTCAGTACTATCCATAGTGATATCTAACTTCTCTACCGGGAGCCATCACTTTCTGCAACACTTTCATAGTCTAATTCTGGCTTTCTGAATGTTTACTACAATAATTTAACAGTGATACAGTGAATTTGTTCAAATTTTAGTGAAAATATAAACTTTTCTTGGGTGATCCTAAACTGATGCAATATTCAAACGAGTGTTACAATACTTTTCCACGCGAATCATCACTTATGACGGGTAGTGTACGTCATGCTGAAAGGGGCAAGGGGGAGAGGTTAGAGCTTTGTGAACAGTACTTAAGGGGAAGCTCACCGGCCCAAAAATAAAAAAATATTTTCGGTACGTTTTTATTTTTCTAAAAATATTGGGAAAAATTATCAAAAATCCAAGAAAATCAGTTTCTTTCTTAGATTTTTGTCAAAAATTACATTACATTACAAAAATACATTATCCCATCATGAAAAAAAATTGGACTCTCAGAAAAAACGAAAAGTTGATGTTTTGTGGTTTTTTGAGTCCAACTTTATGCCATAATGACTTAATAAACATGTTTTTGCACGTGAATTTTCTTTAAAAAATTAGAAAAAATGTGATTTTTTTAGATTTTTGATACTTTTTTTTCAATATTTTTAGAAAAATCAAAACGTAATTATTTTTTTCGAAGCGGTGAGCTTCCCCTTAATGGATGTTCCTTTGCAGGGATGGATCCACCTCAGAGCAGAAAAAGAGAAATATAGAATTCCAACTTCACTCAGTTTTTAATACCATGCCCTTTTCTCCGCTTTGCTTCGGCATTCCTCTTTTAAAAACTGAGGACGGCTGTTCGGCTGGCCACTTAAATTTTCCAAAAGTGAGGAAACCACATTTTGTTCCTCTTTGAGAAACTTTTTGGCTTGATTTCGCGTTTTAAGTCTCTAGGGTCGCAAATGGTCACAAATGAATACTAGTGTCCCCAGCGAAGTGGCACTACGTTGACCACAACCATGCATGTTCTGATGCTCCCGGAGAAGTGACCAGATAATGTGTTGAGCCCTTTGGCTGAAAGTCTCTTTAACAAAGTAACCTAAATTAACCATGATTCTTCCAAGAATTTGCTGACGCATCCTGATTATTTTTAATAGGGGAAATGGATGTAATGTCGGCCTAAATGACCCTAATTTGGACCCATACATAAATTCAACAATCGACTAAATTTTCAATAGCGACCAAAAATATCCACTAGTACCGTCCCAATGACGGTTCATCTAGATAAAATTGATAAAGGGCAGATTTTTAGCGATGCGCCCAATTTTAGATCCATAGGCCAACATTAGAACCATTTATTTATTTATTTATTTATTTATTTATTTCATCAACCGATGTAGACTAGTACAAATACATATACAAATTTGTTTTTCTTAAGAATATTAAAAAATATATTGTCAGCTATTATATTTTTACTTCCTACGAGTTATGATTCCGTATGGAGTTAAAATATTGTTTTAGTTTATGCCGAGACATTGAAAAGTCAATGGTTTCGCAGTATTGATTGTAAGACGCCATCATGCGATTTAATGGCCCAAATTTTGCATAATTTGTGCGATGATGGGCTACGGCAAATAAATTTCGATTTCTGAGTTGTCGACCCTATCTGTTGTATTGTCTCGTCAAAATTTGATACCATTGGTATTATTCGCGGAAAGGTGACTCGCTTCCAACCCTGCAAGTGTGGTGAGCTTCAACTACTACAGTTACTAGAAATCTCGGCTTGTTTTAACTGAAGACCACTTGAAGTGACCTGCACGAAGCAGAAGAAGAATGGTGGCAGCGCCATCAATTCGCCGCTGCTGGTTGCTAAAGAAATGGAAATCGGGTAGTCCAACTTCATGAATGGTACTTTTTCTGCCAATTGACTTGTGTGTACATTTGCAATTCCTAACCACATGTTTATCGCACTTTGATCACCATCGTTGAGTTCCAAGCATTAATAAAAAAAAAAACATAAACCACAGTAGAAGCTCTAATGCAATCGACTTAAAGCACGAAGCGAAACGATCGCAGGTAATCCGATAAAAATTTACTTGCGCGCTGACATATGTTAAAAGTTATATAAACAAAGGCAATGATGAGCTGTGTTGAAGTTATGTGGGACAGCAAAAAGTTCAACCGGTTAGCAAACGACAAAAAAAAAAAGGTTTAACTTTATCAGATTGCAAGTTCCTGGTTAGGTATATGGAACGCGTTACGGGTGCACGGATTCGAATTTGTTCGGGTCATACATTTGCATATCGAAACAATATCAAACAAGCCGGCAGCAGTCGGCAACCTTGATCGATTCTTCCAACTTTCGCCAATTTCTCAGAAAGGCCCTTAAACGTTTTCACTTTTCTATACCGCAAGATTCGCAACAAACTGCTGACCCACATCGTTGGCATTTACCCGCACGTTCCGTTCATGTTCCTTATTTGCCTGAAAGCGCCGCGCTCTGAGTTGAACGCTTCACCACGCTATAGATCATTGCCAGCCGAACGCCAGCGAAACCCACTCCCCCGCAATGGGTGTCCAAGTTCAACATCATGCATACGATGTTCTCGAGGAGTTTTACACTTATGCCCAGTTAGGAAGGTGGATACATACATATAGAGGTACGGGAAGAAAACATTTGGTAACCTTCTTCAACTTCTTCCGACCGAATCGAGAGAGAGCCCACTATTGTGTGGTACTAAACCACACGCTGCAATGCAACACCCCCCGAAGTCACTGAAAAGGGGGCACCCACCCACGGCAACGGTGGAATGCATTCAATCATCGTTAACTCGGGCGCTTTAGGCTGTAAAGCCATCACGATTCAATTGAAGGCTGCACGATCAAACGCAAACACGGCAGCGGGCTTAAGAAATTCTTTCACAATTTTCCCATCCGATTTCCTCGAGTGCGCGCCTGCTTTCGGAATGAAGCGGAAATTTGCATGTTGGTTTACCAATTTGGTGCAATGCTTGATCAAAGCACGTTGAGAGGTGAAACGGTTTTCTGATCATTAAGCTTGGTATACTGGGTGTTCTGCTAAGTTCCTGCTTTACAAAGCTTAAATTAAACAATGGGTGGTCTTCCGAAACGAATAGCTTTTTAAATTTTCCAGGATTACAGCCCTGTGCGCCACGGTTTCCATGCCGCCGCCGCCAATGTTTTTTTTTGGTTTACACCGACGCCGAAAGAGATGTCGACAGCGCGCGGATGACCAATGTTTGTCACGCCACCGATCATATTTATTCACGCCGGTGTTAAGTACGCAAGGAAAAATCCGTGTGCTAGTTTACACCTGTACTAGACAACCTACATTGTTAAAAATGAGCTAGGCACACTAACGTTTTAGTAGATGGTGAAGACGAGTGAGTACAAAGTAGCAAAACTACTAAGCTCATACGAACTATTTAAATCTTGGTGTTCAGCTAGATTCAGATCGATGGTAATTGGAAAATAGAATAAACTAAGAGCTGAAAATATTGAAAATTATATGATTACAATCATCCAGAAATTAATGTTCGCTTATTTTAAATTTGAGTTTTTAACAACTGTCATCTTTTTCATCTCTTGACTTTTACGCCCCAGTTGGAACGCTGACTCTCAATATAGTGTTCGTCGTTAATTGAGAGCGATTATGTGGTGGGAATGATGGTCATGCGTGTCGGTTTTTCAGTGAATATCGTGGAGAATGATTCGGGCTGTCTGCCATATGCAGATTGTATACATTTTGTATATATTGGACGAGTTCCGGGTCGTTTTCAGTCAGTTTTGAATCAAGTGCAATTTGAATTCATAATGTATGAATCCGCACCATTGGACAACGATCATCGTTGGATTTAATGAGTTTGTTCCAGTTGAAGAACGCTCTTTATGCATTTGTTATCAGTGTTCTTGATTTCTGGATTGTATGCTTTTTTGTGATTGGCCTTTGGCTGATCGGAGTGTGTGATTGGAATTGGCGATGAAGGTTCTGGCCAGGAGATAGTGAACATTATATGGAAGTATCGTTATACATGTCAGATTATCATGCAGCTTTAAAATTAACAGCTCAGAATTTGTGACACAGATGTTACAAAACTGCCATTGGATCTTTTGATTTTAATTATTTAAGTTTATCAGAAGGTTTCATGATAATAAACAACAGCAACAACTGATTTATGTATAGCGGCGCCGGTGGTGTAGTGGTAAGCGTGATTGCCTCTCACCCCAGCAGGCCTGGGTTCAATCCCAGTCGGCGCCGCCGGGATGTTCTGAGGCATAACATCTCTGATCACGCCTTCCTTCGGATGGGAAGTAAAGCCGTTGGTCCCCGGTTCATGAGTTGATGGGTCGATAGGTAGGGTCCAGGTGTGGGAGCTGCCTTCCTGGCGTCGGTAGCATTGGTGCTCAGCACGGAAAACAAGATCGACGGAAAACAAATCCAAGGTAAAAAAAAAAAAAACTGATTTATGTTTATTTTCAGCTCCTCGATGATGAGACATCTTTTGATTCGCTTTTTTCAGACTTCGTTCAGGCTAGATCTTTTGAATAAAATGGTTTTAGATTATGTTCAGCTTTTCGACGATGAAACGTAGTGGTAAATCTAAGAAAAAGCTTTTTATTGAATATTTCTGGTGTAAAAATATCATCAAGGTGGTGCATGGAGGGACTAATCAAAATGAATCACTCTGGTGGAAAAATTGAATCATGCTATAAATTTGGAGGTGCAAATTTAACTGAAAATTTCTGGTGGAAAGTTCGCAACACTGTGGTGAATGTAGAAGCAAGGTTTATTCATTTTTCTGGTGCATAATTTGCATCGTTCTGATGAATGCAAGCTTCATTGAATTTTTTTTTTTTTGAAGAGGCGGAGCCTGAAAATTGCACCACAAAGGTGCATGGTGAAACAAACTTCTCTGACAATTTTTGGTGCACCGTTCTGCTGAATGGAGGAGCATGCTTTTCTGAAAATTTATGATGGACAATCTTAAAATAGGGGCAAGCTTTATTTGGTGGCAAACCTGCAGCATTCTGATGATAAGAGAAGCATTCTATTTTAAAAATGTCTGGTGGAAAATGAAAAAAAGGAAATGTTCACCAATCAGAAGATTGGAGAAGCAATTTTTATTGAACATTAACGATGGAAAATTTGCATCGTTCTGGTCAATTGGGGGCAAGTTTGTAGTGAAAATTTCTGGTGTAAGATTTGCAACAATCTGCTGCATGGAGGGGCAAGCTGAATTGGTAATTCCTGATGTAAAAATTGCACAGCTCTAGTGAATGGAGGGGCAAGCATTATTGAACATTTCTGGTAGAAAAACTACAACGTTTTGGTGAATGAACGGACAACTTAAACTTGACTTCTGAGAAGAACCTCAAGGGCATTGAATTCTGACGACAGTTCCAAAAGGAAAAAAAAATCTGTGATTGATTTCATGAAAATCTGCGAATAATTGCTAATGAATCCTGCAGATAATTTCGAAAAGAATACCGAGAGAATCAAATTTTGAATTAAATTCTAAAGGGATGTTGAGGAAAATGTCAAGGGAATTCTGAGGATAATTTCAAGCTCATTCTGGGAAGAATTTCTGGATAATACAGAAAAAAAATCTTCTGAAACTTTAGGCGAATTTCAGTTTCAAGGTGTTTTGAAAAAACACAAATTCCAAAAATATTCCGAGAAGAACCTCAAGGATATTGAATTTTTAGGACAGGTCCAAAATATTTCTGGGGAGAAAGTGCTTTTGGAATATAGAATTTGCGTCTTTCAGCACAATCTGAAGATATTCCGAGATTTTGTGAAGTAATAATCACGCCGCCCTATCCGCCGCCACATCCACCGCCGTTTGCGTTACAAAATGGATTCTGCTGAATTGAGTTCACGGATCCGGGATTGTTTTCAGAAAGTTGGATTTACTAAATCACATTTATGGGAATTCAGTAATGAATTTGAAGCAGTTGTTAGTTCACGTTGTCGTGATTTTTTTGCTCTATAATATGGGAACCGTCTTTTTACGTGTGCACGATTAAATCTTTGACGTTTTCTGCTCGATAGATCAAAAATGAACTATTACAGCGAAGTAGTGTTCTACGTGATTCTACCCTAGTTATTCATATTTCTTCATGGTTCTTTTGACGTTGACTTATGGACATGGACATTGTTGTCTACTATCACTCAAAAAATTCCACACGTCATCATCATGTGACTCACACTTAATTGAGCACTTGTTGTGAAACACATCCATTTCATGCGTGAATCTTATGCTGTGAACCATGCCTCAACACTATTGGTATTAATTGTAACACTCTTGGAGTCTATGTGTGCCTCACATCTTCTTCTTCTTCTTCTTGTTCGCATTTCAAGCTTATTGCTTAGCGCATATTAGCTTATTGCGTGCTCTCAACATAGTGTTCTAAATGCACTTCCAGAGTTATTAATTGAAAGCTTTCGATGCCAATATCAATGCATGAATTTGTATATTGTGTGGCAAGCACAATGATACTCTATGCCCAGGGAAGTCGAGAAAATTTCCAACCCGAAAGATTCCCTCGACCGGATCGGGAATCGAACCCGCCGCCTCCGGCTTGGTAATACCGTGCCTTTACTGACTAGGCTATGAGGCCCCTATGTGCCTCACATGGTGATATTAATTGCTTTGCACATCATAGTTCAATGTTCTACAATATTGTACTTTATCGATTCTGCAATAATCGACAAATAATTAAACAAAGCTACCAGGGCAGAGCATACACATGCCTTTTTTAATGGGTCTTATTTGGGAATTGATCCTGCCGTTGTCTTCGTCCGAACTCACTGCTTCACGGTAGTTCTCATATACACACTTAGAAATTATCGCCGACTTCGGTAATTTTTACCAAAATCTGAACAACTGAACTGTTCGGTAAAATTTATGCAATTTAATTCAATTGCTTTTCTGTTACCTTGAAACTAAATCTACACTAAAATTACTAGATTTGATCGTTTAAACAAGGTTGAACATGTTTTGAAATTATTTTTTAATTCAATGGTCTTAAAAATGAAGATCACAGTTTTACCGAACGTTCAACTGTTCTGATTTCGGTAAAATTTACTGAACACGAAATCAAAATCTTAGTGTGTATGAGGATAAGGATAGTTGATAAAGATGAAGTCATAACTCATGTTTTAAATGTTTACCTTGCAGAACAAGCAATATACATCACATTGAAATGCAAAACACTTCAAATCCATTTGAACAGTAGTGTGATTCAAAGTGCAATACACTTGAATGTTTTTCGAGATTATCTTGATAAAACGTTATCCAACAAACAGGAGTGGATGGAGGTGTCATAGTGGCAGTTAGTGTTGACTATGAATCTGAACAAATATCATCTTGTAAGTGTAAGGAGTTTGACTACGTTTGGGTCAAATATTTCATTGGAGATCAAGTTCATATTCCTCCAGAATATGCAAATCAAGATTCATTCGAAATTTTTTTAAAACTTGCTGATAATATTACCATAGAGGTAACTCTAAGACTAGTAGGTCCCGAAGAAAAACGTGCTCTGGTACTATCTTTGGTCCAAATCTAATTGATGCACCCCTCGAAACATAGGAAAATCCTCGAACCCCTCATTTTATCTGTCAAACTTTCATAGCGAATCAAAACAAACATAGTGTAGTACTAGAATTTCGACTAGAATGGGGTACGTTAATCGATTTGCTTGGGACCAATAGGCTAGTCGAGTAGTGAGCCAATTTAAAATCGTTAGTAGTAGTAGTAATAGTAGTAGTCACATATACGAAGATTTTAACCAACGCTCAGTGAATTTTATTGTTGATGACGGCAATGAATAGTTTTTGATACCGATTATAGGAGAAAATAAAACACTTCGTACTCTGTTCGACAAAAGTGCAGAAATCGGACTCAACCAAATAAATCACATAAAAAATGAAAATAACTGCTACTAAGATTTGTTATTCACTAATATTACTGATGATTTCTGGGTATCAGAGTCACCCACCCCTCCTTGGAAAAAAAAATTGCTATTGAATACTCCATATTCACACATGAAGAAAATGGAAACGTTGGATAACAATTTATCTGAAACATACTTCGACTTTCATAAAGCAAACTACATACTACATACATTTTATCAAATTATTTATAGAATTCTGCAACAGACGGTGCCCTTGGAGCAGAGGAATCCCACAAATTCCAAGACATCAGTTTGGTACAATAAAAAAGTTATCAATCTTAAAAATAGGAAACAGAAAGCACATAAGGCGTATTAAAGAAACCGTAATGAAGAAAATCTTACATTTTATCTAGAAATAGGGTAAAGGGATGTAACGTCAGCCTAGCTACTCACTTCGGCCTATCACGCAAATAACTGGTTCATTCAGCAATAATACACTATAGTAATAAGAAACTGATACCACATCTGCTGTGAAATTATGATCCGTAAATGAATTACCTATTTTTGGGACAAATTCAGAACATTTATTGCTCTTTTTCAAAGAAAAAGTTTAGTGAACTATTAGTATTCCTCGATTTTTAGGCGACATGATCTTGCCGTATTATCAAAGAAGAATACTAAGATGAAACAGTCGGAAGAAAAACTTTCTATTTTAGTGTCCTCTTTCACGGTCCCTTTCATCAAATGAATACCTCCCGTGTGCAAGGTAATTTTGTGGTTTTGCTGCCCCCTCGGTAGAGATGAAATTTTGCGCTTTTTTTTATCAAAACAATCACACCAAAATCAGAGATGTCCCATTTTTTTTATTATTGGATTAACAACTTATCGGTTATTTTTTGTTCGCTGTGCTGTAATTTTTCACCAATGAGAGTGCAGCATATGTTTGAAACGATGGGTGATTATCCTCTGGAGACGTTTATACTTATATCGGCATGATATAACCATAGAGGTAACTCTAAGACTAGTAGACACCGAAGAAATGTGCTCAACTTTTTGGTTCAGCTCTGGTACTATCTTCGGTCCCAAGCTAATCGATTCACCCCTCGAAACATAAGAAAATCCAATAACCGCTCATTTTATCTGTCAAACTTTCATAGCGAATCAAAACAAACATTGCGTAGTACTAGAATTTTGACTAGAATGGGGTCGTTAACCGATTTGCTTGGGACCAATAGGCTAGTCAGGTAGTGAGCCAATTTAAAATCGTTAGTTTCGTATTGATTGTTGATATAACCGATTACACATATTTTTACTTTTCGGTTCGTTAATCGATTAATCGATTATTCGAATGAAAATCGGCCATTACTAGATGAATGTGAAACGTCATTTCAAATATAAGGACCGTGCATAAATAATGATACAAATTGAAAGGGACCGGGCTAATCACAAATAACGTCCCCATGGTAACTGAAATAAACACGAGTGCTCACCGGTTGCTGGAACCTTAGCCATAGTGGTCGAATTTGTTTTTTGTTATGATTGTGTGTAGCTCCTCCTTTGCCTTTTCGATCAACAAGGATAAACCTTACCACGTTTTTTTTTTGAAGAAATTTTCAATTGATGGCAATTGAGAAAAATTGCGAGTGTTGAAATCTTGGATATTGCGCTCGAAATCATTTATCGTCCTGCTTGCAAAATTCTTGCGAATGAAACGATGCAAAGTCAGCACAAAACACTGCATATTTTCTGGGACTTCTAACTCTTGTTTAAAATTTTGCTGCTTCTCTCTGGACTTTGAAAGTGCTTATACTTAATTCCGAATTTACGTGGTCGTGTTTTTCCTCCTATGAAACCAAATGAAATTAAAGTTTGATGAAATTGGTTCCAAAAAAATAGAAAATGTCAAAAGAAGGAAATTTTACATACATGTTTCTTCTAAGTTTACCCCAGTTTGCTGTGTGAATCAAGGTGATGAATTTGTTAAAGTTAGCTATATAATTATAAATAAAGCACATATATGGTAAGACATGAGTTCAGGAGTGCTAGGAACATATAGGAACATACCGTGGTTTAGAATTATATAAAATAATTGACAAGCCCCTTGATCCCCTTTATCATTTTACAGTGGGTATAATCAATTTGACAGATCGATGTCCATTCGCCTTGACACCAGTCCGGAAGTGACGTTTCTTCACACACATTTTGACAGTTCCTTATAGAGTTTTGCGTTGGAGTGAGAGAATAAGAAAAAGTCCGCCATGTTTCACACATAGACTGACAGTTACATATGAGATTTCTTCATAGGAGTAAAGAGTTACAGAGCTCTCGTCAACGCCAATCTATACCACTTGAAATTACTGAAATGGGGTCGATTTTTGTTGATCGAGTTCCACACATGTTATGTGCTGAATACGAACGATGTTGTTCATCATCTTGTCAGTTCCAACTTTGTTTGCTTAATTAAAAGTAGCCCTACTTTTGACGGATATGAAATAGCGTGCAGCAAATCCTGCCATCAAAACAAACTTCACGGCAAATGACTCATAATTAAGTACCGTTCCCTCAAATTCGCAAAAGCGTAGGTCACTTGTAGAATGAGTAAATTTTTATCAAATATGAGTTAATGTCACTCTCACACTTTACTTATATATGAGTGACATTTATTCATATTTGAAAACAAAATTACTCATTCAATGAGTGGCCTAGGTTTTTGCGAATTGGGTTCTTTAAGGGTATTGAGGTAAATGCATATTCGTAATCTGCATTAAAAATGGAACCCAAACCCAAAATTTCATCAATTTTGGTACACTGGAACTATTTTAAATAAGTACGATTACATTTGCAAAAATCACCTTATTAGCGCCCCTCGGTGTCACTTTGTATGGGAGCGAGCTGTTAGTTTGTTAGTTTAGTTTCAAACAGTGAAGTTATTATTTTGCTTTAAATCTTGATTTAAAAATCGAGATGAAAGTGTGTGGGTTCGAAAAAAATATCGCTGTGCTCCGAAAACGAATCTCTTTCAGATGATGTATAAAAACCGATACATTTTTCAAAATTAAAGAACCCAATTTGAATGAGCGGGATTCAAATATGAGTTAGATTAATTTACCTTGTAGGCCCTTCGAAAAAAAAATCAAGCCGAACAATCCATGAGGTCCCAAGTAACATTGATCGCTTCTCTTCTTCAACTTTCTCTTTCGTTAATAACTTGGCTACAATATCGTTTCTTGCCGTGTTTGCCGTAATAGATGCTAGATAAAAGCGAAGACAACAAATCAAGAAGACTGGCAACTTTCCCAGAATCCAAGCGACAGATACAATGGCGCTGCGCTTGAGTGAAGGTGGAAACAACGCATAGAAAAATGAACAAACACACAAACCCTTCTTCTGAGGATGTAATCTTTGCTATCAAATTTGTTCGAAGCATTTACCCTTGGAGCGGTAGATGACGCGATTGTACCTGCCTCATAGCGTTCTTATGAGAAAATGGAAGAGTTGCTAGTCTTCTTGATATGTTGTCTTCGATAATAGCTTGGATGCAAATAGAAAATCTACCGTCAGAATCTGTCAATGTTACTTAGGAGCTAATGCATTGTTCGGCTAGCTATCACATGATTTTACAGTTCGATATACGTGTGGTCATGAGATGACTGTTTGGCTTTTATTTCGATTCTAAAAGCTTCGTGGTTTAGATCAACCGAAAAGAAAACACTGTATCTTTCTTTCTTATTAGTTCTTACGCGAGAAGTTAAATTGACGTCAACCCAATGTGGCTACGCATGAATGATAAAAAGTGAAAAAGAAGCACGATTTTACATGTTGAACCTTTGTAGATCAGTGGCGCCTGTGGTGTAGTGTTAAGCGTGATTACCTCTCACCCCAGCAGGCCTGGGCTCAATCCCAGTCTGCGTCTCCGGGAATTTCTGAGCAATCTTGTAAGCGGTCACCGTAGTCAACACATTTTCTGTGACAATCGACTGCCTTCGTCTCCGACACTTGCAAAACAAGCTATCAAATTACAGTATCAAACTAAAATGTCATATGAATGGCTCTGTCATACGACACTGTCGCCGAAGACCGTCACGAATGCATGTATTTTAGTTTTTTTTTCTCATAAAAAGAGCTGCTGATGTTGTGCTTGGGTGAATTCTGAAAATAGCAAGCAACGATGTCTTAGCAATAAAATTTCTGATCAGAAATTGTTTTATTTTACATCAAATTGAGGAATTAGAACGAAATCACTCATGTCATATGAAAGTTATTTGATATTTTTTTTTACTAGAATGTTGTTCTAGTGTTTGTGTTGTATAAGAGAGACGACGGTAGAGCATGAGAGTACGAATACAAACAGACTGTCGCGCATGACAACGAAGCGAGTGTAAAAGTAAAAAAAACGTCAACAGTTTCAACCCCTGGTTCTGAGGTATAGCATTTCTGATCAGGTTCCAGGTTCATCTTCGATAGGACGAAGTTGCATCCATTCATAGACCCAATTTGAGCACAGTAGACCGACATCACATCCACGTAAAAAGTTATCATGTTAAAATTGTGAGTGTATCAATTTTCAGTCGTGCTTAATTAATATTCAATTAATAAGTACATCTAAACTTGCATTTTCTGTCAACAAATATCTAAATTATAACATAAGATACGGTATAATATGTAATTAAAGGCGTCATATTAGACCTAGGTTAGGAACATATACCCTAAGTGATCAACTGAATGAAAAAATAAAAAAAAAAATCATATGAAGAACATAATACCAAGCTAGAAAATAATATCAAACAGATCCAAAATCATCTTTAAACTATGTTAAAGAAAGACAAAAATCGAAGAACTTTCCTTCCAATTTTTTTTCAGAATATTTATACAACTCATGACGAGAATGATCACGATTATCAATATTTTTCATATCTCCCGGAGCCAATGACGGATATTACAGTTAACAATTTATCCCTCAAAGAAATCTTCCATGTTCTTTAGTCCTTGGATACGTCAAAAGGCGCTGGTCCAGATGATTTACCACCTATTCTTCTAAAATCACTTTCAAAGGAATTAGTAAAGTCTTCATTTTGGTTGTTTAATTTATCATGGGTTTTTGATTATAACCGTGCATACGTAGGGTTTGTATTCGTTTTGTTGCTTATGTTTATTTCGATTGACAGTTCTAACAGCAAACAAAAAAAATATCACCGCTAATAAAAAAAAATCATCTCACTAATACACAAAAATCGCACCAATACACAAACACGCCTGGAGAGGACTATGGATTGATCTTCAGCGATATGAATTTTGCAGATAAATCTAAATCAACGTTTCAAAACGTCCTATCTGCATTAATCAATCATTGATCCTCTCCATGCTTTCGTAAATTACTCGGATGCAAAAACATTTTCTGTTGTGATTTACGTTTAGGACGCTAGATTGCATAAGAACCTCTTTTATTAAACTATGTGGCAAAAATAGCACCCAATCTGTTTGCACAGCCATGGACATCAAAAAAGAAAGTCGATGAGGCGAATCGATCAATGTTGATAAAATCTTTTGAGATATTAATCTAGAAATGTATCAATTTTCTCGTTTATTTGTAGAGAAATAATTTACAACAAAACGATTCACGTGATGATTTATTCGGTGGGTAACTACCTCTATGTTCTCAAGTTAGTATTTTGTAGCGATGATGACATGTTTTACTTGACTGGCTCATTGCAATGCACCTTAATATATGGGACCTTTGAACTAGGACACCTGAAGAACTTATCGTCCTTTGAATACATACGTAAATCAAAATTGCACGACCGGCACCAGCACAAACCGTTATAAATCTTCCATTCATCGTTGATTTTGTTGCCATGACAGCCTAACTATTCAAAGGGACAGCATCGACTGTATCCACTAAAGACAGGGTAAACAATATAATTTCAATATTGATCGCTAGCGTTTTCCCTATTCTTACCGCCATTATTGTATTGAAAAACACCGATAAATCAACCTTGAAAATTAGCCTTTAGCGGTGACGGCGGCGGCGTGCGAGTGATTTCATTGTTTTTATGCTTCCTTCACGAACATCTCCCGCTGATGGAACGACTTCGACACATCCAGGTCACTTGGTGATGCATATAATTGACCGAGCATGATCCCGACATTTTTGCCGATTTCTTTTGATCGCAACGAAGCCGCCACCGCCGCCACCAAGGAGTTGCATTTCTTCAACCAAGATGCTCAAAAGCGACGATCGGGTCAATCGCAAACAGCAACGCTAGGAATGCAATTGCTCAAAAAGAGCCTTCCAATGAATGATAAACAATGATATCTACGATGAATGATCGCCAACCATGGATGCATTCGTTTGTTCGATCGTTGGCTAGTTGGTTGGTTGGTAGCAGGAGTGAAAATCAGGTTAAGTTGGCTTTTTAAAGTGAGAGCTGAGTAGGGTTAGAGTGATGTGATACAATGGCTTTTGAGCGGAATAGGAAGGTGCTTATCGTTTTCAGGTCAGCCAAGTGCACCCATTGACAGATGATTTCAATTCGTGTTTGCGCTCGGGTGAAGCAATGTCTGAAAAATTTAACGCGGTTTACTCCAGCAGCTTAACATTGACTTTAACAACATCGGACCTTGAAATCCAAATGTCGTAAAAGGTCCACCATAAAGACTTATAAACCAGAAGATGACGCATGTAGGTATTGATATCTGGTACGACAGCCTAATGGAACGTTGTCTGTAGAATATAAAACAATTTATCGAAATAAGCCACCCATTCACAACGGTTGTAATTGTTGTAAAGCTAAGTGAACTTTTGCTCGAACCACAAAATATTGAGTAATAAACTTGGCAGTTTTGATTTATTCTCTTGTAATAAGCACTCACTCACAGGCTAAATAAAGTTGGTTTCGGACGCGTGAGGTAGTCAACCAGTCGCCACAGTGACTGAACCAAACGGTAGGTAAAGTATGTGTAGATGTCTGTGAGCCGTCTACCGGTGCGCGGTGGGTGTTTTGCTTGGGGAACTTATTAGCATTCAACGCGCAAATTTACCATTTGTTTGTTCGGTTGAGTTTTCGTCATTTTATTGCGCGTACAATGGTTCATTTTTACTGCAAACATATTTTGTGTGTGATTTAGTCGATTTCGTTCCGACTTGACGGTGCTTTGAACGATTCTTACATCCATCTCGGGGGGTTATAGACATGAGTTCTGTTGGTTCATTAGTTTCAGCGTGACTATTAGGGCGTGTGGTTTACGTGGGAGCAATGTTTGTTATGCTAGAGCCTAATCTTATTTTCTGTTTCGATGTGGCGGGAAGAGGTGTGCACAACTTTTGATTCATTTGATTCGGATTAGATACAAGGCAGTTTTTAGGGTTCTGAATTTGGGTTCTGATATACACATTTATAACGTACAGGTTATTCAACTTTAATGCCTTAGGCATTTTACGACTAGATTAAACTTATGTGCCCCAATCATGTATAAGGGAGTACCATTAAAATACATAGTCCAGCTTAATAAAATACACAATGCAGGGTTATTTTTACGGTTTACTGCATCACAAAAAATACGCGCTAGGGGACGGACGTTCAAGTTGATCTTTTGTAGGATTGTAGATCAATCAATTCTGCGATGAGCAGGGCCCGTGAAGTATTATCGATACATTTGAAATCCGAAATAATCCACTAGCGACAATCTCGTTCTGTACGTTAAACACAGTGTCGGAAGTAGTGCACTGTATTCGCACAATGATGCAGTTTACAGTGCACTACTTCCAACACTATGTTCAATAGTGGGCTATTCCGGTTTTCAACTGTACCGATAATATCTTTCCGAATCCGTAAAGGCTTCAGATCAGTCAGGTGACGTTAACTAGGAACCCAGAATTACTCCCATATCTTTTAAGAGGATGTCAAAGCTTATAGTTTGTTGCTTCTTGCGATAACAGATGATTAAAGACTGTACTCGAAAAAAGTGAGACACATTGATTAGTTTGTAACTTTTTAGAGTGTGGTAAAAATTTATGAAATTTTGACTGAAACTAGTTAAGTGTGTAATGTTTACGCTGGCAGAATTACATTACAACTGTCAAGTGGTTATCCAGATGGCATCGGAGCAAGAGCAGATGCGCCAAAAAAACTTGAGCGCTTTCGTGGAAAATCCACCTGCGTCCCAATAGGGATGGATAGGGAAACACCTGGGAATCCATCATTCAACAATTTCCCGGGTGGTGAAGTCATTCAAGGAGACCCAGGTGACTCAACGGCAGCAAAAAACCGAAGACAGCTGACCCGGCGAAGGCCAGGAAGGTGCTGAGTCTGTTCAAGCGTCAAGCGGTTTGTCTAAAACGAGGAAACGTGCCGGCATCCACGTCTACAAGGTCCGGAAGGCACCGAACCGGAACGACAAACAAAACACGGTAGCCAAAACCCACGCCAGGAAGTGGTACCGGGAGTGGCTGACGAAACCGAGGTGTGTCGTGATGGACAACGAGACTTACATCAAGGCGGACACAAAACAGTTGCCGGGGCAGGAGTTTTACGTCACCACATCACGGTTGGCCGTTCCTGAGGAGGTAAGGAAGAAAAAGGTAGGCAAATTTTCCAAAAAGTTCTTGGTTTGACAGGCCATCTGTGGGTGCGGCAAGGTGAGCCAGTCGTACATCACGACGGGTACCATTAACGAGCAAATCTACCGGAACGAGTGGCTCCAGGAGCGCCTCCTACCCTTCCTGCAGTCTCACGGAAGCGTACAGAGACAAAAATGTTGTTTTTGTACCAAAAGTTTATTGGGTTTCCAAAAAATAGATAACTACCGATTTACTGCGAGAAGTATCGTATTTATTAAAACGAAATAAGTAAGTGTTTAAACACGGACATTTTGTTTTTCCGATTAAAGGCAAACATATCTAAAATTAATGAGTCAGACCAAATACAATATCTAACATGATTATAGATGAATACAGATGTGTTTCTCAACAAATTCGATACGTTGGTAAGTTTTTCATATACAAAGACATCATCCCACGGAACTTCGCCCGATTGAGAAGTTTTGGCCCATCATGAAGGTCAGTATTCGTAAAACACCTAAGGTGTTGGAGAACGAACTGGCTTTGAAGAAACAGTGGGTAAAAGTATCAAAAGAAGTCGTCCTCACCATTGCCCAAAACCTTATGTGTGGTGTCAAGGGCAAGGTTCGGGTATTCGGTTATGGAGCAGAGATCCAATAAAGCAATGAAGTAGAAACCTAACCATAATGTTGTAGTTTATTCCCTGAAGTTTGAAGAAACTCCCACTTAAAATTTATTATTGGCGACCATTTTTGTGTCTCACTTTTTTCGTGTACAGTCTTTAATATATTTAGATTTAATAGATATGAAAATAAGCCTCCGTTAGCTTAGTCGGTAAAGGCACAGCTACAAAGCAAGACCATGCTGGAGGCGGCTGGGTTCAAATCCCGGTCCGGTCTAGGAATTTTTCGGGTTGGAAAATTTCTCGACTTCCCTGGGCTTAGAGTATAATTGTACTTGCCACACAATTAAACTAATGCAAAATCGTACCTGGCATCTAAAGCTCTCAATTAATAACTGTGGAAGTGCATCTAGAACACTAAGTTGAGAGCACGCAATAAGATAATATGCGATAAGCAATAAGCTTGAAATGCGAAAAAGAAGAAGAAGATATAAAAATGAGCAGAACTCAAATTCGGTTTGAAAGCCGGATCCATTTTATCCGTTAACACTACATTCGTTACAAAAAGTTAACACCTGCTTAATGTTGAAAGTTTATAAATAAAATAGGGATGCGTTAGTTAAAAATTATTTTGGAATACTCAACACTCAAGAATTATAGTCTGACCTTCCTTATTTTTTTTCTCAAATTTACCTTAAGATACACCTCAAATTGGTCTCACTAAATATCCCCTTGGAATGTTGAAGATACTCCCCCGAAATTACAATGGAACCTGATATTTCCTCCCTGATAATTTCCTTGGAATTTCCACATGCCTCTTAAAAAGCATTAAAAGTAACGTTAACAGATAGAAAACATGTTTCTTTGACAAAGTTGCTTGAAATTATCTCAGTTACAACTTTGCGGAAGATTGAATGTCTTTTTTTTTTCAAAAGTAAGAAAGCTGATTATTGTGACCCTATTGTTTACAATCACCAAATGAAGGGATGTTTTAAGCACAAAAACTTCACCGGAGTCTAATTATAGCACCAAAAGCACTAGCAGATTTTATTTAAATTTGTCGTTAGGATGGCCCTCTGAAACCCATCTTTTGCTTGAAACTTTTATATATAAATTTGCTCATGAATGTCATCTTCAAGAGACTTTTGAGCCTACTTGAGACGACGCATGTTCTGCAAACAAAATGGTCTGTATATCTATATTTATAAAATGTTTTCCCAATTATGTTACCGTTTGGGTACTTTGCCTTATGGAAAAAGCTCGAGCAGAGCGATAGCAGTGCTATAAAGAGCGAGCACTCAACCGAACGAGACAACAATCCACTAGTATACTGCTGTTCGGTGCGCTCAAGCCTGAGAACCATTAAAGTTTTTAATCAGTAATGATTGAACTAATTTTTTTTTTTCCTTTGGTTTGTTTTTTCCGTCGATCTTGTTTTCTGTGCTGAGCACCAATGCTACCGACGTGCCAGGAAGGCAACTCCCACACCTGGACCCTACCTATCGACCCATCAACTCATGAACCGGGGACCAACGGCTTTACTTCCCATCCGAAAGAAGGCGTGATCAGAGATGTTATGCCTCAGAACATCCCGGCGGCGCCGACTGGGATTGAACCCAGGCCTGCTGGGGTGAGAGGTAATCACGCTTACCACTACACCACCGGCGCCGTCTGATTGAACTAATGTTTGTTTTGAATTATTGATACTATTATTCATATTGTTGTGCATAGTAAAGCACTAATGGCGCATTCATATAGATAAAACAGATAGGAATTAGGGAACTGAATAACATAAACTCCAGTATGAACGGTCGAATTAAATAAAGAAACACACCATCTGTTATATACCTACACTTAGCATACAGAAAACAACACCCACCACCCGGATCATGGAGGAGAAGGTGTAATTTGGAATGGGACTAATGGATCAAGAAGGAAAGGGACAAGTTCACCAAGTTGAAGAACAAAGTTTATAAGTTTGATATATAGTTTAAATATAAATAGTGAACAGTCGAATACGGGTGAAAAAACAAAGCTGCCTAATCCTTTGAAACCGTAGAATCAGGTTAGGAAAATATACAACGGACTCCGGTAGCATAACCTTCAATAGACCCTTTTCCTATTTCCCACGTGCCCGCAGAACCCATTGAGTTTTACTTCAAAGCCGTGTGTAAATCAGACCGAGATCGCTCCGGGACAGGTAGTGCTCGATCGACCGGCTACACGTGCCAACGAGTCGAAGTTCAGCCTTCGTAGGGAACCAAGTACCGCGAGGAGTTCACAGCGACAGGACCCCGTGCCATCCTGCGCTGATACGACTGTTACAGTCATAGCCGCCCCGCCCGATTTCCCGCCGCAGAGATCCCCGTGCCGGCCGGCCCTTACATACATACACACATACCCAGAAATTGTAAGTAGGTTTTGGTAAATAAAACTTAACTAGTGAAAGAGTAGGTGACTGTGTTTGAACTTGCTGATCAGTGTCCCTCAAGCTCGAGCAAGTCACCGCAAAAGAGGCTGGTGGATAGCCCACCCCGTCTGGTCCCCGTGACTTTAGACCAGGGACCTGAGGCATTGTAGTAATAGAGTGAGAGAGAGCGCTCAGAGATAACAATTATATTTGAAAACATTGAAAAATTGATCAGTTCGTGGAATTCCTATTAGACATGAATTCGCAAACTTTTCGTTCTGAATGTTTGTTATTGTTACCCTTCGGTTAAATGAAAATGTTAGGAAAAGTGAGATAAAATGAGCATACGCGATAAAATGAACAATTTACTGTTTTAAGTGCTATTTAATTCAAATATCAGTCAATTCAAGGCACATGTTCATTAGCTTTTAATAAATTTGCAATCATATAATTTGAATGATTTCACCGTTGTTTCAATTGCTCATTTTAGTCCTTGTCTCTCTACTGGGAATTTTTTATTTTGAATTTATATTTGGTTGAAAAAACAGTGTAATGTTTTATTTGCTATTGTATTAAAAAATATTGCTTTAGTTATTATTCAACATTTATTCTTAGATTTATTTTCAAAGAATATTACTAATTTTAAAAACAATGCATTGTACATAACAGTTTTAACTGACTTTCAATGTTTGAGAGACTTCGTCATCAAAAATTCTAGAATTCGACGAAGATAAATAGCATTGTCATTTGAAAGGAGCGATGCTGCATCCCAATCAATTATACTATCGAACATTTTTACTGCTTTTATCAGATGTGGGTAGGACAAGGTATTATGATCTCATACACTCATAAAATAAATCACATAACTAGTGGAAAATGTCCATGTTAATATAACATAACTTTCACCTGATATCATAATTGAAAATTGAACCTCAAAATTGATAAGATATGATTTCTCACATATATTTTTTTATGTTTTGTAAAATTCTGATAAAAATCATTAATTTCGTTCTTTGAAACATTTATTGTGCATTCCCAATAAAAACTATGTGAAAACTTTTCTCAGTGTAGAAGGCTTTGAATATTTTTGGAATCGTTCAACTGGTTCCGGATATATGTCCGGAACATGTTCAGGTTTGTATGAGCCGTGATACTAAATCCGACCTGAAATTAATAAAACCCATCATGTGACACATAATCAAATTACATGAGAATTCAACAACCAGTTCAATGGTAACAGTTAAGTGTGCCCAGGATCACACTGGCACAATCTAGGTATATTCCGAGCAAGTGGAAATTTTCTGCCAAGGGTAAAAATCCAACATGCGATACCTTAAATCACATGAGAATTCATTTTTCGTCTCACTTTTGTCGGAATTCCTATTAGTAAGAAGGGTCAAATCTCAACATAGGGGGATTAAATATGGTTAATAACTAATTACTTAGAAGTCTAATTAAAAACTGGCCTTAAACAAAGTTGTCTGGTACATTTTTACATAAGAACACATAACAAATATTTCCTTAAATTATTATGGCGAAGTTCTAGGACGTTGAGAACATAAAGTTCACTTTTCCTATCGTAATGCCTAGAGTCCTATAAGAGAGACAGAAACGCGAAGACAAATAAAATAGCTGGTAGCATGACGATATTTTTCACACGAACTAGCAACTCTAAACGTTGTTCACCCTTGCATGACTTACCACTTTCGTTGTGTATTGTTGTTATTATTAAGAATTGAAGTTTGAGATCAAACGTTACTGAAGATATGTTAACGATGGCTCTTATTTATTGTCATACACTCATAAAATAAATCACATAACCAGTGGAAAATATCCATGTGAATTTCACATAACTTTCATGTGATCCCATAATTGGAAATTGCACCACTGAAACGTTATGTGTCCAATGAAATCTATATGATTTCTCATATAGAATTTCTAATGCTATGTGATATTTAGGTAAAAATCATTGTTTTTGTTTTTGGAAAAATACTATGTGCGTTCCTAATAGAAACTAAGTGAAAACTTTTTTCAGTGTATGTTCTAATGCATCTCCTTGCAATACACCAAGCCATAGTGCTAATCCTTTTTAAGATGGTTTAATTTATTTGAATATTGTCGTATTGATTTTCGGGAGATAGCAATACTACAATCTAATCAGGACTACTTTATACCTACTGACAGGTCTTCTGCTCGATTGGCTGCACTTATGTGGCAGTTAAATTGGCTGCAGATATGAATTCTCGGTTCTCTCTCTTACCGGGCTCTAGTAATTCCCATATAAACTGCAGTATTAGCAACCGGTGGAAACTAACGTTTTTTAAATTGGCTCACTACTTGACTAGCCTATTGGTCCCAAGCAAATTGATTAACGTACCCCATTCCAGCAATACACTATGTTTTTTTATTTGCTATGAAAGTTTGATAGATAAAATGAGGGGCTCGTGGATTTTCCTATGTTTTGAGGGGTGCATCGATTAGCTTGGGACCGAAGATAGTATTACACACTTAGAAATTATCGCCGACTTCGGTAATTTTAACCGAAATCTGAACAGCTGAACTTTTCGGTAAAATTTATGCAATTCAATTTAATTGCTTTTCAGCTACTTTGAAACTAAATCTCCACTAAAATGACAAGATTTGATCATTTAAACAAGGTTGAACATGTTTTTATATTATTTTCAAATTCAATAGCCTTTAAAATGGTCAAAGTTTTACCGAACGTTCAGCTGTTCTGATTTCGGTAAAATTTACCGAACACGGAAACAAAATCTTAGTGTGTAGGGTGGCGCCAAAAAGTTAAGGGATTCTTCTGATCTTACAGTTACCTAGGTATTAGTTTGCATTTGATTAGACTTTAAGGTAAATAGTTATTAATTGATTTCGAAACTGATAACTTTCTGATATGATTAATCGACTGCTTTCAGTATAACACTGCATCTAGCACTTATGACATAGTAGCCTAGATTTTATGCCCCTAATCTACGCGCCATGCATGAAATTGATAACTCCAAAACAAGCTTTTTTTTTAGTGATTGTGTATATTGAACAATGTTTTTCGAAATGAAAAGCGCCATCTTTTGCTACAAAAAAGAAATGTACTAACTTGTACTAAACTGCTGTTAGAAATTTAACTTTTTAATAATTCAATTTGAAAAGTTGGTGTAATTCTTCAAAACTTGAATCTTTGCCTCAAGCATCACTCTGTTTTGACGCTTCATTTTAAAGATATTGAACCAAATCCATTAAATTAGTCATATCTTTCAAAAATTGAATCTACGTAATCACACAAAATCGCACCCCAGAATTTTCAGGGCTAATAGTATTTTATATAAAATGTATTTAGTAGAAATTTTAGGTCGGAACTTTTTTGAAGTTTTGATCCGTGACCAATTTTGTGAAACACCAGTTCTTTTTAGAACTGATGTAATTTTTGTATACCGTCAACTCTCCCTTACTCGATATTCTCCCTAACTCGATGGAAATCCTGGCTACTTTGACCACATTACATTTCTAAAATTTACCTAATCTCAATGATCCCTTAAATATCGAGTTAGGGAAAGTTGGTTGGCACCCAAGTTTCTTAACCTATTTTGAACAAACAGCTTTCAATAGATCAGAAATGCGAGTTTTAGACTATGCGAAGTAGTCTAAATTTAGATAATTCCGGTCTTATTATGAAAAAACTTGGAAATTATTTGGTGTCAGTACAGTTACTAACAAATATT
This sequence comes from Ochlerotatus camptorhynchus, assembly GCF_037179485.1. Classification (NCBI taxonomy): domain Eukaryota; kingdom Metazoa; phylum Arthropoda; class Insecta; order Diptera; family Culicidae; genus Ochlerotatus; species Ochlerotatus camptorhynchus. The sequence continues at coordinate 13,540 of NW_027040627.1, read as the reverse complement.
CTGACTCCAAACTTATTTATATTTAAGGGGCTTATGATTTGAAGTTACGAAAAATTGATCAAAACATTACGAAATAAGAGCAATTTAAAATTTTAAGAGCTAAAAGTTTGGGGCTGCAAAGATTAAAATCGAAGTTGTTTTTAAACGTTTATCGAACCTTATGTACCTCACTAAGTCTTAAATTATAATGCATTGTCATACAATAACCTAATGCGTTTCCTTCTGTAACTAGTACATAGAAACATTAAATCAGTTCTGAAATGAACTTGAATTTCACAAAATTGTCCAACGATCAAATGCTGCACGGAGTTTCGACCTAAAATTTCTTCTACATACATCCAAAATAGAAACAGCCCTGAAAAGTCTGGGGTGCGATTAGTTGCATAATTTATTTAATTTAAACATAATTTAAACGCATCCCACATAATTATGTGGGAATACGTAGATATGATTTTTGAAAGATGTGTCAAATATATTGGTTTTTGTTCAATATATTTTAAATGACGCGTTAAATTATCGATTTTTGGCACATTTATAACAAAAAAAAATCATAAGCTTGAAAACCAAAGCCGCTGCGATTTTGACCTTTTCGTAAAAGTTTTATATTTTTGACAAATAAACAACGTCTTAAAAGACACCAGCACTTTAGAATGAATTATTTGCACTTTGAAAAGCAGTTTAGTACAATCATGTTTTGCCCAAAAGATGGTGCGTTTCATTCCAAACAACATTTCTCAAGACAAAGAATTACTAAAATGACTCGTTTTGGAGTTATTAATTTCGTTCTACTAGATTGCACATTCCTTGACCACTGTGCAATGTTGCCTACTGTGCAGTTTATGGAGCATGTCAGAAAAATATCGTTTCCTAGTCAATTATTAACTAATTATCCTGACGTTCAATCCAAATGCAGTCTTGAGCATAGTTGCAGCTGAGAAAATTTCACATTAGTTCATCGTTCATAGCAGATCATTACATAGAACGGCTAGAATGATGAGAACAAAAAGTTCACTTTTCCCAGAGTAATTTCCATATAAACTTCAAAGGGCCAGTGCAGTATGAGTTCACATCTAAATGAGCTCAAATTTTGGGAAAATTACCAGGACCTGATAAAATAGTAAAAAAGGTTATCTTCCATTTAATTCCACTTAATTAATTTTGGTATCCATGACAGATACGTATTTCGACTACAATGTGCAGTCTTCAAGTAAATGTAGGGTTTGATCGGTGCTCGATAGTTCCCGCGATTAATGTTTTGCGATGCTTCAGATGTGGAGAATTTGGGCACAAAAGCACGGATTGCAAAAATTGCGAACGATGCTCTAGATGCAGCAAACAACATAGCACCTCTAAGTGTACGTCAACTGTATTGAAATGCGTTAATTGTTTAAAAACTAATAAGGAGCGTAAATTAAATCTGGACGTCAACCACGCAGCATTTAGTTCTAATTGTTTTGTGTATAAAAAAAACTATATGATCAGAAAAAAGCAGCTTACATTTCAATAAATAGCAACCAAGTTCCAGTAGTAATGTGAGTAAATTAGAGATTTTATATTTGAATATTGCGGGGTTATCTACAAACTACGTAACATTACGTCAGATTGTAGAAGTAAATCGTCCACTTTTGGTTTTGTTAGCAGAAACACATATTGTAGAAATTGAATCTTTTGATCAGTATAGCTTTCCGGGATATAAAGCTGCTGCTTGTTTGTCACATTCAAGGCACACTGGCGGTGTTGCTATTTATGTCAAAGAATCAGTTCAATTCAATCTTCGCCAAAACGAAGTTATTGATGGCAATTGGTTCTTAGGCATTACAGTTGAACGTGGCATGAAGATGGGTAATTATGGTGTTTTGTATCATTCTCCCAGTTCAAGTAATCAGCGTTTTATTGAAATTTTAGAGAACTGGTTTGAGACATTTTTAGATTCTAGTAAATTAAATATACTTGCGGGTGATTTTAACATTAATTGGCATGATACTAGCAATTCGAACCATCTTAAGCAATTAGCAATTAGAAACAAATATCGAGATTACAGCGTTTGCAGAATAAAGTAATGCGTTTGATTTTAAGATGTAATAGATTCACTTCCTCAACTTTTATGCTGGACGCTTTGCAATGGCTGTCAGTGAAGCAAAGAATTGTGTTTTTGACTATGGTGTTCATTTTTAAAGTAGTTAACGGTTTGCTGCCTCGATATTTGTGTGATCGGATTGAAAGAGGAAGTGATTTTCATAGATATAACACTAGAAACGCGGATGAAGTAAGAACACCACATCTTTTGAATAATGCTTCACAAAATTCATTATTTTTCAAAGGTATAAATGTTTTCAATTCGATGCCTAGACACATCAAGCGTGCAACTACACTTACCGAATTCAAGAGACGCTGCATTTCACATGTAAAAGCTGTTTATTGAGCAGTTAAATTTTTATGAATGGATAAATTATGTATCTTGACAAAGTTATCACTAACGGATTATTTTGTATGGAGACTGTCATAAAGACATTTTAGTAATTTGTGTAGCATATACAAAAAACTACATTGTTTGCCTCGATGGTGATGATGGATTTTTAGTTTTTTGATTTTGTAGTAGTAATAGTAAAAATAGCTTTAAGTAGTCTACAATGGTTTGAGCCTCGCGCGCGGAATACAGGTATAAATTACTAATACGTGGGAATTGTGGCAAAAGCCTTGAATTAGTAAAGGATTGGCTGGAAGTCGTTTTCTTGGATATAGTCCTGGCACTGCGGAAGCTTAAACGTGTAAATCCCAGGTCACGTGTAAATGGAAGTATTGTCGAGGACTATACTTGGACTTTTGATAACTAGTTACACCTTTGAATGTTTTTGGTTGAGGAAATTTATACCTGTAATTGAAACCAGCTCGATTTTGTTTGCAAACCTGGTTAAAATGTTTATATTTAATTATCTTAAAGATAACTCGTCCAGCTCAAACCTTTGTAGGGGTAAGATGTGGGACCATCATCATCATCATCATAAAGTTCAAATAAAGTTCCGGAAGAACTTTAAAGTTCCATAAAGTTCAAATAAAGTTCCAACAGAACTTTCTTCCCAAGTTCCGCATTCAACGATAAAAACTACTTTCAATTTCCATAAGTGCATATAAAGTTCTAACACCACATTCTGGCAACTTTAGAAGCTATAAAAAGCGCACAAAAAACTTCAGGCTCCAAAAAATCCGATAGAAGTTCAAAAAAAAAAAAAAATCCAAAAAGCATCCCTAAGCTCTTTTTAAGAACTTCGGACAAGGTTGAAAACATGGCCTCAACAAAGTCCCGAACAAGTTCCCAGCGGAACTTCTTAGCAGCTTTAAAGTATCTTAGTAACTTGAATGTTTCCAAAAAGGTCCGTCATAGCCCACATGAAGCAATCCGCACAAGTCTTTATTAGTAACAAAATTTAATGAACGTAAATATGAAATGTTAAGTGGCTCAAATAAATCATAATTCTTATAACTACGCAGTACTTCAATACAGTATCCAAAAAAATATACACATTAATTTCCTGGATTCGAACCCGTTTATTCGGCATGCGAACTACGAACGCTAACCACTGTGTCACAAGTGTGTTTGGAAAACCATGCGGACAAACACCAATTTAAAGTTCATCAAGGTGTTGTGTTTCGTATTCAAATCAGTCGGCTGGCTCTGAAAACTCCAACAGTAGGCGGGACAACAGCTCCTTTCAATATAGCTCAGAGTAACACTGCTGCTTAGAATGCTGCTTAGAATGCTCTTCAATTATGCTACCGGAACTTTCATGTTCTTATAACGACTTAAAAATGAGGCTGCTAAGAATTCTATAGACCACCTTCAACCAAGCTGGTTAAGCCACAAAAAGCCTTTTATCAGAACTTTTGGTTACTTGGGTAAGCTCAAAATTTGTATTTTATGACCAGTGCGAAAATATTGCTGCGTACTTAATTTTAGCTCAAGAGTTCAATCAGGTCCGAAATCATCAATACCAAGTCATAAAAGCTTCGTGAAGTCAACTTTCACGACAATTTTAAAACAACAAAATTAGAGCTAAAAACTACATTTTTCAGGAACAATTTCAACAAAATTCAATTCTGAAAAATTACCCCAAAATGAGAACACAAAGAGATGGAAAACATATTTTCTTGAAATTAACTCAGCTAAGGGCATAAGGCCGACATTACATCCATATTTACATTACCTATTTTCAAAATTAAAAATTGAGTTATTGAAAATCAATTAATTTGTTGACAACCACTAATGGTGGTAAGCTCCAACCGGTATTATCCTTGGATTAAATCCCAATCAGGAATGTTGGGCTGCTTTTAAGTCGATGTCGGTGTTAATCAATGCGATCCGAAGCAAACATCTGGAAGATCATCCAATCAGGGTCGGTATTAAAAGTTAATACGAGTTGGAGCTTACCGCTATAAAAAAACGTCACCGAAGAAACCAAACTTTTAAATATAACGGCAATTGCTGTAGGACTACTATTTATGCTGAATTCCCATTCTGGACCACTTTACATTGATGCTTGAAGCACTCGATCGATGTGAATTATTAAAAACGAGCACCGAAGGCTCCTGTTATTTTCAATACTTCTCCTTGAAAAAAAAATTGCAAAAATCAAAAATAAATCACTATAAAACATCGAAATTGGTGTTTTGAACCATGGTATGACTAATGTTCGCGTCCCTCTATAGACACTTCATTTGGGAGGCCCCGAAATAGTACGTATTATGGACAATTTTAAGAATCAATAATCAATTTAAGCTTTCTGAAACTAGCTTATTAGTTTCTCACTCTGAATTTATTTGATTCAATTGCACATATTTCTTCCGTTTCCAACCATTTATTGGTTTTAGCAATCTTGTTCAATAGTCAAATCGTGTAGATCATGCAATGACTTCGTGAACTGTTTCAGTATTGTCAAATTTGCCAATCTTGGCATGCGGAAATAAGAGGAGCCGAATATCACCATCGCCTTCTTGCCGGTCATCTAATACGATCGAAAATAGCAATCCTGTTTACAAAATCCAATCAATCTTGTCCCGAACTCTCAAATCCGGCTTCAATTCATGTTTCTGTTATTAGCGAAGAGTTGAGCTTACCTTGATATTCATGGTGTGCAATCGTTCAATTCCTGTTGTCACTATTTTTTTATCTCACCCCCGAGCGCGCGGCAGAGCCTTATTGAGCCACTTGCACACGATCTAATGTATCTGGATCAATCTACCACCACCCGCTGGTAGCTTTATGGTGGCTACTATGGGCGTTTAAACTGACAGGCACCTTGCTGTGCCGATTGCTAGATTGCCAAGTTCACACACGCACGCCTCACCAACTAGAACGGATTTTTTTTTCTTTGGAAAGCTTCAACCGGTTCTAAAGCGCAAACTCTGTTGAATGGCTCCAGTCTCGTTGATAACAATAATAATCGTGGGACTTTCAAATGTTTGTTGATCGTTACATGCATGCAATACAGGTGTTGTGAAGTTCTCAGGCTGCCACACTTATTCGCTGCTTACACATGTGAGCTTTAAATCGTCAATTGTGATTGTGTTGATTTGGGTGCACAGGTTAGAACTTGGACCGATCACTCACCAATTGCAGCATGCGCTGGCTCAGTAATGTTTAATGTTTCTAGGAAACGCTTCACAATTTAAAATCACAGCAGGCCAGGCTCGTACACTCACACTCCGGCTAATGAATGATTTTTTTTTTATCAACGATCTGAAGGTAGCAACAAAATGTTCACTGAAAACTCGCTTCACGATCACTTAGCACTTTTCAGAGCCACTCTCTCATCAGGGCTGCCGCCACGCACGGTTCGTGTTTACTCCAACAAGGTAAGTCTACAAATGGGAATACAGAATGACTGTTTACCTTCTTTTATAATAAGTAACATACCTACTATACCTTTTGAAATCGCGACTGGGCGCGCGAGTGAGAGTTTTGACCGTGGGGTGCTCGTCTGGGGCTGAGAGCGGAGAGATTTGCCTGCACCGGGAGATTTTTTTTTATTATTCTCAAAGGGATAAATTTCCACTGTGGGCGAGAGCAGTTTATTTGATTTAGTTCATTGAGAGCGGGAAAGTCGAACCTTGCCCTTTCAAAGTGAATTGAGTTTTCTCCATGAGTCACGCTACGGCCGTAGGCGATCGTTTCAAAGTTTGTAAACCCTATCAGCTCCAGATCAAATTGAGTTCTCACCGGACAATGTTCTGAGCATCCTTTTTAGGTATTCTAAAGAGCGCTACAGCTGAATGCAGAGCGGTCATATGTCTCTTTGAAATTAGACTCGAAGATTCGAATAAATCATGTTGAAACAATGAGAAACACGGCAACTGTCGTGCACATTAACGAGAATTGTCAGAGTCCTCACCAATGTGATTCAACTCTCCATGTGGACGATATGATGTGGGATTTTCAATCAACGCCTCCGATGGGTTTTGCTAGTCGGAATGATGGTTTCTCGTCACGTATTATTTCATTCATAGATTCCTACTCGTTTTTAAATTTGTTTTGTTTTCTTCGATCGTTCTCGTTTGCTTTGATCCGAAAAGCCTTGTCACCTGTTGTCCAATGCAAAGAGCTGTCCCCAACTGTACAGGTGTGTGCGGTTTGATTGAAGAATATGAGCGAAATTCTCGGAGCGGGTCATTCCGGAATCCGTTAGGTCTTATGTTCTTGGAAAACTTTTGCATTATGATGAATTTGAATAAATTTTGCATTTACTTTTTCTTCTTTTTTTTCTGGATATTGACGTACCTTTTGAAGCGTATGTTATCCGTAAACTGGTGCTGTTTGATGAATATTCGGTAAAATGAAGGCAAGAAAAAATTTCATGTCATGTGTTCATGTGTTTTAATGTCACTTTTGCTGAGATCTCAGGGAAACTTATTTTTGCCGAGATTTGCACAGCCGAGCTTGGTAGAAAAAAACTAAGTGTATAGACCAGAAATTAAAACTAGCAGGAAAAATTAATAACGCTCTGGTATTGCATCCAAATGAGTTGACGTTTTCAGTGAAGTTCCTTGGATTGATTTCGATCAATCAATCAATCGATCAGATCAATGTTATTTTTTTTCAGAGTACTGAAAAATATACAGGGTGTTCGATTCCTTAGTGCCAATAATTTAAGGGGCGATGGACGATCATATTTGAAGTAAAAAAATGTTCTACGCATATGATCAAATCTCAAAAATTACTGAGTTATTGAACTTTTTTTGTTTTGGTATATGCTTGGCTCGAACTAAAAAACTATGCCATTTAGCAGAAAAATCCTGCCTCCATTGGACAGCTTGGTAAATTTCCTACTTAATAGTGTTATTTCTACTTTAGGTAAGCTGCATTTAGACACATTTTAGGGATAACCGAGTATACAACTCGTGTTACCTACGGGTTTTTCCTTATTATTATTTAAAAAAATACGTGATAAAGTCTATTGTTTTGTCTAACCAAAAGATGCGCTCTACAACTCTCTCATTGACACCAATTTTCTATCTTGTTTAGTTTTGTCGCAATTTCGTACTTAACACATCATGCTAGGTCGTTAATTAACGGTTGCCTAAAACACGAATACAGCCCAACCGTGCGTTGCTGTTGACGTCTGTTTGCAGCGCACATAGCACACTTGATCGCCACGCGGAGTGACGGTATGAAAGGTGTGACAAGAAAAACAATGCTGCGGACGGTTCAATTGAACGCATTATGAAAATTGAAAATGTTCTATTTTTTTTCTCGATGCCAATGTAGATCAGTTCATTGAACTGATTGGGTATTTTCCAATGATTAATCAAAGTGAAACACTGATCTTCGTTTCTTTCATAAATTTATTTCAATAGTTGCTCTAAGTGTCCTCCATTTTCTTGGATGCAGTACCTGAACCTCCTTCCGGTTTCTTCCACAAGGTTAATATTATTCATCTTCTCTTGTATCTTTCGAGCAGCAAGAAAAATTCGGTCAACTAGCTGTTCGCGCGTCTTTATTTTCACCGAATACACCTCTTTCTTTATGCACCCCCATAAAAAGATATCCATGGGATTCAATTCCGGACTCCTTGGGGGCCAAGCAATCGGTCCATTCCGTTTCCAGTCTCTCACTGGAGCGTATAGTACAAAACGTACTTAAAACAAACAGAGAGAATATGCATCCGTTTCATACGCTACAAGTTCAGGAGCTTCTGGAAAAAAGATAAACCGCTCCGGCTTGAGTTCAGCAGGATTATGGCCCCGAAAATGGATGAGGATGCATTGTTCTTGAAAAGCATTCTTTGGACGGACGAGTGCACCTTTACCCGTGCAGGATACTTCAATACCCACAATGACCACACGTGGGCAATTGAAAACCCAAGATTTTTTTTTCTTTATTATAGAGATTTTTTGCCATCATCTCTTTGAAAACCCAAGAGTGGTCAAATAAACAAGTACACAGTACCGGTTTTTCGTTAATGTATAGGCCGATATAATTGACCGACAGCTCATCTACATTGTCGAAACAGAAAAAGCTCAATAGCTCAGTAATCTTTGAGATTTGGTCATATGCGAAGAATAATTTTTTACTTTAAATTTGTTCTTCTATCGCCACTTAAATTATTTGCACTAAGGAACCGAACACCCTGTAAATCATATGAAAGTTGAACAATTGCATGGTTTTCTGAATGAATTATTTTCTAAAAATTTGCGCAAGTGAATGCAAAATGTCATCGATTATTCAAAACATACATCAGACTTTAATTTCTTAACATATCTCAGAGGTAAATTGAAATTTATCTGCGATATTTGGATTTGAATTGAGGTCCCCAACAACTGTGCCTAATTTGTATGAGGTTGGTTATGATTTGCATTTGTGGGAGATCTTAAAATTATTTTTAGAAAAAACATATGGAAAACGAATTTAAACTATTCATATACTGGTAAAAATTCAAAAATTTGTCAATTCGGATCAAAACTAAGATTAAAATTGGAAAACTATGCAGAACAACTTTATCGAAGATCGCAAATCGATTAAACATTTGCGCTAAATGTTATTTTACGTTATGTTATGTTATGTTATGTTATGTTATGTTATGTTATGTTATGTTATGTTATGTTATGTTATGTTATGTTATGTTATGTTATGTTATGTTATGTTATGTTATGTTATGTTATGTTATGTTATGTTATGTTATGTTATGTTATGTTATGTTATGTTATGTTATGTTATGTTATGTTATGTTATGTTATGTTATGTTATGTTATGTTATGTTATGTTATGTTATGTTATGTTATGTTATGTTATGTTATGTTATGTTATGTTATGTTATGTTATGTTATGTTATGTTATGTTATGTTATGTTATGTTATGTTATGTTATGTTATGTTATGTTATGTTATGTTATGTTATGTTATGTTATGTTATGTTATGTTATGTTATGTTATGTTATGTTATGTTATGTTATGTTATGTTATGTTATGTTATGTTATGTTATGTTATGTTATGTTATGTTATGTTATGTTATGTTATGTTATGTTATGTTATGTTATGTTATGTTATGTTATGTTATGTTATGTTATGTTATGTTATGTTATGTTATGTTATGTTATGTTATGTTATGTTATGTTATGTTATGTTATGTTATGTTATGTTATGTTATGTTATGTTATGTTATGTTATGTTATGTTATGTTATGTTATGTTATGTTATGTTATGTTATGTTATGTTATGTTATGTTATGTTATGTTATGTTATGTTATGTTATGTTATGTTATGTTATGTTATGTTATGTTATGTTATGTTATGTTATGTTATGTTATGTTATATTATGTTATGTTATGTTATGTTATGTTATGTTATGTTATGTTATATTATGTTATGTTATGTTATGTTATGTTATGTTATGTTATGTTATGTTATGTTATGTTATATTATATTATGTTATGTTATGTTATGTTATGTTATGTTATGTTATGTTATGTTATGTTATGTTATGTTATGTTATGTTATGTTATGTTATGTTATGTTATGTTATATTATGTTATGTTATGTTACTAGCTTCAGGCCAAGTGCATCGCGCATACCTATAAGCTCATACATAGGCTTGTAGGTATATTTGGTGCAATAGGTCAAACGTAAATCATTTATACCTTTTTGCGCAGAAGTCCAATCAAATTGCGGTCTTAAACAACGTTGTTCTGCATAGTTTTCCTAATCAAAATCTCAAGTTTGATCAAAATTGAGCATTTTTTAAATATGTAAAGCAAAAAGAATAGTTTTGAAGTATTTGTTTAAATAAAATAAATTGTTTTAAATCCAAATATCTCATATATCTTATTAAAAATTTTAGATATTTTGAGAAATTTATGTGTATTTGGTATACATATTGAATAATTGATGACATTTTGCGTTCACTTGCGCATTTTTTAGAAAATGCATTCAGAAAACATGTATTTTTTTCAAATGTTATGTGATATATATTTTTCAGTACTTTAAAAATAAGAACATTGATCTGGAAAAGATTCAGCGGGATCGAGGAAAAATGATAAAAGCATTCTTTTTAACGGTTGTCAAAATATAAAGGGTGATACGGTCAAAATTTGGTCAATATCAACTTTACGTATTTCTTTCAATTTTGCATTTAAAAAACCTGAACACCCCTCATTTTGAAGGTGTGTGTGTGTAGAATGTTGCTCCTATTTTGATTTTGGAATTCACTCTTCAGTTGTCAAAATGCCGTCCAAGCAAGAAGAGCAGCGTATCAAAATTTTGCTCGCGCATCGCGAAAATCCGAGCTACTCGCACGCAAAGTTGGCAAAATCGCTAAAAATTGCCAAATCAACCGTTACAAATGTAATTAAAGTGTTTGGGGAACGTTTGTCGACAGCCAGGAAGTGTGGATCGGGGGGAAATCGAAAACCGGAAGCCGCTGAGACGACAAAGAGAGTTGCCGGTAGTTTCAAGCGAAACCCTAACCTCTCTCTCCGAGATGCCGCAAATAAGCTGGGTGTATCGTCTACAACCGTGCATCGAGCCAAAAAACGAGCCTATCGACTATCGACTTACAAGAAGATAGTGACTCCAAATCGCGATGATAAACAAAATACGACGGCCAAAGCGCGATCCCGGAGGCTGTACACGACGATGCTGACGAAGTTTGACTGCGTGGTAATGGACGGCAACCTACGTCAATGCCGACTACAAGCAGCTTCCGGGACAGGAGTTTTATACGGCAAAAGGAAGGGGAAAGGTAGCAGATGTTTTCAAGCACATGAAACTGTCAAAGTTCGCAAAGAAATATCTGGTTTGGCAAGCCATCTGTACCTGTGGCTTGAAAAGCAGCATTTTCATAGCTTCCGGGACTGTCAACCAAGAAATTTACGTGAAAGAGTGTTTGAATAAACGTCTGAAACACGGTTGTTCCGTACTGTTTTGGCCGGATTTGGCATCTTGCCATTGGCCATGGAGTGGTACGCCGCCAACAACGTGCAGGTGGTTCCCAAGGACAAGAACCCTCCCAACACGCCAGAGCTCCGCCCAATTGAGAAATACTGGGCTATTGTCAAGCGGAACCTAAAGAAGACCAAAAAAACTGCTAAGGGCGAGCAGCAGTTCAAGGCAAACTGGCTTTCTGCGGCGAAGAAGGTGGACAAGGTGGCTGTACAAAATCTGATGGCAGGGGTCAAGCGTAAGGCCCGGCAATTCGGATTTGGAAAAGCGGAAACTGAATATTTTTCCTGAATTTTATACTAATTGAACTTGAAAAAGAAATTTAATTTGATTTTTTAAATAAACGATTTCACCGATTTACACGCGTTTTCCCTTGACCAAATTTTGACCGTATCACCATTTAATACTAAAAACGTCAATTTCAGTCAAATTTTATAAAACTTCGTATATCTCAGTTGTTTGAAGATGTATAGCTTTTATGTCTTCGGCAACTTTTCCAAAAATTCTACGTTCTTCAACTTTGTCCATAGCAAAAAACCTCTATCTTGTTAAATAAAAAAAAAAATTATCGCTGTGCCATCTTTGCGGCCAAAACATGAACTATTTTTATTCACTCGTAATTAATTCAAGAAACTCAATTGGATGCAATCCCAGGGCGTTTTTAAATTTTCCTGATAAATGTAATTCCTGGCCCTCTGTGGACTGTATGTAACGCATCTACACGGACGTCGGGGCTGTCCACATGCCACGTGGTCAGTTTATGAGATGTTTTAGACCCCGCCCCTCCCCCTCCATGGATAATATCATCCATGTAATGTTTAAATATTTCTATGGACCATGAATATTCGTCAAGTCCCTCTCAAAGAGACGAACCAGCTACAGGCTGAAAATCTGTATAATAAAGCAAAAAAAAAAGGTTCCTCTCATAAGTGTTCATGTGGAATATTACAGCTGTGGCTAAATCCGCTTTTGACAAAAGTGAGTAAACTTGTATCAGCCATTGCACACTGGAGACAAAAATGTTAAATGTCTCAACATTCAACAACTCCAGTTGTTGCGGGAGACGTTACGACCGTTAGCAGTACGGAAGAATCTACCGTAGGGATGCTGGAACAGATTTGATTAATAGACGAGTGCACGGGTGAACTTTTGTTCATCTACTGAAGAAAAAAATAGCACAATAGCGGGGCCCTGTTTACTAAAAATGAACACATGAATAATACTCGCGTAACATTTGAAACGGGCTTATCAACTGTTGTACATAAAACTTGTTAAGTCCTTTTCGTGCGAACCGAATTCGTCCACGCAAACTAGCATCACCCGGGTCGGGGAAATTCTCCCCTTCCCGATAGTGCTGTTGGTTTGCGTGGGCTTACTTCGATTTTCGGGGAAAGGACCTAGCAAGTTGTTTACAAAAGTTGAAAGGCTCGTTTCAAATGTAACGCGAGCATTATTCATGTGCTCATTGTTAGTAAACAGGGCCCCGCTGTTGTGTCAATTCCTTTTCAGTAGAGGAACAAAAGTTCACCCGTGCACTCGTCTATGATAGCTATTGTGGTGCGTTTTGTGATAAGCCAGAAAGTCATGGAAAGTAGAAAAGGGATGTAACAAAAAAAAACAATGTGATTGTATGCACGCAGGCAGCAGAATAATTCCATGCTATTTAAAAAGTTAAGTTTAAAGTTAATTGGAATTCAAAATTAAAGTGTTGGCCTACCGTAGTTAGTTAAGTAGTTAAAGTACTGAATTTAATAGTCGTTTGCGTTAGTCATTCATGCATTGTTTGTATTGGATACACCATTGGATTAACACTAAAACTTACTGCTACGCTACGACCTGTAAAGTAACTAGGAAAGAGTGCAGTTCTCGCATTAAATTAAATAAATGAATAAAATTTTAAATAAATAAATAAAAAAATAAATTAAAAAAAACAAACACATACAAAAATAAATAAGTAAATTAATAAATTAATAAATTAATAAATAACTTGATCAATAAAAAACAATTAATAAATAAATTAAAAAATTTAATTAATTATTTAATCAATAAAGTAATGCACAAAAAAACTCAAAAAAAATTAAGAATAAATGAATTAATAAACAAATAAATAAC